>NC_140594.1:178054439-179254439 GCF_964204655.1 Triturus cristatus
ACGATGGCACTGTGTGAGTTGATAGGTATGAACATGCACTCCTTAGCTGGGTTACATAGCACTGATATAATCCCTGCTCAACCAGAGAAGCAGGTGCTGAGGGGCTGTGACATCTGGCACGTCAAACAACGGATTCAGTCATTTTAATGGAACAGTCCCTGCACTCCTCAGAATGAAGAGAATGCATACCTGTACTTCCTGTTCATACATGTTGCAGGATGTCAAAAATGTATAAAAGCTCGGAATTCCAGAGGTGAATTTTAACCAAGAGGGAATTACCTATATGCAATGCATGGGTATATAGCAGTGCAAGAGCCCATTGGCGTTATCCTTTAAACCACAATCTATTTATTCTGTTAATGTTACAGTCAGGCAAGTGTGACAGCCACTTTTATAAAAGTGCCCTGAAGGGGCTACAGGTGGCATCTGGCGCTATAAAACTGCACAAAAAGAAACTTTAAGCCGCAAGCATCCTAAAGAGTAGTGTGATTCAGACAGTTCGTGGTCTGGTTCAAAATACTAAGACTTTCATTAGCATGTTTCTGACTTGCATAAAAAGGGAAACTTGATGTTTACAGTGGATTAGAACTTTTAGCAAAGTTTCATTAGAAGTCAGGGTTCTCCTTCTCCCGAATCACTCAAAGGCTGTGAAAAGTAGAAAACTGCGATAAGCTGGCTGTTTTGTGCCTTCTGATCACTACACAGCATTCAAAAAGGAAGAAGGATGAAAAATCAAACTCACAACACAGAACAATGAAGGGACACACTATGACCAAAAGGCCAACTGCAAGCTAGGGTTGTAAGATGGAACATCGCAGGGATGTGGGTCACATGCCTTAACCACGCATTTTTTACCATGCATTTTTTTTACAACATATGTTTTTTTACAAAGGATGCCATTACCACACATTGTTTATTCATTAAAAAACAATGTATTTGTGGGGGAAGACGACCCCAACTTACCTTAAATGCATGGTAAAGGCATCCACTGTAAAAAAAAAAAACACGTACTCAACAGTAATCCCATCAGTGTCGACTGCGCTAAATCCCTAGGTGTCATACTTGACAAAAGACTCTACCTAATGTCACACATCAACTCCATTGCCAAGAACGCACGTTATCAGCTGCGCCTTCTGTGGGGGATTCGTCGGGTCTTCCCGGAGAACGGCCTAAAAACCTTGGTCCCATCGCTAGTTCTCTCTAGACTGGATTATTGTAACTCTTCTGACTGGCCTACCCAAATCTCACCTCTCCCCCCTCAAATCCATCCTCCATTCAGCAGCTCGCTTCATTTGAGGGTCCAAACGAAGTAACCACACCACTCCTATCCTGTCTTCTCTCCGATGGCTTCCCATCGAGGCAAGAGCTATTTACAAAACGGCCTGCATCACCCACAAAGCCTTGCACACTTACTCCCCTCGCTATCTGGTGAACAAACTGAAATTTTCTGTAGGCTTGAGACCTTCTCGGAATGCGGAAAAGCTTCTGCTTGAGCCCCCTCCTTCAAAAGGGAAAAAAAAAAAAGAAGAAAAAAAACCATCGATGGCTCAATCGTTCTCAGGTAATGCGGTGAGAACCTGGAACTCGCTTCCTCCATTGCTCCGTACCACCACCTCCATCCGGATCTTCAAAGCTGACCTAAAATCTCTTCTATTCCAAAGACACTTTCAGAACTAATTCCTTCATTCTTAGCCCCCGCCAGGAAGTTTGTTAGTCATTGTAAATTGCTGTGTTTGATATTGTGTTCTTGCCTTCTATGTTTTTCCCTACCTCCTCTTGCCTGCTGTGTTTGATACTGTGTCCTGCTATTTTTGTAACATTCTATTTTGTAACATTTCTCTCATGTAACGCAATTGGTTCTATTGTACAGCGCTCTAACACCTTCGGGTAAAGTCTGCGCTTTATAAAAAATGCATTAAATAAAAAAAATATAAAGTTGTAAAAACATGCGTGTTTAAAAATGCGTGGTAAAGTCACAACGTGGTAAAAGCCTTGTTGTAAAGGCAATTTCACACAAGATAGTGCAAGAAAAAAACTAGTTGCAACCTAGAACAAAGAAAAGGTGCACTGTGATGAATAATATAATAATGAATCTTTATTTAAACAAAACCAGGAAGTAGTTCCAATATACGACAGCCATTTTGAAAGTCAGCGTTTTAGTCTTTTCCCAAGCAACGAGGACGCCGACGGTCTCCCGACTGTACATTACAGAGCCAGCCTCACTCACATTCACTCTCGGAGCCATGGGCAGGCCATTGTCCCAGAGAGAAAGACTAGCCTTGATGCAGTAAGTACGGCACAGCTGACCCCTTCACAAAGAATGGTTTCTCAAGAAACCAAAGTTAACTATTAAAAAATTTGAACTTTTCCCCCCCCCAACTCTCTCATAACATTGTGTGACTACAGGCCGCCCTTTCCCCAGTTCTGGATCATGAAGGCAAAATTTGGCTTCAAACCTCTATGTTTCACATTTACCAATTTTATGAGCACTGCCATTTAGCCCTGAAAAATCTGTGTTATGTGTGTGTTTTGTTCGTCTGTGCCTCACAAATATTTACAATGTTATTAATGCTTACAAACCAATTTAAAGAATTATTTCATAGAAATAGAAGTGCACACATCATTTAAGGGAAATAGATCACGTGTTCCACTATGGTGATGTTTTTGTTTTACAACGTAAACATGATGTATGGTTCAATGTATTGACAGACTAATCTTAGCCTTCTCATAAATTTTTTCATATGTTTGCAGATCTTACAGGCAAATTACCAAATCGGTTCTGTATAGATGTTTTTCTTTCATTACTTTTCATTCCTCTCTCAAAACAGAGTACTCTAAATTTTGAGTATTTCGACAGGAGTGGTATTAAGGAGTATTCCTTGGTCCTGAAGAAAAGACTGAGGCTAGGGCTCGAAACATGTAGACCGTAGAAATTCAGGAACATAAGTCCATGAGTTTCATACTCTTTCCCCATATTTTAATCATACCAGACAGAGGTACGAATTAACATTGGTTTCCTACTATGCAGGTATTTTTAGTTCTCCACTGAAAACCAACCCCCCCACTCCTATTTTGTCACTTCATCCTCTATCCGTCATAGTGTACATCTAAAAGAGCTCCCACATAACATGTAGGTTGTAGCACACCACGTTCTGCAGCGGAACAGGAAGAACACAATGATGAAGCATACCACCAAGGGGAAACCCTGGTGGGCAAGGGTTATTTAAAGAAAACTGTCCGTTTTCTATCCATCCTGGAGTGGAAAGATAGTCCTACATAAACATACGACAACACAGAAAGAGGACTCGCAGAACGCCACAACATACAACAGTGACAACATACTACCACATGCAACGATGACGAGGCACACAAGCATATGAAACACCACAAAAACGAATTTAAAATATGATGATGATGCACCTAATTGGAGACTCAAGCAAGTGAAGTTGTTGGTGACATTTGTAAACACGGAGAATGAAAACGAAAAAACTTGCAGACATTGTCCAAACATGGCTCGGAAAACTCTGATGAAAAGTTCATTAGAGTGTATAGTATTGAGTACTGGTACAACAGAGAAAAACAAATAACATGTTTAAACAGATAAAGGTATATACCACAACAGAGTGATCAAAGTGTGCTTCACAATACAGAGAAATAATTAAGGGGCATCAATGTATATAATACTGAAAACCATAACTATAATCAAAGTCCACAGTGACCAAAGCGCACTCCATATGCTCAACGATCAAAGGCACTCCGCAAAACACTGCCACCTGGGGCGATAATGGTATCCCGCGACATAGCGTTATCAAAAGAGCAAACACCGAAAATGAGAGCTTAAAGCGTATGTCATAATGCAAAAGCAATCAAAAGTCACATCACACTGAAGGTGGAAAAGACGAATCACGATATGGACAGCTAAAAGGGCACATCACGATAGAGTGATCAAAAGGAATGCCGCAATATAGTGTGATCAAAGGGTACAAGGGATAAAAAGGAAACATAGCAGACAGCAATAAAGGACATTCAGTCCTCCTATACAGCCGTGCTCCATAGCATGTCAAACAATTCTCTCCACTCGCAGCAGACAACTAGCCTGATCGACACATCCGTCCTCCTTGGTAGTCCGCGGTACCCCTCAAACATGCCACCATCACGCTCCTTCAGAAAAAAACATCTGCTATTAGCCTACCAGTTCCTTCAGATCCGTTCAGAACACTGTTGGGCATCCAACCCAGAAACTGGAAGGGACTTGGGCGTGGAGAGTGGACTCTAGTAGCAACTTGGGCCCACAGACTGTGGAACTTAATGGCAATGGAAAGGTTATCATATGAGCAACGGGATGAACGTTTCAGATACATGGAAACCGTTGCTAAACTATCTGTAGGGCACACCCAATTTGAAATGACCAATAACACAGAGCGCTGAGACTAATTCGACCTCTGCAGAGGCGGACTAGAGGAGAAATTGTTTTTAGTTGGAGGGGAATCCTTGTTCTTAGTCAATACAACACACTTGCTTAAATTCGGTGTTCTTGCTCAAGCTTCATCAGAGGGAAGGCACTACGTAGGGAGCGAGGGAGCGAGAAGGGGGATAACGTTAAAGGGCACTGCTGAAATTGGATTCTGTAATGTGTCGAATTATGAGAAAAATAAAATGTTTAAAAATCTGCAGAAAAATACTTTCCAAAAGTGTAACTATCTTTTTCTGCTGCTCATCAGTAGAATATGAAAAGATGTTAATAAGACAACTTCAAGCAGAACATAGCCACTGCCTCAACAACCAGCGGTAAGGATTCCGGCATTCAATAGACATGACAATTGCATGGTGAGGAGCTCCTACCTCCCTCCGATGAGGACAATAAAAGTGTCCTCCTTCTCCTTGACTTCTACACCATCTCTAACACTGTAGACCATGCTGGAATGTCTTGGCCCGCACTAAAACGGGTCCATTCATTTCTCTTTAATCACAGCAAATGATTAGATTATGTGAACCCTTTACAACCAGTGTCTAGCCGCATTCCGAAAAGAAATGCCATCTTGTAACTTTTCTTCAACATCTACACCACACATGCCCCTGGCTCAGCACCGCAAGCAGGACTAGATGAACTTCTAAAGGTACACAGGCAACATGTTAACCCGCTTTCACTTAGATAAAGTGACAGAAAACCCAAACACTATTTCTGACCCAGACAATGTGTTCTACTGGATGAAGGGGCACTACCTTTTCCCTGTATGGCACCAAAACTAATATTTTACCTACCGGAGTCATTGAGTCCAAGTCACTAACATCTGTCCGGTCATACAGTCTCGGAAAACATACACCCTCTCAACAGTAAGGAACCTAGAGATTCTCTTGGATGCACATTTTCTTTCAGTCCCCAAGTCAATGCATTGGCCACAGGTGTAATCTTTCCTGTAAAAAAAATCCACCAACTGCACCACACCGACCCCAGATCTAGACGAGGCAAGCCCTCCTCCTATTATGTATCGACAAGTGCAATATCATATAGTTTGGCCTCCCAAAAACTCTCCTTGCAACAATTTCATAAACTTCAGAACCTGGCAGTCAGACAATGCTCTGACCTACTTAAGAAAGACCATATACAACCTGCTTTTAGTGCACTCCACTGACTCAAATCTAAGGTCTTATTCAACACTGATAATGGATACGGAGGCAAAAGCCCTGTGCACCTGCAGAAAAATTCACCTCATACAAAAGCCCTGTGCACCTGCAGAAAAAGCCACCTCATAATACCCAAACAGATGCCCTTCACTCAATGTCTTCCTAGCAAAAACGCCATCAGCCCGAACCCAGCTATATGTGCTTCACGAAACTTAAAACTGAACTATGGAAACTCACATGCTGCTGAACTCAAACAGAACAGGGGTGGTAATTAAAAAAAAAAAAAAATGTTGAAAATGGTTAACTACCCACTAGTTTCACGCAGATATGCCTACAGTGGAATTAATGCAGTACGGGCCCTGAATGTAATATTCTCTTTTAAAAGCAATTGCCAAAATATCAGCAGATTACCGGTCAATCAAAGCATCCATCGGCAAAACTGCTCAGAGGTACTAATAACTCCAACGCGGAGGTATTTGAGTAACCTGAAGGTCAAAGCTTTGAATTTTGTTGGGACCATTAAAGAGTCACTTCCTTCAAGTTAGAGAAAATGAGAACATGGAGATGGGTATTAACACCAGTTACGACACTCAGGGAGCGGAGACTTGGGTGGTGTATTGCCATCACCCTGCCAGGTATTAATAATACACATGCTCCTCAGAGTGGATTGTTTTTAGTAGTCTGCCAGAAAGGGGGATTAAACACTGCCAACTCTGATGATTAAAGACATGCCACAATAGACAACAAATACAAGGCACACAGCAACAAAAACGTGAAGCAAGTGTATCTCCTTCTGAAGATTTAAAGCGCTTTAATTCCCCCAGCCCTACCTCTCACAAAAACTGGAACTGACTGGTAACAACTGAAGAATTACATGCAAACTACTTCTCAAAACACCTTTTAAAAACAACTTTAAAAATCCACCATCAACCTCATCTTCTCCGAGGATGCGCCTAGGGCCCTTCCAACTTGCTTGGTCACTGCGAAGCTTCAAGCCAACACTAAAGCATCAGATATTAACCACCCATAAAACCGGCCACATTGTTCATGTCAATAAACTTACCCTGCTGAGGACATACTTACTCCCCATTATCGCATTACTTAGGACGTCAAATGAATAAAACCCTCCACTCGCGCTGCTGTAGAAACATGATGTTAAATTCTTATGGCCATCCACAAGTTCAAGTGAGCTCAAGGTCTCCTTTGTGCACAAACCAAGGCCTAATCCTGTCCCCTTTCCCACAATAGTTGCTCATTAGAAATACTTACACCGGGCGTATTTAACTGTATATTTACTGAATGGTGTGGGGTCTATTAACAATCTTTGTGCATAATGAAGCATAAACAGGTGAACTAAAAAATATATATTCCATTCACTGTCACATATTTCAGGCAGCGTCAAACGGAAAACAGATCTAAAACTGATCACTTTCCTTGCGAGAAGCTGAATACAATTTTTAACAGGACGCATAATTAAACAATAATGCTTACCATGGGCTCCCTCCACAGTAATAATTCAATATTTGAGGCGAAACCAAGGGCACATGCAGCTATCGGCATAGCTGCCTATTGGTAATATTAAAGTTTCAGGAACATCACTTTACATGCTTGGTTGGACCTGTATAACCATGCTTAAAAGAACTTGCGTCTGCCACAAGGCAATGAGTAAGCAGAGGGTGCAGACGTCACACAAGACAAAGGGCAATCGAGCAGAAAGCTCATTAAGGGACTGAAAGGGCCTATCGGAGTCTCTATTTTTTGTATCATATCAAAACTTGCAGAGGCTTTTTGTTTGCCATAGTCCGTCTAACTTTATAGTGACTGGCGGTTCACCAATCAGAATTCAGCTTATATTGCACGAGGTTTAATTTTTTCAATTTTCTTTCATGGTTGGTCTCCGTCTTAATTAGCCATATTTCCGCGTACAGACAGGTGGAATATAGGTTTGCAAACACTGAAACGTAAAAAAAAAGCCTACTGTCAGCGTCCAGGGTCTCACTAGGAGATCTACGCAGGAAAGAAAATAGAAATAAGAGACATCGAAACAGGGAAACAGAAAACAAAAGTGGATACTACCTTACAGAAATCCATGAAAATATAATTCCCTGTGGAGCACAGGAATATTCCAAGAATGAATCCGACATGACAATCAGAATTTTTTTTTTTTTACTGGCAAAGAAATTAAAAAAAAAAAGAGAACAGGAATATATTCCGAACACTGATCTGGGTTCAACTGCCGAGCTCTGCAGAAAATGCTCTAAAGTGGACAAGTAAACGGATCTTTGTTTCAGAGGCTGGGGTACAAGGCATGGATTTGCCACATGAATATAAATGTCAGAAGAGTGTCTGCGCTGCCGCCGGGCACCAGGGGATCTGATCTGCCACGGCTGGTGTTCAGGCTGAACACGGAGCAGAGAAACCTGAGGAGCGAGAGGGGGTGGACTCCTCCTGGGGGCAGGCGACCGCTCCCTCCATCCCCGGGGCAACATACGAAGGTGCTCTCGGAGCGCCCTCCTTCCCCGTCTGCCCCCTCGCGCCCCTTCCCCAGCTCTCACCTGGCTCTTTGCAGCCTCCACTCCTTCCTCCTCTCATCCCGCGCCAGCCATGTCATTTGGGATCGACGGGCCGAGGGCGGAGGAAGCAGCTGTAAACTCACAGTGCTTGGGATTCAAGTGCCTTAACTCCGCCCCCTCCGTAGAGGGAATGGCCTGCTCCGGTCTGAGGCCACGTGCCCGCCCGCAGGATTAACCCTTGCTGTGTCAGACGCTAGCAGAGATGTCCAGTGAGAACAAGTAACAAGGGTACAGAGCAAGAGGGGAAAAGTCACTACAACCCCTGGAGACGCGCAACGCCCTTTGGAGTAAAAGGGCTTTAGCCCCCCCCACTCCCCCTCCTCGAGCTCTGTAGGCCGGGCTGTTTCAGAATCTGTATTTATTGTATGTATTTATTTATTTAATGCAGTTTTACACAGCGCGAAATTTACGCAAAGATGTCAGAGCGCTTCACAAAAGAACCAGGTAAGTTACATAAGGTAAACAAGTTACACTAAACACGCTATCAAGTTACATATATACAGTTACACAAAGGTACACAAGAAAGACTGAGCACGCTAACCAGTTACATACAGGCAGTTCAAATTCTGTACATAAGATTCTTTACGTAGACCTGTACGCATGGGCTACAGGACTTCACAGGCAGTCCAAACACCTTTGAAAAGTGTAGGAGGCTTTTTCTTATCGTTCTTGTGCTCTCTGCATCGACTTCTCTTCAGCCCATTTGCAAGGTGTCAAATACTTGGTGGAGACAGAGGAAAGGCCTTATTGGCATATCTCTCTCTACTCTCCCCATTGACAAACACACTACAGCAGTTACTTGTCACAGATTAAGGTTCTAAAAAGAGGAAATAACATGCATACCTTTGTTTTAAAATGTAACTGAGCAGGACAGTTATATTGTGCTACATTTTCATTTTTATAGCGCATTCACAATGTTTGTGTGGCCCAAGATGCTAATACATCAGAAAATAAATAAATTAACTAAGAGGTCGCGAAAAGGTAAAAACAAACCCTTGACATGAGGAAAGGCAAAAAGATACTTATTTCAAGGCTGATTTGTACTAAGTGAAACGAGAAAACCTGGATAATACACAGCTTCACCTGTTAATCTGTGTGATTTTAGGAAAATAATGTATTTCACCCCAAATCTTTTTTCCTCATATTTTTTAATAAATACTTCTCAGTGCAGTGCTATAATGTGACATATTAATGTCAAAGCTTCACATGTTTAATAAATACACTTTTTTGAATTTTGAACAAATTTATCATATTTTATGTGATGTTTGTAAGCATTTTTAGAACTCGGCTCATGCATGGGCTCTAAGATCCAAGCCAGGCCATTGGCTTGGCTCTGCTCTTCCTGTAAGTTTATTGGCTTATCCCCCTCTAGCGACAAAACACGGTAAGAGCACTCTCTGAACATCATGCAGAAAATATGCACAAGCTTTATGGGTCGCATGATAAAAACACTCCATCCATAGCACTCTCACAGACCAGCGAGCTTTAGCGTCTCATAAAGAGTATTAGGCCTTATAGAAATACAATTAAAATACAGTTGATCCAGCGGAAGCGGTGTACATTTATAATTATTCACAAATATTCAATATAGCATAAACCTATATATATAATAATGTGCTAGACCCGAAGAAACTTCAACCACTTACTATAATGAGTTCCTCCGATAGATCTTTGTAAGAGCTAATAGGGACTCAGATAATTAGAGACGGATGCTATTTCCTTCATGAGGACCTGTAATGAAGAAAATACCTAACTAACAACAATAGCCCACAAACATATTTTGTCAAGTGTATCTCGTTAATAATGACAAACTCAGAGTATTTATCACGATACTTTTATCTAAACTTCAGAATGAATGGGCAATGCACAAAACACATCAGAAATACCAGTTCTTTAGTAAATTCAAATGTAGTACAGGTTATATCACAATAAATCGCAGTTTTAAACAAAATACACCATAACTCAATAACTGGAGAGAGAGAGAGAGAGAGAGAAAAGAAAACACATTGCAATTTCAATAATGCAAATCGAGGTTTCATACGAGCCTAAGATCAATGAGCTAATACAAAGCGTGCAATAGTCTGAATAGCCAACCCTTCACCCGAAAAGGTATAGCTTGTGCAACATCACCAGCCGATGAAGTGCAAAGGAAATTCAGAAAAGTTCAGTTCAGAAAGGTCAGAGTTTAGACTGACAGCATGTCACGACCAGGTAGTCAGCACTAGATGTGCAGGAGAAGAAGGATCACAAGCACACAACATTTTTCCCACAGGGTTGTTATACCTCCAAATGTTCACAATTCCAGACCCAAAATGTAACCTATTCACAGTTTCACACAACTCCTATGGTTAAGATCTATGGTGTGATGATGGTATGATCATTCTTCAGTCCCAATCCATCCAGAACTCTAACGTAATTCTTTTTGTTCATTTGTACATTATCCAGTCACCTCGGAAATAGGAAGCTCATTGAAACTTTTCATGGTCACGTGCTCGCTTCAATGTTTGCTTGCACAATGTTGCTACAACTTTTCATTGAAAGAATACTCTAACCATAGGAAGGAAACTCTAGTTATAAACTGAAGCAAATAGATCAGCTTTTTAGAAATAATGGACAAAATACATTTTTCTGAAGCATATGTTAGAAAAAGAAATAATACACTAACAGGTTTTGAGGCCTACATAGAATACTACAAAATCATCACTTTCTAATGACTAAAACACACTATTATTAAAAACATATAAGAAAATAGAGAATGCATAAGGAACAATATAAAAACCTTATTTCAATTAAACTTATAAGAATAGTCTGAATACGATTTTTAAAAAAATATAAGCAATCTCTGTTTTTCTATTTGGATTTTTATGTTAAGAAGAAAAAAAAACCATAAGCAGAAATCATTTTACTTTTAAGCATTTTCATATCATATTTCTATATTATTTCTTGCAATTTTACTTTTATTCTATATTTCTTAGTACATTTAATAAGTTTCTTTCTCATGACATGAATGATTTCTCATTGTTCCAGTTTGCAAACCTTCTCCATGCTTTTACGATACAGTTTAAAAACTCTCCCATGTTTTGAAAAAAACACACTATTAGTCGTACTTCGTTAAAATAATATTAGTTCACACTTAATGAGCAGACCTAATCGAGCAACATTATTCTCAAATAATTATGCTCCATCAATCCCCCATCTGATGGTGAATCAAGCCATCACCACAATCCATATAATCTGATTACAATCTGATTATTTTAGAATGCACTTGTTTTCATCTGTTTAAGTCCCTCTACATCCCTTAATACTTCATAATAAGAATCCTTTTTGTCTTCCAACTCTATTTCAACTTTTTTTCTTTTACTTGCCCTTCGTTTTCTCTCTTCTACTTTGCACTTACAACATCTATATATCAGTACTATGATTCGTATACCAACAGCAATAGCAATTATTGGTGTTAATATTTGTCCTATCGATCAGTTACTTAGCGCTGTAAACCAATTACCTACCGGGGAAAAACCCTTACCAAGTTTTTCCCATGCACCATCAACTTTTAGTTCTGTTAAATCACTACGCTACTGAGTAATGTTACTTATATATACCTCTAAAGCTCTGCTTTTGTCACGGATAGAAGTGCAACATTGTTGAATTTTCAGCATACTATAGACTCCGCCCTCTTTTGCCAATAATACATCAAGGGCAAGCCTATTTTGTAAAATCATTGATTTGATAGCAACCATTTCAGTATCAATCACTAAGAACCCACCAGCAGTATACGTTAATAAACGATCAACCACTGTGGACAATTTTCTAATTTTTTGGGAGTTCAAAATTACTTTCACTGAAGGTATTAATGCACCAAAGATATCACCCACAATTTCCGCAGCACTTATTCCCCTTTTATTCTGTGTTAGTTTCTCTTCGTTGGTTCCATGATTCTCATTAACGTGATATATTTTAGGGAAAACTATACCCACATAAACAGCTTCCATACCAATGTTGTGGCAATCTATAATAAGCACTTTTACCACACACATAATATACTCCATATACTCCAGGATAAACTGGATCAGTACCACCTCTTAATCCCCAACCCCCTAATCAGGAAGGTATGTTCACATTCACTAGAACCAATGAAATAATTATTATATTCAGTCTTTTGTCTTAGTAAGCAAAGCTTCCCCTTGTGATGCCAATCCAGAGTCATTGCAGCATATGTCTCACCTTTCTTAGAATTACCCTCCCTATGAGCCCATGGAGGTATTTTAGTTTTCTGTTTTACAGCTTTTCTCTTAAATTCTTGTCGTCTATCCTCTACAGTATTTATAAACTCTATTTCTACACTGTGTAAACTACATGTAAGATTGTTTCTATGTGCGTGTACAGTATCCCTAGGCGTAGTGGTATGAAGGAATTCACCCAAATACTCAGCATTCTTTGCACTAGTCACTATATTCAGATTCTTCCCAACAGGAAATTCTTAAAAAACTAAATCATAATTAGAATAATATTATGGAAACTGCTCCTTGCCATAGAACAAAATTGTTAGTACAATACAGGAAATTCCATATGTTAAAGGAAGATGGTGATAGTTCATTCCTTCTGACACAGACAAGGGTAATTGCATGCACACATAACAATCTCTTGCATCCATAGTATCAACATACTCATACAAAAGCTTAGTAAAAACATTTAACGAAAAATCATTAATGGATTTATCTTGGTGTAAGTCATTCCCTGTTAGTTCTTTAATATTTTTTTCTTGATCTTCTTTAAAGACTCTTGCTGCTTCCATTATTGTATTTACATAATCATTAGTAGGACTGACAGAAAACATAAAATAAGGCACAATCAGTACTAACACCAACCAGACAAACAATATTATAAGAACACATATAAAGTAAGCATTTAGACACTTTTGCCTATTTAAGCTTTGATTTTGATTACCAGTCCCAGTTCTATCCATTTAAAAAAAGAAAAATGATCAGCTTGTACTAGCAAGGTTTGTGTATCACACACTTTCCAAGCTTCAGATCGTGGCCTTATTTTCAAATCTCCTCTCTTTTTTTTTCTTTCTTCTCTGCACCCTCTTTTCTCATGCACAGTTCATTTAGGGTGGCTCATATAATGAGCTGCTTTTTTAACCAAATGCAATGAACTCTTTCTCCCAATCGCTTGTACTTGCACTTGTAGTAGCCAGATATGTCCATTCAGGTGTTTCGCATCTTCGATTTGGAACACATGCTCTTTTTGTTCTGCGCACTGTGCTTTCTTCTCCATCTGTATCACTTTGTTCAGATTGGCTAGAGACTTCAACTATAGTCGCTGGAATCTTTTCATTCAAAGTATATTTTAACTGTTTAGCTCCTCTAGGCCTTTTGTCAACTTTTCTTGCTCGTTTTCCAGAAACACTGTCTATATCACTTGATGCAAGAATCCGCTTAGCTGATTCCCTTTTTTCTTTTTCTCCGTCTTTTTCAGGGACCAACTTTCGTTCAGTTTCTACAGCAACAATGTTGTGAGACCCAGTAGCTTGTGCCCACTCTTCTTGATTCTCAGTCTGTTGAGGCTCTTTTTCTTCTCTTTGTCCACCTTCAACTGACTCTGTACTTTCAAGTGGACATGGGACTCTACAAGTGTGTGAATCCAGTTAGGCAAACCCCCACATTTAACTGCTATTGTTGTCAGAAGAATCACTTGATATGGACCATGCCAGTAAGGTTCCAAACGAGACTTCCTCACATGTTTCTTGACGAGCAACCAGTCTCCGGGGCTCAAATGATGTGCCTGTTCTTGTTGGACAGTAATTGCGACTTCCCCAACCTGGAGAGACACTACGTCAGCCAATCCTTTACAATAATCGAGCACTAAATCATCAGATATGTTCACAAGTTGATTCGCTGGGACTGTTGGCTGTCTCATAGCCCTCCCCATGGCAATTTCATGTTGGGACAGTCCAGTTCTTCAGTCGGGGATACTTCTCAAACTCATCAACACCAATGGTAACGGATCAGGCCATTTCAGTGTTGTAGATGGACAAACCTTAGCTAGTCATGATTTAATTGTGCATTTATCTGCTCGATCACAGGGCGATAAGCCCAATGCAGTTTTTGTTCAATTTGTAAGGCAGCACAAGTCATTCGAACCACTTCGTTGTGGTTCCTATATCTGATTCAAACAAGACTGGAAATCCAAACCTAGGAATAAGATCTCTAAGCAGCAATTTAGCAACAGTTAGGCTGTCATTACGCTTGTTGCCTCAATCCAAAGTGAAAACAGACACACAATCACCAAAATATGTTTTAATCTATTGCAAGGAGGCATGTCTATGAAGTCCATCTGCATACGAATAAATGGACCTGCTGCTTTTCCAATTTAACCCAAACTAACAACTGTCTTTCTTCCTGCATTTTGTTGCTGACATGCACGCATCTTTGGCACTGACTCTCTGCAATGACTCTGAATTTTTGATTGAACCATGTCTGTTTGAAAAGCCTAATCATAGCATCTCTGCCTACATGAGTAGGACCATGACAAACTCTTGTCATTTGCGATAACAAACTATCCAGCAAAATTGGTCTTCCATCTGTATGAACCCACACTTCATCATCTATTCTGCGTATACTTCCTGCTTTGATCCACCCTTCTTTTTCTGCTTCAGTAACTGCATCTTGTAATCCTCGCATTTCTTCCCATGTTTCAACAGTTGAGAACATTAACTTGCATTCTGCTTGATCAGATTGTTCTTTCAAATGTTCCCCATTTATTGTATATGAATTTAGAGTACAAAAAAGCGCAATTGCGTCAGCATATCTGTTGCCAACGGTGACATAGTCACAACCAGATTTATGTGCTGGACATTTCACCACCCCAATTTGGGCTGGAAATTGTAGTGAAAATAATCGATTTTTTACACACTCTCCGTTTCGTATGTGTGAACCCAAAGAGGTGAAAAAACCACGCTGAGACAACAACTGCCCAAAATCGTGCACCACCCCAAAACCATATTGACAATCCGTAAATATGGTTACTCGCATTTGCTTTGCAAAACAACATGCTCTAGTCAGTGCAATCAACTCTGACACTTGTGCTGAACTCACTCCTTTCAACCATGATACTTCAATGACACTCGTCACTGTACAAATCGCATATGCAGCTCTCAAGTTACCTGCAGAATCTCTCAAGCATGATCCATCCACAAACAAAACATGATCAGATTCAGGTAATGGAGTATCCTTTATGTCAGGCCTTAGTTTTGTACACAATTCAGTCACATCCAAACAGTCATGCTGTGCCTCATCCAACACCACTTCACAATTAGGAATCGGTAACAAAGTAGCTGGATTCAAACTCGTGAATCTTGTCACAGACACATTCTCCTTACCCAAAATCACTTGCTCATATTTTGTTAACCGACTGCTGGTAAGATGCTGTGTGCAAGTTCTTGTTAACAAAATCTCAACTGAATGTTGCATATACTCTTTCAACGGATGTCCCATTACAATCGTCTCACTTTGTTCCAAACTCATATAAGTAGCAGCAACTGCTTTCAAATAACCAGTTAAGGCAGCAGCCACAGCATCCAAAGTAGCAGAAAAATATACCACTGGACGGCGTGCTGTTCCGTGCATTTGGGTCAAAACTGAAAGTGCACAACAATCGCATACACTGCAAAACAGTGCAAAGTCCTTGTTAAAGTCTGGCATTCCCAATGCTGGTGTGCCACACAAACTGTCTCACAGTTCAAGAAATGCTTTCAGGCATTGCTCATCAAGATGTACAGAATCTGACACGTCTTTGTGTGTCAGCCTTTGCAATGGCTTGGCTATCAGTAAAAAACTTGTGATCCACTACCTGCAATACAAACCATTCCCAAAAACATTCAAACTACCTTTTGTGTACTCAGCGGATTCATTTGCAAAATGGCATTAATCCGATCTTGAGACACTTTTCTGATTCCTTTCTCAATGGTATGACCCAAGTAAAGAACATCTTTTTGACAAAATTGTAGTTTTGCCAGTGACACTTTATGCCCACCTACTGCTAAATGGTTCAGTAGAGCAATTGTATGAGCAACACATGCTTCTTTTGTTCCCGAGGCAACCAATAAGTCATCTATGTATTGCACTAAAACTGAATTATTAGGGATTACAAATGACGTCAAACATTTCTACTATATCTGATTGAAGACTGAGAGGCTCGCTGTATACCCTTGAGGAACTCAGGACCATGCCAAAACACTGTTTCCGAACCGAAACACAAACAAATACTGGCTATCCGGATGCAAAGGTATCGATAAAAAAGCTTGACATAGATCAATCACTGAAAACCATTCTGCTTCACAAGGAATTTGATATAGGATCACAGCTGGATTTGGTACTATTGGACAAGATATTACAATCTGATTATTTTTTCTCAAATCTTGCACTATTCTGTATTTCCCATTAGGTTTGCGAATTCTCATAATAGGTGAATTGCATGGACTGCCTAAGATCTCTTTTAAAATACTTAGCTCAATTAACATTTCAATGACAGGTGTTAATCCTGCAATTGTTTCAGGACTCCTTTTGTAAGCTGGTGTTCTTGGAAAGTCTGCATCTGGTTTAACCGTAATCTGAATTGGAGCTTCTCCTTTCATGAATCCAATGTCTTTTCCTGAAACATCCCACACATCAGACAACACTGTATCTCTCAACTTAACCAACAGGCAAATCATTAGCTGTAAAACAAGGGATATAAATCATTCACTTCTGTTCCCTGCCGTGCCATTTTAAATACTACATCTTCATCTTTTGTGTGAAATGCGATTCCATCTGGTGTACAGTAAATGGAGCAATTCATCTTACACAACAAGTCCCTTCCTAATAGAATACCTGGACTTGTGTCACACACCACAAAATGATGTAAGTCCTGAAATCCTCCAATCTGTGCTTTCATTGGTTTAGTCACTGGGGTCTTAATCATTTTGTTTGAAACTCCTACAACTTGGATACTTTCTACTGAGAGGGGTAGGTTGGGAATTTCCACAGTTCTCACAGTGGAACGAGTTGCACCAGTATCTACGAGGAACGTAACTGAGTTTCTGTCAACCTCGCCTACCACATAAGGATGCACCAAGCACGCACTCCTTCTCCCCACTCAGGTACCGTCATTGAGATGTATCTGAATAATTTCCATCCACCTGTATCAAATACTGTGAAGATACCTACACATTTGAATTTAATTGACCATTTGTATGAAAATCCATATTCGCATTGTATCTTTGCACTTGACCATTCATATTTAGCATACGAGCTTGAGGTATTCGCTGACCCTGTCCTCTGCCAACCAACATTTTCTGATTCTGATTCTGTTGATTCATTTGCATCTGATTCATTCCATTTACTCCTGTATCTACAAACTGTATATCACCTGTATTTGCTTGTATACTTTTATACTTGCGCTTCCAATGTCCCAACTTGCCACACGCATGACATGGAAACTTCTTTTTCAATTCGTCTATATTACCACCTCGACCTTTCCCTTGTGGTATCGGTATAATTTGTGTCGCAGTGTTTCCATTTGACACTACACTTTTCATTCCAATAATAGTTTGACCATTTCCCTGATAAACTTCTGTAAAATCTGTATTCAGATTCAAAAATCCTCCTTTCTTTGCTGCCTTCATTTGGGCCAACTTCAATTTCTCTTTTAACTTTTTATGTTGTGAATCAATATCATCACCACAATATTTCGCATAGCGAAGAATCTCATTAATCGACTTACTCTGCCAACAAATTAAATGCTGTTGAATCATGGCACTTATTTCTGGTCTCAATCCATACACAAACCGATACACACAATGTCCCATATTTTTCTCAGTAATATTCTCTATATCACTGTACTGTTTAAACACCTGTAAAAGCCTTTCATAATATGCATGCACTGACTTCTTCAATTCCTGAGTAGTCCTGTCTATTCTCACCCAATCTGTTTCCTTCTGTGATATTTTCCCTTTCAAATAAGTAAAGACCTGATTGTACTTTTTCATGTCTTCTTCAGCTGGTGCTCCTGTCACAAATCAGTTGGAACTACAATATCAAACAAGCCATCCAAATCCTATCACAAACGTTTTGAAACCTTAACAAACCTCTCCACTTGTTTATACCATTCCACTGATTTCTCTCTCAACCTAGAGAAATCATTTGTAAAGGATAATATATCCTGACTTGACCAAGGGACGTGAACAAACCCAACTCCTGGTACTTCTCTCATAGGATATACTGTCACATCAGCTGTTTCAGTTCCTGTCTCCCTCACAGGATACAGTGGTAAAACCACTGAAGTCACTATTGTATCCTCCTTCTTTTTTGACCATCTGCCTTCCCATCTATCTAATTCGGTTGTATGACATAATTTCGACAGACAGAAAATCGACCTACAAATATATCGCAACAAAAATATCGATGTCAAGAATATCGACATCCTATCTACAACATGGTAAGTACAAAAATATCGAAAATTAAATATCAATGTAAAAAATATCGTTATTAAAAATATCGTTTTTTTTTTACTTTAAAAATATATGTAAAATAAACCAAATTATACTTAGAAATTAAATAAACATAATTAAATATATTGTATAATATTTAAAATGTATAATTAATATATATAATTTAATAAAACTTTAATTAAACATATACATATAATATATAATATATATACTTACTTAATAATTAATTTTACTAATAATTTCTGTAACGTATAAATTATTAAATGTTTTTAAAATTACCAATACATCTATACACATAAAATAATAACATTAATAAATATTTAATAATTACATATAGCAAATAATAATCAATATTTTGAATGTGAATAATTTTTATTATTAATGATATATTACAATAGCCAAAATAATACAAAACATATGAAATATCAGACACAATAAAACTACTAGTCCAACTCCAACAAAAACAACAGAAAGTAAAATGTTGGATACCGTAGGGGTAAAAATTACTATTCCAACTCCAAAGAGTGCAACAGTAGGGAAAGCGTTGGATAGCGTAGGGTTAAAATTACTATTCCAACTCCAGAGAGTGCAATAGTAAGGAAAGCGTTGGATAGCGTAAAGGTAAAAATTACTATTCCAACTCCAGAGAGTGCAACAGTAGGAAAAGCGCTGGATAGCGTAGGGGTAAAAATTACTATTCCAACTCCAAAGAGTGCAACAGTAGGGAAAGCGTTGGATAGCGTAGGGTTAAAATTACTATTCCAACTCCAGAGAGTGCAATAGTAGGGAAAGCGTTGGATAGCGTAAAGGTAAAAATTACTATTCCAACTCCAGAGAGTGCAACAGTAGGAAAAGCGCAGGATAGCGTAGGGGTAAAAATTACTATTCCAACTCCAGAGAGTGCAACAGTAGGGAAAGCGTTGGATAGCGTAGGGGTACAAATTACTATTCCAACTCCAGTAAGTGAAACAGTAGGGAAAGCGTTGGATAGCGTAGGGGTACAAATTACTATTCCCACTCCAGTAAGTGAAACAGTAGGTAAAGCGCTGGATAGCGTAGGGGTAAAAATTACTATTCCAACTCCAAAGAGTGCAACAGTAGGGAAAGCGTTGGATAGCGTAGGGGTAAAAATTACTATTCAAACTACAAAGAGTGCAACAGTAGGGAAAGCGTTGGATAGCGTAGGGGTAAAAATTACTATTCCAACTCCAGAGAGTGCAACAGTAGGGAAAGCGTTGGATAGCGTAGGGGTAAAAATTACTATTCAAACTACAAAGAGTGCAACAGTAGGGAAAGCGTTGGATAGCGTAGGGGTAAAAATTACTATTCCAACTCCAGAGAGTGCAACAGTAGGGAAAGCGTTGGATAGCGTAGGGGTACAAATTACTATTCCCACTCCAGTAAGTGAAACAGTAGGGAAAGCGCTGGATAGCGTAGGGGCAAAAATTACTATTCCAACTCCAAAGAGTGCAACAGTAGGGAAAGCGTTGGATAGCGTAGGGGTAAAAATTACTATTCCAACTCCAGAGAGTGCAATAGTAGGGAAAGCGTTGGATAGCGTAAGGGTAAAAATTACTATTCCCACTCCAGAGAGTGCAACAGTAGAGAAAGTGTTGGATAGCATAGGGAAAAGAATTACTATTCCAACTCCAGAGAGTGCAACAGTAGGAAAAGCGCTGGATAGCGTAGGGGTAAAAATTACTATTCCAACTCCAGAGAGTGCAACAGTAGGGAAAGCGTTGGATAGCGTAGGGGTACAAATTACTATTCCCACTCCAGTAAGTGAAACAGTAGGTAAAGCGCTGGATAGCGTAGGGGTAAAAATTACTATTCCAACTCCAAAGAGTGCAACAGTAGGGAAAGCGTTGGATAGCGTAGGGGTAAAAATTACTATTCAAACTACAAAGAGTGCAACAGTAGGGAAAGCGTTGGATAGCGTAGGGGTAAAAATTACTATTCCAACTCCAGAGAGTGCAACAGTAGGGAAAGCGTTGGATAGCGTAGGGGTACAAATTACTATTCCCACTCCAGTAAGTGAAACAGTAGGGAAAGCGCTGGATAGCGTAGGGGCAAAAATTACTATTCCAACTCCAAAGAGTGCAACAGTAGGGAAAGCGTTGGATAGCGTAGGGGTAAAAATTACTATTCCAACTCCAGAGAGTGCAATAGTAGGGAAAGCGTTGGATAGCGTAAGGGTAAAAATTACTATTCCCACTCCAGAGAGTGCAACAGTAGAGAAAGTGTTGGATAGCATAGGGAAAAGAATTACTATTCCAACTCCAGAGAGTGCAACAGTAGGAAAAGCGCTGGATAGCGTAGGGGTAAAAATTACTATTCCAACTCCAGAGAGTGCAACAGTAGGGAAAGCGTTGGATAGCGTAGGGGTACAAATTACTATTCCCACTCCAGTAAGTGAAACAGTAGGTAAAGCGCTGGATAGCGTAGGGGTAAAAATTACTATTCCAACTCCAAAGAGTGCAACAGTAGGGAAAGTTTTGGATAGCGTAGGGGTAAAAATTACTATTCCAACTCCAGAGAGTGCAACAGTAGGGAAAGCGCTGGATAGCGTAGGGGTAAAAATTACTATGCCAACTCCAAAGAGTGCAACAGTAGGGAAAGCGTTGGATAGCGTAGGGGTAAAAATTACTATTCCTTCTGAAATTTGGCATCAGGGCATCTGCCCCATACCAGGTACTGCTGTTGATTTATTTATATCGCTCCTTGCTTATTGCTGTGGATGTGGTCTGTGTTTGCGTACATTGGACGTAATCTGGATATTGTTTGCGGTTGCCGCAATATTCCTTTTCGTCTGTCTGCGGCTGGGATCCCCTCGTGATATTTGAAAATTGTAGACAAGAGTAGTGACACCAACTGCACTGAGATCCTGTGAGTAACAAACTGTGCCTTATTATCCGGAGTAGTGTCGGTTAAAGGCTGCGAGACTTTGCAGGCTTATACCCTGGTAATTTGGCCATTTGATTCTGGTGGCACTTAGGCATTAGTCAAAGTTGATAATCAACTACGTTCAATTTACTACTATGTCAAGCTCAAAGAAAGATAAGGTGGTCACGGGGGCAGGCTCCATGAACAATTTCCTTGTCAAAATGGTGAATAAAATCAATGATGACAGAAGGGCTTCTTTGGGCAAAGTAGCTACTCTAGACTATGACCCTCTTCCAGTAAGAGCAGCTACGTCGGAGGCATCTCTAGAGGGCGAAAATAGCGCTGACTGTATGTTAGGAGATCAAAATGCAAGCAATCCAGCCAGCGTAGTAGTAGCTTCGATCCACCAGGACCCTGATACTATTACGATTGATCCTATAACGCTTGATAAAGTATGTTCTGACCCCGAGGAAGAGGTGGATGTAATGGAAGGAAGTAAAGGAATGAGACCTGTCAGAACATGCAGAAAGCAGCAAAGTAAGAGGGGGGGTAAGATCATCCACAGGAGAAGAGGGGATACCCACTTGCCTGATAGTCACATCTCCCCTAAAACCAAAGCAAACGCAGAGAATACAAAGGAATCCAGTATTACCCTGAGCCCTGAGCAGTTTGGTTTGCTAATTAAACGCATAGAGGCCGCTTTTGACCTAAAACTTAAGGATTCCATTGACTGCCTTGCAGTCAAATTGGACACTGCGAATGCGGAGCTTAAAAGACTAGGAGGTCTATTGGATCAACAGTTGGCCAAACTATCTAAGGCGAACCCCCCACTCCCTTCAACTAGTTCAGTGAGTCCCGATGTTGTAGGGAAAAATGCCATAATAGCCCCCAACCCACCTCCTTTGATTCCTCAGGTCAATTGTACGGTAAACAACCTTACTGTCCCCCCAGCCATCCGTCCTCCATTAGTAGACCCGGATGTAGATCAGGCTGGGAGCCATCAGAGATCAGGTCTCTTATATAACACTAATGCCGTACAAAGTAGGCGCAATAATTCTATTAATCTGCCCCCGGATTGCGCCCCTTATGTCGTCGTGTTAGCCAATGTTCCGGTGTATACCCCAGGCTCTTCCGAGCCACAAGAGGAAGCGCATGATTCCCTTATAAATAAAGTGGTGGCTTGGCTGGGTGCTAAATGTGGTCTCCCTACTAAACGTGCTGGAGACATTATTACGACTAGGAGAGTGAATTGGATTGGCCCCTCGAGGAAAACATGTAGAGGGGATTGTGTGGTCGTGAACTTTAAATACCCACAACATGTGGCCACAGTCCTCCTACGGGCAGCATCTCTGATGGAGGACAGTAATGGTATTCGAGTGCGCCCGCTAGGGTATTTCTACAACCATGACAATTTAGCCTCTCTGCCCAGACAAAGACTAAATTCATTTACCCCGGTGGGGCCCAGATTGGCTCATCAAAGCTTGTTTCAGGGACGAGATAACCTCTTTACCTTTGGTCCCCCCATTACAACTTATAACAGATTCGATGTGCTCTCAGGTCTTGATCTTTGTGATTGACGGGGTGATGGAGAGGGTACAGTGGACGATGTCGCAGTGGACCCAACACCAACGGTCCATGTACCTTCTTCTGATGCGATCAAAAACAGTTTAACAGAGATCACAATTGATAAAGGGGACACGGTTAGACTGTTATCCTGGAACATTGCTGGGTTGCGGTCTAAGAAGGGAGACCCAAATTGGGAAAATGTTGTAAAGCGCCACGATATCATCGCCATGCAAGAGACTTGGGATTTGGAGTGCGATTACTGGTTAGACGGTTTCACATCTTATTTTGTACCTGCTTTGCCTTCCCCAGCAGGCCGGAACAAAGGAGGCCTTTTGACGTTGGTATCGGTGAACATCAAGGGCAAAATTATCCCGCTAGACTGTGCCTCCCATAGTTTCCTCGTATTGGAGTTAATATTAGAGGATGGTTGCAAATTGCTTTTGGTTAACTGCTACAATGCTCCGAACAGTCATCCAGATTCTGTGCATTTTACATGGCTATCAGACTTTTTAAGTCTTTACAGAGACAAACAATCCACTTTGAGTTGATTTATGTTAATGGGTGATTTTAATGTTCACTTGTTCTCACATTGTGTCCTAGTGGATGAAGATGGGCCAGATAGCGTGTCCCCCCCTCACCTAGAACATACACAGAAGGGTTTGGTGCTTGAAAATGTATTGCGGGAAAATGAGCTGTATGAATCAGAATTTTACGATAAAAGTACACGGGTTGCCACTTATACGGGAAGGGCTAGTGATTCGATAATTGATTTTATTTTTGTCTCAAGAGGTTTTCTGAATTATGTGATTTCATATAATGCAATTGCTATGCCTATGAGTGACCATAATCCTGTGGGGTTGGAGCTAGCGAATAGCTCCTTCTTGTCAAAATCAGCTGTCTTCCATCGGACTATATTGCCTATAAAGGACAAGGATCAGGGGAGAAAAATTAAATGGGAGATGGTCGTACCGGACAACTTTTTCCTAACTCTATCCTCCTCAGTTTCTGAAGAGCTAAATGTGTGTGCCAATCCGTCAACTAGGAGCGAGGAGGTTATATCTTCCTTTGAAGGTATTTGCCGGTTTGTGTCTATTAGTCTCACAGCCAAAGGTCAGGGGGGCAAACATAAACCGGCGAAAGGCTGGTTTGACAAAAATTGTAGCAAAGCACATAACCGCCTTAAGAAAGCCCTCAATATTCGCCCAAGGGACAAGGCGTTAGTGGCGCGACTAAGAAAGGATTTTAACACGGCCACTAAATTGCGTAAAAATGAATTAAAGAGCAAAGCCTGGGATGATTTAATGGATAAAGCCACCCTAAAAAATAGTGCTGAGTTTTGGACAATTATTAATTCCCCATTACTTTCAGGTGACCAAAACTCAGTGCTGGAATTAAACATATCAGAGGAGGACTGGCTTCGACATTTTGGAAAAATTTATGATAGTAATAGGGAGCTGGAACCTTTCACAATCCCTACAAATGAGATCCCCCTGGAGCCCGTGAGATTTGATACTAGTGTGTACTTAGAGCTATAGAGGAGACATCAGGACGCAAGGCCCCGGGCCCCGATGGAGTGCCAGCGGATATGTTCAGGGCAAATCCGCTGTTTTGGGCCAATATTTTAACAAAAGTCTTTAATGCCGCTGCTGTAGTGGGATTCCCTCAGACCTGGTCTTTAGCTACAATTGTGCCAATATTCAAAAAAGGGCAGAGAGGAGATCCAAAATGCTACAGACCAATATCGTTGCTGGACTCCTCGGTAAAAATCCTAGGAAAGGCTGTCCTGGCGAGAATTTCCGCGTGGGCAAAGGGGAACAACATCCTGTCCGAGGCACAATTCGGATTTAGGTCAGGGAGGAGTACAGAGGACCAATGCCTCAACCTCCACCTCATACTCTCTAAATACACCAGAGCAAAAGGGGGTAGTCTATTCCACGGCTTCATGGACTTGTCCACAGCCTTTGATCTTGTTAATAGATCTAAGCTGTGGGCAATGCTCCTGAAGATGGGCCTCGATAGTTCCTTGGTACACTTTCTGGCGGAGCTCCACAAAGATCTGAGGGCCCGCATTAGAATGACCACCGACGGAAAGTGTACCGAGAGTTTTAGATCAACTAGAGGGGTCCGTCAGGGATGCATCCTGGCGCCAATGTTGTTCACGCTTTACGTGAACTCTTTGGAGGACGACCTAACGGCTGCCACAAAGGATATCCCGAGCATGGGGGGTGCACCAATTCCGGTGCTCCTCTATGCCGATGATGCGGTGCTAATAGCCAGGACCCCAGTTGCCCTGCAAAAGTTACTCGACTCCTTTGGTAATTTTATGTCTAGTCTTGACCTGGTGATCAACAAAAATAAATCACACACCATGTCAGTAGGATGTGGTAAGCGTAAAGAAAAAACCTTTTTTTGCGATGGAGAGGTGATCACAAGTGTGAAAGTCTTTACATATTTGGGAGTGATTTTTGACCAAAGGGGAACTTGGACACCGCAGTTAACATCTAAAGCGAATGCGGTGAGAAGCTCATATGCTGCAATCCTGGGGTTTACTAAGAGATTGGGGGGGAAACCAATGGAGGCTATTCTGGCCGTCTATAAAGCCAAGACAGTCGCGATCGCTAGATACGGGGCAGCAGTCTGGGGCTATGTTAATTCTAAATGCATCCAGACAGAGGAAAATACATTTCTTCGTTCTCTGTTGGGACTACCCCAGTCAACTGCCACTCACTCTGTACATCTTGAGCTGGGTATGGGCTACATTCTAGATATAATCAATCTAGCTCCACTCTTGATGTGGATTAAGCTCTGGCTTAACCCGAACCTCAGCCTTAACCATCGGATTATCAAAGATTGTCTTGCACTAGATCACAGGAGGGATATTCAGTGGCTGTCTTATATTGAATCTATGGCCGCACTTTTGGGACGCCCTGAAATTTTTATCAGCCCAGAATCCCTGTGTAAAGATGATTTGCTGTGGGTGAAGACCAATTTCTTTAGAATACGTATGGCCGAGCGTGAAGCGGATGATTTATGCAAACCCTCTGTGAGGGCTCATGTATTGATAACCCCATCTTTTGAGTTGGCTCCTTATTTATCAGTGGTCACTAATTCTTTTCATAGGTGGCTACTATCCAAATTTCGGTTTAATCAAATTTATATGGTACTGCGGGACGAGAAAGATTGGTGCAAGCTCGAGGAATCGTCCCCATGCAAATGCGATGGTTTCTCTAACCAGGATAATGCCCATTTTCTGTTCTTTTGTTCTTTTTATCATGAACCTCGTACCAGATATTTAAAATCAATTTTGAAGGAGCTGGGTTTTATTCAGTACAAGCCTGCGTTGTTATACTTACAGATGTCGCTCTCCCCTATAATCATGTACTGCACTGCTAGTTTTTTGGCCGCATCTGTTAGATGTAAGAGAACAAGGTTAAGATTGGAATCACAGATGAGGATAGATACTTGAATCCACGTTTATTGTAGTGCTGAGTGCAACTTGTAAGGAATTTTGTGTAAATAATGCCTTTTTAACTTGCTTTTTAAATCTACCAACTGTTTAATACTGTTTTAACTTGTTCTTAAATCATATGAATTGTAAGATATTTGCTGTAGAATACTTTTATGATTTTAATTAATCGAATAAAGTGGACTTTGACTTGACTTGACTTGACTAAGGGTAAAAATTACTATTCCCACTCCAGAGAGTGCAACAGTAGGGAAAGTGTTGGATAGCGTAGGGAAAATAATTACTATTCCAACTCCAGAGAGTGCAATAGTAGGGAAAACGTTGGATAGCGTAGGAGTAAATATTACTATTCCCACTCCAGTGAGTCCAACAGTAGGGAAAGCGTTGGATAGCGTAGGGGTAAAAATTACTATTCCCACTCCAGAGAGTGCAACAGTAGTGAAAACGCTGGATAGCGTAGGGGTACAAATTACTATTCCCACTCCAGTAAGTGAAACAGTAGGAAAAGCGCTGGATAGCGTAGGGGTAAAAATTACTATTCCCACTCCAGTAAGTGAAACAGTAGGGAAAGCGCTGGATAGCGTAGGGGTAAAAATTACTATTCCAACTCCAGAGAGTGCAACAGTAGGAAAAGCGCTGGATAGCGTAGGGGTAAAAATTACTATTCCAACTCCAGAGAGTGCAACAGTAGGGAAAGCGTTGGATAGCGTAGGGGTACAAATTACTATTCCCACTCCAGTAAGTGAAACAGTAGGGAAAGCGCTGGATAGCGTAGGGGTAAAAATTACTATTCCAACTCCAAAGAGTGCAACAGTAGGGTAAGCGTTGGATAGCGTAGGGGTAAAAATTACTATTCCAACTCCAGAGAGTGCAATAGTAGGGAAAGCGTTGGATAGCGTAAGGGTAAAAATTACTATTCCCACTCCAGTGAGTCCAACAGAAGGGAAAGCGTTGGATAGCGTAGGAGTAAAAATTACTATTCCCACTCCAGAGAGTGCAACAGTAGTGAAAATGCTGGATAGCGTAGGGGTACAAATTACTATTCCCACTCCAGTAAGTGAAACAGTAGGGAAAGCGCTGGATAGCGTAGGGTTAAAAATTACTATTCCAACTCCAGATAGTAAAACAGTTGGGAAAGCACTGGATAGCATAGGGATTCTATAAACATAATAACCAATTAAATAATTAGTTATAAAAAAATAGCATATTAGTAATTAATTTACAAACTATGTATTATTAAATAACAATTATTTAAAATAAATATTTATATAAATAACTTTAAATTACATCCCACACTATTCCCCCTTTAACACACAACACACTACACATACAAAATACACAATACATTTAAATATCAGTTTATCTATTATTTAGAATTAATAATACATTCTTTATAATTAATATACTTATTATTTACAAATTTATACATATTAACTACCAAATTATAATTATTCACAAATTAATTATTAATTAACAATACATTAATTAGCAATAACAACAAATAACATGAAATAATACATTATTTATATTTACTATATTTAACGTACTAATAACAATTAAATACCAATTAATAATTAATTAACAATTAATTATTATTAATTACAAATAAATAAAAATTATCATTAATTATTTGAATTTAATTACATCCCACCCTATTCCCCTATAAACCCACAACCCACTACACATAAAAATTCACATAATTAATTTAATCATCAATTAATCACTTAATAAAATTAAATCACCAATTAATTAGTAATTAACAATTAATTAATTAACAATACCAATAAAGAAATATTAATATTAAACTAATTATAACTTATATAATTAACCAATTAATAAAATTAATTTACAATTAATAATTAATTAACACTTAATTAATCAATTAATATATTTAATGAACAATTAGTAATTAATTAACAATTAATTAATCATAAATACCAATTAAACAATTCATATTAATTAATTAATTATAATTAAATTACTTCCCACCCTATTCCCCTATAAACCCACAACCCGCTCTGATACTAAAACGCTAAATTATATTTTACATAATTATTAATCTCTAAACATTTATTTTTAAATGTATTAAAATCCATTACAATAGTCTTTAACATACAAATAAAATACATATTAAAATACATTACACTAATAAAATATCGATATTCTTGACATCGAAATTTTTGATTACGATATTACTTACATCTATATTTATGACTTCGATATTATTAACTTCGATAATACTTACCTTGGGGTCGATATTCTGTCCATCGATATTCTTGACTTCGATATTCTTTACCTACGATATTTACAACTCGTTATACTTGTAGTTCGAAATTTAAAACTCGATATTTAGACTGCTCACCATCTAATTCATCCCAACGTTTTAGAGTGTTAATTAACTCTTTAATAGTGTTAGAAATGGGATTTTAAATCGGCTAGGGCATGTGCCAAAGTCGGGCAGAAACCACTACTCTAGTCAGTATAAGTGAGTTACACTCCTAAAATAACCCCTGCTCAGCCCCTTAGTAGCTTGGCACGAGCAGTCAGGCTTATCTTAGAGGCAGTGTGTAAAGCATTTGCACTTAACCAATAGTAATACAATATAAGCATTAACAAAGGACACCACACCAGTTTAGAAAAATATCCAATATTTTTATATACTTAAGACCAGACCAAAAATGATAAAAATCCACAATCCAGTACTTACAAGTCTTCAATTATCAAAATATGCTTGAAAAATAGTTCCTTGAGGTCAATAGCTCTGTCCGGGGCTAACACGGCGTTGTAAGCAAACAAATCCAAACAGTTCTGGCTGACCGCGGCCTCGCAGGCCAGCTACGGTGTCGGGAAGACCCGCAAACAGTACCTTTTAGAAATACAGGGCGTCAGCGACCTCTCGCTTAGCTTCCGAAAGCACGGCATCCGCAGGCGTTGGTTCCGGAGGTCGATACAGGAGTCGTCGGGGCCCTTGAAGTCACACTTGTTGCAGGTCGAACTCCCCTCTGTTGAAGTCAGGAGCGCTGGCGTCGGCAGCCGTCGGGTGCTGCAGTGCGAAGTGCAGCGGTGCGGTGCCCTCAGGTCACGGTGCGAGCAGCAACTCGGTGGCGGCGTCAGATGGCATCGTTGGTGAGACCAGGGTCGCGGTGCAAGGTGAAGGTGGTACTCGTCGCAGTGCTGGCAGGTCACGGTGCAAGCAGCAGCGTCGTCGTGGCTGAAGCGCTGTTGTCAGCTGACCGACTGGAGTCGATGGTGCCGGCATCGGTAGGCCAAGGCTGCGGTGCAGGATGAGGGTGGTGCATTGTGTAACTTTACGAGCGGTGCCCTCAAACCACGGTGCAAGCAGCGGTGTAGATTACGGCGTGGAGCGGCGGCGTCGGGGCTACCAAGGCGTCGTCGTGAAGCAAGGCAGTGCGGAGTGTGGTGCCCACAGCTCACGGTGCGAGCAGGCGCTCGGTGGTGGCGTCAGCAGGCGTCGTCGGTGAGACCAGGGTCGCGTTGTGGAAGTGCCCTCTGCGGTGCCTTCAGGACACAGAGTCAGCAGCGGCATCGTAGATAGCGTCGGGTTGCTTTTTCCTCTGTTGCAGCACAAAACACACAGTCCCCAATGCTGAGGGCAGAAGAGCTTGAAGTCTTTGCTGTTCCTGAGACTTCTTAAACAGGGGGCAAGCTCTACCTCAAGCTCTTGGAGAAACTCACAAAGTAGATTGCAGAAAGTTCAGTCCAGTCCGTTAAATGCCCAAGACAGAAGCAGCCACTGCAGGCCAGCACAGCAAAGCACACAGCAAAGAGTTAGTTCCTCCTCACAGCTTCTCCGGCTCTTCTTCTTGGCAGTCTTCTTGGTCCAAAAGAGTTCTAAAGTTCAGGGGTCAGGGCCCCAATATTTATATCCCCAAATCCTTTGATCTCTTAGGCAGAGAGTGTCTGTGCCCAGCCAGAACCAGTTCTGCCTTCTCTGGTGTGACTTCCTGGCAGGAGGTGGAGACGGCATTGTCAGAGGCAGACCAGGCCCTTTGAGGTGCGAGGAAATCTCCTCTCCCTTCCCCAAATGCAGCCCAGGTCTATTCAGCCCTTTCCTGACCCATCTAGACTATCTGGAGCCACTCCTTCTCCCCAGCCTTCTGTCATCTAAAACCCAGACATGCAATCCACATTCCAAAAGAGGCACACAGGATGACTAAGCAAGAAAATAGTTACTTTCTAAAAGTGGTATGTTCAAACACAGAATGTAAAAATCACCTTCACTAAAAGATGCATCTTTAGATTCCGAGTTCAGGCATACTAAACGTTATTTTCCTACCTAGTTCCCAGGGCCAGTTATGTTTATAAGATTTTATAAACAAACTTCCCATTCTGTCCTATGGGGAACAGGTAGCCTTGCAATAGTGAAAAATGAAATTGGCAGTAATTCACTATCAGGACATGCCACACACACCAGGGCATGTCCTACCTTTCACATACACTGCACCCTGCCCACAGGGGTACCTTTGGCCTACCTTAGAGGTGGCTGACATGTAAGAAAAGGGAAGGTTAGGGCCTGGCAAGGGGGTGAACTTGCGTCGACATGGCACTACCAGACTGGGCACAGGCTCTGCAATGGCAGGCAAGAGTCCCATTTACGGGCTATTTGAGTGGGTGGCACAATCCAGTGCTGCAGCCCACCAACATCATTTGATCTACAGGCCCTGGCAAACGCAGTGCACTTTACTAGGGACTGAAACATAAATCAAATAGGCCAATCATGGAAACACTAATCCATAACACATTGTACCACAGGATCACTTGCACTTTACCACTGATCAGCAGTGAGAAAAGTGTGCAGAAACACTAAGCCAGCACAATCAGAGTCAAAAAAGAGAGGTCAGAAAGCAAAATCTCAGGGGAAACACCCTAAAAGATGCCAAGTCTAACACATGTCCCCTCCAGCAGAAAGTAGGGAGAACTACTGAACCTCCTGGGAGTTCTCTTCACTAAGGCGGAAGAACCTGGACAGACCATCTGCATTGGCGTGTTCTGTTCCAGGGTGGTGTTCCACTGTAAAGTCCATTCCCTGTAGAGAGATGTACCACCTCAGCAGTTTTGGATTCTCACCCCTCATTTGCATCAACCATCTGAGGGGCCTGTGGTCTGTCTGAACCCGGAAGTGAGTCCCGAACAGGTAGGTCCTCAGCTTCTTCAGTGCCCAGACCACAGCGAAAGCTTCCCTTTCTATGCCACTCCACCTCTGTTCCCGGGGGAGTATTCTCCTGCTAAGGAAGACCACAGGCTGGTCTAGGCCCTCTTTGATCAGTTGTGAGAGCGCCGCTCCCACACCATGCTCTGAAGCGTCAGTCTGCACACCAAATTCCTTGGAGAAGTTGAGTGCCTTGAGCACGGGTGCCGTGAACATGGCAGCCTTCGGGGCATCATAAACCTTCTGGCAGGACTCAGTCCAGATCACCTTGAGGGCTGCTTCCTGGAAGTCAGCTCTGTTAAGGGGGCAACAATGGTGCCATACCCCTTAACAAACCTTCTGTAGTACCCGGTGAGTCCTAAGAAGGCCCTCACCTCTGTCTGGGTCTTGGGAGGCTCCCAAACCAGAATGGTGTCAATCTTGGGCTGTAGGGGCGCCACCTGGCTGCTTCCTACCTGGTGTTTCAAGTACACCACCGAATCCTGCCCGATCTGGCACTTACTGGCCTTGATCGTGAGGCCTGCCCTCTGCAGCGCCTTCAACACTTCACCGAGGTGCTGCAAGTGTTCTTCTCTGCTGGGACAGAACACTGCGATGTCATCCAAGTGGGCAGCACAGAAATCCTCCAGCACAGCCAACACCTGGTTGCCCAACCTCTGAAAGGTGGCAGGGGCATTCTTCAACGCAAAGGGCATCACCCGGAACTGGTAATGTCCTTCTGGGGTGGAAAATGCTGACCTCTCCTTGGCCCCATCAGTTAAGGCAATCTGCTAGTACCCAGACGTTAAATCAAACGTGCTGAGGAACTTGGCAGCTCCCAACTGATCAATGAGCTCATCAGCTATGGGGATGGGGTGTGCGTCAGTCCTGGTGATGGCATTGAGCCCACGGTAGAAACCGCAGTTCTGGAGTGGCACCGTGTGCAGCAGCCTCTGAAACCAAGACCACTGGGCTGGCCCAAGGACTGTTGGTAGGCTCGATCACACCTAACCCCAACATCTGAGAAACTTCCTCTTTAATGCTGGCTTTGACCCGGTCAGTCAACCTGTAAATCTTGTGCTTCACAGGAGGGCTGTCACCGATGTCCACGTCATAAGTACACCAGTGAGTAACGCCTGGGGTCAGAGAGAATAGAGGGGCAAACTGTCCCAACAACTGGTGACAGTTGCTCTGCTGCTCTGGAGTCAGTGTAGGGGAGAGGATCACACCTTCCACTGATCCATCACGCTCCTTGGTAGACAGGAGGTCCGGGAGATGTTCACTCTCCTCATCCACCCCATCATCTGTCGCCAAGAGCATGCTCACTTCGGACCTCTTGAAGTGGGGCTTGAGGCTGTTCAAGTGGAGGACCCTCAAAGGGTTCCTTGGAGTCCGCAAATCCACCAGGTAGGTGACATCACTTTTGCGCTCCACCACCTCAAATGGCCCAGTTCACTTGTCCTGCAAGGCACAAGGTTCCTCTGGGGCCATGACCCACACTTTTTGTCCAGGTTGAAATATGACCAGAGAGCCCATGGCTGTCTTGGGATCCAGTGGCCCCACAATGTCCATCCCTACCCTTTCAAAGGGTGTTCCAACAACTGGAAAAGGTTGGAGAGGAGTTTTGCCCTTCCTCCCACTCTTACCACTTGCCTGGAAAGTTTGGCAAGACCTGCAATGTCCATCTGACTGCCTTTGCATTTGGGGCCAGAAGAAGTGGGTGACAAGTCTGTCAAAGGTCTTGTACTGCCCCAAAAGTCCTGCCAAAGGCACGTCATGAGCCAGACCCAGTAGGAAGGTCCTGAAGCGCTGGGCTACCACCAGCACACGGGGTGACCCAGGCTCAGCGACCCTAGCCTCGCTGTTTAGGAAATTATTCTCCCAGTAGATCCAATGTGATCCGGACTGATCACCAGCTGCCTGGTCTGCAGCCTCCTGCTCCTTGCAGAATTCCTCCCTGGTGGGACCCCCTTCTTGCTGCCAATGGGCCAGCTCAGAGATGTCCCCCAGTTCACCTACCTGCTCCCCTGTAGGCACCGGGGCGTCCCCCTCAAGGTCCGCCTCCTCCCGGTCCGTCGGAACTTCAGGGGCCGGTTTCCCGCGCACCCTGCCCTTTCTCTTGGCAGGGACTTGGGCCACTGTTTCAGGCTCCAAGTCCTCTTGATCACTCTCTCTGGCCGCCATTGACCGAGTGGACACGCATGCCCACTCTGGCAACCCAAGTATCTCCAAGTGAGACCTGAGCTCAACATCCTTTCATAAGGACTGCTCCAGGTTGTTACCTAGAAGACAATCTACAGGCATGGAAGGGCTCAAAACCACCCTCAAAGGACCTGAGACCCCCCCCCCCACTCGAAGGGAACCTGCGCCACCAGACACTGGCACTCTGAATTGTCTACAGCAATTACTTGGTGGAATGCCCCTGGGACTACCTGCTTCCCAGAGACCAGGTGACACCGGACTGAGGTCACACTGGCTCAAGTATCTCTGAGAGCCTCTACCCTTTTCCCATTGATGGTCACCCAGGTGCTGTATTTCTTTGTATTAGGGGGCACCTGGTTTCCTGGGACCATCTCACTGTCCCCTAGTGAGACGAGGGTCATTTCTGCGGGATCTCCACCCTCCTGTGGGTACTCTTCCCCCCCAAGCGCTACACTAGCCAACACCTTGGACTACCCACAGGTGGGTGGCTGTGCCCCCTTAGGGCACCTGGGATCCCCCTTCATGTGACCCACCTGGTTACATGAAAAACACTTGCGGGGGACGGTCTCAGCAGGCTTTCCTGGAGAGACCCCTTGCTTCTTATCTCCGGGGGGATGGGAACCTTTACCATTGGTGTTAGTTTGGGGCCCTTTAGAGAATTCCTGTGCTTTACCCTTGTCCCCTCCACTTTTCTGCTGGGGATCCTGCCCACCTTTGGCTGAGTCTCCCCCAAACGCTTTCTTGTGGACCCGGGTACTCACCCAGCGGTCCGCCTCCATAGCAAGCTTCCTGGGGTCAGTCAGCTTACTATCGACTAGGTGCTGGCGCAGATCTGCAAAACATAGACTAGACAAGTGCTTCCATGCAATTAAATTGTAGAGCCCCTGATAATCCATCACATTACTGCCCCTCACCCAGCCCTCTAAGGACCTGCAGAACTAATTTACACATTCAAACCAAGTGTTGGCGTCAGACTTTTTACTGGACCTAAACTGATCACTGTACTTCTCAGGAGTGAGTCCATACCTGGTGGGGAGAGCGTCCTTCATGTCAGCATAGGTGAGGGTCTGCCCCTTACCCAAAGCTATCAGGGTATCCCTAGCTTCTTCCGGAAAGAGAGGTCACAACCCTGCCCCCCAGTTCCTTTCAGGGACCCCATTCATATGAATAGTCGCCTCAAACCCTTGAAACCACCTTTGTATGTCATCCCCCTTCTGGTACCCTTTACCTACATTCTTGGGAATGTACACAATCCTATCGGCATGCACTGAAGAGTTGCTGCCACCATCCGTGCTGGATTTACTTTTCAATTCCAGCTCCTTGAGCCCACGCTCGTGGTCTAATACCATCCTCTGTGACTCTATCTTGAGCATCTCAAGCTCTATCTTGTGCCTCCTAGCTTCCCGTCTGTCCTCCAGCTCCTCTGGGGACAAACCACTCCTACCTGGCCTGGAGGGATCCCACCTCCCAGAAGCACATCCACCCTAGGAATAGGCTCCTCCGCCTCTCCACTGAGAATACCAGATTACTTAGTGGCATGGCTGGCTGCTACCCTGGCCCTCAGTGCCTTTTGTAGCTCTTCCTTCCTAGTGAGGCCTCGGACTTGGACTTTTAGGTGTTTGCAAATCGCTTTCAACTCCTTCACGTTGTAGGATTCCAAAATATCCTCCTCAAAGGCAATTTCCATGGATGCAACAGATGATGCTCTTTATTCAGGCATGATGAAGGAGCAAGTTCAAGCTGGCGAGGTCCAAAATAGGCCAAAATCAAAAGTATGTGGTACGTAATGGTCTGCAATATGGTAGTAGTGCACACCAATCACTGTAAGTCAAATGCAAGCGCAAGTCCTATCCTCACCGCTGACAACCAATGTTAGAAATGGGATTTTTGGTCGGCTAGGGCATGTGCCAAAGTCGCGCAGAAACCACCACTCTAGTCAGGATAAGGGAGTTACACTCCTAAAATAACCCCTGCTCACCCCCTTGGTAGCTTGGCACGAGCAGTCAGAGGCAGTGTGTAAAGCATTTGCACATAACCAACAGTAATACAGTGTAAGCACTACGAAAGGACAACACACCAGTTTAGAAAAATATCCAATATTTTTATATACTTAAGACCAGACCAAAAATGATAAAAATCCACAATCCAGTACCTAAAAATTTTCAATTATCAAAATATGCTTGAAAAATAGTTCCTTGAGGTCGATAGCTCCATCCGGGGCTATCACGGTGTCATAAGCAAACAAATCCAAACAGTTCTGGCTGACCGCGGTGTCGCGGGGCAGTTACGGTGTCGGGAAGACCTGCAAATAGTACCTTTTAGAAATGCAGGGCATTGGCGACCTCTAGATTAGCTTCTGAAAGCACGGCGTCTGCAGGCGTCGGTTCTTGAGGTCGGTGCAGGAGTCGTCGGGGCCCTTGAAGTCACACACGTTGCCGATGGAACTCCCCTCTGTTGAAGTCAGGAGCGCTGGCGTCGGCAGGCGTCGGGTGCTGTGGTGGGAAGTGCAGCGGTGTGGTGCCCTCGGGTTGCGGTGGGAGCAGTGGAGGTGTCAGATGGTGTCGTTGGTGAGACCAGGGTCGCGGTGAAGGGTGAAGGCAGTGCTCGTCGCGGTATTGGCAGGTCACGGTGCATGCAGCGGCCTCGTCCTGGCTGAAAAGCTGTTGTCAGCTGATGAACTGGAGTTGATGGTGCCGGCGTCGGTAGGCCAAGGCTGCGGTGCGGGATAAGGGCGGTGCGTCGTGTAACTTTACGAGCGGTGCCCTCAAACCACGGTGCAAGCAGTGGCGTAGATTTCGGCGTGGAGCGGCATCGTCGGGGCTACCAAGGTGTCGTCTTGAAGCAAGGCGGTACGGAGTGCGTGCCCACAGGTCGCGGTGCGAGCAGCGGCTCCGTGGCGGCATCAGCAGGCATCATCGGCGAGACCAGGGTCACGTTGCGGCGGTGCCCTCTGCGGTGCCTTCAGGACACGGAGTCAGCTACGGCGTCGTAGACAGCGTTGGGTTGCTTTTTTCTCTGTTGCAGCACAAAACACACAGTCCCCAGTGCTGAGGGCAGAAGAGCTTGAAGTCTTTGCTGTTCCTGAGACTTCTTGAACAGGGGTCAAGCTCTACCTCAAGCCCTTGGAGAAACTCACAAAGTAGATTGCAGAAAGTTCAGTCCAGTCCTTTCACTGCCCAAGACAGAAGCGGCCACTGCAGGCCAACACAGCAAAGCACACAGCAAAGTGGTAGTTCCTCCTCACAGCTTCTCCGGCTCTTCTTCTTGGCAGTCTTCTTGGTCCAAAAGAGTTCTAAAGTTCAGGGGTCAGGGCCCCAATATTTATATCCCAAAATCCTTTGATCTTTTAGGCAGAGAGTGTCTGTACCCAGCTAGAACCAGTTCTGCCTTCTCTGGTGTGACTTCCTGGCAGGAGGTGGAGACGGCATTGTCAGAGGCATACCAGGCCCTTTGAGGTGCGAGGAAATCTCCTCCCCAATTGCAGCCCAGGTCTATTCAGCCCTTTCCTGACCCACCTAGACTATCTGGAGCCACTCATGCTCCCCAGGCTTCTGTCATCCAAAACCTAGACAGGCAATCCACATTCCAGCAGAAGCACACAGGATGACTGAGCAAGAAAATACCTACTTTCTAAAAGTGGTGTTTTCAAACACAGAATGTAAAAATCACCTTCACTAAAAGATGCATCTTTAGATTCCGAGTTCAGGCATACTAAACTTTATTTTCCTACCTAGTTCCCAGGGCCAGTTATGTTTATAAGATGTTATAAACAAACTTCCCATTCTGTCCTATGGGGAACAGGTAGCCTTGCAATAGTGAAAAATGAAATTGGCAGTAATTCACTGTCAGGACATGCCACACACACCAGGGCATGTCCTACCTTCCACATTCACTTCACCCTGCCCACAGGGTTACCTTGGGCCTACCTTAGGGGTGGCTGACATGTAAGAAAAGGGAAGGTTAGGGCCTGGCAAGGGAGTGCACTTGCCAAGTCGACATACAGTGCACTTTACTAGGGAGTGACACATACATCAAATAGGCCAATCATGAAAACACCAATCCATAACACATTGTACCACAGGAGGACTTGCACTTTACCACTGATCAGCAGTGAGAAAAGTGGGCAGAAACACTAAGCCAGCACAAACAGAGTCAAAACAGGGAGGTCAGAAAGCAAAAACTCAGGGGAAACATGCCAAAAGATGCCAAGTCTAACAAATAGGCAGACATTTTCCTGAATCATTCAAACTCTCAAAATCTTTGTCACAAAAGTCTAATCGAGATGTCTTTTGTAGAGCCTTAGACTTTTCTATATCAACTCCATATGTTTGTGCAACTTCAGCAAATTTCTCATGTAAATTTCTCTCTCTCCGTGTAATATTCTTACACATGAAAAGCAATTCTTCATCTCTATATTTGCCTAATCTCTCTGGACTAATCGTTCCCTGAGTCATTTCTTCCAAATCCACTTTCAACTTGCTCACATCTATGCTTGAGCTATAATTCTGTAAGCTACAACCAGGCGCTATTTCCTTAATCCACTCATCTAGTTCTTCCGGAGAAGGACCAAATGATCTCTGAGTACCTTCACCAGTTTCACCTGACCTTGACCCTCCTGATATAGGTGTCATTCTTTTCTCAATCTGCAATGTCTTCCTTGAATCCACATATGCACCTCTTTTTGGGGTTTCAACTGACTTTTCTGAAATACAAATTAATGACTCCAATTCTTCGCCTGTAACCACACTCACATTTGCTCCACTATTCTCAATCAATCCTTGGTTATCTCATTTATTTTTCTGAAAACTGTATGAACTCCACTCATATTTCTTTCTGGTATTGTTAAAGCATGTACTTGAGAGACTCCTTGACCATCATTGTATAATTGAACAATAGAACCAATAGTCACTGGAACTGACAAAGCATCTGGGTTCATTGGTTTTACCATTCTCGACAACTCCTCTCTAATTGGAATCTGATTCTGACTTAATGGCATCTTTCCTTGTGTTGTTTCCACTTGTACTATCGGAGCACTTGGGAAAAAATTTGTCTCCACTCAATTTTGTTTCTCATAATAAGGCAGAGGTCTATTCATCAACAACTCTTTTAAAAATTCATCATCTATGTCATCAACTCCCTCAGCAAACTCAGCATTTCTAGATTTTTGTTCCGCAACATTCTTCCTTTTCTCTTTAAATTTCTCTCCCTAATTAGTCTCAGCTACCATAACTGGAACTTTTGTGTTCCTTCAGCTATATCTCTTCTCCACATTTTCTTCTGAGCTTCCCACATTGCTTCTGAATATCATCTCACAGTATTCTTATATCTAGTCTGATACCTTTCTCTTTCTCTTTTGTATGCCTCATATGCCCATTCTTCAAGAGCTTCATACTGCATAGGTCTAGGATCAGGTCTCAAATTATTAATTTGATTGATTAAATATTCTAAAATTCTAGGATTAGAAGTCCCATTCTCTCGAAATGCTAAATTGCCATCTCGCTCTGTATACTTCATCCAATTTTCTAGCCATGAACATGTGTGATAACCCCTTTCTAATGACATAAATGAAGCAGGGGTCCCTTCAGGAGCCACAGCAATTCCTCCTCTAATTGGTATTGGCTCATCCTTACTAAACAAGGTCTTCAATAATTGAAAAAACGTCATGATTCCTTACACTAAAAGTACAAACTATACAAAAAAAAAAATCTCCAATAATTCCTTTTCCTTGTTATGATGCTCTTCTACCAATCAGAATTATTCACGCTGTCCAATCCCAGCTCGACTCACACCAAGCAACCAATACTAGTGCAGTACTTTGTGACAATTTATCAGTAACCGACCAATACCAGCGCAGCACCTAGTGATACCAGCTTAACTCCTGCAACTGACCCTCCCTTTAAAAAATCAGCATCAGTTTCTTTACGAAGTCTTTAACAAAACAAACAACATAAAACAGCTTGTCTGCTCAACTATAAGAAAAAAACGATAGAACCATTCACTCTGAGGATTTCATTTACTTCCAGCAAAATCTCGACCAGCGTGATTTTACCCTCACTCAAGTGAAAAAACTCTCAAGATTCCTCCAGATGCGCTTTCTGGAGTAACCTAAAAATCCTCACTATTCACACTTCAAGATTCCCTGTGCAAGTGCCGACAAGACCATTGCTCAGCACTACATCAACTGCAGACAAAACACTTAGGGCCATATGTAGGTAGCTAAATACCGGTCGGTAACGGCCGAAATTCGGTAAATATCCCGTTACCGACCGGTATTTAGTCAAGTGAGATGTAGGAGGCCAAAAACCAATTTTCGGTAAATATGAAGCGGTAAATACCGATTCATATTTACCGATTTCTAAAATACCGATTCATATTTACCGAATATATATTTTCCGATTCGGTAAATATGAAGTGGTAAATATGAAGTGGTAAATATGAAGTGGTAAAACGGAAAAAGACATGTAGGTAAATTCGGTAATTAAGAAATCCATGAAATTCGGTAATTAAGAGTCGGTAATTAACACAGATTGAAAGCAGGTGGTAAGCATCAACAGTGCATATAAGCAATCCCAAAATGCAACAGCGTGGACAACATGGCCGCTCTGTATGTCATTGCAAGGCGCCTACGTCTACAGGCAGCAGGTCTGAGGATTTGGAGACGGGAGGAACGCATCTACAGACAGCGCATCACACTCTTTCAACAGACTGACGCAGAGATACATGAAAGGTACAGGCTACACCCACAAACCATCATGGACCTGATAAGGGACCTGCACCCACTCCTGGACCAGCCAACAAGAAGGGCGCATGCCATACCACCACATGTGCAGGTTCTCTGCAGCCTACATCTACTTGCATCTGGCAGTTACCAGGGGGTGATAGCTGCGGTGGGCGGTGTATCCCAGAGTTGCCTGTCCTGTTTCTTCAGGAAGTTCCTGGATGCCATGATGCAGAGAATGCACCACTACATCAGCTTCCCAAACACACAGGCTGAAATGCAGAAAACTAAAACTGACTTTTATCACATGGCACAGTTCCCCCATGTCATTGGCTGTATTGATGGCACACACATCCCAATCTGCCCACCAGCTGCCACTGAGCACATCTACAGGAACAGAAAGTCCACCCACTCCATCAATGTGCAGGTAATCTGCGATGCAGGGAACATCATCACTGATATTGTTGCGAAGTTTCCTGGGAGCACCCACGACTCCTACATCTTCCAGAACAGTGGGATCTACACACGACTGCTTGCCGGAGAATTTGGAGAAGGATACCTGCTAGGTAAGTAACAGTGACGCCCCATGATACTTGCAAATCATAGTGTGTTGAGGCATGTGACTGAAGGTTCCCTTTTACTCACCTAGGCGACAGTGCATATGCCGTGCGGTCATCCATCCTCACTCCCTACCTACACCCATCAACCCAGAGTGAGAGACGATATAACGTGGCACACAAATCTACACGCAACGTGGTGGAGCGCACGTTTGGACTATTGAAAAGCAGGTTCCGCTGCCTTCACAAGAGCGGAGGCGCACGCCAGTACACACCCACCATCTGTTGCAAGATCATTGCCACTTGTGCAATGCTGCACAACCTTGCCATGAAGAGAGGTACAGAGGTGTAACTAACAGATTTTGAGGACAATGAGGATGAGTCAGGTCAGCCAGAGGCCAACGCAGCTGGAGTGCCAACAGCAACAGATGGGAGAGAGAGACGGGCAGAGATCACATGCAACTATTTCTGAGTAAGTAAGGGGACACAGCCAGTTGTTGGATGTCATGACGTAGTTTAATAATGCGGCACTACGCCACAACACCAAGAAAATGCCATTCTGGCAACATTGCGTGATGACTGCTAGCAAGTCCAGGGTTACGTCACCCAATTGTCTTAGGCTATGCCGTGCAGCATTACTGTTTGCGGCCACGCGCTACAGTGTGGGATGCCACGGATTGTGCCTCCTCACTAGTGGCAGCCCCATGCCGCCTGCTGCTCCTGCGTGTATCTGGGACCGGGGGGGTTATGCTGCTCCTGCTGCTGGTTTCGATGCTTTCCGCAGCATCCCCAGCACCAGTTGGGGCCGCCTGGCTTGTCAATAGCACTTCCAGTGCACTGGTGACCTGCACCATCCCCCTAGAAACGTCGCTGCTGCAGTGTGTCAGGCCCTCCTGCATAGCCACAGAGCGCCTGCAGAGTAGTGACGTGGCAGTTGCCAGCCGGTTGAGTGCCCTGGTATGACTGTCTCTCCTCTGCCGTTCCCGGCGCTGTGCAGCTCTGTCTGCATCATACTTGCTGCACAACAGCTTGATGGACTGGGACATGTCCCGCATGCCCGCTGCCATGTCACTCATCCCCACCGCCATAGCGCTGATGCCCCTGTCCATGTTGTCAAAAGTGGCTTTCAGTCCCCGCATTTGCCGCTGAACTGACATCGCTGCCTTTGTTTGTAGGCGCTGTATTTTCAACATGTTGCCCTCGAGCCCCGAGAACACCCCATGGCTGTCAACGTGTGCTGGTGGACTCTGCACCCGCGACCTGCGGCGCCGTCTGGCACCCGTGTGTGCTCCCTCTGAGGTGGAGGGCACAGTGGCATGGTTCCCATCCTGGGGCATGGTGTTTGGATCCGGGCCCCTGCTGTCGTCAGATGAGGTCTCCAACACTCGCAACCTGGCAGCTGCACGCCTCCTCGACCTCACAAATGCAGGCGTGATGTGGCCGGTGACTCAAGCATGAGTGGTGATGCTGGCTGTGGTAGTGGTGATGCGGGCTGTGGTAGTGGTGATGCTGGCTGTGGTAGTGGTGATGCTGGCTGTGGCAATGATATCTGGGCAGAACTTGTGCTGGCCAGCCCTGTACTGTCTTGCCGGTGTGCCCTCTCTCCTGTTGCATGTGCAGTCCTGCGCGATGTTACATCTGTGGACAGAAATGCAACATCAGCTCAGTGTACCTGAAGGCCTGCATTGCAAGCATCACAATAAATTTCTGTAACACTCTCACATTGTCCTCTGCCTGCTTTTGGCTAATGTGTGTACCATGCCTTGTTGTTCTGTGCTATTCACTTCATGGTTGGGGTTTCCCTGACTACATCTCCCATAATGCATTGCCTGTCTGCACTAACACATGGACTGGAGTGGGATGCTCATTTCACAATGGGGGATGTGGGATAGGGGTAGGGGGGGCTACATTGCTGTGCATTCGTCTTACCTTGTTGGGTGGCGGCTCTGGCAGAGCTGTCGGCATCCCCAAGCCCCACGACACTCTCGTGCTCTATTGTGGACTGCACCAGCTCCTCCAGTTCGGTAAGGGCAGGTGCCCTGTTACTCCCACCTCCTGTCCGGCTGACCTCCTTCTGCAGTTCCCCCATCTTCCTCTTTGTGACGATCCTCAGGTCGTACCAGGGCTTTTTAAGTACCTCAATGTCCCTGGGGGTCACTCCAACAGCATTGACCTGCGCCTGGATTCCCAGCCATATATTCCGCTTCTCCGACTCTGGCACTTGCAGGGACTGCCTCCCAAACAGCTTCTGGTGCTGCTTCACCACCTCCTCCACCAGTACCTGGAGTTCCTTGGGGCAAAATTTTTGCTTTCTCCTCCTTTCCCCTCCATCTCTCTGTGTCTCCTGGCTGGACATTGTGATTTTGAGCTGCACAATCAGGCACTGGCTCCCTGCCTCTCCTCTGCACTCCCAGCCTCTCCAGAGTCTGTTGATGGTGTGCACCTGCCTGGGTGTGGCCACTTCCTGGTTGGGTGGGGTTTGGTTGCACAGGATTGGCTGTTTCATCCAGTCATGTGATTTCGTTTTTCCGATTCGGTAAATACCGATTCGGTATTTACCGAATCGGTAAATGCCACTTCGAAATTTACCGATTCGGTAAATACCACCTCGGAATTTACCGATTCGGTAAATACCACCTCGGTATTTACCGATTTGGTAAATTCCGATTCTTGTATACCGAATGTTACCGAATCGGTAATTATTACCGAATGATTACCTACATATAACTTTCCGATTCATAAATACCGATTCGGTAAAGTTCGGTATTTAAGAATCGGTAAATTATATTTACCTACACAATATGTGTATGCCCAACTAAGACTGCCCTTAGGCTTTATCCCGGGATCCTAGGCTAACGACTGACCCATTACTTCCATTAAGGTCAATGATGGACCACAACATAAAACATAAGGGTATGTTTTTGTAGTCAGTGTACGTCTCTAAATTCCATCTCATCATTACCTAGTATATTTAGTCAAAATAACCATCCGATACCGCTACCAGAAAACTGATCCAGCAGTAGCGGTGTAAATTTATAATCATTCACAAATATTCAATATACCATAAACCTATCTATACAATTTGCTAAACCAAAAATGTGAGCCCAAAGAAACTTCAACCACTTACAATCATAAGGTCCTCCGATAGATCTTTGTAAGAGCAAATAGCGACTCAATTAATAAGAGACAGATGCTATTTCTTTCATGAGGACCTGTAATGAAGAAAATGCCTAACTAACAATAATAGTCCACAAACATATTTTTCAAGTATATCTCATCAATAATGACAAACTCAGAGTATTTATCAGGATACATTTATCTAAACTTCAAAAGAATGGTCAATGCACAAAACACCACAGAAATAACAGTTCTTTAGCAAATTTGAAGGTAGAATAGGTTATATCACAATAAATCACAGTTTTAAACAAAATACATCATAACTCAATAACTGGCACGAGGAGAGAGAGAGAGAGAAAAAAGAAAACACATTGCAATGTCAATAATGCAAATTGAGGTTTTATACGAACCTAAGATCAATGAGCTAATGCACAGCGTGCAATAGTCTGAATAGCCAACCCTTCCGCCGAAAAGGTATAGGATGTGCAACATCACCAGACGATGAAGGGCAAAGGAAATTCAGAAAAGTTCAGTTCAGAAAGGTCAGAGTTTAGACTGACAGCATGTCACGACCAGGTAGTCAGCACTAGATCTGAAGGAGAAGCAGGAGCACAAGCACACAACCTTTTTCCCACTGGGTTGTTATACCTCCAAATGTTCATAATTCCAGCCCCCAAATGTAGTTTATTCACAGTTCTATACGATTCCATTGGTTAAGATCCATGGTGTGACAATGGTATGATCATTCTACAGTCCCAATCCATCCGGAACTCTAACATAATTCTTTTTGTTCATTTGTACATTATCGAATCACCTCGGAAATAGGAAGCTCATTGAAACTTTTCATTACCACGAGCTCGCTTGCACAAAGTTCATACAACTGTTCATTCAAAGAATACTCTAACTGTAGGAAGGAAACGCTAGTGATAAACTGTAACAAATTGATCAGCTTTTTAGAAATAATGAAGGACAAAATACATTTTTCTGAAGCCTATGTTAGAAGAAGAAATAATAAACTAACTGGTTTTGTGGCCTACATAGAATACCACAAAATCATCACTTTCTAATGAATAAAACACACTATTATTACAAATATATGAGAAAATAGAGAATGCCAAAGAAATTATATAAAGACATTATTTCAATTAAACTTATAAACATAGTCTGAATACGATTTTTCTCAAAATATAAGCAATCTCTGTTTTTCTATTTGGATTTTGATGTTACGAAGAAAAAACCCATAAGCAGAAATCATTTTACTTTTAAGCATTTTCATATCATATTTCTATATTACTCCTTGCAATTTTACTTTTATTGTATATTTCTTAGTACATTTAATAAGTTTCTTTCTAATGACATGAATTATTTCTCATTACTCCAGTTTGAAGCTTCTGCTTGCTTTTGAGATGCAGTTTAAAAACTCTCCTGTGTTTTGAAAAGACCACACTATTAGTCGTACTTTGTTAAAATATCATTAGTTCACACTTAATGAGCAGACTTAATCGAGCAAAATTATTCTCTAATAATCATGCCCCATCACAGTACAATATACTTGAACCCTACATTACTACTGGGCCATAATAACAGCAACACAGACATGAACAATTATCTGTTAACATAACCTATCCTTATCCCTACCTTCTACAACATTGCAGACTTTGCTCAGGCCCGGATTCCAAGTTGTGTTTTTAATTACCATCAGAGCGCAAATAGAAGTTTGTGCACTGATTGGATTCTGAATTGTGTAGCTATAGCTATAGTGCACAATTTTCCATTAGCAGAACAAGCATACATGAGAAACATGGTGCAAGTGCAAACAAAAATTTATAAGAGTGCCCAGAGTCATTTATATTTATACCAAATATACCGATAATCCAAATAGTGCACTTTTTAACTGAATTATTTCCATTGAGGATGAAACGCAAATATAAATAAATACTTACTTAATCCTCAAGAGTGCACACAATTATAGAGGCAAATGCTAAAGTAACAATATGTTGAATGCCAAAGTTAAGGGGCAGGTTTTTTTTCTCGCAATTATATTTTATTGAGGTTTCATAGGGAATGAACTGCCTAGCTCTGATTTCCTAGAAAAATATGACACATTACAACTTCCAAACACATTTCTTAAATTTCAAACAATGATTCAAATTTGGTCCCACAAAGACGCATAAAGGGCTAAGCCTCTGTACCAGATAATTTCACCTACATTTTCAGAAGCAGACTGGACATGGTAGACTCCCAAAAAAAGCTGCAGGCTAGCATGCTAGAAATAAAAATTTTGTAAGACAGAAATAACAAACTGATTTTAGTGATATAGGTGGTACCTAGTACATCACAAAACACATATGTTCTTTGCAATGAAGGGCAACAATACAAATTGCGTGTAAATCAGATCTCTGTTTGGTTGAAGATGTCAAGTTTTCACCTGCAAAGTAAATATTGCCAGTGGTACAAACATCATAAAGGAGAGAAGCACAGACCAAGGGATCCAGATCATTACTGTGTCACTAACACCCACTTTGGAAGGTGACACACAAGCTACCATTCCCAATTCTAGAGCATTAGGGTTGCATTCTCACGCACATCTTACAAAGCAAGAAAATACCTAGAAAGACTGTAAACCCCTCTCTTTTAGCCTCAAGCGAGTGAGACAATTCTCTGGTAAGGTGTCAATCTCTTCTAAAACAGTTTTCAATATTAAGCCTTGGCTTTCCACAAACCGGAATGGGCTCCATATATCAAACTTGTTTGTATGTCATCACTGTCACTTTGAACGGGCTGGTGTAGAGTGGCGATGGCTAAACTACATTGTTTGGTTGCAAAGGGCGGCCCCAGATTTTGAAGCTTATTATGAGGCAGCTCTGATGCAGTGGTTCACCCAGTGGGCGGATGGTCGACAGTTACTTGGAAGGGAGGGGGGCCCATTCGTTCAAACACCCTGGAAGTTATTTCAGCTACTCGGAGAGTCCTGGTGAGCTCATGGTTATGAGGCAATGTTGGATGCTTTGTTTGCCAAAAACATGGCGGTGGCTGACAGAGTGGACGACCTCTGGTATTGGGCGGGTGACCTGTTTCGTGCGGGTGTGCTGCTCCCGTTTGAAGACCTGCAGCTGGAGTTTGAGCTCCCAGGGGGTAACTCCTTGTTACATAGGGCTGTGGTGGCGACGATTAAGAAGCACTATGGGGCTGGATGGCTGAACACCCCCACACATCAGAGCTGTCATCTTACCTGCACATCCACAGGCACTCATAAAGCGGTTATGTGCTTTTATCGAGCTCTCAGGGCAGATGTGATTGCTTCTCTGAATGGGATCTGAGGTAAATGGGAGGAAGATCTGGGGGCCCCAATTTCAGAAGTGGACTGGGCAAAAAATCCTGGAACAAGTTCTGAAGGTGTCTAGGAACGCCTGCTTTAAATTAATTGACTCCTAGTTCCTTCACAGGGCTTATCTTACACCCGGCAGGGTGAATAGGTTTTACTGTATTAATGCAATACTAGATCAGAATCGCACCACCTTTCTTGGCACATATGCAAGAAAACTTAAATGTCCATGTTAATCCAATTGGATACAGATGATGCGAGAGAATTCACTTGTCCCAACAGTAGATTTGTAATCTCCTTTATTTTCAATCAAACAACCTTCAGCCAACGCGTTTCGTCCCACTCAACTGGGACTTCTTCAGGGCAATTGTATTGTTTGTACAAAAGCATTTAGATTGGGAACGACCATCCGGTATCAAATAACCAATAATCTTCAGAAGCTGATAATTCTCAGCTGTTTCATATGTTGATATATTTAAAGCAATCCAAAATGCATAATTAGTAAGGGTGGCTTTTCTCCAGATATAATAACCAGTAGCAGCAAAATAGTGAAGCGTGTAACTGAAATTCTTTTGATGCACGTATTGATGGATATTCTCCAGCTAATGGATGAGGTCCTGTGACCGTGACACACAGCGACGTCGCCCGGTTATGAGTTTTACCGTATTGCAGAGGCCACATGCCCTAGATGTGGCAAAGTGGGGGCTGAAATGTATCATACGGTATGGGTCGTTCTTTATTAGAAAAAATGTCCCTCTGCCATCAGTAAAAAAACAGAAGGTTGTCCTGCCTAGAGTAAGGTAATTGCCCTCAGTAGCAAGAGAAATGTAACATGCTCCTAATGGACATGTTTGGTGGTCAACATGTTTCGCGCTATCTACTGGTCTCAGGAGTAGATCCCAAGCACTTCTTCAGGACCGAAAGAGTGTAGTGATAAAAAGGTTATAGTGAGTGGCCTATATGCGTTAGTCTAGTGCCACTTGGAGTAGATACAGTAATCTAGATAGTAAAAGGGAAGTGCCCCATGAGATGCGGCTGTGGGTATCCTCGAGACAGTTTCTCGTAGGTATGTAAGGCCCGATCACCTACCCGACCTCACGCCTCTACAGAGACGCCGTAAGGTTGTTGACCACCAAACACCAATGGCAGAGGGAAATTTTTTCTAATAAATTGTCAAGTCACCTCTCCAGTCATCTTTTAGCCTTCACTCTAGGACTTCACTGCCACTCACCCCCACGCACCCACACAGATTTATCCTGAAAAGATCTCCGACAAAGTGACCCTTCGGGGGACCTGTAGGGCATAGCAGCGCCGACCTGACAAGGAGTATTGCCCAGTGATGAAGCATGACATCCTTCGGGGTGTGTGAGGGCACCGAGATCAGGACACACTGTCCCCAATAACCACAGTATTAGGACAACCATTGTCACTTTATTTCTCTCTATATAGGAACAGTGACTCCAGTGGGATTTAGTAATAATCTTTCCAAACAACCCTGCTGGTGTAATCAGTCCGCCACCTCTGTATAATTTTCCTTCCACAATGCTCAGCTCCTCCTTGATACTCCAAAAGGCCTTTGCCTTGTCTGGATCTGCACCTAAGTTAGGCCAACCTCCAACAGCATACTCAGACATCCATTTACGAATCATGTCTTTGTTGGACTCCAATCCCCACTCCACTTTATTGAGTGCCGATTCTTTAAACCACAACACAGGAGCCTCTGCCACTGAGGCAACACCCTTTTCCAGAGGCAACCTAGAAAGACAATCCGCTGGAACATTACTTTTACCTGGTAAGTACTCCATTTGGAAATTGAATTCCATGAGACTTTCAACCAATCGCTTTATACAGGAAGTGGTGCTCTCAACATTTCTACAGGCAAACATTTGGACACGGGACCTATGATCACTCATCACAACAAAGAGCAAACCCCACCGTTAATACTTAAAATGATTCATGGCCTAGGGACAGGCAAACGCCTCATGCTCCATTTCTGAATAACGGTCCTCAGTGCCCTTAAGAGAACGTGAGGTGAATGCCACCAGCCTTCTTGGGAAAGAACAGCCCCAAGGTCCTTCATACTGGCATCAGTAGTGAGCAAGGTCTTCCACATCACATCAAAGCGGCCCAAAGTCGGCTTGTTCCCAATCTTACTCTTTGCCATCTTGAAGGTTTCTTCACATTCCAGAGACCACTCAAAGCTCGCCCCCTTCTTCAAAAGTAACCTCAAAGGCTGTACAACACTAGCAAAATTGGGGACAAACTTTGAGTAGTACTCCGCAAGACGAAGAAATGACCTCACCTGGTCTTTGTCACTAGGTGTAGGAACAGATGTGATGGATTCTGCCAATTCCATCTTCGGACTGATACCATCCCCAGAGATGGTGTGACTCAAAAAGGAAATGGTTCCAACCTTAAACCTGCATTTGTTCCTCTTTAAAGTGAGACCCCTGCCCCCTAACCTTGTGAGAACTTCCCTAAAAGCAGCATCATGTTTAATGTTACCATCACCATAAACTAAGATATCGCCCTGAAAGAACAACACAGATTTGACATCCTTAAGTACCTCTTTTATCACCCTTTGGAAGCCAGTGCAAAAGGCATCCTGATAAATCTGAAAGCTCCCAAAGGAGTGACAAAAGAGATAAGTGGTCTAGAATCCCCAAGGAGGAATACTTGATGATAGGCTGCAGAGAGGTCCATGACACTAAAAGCCTTTTCTCCTGCTAACCTTGTCAAGGTTTCACTGATGTTCGGTAGGGGTTGACGGTCATCACAGATACATTGGTTGAGTCCTCTTAAGTCTACACACATCCTGATCTTTGTGCCAATGTCCTTAGCAGCCAGGACTATGGACGTCAACCACCAGGAGGCTTCTATCTCCTCTATTACCCCCAACTGCAACAACCTATCTAACTTTTCTTGTAATGTTTTTAATATAAGGTGTGGGACTTTCCTGACTTTATGTATCACCGGCTTGGCGTTGGATTTCAAAATGACTCTTTGTTTAAAATTTTTCAACAGACCAAGCTTGTCATCAAACACTTCCGGGAACTCACTCACAATGTCTGTATCATCACTAACATGGGATATTGGCAAGGCTTGGTCTGGGGAGTTCGGGTTCAAAGTAATTCCTAAATCTCTCTGATGACGGCAGCCTAAACGATTATCTCCAGGTTTGACTACATAAATGTTTCCCTTGAATCTTATTGTCATAATAGAGTAAACAAAAACAAATCTATTTTATGCCCACTGTATCCTATAGGATTGATATCTGGTGGCACCAGTTTGATGATATCCATGCCAAAGATTTCCTCCCAATTCTTATCCCCAATCGACGTGAAAGGGTCCCTGTATCAGAAAGGACTGGCAGAATTTCCCCACCAATCTGAACATCACACTTAGGAATGGTCAGGTTTCCCTCATCAACTGACTCGACTTGTTGAACACCTCCACCAGAGCAGCTGACGTACAGTACCATTCGCTAATTTACAGATGGTTCATGCACAAAGTTCACTTTGGGACTTCTACAAACGCTTGCAAAATGGCCCCCCTGCCCCAATTTCAGCAGGTGACATTGCGAGCAAAACACTGTAAGTGATTGGCAAAATGGCTGGGACTGCCACATTTATAACATTCAACCTTGAAGTCTCTTTGTGTATCTTCACTTATTTCTAAAAGTTCAACCACCTTTTGTACCAGTTCCAACTCCTCATTATTATGCGATGTAGAGACACTGGCCAAAGTGGAATTAGATCCTGTATCCCTCATTTCCTTCACCCAGAACGTTGCATGTTGCATTCTCTCAACAATGGTTACTGCATCCTGTAAGGTAGGATTCCTTGCCCATAACGTTTCCTGTAACATTGGATTATTGGTGCAACTCACCAATTGATCTCCTATCAAGGACTCAGTTAGTTCAGCAAACTCACATGTTTGTGCAAGAGTCTTAAGAGAAACAATATCGTTCCCCACTTTCTCATCCTTAGCTTGGGTCCTCATAAACAATTGTGCCTCTCCATGACAACATTTATACGGGCACCGAAATGCTTCTTAAGTATCATCACTGACATCTCATAAATGTCTCTAGGTTCTCCCTCAGTTTAACCATTCATTAATAGGTCAAGACTGTCGTAAATATTCCTGCCTTCAGTGCCTAAATTGTGAAGGAGAATGCCTTTCTTCCTGGCAGCAAAACTAAACCACAGGAGGTTACCTGTAGACCCAGTTGAGAACTGGGTAATAAATTTATATAACAAATAACAGCGTCTCAACAGGTTATACTTAAAGACAGTTTTATGAAAACATGCACGTCAGTTGCAAAAAGAAGGAAATAGGGAGACATCAATGGTAGTTGTCATAATTGCAAAGAGCAGTCTGTACTTGAACAAAGTAGGATGACGGCACTATATTACATTGAATGTACGTGTAACTTGTGGAAGCTTGTGCACATATGTGCTTGTCAAAAAAATGAACAATGCAAAGTGACAAGTGAAAAAAGTGAAGGATGGCGCAAGGAAACAGTGATGTCGATATATTCAGAAAAACATTTTTAAATGGTGCAAGTTCATTTAACAAGGATTTAAAGATGGTAGGTTACTTGATGAATCAAAGAGGTTGCGCCAAGAAATTGCACTGGGTGGCGTTTTGACCTGTCATCAGTTCAGGTCATCTTCAGGACCAGGTTACAGATTTGTAAGTGCTGAGGAGAAAGAGAGCCTGGGAGAGGATAGAGTAAAGGTAGTATAGAGGGCTGGCATGGCCAAATAGGTGAGGAAGATGGGGCTATGATATCTGTGTAAAGGCTGGCGGTCAATTTCAACATGAGTATCAAAAGTAGCACACAAGGATGGCGTGCAAGAGATGGATGCGTCAGTAACGCCTACCAGATGGCCCACTTGTAAACCTGCAGGGAGTAAGGATGCTATTAAGGAAGGAACTGCTGAGGCAGTCTTAAAAGTTGATGATCTTAAAACGGGAGGTACAGGCTATAGGGTCACCAAATGAACAATTAGGTGGTACCAATAGAAGGTAGCCAACGGAGGAAGGAAGCCACCTGGGCAAAAAAACAATAACCTTGGTTATAGGTGAGGAACAAATAAGAAAAACTCACCAGAAACATTCTAAATATGTCAATTGATGCAGGGAAATCAGATCAAGAGGAGACAGGGAACCATCTAGTCATCAGGGACAGGTAGGGGTGGCCGGTGGAAAGAGGGACAGAGCAATTGTGGGGACAGGCGTCAGGAATCAAGACCATCCGGTGGTAAAGGCTAAAACTGGGGGAAAGACACTTATTTAATACCAGTACAGATGGTACCGCGGGATGAACGTTAAGGTGGTGACCACCCGACTTCAGCCGCACTCACCTTATTATGCGGTCTGTGGTAATTTCAATTTTTAGAACAGAGGTTAGCCGGAGCTGCAAAGTCCTCTGCGTGCATCAGGAACTGCGGAGTTAGCCCGAGCAGGGCCAGCAAGTACGATATGCGTAGGCTAAATGGTGAGGACGCCAGAATAGTGTCATGATGACGTGCATGCGTGTTATGAGGGGGGCATTGGCACCAAGTTAAGGAAGTCATGATGGATACATCATATGATATTCGGCATACGATATTTTTATAATTGAAAAAACAATCAAACAAAAAGGGAAATAACAGGTTAAGGGTATCAAACAGGGGTTCTTAGTGGCATGTAAAACGTTGGAAATTGGCCAACAATTGGTAGGGTTCTGTATCAGTCGAGAAACATATAAAGCAAACATCTAATCAGGGGATATGGATATGACTGTCTAAACCTGGTATTGTATTGTGCATAATCATAGTGAAAAACATTCTGAGGTCAAGGAAACCAAAGATAGATTGCAAAAACGAGATTGAGACATTAATTACTCTATTGACATGGTGTCCTTACAGTTGTTCCATTTTTCCAGTGTGTTAAGTCCATGGTTTACTGAATTACAGCGAAAGATCCATCTGCACTCACATCTATTCAGTAGTTGTTGTAAGTTACTGTCACGTTGAGGTAGTGTCGCTTGATTAATGACTTGCCAGGCCAAATCTGTCTTGCAGTGGCCTTTTTCAAGATAGTGTGTAACGAGGGGTGCATTCTCAACTTTGCAACGGATGCGGCTCTTGTGTTTGATGATTCATTGTTTGACTTTTTGTGTGGGCTGACCTATATATAGTAGGTTGCAGGGGCAGCGTATGGCATAGATCACGTTGTTGGAACGGCAGTTAGTGAAGTTCCTCAATTGGTAGGACTGATCATTGACCTTGAATTCCTTTGTATTGATCGTCAGAGGGCAATTCTGACATTTGTAGTGTCCCAGTACGGGTGGAAGGCCCCATGCTGATGTAGTTGATTGCACATTGTCAGGTTTTTAGGGCCATGCAATAGCGTGTACTAAATGGTCTGCCAAATTTTCTCCTCTTTTTATATGAGAATAAGGGTGGTTGTTGAAAGGCCTCGTGAGTCCGAAGAATCTTCCAGTATTTCTTAATGATTTTGCTCACACTATTGCTAGAGGGACTGAAAGTTGACACAAAGGGAATGCTTATATTCATTTGCTTTGTCTCTATGATTGTATCTAGCGCATTTGCAGGCCCTTGAGACCAAACGATGCAGATAGCCACGTTGAGTGAGTTTTTCAGTGATGATGGCGGCTTCACACAATTAATCTTTTCTCCATTTGCAGTTCCTCCTGATGCGGAGGAACTGTCCATATGGGAGCCATCTCGCAGTCCTGAGGATGAAAGCTGGAGTAGAGAAGAAGGGTGTTCCACTTCGCGAGTTTACGTAACAAGGAAGTCCCTATTTTGTTCTCTTCAACATGAAGAGTGAGGTCCAGGAACGGTATATCATTAACCCTAGGGTCTGAGGTAAATTTAAGATGAGGTTGGGAGTTGTTAAGTCATTTGACAAAGGTGTGTGCTGTGTCAATGTTGCCATGCCAAAGCAGGAAGATGTCATTGTGCGCGCTGCACCGCCAACTCGGCGATGCAGCGCGCACAATGTAAATAGTTTCATTTATTTATTTATTTACTTAACTCCGTTTGGCCGTATGCCGGAATTTACTAACCCCCACCCTGCCCCTCCCCCGCCCTGCCCAATCGCCCTGCAGCACTCCCTTGAGGAGCCACCACTGTTGACACCGCCATAAAGTCAGTGATTCTCAGGATCAATGCATCACTTGCCTCATCTGCAAAGACCTACAAAAGCAATGGTATAAACTTCAGTACTTAAGAACTGTAAGACCAGGGTACTATCAAGAAGATGAAAACTGCATCCCAATGCATGTCTTATATAGTCATCACCGAGAAGGCCCACAGCTTACTCAGATATGCATCTGCATTGACACACACCTACAAAATATGTCCATTAAGCGTAAAAGACACTTGATGCCTTCCATAAATGATTCTGTAGCTGAAGTAGGTTAGTTCTTCAAGTTGGAGTTGAACACTAGTTATAAACAGTTAGACCTATATCCTTCAAATTTTGTAATGCTGAGCCTCCTTGCGCAAATATATTTTGTTGGGCTGCACCAACATTGGCAGATTGGGATGGCGGACTGTGATGCAGTAACAAAGTAACGAAAGTGCATTAAAACACTGGCCTAATGGAGACTGTACTGGGTACTGGCGATACTGAACTATGCCCTTCCATTTTTCTCAATGTTCTGTTACTTTCTATGCCTTCTCTTCTCATTATCGCCTCAGCCTCTTCTAAGTAGCACTCCTGGTCCACTTTCCGGTCACAGCCCTATCATGATTCACAGTACACCTCTCCTTTCAGAGTCCACCTTTTAATCATTGTCTTCCTGTTTGGGAACAGCCTAAGTGTCTTGTCATTGTCGAGCACCACTTCCAATGGCCTCCTATCACCACTAGTTTCTCCTGTCAAAACTCAAACTACCTCTCATGCTCTCTCTTTTCTCATTTCTCTCCCCTATCTTTAACTTCCTCATTTCCATCACTTACTCCACATAATTCTGGTCTCTTTCCTGTCTCCTGTCATCACCACCCAGCCCCCCCTCACTGAGCCTATAACATGCCAGTGCCTCTCTCTTATTGTTGCACTTCCTTGTTTCTGCCTCTTCTTCAAACACTGCACACCAGCAGGTACCATTCTTCTTCACTGTATGCCATTTGTGGCGCAAATCGATGACGTCTGCCCCCTTTGGGGGCACTGCGTCCCCGCGTATCATCCTCTGGGAGGTGCAGGATCCGTCAAGCCTCCTTGGCCATTTTGAGTAATGTTTCTGACTATTCCACATGAAAATCCAGCAAAAAGGGATTGCCCATTGATACGAAGTATTGGTCTTATGAAGGTAGTCAGTGATCTGTATGTTTCATCTGTGCTGGACTGTAACCGTGGCTAAATAATTGTAGAAAGTCTGTTTGTGTCCCTTGTACATAGTGATCCTCTTTCTCATCGAAGTAGTGGACACATGTTAAGATGTCCTGGATCCTTTATGCTGACCATGTGGGTTTGTTCTGCTCGTGTGGTCTAAGGGCATGGGCGGGTCACCTAGGCAGTTCCAGACATTGTGTAGCAGCTTCTGAATGTAAAATGGATATCAATTTCTTCTGCTGGTCTTGACATACATCAAAACCTGATGTTGTTTTGACGGAATCGGTTTTTGAGGTCCTCCTGCGTGAGGACCAACTCTATATATTGATCGTCTAGAGCGAAGACTCTGTTATCCTTTTGTTGTGCTTCCTCAGACCTCTTGTCCATGTTATGTTCAAGACTGTTGATTCTAAAACCAAGGTACGTTATTTCCTGCTGCATGACTCAGGAATTCCTTTAGGTTGCTTCGGATTGTACTGACTTCATCCTTGCCAACATTTCGTCAATGGAATCCTCTCCCCAGCTTCTATTGGCCGCCATGACGTGAAAGGTGCGCAGGTTACGAGATGAGGATGCAGTCACACCTGCGTTAGAGGAAGGATCTCTGGTGTGGGATTTGCAATTTGTCCCTCTTAGAGTATACAGACTGGAAAATTGTGGCTAGTACAAACAACAGATCCTCTTAAGCCCCTCAATGCCTGTCAGGAGCTAAGTGCGGTGTCTTGCAGTAGACCTGCATCCCTCTTAATAGAGACAGTCAAGGGATTTGTTTCTGCTAGTTTAAAAGGAGTTTCATTTGCTTAGGTGTCTGTTAAGTAGAATCTGTGTCCTGGCACCCTAGGGTCTGGTTACCCAGGTCTTTGTTATGGTCTTTTTTCTGTTACAATGCCAGGCCCACAGGGGTAATGTTGCATCTGTTTCAGGCATGCCCCACCAATCAGTTGCCACTAGATGAGCTCAACATGCATCAGGGCCAGCCCCAGTAGCCCACCCTCAGAAGGTAGAAAATGGGTCACTCATCGGTGGTACTCTCTTCTTTTGGCTCTCAAATGGGCCCTCCTGACCTTCAGTGCAGTTCCCTGTCCTCCGGGTGTACTGTATTACCTCTCTCAATCCAATCCATTCCTGCTGTCGAAGCCCCCAGCACCACTCCAGTTAGGCTAAGGGCCCTCTCTCCTATCCGATCACTCAAAGAGTAAGGTCACATTTCAAAGAAATAGAGTCCTGGGTCACCTCTGCAACTAAGGCACTATCCCCCATCTGGTCTGCACCTTCCTGTGTCTACAAGGACATAGTGGCCACACACAGGCTCCGTGGCTGCATTAATGTACTCAAGGTGGGATGTGGCTCAGGATACGCATGGTGCGTAGCTGCAACCAGTTGCCGCTGCAGTTGGGCCACTCTGGCTGCTCTGTATTTCCTCATGTACTGCCAAAATTCAAAATGGCACCCGCAACTATTTCGGCAGGAGACTTCAGCTCTAGGGACCTCGACTCTCTGTCTCAGCCACAAGACTCCTCCGCTCTCTTTTAATCTCCTGGATGAATCCCAGCACTCAAACCCACTATGATAGGTAACAGGTGGCTGTAGCTCGCTTAAGGGATCAGGAAGGAGTGGAGCGCACCAGTCACTCCTCTACTCCATTGCCCTGCTGGCCACGCCCCTTTAAAAGAAATCCCAACAGAATAAACTTTCAAAAAGTGAAAAATAAGAGGTGATAGAAGGGTTTATGACCAGAATGAACAAAAAAAATCAGAAAACATTTATAAAGAGATTGTAGCAGGGAAACATCGTTTACAACGCGGGGATTACATCGCGATGCCATTACATCGCGGTTTTTACAACGCAAGTCGTTACAACGACTTGCGCTAGATGGAGCTCTAGGACAAGGAATAGTACAATTTACTATCCAACACCTTCCCTACTGAACATAGACTGGAGTTGGAATAGTAAATTAAACTACTCCTAAGTCCTATTCCTTGTCCTAGAGCGCCATCTAGCGCAAGTCGTTGTAACGACTTGCGTTGTCAAAACCGCGATGTAGTGTACCGCGATGTAAATGTATGCGTTGTAACGTCATACATCCTTGTAGCATGACTACAACATGGGAATTATCTTCACCTTCAGCAAAAACTATGACGGTACACGAAAATCAGCCAGACAAAATATCAATAAATTAAGACATGAACAAGTAGTATCTGACTGGGGATCTAATAATTGGGAAGAAGAGGATGTGTCAGAGGGTAGCATGACAAGCAATCCCGGATAGAATTATATCGGTCATTATATATTCTGAATTGCCCACGAAGCCACCCCATTCATGGCACATGTTTTGAATCCTATTCCAAAGCACCCATTCCGAGTAGTCCGATACCTGTCTGGCAGCATTTCGTCTTTATTGATGCACTTGTTTCCTACTTATTACACTTTGAGTTTTGTATGCCTCCCTGTAACCAAGGCTGTAATGCCAGAATGTGGTTGGTGCTTCCACCACTGTTGCCACTCTCCTGTTTTCACGTTAAACTGAGTTTTCTGTACAGCTCCTGCATGTGTGTTGTTCCATTTCTTGAACATTTTGAAACCTCCTGGGCCCTATTCAAAAAAGTATATTTATATGTGTAGATTTACTCGCGTGTAAACATACTCTTGCACTTTGGAGTTAATGTACATTTTTGTGCTATTCACAATATCCAAGTGTAGATTTAAGCCTAAGTGTTGACTTACATGTCTCAAAACCCCAAAGACAGGAGGTGGAGACATCTAAAAGTAAATTTCCTAGTGTAAAGTTACTACAAGTAACTTTTCACAAATAGTTGAACATCTCTTCTACAGTGGTGGAGAGCTCCCTCTGAGGAAGTATTGGGAAAATGATTGAAGTTTACTATTTAACCTATTTTTATCAAGTTACAGTATATTAATTTTTGAAAAAACTATACAAGAAAGAACAGATTATAAATCTGGAGCTATGTTGGATCTTGGTTAGTATTTATACTGTGCTTCTATAACACCATCAAAAAGAATAACAAGGAAAATACAATTCAAAATTCCCCCCTCCCCTCCATGATCAAGTATGCATCAGACATTCATCTACCTGAGTTGTTGGGCATCTTGTAGTATCTATATCACCCTTCAAAAGGATGCTGCTATGGGAAGCTCGTCGGAGTCAGTTGTTCAATACAAAAAACCCATTGCTTCCATCTCTGGGGACAAAGCATGTTTGGGTCTCCCTGGCTTAACACCTCCAACGTTTGCCCATGCACCCTTGAACTTCACCTGAGTACCATTTACATTGTTGGATAACTGTTCCATTATCAAGGTAGCCCATAACATTGAGAGATAGGAAGTGTGTCCATCTTCCTACACTTGAAGTCAATGGGGACTTTGCCACCCCTAGGCATTGCAACACCATTTGCCTCTTCTGCTTTGTGAGGCTTCATATCCCTCTAGCCTAAGTCCAAGGACCACTGATGTGGGTTTTGTTAGCAAAGGGTACCCCAGCACCTTATTTAAAATTCTTACAGCCTCCATCCAGAGGTGTCTCGTCTTTGAACATTTCCATCAAAGATGTGATAGGTTTCTTACCCTTCCAAAGCCTCTCCAATAACACAGGCTTACTTTGGGATATATACGGTGCAAGCATGATGGTGTGCAATATCAGCCATACATTATTTTATATTGGATCTCGCTACACCTAACCAATGAGGTACAGCTGTGTATGACTCTCTTTAAACGTTACCCTTGTATCGGGGGAATTTGCTTAGTAACATCTTTCTCCAAATCTAACATATGAGGACAGTGGAGTATGGTGTCTGTATCTAACCGCATTGAACATAATTTTTAAAGAACTTCCCTGATACTGAAAAAGTATTTCAAATGGGGGTTTCTTCCTGATGACTGCTGCTTGAGTTAAGGGTCAAGGACCCAATATCTAATCTAAACGTATCTCAGTCTCTCCATTTCATTTAAAGGAAATTCTGTCATATACTGTAGATATGATTTGATTTATACTGAATGAAACATATCTGAGCTCACTCAACATGTGTCCTCCCACCATTTCTGCAAAAGAGTTTCATGCAGTGTAGGAGAGAATGTAGATTCTCCAAGTAGGTGAAGAGAGAATCTGGATTTAATTAAAGACACGGAGGCTAGCATTATGCATGTATCTTTTATTGCCAGCTGCTTACTGCACTTTAAAGTAAACATCACCAACACCAAAAATTCCAGAGCTAGAATGTTCCTTAAGCCTATATAACTCCAATCACAGCAACCATAATCCTCTTTTATCTGCTGCTCCTTGACAGATAAGTATTGTTAATATACGTTTTTCTAGAGTGCATGTATTTAGTTTAAGATTTACATATCTTAATATTTAGCACTTGAGATTGATTTCTGTATGTTTCTTTGAAGAGAATAATAATTAATAAGTATGTTGGTAATTTGGGCAAGTTTTAAGTATTTTGCTGTGACCGTTGACAATTCAGGATTTAAACTGATCAGCGTGTAAGAATAGAGAAAAGTGGTTTGTCCCTTTCCATAGACTATTTGGTCCCAGATTTTAAGGGTGGTATTGACTGGAGCGCTCAATTGCATATCAGGAGCTCTGCATTTATGTCAAACCACAACATGTTCCATAATGGTCTGCCCACAATACCATGATCCATGTACCCATGTCTTTTCCGAGTCAGACGTGGATCACTCTACTGCTGTCCGCAGCTGCTTTGCTGCATAGTATAGGTATAAATCTGGTAATGCCATGTTTCCCTGTGCCCTAGATTGAAATAGAAGTTTCTGGGAGCTATGAGGTCTAGGTCTGCCCCATATAAAATCTGATAATAATTTCTGCATCTGGTGTGTGAATGAGTACTCAACAGGGATAGGCAAGGTATGGAACATATAGACTAAGCACAATAAGTCATTCATTATATCAGTGTTTATCTTCCATGACCAGGAGATAAGCGACTTGGACAGTTCGTTCAAATCTTTTTTTGATGCCAGCTACTAAAGGGGGATAGTTTGTGTTAAAGAGGTTTGAGAGTTTACGTGTCACTTTGCCCATCAAAAAGCATATGTCTTTTCCATGGGAACCACCAAATCAAGAGGGAGAGTTAAATTTAAGATCTTGAATTTATCAAAGTTTATTTTATATCCACAGACCTTTTCAACTCGCTGCAGCTGATTAATGTCAGGGAGAGATGTCATCAAAGAGCTCAGGAAGAGAAAGATATCATCAGTATATAAACTAATTTTATGCTCATCAGTCTCAAACCATATTCCCTTGATATCAAAGGCATGAATGATCTGGCAGGCCAAGGGTTAATGGCCAGGTTCGAAGAGCAGGGGGATAGAGGACTTCCCTGCCTCGTACCAAAAGATTTTGAGAATTCGCCCCCAGTAAAACGTTGTATGTCCTTAATTTGTTGATGCTATTCTGTTGAGAACCCTTCTAATCATGAAGACAGTGCAGTTAATGTTGTCCTTGTTCTGTTTACTGATGTGCAACAAAATGATAAAAAAAGAGTACAAAAAAAAGATTGTGAAGGTTGATTGTTCAAGGCTATCCCTGCTGTGGGGCCTCACCTAGTCATCCAAGACCATGTCTCTGCATTTCACACGGAATCCCATTCCACAAAGGACCTGCAACTGAAAGGACCAATCTACCCAGTCAAACACTTTGTCTGCATCCAGAGAACCATGAGAGTCTGAGTTTTCTTTTTCTCAACCTGTTCAACCAGGTGGGTTGCCCTCCGTATATTATCATGTATCTATTTTGTCAAAGCTGCATTAGTCAGGATGAAACAGTGTCGACAGGAGGTCATTCAACCATGATTTTGGAGTATAACTTTGTGTCCAAGTTAAGAAGTGCAATTGATCTGTATGACACGCAATAGTGCACGTCTTTCTCTGTTTTAGGGATTACTGTGACAATAACCTCACTCAATGGTTTTGTGACCCTTTTAGTGTCCGCACAGTGATTTAACATTCTGGTCAATTTGGGGATTCACTTGGTGGCATACACTTTATAAAACGCTAGAAAAAATGATAGGTAGGAGTGGTCCCTATGAGGGAAAGAACCACACAGTCAATATAAACTATTTGTGACTGACAAGAATAAGTGTGAACAATGTTGTCGCTATAATTAGACCAGGGTGCTAAAGTAGCTTAATACACCTACTGCCTAGAGGTGCTATTAGCACATTAGAAACTAACATGCATGCAAATACACTAGAGAAAAAAGCTGTCACAGCACACCCATTATTGTGTATGACAATCCAAATACAGTATTGGATAGGTAATGAAAAAGGTCTGAATTCAAATGTAATCCTTAACATATGTTAACAAGGACAATCTAATGAGACAACAGGTAAACAGAACATATCAGTAGTCCAAAGACTTCATCTGGTGGTAATTCATTCACTTTATTATTATTTTTTGAAAGATTCCCAGCACACGATTTTGCCAACACGTGTTTCGTCTATACTTAGACTTTTTCAAGGCTGGAAAAAGTAAATAACATATAATCAATAATCTATATTCATACAAAAATTAAAAAGACAATTATAAAAGGATAAAATCCTACAAAACATTTGGGGCCATAAGTATCAAAATGGTCTTTTGCGAATCGCTATTTGAGAACCACCAAACGCTATGTATGTAGGATTTGCAAATAATTTTGCGAATCCTACATATTCCTTAATTGCGAATCGCAAATTGCGATTCGCAATTAAGGAATACCTCCCCATTCATTCCTATGGGCCTAGAGGCCCATAGGAATGAATGGGAACACATTCTCAATTTGCGATTCTCAATTAGAGAATCGCAAATTGAGAATGCAATTTCAAGGGTGCCAGGGTGTCAAAAGGACACCCTGTTGCACCCTTGAAATATGTATGTGTGCACATGTGGCGCACATACATACCCAAAGGGCATGTATGTGCGCCACATGGTACTTTGAAAATTGCAAAAAAGTGCATTTTTAACAGAAATCGCAAATTACCACCAACTTGAAGTTGGTGGTAGTTTGCAATTCCTTAAGGCCACATTGCACTTTTACTGTGCTTCTTACATTGCATTTAAGGAATCGCAATTTGTGATTCCTTAAATTCAATCGCAAAATAGGGAATCGCAAATTTGGCGATTCCTTATTTTGCGAGGCTGTTTTTCATTCATAAATACCACTAAGCCCAATTGCGATCGCAAACGCCAAAATTCTGTGAATTTCGGCGTTTGCGATCGCAATTGGGAATGATACATATGGCCCTTGGTTTGTCACACCAATTCCAGTATGGCAATGGAAGATAAAACCTTACAATGAATCTAAAGTCATCATACGTAATGATCAGATGTATTGTTGATCTAAATTAGAAAAACCATGGAAAAAAGAGATCAAGAAGAAACCAATATCCCAATCATGAAGAAGAGGAAGATCAGAAAAGAACCTCAATATCCCAATCATGCAGAAGACGAAGAAAAAAGTGGGAAAAAAAACCACGTGATATGTTTAAATGAAAAGCGAATATAGAAAGAGCTCAGATGTGTAAAGAAGTACCGTAAACCCAAGTGCAGTGATCCTAAATATCATGGGGACTAATAAATGAACCCACCGGTATGGGAATAAAGATAGGATGTGGTCCGGTATGGATGCTTCTAAGGCCAACGTCCGTTTACGCACTACAAAGCAAAAAATCATGTATTAGACCGGGCAGTCTAGCCAAAAAGAGTAAAGATTGGATCAACAGACTATAAGGTCCCGCATATGTTACAAATAAATAAACCACCATGAGGAGGCTGATATTGAAAATGAGTGGCATATGGTTAAGAACATATGTACACATGCTAGAAATGTCCACCAATAGTGCAAGAGACCACAATAAAAGCATAACACATATGTGTCAATGGCACCTATATGCAGGTATGAGTTAAAGGTGAAACGTCGGAGTCCGAATGCATAAAATAATATCTCATTATGCGTACTGTAACACAAGAAAGCAGTTAAATTTGACTAATACGCCCACCAAAACCAGCCACACGGATGACGATCATCACAATATTAATGTTTACATGGCAGTAGGTGGATGGAAGCGTAATGGATACATAGATCCACTGGTATTTGAGAAATAAAATGTATGAAATAAGAAAAATATGCATAAAAGTAACTCCTGTACTTGTTGGAAGGTGGAGAAATCAATCAGTGCCCCAAATACCTATAGAGACACTCACCTGTCTGACAATGCGGGCTTCCACGAGAAACACAGATAAGTGTAGAGTTCTATGTTGTGGCGTACAAGTCACTAAAGTTACAACCTGAAAACATAGAGATAAATGTGTATTCTCAATGCTACCCGATAAGCAGGGAAAAGTAGTCCTAAAAATGAAGTGACAACTCACCTTTTAATAATATCTTGTATGACTCGATCAAATCCAATTCCATTATGTGGACCATAAGTATCGTCCATTTAAAGACACAACATCATAATAACAAATGTTAGACGCCGGCAGCAAAGCCCTGGTAAGTTTGCGACCTGACAAAAAAGATTTTTGAGAACCGACAAAGGGTATAAACATAGCAAGTGAAACCCTGCATCTCCGCATTTCTAAGTGAACGCGAGCGGACTTACCCTTTTAAACGACAGTCTCTACACACAAAGACGCGTGTAACTGCTACCCGTGTACGCGAACTGGTGCCCGTGGCCATCATGGATATAAAGGACATCGTCGATAAGGTCACATGACCCATAAGCATGTGACATGTGAGTCGCCTGACACTCATAAGTTCTATATTGGTTTGCGAACATGGCCGCCATCTTGAAGCAGGCGGTTTAACAATACGCATCATAATGATGTATTGTGTGAAAGCCAGACTTGAGAAAAAAAAAATTCCCTGTGTATGGACAGAAATTCATCCAAATGTACGGACATAAATAAATGTCTTGCTTCCTATGATCATAATGCTGATACAAATGGCATTATAAAATTTGTGTAAAGTAAAATCAAGTCTTAACATGATTGTTAATAAAAAAAACCCGATCTGTAGAACTAGACCGAAAGGGGGAGGGCAACTGATCCCGAATCAAACAATCTAAAGAGTAATGATAGATACGTTCGTATTAGAAGAACAAAGGTGATGGAAGACGCCATAACGAAAGAACGCTACAGCTAGTGCAGACAATAGTGATACCACTAAAAAATATATGGGAATAAGAGTCCCAATGGGTTAAATACATCCAAAAGGGAAACTACCCAAGTAACGATAGTTACGATGTCGACTATTTGACGGCAGGGGGTATGGGGACATAAACGGAACAGAGTGTTCTACTGAAAAGATAAAATTGAAATGACAGCCAATAGTAAATTACCCAAATGTTGTCATAGGAAGACATAGCTCGTATAATTCCCCGTCACCAATAGGAAGGGTTAGTGCTGAAAATCAAACCAAAAAGGAGACATGTCCTACAAGTCTGCAATAAAGTAATATATGGCCAATGAATTTGCTCACAAAATAGCTCCATATTCAATCTTAAGGGAAAAGACATTATGATTGCACAGTCAATAACCCGTAAGACACAATCACTCAATGTACATAATATATCACATTTTTTTTAAAACAGTATTTCTTCTATATGTTGTAACATTCCAAATCTCCCAAAATAAGTGGAAGCCAAACCTTAGATGGACAATACTTGTGTCACGTACATTAGTATCCTATCCATGCTTACACCTGAGTGGAAAAATAGTGCACATTACAGGACAGCATAGAAGATATTGGTGTATAAAATTATCAGTCCGGTAAAAAGACATGCAATTCCCTGTCTGTATTAAGTCCTAGATCAACAGATCTCAGTTTAATTAGCCACTTTGATTCCAATTTCCTGAGCGCAGCAGTTTCATCTCCTCCCGAGGATCATCTTCCACTATGGCATACCATCAAATCTAATCTTCAGAACCTCTGAAGCTGTATGTGAAGTATTGTAATGTACTGCCAACGGGTAGTTTGTATTACATTTTCGAGTGGCTCTGATGTGTTCCTGTATCTGCTCTTTAAGTGGTCTGATGGTACTACCAACAAAGAATAAATCACACTGGCAGATAACGCAAAACACTATATATTTGGTATTCAAATTCATAAAATGATGTATCTTATGTTCCTGCCCTGTGTTGAAGCTAAAGCTGATGGTCTTGTTATTCGCAAATTGACATACACTGCACATCGAACACTTATAAAAACCCAAAGGTTTCACCGGTAACCACGTTTTCATCTCTCCAGTACATCTATTCCTAATGATCGAAGGACTCAATATATTTCTCAGGGTTCTACCTCTTTTGTATGTGATCTGTGGTTTGTTGGAAATGTATGGATCCAAATTCAAAATATGCTAATGTCTGTATAGAGTCTTGAACACAATATTACTGTGCGAATTAAATTGCGTTATAAACGCAATCTTCTTTCTTTCTGTTTTTTTCTTATTTGAGTTGGATTTGAAAAGTCCTGTGCGTTTCGTTCTATTTATCCTGGTGTGAGCTTTTTCTAGTATAGTATGATCATATCCTCTGATTAGAAAACGTTGTTTCAGAGTGTCTACTTCCTTTTGAAAAATTGTATCGTTGCTACATTTTCTCCTTAGGCGAGTAATTTCGCCAAAGGGATTTGCTCGAATTTGGGAATCAGGATGTGCACTACTGGCATGCAACACTGAGTTGCATGCTGTGGATTTGCGAAAAAGTTTACACTCAAGTATGCCCATCTCAATAAATAGTGTAATGTCCAAAAAGTCAATGTGGCTTCTGCTGTTGTTATGTGTGAAAATCAAATGGTATTGGTTGATGTTGAGATATTCAATGAATTAATCGAGGGTCTTACTGTCACCCCCCCAAATCTTGAGGATGTCATCGATGAAACGCCCCCAATAGACAATGGAGCCTGTCAAGTTAGGTGGACAAAGTCTCCAAATGTGATGCTCCTCAAAAAAGCCTGTGTAAATGTTGGCAAACGATGGGGAAAATTTAGAACCCATGGCCACCCCTGAATGTTGTCTGTACTAGGTGTCATTATGTATAAAGTAGTTGTTGTTAAGGGTCAGGCGCGTGAGCTCAAGTAACATTTCGGTGTGTTCATATAAAGTAGCGTCACGTTTGGATTGAAAATAGGTGAGGGCTTCCATACCCTTATCAAAGGGAATGCTGGTATATAATGCACTCACATCTAAGGTGACAAAGGTGAGCTCATCAGTCCAAATGAGGTCCTCCAGTTTGTTTAGCAGGTCTTTAGTGTCCTCAATAAAGGCCGGTAGGTTACGTACAATAGGCTGTAAAAAGATGTTGATATATTCCGAGATACACTCTGTGGGCCCCCCTATCCCAGAAATAATGGGTCTGCCCGGAGGAGCTGTTGAGTTTTTATGTATTTTGGGCAGAATGTAAATGTAAGCAGCTCGTGGTGTGGAGTTAAACATGTACTTAAACTCCATATCTGAAAGGAGACCCGAGCTAAGCCAATATCTCAGCGTGTTCTCTACCAGGCGGGTCACTTCCTGCATGGGTTCTTAGAGATCTTAGTGTAGGAGCCCATGTCAGATAACTGACTATTTATTTCCCCAGTGTAGTAGTCAATATCCATCAAAACAATGTTGCCCCCTTTGTCGGCTTCCTGATAGCTAAGTCTGAGTAATCAGTCAATTGATGTAAGGCTGTTCTCTCTTCCCTAGTTAAATTGTCTTTAAATCCAGTATGTGCACATTGTATTTTGTCCTCTAATTTGTACAGGTCATTTGTTACTGCTTTGTTAAAACAATCAATTATGTTATCAGGTGGTAACATCGGTGTAAATGTAGATTTAGTTCTAAGACCACTATCTGTCCGCAGATTCGCTCCTATATCAAGATCTTGTAGAATTTCACCAATACCGGGGATTAATTCTATTTTATCATCAAGTGATAGTAGCATTTGCATGTCATGGCTATCCTTAATTGATTGTTCACTCTTGTCTACTGTGTATATAGGTAATGGACACAATTTCTGATTGGCGTCAAAGAATTTCTTTAATTTCAACCTCCGAACAAATTTAAAGAGATCTATGTGAATCTGTGTGAAATTAGGTCTGGAGGTAGGACAGAAACTTAGACCCTTTTTAATACATTGATTTCAGTGTTTGTTAACACATGTTGTGACAAATTTACAATGGACACATCATCCTTCTCATTAGTAACAGTAGACAATGTCAATATAGGTCTATCATTCGATTCATCTCTCTCTCCAACACTCAGTTCTTTTGTACACGTGATACTGATCTTGTCACTCTTTTGTTCTGTTCTGAGTCTGTTCTTTCTGCCCCCCGCCTTGTTCTTTTCCTCCTAAAATCTTTTTGTTGAACCCCAGCCTGGTCCCTTTCCTGTATCTCTTCAGTTCTGATAAAAAAGACAAACCTGTGGCATTATTATCATTAGGCCCTGTGATCGATAGTGAGTCACTCCTGGCCTCACTTATTTCACTGGTAATGCTGGATAGATCCGACTCACTTGCCGTTGCTAGGATTTCTGATCTCTTGTCATTAAGAGCATTGACCACCCCCTCTGTGTTTAAATTTGTCAAATTTCTTAGCAAATGTAAAAATTCTGCCGTTCTTGTAGTCGTTGTCATCTCTTTTGAGTTTACGTATCTTTTTCTCCCTGATGTTTGTTTGATTGGATATAAGTACCTCTTTCAGTATTTTAAAGTTTTTATCTTTGGTTTCTGTGAGATTAAGTCGTTTGATTTTGGGAGCAAATTCATTGGGCATGTATTACCTTAATGCAGACCGGTAGGACATGTCTCCTTTTTGGTTTGATTTTCAGCACTAACCCTTCCTATTGATTACGGGTAACTATACGAGCTATGTCTTCCTATGACAACATTTGGGTAATTTCCTATTGGCTGTCATTTCAATTTTATCGTATCAGTAGGAGAACACACTGTTCCGTTTATGTCCCCATACCCCCTGCTGTCGAATAGTCGACATCGTAACTATCGTTACTTGGGTAGTTTCCCTTTTGGATGTATTTAACCCATTGGGACTCTTATTCCCGTATATTTTTTGGTGATATCAGTATTGTCTGCACTAGCTGTAGCGTTCTTCCGTTATGGCGTCTACCCTCACCTTTGTTCTTCTAATACAAACTTATCTATCATTACTCTTTAGATTGTTTGATTCAGGATCAGTTGCCCTCCCCCTTTCGGTGTAGTTCTACAGATCGTTTTTTTTTTATTGACAATCATGTTAAGACTTGATTTTACTTTACACACATATTATAATGCCATTTGGATCAGCATTACGATCATAGGAAGAATGACATTTATTTATGTCCGTACATTTGGATGAATTTCTGTCCATACACAGGTGTTTTTTTCTTTTTCTCGAGTCTGGCTTTCACACAATACATCATTATGATGCTTATTGTTAAACCGCCTGCTTCAAGATGGTGGCCATGTTCGCAAACCTATATAGAACTTATGAGTGTCAGGCGACTCACGTCACGTGCTTATGGGTCATGTGACCTCATCGACGATGTCCTTTAAATCCATGATGGCCACCATCACCAGTTCGCGTACACGGGTAGCAGTTACACGCGTCTTTGTGTGTGGAGACTGTCGTTTAAAAGGGTAAGTCCGCTCTCGTTCACTTAGAAATGCGGAGATGCAAGGTTTCACTTGCTATGTTTATACTCACTGTCGGTTCTCAAAAATCTTTTTTGTCAGTTCGCAAACTTACCAAGGCTTTGCTACCGGCATCTAACATTTGTTATTACGATGGTGTGTCTTTAAATGGACGATACTTATGGTCCACATAACGGAATTGGATTTGATTGAGTCGTACAAGATATTATTAAAGGGTGAGTTGTCACTTCGTTTTTAGGACTACTTGGCCCTGCTTTTCGGGTAGCATTGAGAATATACATTTATCTCAATGTTTTCAGGTCGTAACTTTAGCGGCTTGTACGCCACAACAGGGAACTCTACACTTAACAGTGTTACTCGCGGAAGCCCGCATTGTCAGACCGGTGAGTGTCTCTATAGGTATTTGGGGCACTGATTGATTTCTCCACCTTACAACAAGTACAGGAATTACATGTATGCATATTTTTCTATTTTATACATTTTGTTTCTCAAATGTATTCATTACGCTACCATCCACCTACTGCCATGTAAACAATTATATTTTGATGATCGTCATCCGTGTGCCTGGTTTTGATGGGAGTATTAGTCAAATTTAACTCCTTTCTCGTGTTACAGTACGCATAATGAGATACCATTGTATGCATTCAGACTCCGCATAGACTTTTGTCTTTTGAAGGACATCAATCAACACCAACATATCATCACTGCGACTGAGGTGGGACACTAGCTATGTTTGGGGGGTGGAACTTGTGATTCTGCCTGAGGAACAACTCGCATTCGGTTGTGAGTTATTCAGTGCTTCATACTTCTAGGCGCTAGCTTCAGTTTGCGGGTTAACTGCAAGGTATGTGGCAAAGTCCCCAAGGTCATGGGCGTTTTCACAGGTCATCACCACTGCAGGGATACCTGGGGCACACGAACCTCACCTGTCGGCGAAGCTGCAGTTGCGGCATCTATTTGTAGCCTGCTCAGCTCCTTCGCTGTCCCCCTCTTACAGGCAGGATCCTCATTATGCAAGAGCACCTCGAAGGCCCCTCCTAAGCAGTCGGTCACCTCCTTCCCTTAAGGAAGGCTCCATGGCAACTTCTCTTGGCAGACTGTTGAACTCCCCAGGTGTCTGGTCCTGAACTTGACAAAGGAGAGTTGGCAGAGGATACCTCAACCCTGTAGTACAGAAAGGTTTCTCGGTCGCCACTGGTGTGCAAATCTGGATTCAGTACAGAAATATTGGCAAACTGGCTGAAAGCTTCTGTCCCTAATCTAAAGTCACTATCAGTGTGTGTGTTGCAAAAATCATGTCTAAAACCGGTTTTGGACAGTTTGTATCTTTTAACTATTCCACTCTGACTTTTTCAGCTACAGTCTTCAGATATCAGAAGCAAGGTGGGAGTCTTCTGTCAGGAGAGACCCACAACAAAGCAAAAGAGGGAGAGGCTGTCCTATTTAACTACCAGTTAACCTCTGGTATTATCCCTGCCAATTAACAATGGGGCAGGGGAAACTACTCAAGCTTCAAAGGGATTCTATGTCCTCTCTTCCAAAACCAAAGTTTACATAGAATCTCTGGAATGTCCTTGAGGAGCCTTGCAACTTGCACTGTTGTCTGGGGCTCTCTACAATCTCCATCGTAGGTACCACTTGAGGTCAGGAAAATAAAATGGCGACAACCACATGTAACATAAACATGTCCTTATACACAGAAGTACCACATACAAGCATCATCCACATGGATGGAACAAAAAACCCAGTTGGAGGGGACTGGCAGACCAATGTAAGAACACTGGAGAGGCCAGCAGGTGACTCTTCATGGAAAAGGGAGATAAAAAAGGTCTGTCCTACCACAATCTTGTTGCTTCTGCCACTGTCAGTCCTCAGCAGCCCAGTGGATGTAGGCTAGTCAGGCACAGAGGAAAGGAGGGCATACATAGGGCCCAAGTCCGATGCGGGCAGGAAGGAATCTGAATGTGCCGTTCGGATTCCTTTTTTTAATTTTTTTTAAATATTTTTATTGCGTTTTTTCAATTTTCCAGGGTCATCATGAACTACAGATATACATATGTTGAGGTGCATTAACATATAAAGCACATATTGGGGGATTCACAGAAACTTTACATTTACAATACGTATTGAAACTGATGTGTGTACAACATTGCAATGTGAACAATTGCGTTCCATGTCACGTCTCAGTGTCCGAATGATGATAGCTCCACATCTCACAGTTGCTTAGAGTGTATGTGTCTCTAGTTGCAATATTTGATGTACATCCCTGTGCCCTGTAAGGGAAACCCATGAAAGACCGCATCTGGACACAGCCATAGGGTCAGTGGAAAATGCATAATAAGATATATATGTATTTGGTTATAAAATACTCAAACAAACTAAAAGTGCCATCAACAAACTCATCACATCTGGGACAGGGTGTTTGTGACATAGGTATGCCGAATCTATAACCTCTCTGGTGAGGCTTACTAACTTACTCGCTCCACCAGAGGCCTAGCTCGGCAGGTATTGGGTCGTTGCCATAGTCGGTGCCGTTCGGATTCCTTTCCGACTGAGCGATTCTGATGGGCTCGGTCGGAAAGGAATCCGACTCAGTTGACCGGATGGCTTACGACAGGCTCGGAGAGCCCGTCCGCCACCCGGACACCCTTCAGTACTCCCCCGGCTGTCTCTTTCCGGCTGAGGGCGTACGATGGCAGTTTCCCACTGCCTTTTTATGTCGGTCTTTACGGCACAAAAAGGCAGTGGGAAACTGTCCTCGGGGCCCCCCAGTAGGGCCCCTATGGGTGCGAGGCCACCAAATGGCGACCCCTTGTTGATCCCTGCACCTGGTGGCAGGCACCTTGAGGTGCCTGCAACAGGGTGCAGAGATGAACTGTACCTCTGCAGTTAACAATGCGAGCATGCATTCTGTTTGGAATGCATGCCTCCATTGTTAAGTTTAGGATTGCGACCAAACAGAGTCCTGTCGTATCCTACTTGCAGGTCTGTAACCGACGACAGGAGGTCGGTCGGTTACAGTTCCTAACCGATGTCAGACGGACTGCGGTCCGCCCAACATCGGAATCGGGCCCATAGTGTGTTATCCCAGACCACAGTGCCCCACTCTGGGTAACTATCAGTAAGAAAGGAAGCCTGCAGCATACATGCATGATTGTCATGTGGGCTGAAGCGAGACTCAAAAACATACAAACCTTGCTTTGATTAACTTTAGCTATTGGCACACGCTCTCCAGACCAAGGCATGAAACATTTTCGATTCCAACAAATGCCATAAAATCATTAACAATATAGATTAAGAAAAAGCTCCACATACATGTTGAATGACAGCTAAAGCAGTAAGGGTTCTCTAGCACCAAGGAAATTAATTATCACTCAACCATCAACTTTTAATATATTATGAAAGTGCAATATTTTGTCAGCAAACATCAGCTTTATACTTAGAAAAACACATTATATTCCTATATGCCAGCTTTTCACTTTAGTTAATAATCACAACTCTCAAAGAGGAAAACTTTTATGCTGTTTTCAGTAACGTTCAGTCACCCAAATAACAGTGTGTTACTTTCAGAAACCACGAAATGCCCTTGGGTGCTACTGCCCAACATGAAAAGGATTTGCCTTTCATACCAGTGTGCCGCAAACAGGTCATGGATTCACTACATATTCTTGTGATCGCCGCAAATAGTAGTGAACCACCCACCCACACTTTTTATGCTGGGATGCACATCGGAAGCCATGGAGGACCCCCGATGCCAGAGATGACCACCCCTATCCCTGGGTAGGCCTAGAAAAATGGTAAGGGTGCTTAAAACATGATAAGGATGGCCAACATATTGCATGACCACTATAATCTGTGGGATGGCCTGTATAATTATTCTTACGTCCTTTTGTTACTCTCGATCTTTCTTTCAGCTATTCTTTCTGACATCATTATCTTCTTACAGTTTATTTCTTCTTTTTTTAGTCCTTCAAATGATTGCCGTCATTTCTTTCTTTCTTTTCAAAGAGATCTTTCAATCTTACTAGGGGCCAGATGTATCAAAAAAGAGTTTTGGGATTCTCAAATTGCGATTTTTAGCTAATCGCAATTAGAGAATCGCAAAATGCAATGTATGTAGGATTTGAATTTTTTTTTGCGAATCCTACATATTCCTTATTTGTGAATCGCAAATTGAGATTCGCAAATAAGGAATACCTTCCCATTCATTCCTATGGGCTAGAAGGCCCATAGGAATGAATGGGACAACATTCTCAATTTGGGATTACCAATTAGAGAATCACAAATTGAGAATGCAATTTCAAGGTTGCAAGGGTGCCAAAAGTACACCCTGTTGCATCCCTGAAATATGCATGTGTTCACATTTTGCAAACATACATGCCCTAAGGGCATGTATGTGCGACATATGGCACTTTTAAAAAATCAAAAAAGTGCTTTTTTAAAGAAAATTGCAAATTACCACCAACTTGAAGTTAGTGGTAATTTGCAATTCTTTAAGGCCAAATAGCAAATTTCTGGTGCTTCCAGAATTGAATTTAAGGAATCACAATTTGGAATTCCTTAATTGCATTCGCAAAATAGAGAATCACAAATTTTGCGATTCTCTATTTTGCGATGGCCCTTTGGGATGATAAATCCCAAACTGCTTTTTCCCATTCGCAAACGGGCAGATTCTGAGAATCTGCCTGTTTGCAAACGGGAAAAAGGCTTGATACATATGGCCCTAGATGATTGGGACTATGCCACAACTCTCTTCTGTAGGGACAATGGTCTCCCACAGTACAATACACTAATTGTTAAAACTCAAAACTAAGTAACCATCAAGTGACCCTCTGCCCATTATTCACGGGTCCCCACGACCGGGAAAGGGAATCGGACTAGTCAAGATCTACACCCAGTAATGATCATGCAATTTAGAGGCTCAGGTCACAAGTCAGTGTGAAACATTCAAATAATATAAAAACTCTCTACCTCCAAGTACTTTTTTAAAAACATTTTCTCACCAGAACTCCCCGCCACATACTCGAGGTCCTCATAAATTAGAAGTGACATTTATAATTTACAGTTTTTGTTTAATAGTACTTTTTCCCTTTCAGTCAATACTACTGTCTCTATTTTGTGCAAAGTTTTTACGATCAGTTCTGATGGGATAAGGCACAACAATCAGTATTCTTAACTCCCGGCTAGCTGACTGAGTTCTCCATAATAAGAAACCAAGTGACCTGAAGGGGTTCCAGCACTCAGGCATTCGTGAAAGGACCCTCCTCCTGAAGTGTGTGCTGCAGAACAGCAGGAAACAGGTAGCACCTCAAGAGGCACTGAGAGCAGTCGCAGTCCGAGAGGTTGCTTCCCTCTTTTCAAATAACTCTGTGGCTAATGCATTCAGCTTTTTCAAGAGCAATGTCTTTGACTTCATCTGGACATAGCTCTGATTAAATGTGCATATGGGCACATGGTTATAGGCTTCCTGTAGATCCACAGATATCAAGAAAACCTAACACCATTGTTACCACCTGGGGCAGGTCTTGAATCTCCACATGGAAGTCTAGGTATTCAGGTTCTTCAGATGCAGCACCATCCTGAAGCCTCCCATAAATTTGAGGACCGCTAAAAGCCCCACTGCATGTGAAACTTGAACCGTTGCAAAGTTCCTCACTTCATTAAGCATTCTCCCCTAAAGGGCCTTACACTTGACCAGATCCGTGGAACTGAGCATGAGAATCACACCGGTCACTAGACACGGGAGAGGAACCCAATTCAATGTGATCATGGCTAAAAACAATCAGCAGAACAAAGGGTTAATGAAAAGGCAGGCTCCAAAAAGACATCCTCTGTGAAAGTGACCACCTGCAACAGAACCTCTAGAAATGAGGCATAATATAGTGAGGACCGCTAGAGCTGATTTTTCTGAGCAGCTGCCTGAAAGCAAGACTTTTCAACTTTACTGCCATAAGACTTGTAGTTGCTTCCACAATGCTTGTACGATGATTCCCCAGAACTATGACCAGAAGTCTCAAAATTGTTTTGAAATGGAAAGACAAAGTTCCTGTTCTGGAGCACCTACCAAACCATGTTCTCCAATTCCATTCAGAGAAGAAACCTTTTCTGTCTGGAATCCATATGGCATTCTCTGACCCTGATAGTCCACTCTGAAGACCTATATGGAAAAAAATGCTGCATCAGCTAGAAAGTTCACATGTGGCTCCCTCCAGGACAGCACTTCAGAACAGTACATCTACTGTGCATAAATGTCAAATAAAGACATTAAGTCACTCTTTAAAGCCCTACTTAAAGGTTCAGCACAATATGAGCTTTGTCACAAATTTGCAGTGCTCCTGCCACTCTGAAGTTGGGATTCCTATGCCTCACTTAAAGGTTTTGGGAACAGTCAGGTTTTTGACAGCAGAGCCTTAGTGGATTCCCTTTTCAGAAACCCTTCAGCCAGAGGGTGTCACAATAACCGTGGCAAATGCACTACCATATTGAGGGCAGAGCCATGATCAGATCCTGGCTTGGAAAATAAACAGTGGTCTTGATGACCAGGGAGAAAACTCGTTGTGCGTCCAACTGCAAGATTTCCGTTTTTTCAGAAGATCATCAAAGGATACCAAGTGGGCCAAAAAACATGATGCCCACTCAGCAATTATTTATTTATTTATTCATTATTTAAACTTATAATGCGCAGAAGCTACCCAAAAAGGAAATCCCGGCGCAGGGGCAGATCATAGACTGAGATGGAAGAGGCTAGTAGGTTATTTGTTAAAAAGCCACGTCTTCAATGACTTGCGGAATTTGACGTATTCTGTTTCATTTCGAAGAGCTGTAGGCAGGGCATTCCAGAGGGAGGGGCCAGGATAAGTGAAAGACCTTCCACCCATCCTGGATAGTTTAATTTTGGGAACAATAAATTTCCCCTGAGTGGATGAGCAGAGGTTGCCAGTAGAAACATAAGGACTAACCAGAGATTGAAGGTATTGGGGGGCAGCTCCAGCTTTTATTTTATGCATGTAGCTCAGAGCTTTGAACTTGATTCTGTTCTCCACCCTGAGCCAGCGTAGATTGTGTAAGTGTCCTGAGATGGAGGCAGTTCTCGGTACTCGGCATAAAAGCCTAGCAGCGGAGTTCTGGACCATCTGGAGCCTGCGAGTGACCTCCTTGTTTGAGCCCAAGTAAAGAATATTTCCGTAGTCCAGCCTTGATGTGATTAATGCGTGGACCACCGTGTTCTGAGTGGGCTTTGGTAGCATCCAGATGGCATTCTTCAGCCATTTAAGAATGACGAAACAAGTAGCTGCTACTTTGACCGCTTGGGCGTGCATGCTGAGCGAGTCATCAATGGTTATGCCCAGGTTGCGGACTTGGCGGGCGGGGGAGGGAAAGGGACCCAGCTCACACGGCCAATGTTGCGGGCCCCAGAGATCCTTATTTTTCCCAAATATAAGGACCACAGTTTTCTCTCCGTTAAGTTTTAGGTAGTTTGATTGCATCCACGATGCTATTCTGCTCAAACCTAATTGAAGGGGAGAGGGTCCAACTGCGTTCTTCATAGAGAGTGAAAAAATTATTTGGGAATCATCCGCATAAGAAAACAGGGACAGCCCGAATTCTTCCGCCACCTTGGCTAAGGGTCGCACATATAAATTAAAAAGTAGCGGACTAAGGATGGAGCCTTGAGGGACCCCATGGGTAATGGAAAGGGAGTCGGATCTGGCTGTAGGGGCAAATACCTGAAAGGTTCGATTTGAGAGAAAAGAAGAGAGCCAGTTCAGAGCGGAGCTGCAGATGCCTAGCGCACTTAGGGTTTTAATTAGCATGGTGTGAGACACCGTGTCGAAAGCTGCGCTCAGATCCAGTAAAATGAGGGCCACGGTGTCTCAGGCATCCAAAAAACGACACAGTCTTTCAGTTACCCCCAGTAGAGTAGTCTCTGTCGAGAAGCCCACTCTAAAACCAGACTGGGAGGGATGAAGAAGCCCTTGAGTTTCGTCGAATAGAGAGAGCTGTGTGTGGACATGCTTCTCCAAAATTTTAGAGAAAGCGGGAAGTAGCGATAAGGGTCGATAGTTGGAAGGTAGATCGGGGTTAGCATTGGCCTTTTTAGGAGAGGGAGAATCATGGCATGTTTCCAATCAGGCGGGACGGTGGCTTCCTGTAGAGAAGCATTTAGAAGATCCTTGATCACGAGCAAAGGAGCCGGGTCCAGCTGCTGCAGTACAGAGATGGGTAAAGGGTCCATAGGTGATCCCGATTTTATACTGTCTAAGAGTTTTTTCAAGGTAGTAACGTCTAGCAGTGGCTATGTATCAATATAGTTTGCAGGTAAATTAGATGTCACAACCTGATCAGCAGTCATGCTATACGTTAAAGAGGGAGCAAGTGTTACTAGAGGGGAGGGAGGGTTGTCATCAAGTTGTGCATGGACTATGTCCAGGTAAATTTTCTCAACCTTCTGGACAAAGAAGGAAGCTTGCGCCTCACATTGATGTTTATTGATTGCAGGGGGCCTGGATTGGGTTTTGGAGCCAGCGAGCTCCTTGACCGTGTTAAAGAGGGTTTTGGAGCAGTTTAGGGCATCTGAAATGGTGGATGAGACATAGTCCGCCCTAGCAGTTATGCAAAGGTTATGTTAAATGTTTAGGGTGGTTTTGTAACTGATCTTAGTTTCAGGAGAATAGTTCCTTCTCCACCTGCACTCCATAGCTTTGCATTTGGCCTTCTCTGCTTTCAGAGTTTCGGTGAACTAGGCTGGGGGCTGATGATTGTTAGCCCTTTTATTGGAGAGAGGAAGACAAGTGTCTATGGCTTTAAGGAGCCATTACTGCACCGAGGTGGAGAGCAGGTTCACCGTCTGCTTGGAGATGGGCAGGTGAGAACATAAAAACTTGTTTAAGGCAGTGATGTCTAATTTTTTCCAATCCCTAGTTAAAATGCCTGGGATAGGGGAGGTGGACGCCGAGTGTCAGATTGAATTTGGTAAGAAAGTGATCCGGCCAGCATATAGGCAGTGCCGGAGAGCATTTAATCCCAGTGAGATTAGAAAAGATGGGGTCCAGCAAATGACCTGCTTCATGCGTGGGGCCAGAATTAATTAGTTCAACATTTAAGGCTGCCAGATCAGAGATCAGATTAGTGCTATTTTTGCATGTGGGTCCTCTAAATGAAGGTTAAAGTCACCCAGAATTGAAAAATTGGCTGCTTTCATATTTAGAGGGGCGATTAGTTCAGGGAGGGCAGAGGTCCAGGGTGCAGAGGGACCGGGAGGGCGACATAGAAGAATGCCAGAAAAGGTCAAATTTGGTGTTAGGGCCAACTTAAATAAGGCTGCTTTGCAGTTAGGAAGCAATAGATGTTCAAATTTGCATTGGTAATCCCTTTTAAAAATAATGGCAATGCCCCCTCCAATCTTATTGACTCTGTCTTTCCTAACTGTAGCATAGTTAGAAGGGAGGGCGGCGGCAACATCAGGCCCTGCGCTCTCATGGAGCCAGGTCTCTGTGAGAAAAAATGCATCTGGTTGTTCCTCGACCAATAGGTCAAATATATCTGAATTGTGCTTAGGGAGGGAACGGCAGTTTGTATTAAGAAAGGTGAAATTTCTATTGGGTGGGTCTTCCTGATTGGTGTTATTGTATTTTTTGCCATTGGAAGTGATCGAGCGATCGAGAAGCGTCTGTAGTGAGTAGCCGCAGTTGTAGCATACTTTAATTTTATCTACTACATGTAGACTGGTACACTCAGGGGATGGGGATGTGCAGTAGGCCTTAAATTGGTCAGCTGAGTATTGTAGTGTGGGGGTACTCGGAGGACATGAGGGCATAGCCTTTTGATTGCTGTCTCTTGCTTGCTTTTTAGAAATGTAATGTTGATATGTGGGGAAAGGACCAGGACTTCTGGCCCTAGGCCTGGGCCAGGCGCGGACAGGCGCTGACGGGCTTGCCTTAGGCGCGCCTGCTGCGCGCGTCTGCTGCCCGTGTCCGCTGCGCGCTGTGGCATCGGCCCTTAAGTGCTTTCCCACCTGGCGCCATGGCGTTTGACGACGCAGGGGGTGTGTCACGTGCTCGCCGGTAAGCCCTCCACGTGAGCAGCAACAGCTGTGGTGGACCGAAGTCGGAGCGTGCGGTGCGAGGAGTGAAAGAGTTTGCTTTCTTTTTTAAAAAACGGGGTGAGTCAGAATACAGAGTAAAATACAGTTTTTTAAAAACAGAGTAAATAAAAGCTTTCCTTAAAAGCACTGCCAACAATTCAAAAACGCGACTTACAATACAATTAGTAATGCCTATAGTGCATCTACCCTTCCGCCATTCTCATTCTGGCAGGTATCTTCCACCAAGCGGGTAGAGGCGAAAGACTTCTAGAAACAGGCATCAGGAAGGCTGTCCGCCAAGGAAAAAATGGCACCATCATACACCCTAGAACTCAGCAACAAATTGGACATATCACATATCCTTGCTAATGGTGGCATCCACCTTTTGATCCTCTTAGTCTTTAGAAGTCATGTCCTCAGGAGCAGTCAACATCCTTCCAGCCACATTAAGCAGGATATATCATGATCCCTAGCCCGCGCCCACCTACATATGCTTGCAGGCATGGAGACGCGCAGCTCTAAACTTCATAGGTGGTTGAGTTTTCTGTTGCAGAGAACAGTGTTGCATGCAGAACATGGGTGCTGCTGGGTGTGAGGCATTGCGGCTGCAACGTTTGCACTATACAAAACACGCAAGTGGAGTCAAAGTAAACTATATATCCCAGAGAGCCATTGGTATCATGAGGCTTGAAGTGGTGATGGCTATCATAGATTTATAATGTATAAGCTCCTTGTATTCCAGAGCCTTCACTGCTAGGAAACTGAGATACTTCATTTCTGTAGCCAGGACCTTCTTGCCAAGAGATTGGAACTCATTTCATTCTCATCCGGACTTATCAGATGTTGACTGGATACAGAGAAGTATTCTTGAAAAATACTAGAGAGCAAGGATTTAATACTTTGTTTGGACATCAATAGTGGATTCATCCTTCCAAGGATTATGAACTCGATTACACTTATTATTAGACAAGAGGAATCCTTAATTTGTACAAAGTTTGCCCATACCACTTTTCAGTCACATATGGTTTAAGGTATTGCCAGCAGTGAGGAAGTGAACATTTCTAGGATTAAAAGCACATCAGTAATGTGTATTCATTATGTTACGGAAGATAAAATTGTTACTCTGAGAGTCATTCAGATCACAGACTTGATTTACAAATCATTGACGGTAATTAGTGGTGGTGGCTATCATAGATTTATAATGCATAAGCACCTCGTATTCCAGAGCCTTCACTGCTGGGCAACTGAGATGCTTCATTTCGGCATCCAGGACCTTCTTGCCAAGAGATTGGAACTCATTTCACTCTCATCTGGAGTTGGGACTGCTGCCTGCCCTTGGAACAGAAGGCAGCAGTCCCACACTCATAAGAGAGTGGGCTAGGGTCAGTGAGACTGCTGACCCCACCCCACTCAGTGACAAGGTGTCACTGATTCACGCTCGGCCCTGGGCACTTCAGGGCTTAAGACTGAAGCGCCCAGGTCTGAGGCAATTAGTGACACTCCCCCTCATCACAAGGGGCAGGGCTTTAAGGCACTTTTGCCAGGCTGGGGAGGTCACGCTCACAGGGCTGTGAAATCCTCAACCCTGCAAAATTCAACTCAGGCAGCCAGAAGCATGCGCATTTAACATGTCCGGCTCCTGGCTGCCTGACCTGAACAAGAAGTTATCTGTTAGGCTGCCCTTGGCTCAGCCTGACAGACATTCGTCTTGCTGGGAAAAAGGAGGGATGGGGGGGCCCTCAGCCCATATGGACAGGCAGCTACTTTGTTTATACTGTCCGCGTTGTGCCAGGAACCAATTTTCCGAAGCCCGTCTAGGCTATTACACAGCAACTACTGACTGGCTCAAATATTTTTTCATAAACATTTTCTGCTTTCTCTGCCTGCTCCATTTTGCTGAACTGGGACATGCCTGGCTGTTTCCGCACACAGCGACTCATGGTGTTCTCTTCTGGAATATGTTGCTTAACACTGGCTATTCTTACACAGCGCTTTCTGGTATTCAGTGCTTGGTACTGACTTGCACAGAAATATACAATTCATGGCCTTTTCTGAAGGACTGCATCCTGCTTTAGCCTACTGCCATACTTCTGAAAGCAGAGAGAAAAGTAAGATGTAGGGGCACATGCATCAAGCTTTTTACCGGTCGTAAACGGGCAATTTGCGAGTGGTAAAAAGCCATTTGTGATGCATCAACCCAAAATGCATTTGCAAAATAGGTAATCACAATTTTTGCCATTACCTATTTTGCAAATGCATTTAGAGAAATGCAATTTGCGATTCTCTAAATGCAATGCAAGAAGCATTTTTAAAATGCGACTTTGCATTAAGGAATCACAAATTAACATCAACTTCAAGTTGATGTTAATTTGCAAATCCTTGGAAAAATGCGCAGAATTGCATTTTTTTAAGTGCCATGTGGTGCATACACATGCCCTTAAGGCATGTGTGTGCGCCACATGTGCACACTTAGCCTTTTTTGGGGGTGCATCAGGGGGGCCTTAGGCTCCCTAGCATCCTTGCAATTGCATTCGCAATTTGCAATTACCTATTTGGTAATCGCAAATTGCGTATGCTTACCCATTCAGGCCCATAGGAAGTAATGGGAGAGTATTCCCTAATAGCGATTCGCTACTAGGGTATGTGTAGGAATCGCTATTATTTTTGCGAAACCTACATGCATAAGGAATTGCAACTCCTAAATAGCGATTCCTTAAAAATCGATATTAAGGAACCACAATTCCTTATCTTGATGCATGTGCCCAGTAATCCTGTAAAAGCCTCCTTGCCCATTATATGAGTTTTGCTATGCTTAGCTAATCCAGAATTAGTTTAATTTTATACTGAATCATTACTCCAAGCAGGGGTGAGTAATTGCTTCACCTTAAACAAATTTAGCTGCATGTCTATGGGCAGCACAATCTCTTTCCCTTCCCATCCACCACACCCACCACTCCATCCCCATGAATCCCCTTTTTCTTGGCCACACCTCATTTTTCAACTAGTCTTACAGATACTACATTATCTTGACATGCTTCTTTCATTGACACAGGAACGTACAGCTAAAAGAAAAAAATCTTTTTGGATGCTAGATCTCACCCATTCACCCCTCTTCAGAAACATTTGTGATTTTTCTGGTTTGTTTCCTCTCAGGGCTCCTCTCGCCCTACACATATCTCAATGTGGGGTTCAAACGTCGTCACATAAACTCCTTTGGACTGATGATGTATTCCATTCTCGCAAGGAAAATGGGGGGAAGAGACTGTATAAACCCCTCTATTGATAAATATTACATAGCCATAGTTGTTCCCATCCACATAATACATTGTCTCAATTTCACACTTTTATCCAACAAGTTATACGCCCCTTTCAACTAACAGTGAACCGAAAATGACCAAATGTCAATAAAAACTGATTTTTAAAAAATTTCTAATGAGGTGTGTATTACGAATTACTTGTATATCAATATATATATTATCTACTGGCGGTCGCCAGTAGATAGTTATAGTTAGGACCGTGTTTCCATAGGAAATCCGCAACATTCTATTTGGAATAACTTTGGCGCCGGTTGACGAATCCTCGCAAATTTTTCAAAACTAATGGGGCGCTACGCTCCGCTCCTACCCTGAAAGTCTCGGGGGGATTCGTCAAGCGGGGGCTGCGAAAAAAGGGGGGTCCCAAAACGCGTTTTCCCCATGCATTTTCCCATAGGACCTTTAGTCCGAGCTACAGCCCGAACGGCTGAACAGAATTACTTGAAATTGGGCAGAGAGGTAGTCCTCAGGTCAGGGATGTGCCTTTTGCAGGTCTGGTGTAAATCTGTTCAGTAGGTCCTGAGAAAATAGCATTTAAATCAATATATATATCTGTAAGCGCGCTCTGTGCGCTTACGGTAAGCTTACCGTACGCGTACGGTGCCGTGCGCTAGCTCAATTCTTATTGGTGGTTACATGACTGTAAACATTCGAATCGGTCGAAATCAGAAAGTATCGGCCGCCATTTTCTGTCTCTCGCACTGAAAAATAAAGGTTGATAACATGAAAAGGGGGCAACGAAGAGAGTTGCAGACCCCCTAGCGTTCGTCAGGGGGTTCACGAAGGACCAAAAAGTATGAAAAATAAATTTAATAATTTTAAAAAAAAATCGCGGAGTGCGCGTACGGTAAGCTTACCGTTCGCGTACGGTAAAAAAAAATTAAAAAAAAAAAAAAAATTAACAATCACATTTAATATATAAATCTAAGGACCCCCAAGGGAGAAAAAAACAATTGATATTTTGTAAAAAATGGCGAGGCGTACATGGTACGAAATGCGCAACGTGGGCGCTCGGTGTGCGAAGCGCACCATGCGCGCAAAAATTAAAAATAAATACATAACTTAGCATTTAAAAAAACGTACAAATTCACTGAAAAAACCATAGGTTTCACACACGTTATAGTTAGGAATTAGCATTTAAAAAACCTTGCAAATTCACTTAAAAAACCATAGGTTTCACACAAGTTATAGTTAGCTGTACATTTCACTCGTAAAAAACCAATGAAATTCCACGTTATAGTTAGATCAGGTAACTATAACTTGCGCGACCGCAATGCACAATGTGTCATTTCAGATGTCATCATTGATGTCATGAGTGATGTCACTGACCATGTCATAAGTGATGTAATATGTGACGTCATCAGCAGTGCATTGCGGGGGCGCAAGTTATAGTTACCTGATCTAACTATAACGTGGAATTTCATTGGTTTTTTACGAGTGAAATGTACAGCTAACTATAACTTGTGTGAAACCTATGGTTTTTTAAGTGAATATATATATATATATATATATATATATATATATATATTATCTACTGGCGGTCGCCAGTAGATAGTTATAGTTAGGATCGTGTTTCCATAGGAAATCTCAAAATTCTATTTTGAATAACTTTGGCGCCGGTTGACGAATCCTCGCGAAATTTTCAAAACTAATGGGGCGCTCCGTTCAGCTCCTACTCTGAAAGTCTCGGGGTGATTCGTCAAGTGGGGGCCGAGAAAAAAGGGGGGTCCCAAAACGCGTTTTCCCCATGCATTTTCCCATAGGACCTTTAGACACAGCTACAGCCCGAACGGCTGAACAGAATTACTTGAAATTTGGCAGAGAGGTAGCCATAAGGTCAAGGAAGTGCCTTTCGCAGGTCTGGTGTAAATCTGTTCAGTATTTCCTGAGAAAATAGCATTTAAAAGCATATCAATATCTATACGCGCGCAGGGTGCGCGCACAGTGCAAGCCCTGTGCGCGCACCCTGCCGTGCGCGAGCGTAATTCTGATTGGTTGTTAGATGTCAGTAGACATTCGAATCGGTCGAAATCAGGAAGTGTCGGCCGCCATTTTGTCTGTCGCACTGAAAAGGAAAGGTGGAGACCATGAATAGGGGGCAGGGTAGGGAGTTCTTGACCCCCTAGCCATTGTAAGGGGGTCACAGTAGGAGCACGAAGGGGAAAAAAAAAGATTTTCCTTTTTTTTTAAAACATCGCGAGGTGCGCGCATCCTGCGCGCACCTGAAAAAAAACATTTAAAAAAATAGAAATAAAAATCACGTTTAAGTGTTTAGATATTAGGTGGCTCTAAAAAGAGCCCTTGTGTTTATTGAGTGTTTTTCGGTACATACAAGTAAGTACCGATGCAGAGTCTAAAGTACAAGAGGAAGACTCTGTTCCCTTCATCATTGAAATGTACACCGTCTCCTCTATAAATGTCTTGCATGTTGTAACTCAAGTTGTTGTGGTATATAGAACCCATACCATAGTCTCTGAGGAAAGCAGAAACAGACTTATTGACGTGCTTTCTTGCTTTGTCAATTTGTGGACAAAATTGGTTGGACCAGTTCCACTTTTGCCTTTGGCATATATTAGAATATACAAAGGCAGTTTGTGGAAAAAGTGACATCAATTGCAGAAAGGTGTCCTTAATAATCATTTCCAGACCTACCCCAGATAAAGTGCCTAGGTCATTACCAACACAGTGCACAATAATAAGGTTAGGCTGTGGGAGATGTAGAAAGGTTTTCACCAAAGGCATTAATTGGTGCCACTTTAACCCTCTCTGACCAATCCATTTAATGTCTACATTTGGCAAAGTAAGGTCTTTGAAAATACCTCTTTTTTCTGCATACTTTTCACTCCAGAAGACATAGCTATGACCTACAATCCACACTGTGAACATCTTCCAAGGAGAACAGGATGCACTCAGGAGGTGTCTTTCAGTAGAATGGCAATATGAAAAGAAAGACAGTTGAAAAATGGAGGCATACATACTTTTTTTTAATAAAAAGAACTCATTGGCTGATTCAAACCATTTTACAGTTAAAACTAGGCTGTATGTTTACATTTTTAAAAGCATGTTTTGGATTGGTACAGAAAAATGTGTTCCCACTGAAAATTACTTTGGATTTGCTGTTAGGTTTGAAAAGTCAAGCACTCTTGCTCTTTGGATTTGAAACATTGTGTGCTGAACTTCTGACCTCTCTGCTCACACCTGTGTTCCATGAGCTGTTGCTATGGTAGCAGGCAGAAGTCATGTTGGAGGAAGGGATGATTTGGAAAGGGGTTGAAAGTTGCAACCAATAGAAATGTGTGATTTCATTTGAAAAAATGTGGGAAGGACTGTGATTTTACATTAACATGTATATGTGGGAAAAAAGAGAGGGAAAAATTGCCATTTACTGGTTGTGGAGAGAGGAGAGAGGTGTACAGCTCTGAGATTCTGGCTCTGATAATCTGCTGTTTGAGTGCCACATTTCTTTCTCAACTAATTAATTTTAAAGGTGAGTTATGAGTTTGAGAGGGGAAGTATGTGGTGTATTTTGATATAAATAATAGAATTGTCATTCTTGTTTTAAAGTTGTGTTTTACATTTTGTGATTTAGGAGAAATTTAACTGTCTTGAACTAGTAAGATATTATGGAGTATGTCTTCACTGTAAGTTAAGGTGTACTGGTATCACTGAGGAATGCTGTTTTGTGCCTAGAATCACATCATGAGTCTGTGTGCACACAGGATTTGTTGTCAGAGATTTAATTTGTGTTGCTCTTGTTCTGTTAGCCTTGCACTCGCAGAAAAGCGGCAGTTTGTTTGCTTAAAGTGTGATGGTTAGCATTCAGCAGAAATTAGTTACTCACAAAAAAGAGGCAAATGCAAACACATTTGAAAATAGCATGGTACATTTTCCTACCACTTTAAAAGTGGTGTTTTACATTTTATGTTAAGGAAGATATTTAAGTGCCTTGAACATGTTAGATATTATGGAGTATGTCTTCACTATAAGTTAAGGTGTACTGGTATCACCCAGGAATACTGTTTTCTGCCTAGAATCACACCATGACACAGTGTGCACACAGGAATTGTTATCAGAGATTTAATTCGTGTTGGTCTTGCTCTATTACCCTTGCACTTGCAGGAAAGGGGCAGCTTGTTTTTTGTAATACATGGTCATGGTGTCAAGGAGGTGTTAGGACATGTGCTCTTTTCTGCTTGTCTAAAATATAAGAAAAAAGTGTCAGGCTGTCACAGTAATTTTCACTTACTCCACCACAGTACTAAATGTGCTTTCAAATTGCCAAAGAAAATATCGCTTTGTGCCTAGAATCACACCATGAGTCTGTGTGCACACAGGAATTGTTGTCAGAGATTTAATTTGTGTTGCTGTTGTTTTGTAAAACTTGCACTTTTAAGAAAGGGCAGTTTCTTTTTTTCAAGTGTGTTGCCTAGCACTCAGCAGAAATCACTATCTGAAAAGTGTGTGCCAAATGAAAATACATTTGAAAATAGCATGGTACTTTTTCCTACCAATTTAAAAGTTGTGTTTTACATTTCATGTTAAGGAAGATATTTAAGTGCCTTGAACTTGAAAGATATTATGGAGTATGTCTTCACCATAAATTAAGGTGTACTGGTATGACCCAGGAATACTGTTTTCTGTCTAGATCCACACCATGAGACAACATGCACACAGGAATGTAGTCAGAGATTAAATTTGTGTTTCTGTTGTTCTGTAAAACTTGCACTTTCAGGAAAGGGCCTGGTATCACCCAGGAATACTGTTTTGTGCCTAGAATCACACCATGAGACAGTGTGCACACAGGAATTGTTGTCAGAGATTTAATTTGAGTTGCTGTTGTTCTGTAAAACTTGCACTCGCAGGAAAAGGGCCTGGTATCACCCAGGAATACTGTTTTGTGCCTAGAATCACACCATGAGACAGTGTGCACACAGGAATTGTTGTCAGATATTTTATTTGTGTTGCTGTTGTTCTGTAAAACTTGCACTCGCAGGAAAAGGGCAGCTTGTTTTGTTCAAATGTGTTGGTTAGTATTCAGCAGAAATCACTATCAGAAAAATGAGAGGTAAATGGTAACACATTTCAAATCAACAGGGTAGATTGTCCTTCCACTCCTGCAATGGGTGAGGTAGTTCCTACATGTACAAAACTCCAATTAACCTTTACCAAACATGTACTTGTTGTAATAAAGATGAAACCACACAAGTAGAAGTGCTCACTCTTTATTCTCTGACCATCCGCTCTCGGCAGTGATGGAGCCCACATGAACATTCTAAGGTGAGCTCCCCAGGGTCATACCATATACTGGTTAGGGGGAGGGGGGTTTGGAACATACCAACTCATACTTAAGATACTAAGATTATAACACATCTTTCCTTGAAGGGATTACAACAAAACATTAATTCACGCAGTGTTTACAACTCTGTCTTTGCTCCATGTTTGTCCGTTGTCCAGACGAACTACACTTTTACTTGTGCTTTCCACCCTTTGAGGTACTCCGAATTTGCTCATTCCAGGTTGCACCCTACCAGGTTTCCTAACACACACCGGGTTGTTGGGTTTTACCTCCACCTCTTTAGCTCCATGTTTCCCATCATACCAAGACTTGTACTTCTGTTGATGAGACTCTACTCGTCCCTCCACACGACCTAGGTCTGGTACAACACTTCTTCCTCCACCCAACCACCTCGGGTTCATTTTGGTGCTGGGTTCCCTTCCTCTGAGAAACACAAACAGGGATAACCCTGTGACCACGTTGGGCGTGGTGTGATATGCCCACATGGCTTCTCTCAATGCTTCTTCCACATTCAACCCGTTGGCGGTGGCTAGTTGTATGTGTTCCTTGATCATACGATTCACCCTTTCCACCAATCCATTGGCTTTTGGACAATAGAGAGCAGTCCTCTCATGCTTTATATTGTGTTCCTCCAAAAACTCTCTCATAGTTTCAGAGACGAACTGCACTCCATTGTCCGTTACCAGGGTGGCCGGAATTCCTTCATATACAAAGATGTTTTTTAGGAATGCAATGAGATTGCTTGTTGTGGTGGACGCTGTGAACTTAAAATTCACCCAATGGGAAGTGTAATCCACCAACACAAACATAAATCTCTTCTGTGTCCCCAGGATGTCCATGGGACCCACTATGTCCATGGCCAGTTTAGTCCACGGAGTCATTGGCACGTTGACAGGGGCCAAAGGAGCCCTGTGAATGATTTTGCTCTTGTCACTTCTCGCACAGCTGATACACTCTTTTACTGTGCTTTCCACCTCAGAATCCATTCTGGGGAACCAAAAACAACTCCGCACTTTGTTCTTTGTAAGGCTCCTGCCCAGATGCCCTTCATGGGCCAGGTCTATAATCCTTTTCCTCAACCCTTCCGGTGGAACAATTTTCTCCCCCCTTTGCAAGCGACCAGCTATGATCGAGAGTTCAAATCTGACTTCCCAGAAGTCTTTAACCATGTCAGGGACTTCCGACAACTTGTCCGGCCACCCCTTGACAATGAGTTCTTTTAACATACCCATGGCCTTGTCTTCCTCCATGCCCTTGTCCCATTCTGCATCGGTTAGCGAGGGGAGATGCACCGCGCAAATGGGTACGTCTAGCACTTCCTCACTCTGATTGCCCTTGATAGGTAACCTCGACAAACAATCTGCAATCACGTTTTCTGGCCCCGGTAAGCACTCAATTTTGAAACAAAAGTTTTCCAACCCTAGCACCCACTTACTTATCCTTGGGGACATGTTTTGTGCCTGTTTCGGCGAAAACATGAATGTAAGGGGTTTGTGGTCTGTGTGAATGGTAAACTTGGTACCCCACAAAAAAAATTGAAATGGTGTACCGCCCAAAAACACGCTAACGCCTCCCTCTCGATAACTGAGTAGTTGCGTTCTGGCTCACACAGAGTGCGGGAAGCAAACGCTATAACTCTTTCTTCCCCATCACCTTTTTGGGACAACATGGCCCCCAATCCCTTGTTAGAGGCGTCAGTGGTTAAAATGGTTCTCTTTTTGGGATCAAAAGACCCCAATGCTGGTGAATCTAATATGCACTTTTTTATCACCTCAACCATTCTACTGTGTTCTTCCTCCCACACAAATGCAGTGTTCTTCTTCAGGAGCTCACGTAGGCCCACACACAAATCAGCAAAATTCCTGACAAATTTGGACATGTACTCCACTAAACCCAAAAATGATTTAAGCTCCTCCTTATTCGTTGGGTGTGGGGCCTCACTAATGGCCTGAATTAAACTGTGCTTGGGTCTGAACCCCTCTTTAGTGATGGTGTGCCCCAGATAGTCCACAGATGTTACCTTTATCCTACACTTGTCCAGCTGTACTGTTAACCCTGCATCAACTAGTCTGCGACACACTGCATGAAGGGTGGCATCATGTGCTTCCTCCGTCTCCCTGTACATCAGGATGTCGTCTTGGAAGCAGAGTGTGTTCTTGACCCCTTTTAGTACCTGCTGCATTATTTTCTGGAATACTGAGGCTGCTGAGGCGAGACCGAAAGGCATTCTTACAAACATAAACACCCCAAACGGCGACGTGAATGCCGTCAACGGTCTCGACTCGGGATGCAGCTCCACTTTCCCATTACCTTTAGATGCCAAAACTAAGGGCGCAAGCCACTCAGTAGCCTCGATAGGTTGTATGACCCCTATTTCACACAGTTTATCTAACTCCTTCTTGAGTGTCTCTCTCAGATGGAAAGGTACTGACCGTGTCTTGTGAACCACTGGTTTGGCTCCAAGTCTGATTTTAATTTTGTGCTGAAACTCACGTAGTTTACCGAACTCCTCACTGAAGAGTTTGGGGAACCTCATCTGTAGACCTTCTTCATCGCTGGCTCTGTCAACCATAATCACCTGATTCTCTCCGTTGGGATCTAACATGATACCTAATTCTCTTTGATGCTGCCACCCAAGGAGATTGGCACCATGCTCTACAATGTACACGCTCCCCTTTGTGGTCCTCCCTTTAACATCAATGTAGCTGTTCAACATGCCCACCAGGGGGATGGGATCTCTCGTGTACCCTTCAGGTGTGATATCAGGAGTCTCTAATACTTCTCTTGACCCACCCAATGATTCCTCGAAATCATGCACATTCACTAACGTGAAAGGGGAACAGGAATCCGCAAACACTTCCAGCGGTTTGTTATTGAACAGCACAATACATTTAGGGTAGTTCTGTTTTCCCCCCACCGCAGTGCTCCTCACTTGGAAAACATACTTAGCATGAGATTCCTCACCACTACTAACCACACTCACAGTGTTACTAATCCCTTCTCTGCACACTCTAGCTAGATGTCCTCTCCTGTTGCATTTCTTACACATGTCACTTCTGGCAGTACACACAGGGTTATTGGCAAGATGGTTACTGCTTCCACATCTATAACATTTTAAATTATGCCCATCTCTACTAGCTTTTGGGGCTTGAGCCTCCTTCGTGCTCCATTTATCGGACAATTTAAACACATCTTTACTCTGCTCCTCCACCTGTACTGAAGCTACTACATCCTCTCTAACTTTCATTTCTTTTACGCATTTCGCAGTATGTTCCACAGATTGCGCAATCGCCACCGCATCTTTCAAGGTGGGATTTTTTGCTAACAGTTTTTCTTGAATCCTGCTATTGTTTGTGCATCTAACCAATTGGTCACGTATGAGAGAGTCGTTCAAATCCCCAAACTCACACAACTGTGTTAGACCCCTTAGAGCTGCAATGTAGTTACTGATCGATTCGCACTTTCCTTGAACTCTGCTGAAAAATTTGTGTCTCTCCAACACCACGTTGACTTTATCCCCAAAGTGTGACTCCAGTTTCATCAATGTCACATCAAATACATCAATACCCTCATCATCCTCCAACTCTGGCTCCGGAAGGGTTTCATAAACTTTGCGACCATGCACGCCCAAATTATGCAGTAGAATGTGCTGTTTCCTCAAGGCTGAAAACCTTTCACCTCCCATAGAAATTAAGTACGATTCGAACAGCTTGGCCCAATCCTTCCAGTGGATCTCTGGATCCCCACAGTCATTCAAAAAGGACGGGGGTTGACTCATGCCAGGCGTTCCCTTGGTGACTTATATGGCTACCACAGACCACAGATGTGTAGTTGGACCAATTCAAAGACGGGGGACAAATGGCCCTTCAGATTTCTTGAAAAGCCTTGGGGTGGCTACCACAGTGCACTGAATAGCTTCCCCTCCCGGTGCTCAAGGTACCAGAGTCACTCCCCTCAACACTGACAGGATCCGCTATCCACCCTCTGATACTGAATAACTTCTTGCACTCACCCCAGCCACGATGCAGGACGGGCCCGTTATAGCTTGTAACCAGAAACCTCTCTCCAGAACCTCTTTACACGAAGAAAACCACTGTTAAGTGGAACGACCAGCTCTAAGGCGGCTGGGGCACCGGTCAAAGCTGACAGGAACTTATTTAGTTGAACGGTCCTCAGAGGCTGGCGCGCCGGCTCCTCAGAGAGGAAATTGCCTCACAGGACGTCCGCTTGCTGAGGAAGCTCGGGGATGAAGCTGCCTCTGTAGCGCGCTGCTCCACACGCCGTCCGCTCGTGAGCAATCCGTCAGATGCCAGGATAATCTTACCAGCGATGACCGGATTACTCCTCAAGATACTGGAAGCGGCTGGAGCTGCGTTCGTCCTCCCAGAGCGTGCCTTCCTCGTGAGGTGCTGTAAGGCGCAAGAGATTGCCTCCGTACTGCCTACCACTGCACTAGCTTCGTGACAGCGGCGCTGACCCACGTAAGTACTTTCCTCTGTCCAACGCTGTAAGCTGCTCACTCCAGGACCATGTACGAACGGGACACCTCACATCACATACACCCTTCGCTCAGCGGGGATCAACAGGGCACCTTCTTAAAACGCACCGTAGAGTACTGGCACAATCACAGCGATGTTCAAGGGGATAGCCGGACACAAAGGCTCATTTCCGTCCAACGAGCCACGCGCCCCCTGGGCTGCTGTTAGTCCTCTTCTTCACTTTCTTTGCCTGTTGCCGCTTACCACTTCAAGGTGCTCGATTGCGAGGTGTTCTCTATAGTGCCCGCTGCTTGCCTTCTTCGTGCAGAAATCTCCTTCGTGTACAATTCTCCACTCAATCGTACACGTTGTGGTACTTCACAATGTATTCTACCTCGAGAGAATACACAGAGGTGAGATGGCCAGCTGCCCCCTTCGCAGTTCGTCACCAGTGTTGTAATAAAGATGAAACCACACAAGTAGAAGTGTTCACTCTTTATTCTCTGACCATCCGCTCTCGGCAGTGATGGAGCCCACATGAACATTCTAAGGTGAGCTCCCCAGGGTCATACCATATACTGGTTAGGGGGAGGGGGGTTTGGAACATACCAACTCATACTTAAGATACTAAGATTAGAACAGTACTCTTACACACATATCTGCAGTCTTCATGCACTTGTAAAAGTCTCCATGCAGATCTCTCTTGCAACTGACAATACACAGTCTCCAGAAACACACTGTTTGCACACATGCAGCAGCTTCTCCTACACTCCCATGCATAATACTCAGCTCTGTGTTGTGTTTCAGATAGCAGTGTGTAACGCAAACACATTCAACGTCACCAAGGCTCATTTCCTTTGCTCTACTCTAATCACTCACCCTGTAACACATGCTGATGGTCTCAAGTAGCTATTAGGACATGTGCTCTTTTTTGCCTCTCTAAAATATAAGGGAAATGTGTCAGGCTGTCTCAGTAATTATCACTTGCTCCATCCACAGTACTAAATGTGCTTTCAAATTGCCAAAGGAAATATCGTTTTCTGCCTAGAATCACAGCATGAGTCTGTGTGGACAGAGGAATTGTTGTCAGAGATTTTATTTGTGTTGCTGTTGTTCTGTAAAACTTGCACTTTCAGGAAAGGGCCAGCTTGTTTTGTTCAAATGTGTGGGTTAGTACTCAGCAGAAATCACTATCAGAAAATTGAGAGGCAAATGGTAACACATTTCAATTTAACAGGGTAGATTGTCCTTCCACTCCTGCAATGGGTGAGGTAGTTTCTACATGTATAAAACTCCAATTAACCTTTACCAAACATGTACTCTTACACACATATCTGCAGTCTTCACGCACTTGTAAAAGTCTCCATGCAGATCTCTCTTGCAACTGACAATACACAGTTTTCAGAAACACACTGTTTGCACACATGGAGCAGCTTCTCCTACACTCCCATGCATAATACTCAGCTCTGTGTTGTGTTTCAGATAGCAGTGTATAACGCAAACACATTCAACGTCACCAAGGCTCATTTCCTTTGCTCTACTCCAATCACTCACCCTGTAACACATGCTGATGGTCTCAAGTAGCTATTAGGACATGTGCTCTTTTTTGCCTCTCTAAAATATAAGGGAAATGTGTCAGGCTGTCACAGTAATTATCATTTGCTCCTCAACAGAAGTAAATGTGCTTTCAAATTGCCAATCAAATATCGTTTTCTGCCTAGAAATACACCATGAGTCTGTGTGCACACAGGAATTGTTGTCAGAGATTTAAATCATGTTTCTCTTGTTTTGTAAGACTTGGACTCATAGGAAAGGATCAGCTCATGTGATACGATTTGAAAAGTTGAAAAAAAAAATTGTAATGAATTAAAATTACATAAAGGTATTTTTTTTTAGTTTTTTGCAGGTATTGCTGAGCAACAGTGAAAAAATATAAAGATGCCTATAAAGTCAAGAAAGAGAAAAGAAAAGAAACAACAACTATAATTGAAGACGACTGGTAAAAAAAATAGGAGGCGAAGCGTGTGTTGGAAAACAGAAAAAGTCTTCTGGCAGGCGAACTAAAGAATTTTTAAAAAATATCTTCCAAAAAAAAAAAAAGGATCGAAAGATAAATTCAAACAGTGTTTCAAGTACAAAACAACAACAGAGTCGACAGCAAAAACAAAATGCTAATGTAGACTCAGAAGTAAGAAAGAGTGACTTAACACGGAAAATAGATTTTAAAAACATTCGTCGAAAAATGTTTCAGAGAAGAGTGATGTTAAATTTGTGATGTGAAAAAATATAAGAAAAAAAACAAATTTTATAAGAAAAAGAAATTAATTGAAAGTATTGTTACCAAGGCATTAGAAATAAAAAAAAACTATTCATTTTAATTTTGAACAGGACGCGTAGATTAGATAAATTAGTCAATGCAATGAAGTCACAAAGCAAAAGGAAAAGAGAAGTAAAAAAAATAACTTTTGTAAAGTGTTCTTAGGAGAATGGAAGCATAGTTCAAGTACTGAACCATTTTTTAATGAAGAGAGTTATCTTTAAAGTAATAGTTTGTTGCATGCAGTTGACACCAATGGAAGAGCATATGAAGTTAAGGATGGTTGTGTAATGGAAAAGGAGAAAATGGTTCCAAGAAATGAGGAAGAAGTGATGGCTGATGAGGTTATGGGGAGACGTCCTAAAGCACCAGTGTACACTTGGAATTGTAGTAGTATTTGTACTGTGCGTCAGGAATCACGTGACTTTCTAAGAGAATATAGTAAAAAGAGTGTTAAACAGAAGATTAAGGTGCTTCAAAGACTAGATCCATGCAGAGTGAGAGAGAATACTGGTTTGCAAGGACATTCTCTGGCTTGTCTATCTAGGAAAGTGTGTCAAAGTGTTTTTCACCATTTTAGGATACTGGCAGTTCATCATACTGAAATGAGAAAGTTTGTGAGAACCTTGTATTTTGCTAAAAGTCCAGCACTAAAGTTGAATGAGTTGAATGATGCTCTGTTCCGTGGATCTGTATCAGATGTAGTGAAGGTTACTGATGAGATTCAGTTTTGTTACTTTGGTCCAGAACAAGAAAGTGCAGAAAATGACACAGTTATTGATGAAAATGTGGAAGAGAATGTAGAACTTACTGTTAGTAATAATTTTGAAGATGAAATGACAAAATTTGCTATCATCTCTAATGAAAGACCAAATATTACTTGTATTTGTTGCCGGAGAAGCCATTACAAAATTCAAACAAGGAATGTTGATCTGTATAAAAAAAGTTAAAATGAAGATAATTATAAGTGGAAAGATTTTGCAACATATATATTTCTGGAATTTTTTTTGATTTGGGTGAAGATCAGCGTATTTGTAAATACTGTTATAACAAGTTAGAAGAAAATAGAATGCCAGCAAGAGCTCTACATAATAAATTAGAATTGGTTGAAATTCCTCCAGAACTTTCGGATTTAAATACGTATGAGTCTATACTTATTCAATGTGTCCATCCGTTTCAGACCATAGTGCGTATGGAGCCAAAAACAGGTAAATTACCTCCTTCAGATTTACAAAGAGGTTTAAAAGGAAGAGTTGTCTATTTGCCATTGGATTTGAAAAAAAATATGGAAACAATTGATGCAGATACTTTGGAAACTGAACCATTAGTTATTCTGGTTAATGGTGTACCTACAAAGAATAAGAAAATTTGGCAGGAGCTGGTGGATGTACGAAAAGTACAAAGAGCAAATTTGTATTTGAAAAAAAATAATAAATGGTATGAAGCCATTTATATGGATGAAGATGAAGAAGAAATAGTAGAAGACACAGGAATACCAACTGGGCAAATTGAAAAAGTGAATAAGTCAAAAGAAGAAGAAATTTATGAACATTTCAGCTTACATCCTCTTCATTCTAAAGAAGTTATGGGAAACGCTATTGATCTGTTTCAGATGAAGAAAGCAAAAGGAACTCCTGTGAGTGTATGGGAGGAGAGCTTGGAAGCTCGTTGTTTTCCGCAACTGTTTCCTACAGGAGAAGGTGGACGATATGATGAACGTCCAGTACAAATTCCTGCTTCGGAGTATCGGACTACAAGATTATATGCAGAAGATCCCAGATTTCGTCAAAGTATTCCTTATTTGTTCCATCTTTTATTTGAAAGTGACTTGTCTGCACTATCTTATGCAGTAAATCACATTTTAAAAACTGGAGTACATCTACATAATGTGTCAGCAAAGGACTTTCTCAACAAAGTGCAACAGCGAGATGATCATTTGGAATCTCAATTGATCAATTTGATGGCTTGTCAGCGTGGAACTAATGAATATTGGTACCGACGCCATGGAGAATTGAAGTGTATGTTACGGAATTTAGGAACTCCTACATGGTTCCTTACCCTGAGCTGTGCTGAGTACGCTTGGGATGATTTACTGGATTTTCTGCGAGAGGCAAATTCAAACATTGAAAACATCCAATACAAGACAGCAGGAGAATTGTGCTCATTAGACCCGGTTAATGTTTGCAGATATTTCAATCATAGATTTGAGGCTATGATGTCCTTCATCTGCAATAAAAAAAATCCACCTCTTGGAGAAGTTGTGGATTTCTTTTGGAGAAAAGAGTATCAAGCAAGAGGTGCTCCACATATTCATATGCTGTTGTGGATCAAGGATGCCCCAAAATTTGGAACAGATGCTGATGAAGCAGTTTTATCTTTCATTGAAGGATATGCAACATGTGCTATACCTAAAAGCACAGAAGAGAAAAACTTAAAAGAGAAAGTTTTACGTTTCCAAAGTCATCGGTGTGGAAAATACTGTCGACGAAAGTACAAGAGTAAAGATAAATTCTACACAAAATGTCGATTTGGATTTCCACGACCTGTTCTTTCAAAAGGAAGAGTAAACAGTTTTATGTCAGCTGTGCGACATACTATTACAAGAAAATCGCCTAAGAATACCAACAACCTAAGAAGAAAAGAAGAGTCAAAATATATAAATGACTACAACCCAGTCATTTTATCCATGTGGAATGCTAACATGGATATACAGTATGTGGCTGACAATTCTATTGCTGTTGTTCGGTATGTCGCATCTTACATCACTAAATCTGAGAAAACGGAATTGAAGGAAATGTGGGAAGAGATTTCTCACGAGAAGACTGTCAGTAAGAAGCTATACAGTTTCAGTTTAAAGATGTTATCGCATCGAGAAATTGGATCCTACAAATGCTCAGATAGGTTATCATCTGCAAGTCTGTACTCGAAATCCAGAAGAATAATTTGGGTAAGTTTAGGCCTTGCAGGAATGCGAAATCGGGTACTGAAATCTATTCGAGAAATTTAGTATTTAGCAGAGTTCGAACCAGAAAGTACAGACATTTTAAGAACAAACATGTTGGACACATATTACCCACAAAGAAGTCATCACCTTGAGAACATGTGTCTCTATGAAGTGCTGCAGAACTTCATTTTTAAACGGAATGCCACAGAAGATATCAACAATGGAAAATATAAAGTCAGTGGTGAGGAAGGATGTTTGGTGAAGCAAACAAAAGGAAGTTTGATAAATCACCGGAAGCTGAGTTGCGACACTCCTGACAAAAAGGAATTTTACTACTTGGCACTTTTGCAGCTGTTTAAACCATGGCGTTCAGAGGACGAACTACTTGGAGAATTCCAGAGTTATGAAGATTCCTTTAATGCTAGCAAAGACAGCATAGAATGCAGTACTTTCACAACTTATGTTCAAATGTTAAATGAAGAAATTGAACAAGAAGCAACAATTGCAGCTGAAGTAGCTAGAGACAGTTCTCAAGACAGTCAAAGTTCTGGGACATTCAGTCAAGATCCTCTAGGACAACCAATCGTAGAAAATGAAGCAGCAATAGCCATGAATGAAGTGGAAACAGCTATGAATCAAGCTCAGGAAGATTTAGTAGACTTAACATATTTGGAGCAGCAACTGAATGAAGAACAAAAACAAATTTATGAAGAAGTCAGGAAAAAAATTGATCACGGATTACTACATGAAAATAAAGAGTGCTCATGCACATCTTTCGAACCAATGAGAATGTATGAAAGTGGACAAGCTGGAACTGGAAAAAGTTTCTTAATTAATGTAATTAGAAGCTACCTACAGAAGAAAATGGATTCCATTTTGTCTTGTGTTGTTACTGGGTTAGCAGCGTATAACATAAAAGGAGTTACCTTACATCGTTTGCTAATGTTACCAGTAGAGCATGAGAACAAAATACAGTACCACAAACTAGCAGGAGAAGCATGCTTGGAAGTTTCAAGAGTATTGAAGAAATTGAAAGTACTCATTATTGATGAGGTAAGCATGGTATCAAACTTAATGCTTGCCTTTGTGCATTTAAGAATGCAGCAAATTCTGAAGACAGAGTATGACGTGTTATTTGGAGGAAAACACGTCATAGTTTTTGGGGATCTTTTGCAACTTACTCCAGTTAAAGGACAACCGGTATTCCATACTCTTACACATGAAGACATGAAAAAGTCGTTAGGAAGTATAGGCAATGTAAATATTTGGACATATTTTGAGTATAAGGAACTCATTACCAATATGAGGCAAGCCAATGATGAGGACTATGCAAGTATTCTGAAAGATATAAGAATTGGACTACTCACAGAACATGGCAGAAAAGAATTACAGAGTCGATTGCTGAGTAATTTGTTTAAAACAGAAGAAATAGTTCCAGAGAAAATATACAAGAAAATTGCTGAAAAAAATACTGTAATCTGCTTAATGCCAACACTACATTAATGCTCTGTATTCAATCAAGAACTTTTGAAATTGGAAAATGAAGAGATCATAAAACTGGAAGCTGTGGATAAAATTCAACATGAACGAATAACTATTATATTGACAGGCAAATTGGCTACTAAATTGGATTCTCTGGAGAAAAACATTTCAAAAACAGCTGGTTTGGAAAAGAATCTTTATGTGTGTATGAACTGTAGAGTAATTTTAAGACGCAATTTGGATGTAGAAAAAGGTTTAGTGAATGGAGCAATGGGTAAAGTTGTGGGTTTTGTAAAGTACCAGAAAAAAGATGGAATTGAATTCTTAAAAATAAAATTTGATCAGATTGAAGAGGTTAAAGTCATTAGTCGTTGTTCAGTTCGTTTTTTGCTAGTGAAAGACTTATATGTACGTAGGAAGCAGTTTCCGATTTCTCTAGCATATGCTGTAACTATTCACAAGTCTCAAGGATTAACTGTTGATAGTGCTTTTGTAAACATTGGGTCTACTGTGTTCAAAGAAGGTATGGCATATGTTGCTTTGTCACGCGTGAAAAAATTATCTGGTTTATTCATGATAGACTTTGATGACTCAAAAGTAAGTACTGATGCAAACTGTGTAAAGGAGTATAATAGATTAAGAAAAAGCTATGCACCTCATTTAGGTCAGTATCCTGTGTTTGAAAAACGTGTTGTTTGTCGGAAAAGGAGATTTGAGAATATCTGTAATGAGGATGTACAGAAAAGAAAACAAAAAGATAGTGATGTGACTGCAAGCAAAAAGAAAAAGGTTGTTGGTTGTCATTTTATTTATTTATTTAGTAGTCTTATAACGCGCATAGCTGCCCCAGCAATGGGGCGTCCCAGCGCGATCAGAGACGCAAGAGAGAAGCTAGGCAGGTAGGCATTATGCCATTTGGGGGTAGAGCCAGGTCTTAATTGCTTTACGAAAGGTCAGATGAGTCTGGATTTCTCGAATTGACAGCGGGAGTTGGTTCCAGAGGGTCGCCGCAAGGCAGCGGAATGATCGCCCCCCGGCTTTTGCTCTTGCAACCCGAGGGACAATTGCCAGCATCTGATTGGCCGATCTAAGGGGTCGCTGAGGCAGATACGGTTGCAGCAGCTTGGCCAAGCCCAGAGGGGCCTGTTGGGTGAGAATTTTATGAGCGACACAGAGGGTTTTAAATTGAATTCGTCGCTCAACCGGCAACCAATGTAGTTTTGGTAGAATATGGGCAACTGATGCCGATCTCGGGAGTGCAACCAGGAGCCGGGCTGCGGCATTCTGAGTCCGCTGCAGGCGCCGGATGCAAGATTTATTCGCCCCAAGATACAATGAGTTTCCATAGTCTAATCTGGATAGTATTGTTGCTTGGATGATGGTCTGACGAACTTTGGGGGGAAAGAAGCCTAATATCGGCTTCAGGCCGCGCAGTAAACCAAAACAGGTCCCGGCCACAACTTTAGCTTGGGTATCAAACGTCAGCCTACTATCAATCCAGAACCCCAGATTTTTAACTGCCTCTTTGGGTACAGGGGCAGGCTTGAGATTGTCTGGCCAGCATTGGTTGTCCCACATGTCCCGGTCTTTTCCCAGCAGCAACACCTCCGACTTACTGGAGTTTAATTGCAGGTAGTTTTTGGCCATCCAGTCTGCTACCTCTAGCAGATCATTCTTGAACCTGCCTAGATTGGCATTGTTCTTCTTAGAGTAGGCGATCACCAATTGGGTGTCATCAGCGTATGACACCATTGACAATCCCCTGCTACGCGCCACCTGAGCCAGAGGTTGCATATATATATTGAACAGGAGGGGGCTCAAAATAGAACCCTGGGGTACTCCCTGTTGTAAAGCATACCTCTGGGATTGAAAAGGTGGCATCCAGATCTGGAAGGTTCTTCCTGTAAGAAAAGCTCGGCACCAATCTAACGCCAGATCCCTCACCCCGATGTCATGCAAACGTTTCAGCAGGATTTCATGGGAGACCGTATCGAAGGCGGCACTTAGATCGAGAAGAACTAAGGCCGCCGAATCCCCAACATCCAGGATCCCTCTAATTTCCTCCGTTACTGTCAGCAAGGCAGATTCCGTACCATGACGGGCTCTAAAGCCATTCTGGGACGGGTCCAAGATTACATTCTGTTCGATGAACTCCGTCAGAGTAGTATGGACGTGTAATTCCAACATTTTCGACAGAAAAGGGAGCTGCGAGATGGGGCGATAATTGCCCGGCTCGGCTGGATCCAAAGACGGTTTTTTCAACAGTGGGATCACTTTGGCGTGTTTCCACGCAGCAGGTATTATGGCGGAGGACAAAGAGAGATTCACCAATTCCAGGTATACTGGCAGGACCGTTGGCATGACTTGGCAAAAGAGCTTAGGAGCCAGTGGGTCTATGGGTGATCCTGATTTGATTTTCCTACATAGGATCTCCAACCCTGCTAAGGAAATTTCTGGAAATGATAGCAAGCTGTTGAGTCCTTGGGGAAGCGGGACAGCAGACCCGGTCTTCCCATCAGAATTAACCCTTGGGGGGAGATTTTGATATATTTTCTCCACTTTATTAATGAAATAGTTGGCCAACTCATTGCATTGACTATTCGAGGAGATGGGTGAAGTCCTAGAAACATCACCATTCTTCATAGTCTTAAGTAGTGAAAATATAGTTTTCGCCGGATTGGAGCTCGCTAGAATTTTATTGCCCACATACTCAGCCCTAGCTCTGCGGATTAGCTTGTGGTATTGGTTAATGGCCGCTCTATAATTTAGTTTACAATCTGCATTGTACGAGCGTCTCCACACGCGTTCTAGTTGTTTGCAGTGCTTTTTAGCTTTAGAGAGCGACTCATTAAACCAAGGTTTGGATTGATCCCGACTTATCCTGGTCAGCTTTGATGGAATACAGCTATCCAGACCAGCTGTTACCCAGTCTTGTACTAGCATATCCGCAGTCTCAATATCCTGCGATAGTTGCGGCCTATGGTTAGACCAATAGGTGGCCAGCCTGCTGCTATCTAGCTTATGCCAAGGTCGCTTTAGAGCAGAGATCGGACGGTGCTCCCTCGGCTGGCCCCACCATCGTAGTGTAAAAATCACTAGAAAATGATCTGTCCAACACTGTGGGGCTGGGGACCCCATCGTTAGCCCGATGAGATTGGAGAATAAAGGGTCTAGTACGTGCCCAGCTACATGTGTCTGTTCCTGCACCCACTGGACCATTTGGAGCGCTTCAAGATCGGCCAAAAAGCTAGCAATTTCAGCCTTCTCTGTGTTATCACAGTGGAGATTCAAGTCTCCTATGATGCTGAAGTTGGCCGCTTGACTGGCATGCAGCGCAGTCTTATTTATCAGATCCTCTCTGAAAGCACCTGAGGGCCCAGGCGGGCGATAGATGAGGAAGCCAGAGATGGTAAGGTTGGGATTCAACTTAATTTTGAATAAGGCACTTTCACAGCCCAACACATTCTCTCTGCTGAGACTGCACGCATAGAAGTTCTTAGTGATGATTGCAATGCCCCCCCCCATCGTTTCCCAGGTCTGTTTAAATTCTTCATACTGAAGCCTGGGGGAAGAGCTAGCCAGGATTCGGTGGTAGAATCCTGGGTTAGCCAAGTTTCAGTTAGAAAGAGGGCATCGGGGGATTCGTCTTCTAAGAGATCAAACACCTCAGCGTGATGTTTCGGCAGTGAACGGCAGTTCAGATTCATGAACTTAAAGTCTGTATGGCCAGAAGGGCAGGTCTCCGGCAGTATCCCACTGAGTTGAAACGCGCACCTTTTGCATTTGATAGGGCCGACTAGAGGGTGCCAGGCGAATGGCAGGCAGTTGGATTGCAGCCCCAACAGCTCATCCCGTGAGTAGTTTTGGCGTATAGAGGGAGACAGGACAGGGGGGCTGGCGCCTGGCGGCGACCCGGCGCGGACGGGCGCAGACGGGCTTGCCTTTGGCGCGCCTTCGGCGCACCGCCGGCGCGCCCGCTGCGCGGACGCGTCAGTGCCCCCTGATGTAGCATTCCCTCCAGGAGCACTAGAGCGCTGATGCAAAATTTCCCCCAAGATGGCTGTCGCACCTTCGTCCCTGCACTTCCCCAAAGCCAACTGCTCCTTCCTGCCCACACCCTCAGACAAGCAAAGCAGTCTATCGGATGTTCAGCAGTGAGTTAATCAGTGGACAACAGAGTGAAAAACAGAGTGAGTGCTTTTAAAATCATAGAGGTCAAAAACGGCACGATTAAAAATAGCAGAACAGTATTTTACACATACAATGGAGCTCGCTAACCTGACTCCCGGCTCACGCCTCAAGAGTCTCTGATGCTGCGCGGTTGCGTCAGTGCCCCCTGATGTAGCATTCCCTCCAGGAGCACTAGAGCGCTGATGCAAAATTTCCCCCAAGATGGCGGTCGCACCTTCGTCCCTGCACTTCCCCAAAGCCAACTGCTCCTTCCTGCCCACACCCTCAGACAAGCAAAGCAGTCTATCGGATGTTCAGCAGTGAGTTAATCAGTGGACAACAGAGTGAAAAACAGAGTGAGTGCTTTTAAAATCATAGAGGTCAAAAACGGCACGATTAAAAATAGCAGAACAGTATTTTACACATACAATGGAGCTCGCTAACCTGACTCCCGGCTCACGCCTCAAGAGTCTCTGATGCCAGAAAATAGCTCTGGTGTCAACTGCTACGCAAATGTAGTGCTGAATGTTGTATTTTATCTTGAAACTTTGCAAGAGCAGATAATACTAAATCATGAAAAAAGATTCTGTTCTTTGCTGAGTCTCCTTTATGAGAAGCTGAGTAATGATAAAACTAAAATAGAAAGTGCTTCAGATGTTAGAAATCTTTTAGATGTATGTTCTGGATGTACACAGTTTACACAAAATGTACAGCAAGATGCACAGGAATTCTTGATGTATATCCTGATGGTACTGGAAGATGAAGGAGTAGAAGTAGAAAATTTATTTGGTGTCTCTTATACATGGGAACATTGTTGTGATAACTGTATGAACACAAGCAGTAGTAATGTAGATTCTGAAAGGTTCATATATTTCCCATTACCAGAAAGTAAAACAGTGACTTTTAGTAAATTAGTTAAAGATGCTAATCACAACATGGAATGTTCGAAATGTAAATCTGAAATGTTGTCGTTATTTTTAAAGAAATATGGACAGTATGTAATTTTAATGGTACAACGTTGTAGAGCTGATGGAACAAAATTGGAAACTTTACTAAAGAAGTTTGTTGGCAACCAATTATCTATATCTGGAAAAACTTTTGTAGCAGTTGCAATAATTTTTCATGATGGTCCTTCTATAACTTCTGGTCATTACACAGTTTAACAGTTTATCTTAAATGTGAAAAAGGATGGACACTGTGTAATGATTATCAATTGATTTTCAAGCAATGTTTGCCTTATGATTTACCCAATTGTTACTTAATTTTTCTGAAACCCAAATTTTAAATACTAACATCATCATCGGAAGAAAGCATTATTAAAATTTAAAAGGATTAAAATTGGATATTTCACTCAAAAGGGATTTTAAACTTACCATTTGGCCTCAAGGAAAGGTAAAACAAACAATTGTGGACTTCTTTGACAGATATTATTTTGGAAAATGTTCTTTTGCAACAAGGTTTACAGACGTTATTTCTTGAAAATTGTTATTGTTCTTAAAAGGTATTTTTGACATTTCTATTAAGGTATGTTTTAGTGAGGATACATTTGGGGCTTTTTGAAACAATCTTTTTTTTGCCCGCTGTTAAATGATGAATACAATTGATTTCACTATTTTCAGTGAAAATCAAAACATTCTGAAAACAGCAAAAAAAGGGCAAAAAATTGCTTTGCTAAATATGAAAAAACATGTACTGTTTAATAAAGTGTATTGTTGAATATTAATACTTTTTTTCTTTTTTTCAGAACTAGAAAGAAAATTTAGAAGATGTTATTCAGTTTTCTTTGCAATTAAACAAAAATATTTAATTCTAAATAATTTTCTTTGATGGTCAGGTAAGTTTAACATATCTGTATGTGTCACTGCTTTCGTTTCATGCTTCCTTTTCTTCACCTCTCCTTACTCTGCTTTTCTCATTTCTCTTCTCACTCTCTCTTCCTGCTTTACTACTCTTTTGTAACTCCCTCACTCCTTCTCTACTACTCCCCTACCTTTACTATCTCCATCACTAATTTTTCATCCATGTTTCTTTCTCTGTATCCATATGTCTTAGTCTTTTTAACTGCCTTACTCCGTCTCAGTTGTTTGCTCTCTGTCTCTGTATCTGTCACTCTCGGTTTGTCTGTTTTACCCTTAATTTCCTTAACATCTCTGGGGCACATTTACAAGCCACCTGCACCACCACTACGTCACTTTTCTTGACGTACTAGTGGCGCAGGGTGCTTTTCCATATTTACAAGGAGAGGATAAGCCACTCTGTCTGTCTTTTCCTCTCCTTGTAAATACAGCCAATTCAAATGCATCACTAAAATGAGCTATTATCTTTTTTGATAGGTTTAGGGTACCTATAGGTAAGTACTGATGCAGAGTTTAAAGTTTAATAGGAAGACTCTCTTCCCTTCATGTGTGAAATGTACACCATGTCTTTTTTAATTACTTTGCCACTCCACTCTCTTTGTCAGGGAGTCCCTGAAGGTTTACGAAAGATAAAAAAAATGATTTTTTTTTTAAATGTCATTGGGTGCGCGCAGGGTGCGTGCACCCAAAAAAAAAAAGGCAAATAGATTCAAAAAACAAGTTTTTGTGTTTTGATTTTAGGTGGCTCTAAAAATCATCAGAGATATCATCAGTGATGTCATGAGTGATGTCACTGACCATGTCATGAGTGATGTAATATGTGACGTCATCAGCAGTGGATTGCGGGCGCGCGAGTTATAGTTAGCTGAACTAACTATAACGGGGGAATTTCATTGGTTTTTTATGAGTGAAATGTCCAGCTAACTATAACATGTGTGAAACCTATGGTTTTTTTCAGGGAATTTGAAAGGTTTTTTAAATGCTAATTCCTAACTATAACGTGTGTGAAACCTATGGTTTTTTTCAGTGAATATATATTTATATATATATATATATATATATATATATATATATATATATATATATATATATATATATATATATGCTCCTCCGTTTGCTCAGGTATGCCTACCGCCTCCAAACCAGGGGGCGCGTCGACGAACGGACCTCCCAAGCACGGTCCGATAATATTCAACAAACTTCCTCACAAGTAGGAGAGCCGACGCCGTGTCTTGTGCTTCAATGATTCTTTTATTTAGTCAGCTAAAACGTTGAACGCGTTTCGCTTGTCCCGCAAGCTTGTTCACCAACATTTTACATAAAGTTTTGCCGCCATTTTAAGTGCTCAGTGCATACGTTGTGCGTGAAGAACTAAATCATAAACAGTAACAACAGACTCGTAGTTCCATATATATCGTAATTGCTACGGAGCTCGGGAAATTAATTTATAAATACAATTCATGTTAATGTAAACATTATTGTCATATTGGAACAATTCCGCGATAACCATTCTTTATCATATATTTACATAATGTAAATTACAAAGAAAGTAAGGCTCCTCCTTCGAATCGCCTTGTATCAATAAATACACTATTGCCCTAGTGGGCCAACATTCAAGCCGCAGAATTGTTTTTCGTAGACATAATCAGTACATGATCCTAGTGGATTAAGCCCAAGTGGGCATACACCGATATTGCCAAGCTCAAATACATTTATTCAAGGCTATTGTCTAAACTAAGTCTGTTGAACATAAATGTGTACATAATCCGTGAAACTACAAAACTCTACTTACACAATTAAATTAAAAAAATTGTTTAAAAAAGTTTGCATGGATGGAGAGGGAGAGAAGTTCACTTTAATTTTAATTTTATAGATGTGTGTGAAAATCTTCTTCTATATTAAGGCCTTCAGGGATCTTAGTATTGAGCCTAATAATATAGTTAGATTCTAACCTCCTCAATTTTTTGACTCGATCCCCACCTCTCTCACTTAGTGGGACTGCATCAATTACAAAATACTCAAGTCCTTTGGTATTTCTGTCGTGGAATTGGTCAAAGTGTCTTGCCACGGGATAGGATTTATCCCCGTTTTTAATGGCCCTCAAATGTTGTAAGACACGCTTGTGTACTTGTAGTATTGTGCTCCCAACATACCGTAGACCACATGGGCAACAGAGGACATATACGGCAAAATCTGTTTTGCAGGTGTAATGGCCCTTGATTTTATTTGGAACCGGTGATAGGCCTCCCACATAGTTGGATGTATTTTTGCCGTGAACACAGGCCTTGCATTTAGCACATTTTATGAAGCCCTCTTTTCTACTGAGCCAGCTTTTAATAGTTCTCCCTTTCGTTGTAGGGAGCATGTTGCTAACCAGAGACTGCTTGAGTGATTTGGCCTTCCTGAAAGTTATCAATGGCCTACGTCCCACATGTTTTTTAAGCACAGGATCGTTGGCAATGATGTGCCAATGTTTTTGCAAGATTTTTCTAAGACTACCCTCTTGCATATTGAAGCTAGTGATCAATCTGCATTTGCTGTCACTGTCATTGTCTGGCATCTCATGTCTGTTTTGGTGACTAAACAGGATTTGTTCTCTCGTTTTCTTACGGGCCTTCCTGATTGCTGTATCTACCCATTTACTAGGGTAACCTCTAGTTGCAAATCTAGATTTCAAACATATTAGTTCTGTGCTAAGGTCTTCCTTACTGCTGCAATTCCTCATGGCTCTAAGACACTCGCCATAGGGGATACTTCTTACTAGGTTGTTTGGATGAAAGCTAGTCGCATGTAGTAGAGTATTCCCATCTGTGGCCTTACGGTAAAGCTTTGTTTCCAATTTGTCTCCTGCAATGTAGACAGTTACATCTAAAAAATTGACACTTTCTGTACTTAATTCATACGTCAATTTTAAATTAAGATCGTTCTCTTGTAACCCATTCACAAAGTCGCGTGCACTGTTCTGAGTGCCCTTCCAAACGACAAACAAGTCGTCTATATACCGGCTCCAAAAAACTACATTTTCTTGCCATTCCTTGGGGAACCGGACTTGGACCACCTGCTCCTCCCACTAGCCCATATGCAAATTGGCATAGCTGGGGGCGAAGCAGGTGCCCATCGCGGTCCCGCACACTTGATGAAACAATTCTCCATTGAACAGAAAATAATTATTGTCAAGACATGTTTTGGTCATCGACAATAACATCTGGGTATGATGCCAAAGCTGTAACGGCCTGAAACCCAGATAGTGCTTAACGGCGTTAAGCCCATCAGAGTGTCTAATACTCGTATACAGAGTTGTTGCATCGATAGTCATCAAAACGTAATCACACTCCCAAGGTATGTCATAGATCTTCCGTAGGAAATCACCCGTATCTTGTATAAATGACGGGAGTTTACTGACCAAAGGATTAATGAAGGAATCTACATACTTCGAGGTGTTTTCCAGTGCGCTGGAAATGGCTGAAATAATCGGCCTTCCTGGGGGGTTCTCAATGCTCTTATGTACTTTTGGGATTAAGTAAAAAACTGGTGTCACAGGATTATTGATCTTCAAAAACAACATTTCTTCATTGCTAATCAGACCCTGTTTGTACCAGTCTAATAACATACTGTTGTATTTCTCGTGGCTAGCAATCATTACTTCCTTGCTGACCCGTACATAGTTGGACTTATTATTCAGCTGTTTATAGGCTTCTTTGAGATATTGTTCTCTTCCCCACAACACCACGTTACCCCCTTTATCCGCATTGCGAACAATACATGTGTCATTACTCGACAATTTCTTAACTAGCGCATAGTAATCTTTATCACGCTGAGTGTATGCTTGGTTCTTGAATTTTAATGTGCTGCACAGTTTCTTGACATCATTCACCACCAAATCATTAAACACATCTACAGAGTCCTTATTGGTCAGAGGCGTAAATTTGGAATTCAATTTGAACTTGGTTGGTGCCCTCTGTTCTATGTTCAAACTCTCACTCTCAGCCAGATGCAATGCTTTTTGTAGAGTATCAGACCCTTCTTGGCTAGCTTGAGCCTCTTGACTCAATTCATCATGTAAATCCGCCATTACTAGTAACAGGCCACGTGACCAGCAATCTGATCTTAGCAGCTTGCAAAGCTCAGAATTGGATACCGATCTAGAGGAAGGCCCGAGTACCGGAATGTACATATACATTTACAAATCTCCACTTTGCCGGGGCCCCCAACTCTTATATATATATATATATATATATATATATATATATATATATATATATATATATATATATATATATATATATATATATATATATATATATATATATATTTACAAATCTCCACTTTGCCGGGGCCCCCAACTCTGCAGGGTGGGTTCAGGACAGGAATGGAGAATCCTGTTTAATTTAACACACGAAACAAGAAGAACCCACAGCTTCGGCATCCTTTCAGGGTGACAGCTTTATTGTGTCTGAAATACATGGCAGCTTGACAACTCTTTTACGTCCATGTATTTCAGACACAATAAAGCTGTCACCCTGAAAGGATGCCGAAGCTGTGGGTTCTTCTTGTTTCGTGTGTTAAATTAAACAGGATTCTCCATTCCTGTCCTGAACCCACCCTGCAGAGTTGGGGGCCCCGGCAAAGTAAATTTGTAAATGTATCAAACGGAGGGGCATGACTCGCTCTTTTTCCACAGCAGTCGAAAAATGGACTTCCGTGACTACTTGCGTGGTTGAAGAGAAAGGGAGGAAGGAGGTTCTTACCTCTATCCAGCAGTTTTCGTGTCTGTCTGTCAGGAAACTACTCGCTACATGGCAGATAAGTGCACTGTGTTTTTTAATGTTTTACCGGAATGCAGCACAAGAAATCAAGAGAATGATTGGACTTTGACAAAATATAAGGATACTAATGCCAAAAATGATACTATGTCGAGCCAAGGTTGAAATTTGCATATTAATGCATTCTGGGAATGGTGGTCTAAAGGAAAGACCACGTGACCACTCGGATTCAAAATCAACTCACCTGTGATCAAGGCGCGAGGCGCTGAAACGCGTAAGGACGTAAAAGAGTTGTCAAGCTGCCATGTATTTCAGACACAATAAAGCTGTCACCCTGAAAGGATGCCGAAGCTGTGGGTTCTTCTTGTTTCGTGTGTTAAATTAAACAGGATTCTCCATTCCTGTCCTGAACCCACCCTGTAGAGTTGGGGGCCCCGGCAAAGTGGAGATTTGTAAATGTATCAAACGGAGGGGCATGACTCGCTCTTTTTCCACAGCCGTCGAAAAATGGACTTCCGTGACTACTTGCGTGGTTGAAGAGAAAGGGAGGAAGGAGGTTCTTACCTCTATCCAGCAGTTTTCGTGTCTTTCTGTCAGGAAACTACTCGCTACATGGCAGATAAGTGCACTGTGTTTTTTAATGTTTTACCGGAATGCAGCACAAGAAATCAAGAGAATGATTGGACTTTGACAAAATATAAGGATACTAATGCCAAAAATGATACTATGTCGAGCCAAGGTTGAAATTTGCATATTAATGCATTCTGGGAATGGTGGTCTAAAGGAAAGACCACGTGACCACTCGGATTCAAAATCAACTCACCTGTGATCAAGGCGCGAGGCGCTGAAACGCGTAAGGACGTAAAAGAGTTGTCAAGCTGCCATGTATTTCAGACACAATAAAGCTGTCACCCTGAAAGGATGCCGAAGCTGTGGGTTCTTCTTGTTTCGTGTGTTAAATTAAACAGGATTCTCCATTCCTGTCCTGAACCCACCCTGCAGAGTTGGGGGCCCCGGCAAAGTGGAGATTTGTAAATGTATCAAACGGAGGGGCATGACTCGCTCTTTTTCCACAGCAGTCGAAAAATGGACTTCCGTGACTACTTGCGTGGTTGAAAAGAAAGGGAGGAAGGAGGTTCTTACGTCTATCCAGCAGTTTTCGTGTCTTTCTGTCAGGAAACTACTCGCTACATGGCAGATAAGTGCACTGTGTTTTTTAATGTTTTACCGGAATGCAGCACAAGAAATCAAGAGAATGATTGGACTTTGACAAAATATAAGGATACTAATGCCAAAAATGATACTATGTCGAGCCAAGGTTGAAATTTGCATATTAATGCATTCTGGGAATGGTGGTCTAAAGGAAAGACCACGTGACCACTCGGATTCAAAATCAACTCACCTGTGATCAAGGCGCGAGGCGCTGAAACGCGTAAGGACGTAAAAGAGTTGTCAAGCTGCCATGTATTTCAGACACAATAAAGCTGTCACCCTGAAAGGATGCCGAAGCTGTGGGTTCTTCTTGTTTCGTGTGTTAAATTAAACAGGATTCTCCATTCCTGTCCTGAACCCACCCTGCAGAGTTGGGGCCCCGGCAAAGTGGAGATTTGTAAATGTATCAAACGGAGGGGCATGACTCGCTCTTTTTCCACAGCAGTCGAAAAATGGACTTCCGTGACTACTTGCGTGGTTGAAGAGAAAGGGAGGAAGGAGGTTCTTACCTCTATCCAGCAGTTTTCGTGTCTTTCCGTCAGGAAACTACTCGCTACATGGCAGATAAGTGCACTGTGTTTTTTAATGTTTTACTGGAATGCAGCACAAGAAATCAAGAGAATAATTGGACTTTGACAAAATATAAGGATACTAATGCCAAAAATGATACTATGTCGAGCCAAGGTTGAAATTTGCATATTAATGCATTCTGGGAATGGTGGTCTAAAGGAAAGACCACGTGACCACTCGGATTCAAAATCAACTCACCTGTGATCAAGGCGCGAGGCGCTGAAACGCGTAAGGACGTAAAAGAGTTGTCAAGCTGCCATGTATTTCAGACACAATAAAGCTGTCACCCTGAAAGGATGCCGAAGCTGTGGGTTCTTCTTGTTTCGTGTGTTAAATTAAACAGGATTCTCCATTCCTGTCCTGAACCCACCCTGCAGAGTTGGGGGCCCCGGCAAAGTGGAGATTTGTAAATGTATCAAACGGAGGGGCATGACTCGCTCTTTTTCCACAGCAGTCGAAAAATGGACTTCCGTGACTACTTGCGTGGTTGAAGAGAAAGGGAGGAAGGAGGTTCTTACCTCTATCCAGCAGTTTTCGTGTCTTTCTGTCAGGAAACTACTCGCTACATGGCAGATAAGTGCACTGTGTTTTTTAATGTTTTACCGGAATGCAGCACAAGAAATCAAGAGAATGATTGGACTTTGACAAAATATAAGGATACTAATGCCAAAAATGATACTATGTCGAGCCAAGGTTGAAATTTGCATATTAATGCATTCTGGGAATGGTGGTCTAAAGGAAAGACCACGTGACCACTCGGATTCAAAATCAACTCACCTGTGATCAAGGCGCGAGGCGCTGAAACGCGTAAGGACGTAAAAGAGTTGTCAAGCTGCCATGTATTTCAGACACAATAAAGCTGTCACCCTGAAAGGATGCCGAAGCTGTTGGTTCTTCTTGTTTCGTGTGTTAAATTAAACAGGATTCTCCATTCCTGTCCTGAACCCACCCTGCAGAGTTGGGGGCCCCGGCAAAGTGGAGATTTGTAAATGTATCAAACGGAGGGGCATGACTCGCTCTTTTTCCACAGCAGTCGAAAAATGGACTTCCGTGACTACTTGCGTGGTTGAAGAGAAAGGGAGGAAGGAGGTTCTTACCTCTATCCAGCAGTTTTCGTGTCTTTCTGTCAGGAAACTACTCGCTACATGGCAGATAAGTGCACTGTGTTTTTTAATGTTTTACCGGAATGCAGCACAAGAAATCAAGAGAATGATTGGACTTTGACAAAATATAAGGATACTAATGCCAAAAATGATACTATGTCGAGCCAAGGTTGAAATTTGCATATTAATGCATTCTGGGAATGGTGGTCTAAAGGAAAGACCACGTGACCACTCGGATTCAAAATCAACTCACCTGTGATCAAGGCGCGAGGCGCTGAAACGCGTAAGGACGTAAAAGAGTTGTCAAGCTGCCATGTATTTCAGACACAATAAAGCTGTCACCCTGAAAGGATGCCGAAGCTGTGGGTTCTTCTTGTTTCGTGTGTTAAATTAAACAGGATTCTCCATTCCTGTCCTGAACCCACCCTGCAGAGTTGGGGGCCCCGGCAAAGTAAATTTGTAAATGTATCAAACGGAGGGGCATGACTCGCTCTTTTTCCACAGCAGTCGAAAAATGGACTTCCGTGACTACTTGCGTGGTTGAAGAGAAAGGGAGGAAGGAGGTTCTTACCTCTATCCAGCAGTTTTCGTGTCTGTCTGTCAGGAAACTACTCGCTACATGGCAGATAAGTGCACTGTGTTTTTTAATGTTTTACCGGAATGCAGCACAAGAAATCAAGAGAATGATTGGACTTTGACAAAATATAAGGATACTAATGCCAAAAATGATACTATGTCGAGCCAAGGTTGAAATTTGCATATTAATGCATTCTGGGAATGGTGGTCTAAAGGAAAGACCACGTGACCACTCGGATTCAAAATCAACTCACCTGTGATCAAGGCGCGAGGCGCTGAAACGCGTAAGGACGTAAAAGAGTTGTCAAGCTGCCATGTATTTCAGACACAATAAAGCTGTCACCCTGAAAGGATGCCGAAGCTGTGGGTTCTTCTTGTTTCGTGTGTTAAATTAAACAGGATTCTCCATTCCTGTCCTGAACCCACCCTGTAGAGTTGGGGGCCCCGGCAAAGTGGAGATTTGTAAATGTATCAAACGGAGGGGCATGACTCGCTCTTTTTCCACAGCCGTCGAAAAATGGACTTCCGTGACTACTTGCGTGGTTGAAGAGAAAGGGAGGAAGGAGGTTCTTACCTCTATCCAGCAGTTTTCGTGTCTTTCTGTCAGGAAACTACTCGCTACATGGCAGATAAGTGCACTGTGTTTTTTAATGTTTTACCGGAATGCAGCACAAGAAATCAAGAGAATGATTGGACTTTGACAAAATATAAGGATACTAATGCCAAAAATGATACTATGTCGAGCCAAGGTTGAAATTTGCATATTAATGCATTCTGGGAATGGTGGTCTAAAGGAAAGACCACGTGACCACTCGGATTCAAAATCAACTCACCTGTGATCAAGGCGCGAGGCGCTGAAACGCGTAAGGACGTAAAAGAGTTGTCAAGCTGCCATGTATTTCAGACACAATAAAGCTGTCACCCTGAAAGGATGCCGAAGCTGTGGGTTCTTCTTGTTTCGTGTGTTAAATTAAACAGGATTCTCCATTCCTGTCCTGAACCCACCCTGCAGAGTTGGGGGCCCCGGCAAAGTGGAGATTTGTAAATGTATCAAACGGAGGGGCATGACTCGCTCTTTTTCCACAGCAGTCGAAAAATGGACTTCCGTGACTACTTGCGTGGTTGAAAAGAAAGGGAGGAAGGAGGTTCTTACGTCTATCCAGCAGTTTTCGTGTCTTTCTGTCAGGAAACTACTCGCTACATGGCAGATAAGTGCACTGTGTTTTTTAATGTTTTACCGGAATGCAGCACAAGAAATCAAGAGAATGATTGGACTTTGACAAAATATAAGGATACTAATGCCAAAAATGATACTATGTCGAGCCAAGGTTGAAATTTGCATATTAATGCATTCTGGGAATGGTGGTCTAAAGGAAAGACCACGTGACCACTCGGATTCAAAATCAACTCACCTGTGATCAAGGCGCGAGGCGCTGAAACGCGTAAGGACGTAAAAGAGTTGTCAAGCTGCCATGTATTTCAGACACAATAAAGCTGTCACCCTGAAAGGATGCCGAAGCTGTGGGTTCTTCTTGTTTCGTGTGTTAAATTAAACAGGATTCTCCATTCCTGTCCTGAACCCACCCTGCAGAGTTGGGGCCCCGGCAAAGTGGAGATTTGTAAATGTATCAAACGGAGGGGCATGACTCGCTCTTTTTCCACAGCAGTCGAAAAATGGACTTCCGTGACTACTTGCGTGGTTGAAGAGAAAGGGAGGAAGGAGGTTCTTACCTCTATCCAGCAGTTTTCGTGTCTTTCCGTCAGGAAACTACTCGCTACATGGCAGATAAGTGCACTGTGTTTTTTAATGTTTTACCGGAATGCAGCACAAGAAATCAAGAGAATGATTGGACTTTGACAAAATATAAGGATACTAATGCCAAAAATGATACTATGTCGAGCCAAGGTTGAAATTTGCATATTAATGCATTCTGGGAATGGTGGTCTAAAGGAAAGACCACGTGACCACTCGGATTCAAAATCAACTCACCTGTGATCAAGGCGCGAGGCGCTGAAACGCGTAAGGACGTAAAAGAGTTGTCAAGCTGCCATGTATTTCAGACACAATAAAGCTGTCACCCTGAAAGGATGCCGAAGCTGTGGGTTCTTCTTGTTTCGTGTGTTAAATTAAACAGGATTCTCCATTCCTGTCCTGAACCCACCCTGCAGAGTTGGGGGCCCCGGCAAAGTGGAGATTTGTAAATGTATCAAACGGAGGGGCATGACTCGCTCTTTTTCCACAGCAGTCAAAAAATGGACTTCCGTGACTACTTGCGTGGTTGAAGAGAAAGGGAGGAAGGAGGTTCTTACCTCTATCCAGCAGTTTTCGTGTCTTTCTGTCAGGAAACTACTCGCTACATGGCAGATAAGTGCACTGTGTTTTTTAATGTTTTACCGGAATGCAGCACAAGAAATCAAGAGAATGATTGGACTTTGACAAAATATAAGGATACTAATGCCAAAAATGATACTATGTCGAGCCAAGGTTGAAATTTGCATATTAATGCATTCTGGGAATGGTGGTCTAAAGGAAAGACCACGTGACCACTCGGATTCAAAATCAACTCACCTGTGATCAAGGCGCGAGGCGCTGAAACGCGTAAGGACGTAAAAGAGTTGTCAAGCTGCCATGTATTTCAGACACAATAAAGCTGTCACCCTGAAAGGATGCCGAAGCTGTTGGTTCTTCTTGTTTCGTGTGTTAAATTAAACAGGATTCTCCATTCCTGTCCTGAACCCACCCTGCAGAGTTGGGGGCCCCGGCAAAGTGGAGATTTGTAAATGTATCAAACGGAGGGGCATGACTCGCTCTTTTTCCACAGCAGTCGAAAAATGGACTTCCGTGACTACTTGCGTGGTTGAAGAGAAAGGGAGGAAGGAGGTTCTTACCTCTATCCAGCAGTTTTCGTGTCTTTCTGTCAGGAAACTACTCGCTACATGGCAGATAAGTGCACTGTGTTTTTTAATGTTTTACCGGAATGCAGCACAAGAAATCAAGAGAATGATTGGACTTTGACAAAATATAAGGATACTAATGCCAAAAATGATACTATGTCGAGCCAAGGTTGAAATTTGCATATTAATGCATTCTGGGAATGGTGGTCTAAAGGAAAGACCACGTGACCACTCGGATTCAAAATCAACTCACCTGTGATCAAGGCGCGAGGCGCTGAAACGCGTAAGGACGTAAAAGAGTTGTCAAGCTGCCATGTATTTCAGACACAATAAAGCTGTCACCCTGAAAGGATGCCGAAGCTGTGGGTTCTTCTTGTTTCGTGTGTTAAATTAAACAGGATTCTCCATTCCTGTCCTGAACCCACCCTGCAGAGTTGGGGGCCCCGGCAAAGTGGAGATTTGTAAATGTATCAAACGGAGGGGCATGACTCGCTCTTTTTCCACAGCAGTCGAAAAATGGACTTCCGTGACTACTTGCGTGGTTGAAGAGAAAGGGAGGAAGGAGGTTCTTACCTCTATCCAGCAGTTTTCGTGTCTTTCCGTCAGGAAACTACTCGCTACATGGCAGATAAGTGCACTGTGTTTTTTAATGTTTTACCGGAATGCAGCACAAGAAATCAAGAGAATGATTGGACTTTGACAAAATATAAGGATACTAATGCCAAAAATGATACTATGTCGAGCCAAGGTTGAAATTTGCATATTAATGCATTCTGGGAATGGTGGTCTAAAGGAAAGACCACGTGACCACTCGGATTCAAAATCAACTCACCTGTGATCAAGGCGCGAGGCGCTGAAACGCGTAAGGACGTAAAAGAGTTGTCAAGCTGCCATGTATTTCAGACACAATAAAGCTGTCACCCTGAAAGGATGCCGAAGCTGTGGGTTCTTCTTGTTTCGTGTGTTAAATTAAACAGGATTCTCCATTCCTGTCCTGAACCCACCCTGCAGAGTTGGGGGCCCCGGCAAAGTGGAGATTTGTAAATGTATCAAACGGAGGGGCATGACTCGCTCTTTTTCCACAGCAGTCGAAAAATGGACTTCCGTGACTACTTGCGTGGTTGAAGAGAAAGGGAGGAAGGAGGTTCTTACCTCTATCCAGCAGTTTTCGTGTCTTTCTGTCAGGAAACTACTCGCTACATGGCAGATAAGTGCACTGTGTTTTTTAATGTTTTACCGGAATGCAGCACAAGAAATCAAGAGAATGATTGGACTTTGACAAAATATAAGGATACTAATGCCAAAAATGATACTATGTCGAGCCAAGGTTGAAATTTGCATATTAATGCATTCTGGGAATGGTGGTCTAAAGGAAAGACCACGTGACCACTCGGATTCAAAATCAACTCACCTGTGATCAAGGCGCGAGGCGCTGAAACGCGTAAGGACGTAAAAGAGTTGTCAAGCTGCCATGTATTTCAGACACAATAAAGCTGTCACCCTGAAAGGATGCCGAAGCTGTGGGTTCTTCTTGTTTCGTGTGTTAGATATATATATATATCTATATATATATATAGTATAACAATTAATACATTAAAGATTGTCATTTACAAAACCTTTGAAATTCACTGAAGAAACCATAGGTTTCAGGCCTGATATAGTTAGGAATTAGCATTTAAAAAGCCTTTGAAATTCACTGAAAAGACCATAGGTTTCAGGCCTGATATAGTTAGGAATTAGCATTTTAAAAACCTTAGAAATTCACTGAAAAAACCTATGGTTTTTTCAGTGAAATTCAAAGGTTTTTTAAATGCTAATTCCTAACTATATCAGCCCTGAAACCTATGGTTTTTTCAGTGATTTTCAAAGGTTTTGTAAATGACAATTTTTAATGTATTAATTGTTAAACTGATTTTTTTGATACTGATTTACTACATTTTTTAAACTATTTATTTTTAGATATATATATTTTTAATTACATTATAATTACATGATACATTACAATACAAAATATACTTTCTCAGAATGAATTACTTTAGTTTAAATACTTTGCAAATAGGCAATAGACTTTTAAGTACAGTAGTTACAGTTGTTGCAATGGGCTACACAATTTCAAACACAATGCAACATTGAGCTCAATGTGAATTTCTAGTCGAATGCAATTAGTTACTTTATGGATTACTTTTCTAACCACAGGACTGGATCCTAGATTCAGTCCTTGGACATCTCCGGTAAACAGTTGAGTAAAAGCGTTTTGGTTACAGTAGTGATTTTTAAGGAATATTATTGTATTTTAGAAGTTCACAGAAATGTTTTCACATAGAATCACCAATGTTAACCTATGGCAGAAAATTCACTTAGCAGGTACGTAGTGTTATCGTTACTTTTTCTTACTCAGTGGTGGATCCTGGATCCAGCACTGGTGAATCTCCTGTAAACAGTTGAAAGAATGTGTTTAAGTCATACAGACGATTTTTTAGGAATATTTTTAGTTTGTGAAAATAGACACTTAGAAACTTTTCTGCTGAAAACCACACAATGGAGTCCTATGGAAGGAAATACAAGTTACTGGTAAGTACGCTTAGAATTACTTTCCAGGGTCAGTGCTGGTCTAAAAGATGCAGCACTGGGTTCTCTCCTGATAACAGGTGAGTAAATCGGAATTCGTATTTCTGCTGATTTTAGAGGAATATTTGTACGTTTCAAGAATCGACAGAAATTTTTCTGGTGAAAACCACACAATGGATTCCTATGGAAGGAAATACAAGTTACTGGTAAGTACGCTTAGAATTACTTTTCAGGGTCAGTGCTGGTCTAAAAGATGTAGCACTGGGTTCTCTCCTGATAACAGGTGAGTAAATCGGAATTCGTAGTTCGGCTGATTTTAGAGGAATATTTGTACATTTCAAAAATGGACACTTAGAAACTTTTATGGTGAAAACCACACAATGGATTCCTATGGAAGGAAATACAAGTTACTGGTTAGTACGCTTAGTATTACTTTTCAGGGTCAGTTCTGGGGCTAAAAGATGCAGCACTGGGTTCTCTCCTGATAACAGGTGAGTAAATCGGAATTTGTAGTTCTGCTGATTTTAGAGGAATATTTGTACATTTCAAAAATGGACACTTAGAAACTTTTCTGGTGAAAACCACACAATGGATTTCTATGGAAGGAAATACAAGTTACTGGTAAGTACGCTTAGAATTACTTTCCAGGGTCAGTGCTGGTCTCAAAGATGCAGCACTGGGTTCTCTCCTGATAACAGGTGAGTAAATCGGAATTCGTAGTTCGGGTGATTTTAGAGGAAGATTTGTACGTTTCAAGAATCGACACAGAAACTTTTCTGCTGAAAACCACACTAGGGATTCCTTTGGAAGGAAATACAAGTTACTGGTAAGTATGGTTAGAATTACTTTTCAGGGTCAGTGCTTGGCTAAAAGATGCAGCACTGGGTTCTCTCCTGATAACAGGTGAGTAAATCGGAATTCGTAGTTCGGCTTATTTTAGAGGAATATTTGTACGATTCAAAAATGGACACTTAGAAACTTTTCTGCTGAAAACCATACAATGGATTCCTATGGAACAAATACAAGTTACTGGTAAGTACGGTTAGAATTACTTTTCAGGGTCAGTGCTGGGCTAAAAGATGTTTGGTCATAGTACAAAGGTTATGGTGTTTTCACTGGGGCACATTTTGCACTGTTTATGTAAGAAAGAAAAGTATGTATATATGAAATGTTTTTTATATGTGATTTAAAAAGTGTACATTAAACAAAGTCCTCGGCTGAGGCTTTAAAACATTTTTTTAGAAATTACTTTTATGAGGGTGTATTGTGATTAGTATTAATTTACTCATATTTTCTATTTTCAATTATTCTTGAATTACGTATGTGAGATTAACTCATGAACAACTATTATTGTTGTATGAAATATTTAAATAATTTTCAAATGAGTTTCTTGTGAATATTGTTTGAAGTACTCTGTACTTACCCGGTTCACAAGGACATAAGGGTTGCTTTTGTGTTTTGAAATATTGATTGCGCAGGTCTTCCTGCAAAAGCTTTACTATATATTGCTTTTTACCCAATTTTTGGGTGGTTTGTTTTTTTGTTGTTTGTAAGACCAATTGGTATAAATCTGTTCTTTTTTGGGGGGGTTCTCCATATCTTGTTAGGTCATCAGATATAGGATTATGTCAAATAGAGAGGCACCTCTTTATACAGAGGATTATATTGCAAAAGTCATCAGTGGTCCCTCTCTTTTTTCTACCACCACACAGTCCATCAATACCAATCCCAGAACAGTATTAATAGGTAAACTAGAACGGGCAAAAAAGAAGCATGCCAGGACGGAACTACATGCCCGCATGCTAACGGAATATCTACGAGCCAATATTATTCCACAGGGATTAATAGTGAGGAATATTCCGGGTATCTTTAGAGACGATAAAAAATTCAAAGGGGGGTTTTCTCATATATCAACTACATGCTCAAGACACTGGATGGTCTTAGGGATAGAGACTGCCCTAGAACACAGCAAACAAGAATTGATTGAAATTGAGAATCTAGAGAAGGAATTATTTGGCTGTGATAATATTGAAGAGTCTAAAGCAGCTCTAGATAAACTGAATAAGACCATACAAGAGTTCAATTCATTTGAATTAAAGAAAAAAGCAGACAAGGTCCAAAAGGATATTAACGCCTACAGTAAGGAAAAAGCATTCCCATATCTAGTGGAAGACTTTTATGTTCAGCCACAACAGTTTAAGAAGAACGTAACTTGGGGTCGCATTAAGAATAATAACCTAGTAGGCTTCTCAGATTCATCAGCCAGATCAGAATCTTCAGACGACGCTGGAGAGGGCACCAGTGCACAAGCAAGACAACAGCAGCAGCCTTTTTTAGGACAGGCACAGAGAGGAAGGGGTTCCAATCGGAACCAGAGAAGAGTCTGGCACCAATTTGCCGGAGAAAGACAAACGCGCCGCCAATACTACACATGGGGCCCAAACAGTTAACTACTCAAGAAAGAGAGACAATACAGAACCCCAGCTCTGAATATATGATGGACACTTATGCTAGGGTTGTTGATGTTAGTGCAGGATTAATTCACGATGATACCATCATTGCAGTAGACACAACACATCAGAAAGAAGGGGAAAGTATCCCAATTTTTAATTTGTCTACCCATGTTATGAACAGTCATGAATTATCACTCCTAAGTAAGGGTCTGTCTTTTGTCCTAGCGGAATCAACCAATTTTTTCCAACTCCAAACAGAATTACATACATTTTTCAGATCTTTGCGCCTACGAGTTTTCTTCAGTGATCGTGCTGAAATTCCAAACTCTATGAGACTCCAAATGCGCCCTAAATCTACCTTTATTCCAACCAATAATATGATGCCACCTGAAATTTTAGCATTTGAAAAGGGTGTCCTAGAGGATATTTCAAAATTGAAAATGCAGAAGAAATTTACTCCCTACAACATCTCCAAATTAGAACGTGATGCTCTAATTTCCCTAAAGAATAATGACAATATCATCTTAAAACCCTCTGACAAGGGGGGTGGGATTGTCATTCAGGAAAGATTCAAATATGAGGCAGAAATTATAAGACAAATAAGTAATGAAGAACACTATAAAAAACTGCCCCGAGATCCCCTCAAAAATATTCAAGAGTCAATACAAGCTGTCACTGTTAAGGGTTTGGATGATGGCTTTTTGACGAAACTGGAATTTGAGTTTCTAAATAAAAGCTGCCCAAGGACTCCTGTCCTGTATACTCTACCGAAAGTACATAAGGATTTGAATAACCCTCCAGGGAGGCCAATTCTTTCAGGTTGTGGGTCAGTAATGGAACCATTAGGGCATTACATTGATAGTTTCATCAAAGAATTTGTCCCTGGCTTACCCACCTATGTCAGAGACAGTACCCACATGATTAACCTGATTGAAAACATGGAGTTTAATCCTACAACAGAAATCTTGGTTACAATGGATATTAATTCATTGTACACCAACATTCCTCAACAAGAAAGCATTGGGGTGGTTAAGCAGATCTTGGACAAAAGACCATCACCAGTAGAGGTTCCCACGGAATTTATCATTGACCTATTGAACATCGCTTTGACCAAAAACTATTTTAAGTTCAATTCTGAGTATTATCAGCAATGCCCGGGCACATCTATGGGTGCAATTTTTGCCCCAAATTTGGCGAATCTCTATGTTGGAGATCTAGAAGAGAAACATATTAACAACATCAATAATCCCTTCCACACTAAAATCAAGTGTTGGAAGAGATATATAGATGACATCTTCATCATTTGGACTGGTACTGAGGAAGATTTAGATCTATTCTTGACGTACTTACACACATGCCAATCCGCACTTACTTTCACATATCATAAAAGTAGAGAAATGGTACCCTTCCTAGATCTAAAAATAAGGTGTCGAGAAGATTATCTAAATGTTACACTGTATCGAAAACCAACCGATAGAAACACTTTGTTGCAGTACAACAGTTTCCATCCTAGATCTCTCAGAGATGGCCTACCATATGGTCAATTTTTAAGACTGCGACGAAATTGCACAGAAAAACAAGATTTCTTCGTAGTAGCAAATATTCTGAGCTCACGGCTACGGGAGAGAGGTTACCCAAAAAGACTGATAAAAACCTCAATGAAAAGAGCCTGGTTTAGTCCCCGGGAGGTTTTATTGGACAAAACAGTGAGGGAACCAATAAAAAAAAATTGTATGTGTCACTACTTTTTGCCCATGGAGCACACAGATACAAAAGATAATTAAAAAACATTGGTCCACTTTGAACACCATGGATTCCTGTAAAGAAATGCCTTTGTTTTCCTTTAGAAAAGGGAAAAACATCAGGGATCACCTGGTCCACTCTGACACCAGTTTGCATCAAAACAATAAGAGCATACAAGAATTATGGTCATTACCAGCTATAACAGGACATTATAAATGTGGTAATTGTGTGGCCTGTGGTGTGACAAGAGAAACAAAATTCTTTGTACATGGTAATATCAATGTCAAATTGCAAGATATGACGAATTGCTCTTCATCGAACGTCATTTACTGTATCTGGTGCCCATGTAATTTAATTTACATAGGGCAGACAACGCAACCAGTAAAGGCTCGAATTAGCCAACACAGAAGCCGTATTCGGTGCAAAGTCCCAAATGCACCCCTGGTAGACCATTTCATTGAAAAAGACCACACAGCAAATGATTTACTATGGTAGGTGGTGGAAAAAGCAAAAATGCCACCTGGGGGGGGGTGGGGGGGGGGGTGATATCTCCCTGATCCTCCAGACTCTAGAATGCAAATGGATAGACAGGTGTGGTTCTATAAAAAATGGTCTGAATAGCCTTGAGGAGTGGCGCAGATTTATAAGTCTACATTGAAGAGATTTGCATTTATTTTTAACTCATGCATTCTCTAATTTTTTCTGATGTATCTGACAGGGCTCTGTCAGAATGAAGGGGACCGAATGTCCTCTGATACATGCATAATTATGTACCACATGCGGTATACTGGGATTTACCTATAGAGTAGTATGACTTAAAGAATGCTAATAACATATTCACATTAACATGATTAGTATAACATTGTTGTGTTTTGACTTGTTCAATGGTGACCTATTGTGTTTTTATTTCATTGATGATTTTGTTGACAAATGACCAAAAGATCGCAATATAACCGTATGACACTGATTCTTTTGCCAAAAATTGATTCTTTTATTCAGAAAAGTACTGATGTTTGAATACATGTATGAAAAAGTCTTTGTCAATAATGAATAGTTCATTGTATCTTATGAATGAATATAATATCATTTCTTTACGAGGTCCAGTACATTGGCACCTCTGCTACATAGACATACTATTTGCAAGTCCACTGTATTGAACCAAGTCTTTCTGACTTTACACATGAGCCCAGTTCTGTTTTAATGGTCAATTACAACCATGCACGGTATCGCTAAAGGGACACATTCTATACCGTTCAAAGATGGCCACCATACTTGCGGCCTTCGTTTCCTGTATCCGGGGTATATTTACACTGCTTATTCTTTGGATTTTGGTGCATTTTGTATGCACAAATGGTTGACTAAATATTCAATCTTTGTAGTCAACTGATATTCCTGTTGGCCGAAATCATTTAATGGAGTTTTGGTTCTTCGCTAAAATATCCAAACTGAATGAGGTTTACCATCTATCATTAAAAGATGGCTGCCTCCTTTGCCGTTTGTTTGCCCGCCCCCTTTATAAATGAAAACTAGTTATTTCCGGGTGGTGGAAGTAGCGAGAATGACACCGCCATAGCTATAGCACGGATTAAATACGTACCAGAGTACCAACAACGAAGTAAGTGTACTTTCGAATTCAGGAAGTTAGAACCTGGACAAATGCTGTAGGATAATAGTGTTAATCAAGAATATATGTAATTATTTACAGAGGGTGAACGCTGAATACATCGTTTTTCGGCGTAGTTATTGCTGTAAGAAGAAGCCCGTTTTTTCACCACGGGAGGCTAAGTAAGATGTAAGTAAAATGATCTGTATTTTTACCTTTGTCCATTTTTCTTTGGAATATGGACAGTAATCAAAGTCTTCTACTTATTACAGTAGTGTCGAAATAGGAATCTACAAGTACTCTAGGAAATTCAATTATCCTATGACTTCCTCAATTCATTAATTGCACGACGTGATCCCCATTCTTGGAAAAGAAAAAATCCCAAGTAAGTGTATTACTATAGACTACACCTGGGTGATCTTCACAAATAGTTGCGTGATTAAACCTTCACTAAAAACAATATTCCCTGCCTTTAGGTTTGGATATAAAATTCCTCATCCGCCATATGTGTTTACATACTGGATCCTATGTGGACGACTGTATGTTTAATTTCGGTAAACTGAGACCTTCATGCCCTCAACTATTTTAATTAATCTCTAGAGTATTGGATATTAAAAGTATTATAGCTATATTCCCTTTCTTTCTTCCTTCAGTCCCCAGAAATACAGTCCTGATGAGACCCGGTATTTAAAAGTGGGTCGAAACGCCGTCGACAACATAAATAAGAGACAGCCCTGACTGAATCACTGTATATTGTATATAAACTGTCCTTATAATTTTTCCAATAACCTCTGATATCGTTTTTTTTTTTTTTTTCTCGGTTTGGTCATAGTACAAAGGTTATGGTGTTTTCACTGGGGCACATTTTGCACTGTTTATGTAAGAAAGAAAAGTATGTATATATGAAATGTTTTTTATATGTGATTTAAAAAGTGTACATTAAACAAAGTCCTCGGCTGAGGCTTTAAAACATTTTTTTAGAAATTACTTTTATGAGGGTGTATTGTGATTAGTATTAATTTACTCATATTTTCTATTTTCAATTATTCTTGAATTACGTATGTGAGATTAACTCATGAACAACTATTATTGTTGTATGAAATATTTAAATAATTTTCAAATGAGTTCCTTGTGAATATTGTTTGAAGTACTCTGGGCTAAAAGATGCAGCACTGGGTTCTCTCCTAACAGGTGAGTAAATCTGAATTCGTAGTTCGGCTGAATTTAGAGGAATATTTGTACGTTTCAAGAATCGACACAGAAACTTTTCTGGTGAAAATAACACAATGGATTCCTATGGAAGGAAATACAAGTTACTGGTAAGTACGCTTAGAATTACTTTTTAGGGTCAGTGCTGGGCTAAAAGATGCAGCACTGGGTTCTCTCCTGATAACAGGTGAGTAAATCTGAATTCGTAGTTCGGCTGATTTTAGAGGAATATTTGTACGTTTCAAAAATGGACGCTTAGAAACTTTTCTGCTGAAAACTACACAATGGATTCCTATGGAAGGAAATACAAGTTACTGGTAAGTACGCTTAGAATTACTTTTCAAGGTCAGTGCTGGTCTAAAAGATGCAGCACTGGGTTCTCTCCTGATAACAGGTGAGTAAATCAGAATTCGTAGTTCGGCTGATTTTAGAGGAATATTTGTACGTTTCAAGAATCGACACAGAAACTTTTCTGGTGAAAACCACACTATCTATTCCTATGGAAGGAAATACAAGTTACTGGTAAGTACGCTTAGAATTACTTTTCAGGGTCAGTGCTGGGCTAAAAGATGTAGCACTGGGTTCTCTCCTGATAACAGGTGAGTAAATCGGAATTTGTAGTTCGGCTGATTTTAGAGGAATATTTGTACGTTTCAAAAATCGACACTTAGAAACTTTTCTGGTGAAAACCACACAATGGATTTCTATGGAAGGAAATACAGGTTACTGGTAAGTACGCTTAGAATTACTTTCCAGGGTCAGTGCTGGTCTAAAAGATGCAGCACTGGGTTCTCTCCTGATAACAGGTGAGTAAATCGGAATTCGTAGTTCGGCTGATTTTAGAGGAAGATTTGTACATTTCAAGAATCGACACAGAAACTTTTCTGCTGAAAACCACACTATGGATTCCTATGGAAGGAAATACAAGTTACTGGTAAGTACGGTTAGAATTACTTTTCAGGGTCAGTGCTGGGCTAAAAGATGCAGCACTGGGTTCTCTCCTGATAACAGGTGAGTAAATCGGAATTTGTAGTTCGGCTGATTTTAGAGGAATATTTGTACGATTCAAAAATGGACACTTAGAAACTTTTCTGCTGAAAACCATACAATGGATTCCTATGGAACAAATACAAGTTACTGGTAAGTACGCTTAGAATTACTTTTCAGGGTCAGTGCTGGACTAAAAGATGCAGCACTGGGTTCTCTCCTGATAACAGGTGAGTAAATCGCAATTCGTAGTTCGGCTGATTTTAGAGGAATATTTGTACATTTCAAAAATGGACACTTAGAAGCTTTTCTGGTGAAAACCACACAATGGATCCCTACGGCTTTCCCCCAATTTTTTTTTTTTTTTTTTAAGTCGGGAAGGGGGCCGCGTGACCCCCCTCCCGAGGCCATAATTTACCCCGGGGACCCCATCCCCTGGGGCATGGCCCTTTTTTTGTGGGGGAAATTTTAAAAAAAAAAGATTTTTAGGAGGGGGGCCGCGTGGCCCCCCTCCCGGGTTACTACTAGCCCCGGGGACCCAATCCCCTGGGGCTGGCCCTCTTCGTTGGGGGTTGTGGGGGGTCACCAATCCCCCCACGGTCCCAGCCGGCTCCCCGTGTCCTGTGGGAGCCGGCATTGCTTTTCCATATGGGGAGCAGCTAACATGCTGGTCCCCATGTGGAAAAGCAATCTGGTTTGCTTCACTGAAGCGAAAGCAGGTTTCCCTGCTCTCGCTTCAATGAAGCAAAGCAGTTTGCAATGGCAGGGTGGGAGCCGCGAGGCTCCCGCCCTGCCATTGCAAACAGCAGTGTCCCGGGGGTGGGCACCCTGGGACACTGCATGTGCCGGCTTTGGGGGCTGGCTGTCCCCGGGGCCTATACAAGGCTCCATGAGGAGGGCCGCGTGGCCCCCCTCCCACATTTTGAAGTTGCCCTGGGGGATGGCGGTCCCTGAGGCTGGGGGGGCCTGAGAGCCCCCCACACCAAATTTTTTCGAACCCCGGGGGTGGTGGTCCCCGGGGCTGGGGGGGCCTAAGAGTCCCCCCACCCATTTTAAAGAAGCCCCGGGGGTGGCGGTCCCCAGGGCTGCGGGGGGGCCATGAGCCCGCCACCTATATTATGTTAGAGCTCCGGGGGTGGCGGTCCCCGGGGCAGTGTGGGGGGGATTGGGACCCCCCACACTTAATTTTTCATTATGCCCCGGGGACTTGGCCCCCAGGGGGCAAATTAGTATATTTAGCGCGGGAGCCTGCGCTGATTTTTTTTTCTATCGGCAGGATGCGCGCATCCAGCGCGCATACTCCCGTTTTAAAAAAAAAAAGAAAACATTTTTTGGGGCCTAGGGGGTCGGGGTGTTTCTACCCTGCCCCCTTTTCGCGTTTTGCAACGTTTTTTGAGGGGTTTCTTGTCCCTCGGTTCAACCGAGGCACAAGATGGCTGCCAACACTTCCTGATTCAGAGTGTTGGCAGCCAATTAAAATTCAGCTTGTGATCGGGAGGGTACGCGGATCCTCCGAGGCCATAGATATATATGTACTTTTAACTGTAATTTTCTCAGGAACTACTGAACGGATTTACACCATTTAAGCAAAAGGCACGAGTCTGAACTGAGGACTACCTCTTTGCCAAATTTGGTGTAATTCTGTTCAGTAGTTCGGGCTGTAGCTGCGGGTAAAGGTCCTATGGGAAAATGCATGGGGAAAACGCGTTTTGGGACCCCCCTTTTTTCTCGGCCCCCGCTTGACGAATCACCGTAAAACTTTCAGGATAGGAGCGGACCGGAGCTGGCCAAAAGTTTTGAAAATTTCGCGAAGATTTGTCAATCGGCGCCAAAGTTATTCCAAATAGAATGTTGCGGATTTCCTATGGAAAATAGGTCCTAACTATATATATGAAATACACAATGCATTATGCCAATAATCCTTAAAAAAAGCTACAAGTTCAAATAGATTTTTCATAACAGCACAAATACATATTATTACACAGTTATATAAAATCTGCGCTCCCATCCCAATAAAATTGATCAAATCATGTTACAATGAATCCACTTTTAATTAATAATGAGAATTAGCAACTGTTGATTCGGTGTTTTGGTGTATCGATAGGTTCATCTTACCTTCTTTAGGACAGGATATTATTCTGAAGACTTATAGTATTTCCATTAGATTTACAGTCCTCTGCATCAGTTTCTGTAGTGCACAAACATTTAGCTAAAGTTCAGAGAATCCAAAGTCTCTGTAACTATAAATTAAATGCTGACGGAAAAGTAACACTAGCACTTAAGCATACTGTAGAATAATAATTCTAGTTATTCACAAAAAGCTTCTATGTTGCAAATCTAGTTTGTTAGTCCATTTACCACTGAGCAAATTGTGAATCCTGCAAGGGCCCAATTAAAATTTCCACAGTCTATGAAAATGTATCCTTTGTTTCATGTATTATTAAAAGCTGGGTTGAATGGCCCCAGGGCAGGCATGGAGTACTGTGCCCTTACTATAACAACTGGGGTCATTTGCCACTGGTGTCCTAGGCCTCCATACTATGGAGCTCCCAACTGGGCACCTTGCAACCCTTTTTAGCACCTGACTCTCACGGGAGAGAGGGACAGCAGTCCAAGGCGTATTCAGGGGAGATGCTGTAGGTTTGAGACTCAGCACTCAGTAACACAATAAACAAACCTTATTAAATTGCTGTCCAGTCAATTCTTTCTCTTATAAAAAGGAAAATTGCTCACGTAAACACACTTTTAAAAGCGTCATTCAAATTAGCAAATATGTGCAGAATGGCAATTAGAAATGCCTATGTCAACACAGACTAAAGGGCCAACCAACAAAACAATTTGAAAAGGAGCGCTAATTGTGTTCAATATATTTATGCTCTATTTTAAACAGAAATAACTTCTAAAGAGTCCACACATGTATCAAATATACATCATCCACTGGAATCAGCGCTTACCCCATGGCATTGGGCTCTACAACACCCAGCAGAGAGCCCTGATGAAGTCCTAAGGGACGAAACGCGTTGGCTGGGCTGATTGAAAAAAGCTTGTTGTCTTGAACAGAAATAAAAGTTGGATTTAGAACTCAGTTGCAAGACTCCTGGAAATTCAATTCTGGTGGATAATGTATATTTGATACATGTGTGGACTGTTTGGAAGTTATTTCTGCTTAAAATAGAGCATAAATATATTGGACACAATTAACGCTTCTTATCAAAAAAATTTGTTGGTTGATCCTTTAATTGTGGTTTCTATGCAGTGGGGCTATGAGCAGTAGAGTGTGAGAGTTAAAATGATACTTAATATTATACACGAGTGCGACTTTAGGGCATATACTGCTGATGCTCATTTCTTTGTACAGACTAAAGGGCCTCACAGCCAACCCGGATCCCACACCAAAGAGAGATCCCACAGGTAAAGTACCCTGAACAACCTGCACTGGTGCTCCTCTAACGGTCTGCCCGCCTGAAAGTACCACAATAATTAAAAGCAAAATGATGATAGTGTTCAAACACAGTGCAATCAATGCTAAAACATTTTATGATAGTACCACCTTTAACTGACATTCAGCAAAATATGCACCAATGTACAGTCAACAATTTTCAATGTTATGCAGTGTATGTGATTTTTTTTCTACATTTAATCTGCCTGCAAAACAATTACAGCACCTACTCACAAAGGTTTTTACACCCCAGAATAAAGTCTTAGCTCCAGGAATGCTTCTCTCACTACAACAACACTCCAGGGATCACGCGTTTTCCATCTCAGAATAGTTTGGGTGACCAAAAATAATTGTAGAGGGCTTTCTGGTAGGTCTAAGAGGTCCACCACTGCTTCTAGAAGGCCCTGAACACTTCTGCAAGGCTCCTGTGGTGCTGCTACCCTCCTGGGGCATGACAGGAGGATAGCCCCTATGCCTTCAGCATTACTTTCTCCCCTAATCACAATTGGGATATGCTCTCTTTTCCTTTTTAGGTCTCTCCTGACCCAGCACATGCGCTGGTCTGGCGAGACTTTTTGAGAGGGCTTCAAAAAGTGCTGCCATGGCCAGCCTAGAGCTACAGTGCATGTGTGCGGGCGCGCGCGCCGCGCTTGATCACAATTACTTTCACTTTCGCGTCCGCACAGCCGCTTTGATGTTTGATCGCGATCACTTTCGCCGCCCCACGGCCGCTTGGCAGAGCCAATAGGTCTCGCTTTTGGGACCTTATAAGTATTTAGTTATGCAATTGTTGCATGGCTAAACACTTATAAGGTCCCAAAAGCGAGACCTATTGGCTATGACAATGCTTGTTTAGTTTTAAAATGAGCTCTTGGTGTGATAAACTTCAATAGCGTTGCTGGTGCCTCTGCCACTCCTATGGGGCACCTGTGTCTCTTCTGTAGAGGATTTGTGGAGTCTTGCGCAGCATGCTTCTCTACAGGTTGGAGAGTGCACTCTTGTTTTCTCCCACCAGTGATCAGCGTGGGTGGGAAACAGTGCACTATGGGCTCCCTGGACATGGGTACAGGAAGGGGGTGATGGCACACAGCAATGCTTCCAGCTCTCCTTGGTAGCTGCTGTAAACAAAGCGTGGTTGCACTCTCCAATACTACTTGAGCGCTTAACCTCCCCGAGGGGAAACCAAGGATCAAGATGGGAGAGTGATGAGCTTCTTACACGCTTCTGCCCACAGGTATATAGTATCATAGGGGAATAGGGGCACCACATGCTGCTCCTTAAAAAAGAGCATGGGGGCAAACAGCCACTGGTTCCTTCTGAGCAAATTATAGATACCACTAGATGTGGTTAGTATTTATCCAGCCCAATGGCCTTGGGGCCCACAGGGCAAGCTTAAAAATAAGTGGTAAAACAAAGGCAGTTTTTTTCTGGTCCCGGTGGGCTTATTTTAATGGGGTCCGATTGTTTCACTTGTGGTGGTATACTCTAGCCAAAAGGGATGTTGGAGCATGGCTTACTCCCCTCTACATTTGTTTGGATTTTCTGGAGGTGATCTTTGGCTGTTTTCCCCCGTTTAGCTCAGTGCCTGCCCTTGTAGGGTCTACTGATTGTTCATGCCTTTCCTGCAGCTCCAGCACCCAGGTGCTTCCCTCCTGCAGCAGGGCTGTGCATGACCCGGAGCCTGATCCTCTGCCTGGGCTCCTGGTAATCTTCCTAGCACAATTTCTTCCTCAGCAACCTCCTATGGCCCTTAACGCAAGTGGCACTCCCTGCCAGCACTTTCAGGCTGCAGAGCCTCTTGGCCACTCACAGGTAACCTGTGTGTCCAGCAGGAGTCAAGGAGTCCCTCTCTAGAGGTATGTTCCACAGGACAAGTCCACAGAGGTTCTAGGGGAACCCTCTCCCTCAAGATCCCCAGCAAGTCCACCCTCTACTGTCCCCCAAAAAGAGTGGGGAAGCCAGTGCTAGTATCCCTTGCTTGGCAGTTCGGGCTGGATTGTTCCCATGAAGAGCAGGGTCAAGACTGATTTGGATATGGCTGGGTCCAAACTGAGGTGGCATGGTGAGCAAAAGAATGATGGCTGGACAGCTACCCCGAGCGTTTGCCAGTGGTTAGACTTATTGTAAGCAGCCTCCCATCACCGTTTATGTGTTTCATGTACCGGCCTAAGTGGCATGGGTATGCCCAGATGTGGTTCCGATGCTCACTGTGTCATTGGAACCAAGCTGTACCCAGCTGATGAGGCCATACCAAGGGTGAAACCAGTCCTTGGTTGCTTGTTTTTTGGTTCAGGGAGTACCTGACTTGGCTGTTTGGGCTGGACTGTTCCCATGAGGAGCAGGGTCAAGACTGATTTGCATATAGCTGGGTCCAAAGTGTGGTGGGATGGTGAGCTAAAGAACGATGAGTTGAAGTACTACCCGAGCAATTGTCATGGTGAAGACTTATTACAAGCAGTCTCCCATCACCTTTTGTGTGTTTCATGTACCGCCCTTAGTTACATGGGTATGCCCAGACGTGGGTTCAATGCTCACTGTGTCCCTGGAACCAAGCTGTACCTGGCTGATGAGCCCACAGGGAAAGGCAAAATTGGACCTGGGTTGCTTGTGTTCTGGTTCAGGGAGGACCTGGCTTGGAAGTATGTGCTGGACTGTTCCCATGAGGAGTAGGGTCAAGACTGATTTGCATATGGCTAAGTCCAAACTGAGGTGGCATGGTGAGCAAAAGAACGATGGGTTGGAGTGCTACCCCAAGCGATTGCCAGTGGTTAGTCTTAATGCAAGCAGCCTCCCATCACCTCTTGTTTGTTTCTAGTATCCCTGAAGACACAGGTCCAACAGAGTCTACGTCAGTACAAGTCTAGTGTGTCTCTTTGTTCTCAACTGGGGTTCAACCAGGTGGGGTCCTTAATTCCCTTTTCTTCCAAGGGTTCTACTGCTTTTCAGAGTTCCTTCACCTCTGATCCATTCCACATGCAGTGCATGGCGGCAGGTTTCAAGGTCAAATAATCAACTCTTGTTAAGGCACACATCCTCTAGAGCTTCTAACTCATACAGCAATCTGGTTCCATCCTTGAAAAACTTCAAAGGAGAGCCCCTCCTGTGAATGGTGCAAGAGATCTTGCTACTTCCCTTTGTTTCTCTGGGGCAGGGTATGCCCAGGCTTGTCAGTAACTGTGAGTTTAATTACACCCATAAATAATTTTCCCCCACCCTCTTCATCTTCTAGTAGAAGACTTGATCCCCTCCAAAAGGGCCTCTTGTGTAGGTAAGACTTTGATCTACCTTCTGGCCAGCAGAGTAATTAACTTGGCCCATCAGGATTGCAAATATTGCCAAATTAATATTATATTTTCAGTTGGGATCTTTGTTTACCTATAGAAAGAGACGTCTATCTGTTCTCTAGGGTGAGTCAAAGTGAAATTAGTATTTTGATGCAGCTTTCATCTTTTGCGTGAATAGAGTAAAAACTCAACAGTACAGTACTACAGACTGACACTATAGTCAAAAATAAATGGAGCTACATCTTTTTGAATGCCCAATTAAATTGAAAAACCTACCCCAGCCATAATGAAATCATTAAAATGCTCCTACCTGTGCACAGATACCAGGCTGAGGTAGACAGCAGTCCCATTCTCTCAGCACACACATGTGCACATGCCTATGCGTGTGCTCATTTGTAACTAGTGCGAAGCCTCTTATCCCAGCTGCACAGCAGTGGAACTTATTTTAAAAGGTGGGCACTGGAGGTTTGAACTCAAATTCATTTTAGCAGAGCTTATGGTGAGTGAAACTAAGTGGGACTCACTCACAGCAGAGATCCAAAAACCAGGTGGTCCAAAAGCAAAAACATCTGGAGGTTTCAAAGCAGGTAAGAGCCCGATTCATCACATGTATTCATGTACTGAGTAGAAACGTCTTGCCCTTGCTTCAAATGCTGCTCCAAATTCAGGTGACTTCTAAAAATGAATATAAAATACATAGGATTTTAAATGCACCAATTGTTAGCAGACTATTGCAATATTTAGTGGATTGTGAGGTGTATGGCCTTGAGGTGTGATCATGGGGGCCAGGCTCCGCGCTTACCATCAGAATGCTATAGAAATTATCCATATAATCGCGGAGGAGCAGGAGGTCAGCAGTGCATACATAGTGGGGGGCACCGGTTGGTGTGAGGCTTTGTGGCTGCTACATCTATCACACAAGAATGGCAGGATGCTTGCAATAAGCCTAACCACTGGCAATTGCTCGGGTAGCATTCTGACCAATCGTTCTTTTTCCCACCATGCCACCTCAGATTAGACCCAGCTATATGCACATCAGTCTTGTCCCTGCTCCAGTAGGAACTGTCCAGCCTATCCTGCCATGCCAAGTCCTCTCTAAACCGGAACACGAGCAACACAGGGCTGGTTTCACCCTGATTGGGGCTCTTCAGCCAGGTGTAGCTTGGTTCCAGTGGCACAGTGAACAAGGGGCCCACGTCTGGGCATACCCTTGGACACTTAGGGCAGTACATCAAACACACAAAAGATGATGTGAGAATGCTTTCAATGAGTCTAACCACTGGCAATCGTGCTGGGTAGCATTCCAATCCATCATTCTTTTGCCTACCGTACCACCTCCGATTACTCCCAGCTATGTGCAAATCAGTCTTGATCCTGCTATAATAGGCATATGTCAGCCTGAACTGCCATGCTAAAGCTGGGTCCAAACTGAGGTGGCACGGTGGGAAAAAAATCTATGGTTTCAAATGGGGCCAAAACGATTGTCAGTAGCTGAAAATAATTCAAGCATTCCATACATCACCTTTTTTTGTTCCAGTTGATCCTTAAGTGCGACTGGGATGCTCAGACGCGGGCCCCATGCTCACTGTGCCACTGGAATCAAACTATACCTGGCTGATGAGCAACTTATCAGGGTGAAACCGGCACTAGGTTGCTTGTGTTTCGGTTCGGGGAGGAACTGGCTGGGAAGTTCAGGCTGAACTTTAATACAGAACAATAAACAGTCAAGGAAACAATCAACAAGAGTTTTCCTAATACAATTCCTGCTATGCTGACAGCGCTGGAATACAATTAGACTACCTATTCTTGAATGACCGCAAACGCCAGAACAAGGAAGAATCCAAGATGGTAGTAAGTGTTTGCTAGCCAGTGATTGCTCCCTTTCTAACCATTGTTTGAGGCAGTGGGGACCAGAACCAAAGGTTCAGCTGGCTCCTGGGATTTGTCTTTCTGTGGCTTACTCAGTGTAGCTGGGGAAACCACAGAAGAACTGCAAGCATGACCAAATCATGGAGGAAGCTATTGATCTCTTCTAGCTCCACAAGGGTTGAGTGTACAGATACGGTGGAGACTGTGGAGTCCAACATCTTTTCCTCTCTGTGCGCACGACCTATCTCACCCCTCTGCTTTCCGCCCCTTTCTCTGCAACTGAAATGTAATACTAGCAGCGGTATGTCTTCAACATAAGCTTTTCAGATCTGTCTACGTTTGCAGTCTATTTTTAATTTTCCACAGTTATCCTTCTAAGTACATTTTTAGTCATAAATGATGACCAAAAACACATTTTGAAAGACCCGATGGAAAAGTGGAAGCACAATGTAGTAGTGAAGGAAGACGCTACATACATTTGTGAAAACTAATAGACCATGTAAAAAATTATCCTCAGATCTTCTCAACTTCCTCTAGTACCCATTATTGTTGGACAAATTATAATGGCATTGTGCTGAAAATACAGTTCTGCTTTCATGTTCCAATGTTTCATGGGGAGGGTGAACCCCTAACACCTCTGGTGGTGGTCTGAATTATCTGCAAACACAGCAAACGTTTTGAGCAACTTCCTGAGTGCAACTTCACAACCTATGTTTTTTAGTCAATGTAGTTTCACATTAGGCTCTACAATGCACTATTTTGCCTCATTTTTCCAAACTTTTCTCAGTGGCAAACATCAACCCACCCAGGAGCAACAATAACTCACTCTCTTTGCTGTGCAATGTGTACCAAGTATTTACACTCTATATTTGAGGGGGGAAAAATCAAGAAAAGAGAACTCACCATGCCTATCCTAGCTAGCATGTCACCTAGCATGTCACACTGAAGCATGTGAACCTATTATCTAATGACATTTTAGAGCCTTCTAAGGAGATCATGTACAGCGAAGACAACCTAAATACTGCATCATATTTCTCTGGCCCAATATCTTTTACTCATTAAAGACATAGACCAAATTACTCCCTTACTGGAAAAATCTATTGATGGTAAAGTGCTCCCTTAGTGGTCTAACCTATTCAGGGTGAAGTAACTACAGAAACAAGCTGTGGCCAAGTCAATAAGTATTGACCTGGTTTTTAGCCTGTAAATCATTGCTAAAGAGAAAAGTAGGAGGCATTATATCGTGTGACGGGCCATTTTGTACGCACGTGTATGTGTCACCACGCATTTGTGCAAATGCAAAACAACACGGGCACCTTTTTCCTATTTATCGATTCGAAATGGACTGGTAATTAAAAAAAATAGTACAAAGGAGTATTTTTTCCCAAAAGAGCATTGGAGAAAGTAACATGGAAGGCAAGGGTGGAGGGAAAGCAACTTGGAGGGTGGTTATTGGGTGAAGCAACATGGAGGGTGAAGGTGGGAGGAGCAAGCAACATGCAGGGTACAGTTGTGGAAGTAAGCAACACGGTAAGCAAGGGTGGGGGAAATAAGTAACAGACGGTACACGTAGGGGAAGCAACATTGAGGAAGCAACACTGAGGTGAGGAAACAATATGAAGGCCTGGAGAGAAGAATACAGATTAGCGAGAGAAAAATGTAGTACTGGGGAGAAGTATAGGGGCGAAAGAGAGCAACATGGAGCTCAGCAGACGAAGCACACGGGTGAGAAAAAGCAATATGAGCACAGCTGAGGGGAGAGAACACATGAGGGAGACAGCTGGAAAACATATAGACTTGTGGAGTGCTTAAGCAAATAGAAAAAAGTAGTTCCATAAAAGTAGACAGTGGAAGGACATAGTAAAGAGTGGCTGCTCCAGGGGAGAAACAGACACAAGAAGGACAAGCCAACCCATCGAATAGTAAGCAAGCAAATGAGATTGATAATAACACTAACTAGTGGTAATCTGTATAAACTACAATGGTTTGTCGGATTGGCTCAAGAGAACACTTTATATATTTAGTCAGAAGCTATTTCTGGTATCTGCATGGTGTGACTGAAAATTGTCCCAAAGGATGAGACATGTATTCTGACATATCTATTGACATCAATGTACATATAGGTGCACCATAGAAGGTGAAGCTGCACATCGCTCGTGTTGTGTGAAATTAGTTAAATAAATAAGAAAAACTACATATATACAATGGCAATGCCTGGCCACATTAATGTAATAATTCTAGGGTGGGCAAGGATATATTATGTTTTTCCCCAGTTGGGATATTACTATCCAGGATAATTTGTATAGAGCGTTGATGTTTCAACCCACAGAAATGATAATTTGTGCAACTTGGTCATCATCAGGGCAAACTATAGATACATCCTCAAATTCGTGGAAGACTATCACTCAAAGAAGGTACAAAAAGGTGCAAAATGTTGCCCATTAAAAGTATTAGAACAAGGGACAAAAGTGTTTCTTCGTTAATCAAGCTTGTATCATCAGAATATCGGAGTCAATAGATCACCACGATAAACTAAAAAAAGTCAGTAGTTTGCAATTAATATGAGGTACTAAAACGACAAGAGCCAAAGAGCAATCAGTGTGCATCAAAGATATTCAAGCTATATGCTTATCTGCGCTTGCGATTCTCCTCTACTTGGCTGAAAGCTGAGTTGACTGCACAAATGCAGGGTCTGAATAAAAGTATGGTTAAATATTGTGTGTTGACGTGCCCATTGACCACAGACCAGAAAATGCCAGCACCAACAGAAGCAAAGAAATTTTCGCCACTGTCAAGGATTTCACCTCACCAGCAGCCGTCACCAGCTCGATCACCCCCTTCACATTACCTCTGCAACAATCTCTCTAAATTCTTTAGCAACAAAATTTCCACCATTTACAGCCAACTTCAATCCACAACTGCACCAGACAGACCTCACCAAGGGCCTCCTGGTCTTATCCAAAGATACAACACTAACCACATGGCCCGTCGTCACTCAGAAGCAACTGCCAGCACCATGAATCCCATCCACTCTGGGGCCTCATCAGACCCCTTCCCTCACCACACCTACTCCAGAGGGTTGCAACCCATCAGCACCGCGTTCATACAAATTCTGAATGCCTCCACCTCTTTTGCGACCTTCCCAGATGCTTGGAAACACACAACTGTCCCCCCCTCCCTTGCTGAAGAAACCCTCAACAGACCCTTCAAAGCTTGCCAACTGCAGGCTGACCTCCTTGCTATCATTCTCGGCCAAGGTCTTGGAGAAAATCATCAACAGACAGCTCACCAACTCCTCAACACCACCTAGTCTGTTTTCAGACCCAACCACAGCATGGAAATTGTCCTCATTACGGCAACAGGTGACGTTTGCATGACTCTGGATAGAAGAGACATGGTGGCCCTCATCCTCCTGGACCTCCCCATAGTGTCTGACACACTCTCTCACCCCATCCTCATCAAACGCATACACAATATTGGAATACAAGGACATGCACTCTGATGGATCTGCTGCTACCTGACTGGAAGAACTTAGTCAATCAGCCTGGCATTGTACACCTCAGATGCCCCTGACCTCATCCGTAGACTTCGCCAAGGATCTTTTCTTAGCTCGACCCTCTTCAATGCAAACATGAGCCCCTAGCAAGCATCATCCACTCTTACATCAATGTCCTCTCCTATGCCAACGACACACAACTCATTCTCTCTCTCACGGACAAGACACCCAGTAACAGGATCAAGTTCAATGCCTGCATGACTGAAATCGCCCACTAGATGAAGACCAGCTATCTAAAGCTGAACACTGACAAGACACAATTTGTGATCTTTGGGAAGAGCACTTCACAATGGAATTCCATTTGGTGGTCAACAAAGCTAGGATTGACACACACCCTCACTATCCATGCCAAGAACCTCAGAATCGTCATCAAGAGCAAACTTGACATGATTGCCCAAGTCAACGCCGTCACTGCCTCATGCTTCCATAGCCTCAAGATGCTGGGGAAGATTTCAAATGGCTCCCAATCTTGACCCGGAAATCTGCCAGGTACACCCTGTTCACAAGCAAGCTAGACTACAGAACACCTTCTATGGTGGGATGAACAACAAATTCACAAGAAGGCTGCTGACCATCCAGAACTCAGCAGCCAGAATCACTACTAACCTCCCAAGCCACACTCACATCACATCACACCAGAAGGAGCGCCGCTGGATCCCCATAAACAAATGAGCAACATTTTAACTCCTCATGCACACTTTCAAGGCACATGCCCATCATACCTCAACAAATCAAATCTGCTTTCACAAACTTTCCAGACACCTCTTATTGTCTGGACTCTTACTTGCACACATCCAACGCACACAGAAAACCAGATTTGGAGGTCGAGCGTTCTCCTACATTGCTCCTAAAGCGTGGAACGATCTGCCACTACACATAAGAGCCTCCTCCTAACTTCTTCAATTCCGCAAGAAGCTGAAAACCTGAATTTTCGAGTAACCCCATAAGGCCCTAGATTTGGCTAGGCACACACACGCTCAGCACCAGGGTACCCTCCAGGGTGATAGTGCACGCCGCAAATCAGCATATAATAACATAACAAGATACACAGTGTCAACCTGGCGTGATCCAGATACAATAAAAAAAACTGCAACCAGGGTGTCACATTAATTCACTGCGGGAATAAAATTAAAGTATTGAAAAAATTATCAATTTAAAAATTATTGGAAAGCTTTGGCAAAATCAAATAGAAGAAATCCTGAAATAATCCCTTATACATTCCATGCAGAAGGGAGGGGAAAGCAAATTTATAAATTAGTGCAACAATTATCCAACCCTGGTAATCCGCTTATAGACATCATAAAATACAGATACACATGATACATGATATAAATGTATGCTGTCATTATCTCAAGATGAAGTTAACCAGTGGTGAAGGGCCCACCTGTGTATCCACTTCTTCAAACTCATTTCGTTCCTTGTTTACAGACTCCAAAATGTGGATCAATTTACAATCTCTTAAACTGAGAATGGATCCAATGTCGCCTCCGTGTGGGTTCTGCTTTCTCTTCTAATACACATTGCACCATACATCATCTGCGGTATGGTTTGTCTTTCTGAAAGGTTCCACCAACAGTGCTAATGGTTTGCCTCATCTGATTCTGCTGCAGTATTGAAGGACCATTGTTTTGGCTTTTTGTTTAATTTTGGCCTACATATAGCTGGTTTGTTGCTAACCTGCAGCTCCAACAAAATAATATTAAATTGTAAACATTGATTTAACATTTGACCATGCAGTTGTGCCTTAATCATTTGTTTCTCCAAAATGAGTCTACTTTGTGGGGTGTTACTGATTAGAGCAGGTATAGCTCCTAAAAAGTAAGAGGAAGGGCCTTGAAGAAGTTTTTATATATTCTTCACTGTCTCATTGGTAAGCAACAGCCGGGTTATAAGCCCACTATAAGCTGACAGTAGGTATTTTGCAAACAGACCAGTTGCAATGGCTAGTAGGTGAGTCACTCCTTTCCTGAACAAAATAGGCTGGTGCTGATCCTGACACCTTAAACAACATTTAATCTGTGACCACTTACCTTTCCTTGCTAAAGTCCTAGAAAGCTGTTTGGTGTCTCAGTTTAACAGTTCCTTACAGATAACAATCTATTTTAGGACATGAAATCTGGTTTCAGAGTGGGATGTAGTAACAAACTGATGTGCAGCAAATAGCAGACTGTGCGCTACGCATCCTTGATATGAGGGAAGCTGCTTACACGTCATTATTTTATTTTATTTTCTATAGTGTGAACAAGACCCAGGGTAGGGTATCAGAGCGCTTTACAAAACTGAGGAGAGTAAGTATACAGCATTTTGCAAGAGCATTGTTCACAAGGTTTGGCAAGTAGCAGAAGCAATAAAAGGGATGATTTGTTCGGAGCAGTAGGGACAATGCGGGTACAAGTAAGTCTTAGATGCGAAGGTGTCATTAAGGAATGTAGAACAGTTTGAGGTAGTAGACTGGATCAGTGTCTTGCATGACAGTGAAATAGCTGGTGTGTTGATAGATCCCCAAGCAATGAGGCATACGCGGAATTAAGGGAGGAATTTGCTCATCAGTAATGCTTTTGCTTCCCTTTTGAATAGTGGCGTGGAAGAGATTTTTCTGATGCAGGGAGGTAGGGCGGTCCAGATTCTTGGTGCAGCTCCAGAGAATGCTCTGTCTGAATTTTTTTTCTTGCTGAAGCGAGAGGGTTTCAGGAGTAGATTGTCGGTGCTCCTAGAGTGTCTGTTACTTCCAGATAATGTAAGTTTCTGGGAGAGGTACTGGGGGGTATTGTGGTGTAGAGCCATCTTTAGGTGGATTCTAGCTTCGTAGGGTAGCCAGTTGAGCGCCTTTAGGTGTGGCGAAATGTGGTAAAATTTCCTAGATCCTGTTAGGAGTCTTGCTGCTGCATTGAGACAGGCTTTTAGAGGGGCTGTTGAGATTTTGGGAAGCCCCGAGAGGGTAGTGCATCCGTACTCCAACCTCGAGATGACTAATGCCTGAACTGCAGTTTTGAGGTCAAGGTTTTCGATGAAAGGTTTAATTTGTCTGAGATAGCTGAGGTGAAAGTGGGCATTTTTAGCCAGCAGGTTGATGTATGTTTGCATGTTAAGGTGCTTGTCCAATGTAACTCCAAGTGATTTGGTGGAGTCCACCAAAATCGGCGTGCAATATAGAGCAGTGATTAGCTTGGTCCATTCCTTTATTTCTGGAGAGTTTTTACTTGGGGGGGGGGGGGGGGAGATTAGGAGAAATTCAGTTTTTTGTGAATTGACCTTAAGGAAGTTGGTCGTTAGCCAGTGGACGGTCTTTACGAGAGCTTGATTCATCATCTTTATCTCTTCGATGGAAGTGATCTTGATGTAGAGTTGGGTGTCGTCAGCGTACATGTGGAAGGAGATATTCGCCTGTTGTAGTAGTTCTGTTAGTGGTTCGACATACATGTTGAATAGAGCGTGGGATAGGGTTGACCCTTGTGGTGAGGAGGGAGAAAGATTTTTATTCACCATGAACGATTGTGTTCTGTTTTCCAGAAAGGATTTGAACCATTGAACGACTGCCAGATAAACCTATCCTGTTTTCCAGTCTTCTTAGAATTTTTTCGTGATAGACAGTGTCGAAGGCTGATGGCAGGTTGAGAAGGACTAGTAGGCAGGTTTCATTATGGTCAAGAGCGAGGAAGGCGTTGTCTACTATGTGCAGAATTGCTGTTTCTGTGCTATGCCCAGGTCTGAAACCCAATTGGCAGTCGTTTAGTAGTTTGAAATCCGCAATGTGTTGGTTCAGCTGTTGCTGGACACATTTGTCTAGGACCTTGGCTAGCATGGGAATGTTGGTTATAGGTCGGAAGTTATTAGGGTCGGAGGTGTTTGCTGTCGTTTTTTTTTACGATAGGGGTGACTTGACCAATTGTTAGGCAATCCAGGATGTGACCTTGCGCTAGCGAGGCATTGATGATTTCGGTCCAGAGTGGGGAGATGGTATGGTAGATGTGCCGAAGGCAGTTGGAGCGGATAGGGTCATTGAAGTGGTTATTGGGTTTGATAGATGCTAAGGTTTTGGTGATGTCACTGAGATCGTAAAGTTTGAATGTGGAGCAATGAGAGTTATTTTTGGGCAGAGGTAGATCAAGTTGTTTGGGATATTCAGCTTGTGTGCTTTTTGGGGTAGCTGAATTAATTGCTGACTAATTGACTTTTCAATAGCATTTTATGTGGTCAACCATGCCGTTCTCCTTACAATTCTTTAGGATGATAGAAGTCTAAATGGCGCAGTCCTAAAAACGTGCTCCTGCAGGTCCAGCTGTGTTCACCCTACATTGGTTGCCACTCAATGAAAGAATCTTATTCAAAGCCCTGGGATTTTGCCATAGAATTTTCAATGATAGTGTTCTACGATGTCAGACCACTTTGATGATTTGCCACCAATCAAGTCGCAGTCTTAGATCTTCAGGCACCAATCTGGCAGTAGTCCCGCGGGTCAGGAATGCCGGGTTGCCTGGCCGCTCTTTTGCTTTTCCAGCAGCAAAAGCTTGGAATTCCCAACATCTCAATCTGAGGATGGAACCGTTGAAACTGCTGTTCCGAAAGAGCCTTAAAACGTAGTTATTCCGGCAGGCGTAACCACGCGCTTTACAAAATGCTTTTTTTTTTTTTTCCTTCAGAAAATCGCTGTTAATATGTACATATTTGCAACATCTCACCTGACACTTTCAATGAGAAACAATGGTACCTCATGTATCTGTGCTTTCTTTCTCCCATCTACTTCTACATTTACATTGAATCTCTTGACCCTTCTAAGACACTTGAGCATCTCTGTGTTGATGAGGCTAAGTGACATATCTGCTATATTTCTCATTCTTTAAGACACCCAAGCCTTGATGACCACTCACCAGTTCAAACTGAACTGTTTAAAGCTGAATTTGTACTTATTCCCCCACTTCATTTCTCAGTTCTTATTAAATCATGGCTGTCCTTCCTCTCTGATTGTTACCCTGTTAACTCTGAATGCATTATATCACTGGGCTACAAGATGGATAAAAAAAAAACAAAAAAACAAGCTTATGGCAATGCTCAAGCCAAAACGCCCAGCATCCACTTCAACTCCTTCAAAAAATCAAACTCTACATCCCTGAATCTGGTTTTAAAACTGTGGTTCTTTCTGTAGCCCTACTGTGGTTTGACTAAGGCAGCTCCTGGTTTTCAGGAATCCCCACGGTAGATCTTTCGCTTCTCAAAGATACAAAACGTGCTGCAGTGAGCCTGGAACTAACTGCTGGGACCAGTAAACTTCTGTATTTGGTTCCACTACAATGTTTATCCACAGAAGCCAGAAGGCCAATCAAGCTGGCATGTATTGTCCACAAAGACCTCCACGCAGGAGGCCTACATTCCCTGACACCGTAATTGACGAGTTCTGGAGGCTTTTGCAATACACTGAACCTTGATATACTTCTCCTACAAACGCCACTCTTCAAGAAACAAATGTCACTTCTGCAATGTTTTCAAGAAGTGTTTCAAAAGTCTGAAAGGCTGTTCCACTGGAATACTTTAAGAAAAGTTAGAACAGCACCTTCCCTATCACCATTTTGTATTCGATCCCCTCACTTCTAGTTGTGGTTCAGTTGTGTCTCATCAAATGTCGGCATGATACTTGTATAGAGTGTGTATTCTTATTTTCGCTATTATAAATACAAAAGGTAACTTGCTTTTTACAGGTCAGGCACAGATTTTCTGCCCCTACAAAAACATTTGCTTCGGAAACCCGGGTGAGACAGATACTAGAGGCAGCCTCAACACCCTAAAAGTGTAGGAGTAGCCACAGTGTGATCCTTTATCAGAAATGAGAGGGGAAAACCCAAGAGTTATTTGAAACCCTTCCCCAACACACTTTCACACCTACATCCAGCCAGCACATGATTGAAAAATACATTATAGAAGGCCCATTATAGGGTGACTTACTACAACGGCATGAAACTGATGAAGAGTTTTTATTTTATTTTTTTAAAGGTTTATTTTTTTTGTTTTACTAAAAACATAGCAATATTTACAGCAGGGTGGCTGTTGACAAAGGGCACACATGATTCTCTTGGCCCGGGCTTGGCGCATCCCCTGAGATCAATTCATGACCCACTTAGAGGTGTTTGCTCTCCACTTAGAAGACCTCTCTGTTCTACTACCTGTTTCCAAATGGGGGAACCCCTAACGCCGACGGTTCCCCCATGAAAACTAACAGACTCGGCGATATCATCGTTAACATTGCTTCTTAAGACCACTAGATGGCAGTCGCAGCACACACAAACAACCATTCTGTTTCTAGGTTAAAACGAAATGCAAGTGGAATGGGTGCCGAGATAATTAATGTTCTTGAAAACTGGCCCCTTCCTCCCTCTAAAAATCGGAAGCGAAACGCCGTATTTTGTGCTCGCAAGCCGTTGTCCTTTTTTGGGAAAATGTGTTGAGTCTGAACCCAGGCATTTCACGAGCCATACTGCAGGCTCTGCAGACGGACATGCGTTGCTGTTTAATGGAGTTTACATAGAAACCAGCGCACAAGTATTGTTTTAATAGCGAGCCGCCGTGCTGCCATCACTGAAGGCATGTTTATAAACGGAGAGATTGTCACACAGAGCAGGCACGCGGGACCACCACAGGCGCTCTCCCGGAAGTCCGGGTTCAAACATTCTTTAAAGTTTGTTAAAGATTAGTTCGGAGCGTTTCCTGAAGTTCTGTATTGCTGCTGTGGTGGGGTAACAAAACCATGTAGCCTTAGAGCTAGAGCTGCCGACTTTGGAGCTGGGGAACCGGGGTCGAGCCTCGAGTGGGCTCAGAATCCTGTGATTCTGGGCAAATCACTTAGGGGCATATTTACAAGGGCTTTATCGGCTTACAAAGCCAAAAAAGCGGAGATAAAAACCAGCGCCCTATTTACAAGAGGGTGCTAACATGCATAATCGCATGTTAGCACCCTTTTTCCCAACGCCTCCCTTTGCATCTCCAATGAGATGCAAAGTGGGCATTACTGGGCGTACCCCGGATGGACTACCTTGCAAATATCGCTGATGTTTACATCGCGATATTTACAAGGCAGCCCACATGATTTTAGCAGACGTTAGATTTTGGCGAAAACTGCAGTTTACGCCAAAATCTAACGTCTGCTAAAATCCTGACTTAGTCATCCCTAACATAGGGGGTGGATCATGCTGATACGACCCTGTGGGTCGTATCAGCAAGGTTATCACCGTTTTGCAGGGAACATCGCTGTTAATAACGCGCTACCAGGGCAATAAATTCCAGAGATAGCCTGCGATAATACTATTATCGCTAAGCACGGCCAGCGATAATAAGCGCTGGCCATTGATAATATGCCCCATGATCTCCCTGCGCCTACCAAAATATGAATGCGTCTTTGTGTAACGTAGCTGGTGCTCATGTAAAGCACTCCAATACCTTCGGGTCGAGTTCCAGCTATATAAAACTGCAACAAAAAAATAAAATATTCTCTGATGACAAGAAGAATTTGCAATGCAGTAGGTCTCGCATTAGCGAGAGTTAGAGCTATTGGCGCTGTAAATGACAATGTCGTTTACCTAAGTGTTTTGGTTTGGAGTGCAGTGGATGTATTTGGTGTGAAGTGGAATTATGTGGGTTATATTGAAATTTAAGTTAGTGGAGGAATTGTGTGGGGTGTGGAGTATATTTGTGTAGTGGAATTATGTGGCATGGTGAATAAATAGGGGTGAGAGCTGCACAGAATAGAAAGAAAGGAAGACAGAGAGGGATAGGTAGTTTGTTTAGGAAGTGGGAAATGATCTCCAGATAGAGGAGCAGAAAGAGTGTGTGAGAAAGAGAGAAAGAATGGGAGAACAGGCTACAGAAAGCCTGTTTAAACAGACGACACCCTAAGAAAAGGAGGAGAGTGTGGGTTTGAGGGATGGAAACCTTGAAAAGGTACGGGAAAAAAAGTGTGCTTAGTATGTGTGAGAAGGCAGTATGGAGAGGAGATAGGGAGTGTGTGAAGTAGAGGCAGCATGCGTAGATGAAAGACTTACTCAACAGTCCCTTTATTTACCATGTAAAAGATGATCATCACAAGACATGAGAGCCCAGGAAGAGAACAACGATCCCTGTAGCACTCTTCTTCCTTCTCTCCACATTGTAGCCCAGCTGCTGCTACAATCTAGAACCCTAACATGACATCCATACAGTCACACACACTAAAGACCCAAACTACACCACACATCTTCCCCCTCACATACATTTAACCTTTTGATGACATAACTCTCAGCATTAAATGACAAAGACACACACCCACACACACACACACACACACACACAACACAAACACTTACTGGGTTTCTGCTTTAATTAGAAGCACTCCCAAACTCCACAGTTTCCTTCAGAGCTATGTTACCATCATCACCCTCCTCAATGTTCTTACACACCCTGGCCACATGGAATGAATTCCACCACTGACCATTCGCAATCTGTACAGCATTACCACAAACCCTTTTTTCCACCATGGGTTCTCAAAATTTGGACAAACCTTTTCTTATGACTAAAGGGTCTTTAACACGAACCCAATCACCAACCTACACATCCAGAGCATTCCTGCATTTCCTCTTTGCCACAACTTCATCCACCTTGATCCTGGCTGCTGGCCTCATTATCTTCTACTCTGGCCTTCTCAGCCAACACCTTTACCTCCACATCCCTGTCAACCACACCTGAAATCCAAACAAGAACTGACACTCCTCCCTCTCATCAATTCAAAAGGAACCTGACCTGTAATGGAGTGCGGAGTGGTACGATATGCCCAAATCGTATCTCTAATAGCCTCAGCACAATCCACTCAAGATCTAAGTGCACTTTGCACACTTTCCACCAAAACTTTGTTGAATCCTTCCACTCTGCCATTATTTAGGACAATACACATGGGTATGAACATGCTTGATATCACGCTTCAAAAAGAATTCTTGCATAAGCGTAGAAATAAATTGCACCCCATTATCCGACAAAACTTCCGCCGGAACCCCTTCTCAATAAAACACTTCCTTGAAAAATTTCAAAACACTAGCAGTATTGGGCGCAGCCAGACCTTTAACTTCCACCCATCTGGATAACTGATCTATCAATACAATAAAATACCTCATCTGTACAGGTAAAACATGAAATTCACCCCAAAAATCAACTGACACTGTCTTCCAAACGCTCCCTGGACCCAAAACCATCCTTGGTTCAGGAACAGAAGTTACCAGATGATTATCTCTAAAACAACACTGACTACAATCCCTTACCACCTCATACATTTCCGTGTCCATAGATGGCCACCAAAACCTTGTCTTTATGCGTCTTTTTGTAGCTGTCATGCCCAAATGACCAGCATTTGCAGTTTCAACAATTCTTTTCCTAAAACTTCCAGGTGGACTCAATGTCTCTCCCCTGACTAAAACACCAGTCTTAATAGACAATTCCTCAGAAATCTTTCTGAATGGTTGCAAAGATGATCTCACACTCTTTTCTTTAGGCCAACCTTCCAACACAAAATTCATAACATCCACCAGATCCTCATTCCTATTCACAGCATCACACCATACAACACAAATCACATGATTTTCCACCACTGCAATCATGCATTCCTCAATTTCTTCTTCCTGCCTGGAATCTCCTTGGTAACACACAGGTAGCTGAGACAAGCAGTCCGCTTTACAATTCTTGTCCCCAGGAATGTACACCACATTAAAACTGAACTGAAGCAACTTGACAGATAGTCTAGCAAGTCTTGCCGTAGAATTTTTTATCTTGTGCTTTTCAAGAATGTCCACCAAAGGGCGATGGTCCATCTGCAAACAGAATGATCTCCCCCTCAAATACAGCTTGAATTTTTCAACTCCCCAAATAAATGCCAGCATCTCTTTTTCAATTACAGAGTACCGAGTTTCCACATCATCTTTGATAATGTCAAAAAAATTTTGACAAAGCGATGACCAGGTGAAATCTGTATTTCTTCAATAAATGTCTAAAATACTCTATAAAAACAGAAGAGTTCCTGGCAAATTTAGAATAGAATTCACACATCCCCATGAAAGATCTAAGTTGATCTTTGTCCTTGGGATGCGGAGCCTTTACAATTGCTGCAACCAGATCTGGTTTAGGTTTAACCCTATCAGAAGAAATAATGTGACCAAGGTATTCCACTTCCTGGACTGCTAAAACACATTTATCATTCCTCAAAGTCACACCATTCTCACAAAGTGCATTCAATACCCTTTTAAGCGTGTTGTCGTGCTCCTCTATATTTTTGGCAAAAACAAGGATACCAACTTGAAAAGCCACTACATTCTTTTTTTTTTTAAAGTATTTTAATTGAACAGAAAAATGAAAACAGTTCCAGTCAGATACACATCATATATCATGTCAACATATGAAATACAAACTACAACATGCGGAGGGTACTGCTGTATGCAGACCAGTAAGGTTTATACATCATGAGCGGGTCAACATATCACTTCCAGAGTCGTTTTGTGCATTCATCTCCTCCCCCATCCGGTCCCGTTATTCTTAAGCTCTGTATTTCTCCCAGGGGTGCAACCAATCAATGAGAGAGGGGACTAGGAGCGAATGAAAAAGGTCCTGTACCAGTGCTCCTGAAAGTCATATAATTATTCCATGGAAGGTTTACAGTTCCTATATAAAGAAAAGGATAGCAATAGCCCATGTATCGGCTATAGAGAGTCAGGTGTGTCTCCAAGGTCAAAGTGAGTGTGTAGAGTGAGGAGAGGGTACTCCTTTTTGTGATACTGAGTGCCCTCACACACCCTTGCGGATGTTTAGCATCATCATTGGGCACAATTGCTCCTCGTGGGGGTGGCGCTGCAGTCCCTCACGGGCCCTTGGTTAGGGGCTCTCTGTTGGAGTTCTTTTAGGAGTTGCCGCATTTGTGAGTGTGGGTGTGTGGGTCAGGGTGTGTTAGTGAGTGCAGGTATTAAAATTGAGACAGGGTCCAAAAATAGTTTAATTGGGAGGTCCCTGGTTCAAATTAAAAAAATTGACGGGGATGGAGATGCTACATTCTTTTGCCTCCGACAGATCCCAGACCGTCAATTTGGGTAACCATAAATCTGATTCTTTCTGTCTTCCCTGTGGGGTCCCTCAGGGATCCTCACTAAGCCCCACCCTTTTTAACATTTATATGATTACTTTGGCTGGTGTTACAAGATCTCATGGCTTTCAGCTAACATCTTATGCGGATGACACTCAAATAGTGTTATCATTTAAGGATGGTAAGAAAAAAGAAACGGGAGTGCGCTTTCATGATTGTATGTAGGAGATAGCTGTATGGATGGCCTCAAACTGTCTAAAACTTAACTCGTCCAAAACTGAGATTATTGTTTTTGGAAACAATCCTAACGTTTGGACTCCTGACTGTTGGCCGGTAGAATTGGGTAGTTGCCCCTCCCCCCCGCTGAAAGCAAAAAACTTGGATGTAACTGTTGACTGTAAATTGACCTTTAGTGATCATATAAGCACCGTCGTTTCTGCCTGCTTCATGTGGCTACGAATTCTAAGGAAAATTAAACCTTACCTTTCGAAAGGGAATTTCAGGACGGAGGTCACGGTGCTTGTCATGTCAAGATTGGACTATTGTATTGGCATTCTCTTGAATGCCTGTTTACATCTGGTCAACAGGCTGCAGATGGCTCAACATGCTGCTGCGAGGCCTTTATCAGGTACCCCGAAATTTGTATCTGTAAAAAAAGAGCTAGTTAGGCTACACTGGCTTCCTGTGAAGCAGAGAGTATGCTTCAAGGGCCTCTGTACAGTTTTTAAGACCCTTAATGGGTCTGGCCCACAATATTTGCAGGGCAAATTTAGATGGTATGTTCCTACTAGGACCCTTTGGTCCTCTAGCGCGAAAAAAGTCTTGACGCCTTTCGTTAAAAAGGCCAGCTGGGCTGGCAAGAGCTTTACAGCCGGTGCATCCTTGGCATGGAATAATTTGCCTTTCTTTTTGAGGAATGCTCCTAGTCTTCTCTTGTTTAGGAAGGGTTTGAAGACTTGGCTTTTTACTCAATGATTTTCCACCTCCTCCGGCTAGGCAACTCATAGCGCCAGGACACCTTAGGGTAACCGCTGCGCTCTATAAATCCTATTAACATAACATTAACATAATATTCAGATACAAAGGTTGCTTTAGTAGCACATAATCATCTTTCAAAGAGCCATATTCTTCTACTGTACACTGGCAGATAAAGAGCTTGTGCTGCAGGGGGGGCTGCGGATAATGCTTCCTGCCTCGGCGTCCATGGTGGCAGAACTTTTAAATAAGAAATATGACCCCTGCGCCTTTATCTACCTCCTGTCCCCAACGGCCTGCGCGGACTGGTCGGGAGAGAAAAAGTGAGATGAAGCAGGGAAGGGGCATGTGGGGGATCAAGATAAAGCCGGGTGCCGCGCTGAGGCATGGCAAGCTGAGAGTGTGGTGCAAGAGAGTCTGAGCCAGAGAGTGTGTCAGTGTTTGTGAGGGTGAATCTGTGTCTGTGAGAGAAGGGAGCAGTGTCTGAAAGCGTGTGTGAAAGAAATGTGTGGGTGAGAGAGGAGAAATTGCATGAGAATGTGTGTGTGATAGGCTATTTGATAAAAAGTTCATGTGTGTGCAGGAGTGCCCATGCAGAAAGTGTGGCACCTTCTCACCACGCACATGCATTCCAACATGCTACTAAGTCATAGCGGTCCACCCTCCCCCTCACAAGATAGTTGTAAGGGCTGCTCCTTGGTTAAGAGTTGGGTGCAGTTAAGGGTCGTTGGCGTTGCTTCTGGAGTCTTAGTTGAGGTGCCAAGTCTCCCGAGAAAGAAATGTCAACCCTGGTGGCAGATGCTGAGCACCTCCTGTAGGGTGCATTTGTCACCATTTCACAAGATAGGGGTGAGTGGGATGGGAATGCAAAGGTCAAGGTGCGCTCGCAGTTCACGCAAAGGTATTCAGCTGTTCTCTCTGCCATCTGGATGAATGGAAACACAGTAGTATCACGGAGAAGAAAAGAAAGCCGAAGGAGCGATGATAAGTATTAACGAACTGTGAGGGGCGGGTAGTGTTGTTCTGGAAGTAGCAGGGTGATTAATTTAACTGGGAGTAGCAGGGAGGACAGAGCAAAAGACAAAGTAGTGCACTGACGGAAAACATATAGCCCCAAGTGAAAAGATTCATGTAGCAGGGGCAGTTTCCATGGCGGAACAAAAGGAGGGACTACTAAGTGTACTCACCAATGATAAGCCAGCATTTCTAAAGGACAGTAAGAGAACCAATGTAAAAGATGGACGTTTTCTTGAAGCCCATATCCTAGATACTACATGTCTCTTCGAGATGGCACATTCCCTGCCTAGGCAAGATCTCAAAAGGGCAATTTTCATTGAGTTGAACGTGTTGAATTTTAAGATTACTCTATGATGTACACTTTAAAATGTGGAAGTCTATCACATATAGATTAAACAGCGTCTTTATTAACTGAGCAGCGCCATAAAATGGGGAAGTGGAAGCAAATATGAAATAAATGTATTTATTGATCAGAAAATCAGTAAATTAAAAGGAAGGGGGGCTTTGAAGTTGTAACTTATGCAGTTGCAGTCAGTGGAACACTGAATGACAGATTTGAGTGTTTTTCTCGACAGTGAAATGATCTCTAAAAAGTTAACTTCATTTTAGAGGCAATATTTTATTGTAGTGAGAGCACCGCAAACATGAGGAGGGGTGTGGGGTCTGGTGGAGGCTGATTACAGGAAGGAGCTAGTGATTGGGAGGGAACACGTAAATGCAGGGTTGGTTCTATATACATTTTCAGTTTATCAACAGTTTGATATCATGCCTAAAAAGGTCATACAAAAAGTTCATATACACACAATAACGCAAATCATATTTAAAAACGTAAACTTTTACAACTGAGATATACTTTTACCCGCCCACATACTAGCTTTTAAAATCAACAAGAACTTGTTTTAACCCTTGACCCTTAGTGCGACATATATTAAGGCCACGTTATGCAGCTGCCTTATTGCACCGCCACAAAAGGGAGCCAGATTGCAACACATGGTCTCAAAACAGGACTTGTTGTTCGGGGGAGGTTTGGCCCGAGTGTCAAACTGCCATCAAATGGCAAACTGTCATTTTGCTTGGGTCTCTGAAAAGCCTGGACCCGGATTTAGGGGAATGGGGCTGCACACGCTACATCTGGGTTGTAAATATTTAGATTTGTACACAGTTAGACATTTTAAACTCACACAAGTATGAGGGACAGGGAGATGGATAGTGAAGTGATTTACTCACTCTGACACACTGGAAAACTTAACTGAAATACAAGGTTTGCATTACATCGAACAAGTAATTGAAGTACATATTTTTACACATTCGTCTTCTTTAAGGAATTTGAGCATAAAGGCACAAAATAAGTGACAATTTGACCTTAAAGTCTCCTTATTTAAATATGGAGACTTTAAGGTCAAATTAGCCCTGTATGCAGATGATCTTATTCTGTACACTCAGAACCCTGGCAAGGCAATTCCGATTCTGATGACTAAAGCAGAACTTTTTGGGACGGTATCAGGATATAGAGTAAACAGAGATAAGACTGAAATTATGTAGCGGTATCAACCAATTCAGACTCCGGGGGTAAAGTCACACATGCGCTATCTAGGGATTACAATCACGCAGAATTTAGCAGATGTAACGATCGTTAACTGGAGGAAGACCAGCCAGGAGATAGCGAGATTGTTGGTTAGGTGGGCAAATCTTCCCCTCAACCTATATGGTAGAGTTAATCTTATTAAGATTATCGTCCTGCCAAAGGTCACCTTCCTTTTTAACTCTGTTCCGTTATCATTTGATAAAAGAGAGATAGCAAAACTACAGGGTAAGATCTGCAGTTTTATTTGGGCCTCGAAGGGCCCGCGTATATCTTGGAAAAGATTGAGGAGGAGGGTTTAGAAGGGGGGGGCTGGCACTTCCGGATTTGTTGATATATGGTTATGCTTTTCATTTCAAGAATTGTCGGATGCTGTTAAATAAATATGATGACTCTGCAATTGGTATTCTATACGGTGCAATGCTTAGTGAATTGAGGGATGCGCAAGACCAATTTCTTTTTAAGGTTGGAGACCCAAAGTTTTTTAAGAAAGTAAGACTGAAGATTTTGTTAGAGGCTTTGAAAACTTGGTACTTCATTCGGAAAAAACTAGGAGTATCTTATTATTCTGCCAACGCCCCGATCTGGGATTCTCCAGGAACCCCTGAGTGTCTAAAAGATCTGCTCAGCCTACCTTTGAAGCATGCGGGGATTTCCCATTGGGGAGATCTGATGCTGGGAACTGATTTGGTAAGTTGGAATACTTTGAGCTTATGTACATGTCGACAACTAACCAATTTAAATTTGATCAACTTTCCGTTTGGTAGGCGAGTCAGGACTGGGAGGAGCATAAGGATGATTCCTGGTTAAACCAAGCTATACATTCTGCTACCATCAAGAAGGAGATTGCTCTGTGGTACCGAATGTTGGTAGAAGTAGAAGATGAACCGGAGAAGGACATTCAAAAGCTCTGGGGCGATGCTGTAGTTAATGCAAATTTGACTGAGACATGGATGACATCATTTGCATTGCTCCGGGAGATTGTTAAACCTGCTTTTTTTAAACGTAACCACCTTTTTACCCTCCACAGGGTCTATTGGACCCCAGCGAAGTTAGCAAAATTTTCAGAAGTACAGTATGTCTGTCCAAGATGTCAAGATCCCTCAGCAACGATCTTCATATGTTTTTAACATGCCCAAAGATTACCAAATTTTGGATAGAGCTCAGTAAATTTTTGTTGGAAGTTACTGGTGTACAGGTGAGGGTAAGTCCTTTACTTGTGTTTTTTGGAAGTTGCCAGGGTTCGATCTCTGTTACAAATAAGAAGGTTATAAGATTTATTTTCTATGTAATTGTCTTGGCGAGACGAGAGATATGTAGTGCATAGAAATTAGGATCTCCACCCCCTTTTCTGGAATGTAAAAAGAATATTATTTCTATAAGTCAACAGGACATTGCATGTGACCCTAGTAGCCGAGAAAAGATTTGGGCTATGTTGGTGGACTGGAGTCAAAATCCTGGGGTCCAATGAGTAAGCCAATAAATAGCTGTTGGTCCTGTGCCCCTTCGTTCGCACGGTATACCAGAGAAGGGTGGAAGTGGAAACAGCTTGATTTCTTGAGTGGAATGACTCTATCCCCGGCCGGCCGATCTGGCAATGGGATGGGAGTATTGCCAACAAGTACATTGGCAGAATGAGGACACATAAAAAAAAAAGAAAGTGACAATTTCACTAGGCGCAAACAAGCTTAAGAAAAACACATGGACACATGTTGCATTTAAAAGTGACACCGTAGGAACTTCAGCAAGAAGCCACATTTTACCACAGCGCTGGTACAAGGTAGACCAATGATTTAGAAACTGAATTCAACACATGGATCACTTAAAAGGGATTTTCAATCTTGTTTTTTTGCATGTGTGCGAGGCCATACCACGTTGGCAGGACTAACTCAGACATTAATGTGTGTCCTCACGTCACCTCTTCTCCTACTTAGGTGCTTGCAAACAAGGACAAGATGCAAGACATTCAGACCATGTGTCCTGCATTATTTACAGACAGTACTGTAGCAGCGACTACACATGGCGCACAGTCTAGAGGGGCCGCTTGTTGGGTTGACTGCTTTCCGTGCCTTTTTAGATTCGTATCTCCGCACTGAGAAGTCCAAATGGCATGGACTTTGCTATAACTATGAGGGTAGGATTCTGTGACTTGTATGTTTACCTCTCAGTACTTAGAGTGACCACTGGCAAGCTGGGAAATAGTATTTTTATGGATTGTTCATAACTTTCATGCAGTGGGACGAGCCTGCACACAATTAAAAAAAGAAAAATACAATATGTTCACTTAAGTTTGATCTTGGAAAGTTGCCTTCATATTGATTAAGGGGTAGAAGTGTCCAGACAGTTGCAATTTACATTGACATTGTCAAAGCAAATTATTTAAAAGGAATTTTTTGATCTGCGCTGCTGCATAGCAAACATTTAATGGAGGCAAGCTAAATGGGTTGATGCTGTTTTATCCCTGGCTGTGATTACAGGAAAGCACAGAGCAATGAAGGAGCAAGGAGGAGTTGGTAATGCTCTCGTTCTGTAGTGGTTGCCCACTTGCAAGCCCACAATGGCTATAAATTGACACAGTATTGTTTCCTGCCGAGTTACTGATTGCAGGGAGACTGAATACTCTCCTTTATACTGCAAAATCACGAATGCATACAGAGCATCCAGTAAGAGAAGGGGGTTATTATTGAGGGAACTATGAACACCCCCCTGATTTGCATGGCTACTCACAATTTTCTAACAGCTAAAACTTACTTGCTGAAAGCTTCTGAAATGACTAGCTAAAAAACACTGCACACAGTGTTCCTGCAGGACTCGAAATTCTGATGGAGCCCATAACTCTCTCTCACCAGCCCCATTGGAGTTACAGCAGTACTTGTATGGAGGTCCTTTGAGGTGGAATCTTTGAGAGATGTGATCACACATATCGAGTCATTTTTACCCTATTCTCAAGAATCTCGTTATTTTTCTCTTGACTTGTATTGTCTTCCTAAAACGAGGTTTTTATATATGCAAGTGAAGTTGAAAAACAGCAGAAGTGGTTAACTGAGACCTGACCTAGTTAATAACTTGGATGGCTATACCGATTAGAAGTCTGCATGGTAGGATTTGCTTGAATGAGCAGTAGCAGATAAACATCAACTAAAGGGGACAAGTGGACGAACGCTTGATGGAAGACCTTACTGAATGGGCTGATATGTTTTCTAATTTAATCGATTGCCCAAACAATAGACCACCTTGAACTAGAATGTGTTATTTGATGATTTCACTTGAGAACTACAATATGGTTACAGCACACTATGTTAACCGGTGGGGTTTGTATGGTGTGGGTTGTTGATAACATGCTATGGACTTTGATTCTATGGATGGGATGGGAGATAGTACTAAATAAGGTGGACGTACATACACATGTATTTTGTTGTGGTTCATCTGTATTTTGTTTGTGTTCCTTTTGCTTTCTGTTAAAATGCAATAGCACTTTTTATTCATAAAAAACTGTAAGGTCAAGATTTGAAAATATGGAGAAGAAACAATAGATATTTCAAGATGAAGCGGTGTTACTTGAATTCTGCAAATATTGTCAATCCAAGGAAAGTGACACAAAAACCATACAAACTAGAAATGACAGGCGTAATTCAAATGAACATTATGAACTTGGCAGTCACAGCCAATACAACTGGTGGGCCTTGGACCGGTTTGGAGTGTTTAATGATTTAAGTTTTCTTTAAGAATATTCTTATCAGTAAAATGGCTATTATTGCACAGGCAATTCCGTTATTTATTTGAACAATTGCAAGATAGCACAACAAAGGAAATGTGCAGAGAATCTTTTACAGAACCCTACAAGCAATATGTTGTTTCTCTATGGGAATATCTATTACTTCTGGTGGAATGCCTGTATAGAGAAGATTTATTTAGTTATTTATCAGAATCCATTCATCTTTAATGGAAGTCCACTAGATTGAGCAAAGGTAAGGCCTATTAATTTCATAATATTTTACCTTATGTATCCATTGTAGCATTGAAATTAAATTGTTAATGGATCCTAGGGATATGTATTTAAATATAAAGGTTAATCAAATGTTTAAAATCCGTTTAGAGAAATTGTTATTGTAGTAATAATCTAATATAGTTTTAAAATTAACGGTCATACATTTTGATTAAACATAAGAAATAAAGGGAAATGTATTTTTACTTTAGATTGTTAACCTTGAATTGCTGTTCATTTGATCACTTTCCGCCAAGTATTCAACTAAAAGTAGTTATTTTTCACAAAATTCCTATATGAGGAAATTCTATTCTATACACTATAGTAAAGAAAATATGAGTAAAGGTCGTTAACCTGAAAGGACAAGCTACTTACCTTCAGTAACGTCTTAGCTGGTAGAGACTTGATCGAGCCGCAGGCTCCTTACCTCTGAATTTCCCAGACGTCAAACTAGATCCGGACGTTTTTTCTTCTAGCAATATACTTGCATGCCGGTAGGTGGTGTAAGTCGGCTCCGCGGGAAGGTGGCGGCGTCTCAGCCGTTGTGACGTCTGCGTCACCTATAGGCACCACCTTGCCGCAGTGACGCTAGTTACTTTTCATGACTTTTCACATCAGAATCGCGGAGCCATGAAGTGCACTGGCATTGGTGTGTTTCTTGACAACTAGGACCTTGAAAGGCGGTCAGCCCTGATTCTAAAAACCTGTCCGCAGTGCAGGGAGGATGGGTGTGTCGGTAAGGAATCTGCGGCTAGATCATTTCTCTACCAGATAAGGCGTTACCGAAGGTAAGTAAGTTGTCCATCTGATAGAGACATATAGCTGCAGATTCCTTACCTTTGTATAGATACCCAAGCAATACCACCCCCAGAGGAGGAACTGTGGACAAGTTTAGACCAGGAAGTTCTGTAGGACAGAGCGGCCAAAAAGCCATCCCTTCAGACTTGACTGTCCAGACAGTAGTGTTTGGTAAACGTGTGCAGGGATGCCCACGTTGCTGCCTGACAAACGTTGAGGACTGGAACACCACGTTTTAATGCAATGGTAGTAGCCTTAGCTCTGGTGGAATGAGCCCTTAAGCCTTCAGGAGGCTGCTTTTATGCCAGAGCACAGCAAATATGATGCAGAGTATGACCAACTGTAAGAAAGTCCTCTTCTGCACCACACAACCTTTCTTTGATCCAGCATACCCCACGAAGAGTTGGTCATCCACTGTAACTCCTTAGTGCAGTCAAGGTAGAACGACAACGCTCTTTTTGGGTCCCAACAGTGGAGTTGCACCTCTTCTTTGAAGGGGTGTGGAGCAGCCTAGAAAGTGAGCAAGGTGACCGATTGCCCCACGTGGAAATGTGTTTCCACCAGGGCATTTCCCCGGTGAGCCGCCAGGGTGGGGGCCGGTTTGGGCCCCTGTGGTGCCATTTTTCAGCCGCAACCGGCCCTGGCAAACAGCTCGGCCGCACCCCCAACTCCCTGGGTGGGGGCGGCCGAGCACTTTGCCAGGGCTGGTTTTGGTTCCCTGTCTGGCCCTGGTTACCACTTTCGGTAAGAAAGAGGCTCTAGTGCGAAGCACCAACTTATCAGGGAAGATGGTCAGGTAAGGAGGGATGGATGACAGACCCTGCAATTCACTCACCCTCCTGGCAGATGTCATTGTCACTAAAAAGGTTGTTTTGAGGGTAAGCAGCCGGAGGGAACAGTTGTGCAGAGGTTCAAAAGGAGTACACATCAGGAAGGTGAGAACTAAATTAAGGTTCAACTGAGACATGATAAAGGGGCAGGAGGGAACATACAGATCTAAACAAGGCTCTCCCCACTGCCCAAAGGGACCTTGAGCCACCTCCGGATGGAGACGCCATTTGTGATCATCCTGGCATTGATGGCTGAGTTCGTCTGTTCAGGCGTTCAGATAACCTGCAAGGTTTTGAACCACCAGGGATATGCCCTGCTGTTCCAGCCAAGCCCAGAGATGCAGGGCGTCTCGCCAAAGGGTTCATGACGCCAACCCGCCCTGTTTCTCACAGTAGCACATGGCAGTGGTGTTATCCGTGAACACTGAACCAGCTTTCCCTTGATTGAAGGAAGACAAGCTTTCAATGCCAAGCGAATCAGAGTCCTCTGATCTCCATCTCTCCCAGATGGCAGTCCCATCCCAGGAGAGACGCTAATGTCACCACTGTGTGGTATGGTTGGGAAAGGGAGAGGGGTCTGCCTCTGACCCAGTCGTGGTCTGTTAGCGACCACTGCAGGTCCTGTGCAGTTCTCTCCGAGATCTGGACCATGTCAGAGACATTCCCCTGATGCTGTGCCCACTGGAACTTCAAGTCCCACTGCAGAGCCTGCATAAGCCATCTGGCATGTGTCACTATCAGGATGTAGAAGGCCATGAGGCCCAGCAGCCTCAGAGTCATTCTCCCCGAAATTCACGATAGAGGCTGAAACATCGGTTTCATAGCCTGAATATCCTAGACTCACCGTTCGGTGGATAGGCATAAAATTGCACTGTGTCCAGAACAGCTCCAATGAAAAGGAGCATCTGAGAGGGAGTCAGGTGCGACTTTGGCACATTAACAGAGAACACCAGCGAATGCAAGAGGTTTGCCATAGTCTGGAGGTGAGAGACAACCACTTGGGCGTCGGTCTAGGTCCACTCTCTCCCCGCAGCTGTGCCGTCTCTTGCCTCCAGTCCCGACCTTCTCCTTGGGAGGTTCGAGGCTGCTGCCCGGTCCAACTGGGATCAGACTGCCTGCAACCACCGTAACCTTTCTCAGCCGTTTTTTTCTTAATTTTTCCCTGTTGTGCCACTGTTATTGTGCCCATCTGTGTCTTGCTCTAATTCAACCACTGTTTTTATTTTCTCGTACCTGCCTGTTCCTTTCGCCTTTCGCCGCTGCTGCCACCGCCCCGGGAATTTTCCCTTGCACCCGCCTCCCAGCTTCTCCCACCTCCCCTACTTAATGGCGATCGCTGCGCGGTTGCGCAGCGGACACACGCAGCGGGCGGGACGCAGGCACGCCAAAGACTCACCAAAGGCAGGCCCATCTGCGCCCGTCCGCAACCCGACCACGGCCAGCGGCAGGAACCCTGGACCTCCCACCACCCATCGCTACGACACCACCACCCTCCTCGCACTCAACCCTGGAAGACTTAGAGAATGCCAACGGGCCTCGCCGAACACGACCCACGGCCAGTTCTCCTGCCTCCACTGCCTCCAAACCCTCACCGCCACCCCGGCTTCCAACACCGGCGACGCCAGCACCAGCGACACCCTAAAATGCATCCTCCTCAACGTACGCTCTATACACAAACACGCCATGGAAATCTGGAACCTACTCGACTCTCTCTCTCGCCCGACATCGCCTTCTTCACAGACACCTGGACAAACGTATCCTCCACCCCCGACATCAGCACGGCCATCCCAGACGGATACAAGATCCAGAGGAAAGACTGCCCCAACCACCCAGGAGGGGGCCTCGCCGTCTCCCACAAGAACACCCTCCGCCTCACAACCTCCAGCGAAACCTTTCCCTCCGCCGAACACCTGCACTTCCAGATCCAGACCACCCCCAAAGCCACACTCTGAGGAATCCTCGTCTACAGCCCCCCGGCCCCCGAACACCCTTCGCCACCCTTGGTGGACTTAAACAACTCAACACACTGACCCACAGAGCAGGACACACCCTCAACCCCATCTTCGCGGCAGGAAACAGCGTCCAATTCAGCCACACAACGCAGCCGCCGTGGACTAACCACCACTGCGTACACTTCGCCATCAACAAACCCAGGGCACCCAAACCAGCCCCACGCCCACCACGAAGGAACTGGAGCAAGGTTACCGATGAGCAACTTAACTCCACCCTCACCCGAGACAACCACACCTGGGCACCCGACGCAAACGACGCAGCCAGAGAACTCCACACCTGGATCTCCGACTGCGCAGACGTGTCTGTCTGTAAACCGCAGGTAGCGTCGATGAGCAGGCAGGACGGGAATGTGAAAATAGGCATCCTGTAAGTCTAATGCTACAATTCAGGCTCCTGGGTCCACGACAGACAAGACCTGAGCTAGAGTGAGCATCTTGAACATTTCGTTTTTGAGAAAGTAGTTGAGGGCTCGCAGATGTATGATGGAGCGCAGGCCTTTACCTTTTTCGAGACCAGAAAGTAGCAGGAATAGCAACTACAGTCTACTTCTGACACCGGCAACCTCTCTATGGCTCCCTTGGCCAAGAGAGTCATGACTTTCTCCTGAAGGAAAGTCAGGTGATCCTCCATGAGCCGGTCGTAAGTTGGAGGCATGGAGGGAGGGCAGTCTCAAAGGGGACGGATTGCTGGAGGTAATGGCTGACCCTGCTACCAACTGGCTGCCCATGATTTGAAAAGGCCGGACTAGGAAAGTTTGGAGGCCGGCAAAAGGAGCGAAAGGCAGACTGGGGACGAGTGTCCACAGAGAGGCCCAAGGAATTGGCCGTAGCCTGGGAATCCTGGAAGCAATTTATTTATTTTATTTATTTATTTTTACAGATTTGTAAAGCGCATGGCTGCCCGTAAGCGTCCCAGCGCTGATGATAAAGAAACCAAACGCGTGGAAGCCTTACGGGAACAGCCAGGTCTTGAGTGCCCTACGGAATGAGAGTAGGTTGGGCTGGGCTCTGATGTCCAGGGGCAGTGAGTTCCATAACTTGGACGCGTTATAAGCAAAGAGACGACCTCCAGAGCGGATCTTCTTGATTCTGGGAACGAATGCCAAGTTACAGTGTGAAGAGCGTAATGTTCTATTGGTGCTATAAGGAGTGATAAGATTTTTTAAGATGGGTGGGGCCTTACCATGCAGAATTTTATATATCGTGCAAAGTGCCTTAAATTGTATCCTTTCTTGGATAGGCAACCAATGCAAGGCAATCAAAGCAGGTTTAGCTGAACAGCGACGATGGGTTCCTGTGAGAAGACGAGCGGCAGTATTTTGTACTATCTGGAGTTTTGAGAGTACTTTTTGGGGGGCGCCCAGATAGAGGGCATTGCCATAATCCAGGCGAGACAGCACAAGGCCGTGAATCAAGAGTTTTTGTGATTGCGTTGGGAGTAGTGGCAAGATTTTTCTCGCGGTCCGTAAAAGGCCATGGCACACACCAGCCGTTTTTCTTGCATGGGTGAAAAAGTTACGGTCTTCGTCTAGCCAAATTCCTAAACTCTTGATTTCCTTTTTTGGGTTGGGTGGCGAGCCCATACAGGGCGGCCACAGAGATTTAGGTTGGTAAAGTGACTGATTACCTAGAACCATCATCTCAGTCTTATCGTTGTTAAGTTTAAGATGTGAGATGTTCATCCATTTGGTTATGTCGCTAAGACAATTATGAAGGTTGGTGAGGGATTGGTCGTGCTGACTTAAAGAGACTACCAATTGGGTATCGTCAGCATACGTTAAGAGCTTAATACCAAAAGGGGTAACGATTTTCTCCAAGGGGGACATGTAAACATTAAAAAGAGTCGGACTCAGGGACGAACCCTGAGGAACTCCACAGCTGACAGCAGTGGACCTTGAGGTAAAATTACCATCTGCTACCTGGAAGGATCTATCGCTAAGGAAGGATTCCAACCAGGACAAGGCCGTTCCAACGACTCCAAGATCTCTGAGCCTATGGACCAGTACAGGATGGTTGACGGTGTCGAGGCTGCACTCAGGTCCAGGAGGATCACTGCCACTGATCCCCCTGAGTCGATGATTTTCCTTGCTTCTTCGACAACCGCCAACATCGCAGTTTCTGTGCTCTGGCTGTGCCTGAATCCCGTCTGGGACGGCTCCAGAAGACCATTCGTTTCAAGGTATTTGGAGAGTTGGTGATTAACATATTTTTCGGCTATTTTGCTGTTGCCTGGGAGCAAGGACATCGGCCGGAAATTGCCTAGTTCTAGTGGATCCAAATGAGATTTCTTAATAAGGGCTTTGACAATTGCTTTTTTCCAACTGGGTGGAACAACGCCATGTGTAAGCGAAATGTTGATCAGATTCGTCAAATAGGGAAGAATGGTAGGCGCAACTAACTTTAGGATGTTAAATGGTGCGGGATCAATTGGAGAACCACTTTTAATTGAATGTAGTATAGGGGAAAGAGTTTCTACTATCAAGGGAGTGAAGTGGGACAATTGATGAGTTGTAACATGGGGAGTGAGACTAGGCCAATTAAAGATGGAGGGAGCGTCAAATGATTGTGGTGGAAGAGAGCAATCCAGCGCAATTTCTGCCTTGTCTCCGAAGAGATGGCTGCCATCAAAGGGCATGTCCATGAGAGAGGCCTGGACATCCCCTGAAAAGCCAGAAGTCCTCAACCAGGCGTGGTGTCTAATAGCCACTATCATTGAACTCGCTCTGCCCAGTGAGTAGGTCGTGCCGAGCCCACAACGGATGGTGAAATTTGCAGCATCTCTCCCATCTGACACCACTTGGGAGAGGATGGCCTGGGCCTCCTACGGGACCTGTCGCGCAACTTGCGCAACTGTTTCCCACAAAGTGTGGGAATAACAGCCCAATTAGCATGCGGTGTTCACCAACCACAATGCAAGGCTGGAAGAAGAAAAACTTTTCTTACCCCAACTATCCAGCCTCTGGGGTTCCCAATCCAGGGGTGCCCCTTGGGAGATAGAGGGTTGGACCACCGAGCCCTCAGTGGTAGGGTAATTGGTGAGGAAAGAAGAGTCACCCGGTGCAGGGCGATGTGTCTATTCACAGGAGCCCCTGCATTGGGCTTGAGCCAGGTGCCCAGAAGGACATCAGTTAAAGCCTCTTTAAAAGATACCATGGGTTCCAATGAGGAGACACCAGGCTAAAGGACCTCCGTCAAGATGTTTGTCTTGACTGCCACAGAACGGGGCTCAAGGTCTAGGACCTCAGCGCCCTTCACGCCACCATAGCGTATGATGCTCACCTCCGCAGCCACGGTAGGGGGATAAAGCAGGCCAGAATCTGAAGAGGTATCCAGTGCACTGGCCTCAACCTCAACCAATGCCTGACACTTTCCTTGTCGTTTTAAGGCTGGTCTTGTAAAGGGTCCAGTGACCCCTACCAATCTTCCTCCATTCCGAGTCCTTCAGAATAGGGCTGAGGATACTACCCAGAACCCAAGGGTATCACGTCAGTAGGTGCCAATCCGCAACGGATCAAAGTCTGCATGTTTTATTCTTGCTCACGGCGTGCGTTGGGACTCTCTTCTTATCCCCCCGTGCCAGCAACTCCATGGTCGTTCACCACTTAGTGGGCTGTTTCAAAGGTGTTGTGGAGTACTGGGTGCAGGGGACATTTGGTGGAGTAGGACGATGAGAGGGATGTCAGATATGGGCTTCTCCTTCACCTGCCATTTCAGGAAATAATATTCTCTTGGAAGAGTGAGCATAACTAGACTTTTATTCATGCCTCTTAAAGATGGTCGCCTCTCCAGTGTTTGCTGCCCGAAGTTCCTAATCCAATAAGTTCTCAGTCTTTTTTCCTGTTGCAACATTACCTTTCTAAGTAATATATAAGGAGGCTTGGGCTAGAGGAGGATGCTTTGCAATGCAATTCATCTCCCAATGTTTTGCTTCGTTCATCACCAACTGTACCTTTTTGTTTCTTTTTCTGCAGCAAGGTTCCTTTGGAATTCTCTTCCTGAAGACCCTACATACCCTGGGTTGTTTTCTCAAACCTGAATTCAGGTTGGGTTTTTTGTCTTGCTTTTTACCTTCTACACCAACTCCCAACTACAATCAATTACCACCAATACTGCAAAAGACTTTTTTTTATTATCCTTTGTTGTTTCAAGTCCTAACTGTACCCTCTTACTGAGATACATGCCTTTCACATACATATTACTGTGCAGGGTGGCCTTGTGGCTTGTGGGAGGAGCTGGGGTGTAATAGAAAACTCTGTAGTGCAAGAGAGGCACGACACTCCAGGGGGTCCCAAACCTTGATGGGGGGCCCATTCAGCCCAGGGCTAATGATTATCTGTGAGACATGGGAGACTTGGGAGGACCCTCATCACATTCTGCAGGTAGGCCCTATCATTAAGCCACTGGTGAGAAGTCACCCTTGCTACAGCCAATGAAGAAGGATTCTAGAGTGACTTTAACTGCATCTACTCCTTGACATATGCAGTCAGAATTCCTCAACTTTATTGTGATCAGCAAAACACAGAAGGTAAAAATGTACACTGAAGACCTAGCAGAGTACCTGGATTGACAGACAGTCTTTACTGTGGAAATCATTATTTTCGTAGGTTATACAATGAACACAACAAACCTTTCAAGGATTTCTTTTTTTTTGTTTAAATTCTTTTATTGGTATTTAGCATTTCATGTTACAAATGATGAGACTGTTATTAGAAAACGACATGCATTATCAGGAAGTTGAACAGTGACTATAGATAATAGAGTTAACTACATTATGGCATATTACAAACATTGAACATGTTACAGTAGAGTATTCTGGGTGCTACCCCCTTGCCTGATGCTGTTTCTGTGTCAGTGCTCTTGCTAGAACCTGGTTAGGTGAGTTCCCCATGATCGTGGATTGATGGTTTATCCCCACCGTTACGTTTTTGTGCTGTCATATATGATATTTTGAGGAATGCATATCTGTTTGAAAAACCATCAGTTTCGGAACAGCCGATGAGGAAGAAGAAGAAGAATTATCAACTTTTGGGGGTAAACTGGGGAGGTTATTGGGGAGCTGCTGGAATATATAGCGGTGTACACCCTTGTGCAGCAAGTTGTATTTCCATTTCACGGTGTGGTGTCGTGTATGTGGGGGAGGTCGTAGTAGATCGTCTCAGCGTAGTGCATGGGATTATATGGCGTGGCACCTACGCATCACTGGCCTTAGATACCTGGGCTTGGCATGGTGCCTGCTTCTGTCAGTCCTATGGGGGATAGGGATGGAGTATGGGATCGTGAGGCCATAGGTGAGTCTGTTTGCTCTGTTTCGTGCATGAATTGGTATAATAATTGTGTCCATTCCAGGGATATGGGATGTTTGCGTATTCCCTTCACTTCCTCCCTCCTCCCATAGTACCTCTTCTTCTGCCGCTCCCCATTTTTTCATGGCGCCTATCCAGGCTGCTTCAGGGGGTCCCTCCGGGGCCCGCCAATACATGGCTATTCCCCTTTTTGCTAAGAGAATGGCGAGGGGTGCGAAGCGGCTTTGTACCTTTTCGGACTTCCGCCTACGGAAGATACTGAGGGCACATGCTTTCCATGTGGATATGGTCATAATATTTGTTGTCGCTCTGAGTGTTTAGTGCACTTTGTCCCAATACTGTTGGACAGTGGGGCAATCCCAAAACATGTGCTTGAAGACCGCCTCAGGGGTCTGGCAACGGTGGCATGCATAGTGTGTATCGGGGTAAAAACGGTGAAGGCAGTGTGGAGTGAGGTATGGTCTGTGGAGAATATTGAATTTCCCTTCGTATAGGTCTTCGGGAGAGTGGTCGAGTTTCACCCCTAGATATTGAAGCGCTGCAGTACTCCAGGCAATAACAAACCTTTCAAGGATATCCCAAAATTGTAAAGAATATGTGAGATATATAATTATCAAGATTACTACAGACTCAATAAATGTGTTTCAGCTTAATTTACAAACAGTGTCAATGGAAAGTATTTTAACATTAAACCATCTTTTACCAGAAGCCCTAATTGCAAGAAGGCAGCCTCACTTCAACTACCATGTACATGCTCTGAACTGCTTATTTTTATGGCTCAAATCTTAAATTAACAACCTTATCTAACTTAATAAAAGTAATCAGCTACCCAGAAAATACACTATTACAACCATTGGATAACAGAGGTTTCGGCACAGTGACTTCACATTATAATATTTGGCCTCTCATCTGGATAAGATTCAATTTATAAAAGTCTTTAGTATATGTTTATAGGGGAATTTACTTTTTGTGAGTTCTTCCAAAAGTTATTCTATTTTATTTTGGACTGGTTTGCACTGTTATATTTAGATTCCGGGCACTTAGATGCTGCAAAACACCTTCCAGTGCATGTGTTCTGATCCCTTAAACAAGATAAGTAATTGACTTTTTACAACTGACAAATTAGTCATTTAGGTTAAGCATCAGTAAAGCTGTGCTGAAAACATCACAAGTGGCATAAAAGGCAGATGTCACATGTGAGATGCTGTGTGCTAAAGCTACAACAAGGACAGGTCAGAATAAACCTTTCTGATTTACTTAAAATACTACTTCTAACATTATTTAAGTCACCTATAAAATATGTCTTGGAGCAAACAAAGCACAATTCATAGTGTATAGATGCGAGATATGCCAAACTCAAAAGAGTTTTCTTTCTGCAAAGACTGAAGCAGTTCTTCCCATGTATGAAGGCCTCGTTCAAGTACATAAATTCATATGTTCCTAACTTGAATTACAGGAAAACTAGAGAATACAGTTTTGAAGCACTTTTTTAAGCTTTAAAATGAATTCCTTCATGAGTGTAGATTTGTGGCATACAAATCAAAAATATGTTTTCTAGAGAAGTTGATCAATCAATCAATCAATCATAGCACTTATAAAGCGTACTACATACCCGTGAGGGTCTCAAGGCACTAGGGGGGGGGGGCTGCTACTGTTCGAAGAGCCAGGTCTTGAGAAGTCTCCTGAAGGTTAGGAGATCTTCGGTCTGCCGCAGGCGGATGGGGAGGGTGTTCCATGTCTTGGCTGCGAGGTGGGAGAATTATCTGCCACCGGCGGTCACTCTTCGGATGCGGGGGATGGTGGTGAGGGCGTGGTCTGCAGAGCGGAGCTGGCGGGTGGGGGTGTAGAGGCTGAGTCAGCTGTTGAGGTACGCTGGTCCGGTGTTGTGGAGTGCCTTGTGTGCATGGGTGAGGAGTTTGAAGGTTATCCTCTTGTTGATGGGGAGCCAGTGCAGGTCTCCTAAGTGGGGTGTGATGTGGCTGCGGCGAGGGATGTCGAGGATGTATGACGTTACAACGCACACTTTTACAACGCATGCACTTACAACGCATTTTTTACAACGCATAATCCATTACAACGCACTACACTTACAACGCATGACACTACAACGCATTTTTAAAAACTACCTTTACAATGCATACCATTACAACGCATAATATTAAATTGCATTTAAGGTAAGTATTAGATAGTATAGGGGTAAAAACTACTTTTCTAACTCCAGGGGGTGCAACAGTAGGGTAAATGTTGGATAGTATAGGGGTAAAAATTACTATTCTAACTCCAGGGGGTGCAACAGTAGGGTAAGTGTTGGATAGTATAGGGGTAAAAATTACTATTCTAACTCCAGGGGGTGCAACAGTAGGGTAAGTGTTGGATAGTATAGGGGTAACAATTACTATTCTAACTCCAGGGGGTGCAACAGTAGGGTAAGTGTTGGATAGTATAGGGGTAAAAATTGCTATTCTAACTCCAGGGGGTGCAACAGTAGGGTAAGTGTTGGATAGTATAGGGGTAAAAATTGCTATTCTAACTCCAGGGGGTGCAACAGTAGGGTAAGTGTTGGATAGTATAGGGGTAAAAATTACTATTCTAACTCCAGGGGGTGCAACAGTAGGGTAAGTGTTGGATAGTATAGGGGTAAAAATTACTATTCTAACTCCAGGGGGTGCAACAGTAGGGTAAGTGTTGGATAGTATAGGGGTAAAAATTACTATTCTAACTCCAGGGGGTGCAACAGTAGGGTAAGTGTTGGATAGTATAGGGGTAAAAATTACTATTCTAACTCCAGGGGGTGCAACAGTAGGGTAAGTGTTGGATAGTATAGGGGTAAAAATTACTATTCTAACTCCAGGGGGTGCAACAGTAGAGTAAGTGTTGGATAGTGTAGGGGTAAAAATTACTATTCTAACTCCAGGGGGTGCAACAGTAGAGTAAATGTTGGATAGTGTAGTGTAATTTTATGCGTTGTAATGGTAGGCGTTGTAATGGAATGCGTTGTAAAGGTAGTTTTTAAAAATGCGTTGTAGTGTCATGCGTTGTAAGTGTAGTGCGTTGTAATGGATTTTGCGTTGTAAAAAATGCGTTGTAAGTGTAGTGCGTTGTAACAGTTGCGTTGTAAAGGTTGTTCCCCGATGTCGAGGATCAGGCGTGCAGAGGCGTTCTGGATGCGTTGGAGCCGTTTCAGGAGTTTGGCCGGGGCTCCTGCGTAGAGTGCGTTTCCGTAGTCCAGTCTACTGCTGATGAGGGCCTGGGTGACCGTCCTTCTAGTTTTGGTGGGGAACCACTTGAAGATCCTGCGAAGCATGCGGAGGGTGTTGGAGCAGGAGGAGGAGACGGCGTTGACCTGCTTCGTCATGGAAAGGCTGGAGTCGAGGATGACCCCTAGGTTGCGTGCGTGGTCGGTGGGTGTAGGGGGTGCTCCTAGTGCAGTCGGCCACCAGGAGTCGTCCCAGCCTGAGGGGGTGGATCCGAGGATGAGGACCTCCGTCTTGTCCGAGTTCAGCTGCAGTCGGCTGTTTCTCATCCAGTAGGCGACGGCCTTCATTCCTTCGTGGAGGTTGGTTTTGGCGGTGTGGGGGTCTTTGGTGAGGGATAGGATCAGCTGGGTATCGCCGGCGTAGGAGATGATGTTGAGGCCTTGCCGTCGTGCGACGTGGGCGAGCGGTGCCATGTAGACGTTGAGCAACGTTGGGCTGAGGGATGAGCCTTGGGGTACGCCGCAGATGATCTTGGTGGCTTCGGAGTGGAAGGGGGGGAGGCGGATGCTCTGTGTGCTGCCGGAGAGGAAGGAGGTGGTCCAGTCCAGGACCTTCTCTTGGATTCCGGCGTTGTGGAGTCGTGTTCATAGTGTGCGGTGGCAGACCGTGTCGAAGGCAGCTGACAGGTCCAGGAGGATGAGGGACGCGGTTTCTCCGTTGTCAAGCAGGGTCCTGATGTCGTCGGTGGTGGCGATGAGGGCAGTTTCTGTGCTGTGGTTGCTGCGGAACCCGGACTGGGACGGGTCCATGATGTTGTTCTCCTCGAGGAAGTTGGTCAGTTGCTTGTTGACGGCCTTTTCGATGACCTTCGCCGGGAACGGGAGCAGGGAGATGGGTCGGAAGTTTTTGAGGTCCATCGGGTCCGCCTTGGGTTTCTTGAGTAGGGCGTTGATCTCTGCGTGCTTCCAGCTCTCCGGGAAGGTCGCTGTCTCGAAGGAGATGTTGATGGTTTCCCGGAGATGGGGTGCGATGGTGCTGCTGGCTTTGTTGAAGATGTGGTGTAGGCAGGGGTCTTCCGGGAATCCGGAGTGGATGGTGTTCATGATCTTGACGGTGTCGTCGTCGTTGATGTTGGTCCAGGCGAGCAGGCGGTTGGTGCGGGTGGTGGTCGTGGGAGCGGGGGTCTCAGCGGTTGCCGGTGTCGAAGCTGTCGTGGATGTCTGCGATCTTGCGATGGAAGAAGGTGGCCAGTGAGTTGCACAGGTCTTATGACGGTGGGATGTCGTTGGTGTTGGAGCTGGGGTTGGAGAGTTCCTTCACGATGTTAAAGAGCTCTTTGCTGTTGTGTGCGTTGTTGTCTAGGCGGTCTTTGAAGGAGGTCCTTTTGGCGGATCTGATGAGGTGGTGGTGTCTGCAGGTGGCATTCTTGTGGGGGTTTTTAGCTTTCTGGTGTTCGTTCACGGATCCAGTTTTTTTCGAGTTTTCGGCAGGTTCGCTTGGAGGCCTGCAGGTCTTCGGTGAACCAGCTGGCTTTCTTGCTGGTGTGGGTGTTGGAGGGCTTCTTGAGTGGGGCGAGGGTGTTGGCACAGTTGTTGATCCACTGTCTGAGGCTACGGGCTGCGGCATCGGGTCGGTCGGGTCTGCGGGTGGGCTCTGGGTGAGGGCGGTGGTTAGCTGGTCCTCTGTGACTTTGCTCCAGCGGCGACGAGGCATCTGCTGGGTGCGGTACCCCTACCTGAGCCTTGACAGCCTTGACAGGTCTTGTCTGGCTTTCCCTCTTGGAGGGACTATAATTAGATTTCAACAGTCTAGGAATAATCAAATATGTGCTAACAACCCTCAAAAAGGTCTTCATAAAAACAAAGGGCCTTTGGGGGCAGATGCTTTGCTGGAGGACTCATGAAAGGAAGAACTGGGAGGTTGTTTACAGGAGCATCCAAGTAGGCTGGATATTCCTGTTTATGTGATAATGGATGGATAATGTGGGTCTGCCTTTGAAGATGGCCTGTTCCTGACCAAGCTGGTTCTTCTTGGGGAGTGGGGGAAAGGCAGTCTGACAAAAGAAACAGCCTGCATACATCATTTTCCACTGGTGTGGATAGTGTGGCACCTTATTTTAATGTTCAACACTCCGTCCATCATTTCCTTTGGTTTTGCTTTGTTCGCCATAAGTTGGCAGGGTATGCTCAGACGTGAGTCCCTTGCTCACTTTGCCACTGGATTCAAGCAAGCCTGGCTGAAGACGGCTGAAATGCCAGATACCGGTCCTAGGAAGCTTGTTTCCGGTCCAGGGAAGACATGGCTTGGCGGTTCGGGCTGGACTGTTCCCATGAGGCACAGGGTCAGGCTGATTTGCATATGGCCATGTCTGAGCTGGGGTGGCAGAGTGGGCTAAAGAACGGTAATGGATTAAACCCAGATCAGTTGACTGGGGGTGAGTGCTTGCAATGTTCAACACTCCGTCCATCATTTCCTTTGGTTTTGCTTTGTTCGCCATAAGTTGGCAGGGTATGCTCAGACGTGAGTCCCTTGCTCACTTTGCCACTGGATTCAAGCAAGCCTGGCTGAAGACGGCTGAAATGCCAGAAACCGGTCCTAGGAAGCTTGTTTCCGGTCCAGGGAAGACATGGCTTGGCAGTTCGGGCTGGACTGTTCCCATGAGGCACAGGGTCAGACTGATTTGCATATGGCCATGTCTGAGCTGGGGTGGCAGAGTGGGCTAAAGAACGGTAATGGATTAAACCCAGATCAGTTGACTGGGGGTGAGTGCTTGCAATGTTCAACACTCCGTCCATCATTTCCTTTGGTTTTGCTTTGTTTGCCATAAGTTGGCAGGGTATGCTCAGACGTGAGTCCCTTGCTCACTTTGCCACTGGATTCATGCAAGCCTGGCTGAAAACGGCTGAAATGCCAGAAACCGGTTCTAGGAAGCTTGTTTCCGGTCCAGGGAAGACATGGCTTGGCAGTTCGGGCTGGACTGTTCCCATGAGGCACAGGGTCAGACTGATTTGCATATGGCCATGTCTGAGCTGGGGTGGCAGAGTGGGCTAAAGAACGGTAATGGATTAAACCCAGATCAGTTGACTGGGGGTGAGTGCTTGCAATGTTCAACACTCCGTCCATCATTTCCTTTGGTTTTGCTTTGTTCGCCATAAGTTGGCAGGGTATGCTCAGACGTGAGTCCCTTGCTCACTTTGCCACTGGATTCAAGCAAGCCTGGCTGAAGACGGCTGAAATGCCAGAAACCGGTCCTAGGAAGCTTGTTTCCGGTCCAGGGAAGACATGGCTTGGCAGTTCGGGCTGGACTGTTCCCATGAGGCACAGGGTCAGACTGATTTGCATATGGCCATGTCTGAGCTGGGGTGGCAGAGTGGGCTAAAGCACGGTAATGGATTAAACCCAGATCAGTTGACTGGGGGTGAGTGCTTGCAATGTTCAACACTCCGTCCATCATTTCCTTTGGTTTTACCTTATTTTAATAGGCCAGCCCTATGAATTGGATGAAGAACTTCAATAGCTGAACTAGCGTTCTGCCTTAGTGAATGGTACTTTCTGGTATTGTTTTGCAATAAAACCAATGGAAGTGCTGCAAAAGAGGGAAGAACGGAGTGCGGGAACCTTCTTAGATCCATCACCGTTCACTAGCCGGTGACCATTATCAGACAGATCCCCAACCCACAGACATTAGAACACTTGAGAAAGACGATAAGATCAAGGAGGGGATGACTACTTTATGTGTGCATTGGAGAGGACTAACGCAAGAATCATGCTCTCCTGTGTACCAAAACTCTGGCAAAATTCTTAAAAGTGTCAAGGAACTCCTTGGAAGGAGGTGTAGCAGGAACAGTGGAATTGGAATCTGTATGTGGCACTAAGCAAGAAGGCTTTTGGAAAGCTGTCTCCTCCTTGGATCTGTCACTTGAATCCCTAGGATAGTTCCTGTTCTGAATTAGAAATGTTTCTAGTGATAAGTACCAGTAAAAGGTAATACGGCTATCAGAGAAAGGAATAAGTTAGAAAGACAATTTTTTTTTTGTACTGCTCTCACCTTTTTGGTGCACACAACAAAGATTGAGTGGAAACTTATACTGATCATATGCTTCTTCCTGGAGCCCTGCTTGCCAACAACTTCCAACCTTTCCCCGCTGGATGATTTCTGGTCCAAAAAAGTGACTGAGTCTGAATCTATTATCTCTGAGTGTAATGAGGTGGCAAAGTGACCATGGCAGCAAAATTATTTTGGAGGCAACAATTTTCAAGTATTTCATACTGAAGGTTTCAAGCCCTTAATTCAAAATACTCGGACTTGTGAAGCCTTCAGCCGCTCTGCCACTTGAAGCGTTTCTGCCTCCAGCAGAATAACTAAATCAGAAGGTAAAACATATGACGTAGGTGAACTACAAGGCTTAACCTGTGGTCCATCTTGGGTGGCCTGACAAGGCACATAGAATTCAATCATCAACATCCAAGAAAATGACGCCCCAGTCCTTTTACCAGTTTGTATAGTTTTGGTGTAATTGTATCATTACAATATGACTCTTTTTAATGAAAATAGTTATGAATTGTATGGCTTACTTTATTGACTATAATTTTGGTTTGGTGATACAAAAAATCTTTACAAGTATTTTCTCTGGGAGTATCCTGTCACTGTTGAGCCCCACAGCTAACATGGATAGACCCTTTTTGCTCCTGTGGGGGTTTTGGTGACTTGATTGTGGGAGAGATCAAAATTGCTCTAATTCTTAATGAATAATTCAGACTCTGCCCATGTACAAACACATTTTCAAATACTTAATGTAGGGTAAACAGAGCTGATTGGCCTTGCACACTCATCTAGAGCCGGCTTCAATGCTGGTGGCGCCCGGTGTGACAATGTTTGTTGGCACCCTCCAATGACCACCTCCACCACGGATTCCCTCACTACCAGCCTTTAACAGTGCTCCTCAAATCTCCATAACCCATCTCTCTCAGATTCATTTAATTAGTTATATAGCGCCACTGATACCAGTGTAGGGAGTCAGAGCACTTTGCATCACACATGCACATTCATATAGACAATCAATCATATGTGTGCAAATCAGTGTATAGGAAATGTTACATAAGCCAGAGGACCAGAAGGTGTAGGAGTTACGTCATCCATACTGGTAGGCAATATATTTTAAGAGTGCTTGGTCTGGAGAAGCACAAACTCAGAATTTAAAATGGAACCCAATAGTTGGGGTTTCTCTTCAATAGTAAGAATCGATTTTACCCAAATGGACCCTTTTTGAACATTAATCTATGCTCTAATCTATACTTTGCAGTGTGCATGCAGTTCTCCGATGATAGTTAATAGCTCACTGTCCTATTTTAGGATTTTAACTTATAAACTGTAAGTAACAAAAGGATGCCTCTTACAAAAGCAGTAACCCACTGACCTATTTACATTATATGCACTCTGTGATCGTCATGATAGACATTCTTTGCAGAAGACATTAACCCTCTGCCCTACTTTATGATGAATCAAAACCTCAACTAGACAAAACTCCTATCTCTGTCCAGGAAGAACATTAACTACCGAAGTTATCTTGACATTTTAATTGTTGCTTGGAATTTGCTGGAGGCAAGGAATGCGCTAGCAGCTGTTTTTAAAACCATAACAGACTTGCAAACACTGCACCCAGCCAGAGCCCGGTGCAGTGGCACTGGCTGCACTGCCTTAAAGTCTGCCCTGCACTCAACCCATACTTCTAGTTAATCCTCCGGTATAAACTTTAAAACAATAAACTATTAGTATATGGGGAGTTATTGAAACACACAGAACTACCAAGAAAAATTCAATTCACCATTATCAAAATTAAGCAGATTTACTAATTCTGAGATCCTTACACTGTTTAAATTATGAGATCCAAACATTATTTGACAATTACTTATATTTATAATATATATCATTTAAAATGAGAATAATGTTCAAATCAAATATCATTCTCCAGTTGCAAAACCTTAAACCGTGCATCCAATCCAGTCTGGTCTTTTCAGGCAAATGTATCTTATGAAAACATTCCTACAATAACCGGTCTTTGAGGCAAGTATTTCTTTAAAAAGACAGGCCTGCACAAACTAGAAAACATTCCTGCAAAAGCCAACACGTGTTTCGCGGTTATCCTTCTCCTTCTTCAGGGCTGGAGGATCAGTAATCACAGTTTATAAGATTTACATTTAACAAAGATAAATATATATAGCTACTACATAATAACCTACCATGATCACACTAAAAGCAAATACAGAAGGCAACACATTACATCACTGTAGTAGACAGTAGCACCTCATTTCAGCAGATACAATCAACTTCAATTGTAGATAATATACCAACAGACAATTATGAGAATCTAATTTAACATGATTCCCATATGTATAGAATATGGAAAATATAAAATAAAAGTAAGCAAAAAACATATTGGATTTGCAACCAAACCTGTCTTTATGACCCCAAGCAGGTGAGTGTCCCAGGACAAATACCCAGTGGGTAATCTAAGCTTCACAAGAGATACCCTTGCTAGAAGAATCCACCAGTATTTATTACATTTATATCACCAGCCCCTCCAAGGGTATAAAAATAGTGGTAGAAATGCACACAATTATACTTACCAAAAAGGTGACCACCTTCTCATCCATCTATAGTCAAAATATGATAATTTGCACTCAAACGTCTTCGTTCTTTATATATGTGCACAAAATAAAAAAAGATATGTAATCACTTGACTGGGTCCCATAAAATAAAGAACAGAATGTCTAACCCAATGCTCAGCTTGTGAATTCCCAATACAAGAGACCCACACAGCAACCATAAATTCTTTTCCATCTTAGCCAATCTTATTTCATCTCCAATGTCACCATTAAAGTCGGATCTAAGCAATTCCTTGTCCTTCCAGTATTAACGTCATAATAGGTTCCAAATTGTTAAGATCATAACATTGTTACAACAGAAAAACAATTTGCCAAATAAGGGTATAACAAATAATTGCACTAAGAATTCCTCACCTCAAACTAAGAAATATTTTGACTTTGGGACAAGAACCAAACCATCCACATGATCATTATGCATCAATTATAAACGTGACTAAATTAGACCAATCTCACAAACATTTACCAACGTGGATCAAAACGAAACAAAGGAGAAACCCCAAAACCTCCTCGTCCAAGTGTAATCACGCATAACATCACATGTCTTTATAAAACTACAAAGTATAGTCTAAAACTGAGACATAACTGCACCCTTCACATAATCATTATGCACCAATTCCATAGGTCACTGCATTAGACTGATTGCACAAATATCTAACATCATGAATTAATAACAACAAGAAAAACTCTAAAACTCGTGATCTAAGAAGTGTTACGCGCAATATCATATACCTCTAATTTTAGAAATGTAATAATCTCTTAACTTCAAATAGAATCACAAAAGATCAAACCCACCAGACGGGATCCTGCGCTTTATATTTTAAGACCAAAGATTAGAATCTGACCTCGTTTCCTACATATAGGTTAACCGTTTTTTTGAAAACACCAAATCATAATACGATAACCTAATTAGAAAGTCCTTGATTGGCTAACATAGGCGTATTCGTCATAGAAACTAACATCATCAGTGTCCGGAATGCTAACCGCAGAAAAATCAGTTCCAAAAAAATATCCCCTTATATCTACAATTAAAAAATAATACAAAACATAAAGCTATAAAACAGTAGAATTAGAAATCAAGGACTTTCTAATTAGGTTATTGGATTAGGTTTATGTGTTGTGGAGAATTTCTGCTCTAGCTCCTAATCAATCTTCCTTCCAAACCCTTTCAGAAATCCCATCTGTAATTATTTGTACTTTCATTTTCTTTGCCAAAAAGACTGAAAATCAATGCAACACCTTAGTTCCTTTATCCTTTATCATATAAACAGAAAAGCAACTTTTTTTGTATGCCCCTTTATTCAACTCTCGATGAAAGTAGAAATCACTTTGCTACTATCAACTGCTGTTTCTAGTAGAATATTAACGTGTATTCATTGGCTTTCATTCTATGATTAATATTTATTATTTATGGGGAATATTACCCTAAACAATCTCAACTCCATCTTGTGCTACAAGTTAGGCTTGGCAACCAAATTGCTCCAATAGCTGGCTCACTCACATACATCATACATGGATCAAACAAGCCACATACACAGTGCACACACATACACTTGTGATGTCAGGGCTAGGATCTGGGTAAGTGCATGGTAGTGGAACTTTAGGTCAGTAGGTCTCCATTTCAGTGACACATATTAAAATGTCTGGTCACAACCCTGGACCCACAAATGTGTGAAATTCATGGCAGGGACAGTAGTCAACTGTCTGTATAATGAAGGCAAACTTTCCGGTGATAACACAAGTCCAGGACCTCACTCATGTCACAGGACAAGCCTAAGCCTCTGCGCACACACTAGATTAGTGTGAGGCTAGCGACAAAATCTAAAACCATGATACCAGATACACACTGTCGGGCCCTCAGGGTTAGTGAACATGGCTGTACGGCATCAGGGGACAGCCCCGTGCCAATAGAAAGATATGAGATGATCAAAACAGCCCTCTCAGACATAGAGAAAGGAACTGTAAGTGTGCCAAGGCTATTGCTTGGTAACAAATATGGGCATAGAAATACACCTAAGGCTTGCCTTGGAAACTGGGAATTAATTGAAGTTTAGGTATGCGGCTGCAACATCTTAATACTGAACCCTCACAGAACGCCAGATATTTGATGATATGTTTAATGGGTAGAGTTAGACATGCAGAGATCCTCACAATATTTATTATGCTGTCTGCTTTCATAATTTTTACATTGTTAATTTATGTTGGCTATAAAAGTTTTGATATCTATGATAATACTTTTACATTTTGTCTGAACTACAATCAGCTTTAAATGAAGCAATAAAAATCACAGTTTGGATTTCTTGTATGGGCACACTTTGAGGCGGTAATTCAAAACAATAAATCAAATTCATGGCAGGGTTTGTTGCATGGCTAACACACATTCTCTCCAGGCAAGCTGATAGAGATGATGGGCCATAACTTGTATGCACATGTATATATATTATTTCTAAAAAGCAAACCTACCAAAAGGGAATAGAGCGCCATACAGAGTCAAAGGCAAGCTTAAAGTCAGAGAGTTATAGGAAAGGAAGCTCAGGTATTGCTAGAGCACAGTGATGTATTCTTTTTCAAAGAGGTGAGTCTTCAGCGCTTTCCTTAAATTGGAGCAGCGTTGATGAATACAGGGATGTGGCTCCAGATTCTGGATGCATAGATGGGTGAGCCTTGATGTGTTTTTTTTTTGTTTTTATACTTCTTAGACTGCAACCTGATGGTGTGCTAGCTGCGGGTGAAACGAGACCTACCAGAAATGGTGAGCTTGTCTGCACGGTAAGAGGGGGTGCTGGTTGTGATGGATTTGTAAATGATGCTGCTGGTTTTGGAAATGATGTGGGTTGGCAAAGGGAACCATCGGAGTTCCATCAGGATGGGAGTGTTGTGATCCTATCTGTTCACACCCGGGATGACATGTGCTGTGGCATGTAGAATGCCCCTAAAAGGTGCTAGTGTGGAGCCTGGGAGGCCATGGAGTATGGCATTAACACCATTCAGATGCAAGAGTAACAGTTCTGAAGTCGCTTTCCGGAAGAAATGGTTTGACTTTATTTAGAAGAGAGAGCTAGTATAAAGTCATCTTTGTTTTTTAAGCAATGTGTTCCTTGAGGGAGAACGCCACATCAATTGGTTTCACACTGTGAAACCAATTGATGTGGCATTCAGTGAGTTGGTGTCCAGTGTGAAACCAATTGATGTGGCATTCAGTGAGTTGGTGTCCAGTGTGAAACCAATTGATGTGGCATTCAGTGAGTTGGTGTCCAGTGTGAAACCAATTGATGTGGCATTCAGTGAGTTGGGGTTCGAAGCATTCAACTTTCATGTAACTGAGTTAGGATTGTACTGTGTCTAATTTGTTGTTCTTTGCAAATAGTAGGAATTCTGCTCTGTCTTCCGCTCTCAAGCTGATTAGGTGGTGTAAACTTGTGCTTATTGTAGGGCCAATTTGGATCTACCAGCTTGTTAACAAGAAAGTATCCTGATAAGGTAACACAGGGTTTAATAAGTTTACAGTCTAGCAGCTATTGGAATGCTGGGTTAACCCTGTCTCCCTGCCACTGTTGAGTAGGTGGTGTGTCAGACTGAGAGATCAGTGACAACCCAAGTACAGAGGTGGAAAGGGGCAAATACTTCACCGAAAACTAGGAAGATCCTTCCCTCAGCAGACACAAACCAGTAATGCAGCAGAAGAGCAAGAGGAACTTGAGCATCAAAAGGGAACCCAGAGGTCCCCCAGAATACTACTGCCTTGTGAAATAACACCTGTTTTTTCACCATTTCACAGAATCACTGTCACAGCCACCAGAAATAGTCTGTAGTGTTACATGTGTGCATCAAACAAAAATTCAAATATTCCTGCTTAACCTTTCCATATTAATGAATGGAACACATCCAACATAGTCACTGACCCAAATGTATACAATTTAATTGTCTTCTTTATTTTTTATGTAATTTACATTTGTAATCATTTTTTAAGTAAAAAAACATATCTTTCATAGTTTATACATCAACTGATTCATATACTTCATGAGACACGACCTACAATTAATTTGTTGATCAACCAGGCAGTACAATACAGAAGTTAGATCATTACTATACATCCATAAAAACTCACTTGAATCATCATCACTCGTTCTAGACTACACCCATACAACTCATACACTCTCTCCCAGGAAACACAGAACACAAATTATTTGTACAATTTTGTTCAATGTGGAGACCACTTTTCATTTAGTCTTCCATTGATCTGGGGTTTCCAATTGATATTGGTGTTAACTGTGTGCTCCAGAATACATATGATGCTTTTATATTGGATAAACAGACAAAGGGATGCAAAATCAGCAGATGTGGAGGGACACGGGGCAAGCAACACCGACAGGGCAGCAACATGTGATGGGGGCAAGGCCGACGGGCAAGCAACGTCAGGGGAAGGTCAACGAGACAGGTGAAGTAATGACAGGGGATGGGAGAAAACAGGTCAAGCAAATACACATGAAGGGGGCGAAGCAAACAAGGACAACAGGACAACAATGCAAGAATGGGGAGCGGGCAAGCAATGACGCAGTGCGGGGCGGGGGATGAGGTTGGACTCCCTGAACACATATGCATTCTAAGGGAGTGCTGAAAGTAGAAGAAAAAAGTAGCCTGGGCCAGAAAACGCACGCAGTTGAAGGACACTTACAGAGAAAGGAAGCCAAACTTCGGCCATGCTCCAGGGGAAGGAGAAACAAATGAGGAGGAAGAGAAGCTAGCACACGCTGAGCAAACAGGAGACAGCAAAAAAGAGTGATAATGAAGCCAACCAATGGTAAGAAATGAGCAGGCTCTCAGGCAGTTTTAAGTTGACAAAATGCCTTGCAAGCAATAGAACAAGAGCTATCTCAGGCGAGGCCTAAAATCATGCAATTACTTGATTTCTTTTTAAAGAAATGGTATATGATTAATTAACCTAATTTGTATTTTTCTGTATGTTGTAGACCCCAGTTCAGTTGTAGTTTCTAATGCATTCACATTATAAATAATTGTATTCCATATTAATTTTAGAATGTAATTGATTCTCATATATCGAAACAATACAATAGCTGTTATGACTGTCAGGTCCACCCACCAAGCCCTAACGTGGAGGAAAACTCCATTCAAAAGAAATTGTAGTTGCTTTAGGAAGTACGCACCCATTTATGCAACTACCACATTATAGTACCCACACCACTTGATGTAATGAAGCATTGGAATTCCAACACCAGTCCTTTCTCTATCACCACTTAAGCTTCACTGATATGGCGCATGGTCTATCTGAAGCCCAACCCTGGCTTAAGTTCGCTTTTAGCTAAAGGCTAAATTAATTTGAGCAGTCCACCCAGACTGCATTGGCAGGCTGCTCCATCCTTTGTTGGCTTGTCTCCAGGCAAATATTCAGTCAGTGGTTACAGAGAAGTACTAGTAGTGGGTCCTTTTTAGCCCCATAATTACTGAAGCTTTTCAATCCCCAGTGTGGAGCCCTTTTTTTGTTTGTGTCACTTAACGCTTAAGCCTTCATACGTTTTTTTTTTTAAACAAAAAGGTATGCAGACCCCATTTGTGTCCTTTTACCCTCCCGCAAGCTTTGGGCATCCTAAAGGTACTCAGGGTTTGTGGATTACCCTAGAGGGAATCAAGCAAATTGTTTTAAACACAGTTTAGCATTTTTCTAAGTGTTAGTCGATTTAAAAAAAAAAATGGTGGTTTCTACCTACTTGCAGTTTGCAGTAGAAACAGATGTAAAACCCATTGGTGAACCAGAAAGATATACATTTCTGAAATGTTGACACCATTCTGAATTCAACAACGGATCATTTATGTAGATTGCTTATTGTTTTTCCAAAGAAACCAATTGAAGAAATACCAAAATAATAACATAAGTAGGAAACAGAAACAGGTGATAATGTTTTCAGGTGATAATTTTTTGCCCCAGTAGCAGATTTACAAAAGTAATATACTGGTACATCAACAAACCCTTTAGTTCACAGGAATATGTAGTGTTTGCTGGTTGCCAAAAAACGTGCGCTATCAGAGCAAACAACTGACCTACAGCTTAAAAAGATATTTCATTATGTACCGGCCATGCATCAATTCATAAGGCAAAATCTAATGAAAGAAAAATAGGTATGAAGAAAATCTATGCATTTTTTTAAAATGTGCCCAAGATAAGAGTTTACAAGTTACCAGTTTTATCACGATTCACAGGGCATTTTGCAAAATGCGTTCTTTTTTGTCCACTGGCTTACATTTACAAACCAAAAATGAAGAGAAATTCAATTGATAATAACAAATGCTCTGCTAATCTGTATTTCGGTACTTCTGATAAAAACAGTGCTGCACTTGTGTGGGTGGGCCTATGGCCCCTGAGAGGAAAGCCACCAAAATTCAAAGTGGAGATATCAAGTTTTCTTTTTGAAACCTGATCCATTTTAGCAATGTGGGTAGCAGCAGTGCTTGGGACTGGTCTAAGCCACCGTTCAGGTAAACCTACTAAACTCAGACATTTCTGAAAAGTGGATTCCCAGGGAATACAGGTTGGTGTGACCTGCAGAAACCCCGTGATTTTGTAGCCCAGTATGCCCTGCAAACCTAAAACTTTGACTGAAATTGCATATTTTTCTCACATTTCTGTGAAGAACATTCCAGAATACGTGGGGATCCACTAAATTGCTACCACCCAGCATTTCCACATTTCTCTAAATAAAAACAGTACACCTCTTGTGTGGCTAGGGCTATCACTCATAACACAATAGGCACCAGAATGCAGTGTAGCGACATCCATTTTTTTGTCATGAAAATTTACCCATTTTGGCAATGTGGGTAGCTGCGGTATTTATGCCCAGGCTCAGCCACCATCCTTGTAAACATATTAACCCTACACATATCTGAAACCTGAACACCCAGTGCAGTTCAGGGTGGAGTGACTTACGTGGATCCCAAAACTATGTCTTACCCAGAATGCCCGGCAAACCCCAAACTTTGGCTAAACATTTTCATTTTCCTCACATGTCTATAAGAGAATGTTCCAAAAACTGCAGAGATCTACATAAATCTTACCACTCAATGTTCTGACATTTCTCCCAATAAAAGAATGGCACCACGCTTGTGTGGCTGAGCCTATTGACTGTTACAGGAACGCATGAAAACTGTGGCATGTGGGAATTCTGGGTAGTAGGAATTTTGTGGATCAATGCAGATTCTGGAACTTTCCCCCACATAAATGTGTGCATTTGTAGCCAAGGTTTGAGGTTTGCAGAGCATTCTGGCAAAAAGTGAAAGTGATGCAAGCCACACCACTAACTTCCCTGGGTTTCTAGGTTTCAGAAATGTGTGTAGCGTTTCCTGGTTGCCAGCTGACCCAGAGCCCGAAGAGTGTGGCCATTCAATATGGCAAGTGAAAGGAAATTGGGAATCCCCCCTCCTCCTACCAACCCACGAGTCAAAACTACATCCAAGAATACACATTTCCTCTTATCAACCATTGGGATGGTGATGCTCTAGGACCCAGGGAGTGGGGTGCAGCCAGATGTCAGGGCAGGCTGGCCCCCCACCCTACTTTATTTTTAAAAGAAATATTTATCCCTGGATTCCAGTGACCTTAAATCTTCCCCCAGAAGAGAGAGGAGGGGAACAGACTGGTGGGGGTTTTGAGGGTGGGGAGATGGCCCAAAGCAGTAGGATGCAAATCATGTTTCCAATCTCAGGATCTACTGGCAAAGCCATGTGACAGTGGTGACAGTGAGTGGGAAAGGCACACATCTGTACATAAGCCTGTATACTGGCTTCCCAGTTGCTCTGCCTAACTGCTTTAGTTTTCAACAGCAAAGCAGAGCATCCCATGCAGCAAGAGCTGGAGTGGGCACAATGGCTTTTAATACTGTCTCCCAAACCACGTAAATCATCCATGTAATGGTCCCACAGTAGGCCAGACCATTCTAGTCAGCAACTAACCTGACTGAAGACTCCAAGACCAGGCAACAGGGAGCGGTAATTGCACTTAGTTCAAGACAGAATTCAGATACCTTACATTGTTAGTCAGATTTGGTTGCCTGTCAGGCAAGCATTGGTAGCCTCGGTAGAACGTTCTGTAAGGTAGCCAATAATTCAGGCCTCAGTTTGCCAACGTTTTCCACCCTCAGCTGCCCTATGCAGTGCCTACAGGAAGCAGCTGCTGCATTTCTGGCTAGAGTGTGTACATTATCCGGTAGTGTTTAACATTAAATGCGATGGCCGCATTTGCTTTGGTATCAACCACCATCGAAAACCAAAATAAAACATCCTTATATTACTATATCACCTCTCCTGTTTCAATGGAACTTACCACAAAGGAATTCTGTGATTAGAAAATAATTATAAGAAACAATAGGGCAAAAAGACACAATTCAAACATATGGGGCCAGAAAGTGTGAAATCAGTGATGACCACCAAAATCAAGCTCCAGTACAAAGATCAGAGCAAAGGTAGTCCAGAGGACGTAGCAAGGCTGTGTTGAACAATGCACTGCATCTTTAAATATAACAAAAGCATGCAGGTTTTACAGGTCACACTGCTGATGCATAAGGAACTCTCAGACTGAAATTTTGTGTTTGCGAGTTTGTGTTTGGACGCAGTCCGAGCCCAGGCTAAGCCTGGACCCATCCCACTCCCGTGAGAGCCTGGAGGAGGCTGGGCTGGGCCACCCCCTTTGTTTTTTTTCTTTACATAAAGGTATTGTGATTTTTTAAATATTTTTTGGTTACTTTCTATTTTATCAGGCCAGCTTCGGCCCTATATCTTCTGAGGTCCCTAGTGAGGCCACTGGTACAATAGCTCTGCCAGTTGCTCCCTGCTGCGACATAGTGAGTTATACATCACAAATTAAGGAGCTGAGGGCAGAGGTGGGGGAATTAAAGCTTTTGATAACACACTTAACTAGCATGATGAACCAATTGCTTGCTGTCAATGATGCAAGTACTTCTAGAGTTCATGAAGCACCACATAATCAGGAAACTACGTCCCTAGAGCAGCCATTTAGGCCAACTTGAGGACATCCTACACTAGGGACACCCAAAGAAACTTGTGTGAGACGATGCAAGGACTTAACTCGGGGGTCTCTGAGATCTGAGCCCCCCAGAGAACCCAGATCACCTAGAAACTCAGACACTTTCCACCAATCAAATCTAGTCAGCAATTACATAAGAGTCGGGCCCCAAGAAGTACCCACACCAATGGACCTATGTGCACCTACAGCCACTCGTCCATATTCAATACCAATGGTAAGAGTTCCTCATCTGCCAGTTCAATCTACATGGTCAATGTATCAGAATTTCCCTCCAATATACGATATGAAGGGGAGGATTCTCTAAAAAATAAAGCTATCCACCGGATAAGACATGTGAGGGGCTGTCGCTCAGCTATTCGAGAAGACATTCAGTGTGCCGAAAGATATCCTACAGGTAATCAGGACTTTGATAGCACTGAACTAACCCTTAGAGACAGAAAGATGACAGACAGTCTGGTGGCTTTGATATCAGGTCTTGTCCCCAAAAAACAAAATCATCCAGTTTAAATTTCAGTGGGCAGTCGACAGGTCGACTAGTGCTCTGTGTAACACCTCACCCTCCACAGTAGGTTCTTCCCCTTTGTGTGAAGTAGTCAGACTGTGCTTTTTAAGAGCTATCTCATTAACATACTGTCCAATCCTATTGAAACCTTAAAGCAATAGGATGAGGGAACTCTCAAGCAGCCAATCACTCACAGCCTGTCGAGTCTAATGCTAACATAGATCCTAGTTTGACTGCCAGTTTTGTAAATGTACATCTTAATGACCTCCTAAGTACACCAGCCATCAACATCTATGTACCCTCACAAGTTGTCTTGGAAGACCTACGCTCAGCCGATATGGCTGTAACAGTAGATAAACCACCACCGGTAACACTTCTTTCATGGAATGTGGCTGGCCTGAGATGCTCTCGCGGAAGGGAGATGGCGGAACGTTTCCGCCTTTGAGAGTTCCTCCGCCCACTCTCAGCTGATGGCCACCACTATCGGCTCCTGCTTGCCTCCGCTGCTGACCAACTGAGGAATGTCGGAGAGGAACACTGCGGAAAGATAAGGGAGAGCTACACAAAAAAAAGATTGTAAATGAGAACGGGCTTTTCATTTTAAGAAATTCGCTCCTCAGCCACCCCTTCCACCTCAGCTGCTATCCTTCAATGTGCCGGGTAACCGAGATCAGCTGCGCGGTGTTTGGGATCCGCGCAGCTAGTTGGCTTACATTTGGAACACCGCGAGCAGCCCTGCCGATGCTTTCTCCCCGGCGCTGTTTCATTGTACCGAACGGAGGTGCACACAAACGGGAGGCGTGCTGCAGCCTCCGTAAAAGCTCGCCTGACAGTCGGGGGGTTTGGTATCGACATCAGAAAGCAGTGGTGCCCCCACGAATGACCCGCCGAGGACGGGTGGGACTATCAGCAAAGGCAGTAGCAGCCTCACCTGATCCCACAGGTGGATTAGAGGTGGCCATGTTAGACCGTTTAAAATGTGAGGATACGTTTGATGCGGCTTTCGATGCTGAAGGGGTACAAAGGGAACTTGTAACTTTTAACCCCCAGTTGGGGAAGCCTATGCTAAAGCTGCTGCGCTCCGGCAAAGTTTCTGCACTATTACGCTCTTGTGGGTCGGACTCGGTTGCCCCTGTTAATCAAATGGCTGATGTGCTTAACGCTGCAGTGAATGAGGGGTGGGAGGAAGCAGAGGATCTAACTAAAACATTTACCTCCTCTTCTGCTGAGAATATTAATGGGAGTAGTAATAGCCCTGGTGTGGTCAAAGAAATTCTTTCGCTGGCTGAGGCACTCCCGCAAACGCAATTTAAGGAGCTACATAATGGAGGTCATAACTACAACCGAGAATGTATAGTGTCATCTCCTTCCAATGTAATCTGTGGAGATCTGACTATTCCTACCCCATCAGTATGGGCCAGTGTTGCCCCCACTCAGCAGCGGTCTGGTTTTAGTTCTGGTCCTGTTACTGTAAGCCCAGGGTCCCTATCTGATGTGGATTTAATCAGGGCTGGTGATAGCACCGTCAATGGAAAGGAGAAGGCTAATAAATGCTCTCCCAGGCAGTCAGCTACGACGTCTTCCAGCCCCAATCATCACGTAGATACCCAGGAACCAGGTCTTGACACTACTAATAGCACTACTGAGAATTGGAAGATTCAGAAAGGGAAAACTCACAAACAAGGCAGGACTGGAAAAGGTGGCAGAGGACGAGGTGGTTTGAGTGGGACTAATACTAAGGCTCATTTATCAGAGACACTGGAACGGCTGAAAGGGGCAGCAAATACTACAAAATCAAGTCTGGAGCTGAGCCCTCTCCGGAAGTGGGTCTCCACAAAGGGAGAAGTCAGATCAATCGTTTCCAGGCTCTCTAATTCAGGACTTCCTGCTCCCCCCCCTGCCGCAACTATAACCACTCCGGTTTTAAATGACCAAACTAACTCTGCTTCAGGTGATCTCTCCTCTGTCATATCTAAGAGCATGTTAATTATGGAACCAGATGGCCTACTCCCTGGTAGTGAGGCAGCAGTGATCCCTCAGGATAGGTCTCAGATTTTATCTCGGGAGATGGGATTCGAAGCGGAAACTTCAATGGTAGTTACTGGCCAAACCACGATCCCTGTTTATTCTTGTTTATTTAGTGACTTTTCAGACCTAGGGGCTGCAGGAGCTATTAGGGTGGAGAAATGTCCTGAGGGTTGTTTGCAGGATAAAATATCTGACGAAGAGCCATCTCTCTCTGGGATCATGCAAGCACTTAAGATTCAAAGATTAGAATCTCGGCAACATTATCAACAAGTTAGGGCTGATAGCTCTGAAATTAAAAAATCACTTGCTGAGATCACCACCAAAGTTTCTCATTTAGTTGTAGAGGTCTCCGACCTTCAAGACAGGGTGGTTGCGATAGAGGAGGATAACTCTCTCACTATGAAGCAGGTCAGTATACATGAGTCGCAGCTGACCAGTGTTAAACTAAAGCTAGAAGATCTTGAAAACCGACAGCGGCGCATGAACTTGAGGGTCTTTGGGATCCCGGAAGGCAGCGAAGGGACCGATCCACGAGTGTTCATTGTTGGTCTTTTTCAAAATGCATTTCCAGACTTAGAGGATTGGGACATGGACACTCAAGTCCAAAGAGCACATAGGCTACCACTCTTTCTTCCACGAGATACCCAATCTAAAAGAAATTGGTATCTTTGGGAAATTTTTTGTTACGACAGGCTATTTTCTTTAAGGCTCGCCCAACTGTTCCTGTCAAAGTGGGTTCCTTTGCTATATTTGTTCGCTCTGACCTCTCAAAACCCACTATGGACAGGCAGTGGCTCCTACGGCAACTTATGGATCCCCTTAAAGCTGTTTGCTCTCAGGTTATTTTACAGGAACCTGCTCATTTGAAAGTTATTAAATTTGACACACTCATTTCTTTTTTAATGAGCAGGACGCAAAAAAAGCTCTTCACAAATGGCAATCAGTAGTAAAGGTTTGAGCTTTGCATATTGCGGTTGCTACTCTCCCTTTTTGATGTTTGTATTATCTCAATACTATATCTTATGGTTCTAGAGTTCTTTTTGTAGAATGATGTTCTTCTTTTTATATTCTTCTTTTGGTCTGGTCGGGGGTCGGTGGGTGTGGGGGCTCTCGATGGGGGAGTGGGGGGGTGCTCTCTTTTTACTGTCTTCTAGGACAGCTAAGTCTGGGGGTTGATTCCTTTCCATGGATACTGGGTGGAAGTTGTCTTTAGGTGGGTTGGGAAGGGTCCGGTGGATGGGTGGGGAGAATGGGGGGTTAAAGGGTCACGGTACATCGGGTAAAGTAATAAAATTGTGGTTGCAAATTCATTATGTCAGTTTATTTACAGATGGATTAAGTAATTGTAGAAATAAAATGAATCTATTTTATGTCAAGTAGTACATTTAAAATTATGAGTTGGAATGTATGTGGACTGAATCAAGCTAACAAAAGAAGACTGGTTACGGAAGAGCTGAAAGTTTTTAAACCAGATATCATCGGCCTTGTGGAAACACATGTGGCTTTTAAAGATAGAAACTATTATAAGCAACTAGGTTATGATATAATTATTTGTACATCACAGGCGGTGTCTATCCGGGGGGTAGTACTGTTGAAAGCGAAGCACTCCATGTTCAGAACTCTGCGGACTAAGGCTGATTCTAATGGGAGATGGGTGATAGCTCAGATTTCTGTGTTTAATCATATTATGACAATCTGTACAATATATGGCCTGAATAACGATTCTCCTGATATCTTTACCTTTCTTAGTTCAGAATTATTAGATTGGTCCGGGGATCTGGTAGTGATGGGTGACTTAAACTGTATATTGGATAAGAAAATTGATACTACGAATACTAGAGTTAGAAGTAGAATGAGCCGGGTGAGAGTAGCAATCCAAGACCTGCTTTACTTACACCAATTAGAGGATGCCTGGAGAGTATTATATCGTACACAACCAGGTTTTACTTACTTCTCTCATCCGCATAAACATTATTCACGGATAGATATGATTCTTGTTAAATACAATATCTTGGAGAAATCTAGTATGGTGGTATGTCCTAAAATCACTTCGGATCATAATCCCATAATGCTTACGTTAATGTTGGATAATGATGAAGGTGTTAGGTTTAGAGATTTTTCATTTCCCAAGCATCTTCTTAATAATTCAGACTATATTATATTCATACAAGAAGCCCTTAAGGAATACATCGCTAATAATTTACATTCTACATCTCTTGCATTTGTTTGGGACTGTTTGAAGGCATATGTAAGGGGGGGCCACACTCCAATATATAATTAAACAAAATCGGTCTCTTTTCAATTTAATGGATAGTGAGCATAGGAAGTATATGGAGTTAGAACAGCACCATGCCCAATCTATTGCTTTAAAAGATGTGGAGGAGCATCAAATATATTTACAGGTCGTAGATATGAGAGCAAAGCTTAGCAGAAGACTTAAAGATAAAGTGGCAACTAATTTTATTAAGTATAGAACTCGGCAGTATGAATACGGCGAACGGGTTGGACTAGTTTTGGCTCATCAGTTAGCAGATCAAAAAGCTAAGGTCTATATAAAAAAAGTTATTGGGTTAAATGGTAATGTCTTTTCAAAACCGCAGTAGATTGTGGAACAGTTTTGTTTATTCTATATTGAGTTGTATAGAGAAGCGACAAGTTTTAATATACAGTTAGCTAGTACTTACATACAAGAGAGTGATTTGCCGCGACTGGACCCGGTTCAGATTTCAAGCTTGGAGAGAAATGCTGATCTTGCAGACCTCAATCTTGCAATTGGGGCACTGCCCACGGGTAAAGCAGTTGGGGAGGATACTATACCACTCGAATTTTACAAAACATTCAGGGATCTTTTAGCTCCAATTCTGTTAGTTTTGATTAATGGGATACTTACGGGTGGTGATTCTCCCCCTTCTTGGAATAAAACTAATATTGTGGTATTCCCCAAAAAAGATAAGCCACCTGATAACTTAGGCTCATATAGACCGATATCTTTAATTAATTCAGACGCCAACATTTTTTCTAAACTTTTAGCATCCCGTCTTGCCCCTTTGATGCATTATTTAGTGTCCGAAGAACAACACAGCTTTATTCCTGGTAGGGATACTGTTGCACATATTAATACTGCTATAGCCGTATTCGATGTTGCAAATCACTTGGACCAGCAGAATGGGATGATTATGTTGGATGCCGAGAAGGCCTTCGACCAGGTGGCCTGGGGCTTTTTGTGGTGCACGATGGGCTCTTTCGGCCTCGGTCGGAGGTTTATCTCGGCTATTCAGAAACTCTATTATAAACCCTCTGCCAGGATTAAGTATAGTGGCTATGCCTCGTCTGTGTTTAGTATTGCCCGTGGTACACGGCAAGGGTGTCCGCTCTCCCCTTTATTATTTGCATTATATATTGAGCCTTTTATTAAACATTTACTTTATAATATGACCATAATACCAATTGTTCTTAATGGTATTCCCCTGAAAGTCACCGCATATGCGGATGATATTGCTGTGTTTTCTACAAGGCCAGTAGAAACTTTCTTAGAATTAACACAAGAGGCGCAGAGATTCAGATCTTTCTCTGGTTACAAATTGAATTTGAATAAGACACAATCTGTTCTCAATTATGCACTGACATCTGCCCCATCCTCATTAGGTATTACAACGTCGGCTATATATTTGGGGGTCCGCCTCAGCGCATGTATCGATGAAATATTTGATTTAAACTATACATCGCTTTTGAAAAAGGTTACTAATGACCTACGTAGGTGGCAAAAGCTCCCGTTGACTATCATTGGGAGGTGCAATATCGTAAAGATGAATATATTGCCCAAATTTCTCTATCTTTTCCAAGCCATTCCTTTAAGAATCCCAGTGTCATTTTTTAAGCGTTTAGATAGTGTTGTAGGAAGCTTTATCTGGAATTATCGAAGAGCAAGACGAGCGCTTAGATACATTAAGTTGTCTTTCAAGCAGGGAGGTTTTAAACATACAGACTTTAGAATGTATTTTTGGGCCGCTTTTGTTAGTCGAATTCAGTCCTTATTAACGGGACCTGAGGGGAGGAAACCCTGGCTTTCATACCAGTTGGCATATGGTCCCAATACTGGTTTCTTGCTGCAGTCTATGTCAGACCCCAATTACTACAAAAGAGTTCGATTTAAGACTACCCGTCATATCTATCAGATCTGGCAAGACACCTGTAAAAAGTGTAATCTTCCAGATTGGCACAAATTTACTTATCTTTGGAGCAATCCAAAGCTTCCCGATATTTTTTCGGATTCAGTTACGCAATTATGGCAACAACAGGGAATTACAAAGCTGGGGCAGCTCTATGATGAATATGTTTTTAAGTCTTTTGAGTCATTAGTATTGGAATATGGGCTTACGCATAACTCATTTTTCAAATATTTACAAATTAGGAATTCTTTTATGCAAGGGAAAGGACTGTTGGCTCTCCCTTTAACAACAGAAGTTCTTCGTGTAATTTTTTTAAATGGTAATCGTGGCCTTATAGGGAGAGTCTATGGCTGTTTTATGGATGAACTTGATGATGATATGGTTCAAGTTACAGCTAAATTAAATATTATGTTTGGTGTAGAGGTGACCTCTGATGAGGTCTCAGATTCACTTGCCAGAATAAACTCTTCTGTCACTTCAATTAATTTAAAACTACAACAGCTTCGTATTTTATTTATGCTTTATTACACTCCAAAAGTGATTTCCAAATGGGCTGCCTCAAGCATTACTATTTCTATTAAATCATATTGCCCTAAGTGTAACGAATTCGCTGCAGACCTACGACATATGTTTGTCACGTGCCCTAAGCTTGCCGATTTTTGGTGTAGGATTGCTCAGGAACTGAGTAAGTTAACTGGCAAAACAACGGTCTTGTCAGAGAAGGAAATCTTATTAGGGCTACTACCAGATACCGGCAATGTGTCAAATTCTTTTGTATCAATTTTTATAGTTTGTGCTCGTCTGACTATTGCTAGGGTGTGGATAGAAAAATCTAGCCCCACCATTATTGAATTTTGGCTGTTATTGAGGGGGGTATACGAAATGGAACTAGCACTGGCAAAAGCAAGGGGATTGAGATCCTTGGTTAAATTTGGTCGGCTTTGGTCTAGCCTGCAGTGGGATTAAAATTAAAAGTACTCTTTGTAACTATTGGTGAAACTTGACATGTTATGATTTGATATGACATATATGTAAGTGTTTAGTGCATTTATCCATCTGTATTCACTTATCTATGTATTGTAATTATATTCAATGTAATAGAAGAATGTTGTTTTTTTTTTGCTTGTGAAAGACAAAATGATATGCATCCTCTTTTCTATTGTTATTTTTTTGTTTATGTGACTTTGACCAATAAAGTTAAATATGAATTAAAAAAAAAATTGACATATGTTTGTTCCAAGAAATGTGGTGCATTGACCCAATTTTTAAAACCAAGTACTTAAACTTCTGTGTGCCTGTGAAAACATGTTAATTTGGGAGATCCTCTGGAGGACTAAAGATTTGGTTCAAAACTTCCTTTAATTACAAAATCCGACAACTAGTTATAGATTGCTCTGATATTCTAGGCATTCAAGTACTGAATGGTAAAAACAACCAATTGTAGAAATGTACAATATTTATGCTAGAGGGGTTAGGGTGGTTTGGCGTCTAAAACTTTGCAAACCCTTGAGGACTACCTGGAAAGGTATCTGCATCAATCCTCATACTTTCTGGAGACTTTAACACCACTTTTGAGCACCTGGATAGGGATGACGTAAGGCTATCCCTTGAGGAGGATGAGAAATGGGCCATCACTCAGTTAGATTTAACTCCACAAAAGGTGGCCCCAAGCAGCTTTACAGTTTAAGGCTTTATCTTCAGTATTAGGGATTAGGGCTACTGATGGCTGGAATTAATCAGATATAAAGGGGGCCTTCACGTTCAACAAACCTAACCATATGAGTCACATCAACTATATTTTGGGCGATCTGAGGCTGTGGCCTTATATCAACGACATGTTAGTCAGGGAAAGAACAGAGAGTGATCACGACCCATGGTGCCTTTGTATGCTAGCACTTTGTGGTAGGTAATAATCTGATCCTCTTCCGCCTTCTCTTACTGGGGACATTGAACTAACTAATGGTATATGTCGCCTTAAATGGCGTCAAGCAGCTATCCACTCTAATATCTTGCCTTCCATTAGCTCTGACCTGCAAGTAGCTTTTGCTAAGCTAAACTCTTGCCCCAATGGGAAAGTCGATGCAATAGTACTAAGAGTGTTAGATAAAAATTTCTTTCAGCACATTTTTTCATACTTTATAGTTGCTCTGTCCCATTCTCAAAAAGCGCACCTATAACTTTAGTCCTTAGTTTAACCAGAATTGTAGGCAATCTAGAAGAAATTTGCCCTTGGCTATCAAATTTAAAGACAATGTTTGAATCCGTCCTCTTGGAAGGCTGATAAGCTAACCCCGTCTAAAGCCAAAAAAGACTGGGATCAAAAGAGGTGGTTGGACTTAAAAGAAGCATGCACTGCCAATGATACTACTAAATTTCGGTCTCTGGTTACATGGGGGGGGGTAATGCTTCTGTGCCATAACCTACAAACTATATGTTCTCATCAGACTGGTTCGAACATTTTAAGAATTTGTACACTGACGACACTGTAGTTCCCAATGATGGGCTGTCCTTAGTAACTGAACCCCCTAGCCATGCTGCCCCATTGTTTGAGTCATGCAACATTATTGCCTCCCTTAATGCCATCACAAGTGGCAGGGCCCCTGGGCTCAATGGCATACCAGGGGATATTTTTACCTACGATAAAGAAAATTGGTCAAAATACATACTTGTCCTCGCTAATGCTATTGCAAAGAAGGCTCCAATCCCGGATCCTTGAAAAGTGCTGAAGTGATACCAATCTATAACAAGCATTTGCAATGCAATAGGTCTCGCGTTTGCGAGAGTTTGAGCTATTGGCATCGTAAATAACAATGCCTTTTATTTATGTGTTTTGAAAACCTGCAAGCGGTGCGTAAACACGCACTTTGTACTTTTAATCTTTGCTCAGGAGAAGCAAGGCTGACAGTAAAAGAGGCGCAGTTCCTGCCAAACTTGCTTCTCATGAGCAACTACTAAAAGTACCAAGTGAGTGTTTACGAACTACTTGCAGGTTTTCAAAACATATAAATAAAAGGCATTGTCATTTACAATGCCAATAACTCAAACTCTTGCAAATGCGAGACCTATTGCACAGAATAGATAGAAAGGAAGATAGAGAAGGGTAGGTAGTTTGTGCAAGAAGTGGTGAATGAACTCTAGACCGAGGAGCAGAAAGAGTGTGTGAGAAAGAAAGAAAGAAAGAAAGAAGGGGAAAACCAGCCAAAGACGCATAGAGGGGAGGACGTGTGTATCTAGAAGACACCCTAAGAGGAGAGCATCGGTTTTAGGGACAGAGGGGCATCTTATCAACAAACGGCGTTAAAATGATCGCCGCTTTAGCGGCAGAAAACTGCCGCTAAAGCAGCGATAATGGGCTTGATAATATGCCCTTGAGAATTCCCATAGAAGCCCAGGTTCTGGTGTCAACATGGGCTTCTCTTGGAATTCTTTGTGGCATATTATCAAGCCCATTATCGCCGCTTTAGCTGCAGTTTTCTGCCGCTAAAGCGGCGATAATTTGAACACAGTGCTTGATAATATGCCCCCACAATCTTCAAAAGGCACAGGAAAGAAATTGTGCTTAGTATATGTGAGCAGTTAAACAAACAATGGGGTGACCCAGTATCCCTCAGAACCTGGGCGATAAGTTATAAGGTAAACAGTGGTTCCGTTGGGTGAAAGACTTACTTTACGCATTTGGCATAGTCAAGCGTTATTCAGATAATATGCAATATTCTACTGAAAACAACACACAAAACAGTTCATATGCAGATCAGATTCTTTATATATAAATTACGTCATTCATATATATATATGCATCAATATTTTATATGGAAGGCCGTCAAGCAATAGTGTAATAATAAAAAGTGACACAGTGAATAGTAAGTGCTCAGTGACAATGTGCGTGATATGTACAAATAGTTTAAAAACGAGAATGTTTGAAAAATGGCCAGCAGGTTCAATAGTAAGGCTGCGTGATGGAAGAGTTCCTTTTGGCGCAGGTTCTATGCAATGGTCCACTTAGTAGTCGACGTTTCAACCCTTGTGCTGCGCTAATATAAGGTCAGTACGGGTCTTCATCAGGACAAAAGGTGACGGCCTAATAGCGATTAAAATTCAACAAGGGGCCCTTTGCGGTGATGTCGATCCGGTAATATCAGGAAGGACTTCAAGCGAATGATTGCCTCAATGGGGCCTCAGAGGTAAAGATGGTATCTGTCGGTGCTTGTCAGGGATATCTCATTAAGGAATCACGTCTCTATTCACGGTGCTGCTAAATCAGTCTCTCGGGCGGCAGGAATTGTTTTCTCTGCTCGTCAAAAACTCACTTAGGACGGCAGGCAAAAAGTCCGAGCTCGTCTGTGGTATGCGGCAGCACAAGGGTTGAAACGTCGACTACTATGTGGACCATTGCATAGAACCTGCGCCAAAAGGAACTCTTCCATCACGCAGCCTTACTATTGAACCTGCTGGCCATTTTTCAAACATTCTCGTTTTTAAACTATTTGTACATATCACGCACATTGTCACTGAGCACTTACTATTCACTGTGTCACTTTTTATGATTACACTATTGCTTGACGGCCTTCCATATAAAATATTGATGCATATATATATGAATGACGTAATTTATATATAAAGAATCTGATCTGCATATGAACTGTTTTGTGTGTTGTTTTCAGTAGAATATTGCATATTATCTGAATAACGCTTGACTATGCCAAATGCGTAAAGTAAGTCTTTCACCCAACGGATCCACGGTTTACCTTATAACTTATAGTATATGTGAGCAGTCAGTATAGAGAGTAGCTAGGGAGTATGAGGGATGAGAGGGGGCAGTGGGATTGCGAGATGAGAGAGAGTAAGGCAGTAGACACATTTGTTTTACGTGCTGGTGGTGTCCAAGCTTTTTTCTCAGAAGCCTGCACCAAAGAATGTCAAGGCTGCATTGGCTTGATTCCACCTCATGGCTATTTCTTCCACCACATTACACACTCTGCCCCTTTATTTTACTCTTACGATGCTTTTCAACCCCTGCTTTTCAATTCTCTGGTGTTTTTTCTATTGTTAATTTTGTGCAGTTTTATATAGCTTGACCTTTACACACGGGAATAAGTGAACTTAACATGAGCACCAGATTACATTTTTTTTGTAAGCATGGGGATATTTTGTGATTTGCCCAAGATCAAAGGATGCTGAGCAAGGCCGGGACTTGGATCAGATTCCTCAGTTCCGAAATTGGCAGCTCTGGCCTTTATTCATCATCTCTTCCCCCACTAGTCTTGCTCTAGGTCAATGTCTGATGGGTAAAAGTACATGCCGGTTCCCAAAAAATGAGTGCTGGTGGGCGACACCTGCAACCACTGCCTCGGTGAATTTAGTAAGACAATTATATGTTAGTTGTGGTAAAGCCACTGGTCACTGCTGTCTGGGATTCATCCTCAGACGAGGTGAGTGGTGACACATAGCTTTCCGTACTAGAAACCCTCACCCCCTCAGTTGGACCACATGCAGCAGCACCGCAGGGAGGCAAGCTCTGAAGACCAGGTCCTTAAAGAGTTTAAATGGTACTCAGACCTAGATATGCATGTGCACTGCGCGTGCCTTATGAATGATCACACTCCGGTATTTAGCTGTGTACAGAAGTGCCATATTAAACCACAATCATGAGCGCTCCAAATCTTCTGCAAAATACATGAAAATGTACAGAAATGTATTACGGGGCATATTATCAAGAAAGGGCGTTAAAATTATCGCCGCTTTGGCGGCAGAAAACTTCCGCTAAAGCGGCGATAATGGGCTTTGTAATATGCCGTAGAGAATTCCAATAGAAGCCCATGTTGACAACAGAACATGGGCTTCTATGGGAATTCTCTAGTGCTTATTATCAAGCCCATTATCGCCGCTTTAGCGGCAGTTTAATGCAGCTAAAGCGGCGATAATTGTAACGCCGTTTCTTGATAATATGCCCCTAAATTTTTTGTGGAAAAGAAAGGTAAAATCTGCGATGACTATATATTTGAAATCTGTGGTAATGACCGCGAAAGTGGATAGTAATCAATTTTGCAAACTAATGGTTAAACTAAAATAGAGCAAGCTAGTGGTTATATTTAATTTGTATTATTCCTGAATATTTTGGACGCAAGCTAATTAACAAGCACTAGGGGGCATATTATCAAGGACGGAGTTAAAAATTATCGCCGGTTCAACAGCAGAAAACTGCCGCTAAAGCGGCGAGAATGGGCATGATAATATGCCCTTGAGATTTCCAAGAGAAGCCCATGTTCTGGTGTCAACACGGGCTTCTATTGGAATTCTCCAGGGTGTCTTATCAAGCTTATTATCGCCGCTAAACTGGCGATAATTTAACGCCTGTCCTTGATAATATGCCCCTTAGTAATTGCATGGAATATAGAGCATCACTACTGGAGCAAAGCGGGGATTCTGTATCGCAGAAGGAACAGCATCTTTCTGTAACTGGAAGTGCGAAGTAGGAGCGTCACTACAGAAGCATCTACAAGTATTATCCTAGAAAGCGCCAATGAAAACTGTTTGAAAATATATGTAACTGGGATTCTACCAAATGTAGGGGTTATTACCCAATGTGTCCATTCTCTTATGTCATCTTTCAGTCTTTAACAACAGCAGTCAGCGGAGCCGAGAAGCCAAATAATATCAGAAGAATTCACTAGTTATGGTTTGTTTTGAAGTTAACTTCAACTATATAAATTTTAGAACGAGATTTCCACACAACCTTCTAAAGGTGAATAAATGCATGAATAAACTACATTTAAATATACCAAAGCACACCTGCAGGAAACAACAACACGATTCCTGTTACAAGCATGCCATAATAGAAGAAGGTTAAAATATGAAACTTGTCATGAGAGCTTGATAACAGGTTAGAATAAAACCCTGCCAACTGGGGTGGTGGCCGACTGTTGCCCTCAGGGATTGCCACAGGGAGATTAATTACCTCTGCATGCACGGCGGGACAAGAGTGCACAATAAACACGCCAAGAATCAACCCCGGTCAGCGCAGCTCCAATGTAAAGGCACAGGCAAACACTAGCGCTAATTAAGACACGTTTAGAATAACTAGAGCAAAGCTGCGGGGTGGATTACAGGGAGCGTCGCATAAAAATACAACACCCGGCAAGCCATTCATATTTGCTACACGCTATACGTCATTTTTACACTGACTCCGTAGCCAAAAAGAAATGGCAATAGGAACTAAATAAACAGAATGTCCTTCACTGAAAAAATAAAAGTGCGACGGAATGGCGGCAGCACTAAAGGAACAATGATCTGGGGGAATGAGAGGACATGAAAGCAGGATGGGAGCGAAGCCGGGGATGGGGTCGAACAAATGGAGTGGGAGGTGTACGGTAGGGACAGTGCAACATGAGCAATGTGCACTTTGCAACATAAAACAAGCACGCATTGCAAACGTGCGACATATCGGTATTTATTTACTGGGCAACAAGAGAATGGGAAAACGCCTTAGACACAGTTGAAGGAGAGAAATTCTCACATAGCCCACCTTCGCCCTGAGAAATGCTTTTCATTTAAAAAAAGAAACAGTAATTGGAGGAGGTGGTCCGGGATCTAAAAAAAAGTGGTGATACTCCAGCGCTGGTCATCTGTGGGAGGCATGTCTTACTCGTGTGCACCCTGAGGCTCAGGAAGACGCAAACCTCGTGTGCATGCTTTTGATATTAAGCATGCGCACCAACACACAGGGAGCTGCAAACGACGGGGGCGTGATTAAGAGGCAGCAAAGCCATCTTTGAATGGAATGTGAGTTGAAACGCCGAATGCCTCAGATGCTTTTACAATGTAAAACTGAAGGTGTGCATCGCGCTTCATAATTAAAAACAAGCATTGAAACCGTGCGTCATCGCGGTCGCTCTGAAAGCGAAAGTGATTGCGATTGCGCACGAGTTTGTGCTGCTGAAGGCTAGCGGTTTGCGTGTGCACGGTCGCGTGAATGCAAGCGCTAGGCCAGCCAGCAGCACTTTGAAAACTCACATACAAAATGTCTCTCCGAGCCAGCGCATGCGCTGGGCTCAGCGAGACCCCCTAAGGGCAATAGACATCTGCCTGTAAAGTATAGACCAATTAGTCAAATTGACTGCATTCAAAAGGTCTTTTGTTGTCTTGTTCTGATTGAAATCCAGGACTGGATTAACGATAACAATATATTAACAACTTTCCAAACTGGCTTTTGGAAAAAAAACAGCACTACTAACCAGGTCTTTCGTTTTCTACTCTTTTATTGGAAGATGATGTGTATCGGCAGAGGCAACCTGTATGTTGCCTTTGTCGATCTTAATCCACTTTTGAGCTGGTCCCTCATAAAAAGTTATGGCATGTACTCCAAGATATGGTAATGCCCCCTGACATCTCGTCATTGGTTATCCGCCTACATGATGGCATCTATGCCAACATTTGATGGGGTATGAAGGGACGGGTCACTGATCAGACTTCTGTCAGTAAAGGAGTCTGTCAGGGTTGCATTTCAGCTCCCACATTGTTCTCTTTATACCTAAACGACATAGTGCACTTCCTCTACAGCACCCCACTGATGCTCCCTACCTTGCCAAAGTGAAAACACCTATTCTTCTCTTTGCTAATTACACTCTATTGATCTCCAAATCACCTATTGGGCTTCAACAATTGTTGAACCGCTTTGATGAGTTCTGCCGCAGCCACGGTTTGGAGATCAATACAACAAAGACCAAATATATGACATTCAATCAGCTAAAAACTTACAAAGGGAGGTTAGCACTTAGGGGAGTGACTCTTGAAAAGGGGATTCGTTTGATTATCTAGGCATAAAGTTGACTGCTGCTATGACATGGAAGCCCCACATTGACAGAATGTCGGTAAAACACAGACAAATTGTAGGTGTCGTCATGTAGGGGCATTGCACATTTAGCAGACCTATTGCACCTGCTTTACAGATCTACGAAGCAAAAGCTGTGGGTTCGCCCTTTACGGAGAGGAACCCTGGTGCTTTTCTAACATTAATGAGATGGCTAGATTTGAGAACAAATTTCTAATATATTTAGCCCACCTTCCATCTAGCACTACATTATATCCCCTCATACTTGATATGTGTAGGAAAGCGATCGAAAAATAATGCTAGGTTGCGCCCACTTTTGTTTTGGAGGAAAAAATGGTACAATCCCAAGCTTGTCCACAATGCTGTAACCTTGCAGGAAGTGATCAAAGAGGACAGATTTAACAAAATCACCTGGCTCTCAAATATTAAAAAGCTGCTGATTTCTCTGGGCATGAGAGAGCTTTGGGAGCCTCCGTTTCGCGACCCTATCCCCTCCAAAGAGTTGGTAAAAAACAATATTTGTCTTAGATAACGTTGAATGATGCCTAAAAGGCAACCAGAGGCACAGTGACCAAGTAATTTGTGGATTTTAAGTGTATTAGTGCCTACAAGCAATATTGGGACATCATCACTGTCCCAATGGAAAGGAAGCTTTATTTTCAATTTAGGACCGGCTCATTACCCCTTAAAGCTTTTATTTGTAAATGGGCGGTGACAGAATTCTTTTCTTCATTAGGCCCAGTTTGCAATACTGTGAATAAATCTGTGTCCCACATTTTTGTTTTGCTTGTCCGGCTTATGCTCGACCACAACTCGCATGGTTAATGCCCATCTGCAGACAGTTGGGCATACGTAGCCATAGCACTGCACTTAGAATTCTAAAATCAAATCCCTGTCCTTTGTATACTTGCTTGGTTGCCAAATTTTTGGGTCGAACGTGGCTCATAAGAAGAATGGCTCTATCAACCGTATAAGAAGTGAGGACGGCAGCATGCAGTAGCTTTCACATTTGCACTTTATCATGTAATTGTCTGTGATACTCTGCATTTTACTATGAGCTGTTTCTTCCTGACTGTTCGATAAGTTTTTAGGATTGACTTGATCCCATGCACCTTAATATTGGCTTTCTTTGCAACTTGCCATAGATCTGGAGCACTTCTGTCTTGCTTACTAACTAATATCATTTTTTTGCTAAATATTCAACCATACATTTATATCTACATATGTTATGATGTTTTTTGTTCATGTGTTTATCTGCCAGGAAATGTTGCGTTTATGACAGAATTACGACGATGTTTACAATTTTCTTTTTATTGTTTTTTAAGTTATTTATACTTGAATTTATATCTAATGTAATTTTATTGGACATTTCAAACCTTCATAGCATTTGTTGCTGAAATAAATTTATTTTGACTTGATTTTAAATATTTATGTCACCTCTATGGAGGCCTTATTGCCTATAAGGGATGGTGCATGGAATTTAAAAGTAGGACAAGTAGACATTTAAGCATGTTCTTACAGTGAAAAAGCCCCAAAATATGTTTTCACTGTAGCAAGTGTAGCTGTTCCATAAGAAAACACTAGGTTACATCAATACATTTAATAATGATTATTTCCATTAGGAAACAGCTAGAAAAAGAATTAAATAGCTATGTTTAATAGCTATTTAAAATCCAATTCAATGGTGAAGTCAGATTTTCTTTAAACATTAAGAAAAATGTACTTTTAGAAAGTTACCTTTTCCCTGTTTAAAGGATTGTGAGGCCTATTTGCTCTCCCACTTTTGCCAGCCAGTAATTAGCATTTGAATAGGCATGAATTGGTGTGAAATGCTTCCAATGAGCAAGCAATAGGCTGACCTCGATGGGCAAAGAGGACTCTCCTTTTTGACATTATAGTATCAACTTATGCTTGACAGGTCTGCTGGAGTTTTACATAAAACACTTGGGGCACTACAAACAGCCAGATGTATCTGACCTGCACTCCATCACAGTTAGCATTAATTGCGCCTAGTTCCCAGAACTAGAATTGACTATCATTGGCACTTTATGCTTCTTGGCGCTATTCCTACTTAAGCCTGTCTGCTCTATGCCATGGCTACAATGGGATTGAGTTCCATTTAATTTGGTGACTTTAAGCGTTTACCCTGACAAGGGCTGTGATTAATCCTTGAGGTAAGTAGTCACCCACCCCAATTAACAATCCATTTTTTTTTTACAAAATCCCTATGTGGGGTTATGAACTGTCCATAAATCACACAGGGTACCAGCACTCTTTGGTGCTTCTATCTGTCACTGGCTCAGACTTGGCTTTCTCATTACACAGATCAACGCTGTGTATGTGTAACAGACCTATGTGATGAGAGGTCTACAATGATATGACAGACTAAGAAATCAAAAAGGTTAAGGCATAACACAATATAACAGGCAGGAGAGGAGTTGGCCTAATGGCTAGGGCGGTCGACCTCGAATCTGGGGAACTGGGCTTGAGTCTTGGCAATGACGCTGAACATCCTGTGATACTGGGAAAATCACTTAATCTCCCCGTGCCTAACAAAAATTAATGTGTCCTCATGTAATGCAACTGGTGCTATGTAAAGAACTCTGATACCCGATTGGGGTCACGTTTGTGCTATATAAAACTCCGTAGAAAAAATGTTAAAAATCTAAAGAGCAGAGGCAGGAAAGGATAAGATTAAGTCAATCAGGTTATTGTTGGAGGGCTACATTAAACACATTGGGGCTTCTCTCCTTTCGGCTCATGCCTGCTTCACTCGATATATTCACAGCCCTTATTCACATCTTTAAATGTTTATCTTCTGCACTGCAACTCATTAACCCCCTCTTTTCCTTCAAAAACAAACACAGTCCATTCATAGGCCCTTCTCTTCGTACAATGAGTAGGGCAGCTATCTAGCTAGTTGACCTCACTAAGAGAGAAGGACAAAAAACAGCTGCTAATTCAAGAAAGCTGGGTATTTAACTATCCAAAATTAATGTATAATATATGTATGAAGGAGAAGAAACAAAGAAAAGAAGAAAAAAACAAAGAAAAACAAAACCTTTTGGAAAAGCCCAGGGGGGTTTTTAAGACTGCCCTCACCCACTATGTAGAGGCATGCTTCATCATTGGGCTGCTGACACACCCTGACGAAGACCAACACTCAGAGTGGGTTTTTTTAAAGAAAGAAACAAGAACAAAGGGAGAAAGTGCTCAAAAAGAGGGATCCCTAATTTAGAAAGATTTGTGTTTAAAACTGACTAAGTGGGTACGTATATTCTTATTCGTTGTTGGCCCCACTTGACAGGATTAAAATTGAAAATTGGGTATATAGAAGGAGTTACATCTCCATTATCCCATCTACCTGTACCGACATGTTTAAGCCATTACTAAACGCTCTTGTGGGTCACTGGCCTTCTTCAGGATCCTGATCCCTCGTTTGAAACCCAAATCTTACAGGTTTAATTAACCAAATAGTAAGTAAAGATAGTAGGCCTTACTTGTTTGTAAGCAACCAGACTTGAGATGTGTACCCGAGTCTCATTGTTTATTCTCCCAACTCGGGGCCAAAGTGGGGACACCGCCCTGTAGTCACGCTTTTGTCAAGGCACAAAGTGGTCAGAAAGGAGACACTGACCACTCCAGTGAACCCCCAGGGTTTATTTTGTTAAGAGGGAGCAGGCTGCTTGGGCAAAGGTCAGTGCTCCCCTATCTAGGAGCAAGACAGTATTTCTGCCCCGAACTTGCGGACAGATTGCCTCTAATGTGGTCCTCAAGGGGGGGTGAAAAGTCCACTAGGAACACAGGACTTATTCTGGCAAGGGGTGTGTGGGTGTGGTTTGGGGCAAGGGCCAGAGCAAGCCTAACCCAAGTAAAGACAAGGTTTCTGCTCAAATCTGTACCCAATCTGCCCCTCCAGGTGGTAAAAATCCCACTAGACACCAGGGATTTATTTGCTTCTTGAGGGTGTGGTAAGAGAGACCCATTGATCAAGGACCAGTGCCACCCCAAATAATGGACAAAACAGTGTTTCTGGGGTTCTGCCTCTAATCTGCCCAACCCAAGGGAGGTGGAAAGCCCACTATACACCAGGGATTAAAATCAAAAGGAGTGTTCAGCCCACCGTGGCATAGGATCATTTGCCCACCCAAAGGGGGACATGCAGTGTTTCTGCCCCTCCAGCGCAAAAGCAAATTGGGAATATGACCCAATCTGCACCACTGGAGGGGCACAAATCCGAATAGACATTAGGGATTTTTAGGCCAAATTTATGTCAAGGTGTGCAGGCAACCCACTCACGCATATGGCCATGCTCTCACACCAAAGGGGGCGATATAGTTTTTCTTCTCCCTAGGAGGCAGATTGGGGGATGCCCCCGATCTGCCCCACCTGTGGCAGGTCCAAAGCCAACTACACACCATGGATGTTCTTTTTTGTACATGCCCCTACCCCTAAAGGGAGAAATACAATATTTCTGTCCACCTCTGGGAGGCTAATTGGCATTTTCCCCAATTTGCTAAAATCCAACTAGTCACCATCAATATATAATTTAGCTTTAGTAAAGAATAAATATATGGAGTATGGGTGGGCCACCATGGACTTGGGAGTATTGCACACCCGTAAATCCCAACTTGTCTTTCTGTCTGCCTGGTGGGTACAGCATCCCCATGGCAAGGAAGAGGAAATGTGTATTATTCTGGATTTAGTTATAAGAAACAAATCAGCAGAGTGGGGGTAAATCCAAATGTTCTCTTACTTACCATGCTGAATGGCTGCACAATTTGGGCCCATTCTCGGCCTTCACCCAGGGCAGCCTGCCAAAGCCAGACATTTTTGTTGTTGTTGTTTTAAGTCTGTTTTTATTTTCGTAAGAGAACCATAGAAAGGGTCTATACATACACAGCATATGGCCCACAACCCTTTGTAGGGCCGGCCGCATTATTTAGGGGAGGCATGCGAAACGTTGGTAGTGGTTATCAATGTAGGTGTTACACAGCAAGTCGCCTACAACCCTTGGTGGGCCGGCCGCATATTACAAGAAGCACTGCGTAAGACTGTAATGTGGAGGAGCCTCGAGACCCGTTTTCAACATGAATAACATAATAGAAAGGAGAAAGAAAAGAGAAAGTGAAAAGCCTGTAGAAGGAGACAGAGGGAGATTAACGGGTAGAGAATAGTAAGAAGACGGAAAAGCTAGGGAAAAGAGAGAAAGCTAAGACAGGGGGGTAAAGATAATTAGAGTGAGACAGGGGGGAGGTGTCGCATTACTCGTGAAGTCAAATAATGGAGGTCCAAGGCAATGTCGAAGAGAAGGAGGGTGGCGGGCTGGCGGGGAGGAATGGGCAAAGGCGTTCAATAGTCGGATCACTGCCTGAGGCACACCATGGTGGACAAGGGGCAGAGTCAGTGTGATTATGCAGTTAGTCTGTCAGGTTCGGGTGGTATCATGGCATCCTCGAAGAGGCGTGAAGCCTGGAGCTTCAGGGGCAGAAGACGCACGTGTTCCATTTTACAAAAGTAAGTGACCAGTGGCTGCCATATTTTGGTGAAGCGAGTGTCACGGGACTGCAAGTGCGCAGTAAAGAGTACCATAGTCACTGTATGCCACAGGCGCGTGAACCAGATGTTAATGGGGGGAGTCACTGCTTTTTTCCAATACAAAGCGATGAGTAGTTTAGCGGCCCCTAGCATGTGGAGAGCGATATGCCAATCGCTACGGGTAAGTGCGCGCAAATTGTCAGGTTTGAGGCCTAGGAGAATTGTGACTGGGGATTCAGGCAGAGGGAAGCCAAGCATCACTTTAATATGACTAAGAACCTCTTTCCAGAATAGAGTCAGGAGCGGACAGGCCCACCAAATATGAATGAAGTCGCCCGGGGAGGTCAAGCATCTCCAGCACAGCGGAGAGGAAGCAGGAAACATCTTGTGCAGTCGAGCGGGTGTGTAGTACCACTGTGTCATAAACTTGTATGCGGTTTCCCGTTGAGTGACACTGCGATAGACCTTCGGTATATCCCGCCACAGGCGGCTCCACGGGGAGGGTGCAATTGTAAAGGAGGATGCCGACTGCCATTGACGTTTATATGGATGAGGGGCAACCGGCGGGGAATGTTGTAAGATCTGATAGGTCTGAGAGATAAGTCCCTTCGAGTCGTCAAAGGAATGCACTAAGTGTTCAATAGAGGTGATTGCGCGGGTGGCAGCCTGCATTTTAGCAGACGTAGACATCCAATGACGAAGCTGTACGTACTGAAGCCCGGCTCACTCCGGGAGTCGGAACTCCTCCTTGCATTGAGCAAAGGTTTTGAGTGTGTTTCCTATGTACAGATCTCGGATCGTTCTGCAGCCAGCCTCCAACTAATTAGAGAATACCTGCGGGTTAATAGCCGGCGGGAATAGCGAATTTCCAGCAATGGGGGTATGGGAAAAGGAAAGGTAGTGAATCCCTTAGAGACGGCCACCTTGTCCCAGACGTCTTGGTAGGTAGGGCAATATAGGCACTACGGGAGCGTGCGGTCCGGGGGAGCCAGGGAGGTTCCAAATGGTTCATCCAGTTACTGCCCTGTTCATATGGAACCAGACCTTTTTGCTCTCCCTCGCCACCTACTCAGAGATGAAGCGAAGGTGTGTAGTATTCTAGTAGGTTGGGACACGCAAGCCCACCCCTGTCCCGCGGGAGCATGAGAATTTTGTTGGAAAATCGTGGTCTACGCCCACCCCAGATGAAGTTAGCGATGTCACGTTGAAGACTTTGGATCTGGTGCTGCGGAACAGGGGTGGGGAGACATTGGAATAAATATAAAATTTTAGGGAGCACCGACATTTTGACGGCGTTGAGGTGGCCCAGCCAATAGAGAGTGAGAGGTTTCCAAACTCTCAGGTCCTCCAAAACTGACCTCCTGCAATCCCGCCAGTTCGTTTGGGACCATGTGGCAAGTGAGGGGGTCAGCTGAAGTCCCAAGTAGCGAATGGAGTTAGCCGCTCACTGGTAGGAGACAAGAGATTGTAGTATAGGAATCTCCTACCCGGGGATCGTGAGGTTCAGGGCCCAGGACTTCTCGTGGTTAATTTTGAGACCAGATGCCAATTCAAAGGACTGCAACAAAGAGAGGAGTGCCGGGAGAGAGGTGTGGGGCAGGTTAGCTTGAGAATAAGGTCGTCCGCAAAGAGAGTCACTTTGTGTTGGTGGCCTCCGAGGGGGATGCCGTGGACGTCAGGAGCTTGTCGGATCACATGGTCAGAGGTTCCACCACAAGGGCAAACAACAGGGGGGAAAGGGGACAGCCCTGCTGCGTGCCCCTGTGTATGGAGATGGGGTTCGTGAGTTGACCATTGACTCGCACCCGAACCTGTGAGGAGAGATAGGGAGCCATGATCCTGGCTATTGTGGACAGGCCTAGCCAGATTTTGTGCAGTACAGCTCGGAGGAAGGTCCAGTCCACTCGATCGAAAACCTTTTCCGCGTCGAGCTATAATAAACATGCCGGTATGTTCCAATGGTGGGCCTTCCCTACAAGGCGAGCGATTCGACGTACATTGTCCGCTCCCTGACGATGCCAGATAAAGCCAACCTGGTCTGGTTCTATAAGTCCGGGCAAATGCGGGTCAAGTCGCTTGGCCAATATTTTAGTGAATATTTTAAGGTCCGTGTTCAAGAGGGCATAGGACGAAACGAAGAGCATAAGGTGGGATCCTTGCCCGGTTTGAGAATGAGGGCAATCTCAGCCAGTCCCATAGAGGGGGACTGTCCCTTAGTATCGGTAAAAGAGTTAAAAAGTCGTAGTAGATGGGGTTGGAGCTGTGGCAAGAATAAGCGATAGAAGGACAGGGGGAGGCCATCTGGGCCCGGTGATTTCCCAAGAGGCAGATCCTTCAGAGCGCTCGCAAGCTCTTCTTGAGTAAGGGGTTCCTCCAGTTGTTGAGCGTGATATGGACTGATTGGAGTCCAAGAGCAATTGTCCAGAATGGCTTGTACCCGGCCTGGAGGCGGTCCGTCCGCAGCATAAAGCGCCAAGTAATATGCGTGAAAGGCATCGCGTTTAGCCACCTCTGTAGTGGCCAGCGTGCAGTCTGGACATTGGCTATGTGTGCTTTGGCAGCACGCACTCACAGGCATCTAGCCAGGACCGTAGCCACTTTATCCCCCCTTCACAATAGCGTTGTTTCAATGTTAGGAGAGCCTGCTCAGCCTTGTTAGCTCGAAGGGAGCGAAGTTGGCCTCGGAGGTTCGCTAGGCGTCGTTTGTGTGTAAGTGAGGGGCGCTCCTGGTCCTGTCCCTCCAGGGCCTTTCTGTCCTTAGAGAGGTTGTTTTCCAGGAGGCGCGCTTCGCGCGCCCGTGCAATTGCAAGAGACATGATATGACCTTGGATTGTGGCCTTGAATGCATCCCACACTACAGGGAAGGGGGTTTCAGGGATGTCATGAGTTGCGAAGTAAGACTCAATGGCTGTTCGCAAGCTTGTCACATCAACTGGGTCCCGAAGAATGTGCGGAGGCAAGCGCCAGCATGGGATCCGAGGGGCACAGGCAGATGGGTCTCTCAGGAGGAGTTCGAGAAGAGCATGATCTGAGACAGAGATGTCGGACATGGAGTCCGAGAGCGATTCGCTGATCAAGGCATGGGAAATAAAAATGTGGTCGATGCGCGAGTATGTGCGGTGCACGTGTGAGTAGTAAGAGTATTTGTGCACGTCAGGGGAGTGGTAGCGCCAGGAGTCTAGTAGGCCAAAGCCCGATAACTGCCTCCTCAGAGCCAAGGACATAGCCCCTGTCCCGTGAAATGAGGCATCGCTGCAATCCATTTCAGCGTCCCATACCATGTTAAAATCTCCCCCTGTGATTAGTGAGGGGTCTGCCTGCGGAACATGTTCCCGCAGGATCGCCCGGAGGTATGAGTCCTGCGCCTGATTAGGTGCATAGATATTACACAGTGTAAAGAGGAAATGTCCAATCCTGACGCCAACCTAGACAAAGCGGCCATCCTGGCTACGAAATACCCTAGATTCCCCCTGCCTGATGCCAGGTCTACAGAGTATCGCCACTCCAGCCATTTTAGTGGGGGTTGTAGCCCAAAATTGAAGAGGATATCGAGGGTGGGCCATACGAGGGACATCAGCCTTTGTAAGCTGGGTCTCCTGGAGGAGGATGATGTCTGGATTTTGCTGCAAGAGGTAGCGCCAGATCTGGTGTCGCTTGTTGGGGGAATTAAGTCCCTTAACATTGAGGGACAGGATCTTCAAGCAAGGGGCAGTGGCCCTGGTTGTGTCAGGGCCTAAAGCAATCCATCATGCCATTGTGAGGAGTGGGGTGGTGTAGCAGGGGAGAAGGGCAGAGAGATGACGCTCCCGTTGAGAGGGAAAGATCGCCTTGAGGGGTACCCCCACCCGCCATAGAGAGGGGTAGAGAGAAGGTGAGAGTAGGAGAGAGAGATAGAGAAAAAATAAGCAATCAAAATATGGAAAACCAACATTGTCCAACAGGGCCACAGTGTCCTGTTCCAGTCTAGGGACATTCGAGGCCCAGAGGCACAGGTGATACCAGAGAACAGGGAAAGGGTGGGTCTCCAGCCGTAGGAGGTGTCATCCGGGTAGACAGTCCAGCACCATTAGCACTGCATTCGGGGAGCTGGGGTGATGTCGCCTCGGGGGGCAGGATGCCAACACATCAGGTGCAGGAGACGATTACAGAATTCAATGCACTCTGCCACCGGCGGAGTTGGGGGTCTGGCCAGTCAGGGAGTAGAAGGTTGAGAGCTAGTTGCAGAGCGGTCCCCCTCCATGGAGCGAATATGCTGAATAATGTCATTCTTGGCTTGCGAAGACGCTTGCTCCCTGGGATGCGAAGGGCGCCAATTACGGCGTATTTTGGTCCAGGAGGGATTGGCTGGAGCCCGAGTTAGGGGTGGCAGACGAGCAGGGCTAGATGACGGCATAAGAGAGAGATGGAGAAGTTGCGCCGCTTCCTAGAAAGACCTCACCATCCGGCGTTTGGACTTCCACTGGAAGATGAGCGCGAAGGCGTGGCCCCACTGGTATTGGATATTCAAGCTTCTCAGGTCCTGGAAGATCTGTATATTGGCACCTTTATAAGTAAGTTCCGGTTCGGAGCGCGCCGCTTTGAGAATTGCCTCCTTTTCCGTAAAAAAATTGACCCGGAACAAAATATCGGGGAGGAGGCCCATTCGATTGGAGGGGCCAGAGACTTGGTGTGCTCGGTCCAGAGCTGGTGGGGAAGCGTCATCATCGCCCCAGACCTCGTGAAGGAGCTGCGCCACATATGTCATGATGTCTGTCCCCTCGGCCCCGATAGGAACCCCCCGGATGTGAAGGTTATTTTGGCGGCTCCAGTTTTCCAAGTCCTCCTGCTTCAATTGTAGGTCAATATGTTGCTCCTCGAGTATGGCCAAGCGCTGCCAAAGTTGTTCTTGGTCCTCTGTTCGTGAATCCACAGTCTTCTCAAGGCCATCCACCCTTTCCCCGATTTCAGTGACCTCCTTTCTGAGTTCCCGGACACAGGAGTGGACCTCTGCGCGCAAGGAGCCAAGTTTAGTTTTGTGCTCCGCCATGAAGCTTGGCCATGAAAGACTGGGTGACAAGTGGTGACTCCCCCCCAGTCTGCGAGGCCATCTCTCCAGAGGCAGCAGTGCCCGATTTGCTCCAGAGCACGGCAACAGGCTTGTCCATTGGGGGTGCCGCTGCGTCCTTCACCGACTTGGTGCGTGTCATCTCCCGTCAGGGTCCAGTACTCACCAATGCCAGGCAAGACGTTGAGGGGTGAGCAAGGGGCCGTGAGAGGGCAGATAAGGGGACCAATTGCACCCGATCTAACTAAGGCAGCCAGGAACGGGGCGCACCGGGTGAGGTCCCACAGTCAATATAAAAGGGAGGACAGGCGGTGTTGCGGAACGCAGAGTTTTATCCAGATCCTTGCCGTTAGAGCGGTCAAGCCCCTATGACTGGGTCGCGCAAGCCGAGGCCACCTCAGGCCCCGTGTCTGGTGCAGAGCAGGTGAGCCAACTAGGCCCCAGGGGCAAGGGCCAACTTGGGGCCGCTGTGTCCAGGATAGGAGGCCAGGCTGCAGGGGCCAGTAGCTTTACTGTAGGAGATGCAAGGGAGATCCGTCCTCGTGTACCAGCCCGTGGCTCAAAAGGCAGAGGCGGCCCTCCGTGATAATACTCCCCTGTTATGGCTCTCTAGGGCGATATCTTAAGAGCTACTCACCCTGTATAATCCGCAGAGTTCAAAGGGGCCGCTCCTCGCTCTCGCCCAGGGCCTGGACAGTCGACTCCGGGTGCTGCAATGCGCTGTGCCCCAAATCCCAGGATCAGGATTGCATATAGTCCCCCGGCCCTTCGGAGGAGATCACAAGCCCGCCAGGGCCACAGCGGTGTAGGGCAGCTTCCACAGGACACCCAGCCAGCGGGCAGCGAGGACCAAGACGGTCAATAGGTCCGATGCTAGGATGGATCCCCCCTGTGTGGCGAGTACGCAAAGGCTAGGCCAGCTCTCCTGGAGGCTTCAACCACGTGGTCTGTAATGGCTGATTAGTCCCTAAATGTCCCCGCCAGGCTGGGGTGGGCTTCAGGTGGGCCCCGCGCAGGAGGGCCACGAGACGGTGGTCCAGCGATCAAGCGGGATGTGGCTGCAGCAAAGATCTTCTCCCAGGGGAAGCAGTCAGGCCTCCCGACCCCCACACCTCTATCACCAGACTCACTGTGTGTCGGGTCTTGGACGCGTCGCAGCAGGGTCGGAGCCGGGCTCTCCTCGGCTGAGGCTTCTCTGCACGCCACTACAGTCTGCCACCAGCCATACGATAGCACCACTCACCGCAGAAGGGCGCAGGGGTCAGAGGGTCGCACCGCCGATCATCCGCTCTAGGCGCTCCTAGTTTGTTCGGAGCTGTGCAGGGGCCCAAAATGGCGGCCGGCCGGTGCAGTGGGGAGAGGCCCCTCTCCGATCATCGGCGTTGCAGATGCGTTGTCCGCCTCCAGTGTGCTCCGGAGCCCTTGGCAGGATAGCGCGGCACTAGGGGAGTCAAGGAAGGTGCAGGGCAGAGTTCACCGGCCACGAGGGGGGCTCAGGGCTGGAAGCTGCAAGATGGCCGCCGCCGCGATCCGGGCCGAGAGACCAAAGCAGAATGGCTTCACCACCGCAGCAGTTGGGCCAAAGTCGTCGCCCGCTCGTCAGGGGGGCCCCTCACACTCCGCCACACATGCGCCCTGAAAAACAGCACCGATAAAGCCCCAGCTCAGCTATAATTGCTTTAGAAGGCAACAAGCGGGTGGAGCTCCCACGGCGAGCGGCTCACTCCATCAGCAGCGAGACCACGCCCCGCCAGACATTTTTTAATACTAGTCGCTCACACGAGTCCAAGTGGTGTCCCTTGCATGGATCCCACAACATTTTCTTACCCCAAATTCCTCAAAATTTGGTAAAAGCATCCAAGTTCATAATATTTGTGTGCAAGAAAGTTCTGGAATCTGAGGGGATCCAAATATTTTCTACCACCTTGCATTCACACACTTCTCTCAATAAAAATGCTACCCTATTTGTATGGCTCAGCCTAACACCCATAGACAAAAGGTCCCAAAACACAATGAGGAGACATCTGCAATAGAGGTAGCTTTGGTATTTTTGTCCCAGGTTCAGCTGCCATCAGAATAGCCTACCAAACGTAGAAATGTTTAAAACTAGACATCCGTGGGAGTCCAGGGTTTTGTATCTTGTGTGGATCCCACTACATTTTCCTACCCACAATGCCCTTTAAACCTTAAACTGTGCCTAACATAACACATTTTCCCCAAAACTTTTAGACAGAAACTTCCAGAATCTGCAGGGATCCACAACAATCCTACTACCCAGTGGTCTCACAACAAGAACAGATCAAACCAGGGATAATGGGAGGTACATTGCCTTTTGGATGTTTAAGATGAAGATGCCAAGTTCAAACTTTTTCTCCTATATGGATAAAGGAAGACCTGTTGGTTGCTCTAAAGTAGATAAGGAGGCGAGTGACAAGACTGTGTGGCCCTAGGCTAGCAAATATATATGTATATAAAAGGTAGGATAATAAGAAATGTGTCTGGAAAATAAGTGGTGTTGCAGAGGTTGGGTGATTGAAGAAACATAGGTTGGGTAAAAAATGACAATCACAAATCTCATGTCCATGGAAGATTGTGGCAGTGAGGAGGAATGTGGTGGTGGAATTGAATAGCAGTGAGGCTGAATCATGTCCAGGAAGTTTTTAAAGCCCTAGTCTTAACTGGTAATGTTGGGCATGGTGAGAAAAGTGAGGGTGAGGCACAGGTACATAATGGGGAGGGATGAATGAGAAAAAGACGTTCTGGGTAATAGATTTTGTGTTGAAGTGAATTTCCCTTAAGCTTTTTTTATTTTTCTAACTGTGTGTTATTTATTCCCACATGTATACATCCATCCATACTTATTATATTTTATTTTTGTGTCGAATTGTCATGTCCTGGTATCAATGGGACTGTGTTATAATATATTCTTGGTAAGTGGGTAGGTTTCTTGGAAATAATTATACACTTATTAGGCTGCCAGATACACATTTGGAATGTTTTGCATTAATTCTAGAGGCATTAAGTCCTGCATGTGGAGATACGTAATAAAATGTATTAGTTAATTAATACTTGCTGGAAACGGATTGCTGGAAGGGTTTGACTGTGTTGACGGTGCACTGTTTATACCATTAAAACATTCAGTTTTGCAAAGCTGCCTGTTAGGAATTATTCCCTCCTGTAAGAGATAATTATGCTTTGTGATGTGAGGATGTGCTGGCATTGCTGGGTATTAAGGCACAATTACAGTTATAGTGGATCTCTTACAGCGACCTCAGTGGACAGAAGAGGAGTGTGGCATTAGACTACTTGATGGGGGGCTCTGCAGGCATATGGCATTTCCAGAATGGCTCTTGGTGCTGCAGTTCTTGCTTAGCATTTGGAAAATGCACCACTCTTACCTCTATTGGTAATGTAGATGCACTGATACCTTCCATCCACGTTGACTAGTCGCACTCTCAAATGGTGATACCGGCTGTAAAAGTGACCAAGACATCTGTCCCCAAGAGTGGGGTGGTGCACCACCCTTTTGTGTAGAGAGATCCGACTGAGCTGACCGCTGCATTTACTCGTTCACCAGATTTTGTCGCATTCTAGCCCTTATCAAGAAGGCCCTCGCAGCCACTCTGTACACGCTTACTCCTACTCAGACGCCACGTATACTTATGCCCTGAAGAAGTTCACTGTTATGAACGAAATGCGTTGGCTGACAATTTACTGTATTTGGATTTTTGCAATAAAGGACTGTTTAAGACAACTTAACAAAGACTATAAAACTTATTGAAAATAACTCTCTCTACACAAACTGGTGGTGCACCACTCCACTCTTGGGTTCAGCATTTCTCTGCAGTTAGCACCAAACAACGGCAGGTGCTGGAGTAGCCCCCTGATCGACTGTTGATCTTTATACAAAGGGAACACAGCAGGGAAAGTGCGGTCACTGTGTCTGCCGTTGGCTGCACCCGTACTCTGCTTAAGACATCTGTCGCCCATGGCTCAGTTCACTTTCTGCACACACAGATGAGGAACAGGCTGACCAATAAAATATCTAAAAAAAAGCACATTTTTGAAAAGTGATGAAGTATTATAATTGTGCAAATTCTGATTAAAGTACACACTAACCATAATAAGTACAGAGCCAGGGGTTCTACATCTGCTAGGTTCATGAGTAAATCAAAACCTAAAACAAGGTATGGCAATGCCATTGACAGTACAATGAGAGGCCAAGACAGTGTGCATGGCAACAACCAATGATCAAATGGACATTCACATGACTCCGAGAAAAATGACTACCTCTTTCACAGACCATTAGATACGTAGCAGAGGGGACACTGACTGTCATTCGTTTGATAATGACCAAGACAAAAAATAAGAATTACATTTGAAAATATTCTTGGGAAAAAGTAGTCCCTTTAGCCGTTAATTGGCCACTTAAGAAGAACATAAAACCAATCCGATTATCTGTGTCATGAAATGAGGGTTGTGAGCAAACTGAAGACGCGAAAAAGCCAACGAATGTAGAAAGACCATGGAGTCAGAAAATGGAAATGCAAAACTGACTGATGTGGTAGTAATATCAACTGTGCAAACAAGAAGGCAAAGAGCAACAGACCAACAATGGATAAAAAGGATGAAGCACATCACCCTCACCCCTTCTGTTGTGGTAATTATTATAACTCCAATGGAAGCCCTTCGATCCAAACCTGAGAAGTTCATTCTCCACAGCAAACCCAGCTTCAAGGAAATAAAAACAATGCTAGGCCAAGAAAGCATCATAGTGGCTGTTTGATGCCATATGATGAAAGACTTATCAGGCGAAGGAGAGAGGGGTGCAACAAAGCGGAGTGGGATCATAGGTCTGTCAAAAGACAACTGAGGTCCAAAAAGGAGCTTGCAATACCAGCAGGATATTTTTCGCCTGAGCCCCATTCTTACATTTTTTGCCAAATGCAACTGGCAGTAGAAATAATGGGGACAATGTGAGTCAATGCATTCAATAAGTCACAAATGCTTTGGACAGCTGTGGGGACGGGGCGATCGTCCGCAGTAAGCATTCACTTCACTCCTCTCTTTTCTATTGAAATTACTGATGATTGAGCAACTCCATTGTTCATGGGCCTCAATTAGTGGTTGATAAATCCTGGGGATAAAAGGGGGGAAATACTGCTGACAGACAGCACATCCTCAACCTGGAACATTGGAACAGCACTGAATGGCCTCTCTTTGATGGAATGTGCCTACTACCTTCTAAATCAGTTCAAAGCGAAGATATCCCTATGGCCAAACATCATAGCTTGGAATTCCAAGTAGCCACAGTTTCAAGTTCCTGCTTTGTCCACCTGAAGGCTGTGCACACTATCTGACCACTTCTCAACCCAAAATATCAAATTCTGGTGGTCAGTTCAATTATCTAATCGAAAACTGATAACATAAAGTGTTGACCTAGGCACAACAGAGGGGCGCCGATCACGATCCTGTAAAAACCGGGTACGAACCGTCGGACGGAGCATATTCTCCGTCCGACGCGTACCCGGTCGTCAAAATATACAAACATGGAATTACGATTCGCACGGGAACACCATTTCCGTGCGAATCGTAAAAAACCCCGACCGAACAAAATAAACCTACAAATGCGATCCGGGAAAGCGCCGACCTGACGTCGGGACGCTCGCAGCCTGCCATTCACGAACCAAGAATTACGATTCGCACCGACGTCATCCCGCACAGTGAATATTTTCCGGCTGCCAAAAACTGACGGGAAATCAGGACGACGCGAACAAGGACTACCAGTACGCGACGGACAGACAGGACGACGCGAACAAGGAGGACCAGTACGCGACGGACAGACAGGACGACGCGAACAAGGAGTACCAGTACGCGACGGACAGACAGGACGACGCGAACAAGGAGGACCAGTACGCGACGGACAGACAGGACGACGCGAACAAGGAGTACCCGTACGCGACGGACAGACATGGACCCGAACCTACGTGTCATCCCGGCCCTCATAGCAGTGGACCTCCTCTACAGGTTCGGACGCAGACGCCGCAGAAGGTCAGAACAACTAAGGGAGGGGGGAAAGTGGGGGGGGGGGGTGGCAGGACCAGGGCAGGCCACAAACCCCCCACCAAAGTCACACAGCACACATGCCCTGGACATACCTGACTCCCAGGCCCTGGTCACTACGAGGGGGTGGGGGCGTGTCCAGCTAAGCCAGCGACCGCCACAACGGAAGTCCTTCACGACGCGAACCGGCAACACAACCAGACAGGTACGTCTCGTACCCACGCCTGAAGAGTGTGGGTACGAGTCGTACCACGCCCACACCCACGTCACCCCAACAATGGCGGGACGGCTCGTACCCACGTGGCAAAGGCCTGGGTACAGGCCGCACAAGCATCACATAGCGTGGGGGCGGATATGTACGACCCGTACCCCCACCCGCGTACGTATGGAGCGTACCCCTACCCCAACAGTGTAAGTATGACCCGTACCCCCACCCGCGTACGTATGGAGCGTACCCCCACCCCAACAGTGTAAGTACGACCCGTACCCCCACCCGCGTATGTATGGAGTGTACCCCCACCCCAACAGTGTAAGTACGACACGTACCCCCACCCGCGTACGTATGGAGCCTACCCCCACCCCAACAGTGTAAGTACGACCCGTACCCTCACCTCGAATGCATGGAGCGTACCCCCACCCCAACAGTGTAAGTACGACCCGTACCCTCACCTCGAATGCATGGAGCGTACCCCCACCCCAACATTGTAAGTATGACCCGTACCCCCACCCACGTACGTATGGAGCGTACCCCCACCCCAACAGTGTAAGTACGACCCGTACCCCCACCCGCGTACGTATGGAGCGTACCCCCACCCCAACAGTGTAAGTACGACACGTAACCCCACCTCGAATGCATGGAGCGTACCCACATCCGTGTATGTCATGAGCGTACATATTGTGAAATAGGAGGGGTGTGTGCAGAGTCCTCCCAGCAGTGCCCAGAGACAGGAGGGGTGTGTGCAGAGTCCTCCCAGCAGTGCCCAGAGACAGGAGGGGTGTGTGCAGAGTCCTCCCAGCAGTGCCCAGACACAGGAGGGGTGGGTGCCTATCACTCCCAGCAGTGCCCAGAGACAGGAGGGGTGTGTGCAGAGTCCTCCCAGCAGTGGCCAGACACAGGAGGGGTGTGTGCAGAGTCCTCCCAGCAGTGCCCAGACACAGGAGGGGTGTGTGCAGAGTCCTCCCAGCAGTGCCCAGACACAGGAGGGGTGTGTGCAGAGTCCTCCCAGCAGTGCCCAGACACAGGAGGGGTGGGTGCCTATCACTCCCAGCAGTGCCCAGAGACAGGAGGGGTGTGTGCAGAGTCCTCCCAGCAGTGCCCAGAGACAGGAGGGGTGTGTGCAGAGTCCTCCCAGCAGTGCCCAGACACAGGAGGGGTGTGTGCAGAGTCCTCCCAGCAGTGGCCAGACACAGGAGGGGTATGTGCAGAGTCCTCCCAGCAGTGCCCAGACACAGGAGGGGTGGGTGCCTATCACTCCCAGCAGTGCCCAGAGACAGGAGGGGTGTGTGCAGTGTCCTCCCAGCAGTGGCCAGACACAGGAGGGGTGTGTGCAGAGTCCTCCCAGCAGTGCCCAGAGACATGAGGGGTGCGTGCAGAGTCCTCCCAGCAGTGCCCAGAGACAGGAGGGGTGGGGGCCTATCACTCCCAGCAGTGCCCTGAGACAGGAGGGGTGTGTGCAGAGTCCTCCCAGCAGTGGCCAGACACAGGAGGGGTGTGTGCAGAGTCCTCCCAGCAGTGCCCAGAGACAGGAGGGGTGTGTGCAGAGTCCTCCCAGCAGTGGCCAGACACAGGAGGGGTGGGTGCCTATCACTCCCAGCAGTGCCAGAGACAGGAGGGGTGTGTGCAGAGTCCTCCCAGCAGTGCCCAGAGACAGGAGGGGTGTGTGCAGAGTCCTCCCAGCAGTGCCCAGACACAGGAGGGATGGGTGCCTATCACTCCCAGCAGTGCCCAGAGACAGGAGGGGTGTGTGCAGAGTCCTCCCAGCAGTGGCCAGACACAGGAGGGGTGTGTGCAGAGTCCTCCCAGCAGTGCCCAGACACAGGAGGGGTGGGTGCCTATCACTCCCAGCAGTGCCCAGAGACAGGAGGGGTGTGTGCAGAGTCCTCCCAGCAGTGCCCAGAGACAGGAGGGGTGTGTGCAGAGTCCTCCCAGCAGTGCCCAGACACAGGAGGGGTGGGTGCCTATCACTCCCAGCAGTGCCCAGAGACAGGAGGGGTGTGTGCAGAGTCCTCCCAGCAGTGGCCAGACACAGGAGGGGTGTGTGCAGGGTCCTCCCAGCAGTGCCCAGAGACAGGAGGGGTGGGTGCCCATCACTCCCAGCAGTGCCCATGGAACGCAAAGGGTGGAGTAGCCACAGATACCATGCCCACAAATGTCAGTCAGGTGCACAAAGACCCTGCAGTACATGTACCACATGTGTGCGAGGCTGGGAGTATACGCATGCATAGGGCCAAAAAGAAAACATCTCCACATGAAGTCATGTCAATAGGCCACATACAAAAGTACAATGACTACCAAGGATGCCACGAATGATGCAGGTGGAGAATGGCTCAGCATGCATGTGCAAAGGTGAAGGACTACGTCACACACCCAGCTAATGGACACACAGCTCTGCGCTAAAGTCAGGGGACACCCTGCAGGGAAGAAGTCAGGGTACACAGAGGATGGAATACACCTTGGGACAATTGCCACATGCAGCAACTGCTTACATGAATGGAGAAAGGTAGCTAACACCGTGTGATGGCACACAGATCCCAGGGTCCCCCCTATGAGCAGCACACTACTACATTTCCCACACACCCAACACATGACCAACACCCACAACCATGTAGCAGCCCCACCAACAGCAATGCCAGCAAAGCAGGAGTGTTCCAAGGGCAAAAAATAAATAGCTTTATTCAGCATGAGCAAAAAACTAGTATGAAGTAAGTCCAATATTAACAAAGCCCATAGGGCAGTCCAGGAGTCCCAGCTGGATGGGGGACACAGTGGGATGCGTGTCCCCTAGCTTGCCTGCACAGTTACAAGCCGTTGTCTTCCACAGGGGTCAGGGCATCATGTTGGGGGGAAGGAACAGGCACTGCAGGGACAGGAGGGCGAAGGGTAGGCGACGTGGGTGCAGGGATGGAGGACTCCACCACAGGGGGTGGGGCAGGGCCAAAGGTGGATTCTAGGAGCGCGCTGCACACCTCGGCAAGGTCCTCCAGGGACTCCCCTGCACCCAAAGGAACCACAGGCCCCAAGGAGGGGGGGGGTCAGAGGGATGGGTCGCAGCGCCACTGGGGGAGGCTGTGGACAGGGGGGGGACTCAAGCACCCTGACCGTGGACCTCCTTGACCGCTTGCGGGGTGGTGTCACTGTGGGGCTCAGGGACAGAGCGGCATGAAGGAGTCTTTGGGGGAGATGTGGCCAGGAGAGCTGAGGGGAGGGGATTTGGAGGGAGTGGATTGGGTGGAATGCGGACTCCCACTCTGGCTGCGTGTCACACGTTTGCCCCCCGACCCAGTGGGTGTGCCTACTTCACCCTGTGTGTGCGAGTCAGGAGGTGTGCGGCGGACCTTCCCTGCTGGTGTGGTGCCTGTGTCTGTTGTGGTGGGTGCATGCTTACGTCTGGGTGTATGTGGGACAGGCATGGGAGTGGGAAGTGTGGAAGGAGCAGGGGTAGGGGGTGGGACGTAGCGCTGCAGGAGACCCACTGCTGCAGTCAGTGTGGAGTCTATGGACCTCAGCAAGTTGCGTTGGTCAGCCTGCGATGAATGAATGCCCTCCAAGTATGCCTCCATGTTGTTGAGGACCTGGCTGTGGGCATGGAGGACATTAAGGATCGCAGTCTGACCAATCTGCAACTGCCGCTGGATGTCCACAGACTCAGCATTGGCGGCAGCAGTGGAGACAGGGGCAGGGGGTGCGGTGCCTGGCAGGAAGGAGACATGTGGTGACCGGGCACGTTGGGAAGGGACACGAGCACGTGGGAGGCGGCTGATGCCAATGGAGGGGGCGGTGCCAGATGTAGGGCTGCTGTCAGATGGTGGTGCAGCCACCGCCCACTCGGAGAGATCATCCTCGGACCCGTCAGCTTCATACTCTGTTGTGCCAGTCGACAGGTCCCCGGGTTCACTCTCCTCCGCCTCAGTCCCACTCGAAGTGCCAGCCCCGATGTCACCGCTGGCACTGGTGCTCGGTCCCTCCGCGCCGTCTGTGTCCATGTCTCCCTCCGTGTCCCCCGACGATGCTGTGGGCAGGGTGAAGAGACAGAAATTAATCATACACCTGTATACATATGTCACATGAGTCAAATCTACTTAGGTTACAGTGCATAGCCTGAAACAAAGGATGAGTTACAACTACAAAACAAGGTACATATGTAGGCCCTGCAAGACACAGTTGTGTGACCCACCATGCCATGGAAAAACTATGGAGAGCATGACACAATAGCAAATGAGATGACATGGAATTTTGACTGAGGAGCAAGGCCCTGGGGACAATACAGCACTGCATCTGCACCACACAGCGTGGCAGGAAATTGGGATGAGCAGGGACCATATCCAGGAACTAGAGGCACATGCAGCATAGGTAATACTGATAACATGCCCACCCTGACTGGCACGCTGCACCTTGAGTGTATGTCCAGACAAACATCACACACTGGCCAGTCCGAGCAAGGAGATTACAGGTCTTGACATGTAGGCCATGGCCGCACCACCCACCCCCTACATGAGACAAATCTGTGGAGACACAGGAAGCACTTACATCTCTTAGTCTGGGTGAAATACACATGGGATGCAATAATTCAAGATTGCACACCAAATACCCAAGGTGCGCCTGTCCAAATAATCATGTACAAATGGGCATCATCAGATGATTGCTACAAGACACACAGGCAATGGCCACCGTGAGTATGTACTTGGAAAATCAGGTCAGGCTGGACAGTGGACACTTGTAATACATCTCACGTCAATAAACATGGTGCCAGGGGACAATGGCACAGAGCACAACCTATGCTGTAGACACAGAGATTGTCGACATTCTCGGATTACACACATGATACCTAGGAAAAGATGCCCCTGGGGACAGTAGTGGCCACACAACTCCATGCTCCTGAATGGAAATGACTGCAACACACGCTAACATCCCTGCACTATGCGTAACGCACACTCATGCACATCATGTCACAGGCCACCACATGGGACATGCCTGCTGGAAGGCCTCGCACTCGAGAGATTAACTCCCATGTCTGCAATCAGCATTAGTGCCAACTTACATGGAACCCACAAGTCCAGAACTGGACAGGGCACAGGCAAGGTCACTAAACCTGTTACACACCACCCCCACACATGATGCTGCAGGCATTGTACACTTGGAGAATGCGTCAGGTTACATAACTTTGTGATGGAGTGACTACACAGAGACCAGTGAACACATTGCAAGGTGGGGAAGGGAGGCAGGAGAGGCCTGCAACACTGTGGGTAACAGGATCTGCACAGCACCATAAACCCTGGAAGTGTATCCATGGAACAGTGCACTTACAAATGCTGGTGAAACACAACAAACACACACATGTACCTACCCCCTTCCGGCTGCTGCATCTCCTGTAGGCGCCTGTCCAAGTCAGGAAAGACCACCGCCAGCACACGTTTCTGGATGTGGGAGAGATAGCGGCGCACGCGGTTCTTATGGCTCTCAGGTGAGTCCCCCAGCAGGACCCGTGCGATCCTCCGCGTCCAGCACCGGATATCCTGCCAGCGTTTCCTCACCTGGGGCAGGCGCCGCTTCCGACCATCCGCACTCCTCACGGCGCTGACGGCGTCCAGCCATTTCTTCTCCTTGGCAGAGGCGTCTACCTGTGAGGATGGACAAGTGACACTACCTCAATACACCTGGCACATGTCACAGGGACACAGATTATAACACATTTGCTGTTTCCAACAAGGCATAGTATGCATCCAACGCATTGCACCTTTGTCATAGGGACATGATCCTCTGGGGGAAGGCCAAAAGCAGTACGTGCCATTTAAAGGACACAGGTGGAATGAGGGCAACTACACAAGCAATGATCAAGGCTCACACTGTGCATCACACCCACCCCTCCTGTCTCTGGGCACTGTTGGGAGGACTCTGCACCCACCCCTCCTGTCTCAGGGCACTGCTGGGAGTGATAGGAACCCACCCCTCCTGTCTCAGGGCACTGCTGGGAGAGCCCTGCACCCACCCCTCCTGTCTCAGGGCACTGCTGGGAGTGATAGGAACCCACCCCTCCTGTCTCTGGGCACTGCTGGGAGGACTCTGCACCCACCCCTCCTGTCTCAGGGCACTGCTGGGAGTGATAGGAACCCACCCCTCCTGTCTCAGGGCACTGCTGGGAGGGCCCTGCACCCACCCCTCCTGTCTCAGGGCACTGCTGGGAGGGCCCTGCGCCCACCCCTCCTGTCTCAGGGCACTGCTGGGAGTGATAGGAACCCACCCCTCCTGTCTCAGGGCACTGCTGGGAGGGCCCTGCACCCACCCCTCCTGTCTCAGGGCACTGCTGGGAGTGATAGGAACCCACCCCTCCTGTCTCTGGGCACTGCTGGGAGGGCCCTGCACCCACCCCTCCTGTCTCAGGGCACTGCTGGGAGTGATAGGAACCCACCCCTCCTGTCTCAGGGCACTGCTGGGAGACATCAGGCATTCCCCCCCCCCGGGACCCCCCCTACAGTACATAGCATGTGTATCACACCTGGACACAATGGCAGAAGTCACAGTCACAAAAAAGGGACACAGTCTGTGCCAGTGGACACTGAACTCACCTGATAACCTGGTCGCCCATACAGCATGGGGTACCGTGGGAGGATCACATCCACCAAAGCCATGTTCTCCTCCAGGGTGAATGGCTGTGACCTCTCCACAGCCCTTGACATGGTTCCAGGGAATCAGTAGCAGCAGCTGGGTCGTGGAATACAGAGATGTGCAGGCAAGTGCTCCCTCATGGGACCTGGCTGCCTTATATCTGCCTTGCTGGCCCATCTCATGCACAGGAGTACAGAGTGATTGGTCACTCACATATGCGTCCTATGTTTCCTCCAATCCCTTCAAACCTAGCAGTCTGTGGGTTCTCAATCTGTTTTTTTCTCCTGCATGATGTCAGCCCCACAAACACATTGCAACAAAGTAGATTCATTCCAACTGACTTCTGCTGTGCACCTTCCAGAACAAAATCAAAATTTGAACTTGGTCTCCATGACAACCAGCATGCATGTAGGCCTTAATACTTGTCCCTCATGTGTCCCCTATGTAATTTGGAGCTTCACACATAGGTACGGTGCGTTCCGGGGCCCTAGGGCACCCCAAATGCATAGCAACGGCCCGTACACGCGTGCCTACGTTCACTATCACTATGGGTGTCCTCGCGTATGCGTACACGTAGTTGTACGGGCCGTACACACGCCTGTACTCTCCCTATCACTATGGGTGTCCTCGCGTATGCGTACACGTAGTTGTACGGGCCGTACACACGCCTGTACTCTCCCTATCACTATGGGTGTCCTCGCGTATGCGTACACGTAGTTGTACGGGCCGTACACACGCCTGTACGCTCCCTGTCACTATGGGTGTCCTCGCGTATGCGTACTCGTAGTGGTACGGGCCGTACACACGCCTGTACGCTCACTATCACTACGTGTACGCATACGCGAGGACACCCATAGTGATAGGGAGAGTACAGGCGTGTGTACGGCCCGTACAACTATGTGTACGCATACGCGAGGACACCCATAGTGATAGGGAGAGTACAGGCGTGTGTACGGCCCGTACAACTATGTGTACGCATACGCGAGGACACCCATAGTGATAGGGAGAGTACAGGCGTGTGTACGGCCCGTACAACTACGTGTACGCATATGCGAGGACACCCATAGTGATAGGGAGAGTACAGGCGTGTGTACGGCCCGTACCACTATGGGTGTTCTTGCGTATGCGTACTCGTAGTTGTACGGGCCGTACACACGCCTGTACGCTCACTATCACTACGTGTACGCATACGCGAGGACACCCATAGTGATAGGGAGAGTACAGGCGTGTGTACGGCCCGTACCACTATGGGTGTTCTTGCGTATGCGTACTCGTAGTGGTACGGACCGTACACATGCCTGTACGCTCGCCATCACGATGGGTACACATAAGTCAGCACTCCCATAGTGATATGGGAACGTACACAGGCCCTCTTAGCAGCAGTACGGCGGTTTTCACACATCACAGTGGTGACAGGCAGCACACAGGAAGGAATAGGGCAGACATACTTGTCCATGGATGGACATACTTGTCCATGAATGGACATCAAGGCATTGTCTGTGCATTACTACATGTGTGGGGCACAGGTGTGACAGGCTGTGATGTGGCACATTACTCCTGAGTTGAGAAGGCACCAGATGTATGATGAGATGTGTACAGATGTAATGTGTGACGGTGCAATGTGTGCCAGGCATGCCCTTGACTCCTTGGACATGTGGACATGTGTGCATGTCGTACTGCACACTTGGGATGACCGACACTGGCATGGCACGGACACCAACACACGGAAGTGTCCCCTGATGCCCGGTACAGGGGTTACCACACCTGACTTGTCACTACCCACGACTATGTCATGTATGTGTGGGGGCTTCCCATTTGGTTGATGTTGGAACACCCTCAAAAGCTGCAGCTGTTGCAGCAACCAACATGTGTCTGTGTGTAGATTGACATTGCACACTGTTCCGCACACCATGCCACATGTGGTTTCGGATGTGAGGTGCGCATGTATGCATGGGACACGGAGTAGCGTGACAAGGACATGTCTGCATCCTCTCAATGAATGTGTGGTGAGTCATGACATGTGCACCTTCATGGCAAGGTGTGTGGGCTGTCCTAGTGTAATGTCATGTGACCTGTGGCTCTAGTGTTCCGCTACCAGTCTCTGCAATCGGCCTCCTACTTCTGCTGATGTGTGGGTGTATGTCACTCCTGTCTTGCGTCTGGCTGTTCACTTGCACTGGGACACAGCTAATCCCATGGCATGGCATGGGGAGGTTCTCAATCTCCATGTGTAGCTGGGTCTTGGTAGGAGTGTCACCTGGCAGGCATACGTGTCCAGGGCATGTGGCACATACCTCACTCTGTATGTAGCATATGTGTATAGACAGAATAACATGTGCTCAGTACAAATGATGTGTTGTTGTGGTGCACTCACTCTTCCTTGTCACTTCCAAATTACTGCAGAGCGCCGCCTCTTCCCCGAGCAATGCCGGACTTGGCTGCCATGCGGGAGAATGATCGGATCCGGTGCTACCGCTTCCCACGGCGGTTGATTCTGGAGTTGACGGCGAGACTGGCACCACACCTGCAACCGCTGCACAGGTATCCTACGGCACTGACACCCAAGCTGAAGGTAATGGCAGCCCTACATTTTCTAGCCACGGGTACCTTTCAAAATACCATAGCTCATGTTGGTGGCATGTCCCAGAGCATGTTCTGCCGTGTGCTGCATGATTTCTTAGAGGCCATGTTGATTCACCTGGATGACTTCATCAAGTTCCCAACCCCTGAACAGATGACTGGGGTCAAGCGTGGATTCTATGCCCTGGGAGGGATGCCCCATATCATTGGGTCCATAGATGGGACACATGTAGCTTTGGTACCACCACACGCACGGGAGGTAGCGTACCGCAATCGGAAGCACTACCACTCCATCAATGCCCTTGTGGTGTGTCTGTCCAACATGGTGATTTCACATGTCTGTGCTCGTTTTCCAGGATCAGCACACCATGCCTACATCATGAGGCGTAGCAGGATGCCTGAAATGATGATGCAGCTGCGCAACGAATGAGCATGTGTTGTTGGTGGGTACAGTCTGTCTGTCCTGTATTTTGCATAGCCTACCAGCACGACCGCTTCACCACTTCTAACGATGTCCATGTGCTTCCCATGTAGGGGATGCTGGCTATCCCAACATGCCATGGCTGCTCACACCTCTCCGCAACCCCATCACGCCGGCCCAGCTCCGCTACAACACCGCCCATGGCCGGACAAGGCGAGTGATAGAGAGGACATTTGGCCTGCTGAAGAGCCGATTTCGGTGCCTCCACAAGACCGGCGGCACGCTCCCATATGCCCCTGCGAAGGTCTGCAAAATCTTCATGGTCTGCTGCATGCTGCACAACATGGCAGTTGAGAAAGCTGTGCCACTCATCCTGGATCAACATGACGAGGACCATCCACCCGTGGAGGACGAAGGGCTTGGCAATGGGGCTAGTGATGTGGAGGATGTGGAGCCGCAAGAGGACATCCGGACTCGGCTCATACGCGACTTCTTTGCTTAGTGGTGAGTACCAGTGTCTGAGTGTGCACGCATTGGTCCCCGTGTGGCATGTGTTGTGATGTGTGTCTCCACCTGCATGTATGGCACGTGAGTCAGAGGTGTGTGTGGGTGTGTCACTGGAGTGATGGTGCCAGTGATGGTTGTATTTCCCCAGTCATAATTGTGACCTAGCATGTTGTCATCCATACATGTGTCGAGTAAATGCACATGCAAGTGGCTGTGCTTTTTGTGGCTGACTTCTTGTGTGTCTCTCTTCCCCAGGTACTTGCGCATGCCGTCTGCTGCTTGCATTGTTGTGGCACTGCTATTCCTCATGGACACGTCATCGTGTGCTGACTCAGCGTTACAGGCACGGACACGTTTGGAAGTCTCCATAGGGTAAGGGATGCATCAGGGGTGTATTGGGTGTGGCAGTTGTTCACGATGTATGCACACTGCCCCTGTCGATGTTTGGTTCCTCTGCAGACATGTAGCATCACCATGGTACACATAACATGCAGCTGGGTACACCTGAATAGATGGTCAGACTTGTTGACAGTCATCAGTGATGGGATAGTGGATTGTGATGATGGCATCAATGTGTGTAACACTGCCCTCGGTCACATACGGTTTGCATTGGCTTGACATGGTGTGGGACTTCTACATCAGCGGATCTATGGTGTATGGCAGGATCTCCGTGAGCAGCTGTGGGTGTTTAGCTGTTGGCCGACAATTGTGTGCCAGATCCATGGCTATCACGCATTTGTGCTGCAGAAGGGGGGGGCCAGTGTTGGACCCACATGTTACTCCACATGAAGTGTTCATGTGTACTTCAAGTTGCCTCTGCAATCCCGAAAACATGACTAATAAAGGTGTCCCTATGCCTCCAAGGTGCCTCTTCTCAGTCAATGCTGGTGTGTTGCCACGGTGCATCCAGCATGTTTGGCATGGTTTCCCCTGATAGAGGCTATGTGTCTATGTGTTGAGTAGCAAGATGCAAGCTGTGTGTGTGGGCTGAGACTGTGTATTATGCATGATGTCCATGACTGTGTGGGTATTGTGACATGTGCCATCCCCATGCATCCAACGTTGGCCAGGCCCCCATTCTCTGCATCCACCGGACTCAAGCTTGCAGGACATGGTTCTGCCACCTGTCTACACATACCTGGGTGCCCCCCAGGACACTGGACTGGATCCCTGACCTCTGCGCATGACTGTTGCTGTACTCAATGTGTCTGTCAGCACGGTTGTTCGGCCACCCCCTCAGCTGGTTGGGCCCATCACGGGTGTGTGTGGTGCTCCATGTCTGTGTTGCCTAATACACTGTGGCCTGTGTGTCCTGTGCCAGACTCAGGCCCCAGGGTGTGGATGGTTGAAGTCAAAAGAGAACTCTGGCATGTTTAGACTTTACAAGACACATGTAAGGTAATAATGCAACCAGCAGGCATCTTCTCTTCATGGTGTGAATTTTTATTTTGGGGGGGGGGGGGGGTATGACGTGAGGGGCTTTCCGGGAGTTTGGAATCCAAAGTTCAGTAGGGGAGTTGGTGTCCTTGCCATTGGAAGTCCTCAGAGTCCATGCCACAGTCTTTGTCTACATTGGTCAGACAGTGACCAGCAAGGCCATGTGGCAGAGAATGTCTTTTGATGCTGTGATGCTGTTGCTCCAGTGGGCCAGGTGCCAGGCCAGGTGTCCTGGGAGATGGTGATGTTGCGCCGACCCTCACGGTCTTTTCCGTGGACGACCCGCCCTCCTGCGGGGACCCTCAGAAGCAGGCCGTGACGACGTCTGGGATGCTCCATTGGATGTTTCCTCCTCCTCCTCCCTCCCTGTGGGTGGTGATGTTCTCCGCCTTCTGGCACAGGGAGGGTCGGCCATGTTGTCGGCCATCCGACGGAGTGTATCGTGAATTCCCGTGTACGCCGTCACGAGCTCAGCCTGTCCGTCCTCCATCCTCCGTTGGTGTTGCAGTAGACAGGCATGTAGCTCCGCATGTTGCTGGGCCTGCTGGGTCTTGATCCCCTCGAGGACGGAAACAACCTGGGCCAGGCCCGTGGTGTCCTGCCGGTATGTGTCCAGGATGTTTCGGACATGGGAATACACCGGTTCCGCAGCCAACTGGTCAGGCTGGCGCCTCCGCCGTCCTCCACTCCCACCACCCCTGCCCACTTGCACCTGGCCTGCCCTTGTGGGCACATCGGGTCTCCGGGACCCCTGAGGGGTGGCATTTGCGTTGTCGCCTGCCTCCTCCTGGGTGCCCGGGACACCGTGTCCCTCCTGGCCAGCCTGGCTGCTTTGTGGTGGTGGGGCAGGGATCCTGGGTGTCTCCTGGGATGTGGCAGGAGTGGGGGTGGTGGTTGGCCCCGTTGTACCTGACGCAGGTGCTGCAGGTGGTTGGACACCAGAGGGGCCAGGTTGGTCGGGGTCGTCCACAGAGTGGTGAGAGTCGTCGCTGCCGGTGGGATCGGCCTCCCGCAGATCCGGGTCCTGTGAGTCTTCCCCCCCAGTGTTGGGGGGTGAACCACGACGTTGACCTGTGTGTGAGAGAGACAATGTTAATTTTGGTCCATGCAACATCCATGTTTCATCAGTTTCAACGTTGGCACATTTCCTCTTGGAATTAGGATCTGTCTTGCATTCCACTCACAGTGCACTTGTGCATGGGTGTGTCCCTTGGGCACCACTTTGGCCCCTTTAACTATGTGTGGCACAGTCTTACTTGCTGCGTCAAGTGTGACTGCAGTCAGCAGTGGAGTGGGCAGGTGTGGCGAGCCATGCATTGGCACCTTCCGTGTAGCACTGTACATGTGCACATGGAGTGGATCCACACACTTATATAATGCAGGTAGCTGTCATTGTGCTCGTGAACAGGTTGTGACATGGCCCTGTGTTTGGCCATGGAGAAGAGGGGGGGGTTCTGGCACTGGCCACCCTTGGCTACATGCACGCAGTCTACCTGCTGACGAGCAGACATTCCCACACACCACACGGCTGATTTGCTCTCCCTGTGTCTCCCTCCCTCTCTGTCCCCCTCTCCCTCCCTCCGTGTGTCAGCCTCCTCCCTCTGTCCGTCTCCCTGTGTCTCCCTCCCTCTCTGTCCCCCTCTCCCTCCCTCCGTGTGTCAGCCTCCTCCCTCTGTCCGTCTCCCTGTGTCTCCCTCCCTCTCAGTCCCCCTCTCCCTCCCTCTCTGTCCCCCTCTCCCTCCCTCCGTGTGTCAGCCTCCTCCCTCTGTCCGTGTCCCTGTGTCTCCCTCCCTCTCTGTCCCCCTCTCCCTCCCTCCGTGTGTCAGCCTCCTCCCTCTGTCCGTCTCCCTGTGTCTCCCTCCCTCTCTGTCCCCCTCTCCCTCCCTCTCTGTCCCCCTCTCCCTCCCTCCGTGTGTCAGCCTCCTCCCTCTGTCCGTCTCCCTGTGTCTCCCTCCCTCTCTGTCCCCCTCTCCCTCCCTCCGTGTGTCAGCCTCCTCCCTCTGTCCGTCTCCCTGTGTCTCCCTCCCTCTCTGTCCCCCTCTCCCTCCCTCTCTGTCCCCCTCTCCCTCCCTCCGTGTGTCAGCCTCCTCCCTCTGTCCGTGTCCCTGTGTCTCCCTCCCTCTCTGTCCCCCTCTCCCTCCCTCCGTGTGTCAGCCTCCTCCCTCTGTCCGTCTCCCTGTGTCTCCCTCCCTCTCTGTCCCCCTCTCCCTCCCTCTCTGTCCCCCTCTCCCTCCCTCCGTGTGTCAGCCTCCTCCCTCTGTCCGTCTCCCTGTGTCTCCCTCCCTCTCTGTCCCCCTCTCCCTCCCTCTCTGTCCCCCTCTCCCTCCCTCTCTGTCCCCCTCTCCCTCCCTCCGTGTGTCAGCCTCCTCCCTCGGTCCGTCTCCCTGTGTCTCCCTCCCTCTCTGTCCCCCTCTCCCTCCCTCTCTGTCCCCCTCTCCCTCCCTCCGTGTGTCAGCCTCCTCCCTCTGTCCGTCTCCCTGTGTCTCCCTCCCTCTCTGTCCCCCTCTCCCTCCCTCCGTGTGTCAGCCTCCTCCCTCTGTCCGTCTCCCTGTGTCTCCCTCCCTCTCTGTCCCCCTCTCCCTCCCTCTCTGTCCCCCTCTCCCTCCCTCCGTGTGTCAGCCTCCTCCCTCTGTCCGTGTCCCTGTGTCTCCCTCCCTCTCTGTCCCCCTCTCCCTCCCTCCGTGTGTCAGCCTCCTCCCTCTGTCCGTCTCCCTGTGTCTCCCTCCCTCTCTGTCCCCCTCTCCCTCCCTCTCTGTCCCCCTCTCCCTCCCTCTGTGTGTCAGCCTCCTCCCTCTGTCCGTGTCCCTGTGTCTCCCTCCCTCTCTGTCCCCCTCTCCCTCCCTCTCTATCCCCCTCTCCCTCCCTCTGTGTGTCACCCTCTGTCACCTCAGCCCAGCTTCCTGGGCACACACTGTTAGCAGATCTTTGAATGGCCCTTGGCTTGTTGATGTGAGTTTGTTTCTGATCTCCAGGCACCCATTGGGTGTAGTGTGTGTCTCTGCGCTGCTGCTGTGGTGGTGTGTGCTGCCACTCTTTCACAATGTTGGCTGTTCATTAGCTGCTGTCATGTGCAAAACAGTGCCTTCACCCCCATGTGTTGATGCAAGGCGTCCGCCATTTGCTGGCGAGTCTTTCCTGTGTGGGGACACAGTGTTTGTATGGCTGTGACCTAGGCCATATGGGCAGAGGGCATTGTTGTCTGCTTCTGAGTTGCACTATGTGAATTTTGGGGCCCACCCTCCCGCCATCCGGGTTACCGTGTCATGTGTTGGTGTCTTTTGTGGCCTGTGACTTGACATTGTCCAGCTGGGTGCATGGGGCATGGTGGCGGCAGTGGCATGTGCGTGTTCATGGAGTGTGGTTGAGTCATGCGATAGCTTGGGGTGGTTGCGTGCCTGTTAGTGATTTTGGTTGTGGATGACGTTCCCCCCATGTGAGGTGCGTTGTTTGTGTACTCACCCGGGTCTCGGAGTCCTCCTAATCCTTCGACTGCCTCCACCGGCTGTATGGCCATCACCCTCTCCTCCCAGGGCTGGTAGTGTACGGGTCTGCGGGAGGGCCCTCCTCCGGTGGCGTTGGCCTGGTTGTGTTCCTCCAGCATCTTGGCTCGGACCCTCCTCCGCAGATCGTACCACCTGGCTTGGCATTCATGCCTGGTCCTTCTGGTGTCCGCAACAGCATTCACAGCATCGACGATGGTCTGCCACATGGCTGTTTTTGCTGCAATGCTGGTCTGTCTGACCAATGTTCCAAAGAGCTGTGGCTCGACTCTGAGGATTTCATCAACAAGGACCTCCAACTCTTGGTTACTGAACTTTGGATTCTTGTTAGTGGGCATGGTGAGGGGTGTGGGTGTGGATGGTGGGGGGTGTGTGTGGATGGTTGTGGGTGTGTGGGTGTGGTTGTGCAGGTGTGTGTGTGTGAATGTGATGAGGGGGTGTTTGTGAAGGTGGTTGTGTGAAGGTGTGCAAGTGTAAGGTGTGGTGAAGCTTGTAGTATGGTTCTGTGGTGTCTGGCAGCAGTGAGTCTGTTGCAAAGGCTCATGGTTTGTGTGTGTGGGCCCTCTTTATTGGTCCATTGGTGGGTGTGGCTGTGTTTGAAGTTTGGGTGGGTGTGTTATAAGGAGTGGTGGTGTTTTGGGCCTCTGTTTGTTTTTGGCAGTTGCAGGTCAGTGAATGTGTTTTTTAGTGTTTGTTGGCCATGTTTAGTGGCTTTGTGCCATTCAAATAGTGTATTCTTGTGTTGTTTTGTTTTGTCCTGGTTGTGTACGTGCGTTTTTAGCATGTGTACGGTGTGTACATGGGCCATTTGGTTGTACGGTGCTGTCCTTGTGTGTGGCTTGGTACGACTCGTACATGCGGTTGTGATGTTGGGGCCTGGGGTGCGCTCCGTACTTAGGAGGTTGTAGTGGGGGTGCGACTCTGACGTACACGGGTGTACATACAGGGGGTAGGACACGTACAGGGGTGGGGTACGACGCGAACGTACAGGGGTGTACATGCACGGGGGTAGGACACGTACAGGGGTGGGGGTACGACTCGGACGTACAGGGGTGTACATGCACGGTGGTACGACACGTACAGGGGTGGGGGTACGACTCAAACGTACTGGGGTGTACATACACGGTGGTACGACACGTACAGGGGTGGGGGTACGACTCGGACGTACAGGGGTGTACATGCACGGGGTAGGACACGTACAGGGGTGGGGGTACGACGCGAACGTACTGGGGTGTACATACACGGGGGTAGGACACGTACACGGGTGGGGGTACGACGCAAACGTACTGGGGTGTACATGCACGGTGGTACGACACGTACAGGGGTGGGGGTACGACTCGAACGTACTGGGGTGTACATACACGGTGGTACGACACGTACAGGGGTGGGGGTAAAACTCGGACGTACAGGGGTGTACATACACGGGGGTAGGACACGTACAGGGGTGGGGGTACGACGCGAACGTACTGGGGTGTACATACACGGGGGTAGGACACGTACAGGGGTGGGGGTATGACGCGAACGTACTGGGGTGTACATACACGGTGGTATGACACGTACAGGGGTGGGGGTACGACGCGAACGTACAGGGGTGTACATACACGGGGGTAGGACACGTACAGGGGTGGGGGTACGACGCGAATGTACAGGGGTGTACATGCACGGGGGTAGGACACGTACAGGGGTGGGGGTACGACTCGGACGTACAGGGGTGTACATACACAGGTGGGGGTTCGACACGTACACGGGTGTACATACAGGGGGGGTGTACATTAACGGGGAGTGCGACTCGAACCTATGGGTGCTGGGGGGAATGTTGGGTGCGTATGCGGGGACATGTCTCCATGGTTGCAATGGGAGTTCGGTGCGGACGGTGTTTTTACCATACGGTTGTGAGATCGGACGCACGGGTTGGATCGTGATTCCTCGGTCGGACTTGACTTTTCACATTTGTACGGTAAATCGTCCGAGGACGTGTCAGACACATTTTCCGACCCTAGGACGTGTGGGGAAATATTCCGACTGCGGTTCGTATGGACTTTTTACCATGCGAATCGTGATTGCCAGTTTGTACGGCACTTGTACGATTCGTACGGTAAAAAGACCGGATACGAGTCGTACGGGGAATTTTTTTGCCGGATCGTAATTGGCACCAAAGTGTTCTACCTCTTATTCAACTCATTAAAAACCAGTAAGACTATCTAATGGACAGAAAAAGTTGCAACATATTTCCACAACACTGCCAATTCCTCTGGTTACCTGTGCGCAAAAGAAAAAAAATGTAATCTCTTACAATCAAATAACAGTCGGTCTATGCTGCTTCACATCCTTTTTTAGTTGCAAAATTGAAATGATAATCACATGTATGTAATGTACGATCATCCAAACGATTTTTGGTACATATTCCTCAGATGAGTACAGCAAGATCAGGAGAACTGTTTTTTTTATGTAGTAGCATCCTGACTCTGGAATCTGATGTCAGTACCCGGAGGCGAGGATTATGCCCTCCTTTCTTCATTTTATTGCACAGTAGCCATGTTAACCAGTAACAGCAACATACACAAACAACTGAAGTTCATAAAAAATCAGTCCATATGTAACAGGGAACCGCCTTGGATTATAAGCCATCTTATCCCTTGTCTGTTGCCCTCTTTCTGCGCTGCGCGCAGCCGTGCCACTTAAGTGTTGGGACTCTGGTCCTTTTCTTGTTTCATTACTGCTTACTGCTTTGCCTGTTTTTCTTTTCAGAAAGAGGTACTTCTACCTGAGTTAATAGCGGGAATGTCCCACCGCTCCTACATCTTAATTACATTTTAATTACCCTCGTTAGAGGGTTGAAGCGCCTCAGTACGGGGCGGTCTGCAAACCGCTAGAGGGCGCGCGCTGTTCCGCGTCTTAACACAACCTTCTGTCTGCTGCTGAAGACAGCAGAGCGCGCGTCAGTTTCCCATTTAGCTGAGCGCCTCTACCCGCGGCAAGCTTCTCAGTTTCACGGCCACACCAGCCTGGAGCATGAACACCCTAAGGGGTAAGACCTTTCCAGGAGCGGTGACTCCTGTTTGCAATGTCAGGCTGCCCAGGCTGGTGGAGACCCTTTGGAAGCCCATTTTAGGTGATTCAGGGTCTTTTTCTGCCTGACTCTACACTGTTGAGCCCTTGGAAGGATCACAGCCCCCCTCCCACATGAGTCGATTTTTACATATATTCCCCCACAAATAGATCCTCTTAGTCTGGTGCCTGCCATCCTCACCATTAACATTATTGGACCTAGCTTTCAGGTTTTCTTGCAGGCATCTGAATATCCCTAGGGGCTCATTCCCCTTTCCATTATTCTCTTTTACCTGGCGTGACACTCCTCTACCTACCTATACCTGCCTCATAAGTATGGAGGAATATGGAGAGTATTACGAGGAGGAGGAAGCCATAGAACACTTCCTGGTCACATATGATTTCTGTGATTCGGTGGACACCTCCAAAATTGAAGAGGTCTCAGACGTAATGGCCCCTCTGGAGAAGAGACTAATGGAAATGGCACAAAAGTGCCTACAACCCCTCGCACCGAGGGAAGAACTCCCTGGGCCTTTGGCCCCAGAACCTCCAGAGCAGATCTCTGCCTTCCACACAGAGAACCCGTGCAAACGTCAGCACGATGTAGGGGTGGACCTTGACATATTGGCCAGGCTCAAGAAGGCGTTTTTGGGTGAAATACCCCACCACTCCCTTGCATTGTCCACCCCTCCAGGTTTCACACACCTCAGCGAGACCATGCCTAGCTCTACCCCCTTCCCTCTTCGGAGGGTTCCTTTACTGGTTCGGAGGGTGACTCTGAGAATGACTAGGCCTGGAGACCTTCCAAACCCCCTTCTGGGTCACAGCCCACTATTGCGGTTCCTACTGGTTCCCAATCAGACCTCCTGGACTCCGACGACCTCATGCCCCCCTGCTCTTCAGAGTGGACACTCTGTGATAAGGTGGCTAAGTATGTGGCCGGCAGGCTCCAAAAGCCTCTGAATCCGGAAGTCCGAAACTGCCTTAGGGCGGAATGTTCCCCTCCGTCTTTGGATGGCATAGATGCGCGCATGGCACTTTTCTGGCCAAATATATCAAGGACCCTAAGAAGAGTATCGAGCGCTCCTGGCGGTCATGCCAGAACAAGCTCCTCGACATCACTGGCCCACTTGTAAAGATCTTTGACATGGCGGAGGACGCAAAGGCCTCTGGGGTTCTAATCTCCCCGATGTGCTTTTCAACTGGATCCAACAGGCAAAAATATTTCTGGGAAATGTTAACTGTGCTATCTCAACAGAGAGGCGCAGGTCTTTGCTGATTAAAATCAACCCCAAGCTGGGATTGCTGGCTACCTCCGAGGCGGGCCAGGCGATGCAGGGTGGGCTCTTTGGCAACCCGTTCGTCAAAGAGCTCGGCAAGTTCGTTTCAACATATTACTCTCATTTACAATACCCAGTCGACCATCAAATGCATTTTTAATGCGCATGTTGTCTCCGGGACCGACCGTGGCAGGGGGCGCTCGGCTGGCTGTTTCCAATACTCCGCCTTCAGTAGAGGTCAATCTTCCCAGCGAGGACAATGGCAGGACTTCTCTCGCTTTGGAGGATTCTACCCCAACAGAGGGCGATCGCGCCACAGGTGTCACCGTAACGGACCCCGCAGCAGAGGAACCAATGGAAATTCACACAGTGAGATTTTCTTTTGTCTCATGAACTTGCTTTGGGGGTCACCTAGCATACTTTCTAGACGATTGGTGGATGATCACGTCAGACACCTGGGTGCTACAAATGGTGCAGGGGTTCCATATAGAGTTCTACTGGTCCCTTTTGAACCATCCTCCACTTCCCATCCCTTGCTCGGGATAGAATGCCTCTCTGATTCAGCGAGAGATTCAGGAACATTTGGCCAAAGTGGCAATTTGTCACTCTGATCCTCACCATTCAGGATTTATAAGCAATCTGTTACTGGTTCAAAAGCAGAATGGCGGTCAGCGCCTGGTGATCAATCTCCAGGAATTCAACTAGTGGCAGGTATACCGCCAGTTCAACATGTAGGGCATTCACCTCCACCGCGACCTGCTTCACCCCAGCAACTGGATGGTCCGGTTGGACCTTAAGGATGCTTATCTCACTGTGCCCATTTTCCTGCCACACCAGCGTTTTCTTCAATTCCAATGGCAGGGAAAACTTTTGAGTTCATCTCTCTACCTTTCAGCCTGTCGTCGGCCCCTTGGTGTTTCACCAAGGTTCTGAAACCAGTCATAGAATTCCTAGAAAGTTTGAGGGCGTCCGGCATACGCATGATCGTATACCTGGACAATATGCTACTGATGGACCAATGCCCGAAGACGCTGTCCCGCACCCCACAGAGGGCAATGAATCTCCTGCAGTCCCTGGAGTTTGTCATAAATCAGGTGAAGTCCAATCTGATTCCTTCGCACTCCAGCACCTTTCCGGGGTTTGTGATTGACTCTGTGGCAACTACACTGAGCCTTCCTTCCAGGAAAATAGTGAAAATCAGACAAGAGGTCAGGAGGACATTGGCTAAACAGAGGACCTCCCTCCGCCAGATAGCCAGGGTGGTAGGTCTATTGTCATTCTCAATTCAGGCCATTTGTCCGGGGCTTCTCCACTTCCGGGTCTTACAATGTCTGAAGGCATCTCACCTTCGCCAGGACCTCACATACTCCCAGTTTAGTCCCCTGTTGGACGAGACCAGAGAGGAGCTCCGGTGGTGGCTATCCCACATGGAGGCGTGGAATGGAGATGCCAATTTTGGCTCCCATCCGGATCTGGTGATTGAGTCGGACGCCAGTGGTTCCATATGGGCAGCTACTGTGGGCAATTCACCACAGGCAGAGGATGGTTCACCGCAGAACAATCCCTTCACGTCAACTGCCTTGCAGGTTCCTTTGGGGTCAAATGTTGGACCAAGGACCGGTGCAATCGTGCGTCCTGCTGAAGATGGACAATGTGGCGGTGGTTCGCTATATCAATCATCTGGGAGGCACACGGTCGAGGGCTCTCTCCGACCTAACCATGAATTTTTTATTTAGAGTACTGCCTCGAACACCAGAATGTATGACATTACAATTCGCACTAATACCAAGTGTGCCATTAGAACGAGGGTATTACCACAAAATGGACAACCATTACAATGCAAACTTTTACCACGGATATGCCTTTACCGCGTAAAGGCATACACTTGGTAAAAATGTTTATGGTAGGGAATTTAAAAAAAAGTTCATATATATATTTCCAATCAAACAAGGCAATGATTCACAAGTCACACTGATCTTCGGCATTCATATTTAATCAGCAATATATATATATATATATTACCTACTGGCGGTCGCCAGTAGGTAGTTATAGTTAGGACCCCTTTTCCATAGGAAAACCTCAACATTCTATTTTGAATAACTTTGGCGCCGGTCGATGAATCCTCGCGAATTTCTCAAAATAGGTGGGGCGCTACGCTCCGCTCCTACCCTGAAAGTCTCGGGGGGATCCGTCAAGCGGGGGCTGAGATAAAAGGGGGGTCCCAAAACGCGTTTTCCCCATGCATTTTTCCATAGGACCTTTAGAACGAGCTACAGCCCGAACGGCTGAACAGAATTACTCGAAATTTGGCAGAGAGGTAGTCCCTAGGTCAAGGAAGTGCCTTTTGTAGGTTTGGTGTAAATCTGTTCAGTAGATTCTGAGAAAATAGCCTTTAAATCAATATATATATCTGAGCCCGCTTACGGTACGCTTACCGTACGCTTACCGTAAGCGTACGGTGGCGTGCGCGAGCGCAATTCTGATTGGCTCTTAGATCTCAGTAAACATTCGAATCGGCCGAAACCAGGAAGCGGCGGCCGCCATTTTGTGTATTTCACTCTGAAAAAAAAGAGTGAAAACAAGAAAAGGGGGCAATGAGGAGAGTTACAGACCCCCTAACATTTGTAAGGGGGTCAAAGAAGGACTGTAAAGTACAAAGAAAACATTTATTGATTTTAAAAAAAATCACGGGGTACGCGTACGGTAAGCTTACGGTAAGCGTACGGTAGAAAAAAAAAAAAAAAAAAAATGAAAATCAGATTTAAGTGTTTAGATATTAGGGGGCTCTAAAAAGAGCCGTTGTGTTTATGAAATGATTTTTTAGTGGTACCTACAAGTAAGTACCGATGCAGAGTCTAAGGTTCAAGAGGAAGACTCTGTTCCCTTCATCATTGAAGTGCACACCATCTCCTCTATAAATGTCTTGCATGTCATAACGCAAGTTGTTGTGGTAAATGGCACCCATACCATAGTCACGGAGGAAAGCAGAAACAGATTTGTTGACGTGCTTTCTTGCTTTGTCATCGCACCGCGTGCCCACCGTGCGTGCACGGCACTAACTGCGTAAAGTGGGCGCGCGGTGCGCGAAGCGCACCGTGTGCTCACTGTGCGCGCACGGTGCGCGAACGAACTGCGTTAAGTGGGCGCGCACGCCACGAATGGCGTAAAGTAACTTAGCATTTAAAAAACCGTACAAATTCACTGAAAAAACCATAGGTTTCACACACGTTATAGTTAGGAATTAGCATTTAAAAAACCTTGCAAATTCACTGAAAAAACCATAGGTTTCACACATGTTATAGTTAGCGGAAATTTTACTGATAAAAAACCAATGAAATTCCCCCGTTATAGTTAGTGCAGGCAACTATAACTCACGCGACCGCAATCTTCTGCTGATGACATATGTGTCTTTATGAAAAAAAAATATTTGTAATATATGTATAGCTAAAAATGTATGGAAGAAGACATGGGCAAATAAGTGTCTAAATACAGTATTAGCATCAGCAGAGGATTGCGGTCGCGTGAGTTATAGTTGCCTGCACTAACTATAACGGGGGAATTTCATTGGTTTTTTATCAGTAAAATTTCCGCTAACTATAACATGTGTGAAACCTATGGTTTTTTCAGTGAATATATATATATATATATATATATATATATATTCACAGAAACAACCATAGGTTTCAGGGGTGTTGTAGTTAGCTGCCCATTTCACTCGTACAAAACCATAGAAATTCCTCTGTTATAGTTAGTTCTGCTAACTATAACTCACGCGCCCGCAATGCACTGCTGATGATGTCACATATTGCATCATTCATGACATGGTCAGTGACATCACTGATGACATCACTGATGCCATCTCAAATGACATCACTGATGACATCACTGATGACATCATCCACTGAATGTGGTTTAGTTTGAAATTTAAATATGTATTATATATATACCAATCTGTATTGAAGATTGAGTGGATATATAACGGATGGAGGATTTAGTAGCTGTCTGACTGTCTTTTTAAGTGAGTAATTAAAAGTGTCTCACTTAATACATGGATTAGTAACTTAACTATGTGAATGTGTGCAGCACTGTCTCTGTTGTTGTATAACATGCTGCCTCAGTTGGTCACTAACTACATGAGTGTGTAAATTAGTTATTGATTAGTTGGGTGAGTATTTGTATGGGACACTGAGTTTGTGTGTGGTTGGATGGGGTGTGTGTAACTCTATGCATAGATGTGTGAATGGTTGATTGACTAGGTATATGGGTTTAAGAGTGCATGTGGAAACAGTTGTTTGGGTGACTGAGTGTATTTATTTGTGTGTTGGTGAGCGAATATATGTTTTACTTGTACATCTTCAACAAAGTAAAAAAATAAAAGGCATTGTATGTGATAGTTGGTGTATATAAATAAGTTTGTGTAAGAGTCAGTGATTGTGAGAGTAAATAAATGAATGAGTGTATAATTGTAATGGTGCTTTTTTAACATATTAACGATGAGTTACTATGTGTTTGAATAAATGAGGTATCATTGGATAATTGTGTAAGTGAGTAAATTTAAGTGCAATACATTTTTTTCATGAGTGAGTAGGATGACTGCATAACCGACTAAGATGACTGCTGATGTGTCAATTTCTATATATGTGTATAAGTGCATTTGATAGTGTTCTATTAATTAATGACTGCATGTATAGATGATTCTGTTGTTGAATGGGTAGTTGTGTGTGTAGACTTAGGAATCAGTGAGTGGATATGTAGTAACTGGTATTGGTGTGTCAATGGTTTCAAATATGGTACTCTGTATTTTACAGTGAGTGATGAAAGGTTATACTAGTGTATGATGTGGTGTATCGGATTGTCAAGTGGATTTTGTCATCAGTGATGTCATTTGAGATGTCATCAGTGATGTCACTGACCATGTCATGAATGATGCAATATGTGACATCATCAGCAGTGCATTGCGGGCGCGTGAGTTATAGTTAGCAGAACTAACTATAACGGAGGAATTTCTATGGTTTTGTACGAGTGAAATGGGCAGCTAACTATAACACCCCTGAAACCTATGGTTTTTTCTGTGAATTTCTAAGGTTTTTAAATGTTAATTTCTAACTATAACATCTCTGAAACCTATGTTTTTTTTCAGTGAATTTCAAAGGTTTTTTAAATGCTAACTTTTAAGTGTGATAGTAGTTATATCTATTTTTTTGTACTGATTTTCTACAGTTTTTTAACTGTTTATTTATAAATATTTTATTCATTAAATAACATATATTTTTCTGAAAATTGCAAAAAAACATTTTTTAATTAAAACTGAAATATTGATTAATTTTCTTGTTTTCATTTTTATTTTAATATATTTATACCATTTTCTTTAAAAAAAAAATCCAATTTTTTTCGCAGTCGCGCACTCAAAGTGTACACATCACGGTGGGTGCGCGCATTCTAGCCGCCATTTTAGAAAAGTCATGAAGGTTCCGCGTATGCTGTGCGACGGCTGCGTGTTTTTCAGTTACATCATATACATTTAATATCACGTGATATGCGCGATTGGTATGCGACCAGTCTGCGACTCCTGCTCCTGCGCATTCGCGACACATGCGCATTACGGTACGAGATGTTTGCGCGCTTGCGGGTCCCGCGTGACATCATATACGTGCTGGGGCGCGCTGGGTGCGCGACTGCCGCAAAAAAAATGTATGTTCCAAAATTATATGTATGTGTCTTTAATATACATATTAAGGCAAGAGATTATGTAAGATATTCATCAAAATAATATATTTGTACTTATAAGAAACTTATATTATTTGTAAATATATTTTCGCGAAGTCGGGTGCGTGCGTCGTGAGTGCAGAAAACCAGGTCAGCAGAGCTGGTGTAGAGCCAGAGAACCAGGTCAGCAGAGCTGCTCTAGAGCCTAAGAACTAGGTCAGCAGAGCTGCTCTAGAGTCAGACAACCAGGTCAGCAGAGCTGCTGTAGAGCCAGAGAAACCAGGTCAGCAGAGCTGCTTTAGAGGGAGAGAACCAGGTCAGCAGAGCTGCTTTAGAGCCAGAGAACCATGTCAGCAGAGCTGCTTTAGAGCCAGAGAACCAGGTTAGCAGAGCTGCTTTAGAGCCAGAGAACCAGATCAGCAGAGCTACTCTAGAGCCAGAGAACCAAATCAGCAGAGCTGCTTTAGAGCCTTAGAACCAGGTCAGCAGAGCTGCTTTAGAGCCAGAGAACCAGGTCAGTAGAGCTGGTCTAGAGCCTAAGAACCAGGTCAGCAGAGCTACTCTAGAGCCAGAGAACCAAATCAGCAGAGCTGTTGTAGAGCCAGAGAACCAGATCAGCAGAGCTGCTTTAGAGCCATAGAACCAGGTCAGCAGAGCTGCTTTAGAGCCAGAGAACCAGGTCAGTAGAGCTGCTCTAGAGCCTAAGAACCAGGTCAACAGAGCTGCTCTAGAGCCAGAGAATCAGGTCAGCAGAGCTGCTGCAGAGCCAGAGAAACCAGGTCAGTAGAGCTGCTTTAGAGGGAGAGAACCAGGTCAGCAGAGAGCTTCTATAGAGCCAGAGAACCATGTCAGCAGAACTGCTTCAGAGCCATAGAACTTGGTCAACGGAGCTGCTTTAGAGCCAGAGAACCAGGTCTGCAGAGCTGTTGTAGAGCCAGAGAACTAGATCAACAGAGCTGCTCTGTAGCATAAGAACTAGGTCAGCAGAGCTGCTCTAGAGCCAGAGAACCAGGTCAGCAGACCTGCTGTAGAGCCAGAGAAACCAGGTCAGCAGAGCTGCTTTAGAGAGAGAGAACCAGGTCAGCAGAGCTGCTTTAGAGCCAGACAACCAGGTCAGCAGAGCTGCTCTAGCTGACACTGACTGACTGACACTGACTGACTGACACTGACTGACTGACACTGATTGACACTGACTGACACTGATTGACTGACACTGACTGACTGACACTGATTGAATGACACTGACTGACTGACACTGATTGACTGACACTGACTGACACTGATTTACTGACACTGACTGACTGACATTGACTGACATTGACTGACACTGACTGACTGACACTGACTGACTGACATTGACTGACATTGACTGACACTGACTGACTAATCTCTACTACTCTACTACTGACTCTCTAGTACTCTCTACTACTCTCTCTCTACTACTCACTCTCTACTGCTCACTCTCTACTACTCTCTACTACTCATTCTCTACTACTCTACTACTCTCTACTACTCACTCTCTACTACTCACTCGCTACTACTCTCTCCTACTCACTCTCTACTACTCACTCTCTACTACTCACGCTCTACTACTCTCTACTACTCACTCTCTACTACTCTCTACTATTCACTCTCTACTACTCACTCTCTACTACTCACTCTACTACTTTCTACTACTCTCTACTACTCACTCTCTACCACTCTCTACTACTCACTCGCTACTACTCTCTACTACTCACTCTCTACTACACTCTCTACTACTCTCTCTCTCTACTACTCTCTACTACTACTCTCTACTATTCACTCTCTACTACTCACTCTCTACTACTCTCTACTACTCATTCTACTGCTCTCTGCTGCTCTCTAGCACTCACTCTCTACTACTCTACTACTCTCTCTCTTCTACTCACTCTCTACTACTCTCTCTCTACTACTCTCTACTACTCTCTACTACTCACTCTCTACTACTCACTCTACTACTCTCTACTACTCACTCTCTCCTACTCTCTCTCTACTACTCACTCTCTACTATTCACTCTCTACTACTCACTCTCTACTACCCGCTCTCCACTACTCGCTCTCCACTACTCGCTCTCTACTACTCGCTCTCTACTACTCACTCTCTACTACTCACTCTCTACTACTCACTCTCTACTACTCTACTACTCTCTACTACTCGCTCTACTACTCACTCTCTACTATTCTCTACTACTCACTCTACTACTCTCTCCTACTCTCTACCACTCACTCTCTACTACTCTACTACTCACTCTCTACTACTCTTTCTCTACTACTCACTCTCTACTACTCACTCTACTACTCTATACTACTCACTCTGTACTACTCTCTACTACTCACTCTGTACTACTCACTCTGTACTACTCACTCTCTACTACTCTCTACTACTCACTCTCTACTACTCTCTACTACTCACTCTCTACTACTCTCTCTACCACTCTCTACTACTCACTCTCTACTACTGTCTACTACTCACTCTCTACTACTCTCTACTACTCACTCTGCTACTCACTCTCTACTAGGTGGAGAAGTGTGGCTCACTGGTTAGAGTAGGCAGACCTGGAAGCAGAGGTCAGCCTGGGACCAGGGTTCAATTCCCGGCTTGGCTGGGTCTTGAGTCCATAAATTGTCCATGGACTCGATAATTCTCGCTCCAGTGCATACTTGATTCATGGGTTCACACTCTGCGACTCTGGGCAATTGCTTGCTTAATCTCCACATTGGCCCCTCGCGGCGGGATGCCTGGCTTTCACCTTGTGGATGTCCCTGCTGGGTTATCTCACAGGGGAATACCAGGACGGGTTCCCTAAGCAAGCGCTTAGAGACCGGTTGGTGATTTGCGCTATATAAATATCTGTACATTTACATTTACATTTACATTTACTACTCTCTACTACTCACTCTCTACTACTCACTCTCTACTACTCTCTACTACTCACTCTCTACTACTCTCTACTACTTTCTACTACTAACTCTACTACTCACTCTCTACTACTCTCTACTACTCACTCTCTAATACTCACTCTCTACTACTCACTCTACTACTCTCTACTACTCACTCTCTGATACTTTCTCTACTACTCTCTACTCTCTATTACTCGCTCTCTACCTCTCTATCTCTCTCTCTACTACTCTCTACCTCTCTACCTCTACCTCTCTACCTCTACACCTCTACCTCTACACCTCTACCTATACACCTCTACCTCTCTACCTCTCTGTACATGCACACATATGCATATATATGCATATGCATTTATATATATGTATGTATATATATATATATATACATATATATAAACATATAATCTGCATATCTATATAAATATAAATTCATGCAAACATATACATATACATATATGCATACATATGCATGGTATGTATATGAAATGTTGAAAAACACTAATAAAAGCAAAGCTAAAAAGCCACCTAATTATAAACAGAATTGCTTTAACTTAAACGAGGGCGAGACCTATTGCATTTTCAATGCTTGTTTACTTTGGTTCCATCAAGAAGGCATTCAGATGTGACACATTTGCCATAAATTCTGAATGGTAGCACTCTAGTTCCTCATTAGATCACTGTAGCAAAGCTACTGCTCACCGGGGAAGTCTGCTGCTGGTATTCAAAGTGCATGTTTCAGTCTGCATGTCAGAACTTTTTAATGAAATAGAAGAGGATTTGAGAAGTCAAAATGTGCCCTAAGTTTTCTTTCTGCAGCACTAATCATAATTTCTATGGCAAAATGAACCCCCTCATTTTGTTCCTTTGCAAATTAAATGTTTTAAATGTTACCACTTTATTCCAATCAAGATGGCTTCAGGTGTGCCATACCTTTGTCATAAGTAAGACTGTTAGCGCTCTAGTTGTTCTTTAAAACACTCTGGGATTTCTGTCATTGGGCTATACTTGGGCTACATCTCGGTGATATTTGTGCTACATTTGGGCTCTTTTGTCTCTAGTGGCCATCTTGGGAACCTTGTTATGAAGATTCCTAATTTCCTCATTTACTGCATTCTCCTCAGTAGGCATACTGTCAGTTTTTTACTTTGATTCAATGAAGAAGGCATTCAAATGTGTCACACATTTGCCATAAATTCAGAATGTTAGCACTCTAGTTGCTCATTAGATCACTGTAGTAAAGCTACTGCTCACCAGAGAAGTCTGCTGCTGGTATTGAAAGTGCATGTTTCAGTCTGCATGTCAGAATTCTTTAATGAAATAGAAGAGGATTTGAGAAGTCACTCAAAATGTGCCCTAATTTTTCTTTCTGCAGCACTAATCATACATTCTATGGCAAAATGAACCCTCTCATTTTGTTCCTTTTTAACTTAAATGTTTTAAATGTTGCCACTTTATTCCAATCAAGATGGCTTCAGGTGTGCCATAACTTTGTCATAAGTAAGACTGTTAGCGCTCTAGTTGTTCTTTGGAACACTCTGGGAAGCTGCAGTAGAACACAAAGGAATCAACTGACAGTCTCTGCCCTTGTTGGATGTACATGTTTTACTGAAAATGTCAGACTTCATTCTCACATGACTGAGAAAGATAATGTGAATTTACAGAAAATATGCTCTCAGTTTAGCTTATAGATCACCTTCCAAACCTCTGTGGGAAAAGCATGAGAAAATAGTTTTCTCTCAAACATGATTCATGATATCCCAGCAGAAGGCTTTTTCACATGGTAAAATCACCTTAGAACATACCACAATTCCTAAAATGAGTATGGTACCATCAACAAATGATTTATAATGTAACTAAAGTCTTAAAACCTTCTATTAACTGCAATGCTTTTTAATGAGGTGCAATCATGTATATTGGTCCCAAGATGGCTGCCAACACTTCTTGGATGAAGTGCTGACAGCCAATCAGATCTCACAATGAGATGTGTGGTTAGGCTCCACCCATATATATATATGATTTTACTTTTGATTTTCTCAGGAACTACTGAACGGATTGACTCCATATATGCAAAAGGCACATCCCTGACCTGAGGACTACCTCTTTGCCAAATTTCAAGTAATTCTGTTCAGCCGTTCGGGCTGTACCTTCGACTAAAGGTCCTATGGGAAAATGCATGGGGAAAACGTGTTTTGGGACCCCCCTTTTTTCTCGGCCCCCGCTTGATGAACCCCCCCCGAGACTTTCAGGGTAGGAGCTGAGCGGAGCGCCCCATTAGTTTTGAAACTTTCACGAGGATTCGACAACCGGCGCCAGAGTTATTCAAAATAGAATTTTGAGATTTCCTATGGAAACACGGTCCTAACTATAACTATCTACTGGCGACCGCTAGTAGATAATATATATATATATATATATATATATATATCTCACAACCAAACTCCCTTGCTTTCACCAAGAAGTCGAGCACACACGGGATTTCAGGGAGAGCTGCATTTTATTCAACCTCCGGCATGACGCGTTTCTTTTATAAAAACGTCCTCAGATGCCGCTAGTCACAATAGGTTCTCCCGCCATCCTTTTAAAACGTCAATGCCCTTCTCCGATTGGCTAAGGCATCGCGGGCATATCAGCACAGTTAATTGCTCAAACTTGTCACTGCAAGTCCGTGCGGAGCAGACACCCAACGTCAGTACTAGCCCCAGTGGGCGGTGCCTGCTCCTTCCCCATGCTTTGCCATTTGCTGTTTGCGGGGGGTGGTGGGAAGCTCCCCTGATCCCTCACCTTGCCGCTACATTCCTGAGATTAAGCCTGTAGGTACCGTCTAAATAGGCGGCAATATCCCGCGAAGTCGCAGTTTCATCAAAGATGATCAGGCACACATTACAGGTAAGCGGGGTTCCGGCGTTACCAAAGAGTTTTTAGTTACACCACAGATTGCCACCAATTCCGCCGGACCTCTTGAAAGGTGGGTGCTGATGGCCGCACTCCAAACATCACAACCAAACTCCCTTGCTTTCACCAAGAAGTCGAGCACACACGGGATTTCAGGGAGAGCTGCTTTTTATTCAACCTCCAGCATGACGCGTTTCGTTTCTATATACATATATATTACCTACTGGCGGTCGCCAGTAGGTAGTTATAGTTAGGACCACGTTTCCATAGGAAATCCGCAACATTCTATTTTGAATAACTTTGGCGCCGGTCGACGAATCCTCGCGAATTTTTCAAAATAGGTGGGGCGCTACGATCCGCTCCTACCCTGAAAGTCTCGGGGGGATTCGTCAAGCGGGGGCTGAGATAAAAGGGGGGTCCCAAAACGCGTTTTTCCCATGCATTTTTCCATAGGACCTTTAGACAGGGCTACAGCCCGAACGGCTGAACAGAATTACTAGAAATTTGGCAGAGAGGTAGTCCTCAGGTCAAGGAAGTGCCTTTTGTAGGTTTGGTGTAAATCTGTTCAGTAGATTCTGAGAAAATAGCCTTTAAATCAATATATATATCTGAGCCAGCTTACGGTGCGCTTACGGTACGCTTACCGTACGCGTACGGTGGCGTGCGCGAGCGCGATTCTGATTGGCTCTTAGATCTTAGTAAACATTCGAATCGGCCGAAACCAGGAAGCGGCGGCCGCCATTTTCTCTCTCGCACTGAGAGTGATGTTTAAAATATAAAGCACAAAAACATGTAAAGGGGCTGTTTAGACAGCTCCCACACACATAGCAATGTTGAGGGAGTCCCCAAAGATCCCCCAAGGCCAAAAACGGAATTTTAATTTTTTCGCTAATTTCGCCGATTACGCTTACCGTACGCGTACGGTAAAAAATTATTAAAAAAAAAAAATTATCCACACTCTCCCCTCCCCACCCCGTGTGCAATTGGTGCCCGAAAGGCACCAATTGTGCATGGCTTATTATAGATGAGTTAAACTAAAATATAAAAAAAAATAATAATAAAAAAAAAAATTATCCACACTCTCTCCACCCCGTGTGCAAATGGTGCCCGAAGGGCACCATTTGTGCATGGCTTATAACATATACGAAAAATTAAAATATTACCTTTCAAAACAAAGTGCATCATATGTCCTCCATGTGCGCACGGTGCGCGAAGCGCATCGTGCGTACATGGCCCATCTAGCGTAGCGCACCGCGTGCCCACCGTGCGTGCACGGCACTAACTGCGTAAAGTGGGCGCGCACGCCACGAATGGCGTAAAGTAACTTAGCATTTAAAAAAACGTACAAATTCACTGAAAAAACCATAGGTTTCACACACGTTATAGTTAGGAATTAGCATTTAAAAAACCTTGCAAATTCACTGAAAAAACCATAGGTTTCACACATGTTATAGTTAGCGGAAATTATACTGATAAAAAACCAATGAAATTCCCCCGTTATAGTTAGTGCAGGCAACTATAACTCACGCGATCGCAATCTTCTGCTGATGACATATGTGTCTTTATGAAAAAAAAATATTTGTAATATATGTATAGCTAAAAATGTATGGAAGAAGACATGGGCAAATAAGTGTCTAAATACAGTATTAGCATCAGCAGAGGATTGCGGTCGCGTGAGTTATAGTTGCCTGCACTAACTATAACGGGGGAATTTCATTGGTTTTTTATCAGTAAAATTTCCGCTAACTATAACATGTGTGAAACCTATGGTTTTTTCAGTGAATATATATATATATATATTCATATGGGTATGCAGTCAAAATATCGATTTTTTAATATCGACCTACAACAATATCGAGTTTTTAATATCGTTGGGACAGAATATCGATGTAAAGAATATCGGTGACCAGAAAATCGACCTTAAGGTAACTAATATTGTTTTTTTAAATATCGAAGTAAGTAATATCGAAGTAACTAATATCGTTAGCAAAAATATCGTTGTCAATAATATCGATATTTATATTAGTGTTATGTATTTTAGTATGTATTTTATATGTATGTTTAACATTTTTTGTAATGTATTTTTATTATTTTTAAATATATGTAATAAATATTTAGAAATTCGTAAAAAATAATTAAGTACATTTTGCGTTTTAGTATCAGAGCGGGTAGTGGGTTTATAGGGGAATAGAGTGGGAAGTAATTTAATAATAATTAATTAATTAATATGTTTTTATTTATTGCTACTGATTATTAATGTATTGTTAATTAATTATTAATTGATTAATTTATAATTATAGTAATTATTATTACTGGGTTATTATTTTTTATTTATTGTTATTTTGAATTAATGTATGGTTAATTTATTAGTAATTGGTAATAATTTGTTATTAATTGATTCATTGATATATACATTAATTGTGTTATTTTTTATGTGTTGTGGATTGTGTGTTTATGGGGGAATAGGGTGGGAAGTAATTTAATGTTATTTAAGTAAATATTAATTAAATTATATTGGTATTTATTGTTCATTTTTTTGTTAATTAATTATTAATATGTTATTTATTTTACCAAATTCATTTAATTAATAAGTATGTTAATTTAACCCCTACGCTATCCAACGCTTTCCCTACTGTTGCACTCTCTGGAGTGGGAATAGTACATGTTACCCCTAAGCTATCCAACGCTTTCCCTACTGTTGCACTCACTGGAGTGGGAATAGTAATTTTTACCCCTACGCTATCCAACGCTGTCCCTACTGTTGCACTCACTGGAGTGGGAATAGTAATTTTTACCCCTTACGCTATCCAACGCTTTCCCTACTGTTGCACTCACTTGAGTGGGAATAGTAAATTATACCCCTACGCTATCCAACGCTTTCCCTACTGTTGCACTATGTGGAGTAAGTATATATATTAATTTATATGTATATTTTTTTTTAAATGTGGTTACATTATGTTTTAGTTATTATTTTTTAAACATGTTATAATATTTTTAACTATGTTTCTGTTATTTATATGTATTATTTACTTAATTTTACATTATTATTAAAACATTTAAAAAAACGATATTTTTATCATCGATATTTTTGACAACGATATTTGTTTTCCGATATTTTTGTACTTACCATTATGTAGATAGGACTTCGATATTTTTAGGTCGATTTTCTGTCCATCGATATTCTGTCAGACATTCATATATATGTATATATATGTTTACACACACATTTGTATATGTATATATATATATATGTATTTTTATATATTTACCCCATACCCTGTTAAACCGTTAAATTAGTCTTCCCACCCAAAAACCCAAATCCACCCTGAACCCTAAAATGACCCTTCCAACCCAGAAACCCAAACCCACCCTGAACCCTAAAATTATCATTCCCACCCTAAACCATAAAATAACCCTTCCCACACAAAAACCCAAACCCATCCTTAACCCTAAAATAACTCTTCCCACCCTAGAACCCAACCCCACCCTGAAACCTAAAATTACCCTTCCCACCCAAAATCCCAAACCAACCCTATACCCTAAAATTACCCTTCCCACCCAAAATCCCAAACCCACTCTAAACCCTAAAATTACCCTTCCCACCCAAAATCCCAAACCCACCCTAAAATGACCCTTCCCACCACAAACCCAAACCCACTCTAAACCCTAAAATTAGCCTTCCCACGCAAAATTCCATACCCACCCTAAGCCCTCAAATGACCCTCTCCACTCAAAAACCCAAACCCACCCTACACCCTAAAATTACCCTTTCCACCCAAAATCCCAAACCAATCCTAAACCCTAAAATTACCCTTCCCACCCAAAATCCCAAACCAACCCTATACCCTAAAATTACCCTTCCCACCCAAAATCCCAAACCCACCCTAAACCCTAAAATTACCCTTCCCACCCAAAATCCCAAACCCACCCTAAAATGACCCTTCCCACCACAAACCCAAACCCACTCTAAACCCTAAAATTAGCCTTCCCACGCAAAATTCCAAACCCACCCTAAGCCCTCAAATGACCCTCTCCACTCAAAAACCCAAACCCACCCTACACCCTAAAATTACCCTTTCTACCCAAAATCCCAAACCAATCCTAAACCCTAAAATTACCCTTCCCACCCAAAATCCCAAACCCACCCTAAACCCTAAAATTACCCTTCCCACCCAAAAACCCAAACCCACCCTAAGCCCTAAAATTATCCTTCCCACCCACAAACCTAAACCCACCTTATATATATATGTGTGTGTGTGTGTGTGTGTGATCAAGACCACGGCTTTAGTCGAAACAAATTATTTTTTCTTCCTGAAATAAATACCGTATACTGCAGATCGGTGTGGCTCGTGGATCTTCATTTACTCTTGGATAGATTCTGTTTGTAGAATATATATATATATATTAATCACAAATCCTTCCCAGCAGGAAGGAAATAGGCTCGCACTCCCATAGGTATTTTACAACTTTTATTTTATTTTCTTCAACTCATAGCCAGGGTGAAGGCAACTGACCAACGTGTTTCAGTCTTAACATAAGACCTTGATCACGATCCTAGTTAGGGCTTGACAAACAACCAGTAAAATACTTTTTGAATTCTTTAGGTCATTTCCTGTATGCTTTGTTAAGCGCCCCTCAGCATTGTGGGATATGTAGTACCACATGAGTAAATTTTCTTTTTTTCAATTTACAGTGCTGTATGTATGTGCACAAAACAAAATTCGTAACAAACAATGATTTGTAAGTGAAGTAGTGAACGTGAATTAAAATTCAATGAATGTTCATTTACTGTAATGGGTTGTCGAGTCAATTATATTATTTATGGTCATTTGTAGATGTTTTAGCCAGTTCTCATTTTCAAATCCCTCTAGTGGGTTGATTTTGACCAATCCTTGTTCTTACACTTTTGTTTATTATTCCTTTGACTCATTGTGGCCCATTAGACATTGTTTTTTTTCCAATCAATTAATCCATACTTTTTTTACTTTTTAATGTATATAACGTGTGTGATTGTGAAATGTTTTCATCAAATATGAAGTAAGGGAAGCAATTCATATTTTTATTTTATAAATGGATGTCTAACTCTTTGCTTTGATTTAGGCCATTGGGTGTCCGGGTTCTTAAATTTAGAATGTGGCGTGATTCCTTTTGCCGTAATGTTTTTTCTCTGTTGCCCCGCGCTCATTCTTTGGCACTGTTTTTATCCCATAGAATTTTAGCAATTTCCAATCGCTCATGTGGTGTTGCTCCATGTGTTTCGCCACCGCATTTGTTTTGTCATTATTGATAGTGGCCCTAACATGTTCCAGTATTCTCTTTTTGAGATCACAGATCGTACTGCCTACATATTTGAGAAGGCACGGACATTCAATCACATAGACTGTGAATTGGCTTTTACACGTAATTAACTCTTTGTTTTTCCACACCTTGTTATTGGCTAATTTTATTTCTGTCGTTGGTTTTGCAAGTTGGCAGACCTTGCAGTTATGGCACTTGACGAATTCAATTCAATTCAATTTTAGCCATTGATCATTTTTCTTGCTTATTCCTTTAAAATTGCTAAGAACTAGCTGATTTTTTAGATTCCTGGCTCTGCGATATGTAATGTTTGGGTGTTTGCCCACAAGTTTTCCAACAGTGGTATCCAACTGCAGAATCTTCCAATTTTTCCTAGGGATTTTAAATATCTCCTTAGATTCTTTTGAGAAATCTATGATTAGCCTTATAGGTTCAGGGTCTTGTGTCTCACTTCTATGTTTTGGAGTTAAGCATTCTTCCCTTGATCTTTCATTTGATTTCTTCAAGCATTTTTTTTTATGCTTTTATTGTACTGCCTTTGTTCAAATCTTTCTGCGGTTGTTGCGCTGTGTTTTTGCCACTCTTCTTCTTCAGTGCAAATTCTTCTAATTCTTAAGAATTCGCAGTATGGAATGCTTGAGATGAGTGATGGTTGGTGGAAACTGGTAGCTTGTAATGTGGCATTGGTAGCTGGTGTTTTCCGATGGAGAATCATCTGTATTTGATTATTTTTTATGTACATTTCTGTATACAGGAAAGTCACCCTCTCCCTGCTGATCTCATAGGTGAATTTCAAATTTGTTACATTTGTATTTAAAATTTCAATGTATTCCTGGAAATCAGACTCAGTACCATCCCAGATGATTAGCAAATCATCTATAAAGCGGATCCACATTATAGTTTTATTCACTGATTTGTCATTTTGTGGGTGCCATGCTACTTCTTTTCCCACCATCCCATTGCCAGGCAAGCGTAGCTGGGGCTAAAGGAAAACCCCATCGCGGTCCCCTTATTTTGGCGGTATATTTCCTCGCCAAATACAAAGATGTTTTGTGTCAGACATGTTGAAGACATTTCAAGTAACATCTTGTTATGATCACTATAGTGGATGTTCCTTTCCTGGAGGAAGAAGTTACAAGCTCTGATTCCTATCTCATTCTCTATGTTTGTATAAAGAGATATGACGTCCATTGTGATAAGTTTATACATCTCTTGCCATGGTGTATTCTGTAGATCCTGGGATTATATGCTCAGAACTCTAGTGCGCTTCGATGCCTTACTACAGCCACCGCCCGCACAGCAGGTGGGACCTAGCACCTGATGTATCACCAGAAAGTAGAAAATGTGCTGCATTAGTATGCTATCCTAACCGCAGGGATTGGATCAGGCAAAGCCTCGCATTCCTTGAAGATGTTAAACGGAAGCAGAAGTAACCTTAGCGACCACACACCTGCATAGGTACTAGGAGTGGTAGCCCACGCTTAATAACGACACACTAATCTAGACATGGCAACACCTACAAAAGACATATCAGTCACTGGATACATATTCCCTCGGCATATTGACATTCCTTGTTTGCTTAGATTTATTATTGGTTGTTAAAAGAATATGGTTGAATTGTTATAAAAAAGAGAAGAGCGATAACCAGTGAGTAGATGCGACATTCATATATATATATGGCTCTGTTTGTTAGAGGCATGTTATAAGGCATAATTCAAGAGTTGAGATCCACAATGGATAGCATTCTCACATAAGCGTTGTTCACTTTTGCTTTATTTTTCTTTGATTCTCTTGCATCTGTTGCACTGCGGATTACTGTCTGGAATAAGCATACCAAACACTCTTATGCTAGCGCTCGATTGGAGATGACAGAATGTGCAGGATGTAAGCGCCCAAGACGATTAACAGTTGGATGAGCATCCATACACTGTAAATACCAATGACACCAAGATTATGTGAAGGAAACACATTGATTTCTCTGCACAGTGCCATAGAATAAGAGGTGTTACAGTGGAAGTGATGCTTATTAACGCTTGATAATGGATGTATCGTACCAGGAATAAAAATGTAATAATAAAGATATTCAAACAAAAAATTGTGTATTCTGTAGATTTCTTAGTAAGTCATTGGTGTCCTTTATATAAGAGATTAATCTGGCTACAAAGGGCATTAAAAAGTGGTCAATGTAATTAGCAATCGGTTCCAACAGTGAACCTTTGGCGGATAGGATCGGTCGGCCTGGTGTTTTTTTTTAATCCTTATGCAATTTAGGCAGACAGTAAATGGTTGCCGTTATTGGGAAGTCCACAGTAAGATATTTTCTTTCTTCTTCATTAATAAGATTTTGCGATGACCATTCTAGGAGTTTTTTATCCAGCTCTCTTCTTATATCCATTGTTGGATTGGTTTTTAATCTTTCACAATACTCCAGATCTCTTAGTTGTCGATGTGCCTCTGTGACATAGGTGGTGCGGTCCCAGATTACCACCCTTGTCGACAATTTTAATTTCAATTTGGTTGTCTTTGGTGAGGCTTTCCAACGCTTCTCTCTCTGTTTTTGTTAGATTATCTGTGTGTTTAGTTCTTTTTAATTTATATATGTCTTGGATTACCACCTCCTGAAACAGATCTACTTTATTACCTGGTATGAGTTGGGGTAAAATCTTGAGTTGGGTCTTTTTTCCGCTTAGGCCGGCTCCCATTTGTGAACATGCGGATTGTAGGGATATATTATCATCCACATTTTCCACATTGAGATTTAGTTGGGTTAGGAAATCTACTGACTCTTTAGCTGACAAAGTTGACTCTGGTTGTAATATGGTTTTAGTATATTTCTGCATTTCTTGATTTTCAGTAAAGACCTTTGCAAGTTTGATTTTCCGAATGTATTTATAAAAGTCAATCCTTATCTGGGCCTGATCCATCTGTTGAGTGGGACAAATGTTTATACCTCATTTGAGTAAAGATGTTTCTGCTTCCGACATTGTTTGTTTTGAAAGATTTACCACTTGTAATCCATCTGTTGGTTTTAGTGGTTTCTCTTTTGCCTCATCCTCCTCATTGTAGTTCCTATTTTCTCTGAAGTGCTCTTCTCCTTGATTTCTTGGGATCCATTGATGACCCCTTCCTCTTCCTCTTTGGTGCTGTTGGGTCATTCTATTCTGTTCCCATTGTCTTTGTTGCAGTACAAGACGCATTTCTCCTAAAAAAGTAAGTTTAGAAATATCTGATGGCATTTCCATTTCCCCTTCGCTTGCATCTGTCGAGGTTAAGGAGGAGAAACTACTGAAGACACTAGTTGCATTGTTTATTTTGTCTTGCTGCTTGAATGAGTCGAACTTCCGCGCAAACATAAAAATGCGCTCTTCTGGGTAATAATTTTAATCGCGCTGGAACTTGGTTTGTTTCCGTTGTCTAACTATGTCTTCATGCTTGTCGATCTGGCTCTCAAGTTCCTCTTTTAAATTTTGCCATTTCCGTGTTCAGTTTTAATGTTATTATTTACTTTTCCAAATCCTGTAATTGTTCCTTAATTTTTTCCAGGCTTATTTCAATGTGTTTCACTAGTGTGTTCATTAGGCCCAATGATGAATTTAAGATATATTCTCCCCATTCTTGCAGGAGTTCATTTGTGAAGTCTTGATGGCTGGGCATCAGCATTATTCTTAAGCCTCTGGGCACACGCTGTACCTCTAGGTACTTTTTAAAAGTGATTAACTCCCATGATTTTCCCACATTCTCAATTTGCTCCTTGTGTCTGTTTTTTCTGGCATAGTATTAGATTTGGATTCAGCCTCACTTTCTACATTGCTGCTTTTCTCAAACATTGTCACCATAAATTCATTCCTTTTTGCTTCCCTTTTCTCCATGTTGTTTGCCTTCACTATCCTTTTAAATTGATTGTTGTCAATCCAAATACTCCGACTTTGAGGCTCAAAAGTTAGATATGCAATTGAAACAAAGATGCAAAACCTTTGTCTGGTACTGTGAAACAGTCTATCAGGTTAGTTAGCGACCGCTTATTTGCATTGAAACTCTTATTGCGGTATTTTAAAAGCTGAAATTTCACAAGTACTGGTTTGTAATAGGCTTTACGCTCAAATGCGTTTACTCTCACGATTCATTTTGCACTGCTGACAGCTGGCGCGCTTACCTCGACCCTCCGGTTCAGGGTAGCACGTCCTCCGTTTTTCAGCATTGCGATTTTATTTCTCCTTTGTTTGTCTTGCCGGCGGTCACCGCGCCCGACTTTGGATGCAACCTCCAGATTTGGTTCCGTTAGTTGGATTTCAGCGGCGCTCATCAAAGGTGCTTAAATATACTTACAGGTAAAACACATGCCTTTACCATTCATGCCTTTACAACAAAATTCACTGTAAAGGCTTGCGTGGTAAAGGCATATACGTTGTAATGGCATGCATTGTAATGGCAGTGCGTTGTAATGCCACTTGTGTTGTGATGGCATGCGTTGTAACAGCATGCGTTGAAATAGTTGTGGTGTAATGTCTGTTACCTCGAACACCATGTTTCAGTGATGGCCGAACGCCTCCCAGATTCGCCCAACCCAAATGGTGGATTGGCACTCTCGCCATCTCAGAGATTCAAGCCTGTGGCGGCTCCTTCCAGCAATGTTTCATGGCCTGTTCTCCCTCTAGGGACCGTTCATGATTGACTTGCTCGCGTCCCGTCTCGATCACCAACTTCCTCTCTGTACTTCAGCTGGAGACCAGACCCAGGTGCAGAGGCGACCGATGCATTCCTCCAGGATTGGTCTCTAGAGCAGAGTCATGCCTTTCCCCCATTCACCATGATCAGGCGCTTGACCGCTCAGGTGTGCAGACATAAAGCGGAGGCGGTGTTGATCACCCCATGGTGACAGTCGCAAGTAAGGTTTTCAGTTCTGATGGAACTTTCTTGGGCTTCTCCAATCCATCTACACCAGTATTCTCATCTTCTGAACCGATCCATCAGGGAATCCTCACCATCTGGTGACGAGCAGCAACCTTCAGTTGATGGCGTGAAGGATTACAGAGCAAGATGGGAAGTCCCTGTTTTATCGACAGGCGCAGCGGACCTCCTTAAGTAAGTAAGTAATACAATAGTTTATTAGTCAATTAAAACCATAAGCAAGAACATACAACTCATAAGGGTTAAAAATGCATACAAGAAAGACTAAAAAAGATGTGTCATACATCTATTTCGCCCACTGAACATCTTGTCACTAGTCATTCACTTTCTTTATCTTTCCTTCCTAAGTATGTAAATAGAGATGTCAAATAAAGATAATAAATGGACCAAAATGGCTGATCAGGGACTGGTCTTTTCCCTAATTTGTAAAGTGTAAAATTGCCAATACGAGCAGCTGGAATTCATAAGTAATTCGCTATAGATAATTAAAGTGGTTATGTGGAGGACTGAGGCGGGTATATGTACGGTACCTGATGGGCCATGGTGTTATCCCCCTGTAAAAGTGCAGGTGTGCAAAACCATGCATCATTAAAATGCCAAATTAGACTAAGTGATTACCTGAGCATAGCTGGATAGGGAACCGTTAAACATGGCGGTCCCTAGCAGCCCGTCCTTGTAGATTACCTACTCATGTCAAGTTTACATTAAAAACTACGGACCTCCTCTCTCGAGCGTGGATGGATGGCACCATCAAGATGTACCCTTCAGCCTTGTCCCAATGGGTGGGTTGGTGCTTGCAAAGGAGTCTGGATCCCATGGAGGCGGACATTGTTCACATCCTGAACTTCTTGGCCTGTTTCGCGGCAGGAGGCATTGCCTTAAAATTGGTAAATACATTTAGATCCGCAATTTCTGCAGGCCACATAGCGATTGCGGATGCGCTATTGGGAGAACATCCTCAGGTTAGGAAAATACTTCCTGGCATTAGACTTTCCTTTCCTCCAGAACCCAGATACTCGGTCCTCTGGAGCGTGAATAAGGTTTTAAACTTCTTATCCTCATTGCCAAGTAACAGATACTTTTCACAGGAGCAGTTATCGGCTAAATTAGCCATTCTATTGTGCCTGATCTCCTGCAGGAGTGTGCCAGATGTTAGGGCCCTAGACATCATGGGAAGATCTTTTACTCCTTCCGGAGTTACCTTCCGCACCCCTAGAAGAACCAAATGTCATTCATGGGTGATTTTCTACCCGGCCTTCCCGGAAGTGCCAAAACAGTACATGGTCAAATGTATCAAAGACTATGAGAAATGACGGCGGAGCTTCGTCCCCACGGGGAGAAGCAACTGTTAATTGCTTTAAGGAAGCCTTTCCGAGCAGGCTCCTCACCAACTATAGCAAGTTGCGGTGGATCATGCAGGAAAGGGGGATTGACACAAAGATTTTTGGTGCCTACTCCGCTCGAGAAACAATGGCCTTCAAAGGATTTGTTTTAGGAGCCCACTTGGAGGATATTTTGAATGCCGCGGACTGGTCTTTGGATTCCACCTTCAGAAGGTTTCATTTCAAACCAGTCTCCTCCATTGCAGCTCTGGTAGTAGATAAGCTTTAAACTAGCAAAATCCTTGCCTCCGGGTCTTGACATAAAATGAAAAATGTCCTAGCTATTGTAACGGAAAGTTTCAATTCCATTAAGGGCTCGGAGGTGAGGATTAGCCCACCCTCTCATTAGTGATGACCTACCTGGGTATTGGATCTAAAATGAGAGTAAGTAATGTGTTTTCAGGTTGTGAAAGCCTTAATATGATCTCTGCTGTTTTGTATAGTTCATACTATTGATTGCTTGTCAAGTGTGCTAAGTTATTGAAGCCTTGGTATGATCTTTACTGCATTGTATGTTTTTTCATACTTGCTCGCTTGAATTTCGCTTGTTGTCAACGTTGGCAATTGTTTCCTGGGTTCACCAATGCTCTCTATATTACAGGAACTGATTCTCCGAAACAGGGGTGAGGAACTTTAACTATTGGCATGGTCACAGGAAGAAAAAGGGCAACAGTCAAGGGACAAGATGGCTTATACACCATGCAGATCTTGAATGGATATGGACTTATTTTTTATGAGCTTCAGTTTCTTCCCTGGGGTTATGGGAAATGAAGTTTTTGGTTTATTGTTGCGGTTACTGGTTAACATAGCTGTTGTGTAATAAAATGAGAAAAGGACAACATAATCCTCGCCTCCAAGTCCTTAATAAAATTTAAACTTTCTGTTACGATAGCTAGGACATTTTACGTTCCCTTCCATTTCAACTATGCTCTCAGCCACTTCTGTTCACTTTTAGGAACCAAATATAAACCTTATTCTGCACACTACAGTGTAGCTGTGTGATTAAAGTGTTGTGTGATGGTTTCTTTAGTGCCAAGAAGTTTTGCTGTGAAAGCACTCTACATATTAGTTAATAAGTATCAAGCCCCTAGCGCTGGAATAAAATGGCATGTTTGTTCAATACTACAAAAATCATAGTTGAAAGGCAAAAGAAAAGAGTGTGAATTGAACCAATGTCACATAAACAAAGTATCCAGAGTCAGTAAATGCTAAAAATGCCACTTGTGCCTTAGACAACTACCACCCATATCTTACCAGTCCCGGTCACACCATGTGTGGCTGTTGCACCTAGCCGGAGTCTTGGAAAGGAAGGCCGTAAGGGTATATGTAGTACAGAGCTTACCTGTTTATAGCTGTATTGTGCTTATCTTACTTTGTGAAATGCTCATTAGCGCCGGAACACTCCTGGGAGTAGCCGCGCGCTCTATAAATACCCAGTAACATTAACATTAACATGTCTGGGTTGTTCATCGTCTAATGAGGGTGCTGGCTATAGCACGTACTAAGATTCCATGTCAGTTGAAGGGGTGCCTAGCTGGGATGCACCATTATAGGATTAATCTTAAATAAAACCCCTGTTACAAGTCCTTCGCTACATTTTTGCAACGACCTCCCAGAGCAGAGGACAATCCACATGTCTACCAACGATGCTAATATCTCAAGTGCTGCATTAAAATGTTCTTATGTTCGCTAATGTTGGGTCATTTAGCTGCTGCCACCGGTGTTTGCCATTCTGCAAGGTGCTGCGTTCCTTGCTGTACATCAATCTCTCTCTGCAGAAAGTGTATGTAAGCAATATTGTTGCTGGCTACTCAAAAAGCAACCTTAGTTCCATCACTGTCTGTTTCCCAGAAGCGTCCAACAGATGCCCAGTGTAGGCTTGTACCTATCAGAGGACCAGTAGCTTTCAGCAGTCACTATGCTTCACAGGTCCTAATCCCGAAGAAACAAAGTTGACCTTTCACATAGTCTTCAAAGTAGAATGACAGAGCTTCTACGGGTCTCAAGAACAAGTGTACCCACTTTTGGGCAAGGCCAACTCACCACTGAAACAGTGAGGCTACATGTTGATGTCATCACGCTCTACATGATCGCCATCTTGGATCGTATAAAGAAGTTTTCAATTTCCATATGTCGGTACATACAAGTGAGTAGCAGTGACGTTTTGCCTGCATCAATCAGTGAGAGGCACACCCTCTCACAGCTTCAGTTTCAACACGGCGGTCGTTGTGAACTTTGATAAAGTTAGTACAGCGGGGAATTCCCTGCATCAATCAGTGACAGGCATTATTTCCACACCTGTATATTCACAGTAAGTTACAGACATTTTTAAAGCTTATAAGTCTACATCGCTCAGTGATAAGCACACCTATGTGTCTTCATTTCAAGTGAGGAACACCTCTTAACTTAAACTAGTGTTTCAGCTTATGATTTACATACACCTGCTTCGTACGGTGACCGGCAAACCTGTAGACATTTTACCTTTCAATTGTGAGAGTTGTGATTTTCCTCTTCAAGGGGACTTCCGCTTGTTCCACACACCCTATATAACATTCTTGCTGAGGGTGATACAAAGAATGCCCCTATAAATTCAAACCCGTTATCATCTCAGACCGGTGCTCTACTTTTCTGCTTGGCATATCACCTAACCCTTAGCAGATTAGATTCCTGTGCAACTGTTTTATCAAACAGAGATATCCATCAAGCAGTGTTTTATCTCATTAATGTTTTACCAGAAATTGGTCCCCCTCACTTATAGAATGGAAGGACAGGACTGAGATCTTTAACAGCTATTCTTAGGTTTTAAATGGTGTACATTATTCATCCAGCAGAAAGACGCTTTAAAGTTAAGTGCTTTAGGCAAAGAGGGTTAACAAATCGGGGCAGCATATGTTTAAATACTTAGCAGCAGCTGTCAGATGCTCAAAGAAGTTAAATTGAGGTTAGATACCAGGTTTACCATGTCTGACAATGTTAAGGAGGGCAGATATGTGTTGCTTACTGGGAGACTGTCCGGCCGAGATATTTTGCTTGGTAGTGTGTATGCCTCAATCAAGACCAGGTGACATTTCTTCACGACCTCTCAGCCCAGGTGGCCAACCTACAAGCAGGGACCATGATATTAGGGGGTGATTTCAATTGTGTGGCAGATATCTCCCTGGACCATTCCCACCCCCCTTTGCCTGGGGCTCCGACCCACCGTACAGCAGCAGGATTTCGGGACTGGAAGAATCACTGGGGGCTGGAGGATATCGGGAGGGTGCAGCACAGGGAGTATAGGGAATACTCCTTCTATTCACCTATACAGCACTTGCACACAAGTTTGGACGCTTTCCTGTGCTCCCCAGGCTTTAGCGGTTCCGTCACACACACTGAGTACCTGGAGCATACATTTTCAGACCACAGCCTGTTATTGATGACCCACCAACCCATGAGAGGTGCTCCCCGATTTCTCTATGGAGACTCAACTCCCTGATGTTGGAGGACGCCCCCTTTAGGGAGACCCTAGGCATCTTTATTGACACTTATTTTTCCATTATTATGCAAACAGCATCTACAGCGCTGGTGGAATGGGAGGCATTTAAAGTGGTGGTCCGGGGACACTGCCTGGGACAGTCAGAGGGGGTGCAGAGAGAACTTCACAGGGAGTTGGATGAGTTAGAGGACAGATTACACAGACTGGACAACACGCAGGGAGCAGAGGCCTCTGCCTTGATAAATTTGCAGGAAATGCTGGCACGTTACAATGATACACAAAAGCAGTTACGATGCCACAACTACAAGAGATACCTCACTAAGGGACAGGGGGAGGAGGGAAAGGCTGGCCGCCTGTTGGTAATGCTGATCAGGCCAGAGACCTGGGGGACACTGATCATGCATGTCCGGTCTGGGACGGGAGCATCCACCTATGATTCAGAAGCGATTAATGCTAAATTCCAGATATACTATGAGTCTTTATATACTGGCCCGTTGCCAGAGAGAGGAGGTGGGGGAAGCACAACAAGCCCCAGCAGCATTTGCGGCAGACGTCGCCAACGATCTCTCACGCCCAGAGCTGCACTCTCAAAAGCTCCCTGGGGCTCCCGCAGTGCGCAATGCCCGTTGCCAGAGAGAGGAGGTGGGGGCCGGACCACAAGCCCCAGCAGCATTTGCGGCAGATGCCGCCAATGATCTCCCGCACCCGGTGGCACGCTCTCAAAAGCTCTCTGACTATTAGACTATCAGAACCATGGTGGCCAAAAAGGTTATGCCGCCAACGATCTCCCGCACCCGGTGGCACACTCTCAAAAGCTCTCTGACTATTAGACTATCAGAACCATGGTGGCCAAAAAGGTTAAGCGGAAAGCACCAGGCCTAAAAGAGACTGCCATTAAATTCACAAACAGTACCACTATGGACTCTTTCCTGGCCAGAGCAGTAGGGGTCATTACTATTGAAATTGACTTGGCCGTACGCAGATTATCGATGGAGGCGGGGGAGGCCTAATTCCATATTAGTGGCCGCGATAGCACACGATCAACAGTCTGCCTCTCAAGAATAATAGCGGTCCAGAACATCCAAAGCGTCCCCAATGCCTCTCTAGTGAATCACCCCCGTGAGAGTGTTATCCTGGAAATTCCAAATAATAATTTCTGCTCACCCTTATCCAAAAGGAAGCGGCAAACTAAATGCTCAGGGTTAGTGAAGGGTCCAAAAGGTTTCTCTAACGCCCAAACAAATCAGGCTGGCCCTGATTACCCAGGGTCAGTGAGTTTTGCAAATATGGACTGGACCATAGTGCTTGGCAAACTCAAGTGTGTGATCCTACAAAGTATTGATCCTCTAATTAAAAGACTGTTTGCATTGGAGTCTGTTTTAACCAAACTGACTGAAGGGATCAAACCAATCAAGGAATCTATTAATTCCATTTACCCCGTAGGGCTAAAGTTCTTGGGACCTGGGCCGAAAAATATACATGGGCCAGAAAATCTAACTCAAGGTCAAGCTGTGGAGGGTTTGGTTATCTGTGCTCCTAACCCACCGTCATGATTCCATATCCTCAGGATCGGCTTGTTGCTGAGACTGGTCCACCTCTAGATAGCCCCGAGCCAGAAAAGCCGAATGGCAGTGGTCAGCGAGGAGATCAAGTGAGGGAAGGAAAGAAAGGGAACTGCTAGGAGGGAGACCTGAGAAAACAAAGAAAAGTAATCAAAACACTTCCCTTCTGTCACACACTATAAGAGGTTCTTCCCCTTTATCTATCAATGAACGTGCATGTGTAAATACATCCAATATACCTGTAAAGAAAACATAACGCAAAACATAGCAAGGTTCCTACGGACTTCATTCAATCATAGGTCCTTGTGAAGAGTGGGTGTGTCTTCTAGAACTCCTAACCAGCATCACAGGGGACCGAAGGTAGACAGTCCGTACCTCTCACCAGAACCCCCTGTTAAGTGGGGTCAAAAACACAGGACACCCATAACTCAGGTAAACATCATGCATATAGAAACAGCCATAACGAAACAGGCAGGAATGTTAACATCACCCTTCTAGTTCCTTCACTAGGAGAGCATCCTGTGAGGGCTTGTATTTCTCCGCTGTTTTAGTAGTACGTACACGGTAGCAATGCCCCTTTCAAAGTAAAGCACTTCGTCTTTATACAGGGAACTTGAAATGCCGCCGAAGGGGAGGGGGTAAGCACGACTGCTTGCAAGTCTTGAGTCTTTTGGCAGAATAAGAATGCCTAAAGAAATTCCCTGTTACCGCCCTGCTTGTCCTGGGCAACAGAACGGAGCACTGCACAGCCCAGAACACACCCTGTTACCGGTGCAAGGCACCCCTACCTCCCTGGACCTGGAGCAGGAAAAACGGAAAAGTCACTCAGCGGGCCGAACCAGGTGCCGGAATCACGAAGGATAGTGATGCCTTTCTCCCACATCACCAGACCAAGGGGCAACACGACGTCTTTCCTCTCGCTCTTTGGGTCATTAAAACAGAAGGTCCGTTGTTGTTTTTGTACATTGCGCGAGCACGCCACGCAGCGTGCTAGAGGATCATGGGGGTTGTAGTCTTTTCCGACACGTTCTTGGTGTCCGTGTCGCCGTACGCCGCATTCGGTAGCGCTGTGGTCGGGAAGCAGACCTGACGCGCTCACGGGATCACAACACCCACCCCTCATGCCTCATCAGCATTTGGTACCCCGGGTACTGCCTGTCGCAAGGAATCTATCGGAAGTGGACAGGGTCCCAAGGAGACAAACAGACTGATTGGAGACAGGGGGTGTGGGGGGAAGGAGCAGCGGGATGCAGAGTACCCATGTCTAAGTCTACCCCCGGATTGCTGTCCTTATGTAGCTATTCTGTCAGGGGTACCTAGTATTAGTGCAAACTCGACAGAAACTACATGTCAACTCAAAAACAAAGTATGTCATCGGTTAGCAAAAAATACCCACTTTGATTGTAAGGACTATAATGATATTTTGTTTGTCAGAAGGGTTGGGTGGATTGGTCCTATGCCCAAAACCCTAGAGGGGGACTGTGTAGTGATTAACTGTAGGTTCGCTTCCTTTGCCAAGCAATTAATCCAATGCTCTAATGTATTGCCTATTAAGGAAACATGTATTAACATCCTTCCGCTTGGCTTTTTCTATTGTTGTCTACAGTCTAATCTATAATGAGGGGTAGCACGAATCACTGCCGTCCTAGACAGCCACCCATCTCTACTGAACAACCAGTTATTTCTGTTATAAACAGATTTCTCCCTTTGTTTGATCTGGACCAAAATGACTGACTCCAGGGCACTATTTCCCGCCCATCCAGCTTTAACTCCCCTAGCTCGGCCAATGGTCAAATAAGTAAACCATCCTCTGAGCCAACATCCTTAGGTACGCCGGATTCTCTGCTAAGGGTTTTAAGCTGGAATATAGCAGGTATTAGAGATAAGTTGGTGGACCCTGAATGGCTTACTTTTATTACTGATTTTAATGCAGTTATGCTCCAGGAGACCTGGGCCTTAGAGCCGGTTGGTTGGGATGGTTATGAAAGCTTCAATGTGGCAGCAACTCCCTCCCCTGGTTATAGATCGTGAGGGGGGCTAATCACTCTGGTTCGACACTCAAAGAAACTGAGGGTATTTCCAATCCCCCTGAGGCATAGTGGGATACATATATTATGGGTGATTGCCTCAAAAGATTTTAATTTCTTTCTAGTGAACTTTTATAACTCTATTAGCGACCCTGGGTGTCAGATTGAGGCACTCTTTGAAGTAGTGTCACTCCTGGAGGCCAAATCATATGCCTACCTTAAATCTTTTAACATTATAACAGGTGGGGATTTTAACGCCAAGCTAGGAGATAATCTTTATGATCGCAACCCTTTTGTGGTTGAAGATTTCCCAACAAGCGACTCTGGGTCTGACCAGAGGGGTTGCAAGTTATTGGAGGCGCGTGGGCAGGCTGCTTTAAGAAGTGTTATGCCCATGGGCCCTAGTTTGCCCAGGGAACTGCCCACCTTTGTGGGAAGGGAGAAAGAGACCATTAATGAGTATGTTTTTATCTCAAGGTCGCTTGACTGCTATGTCAGTTCAGGGGTGGTACCAGTCCTGCCAAGTACCACGCATCAGGCGTTAGACTAATGCATTTCGGTGTGGTGCTCCACATCACCGCACTGAAATACATTGTCACGCATAATACATAGTGGCAGTCTCAGGTGCACACTCCCTGAAGGCTGCAAACTTGTGTGTGGCAGCTGGCTGCAGGCACTGCCTGTAGTCTGCCTGCAGCGGCGCGCTCATTCTCAGGACTTGAGGCAGTGATTCCAGCTGAGCTATGGCCTGGCAGGCTCTCTGCTACACTGTATCACACACGCTGCCATGCAGCTCTGAGTCAGCCTGCCTGACGTCAAAGCTGTTGCCCAACTAACTGATTGACTGACTGCCTGATTTATTTATAGAGCGCACTATTGCCGAGGCGTCTCGGCGCTAAATGGTGTGCAAGAACAATGTCCAACAGATTAAGGGATGGGTAAAGAGCCATGTTTTAATTTCCTTCCTAAACACTGATCTCCTAGGCTAAAGTCTCAGCTGTAGGGGCAGCGAGTTCCACAATTTGGCCACTAAGAAAGAAAAACGTGTGCCTCCACACCTTGCTTTCTTTTCCTTTGGAAGGTATACCAAACCAAGAGAGGCGGATCTTAAAGGACGCAACGGCACATAACGAAGGAACAAGGATGCACCCAACAGCTACTATTGAGCGCTCCACAGGGGTACCTCACGTCCTGCTGGTGCCCAGAGTGGGGGTATTCTCGAGGAAGGTTGCCGCAATCATGGCGCAGCGCTGTTGCTCGCACCTGATGGCCCGGCCACTTTCTGCTGTGGGCCATTATATCAAGGCCGTGCAGCATTCAATTAAAATTTCCGAGCCGGTCGAGGGAGTTAGTGCAATGGGCAGGTCAGTCACGGAGAGTCATTGCTGACTGTCACTGTCGGTTTACAACACCGGCTGCCAGGACTCAGTGAGGACAGCAGCAACCTGGGCCAAAGTCTAAGGCAGATTGCCACAGGGTGGCACGCTCGCAGCCTGAGCCAGCTTCCTTGTTGCAGTGTGAGTCGCCGATGTGCCAGTCACGCTGCCTGGCTGAAAATGATCACAGTAAGTAAACAATTGTTTCAGCCACTTGTCACCCAGTCTGTCAGGAATAACACAACGGTGCTGGGAGAAGCAGGATCTGGAGTCTGAGGCCCTCATGCTGGGTCCCTATCCCTGATCTTTGCTTTCAGTAATGTTTGTGCTGGTCGTCCAGGCCTAACGCAACTACTTTACTTTCAGTGCTTAGCCAGAACGTCCCTATAAGCAGAGCCTGTCTGTAGCACTGTGACAGGCTGCCTGCGGCTGGTGTGAGCTGGTGCCTGCAGCGGGGCTGGGCAGGTAGTGGCTCCACTTGCCGCCTGTGGCTGACCGCTCAGCTCGTGGTAAAGATTATTAGGGTTGAGGCTGCTAAACTACTATTAACATAATAAAATACAGCCTGGCTGTTACGTATGCGTGCCTCAGCCTCACTCTCCAGTGGAATTTCTAATATATATACTTTTTCCTCGTCTTCATTGCTTGATTTTGCTTGCAAGAAAGTGTCACTCATAGTCTTCGAAATGTTACTCCTAATTACACTGAAATTATGAAAATGTCACATGTCAATCAAACCTTGGCAGCTATGTGGTACACGAAAGCAACTTTAGTGACCACAAATCAATAGAAATCAGGTTAGGAGTTAAAGCCAGTCCAGGTGGAAACCTTGATACAGGCCTGACCGGTTTAACCACAAGAGACGGGGGACTTAGGGTGAAGTGGCACAGCCTCCCAATTCCAACATTGACCAAATATGTAGTTAGTCTTAAAGTGGGAATTATTATGGAGCCCTTAATAGCTCTTGATACATCACCTGTACTAATTGTGGAAGCATTTGAACAGCTAAATAATTCTACAATTGCCATTATGAGGAACATGTCAAGTTAAGGTCAGGGTACTAAATAAGGCTGGTTTGATAAAGCATGCAGGCAGGCTGGCAACCACCTGCGTGAGGCCCTTAACTCCAAACCCAGTAATTGGAACATCATCAAGGAAGCTAGAAGAGCGTACAAATTCGCTTTGGGGAAGCGGAAAGCTGAGCTCATAGAAGCCTCTTGGGACCGGCTGGTGTCTACCTGCACCACCAGAGATTCTAGGGGTTTTTGGGCTGTGGTCAATGGAAGGCAGCCCAATGTGGCCGCACAAGATGACATTGGTTCTTCCATTTCTCCAGCCCTCTGGGTGGCCCACTACCATAAGGTATATGGACTGGACACAGATCTGTTAATAGATAAGGGTAATGATGGCAGCCTGTTCCCACTCTAGATCAGGTTTTAATCTGAGGAGGTTTATACAGCAATAATTGGAAGCCCCTCCAATAAAGCTCATGGCCCAGATGGGATACCAATGGATTTATATAAGACAGAACCACACCTCTGGGCTTCAGTACTCACTAAAGTACTTAATGCTGTGACGAAGTCAGGTTTACCCCCGTCTTGGAAATCTGCTAAGACCTGTTTTTAAAAAGGGGATTAGGCAGGATCCCACTTGCTATAGGCCGATTTCCCTGTTAAATTCAGTTGTAAAGGTAGTAGATCGTATTGTTCTAAAGCTTGTAGAAGTATGGGCTCAGGCCAATGACATTATTTGCCCTGTCCAGTATGGATTTAGGGAAGGGATGGGTACGATGGAAGAATGCCTGAACCTCAACCTTATAATTGGGAAATATGGAGTGCCAAAACAGGGGTCAATTTTTTTGCATTTATGGACCTCAGTAGCGCTTTTGACAGGGTAATCAGGTCAAAGCACTGGGACATTCTTGGTGTATTGGGACTGCCAGTTCACTTGATCAATTTCCTTAGAGCTTTACACGTGGACGTAAATGTCTCTGTCATATACGGCATGGAGGGGGAGACAACCAAATCATTTTGCCTTCCACGGGAGTCAGGCAGGACTTTCAGATGGCGCCAATTTTGTTCCTGTTATATATAAATAGCCTGAACACCTGTCTGATTGAAAACGGAATGGACTTGCCCAATATAAAGTCAGTCAGTGTGCCCACCCTGCTCTATGCTGATGATGCCGTATTGATGGCCAGAACGGCAAATGGGTTAACGCTATTGGTGGATAGGTTTGTCAACTTTATGGATGATCTGGATACAAACATCTCAAAGACTCACTATAGGGTTTGCGGGAGGAAAGCTGCTAAAACTAGACCTATTGATATTAAGGGGCAACAAATCACCAGAGTCCCTACTTTTCCTTATTTGGGAGTATTATTTGATCAACAGAATAATTGGCTTTCTAGTATTTCTAATTGTTCTAACTTTAGCAAAGCTTGTAGTGCTCTGTTCAGATTCTCTTTGTCAATAGGTAATAAGCCTATTCTGCCCTTACTGCAAATCTATAGAATGAAATGTCTTCCAGTCCTGACATACGGTGCAGCCATATGGGGGTCACGTATTTGCAAGGTGATCCAGCAGGAAGAGGACCGATTCTGTAGAAAATTACTGGGTCCTAACAGTCAATCCTTCTTTGCTCACAAGGAATTGGGTCTGGAATATGTGGAAGATCAAGCTAAATTGGCCCCATTGTTACTTTGAATTTCAGTTTGGGTTGATGAGAGATTGAGGTTCAACAGGAGCGGGATTGAGGACTGTTTGGGGTGTACCTACGGCCAAAAGATACCGTGATTAACTTATTTTAAATCAGCTGCCCGCTCCCTAGATTGTATGGATCTTTTTAACAGACCACATCTGCTTAAAAAAGGAGATTGGGCCTTTTTAGGGAACAAATTTTAAATAGATTGAAAGATGAGAGGGAAACTAGGGTGCTGGAGAAGCAAGCCAACAGATCCTGCTTGCTCCTGAAAACTGTTACTGGTATTGAACCATACCTTACAGAAGTTAAACATCCGAGGGACAGATCATTGCTCACAAAATTTTGTTTGGGTTCCATCCGTACAATGATCTGTTTACCCCTGGGTCAGTATGATCCCCGTGCACTTTTAACCCACCCTTGTGATGACCGCCCACCCCAAAGTTTAGTACACTTGGTCTCATTCTGTAAATTTTATGATTTTTTGCGTAAGAAGTTTTTATTACCAATTTTAAAAGTGAGGGGTTTTACTCAATTTCGACCTGCCTTTTTACATTTACAGTTATTACCTGATCATGTGGTGATGCTGACGGTCACCAACTTTTTAAAAGAAGCCTTATACTGGAATAAAATAATGCGTGCCTAGTGTAGAAAGAAGAGTATGATAGGATGACTTGCTGTTTTTAACCTGTACTTAAAGTTTATTGAATGTCCGATGTGAAGGATATAAGGTGGCTTGTTTTAACATTTTTAAGGATTTGTTTATGTGGTTTTTATGTGTTCCATCTTTGATGATTACGTTGTACAATCGAATAAAGATTAATCAATTCAATATACTGTCCCCCTCCGGCCACACAGGCAGAGCACGGAGACTTCCTGACTCCTTTACTGCTCCGTGTGCTGGATAGACTGGCACGAGAGACGTTGGGAGGCCCAGTGACGCTACAGGAGATTTCTGAGGCTACCACAACTATGGCCACGGCTAAAACACCAGGGCAGGACGGTCTCCCTGCAGAATTTTATTCAGTGTATGCTTCAAAATTGACAGCCCGCTTGGTGACCCTCTATGCGGAATCCCTAAATCTTGGGTGGCTTTCTGAGTCCATGAGGGGCACGCTTGTGAACCTGCTTCCCAAAACGACGGTCTTGGGAGTACTGGGTAGTAGATTATAGACTACTTTCCATGCTTAACATGGATGTCAAGATACTTAGGGCCTCATGTAGGTAAATAAATTTTACCGTTTCTAAAATACCGAGCCGTACCGAATCGGTAAATTAGAATCGGTAAGTTATATGTAGGTAAAAATTCGGTAACAGTTACCGATTCGGTAACATTCGGTAATCACGATTCGGAATTCACCGAATCGGTAAATACCGAGGTGGTATTTACCGATTCGGAAAATACCGAGGTGGTATTTACCGATTCGGAAAATACCGAGGTGGTATTTACCGAATCGGAAAATACCGAGGTGGTATTTACCGAATCGGAAAATACCGAATCGGTATGTACGGAATCGGTAAATAAAATCACATGACTTGACGAAACAGCTAATCCTGTGCAACCACAGCCCACCCAACCAGGAAGTGGCCACACCCAGGCAGGTGTACATAATTAGCCGACCCTGGAGAGGCTTGGAGTGCAGAGGAGAGGCAGGGAGCCGGTGCCTGTGCGAGCGGGAAAACGAACATCATGTCCAGCCAGAGAACACAGAGAGACGGAGGGGAAAGGAGGAGGAAGCTGAAATTTAGCCCCAAGGAACTCCAGGTGCTGGTGGAGGAGGTGGTGAAGCAGCACCAGAAGCTGTTTGGAAGGCAATCCCTGCAAGTGCCTGAGGCTGAAAAGCGCAACATATGGCTGGCCATCCAGGCCCATGTGAATGCCGTGGGAGTGACCCACAGGGACATAGAGGTCCTAAAGAAGCGCTGGTATGACCTGAGGATTGTAACCAAGAGGAAGATGGGCGACATCCAGAAGGAGGCCAGCCAGACTGGAGGTGGAACCAACAGGGCACCTGCCCTCACCGAACTGGAGGAGCTGGTGGGGGCCACAATCGAGCAAGAGAGCGTCGTGGGTCTTGGGGACGCCGACAGCTCTGCCAGAGCCGCCACACAACAAGGTAAGACGAAAGCACAGCAATGTAGCACCCCCTATGCCTATCCCACATCCCCCATTGTGAAACGAGAATCACACTGCAGTCCACACGTGTCAGTGCAGACAGGCAATGCATTCCGGGAGATGTAGTCAGGGAAACACCAACCATGACGTAAATGTTACAGGGCAACAAGGCATGTCACGCACTCGAGGCACAAGGAGACAGAGGACATTTTGGAATGTGTAATAATTTATTGTGACGCTTTCAATGCAGCCCTTCGGGGACACTGAGCCAATGTTGTATTTCTGTCCACAGATGTGACATCATGCAGGACAGGGCATGCTGCAGGAGAGACGGCACACCGGCCACAAATATCACCTCTAGCCAGCACAAGTTCAGACCAGGGAGCAGGCCCACTGGCAGCCGCACCACCAACACAGGCAGCCTCGCCGCACCCAGAGCCAGCATCACCTCACCCAGAGCCAGCATCACCTCACCCAGAGCCAGCATCACCTCACCCAGAGCCAGCATCGCCACTCATGTTTGAATCACCGGCCACATCTCCGCTTGCAGGTGTGGGAATGAGGAGGCGTCCAGCAGCCAGGCTACGAGCCTTAGACACCTCGTCAGACGACAGCATGGGCCCTGAAGAACTCACCAGGCCCCAGGAAGGGAGCCATGCCACTGTGCCCCACACCTCACAGGCAGCACAGACGGGAGCAAGAGGGCGCCGCAGGTCGCGTGTCCAGAGTCCACCAGCACCCATTGACGGCCATGGTGTCTTCTTGGGTCTCGAGGGCCAAATGTTGAAACAACAGCGCCTGCAAACAAAGGCAGTCATGACAGTCCAGAGGCACATGCGGGTGATGAAAACTACATTAGTCAACATGGACAATAACATCAGCGGCATGGCTGCGGGCATTCGGGACATGTCCCAGTCAATCCAGCAGTTGTGCAGCAAATTAGATGCTGACATCGAGGCACGGCGCCGGGAACGGCAGAGAAGGGACACTACCAACAGGGCACTCAACCGTCTGGCAACTGCGACTTCTCTACTGTGCCGGCGCTCTGTGACGATGCAGGAGGGCCTAACACACTGCTGCAGCGACCTGTCTCGGGGGATGGTGCAGGTGACAAGTTCACTAGGGGTGCTATTTACTAGTCAGGCGTCGACAACTGCTGTAGGGGATGCTGCGGAGAGCATCGACACCAGCAGCAGGAGCAGCATCACACCCCCCGTCCCAGAAGGACGCAGGAGCAGCAGGCGGCTTGGGGTTGGCTCTAGTGAGGATGCACAGGCCGTGCCATCCACCACTGCAGCGCGTATGCGCAAACATTGATGTGGCCCTGCTTAGCCACTTCCCAATGGGTGACGTAACCCTGGACATACTCCTTGTATAGATGGTATATTGCCAGATTGGCTTGTTCATGTGTTCATGGCGTGGTGCCACATTAAAACTACGTCATGACTAATCACAACTGGCTGTGTCCCCTTACTTACTCAGAAATAGTTGCATGTGATCTCTGTCCGTCTCTCTCTCCCATCGATTGCAGTTGGCACTCTAGCTGCGTTGCCCTGTGGCTGGCCTGACTCATCCTCGTTGTCCTCAAAATATGTTAGTTCCACATCTGTACCTTTTTTCGTGGCAAGGTTGTGCAGCATTGCACAAGTGGCAATAATCTTGCAGCAGGTGATGGGTGTGTACTGGCGTGCGCCTCCGCTCTTGTGGAGGCAGCGGAACCTGCTCTTCAGTAGTCCAAACGTGCGCTCCACCACATTGCGTGTTGTTTTGTGTGCCACGTTGTATCGTCTCTCACTCTGGGTTGCTGGGTGTAGGTAGGGAGTGAGGATGAATGACCGGCATGCATATGCACTGTCGCCTAGATGAGTTGAAAGGGAAACATCAGTCACATGCTTCTTTACACTATGATTTGCAGGTTGCAAGGGGCGTCACTGTTACTCACCTAGCAGGTATCCCTCTCCAAATTCTCCGGCACTCAGTCGTGTGTAGATCCCACTATTCTGGAAGATGTACGAATCGTGGGTGCTCCCAGGAAACTTTGCAACAATATCTGTGATGATGTTCCCTGCATCACAGATCACCTGCACATTGATGGAGTGGGTGGACTTCCTGTTCCTGTAGATGTGCTCTGTGTCAGCTGGTGGACAGATTGGGATGTGTGTACCATCAATACAGCCGATGACATGGGGGAACTGTGCCATGTGATAAAAGTCTGTTTTTGTTTTCTGCAGTGCAGCCTGTGTGTTGGGGAAGCTGATGTAGTGGTGCATTCTCTGCATCATGGCATCCAGGAACTTCCTGAAGAAACGTGACAGGCAACTCTGGGATACACCACCCACCGCAGCTATCACCACCTGATAACTGCCGGATGCCAGCAGATGTAGGCTGCAGAGCACCTGCACATGTGGGGGTATGGCGTGCGCCCTTCTTATTGGCTGGTCCAGGAGTGGGTGAAGGTCCCTGATTAAGTCCATGATGGTTTCGGGGTGTAGCCTGTACCTCTCATGTATCTCTGCATCAGTCAGGTGGAATAGTGTGATGCGCTGTCTGTAGATGCGTTCCTCCCGTCGCCAAACCCTCAGTCCTGCTGCCTGTAGACGTAGGCGCCTTGCAATGACATACATAGCGGCCATGTTGTCCACGCTGTTGCATTTTGGGATTGCTTATGTGCACTGTTGATGGTTACCACCTGCTTTCAATCCGTGTTAATTACCGACTCTTATTTACCGATTTTCTTGGATTTCTTAATTACCGAGTGCTCCTACATGTCATTTTAATTTTTACCACTTCATATTTACCACTTCATATTTACCGATTCGTTAAGTATGTATTCGGTAAATCTGATTCGGTATTTTAGAATTCGGTAAATATGATTCGGTATTTACCGCCTCATATTTACCGAAAAGCCGTTTTTGGACTCCTACATCTCACTTGTCTGAATACCGGTCGGTAACGGCATATTTACCGAAAATCGGCCGTTACCGACCGGTATTTGGCTACCCACATGAGGCCCTTAGTGCGGTTTTGGCACTTCAATTACTCCCCTACATGCCGATCCTAATACAGACCGATCAAAATGGGTTTATTCAGTCCCAAAACACCTCTTTCAACCTGCGCAGACTGTATTCTGTGTTGTACCACTCAGAGAGGCGATCCCTCAAGCAGGCGGCTCTCTTATTAATCGACCTGGAAAAGGCTTTCGACATAATAAATTGGGGCTATTTATTTGAGACCATGGCACGTATGGGTCTCGGATATAGCTGGGTGAAGTGAGTAAAAGTGTTATAAGCATGTCCCACAGCACGAGTTAGGATGGGCAAAACAATACCCACACAGTATGTGATCTCCCGCGGCACTCTGCAGGTTTGCCCTCTGTCGCGCATTTTATTTGCCCTGTCAATTGAGCTTCTAGCCCCGCTGTTCCGACAGGGAGGCGAGGGGATGGGTTAGATAGTGAATGGGCGAGACCATATCATCTCTTTATAGGCAGATGGTCTCCTGATTTACATGAAGGATACTGTGGTGGACTCTGACACAGCACTAGGCCTTATGTGACGGTTTGAACTCCTGTCGGGATTATGGGTCAACAAAAACAAGTCCTACCTGTTTCCTGTGGCTGGTGCCATGCCACAACCCCCAACTCTCTCTGTGGACCTTAATTGGGCACCCACCACCTTCAAGTATTTGGGTATTCATATCTTCCACTCCCTTGATGACCTGAGGGTGGGAAACGTACATAGGGCACTTCGATCCCTTAGGTCCTGCATTCCTTTTTGGTGTTCTCTGCGATTGCCTATCATGGCCAGAATTTCTCTAGCCAAAATGGTCATGCTGCAGCGTCTGCTATATTTTTCCGTCAACCTTCCGATCTTAATGTCTATGGGATGATTTAGACAATTGGGCTTCTTGTTACGGGACCTTATCAGGGGAGATGGGCATCTGAGAGTTTCATTGAAGACATTACAGCGCGCCATGACAGAGGGGGGATTTGGGGGTGCTGAATTTCAAGCTTTATTACCTAGCTTCTCAAATGCAATGACTAGTGCAGTGGTTGGAGGGAGTGAAGATGAAAGGAACAATTTTTTTTATGGAGCCTGATACACGCCCCAGTTCATTACTAGCTAAACTGCTCAATCCAACAGTAATAGTCCCTTATCGGTTGGTACTGCTGACCGTGGCCCTGCAGTGTTGTAAACGTTGCATGACTAGAATGGCAGGGACCCCTCGATAAACGCCAGTATTGCCCTTGGTTGGATTGCCCCATGGCAACCCGCGGTCGATGTTCACACCCAAATAAATGATAGCTTGGATAGAGGTGGGGCTGGAGACGGTTGGGTGACTGCTACCAGGAGAAAGTTTTTGTCCCCTTCGAGTAGCTGGTTGGGGGCTGTGGCCTTCCGCCTGGGCAGTTCCAGCGGTACGAGGCCCTGGTCCGTGCTTTCAGGGCGCCATGTGGGAGGGGCAAGGAGGAACCTGAGACACATGTGGTACTGCACTCATTACTTACATGAGGCTCGGTTGGGCATCAGGTAAAATGGTTCTATGCTTTATTGGTTGGAGCATTCCTTACTCCATTACACACAATGCAGAGGTGATGGGAGACAATCTTGGACAGGATCTTACTGACTTGGAATGGGGCAGAATTTTGGCATCCTCCGAGAAGGTGTCCCGTAACACGAGGTTAAAATATATACAATTCAACTTCGTGCATATGACCTATATGACTTACCATCGCCTTCAGGTTATGTACGGTGGGGAAATGCGCAAATGCCCGAGGTGTAACCACAGTAATGCAGGCTTTATTTATACTACATGGGCCCGCCCCATGTTGCGTCCATTTTGGGACGAGGTATTAACAAAGACCAGAACAACATTGGGAAGCATGCTTGACTCAACGATTGAGGTATGCTTGTTGGGGCTTTTTCCTCCGAATGCACAAGCGAAAAGTGAGAAATAGATTAATTGATCTGGCCATGGTACTAGCCAAAAGGAGGATAGCAATGTCCTAGAGATCTGCCAATGGGCCACCGATAGGGATTTGAAAACAGGATGTAACCTGCTGAACTGGGGCAGAGGGTTGAGTTCTAATTAGGGAGGAAAGGATGGGATTAAGATGCCCCCCCCATATCTGAACAGTGGAAAGAGCTACTTGATGCCTGGGACCACCCAATGCATGCCCATAGCAGAGAAGAGAGGAGCGGGGATGCAAATGAGTCAGAGTAGGAAGATACTGCTAGGACCTTCTGGCACATGCGACCCCTTGCTAGTAAGAGCTTTGGGTGGGGAGAGACTGAAGAGAGATGGGGCACCCCCCTCCCGCGCACCTATATTGCTCCCATAGCCCCCCCTTGTGCGAATGCCCACTGTGTAGTATTTAATCCGAAGGCCATAGACTTAGCTAGGACTGACTAGAGCCCTTACCCCATCCTTCTTGTGAACCACCCCCCCCAGACTATACTCCTGAACTAAAGTGTCTACCACCCCCCTGCATACGTTAGTTTAACTGGTTAATTTTAAGTCTTAGTTCATCACAAACAGAAGGCATTTCATAATCCCCTTTCCAAGCTGAAGCGATCAATCTTGAAAATGATGCGACTACATGAGGTTCAAATTGTACGTTACATTGCTAAGATCTATAGTGAAAGTATTGGGGGTATCTAATTTCACCTTAAAACTGTATAACATGTTCATAATGGGTTTATGGGTGCATGTTAAGATTGGAGTGTACCACACAATGCTTTCCTAAACAGATCTTTGCAGTAAGTTAAGTGAAATGGTGGTAATTTGCCTGTTCACTTGCCTATATCTCTGACAATCTCGCTATGATTACACATACATTTATACACAACCACAAAAACCTCACAAAACAGTTGGTGAGTGTATGGAAAGATTAAGGGAGCTAGCTATCAAATGTCAATTTGATGCAATGGCAAACACATTAATTAGAGATCAATTAATCATCTAGTGCCATAGAAATAGGATACAGGAGATTTTGTGGGCAGCAAGTGACACCATGGTGAAAGAGGCAACAGCTGAGGTTTCTGAAGAGTTGAATATGGGAAATGGGAAGGTTAGATGAGAAAGGCGTATGTCATGTAGAATTAGCTGCCATGAATGAAGGAAAGTCTAAGGTCAAATTTTATGAATTGTTTTGCATTGGTAAGATGTTGTGGCAGAAAGGGGCATTTGGTGCAGATGTGCAAAGATGGTGATAGAAACAGGATTGGAGTTGTAGAAGAAACAGAAGACAATCTGGACAGAGAATTGTGTGCAGTGGATTATTCAGAGGAACAGGATAGAAAGCACAGGCCAGATGCAGATTTAATAGCAAATGATCGATGGGTAAAAGTGATGGTGGACTCTGGCTCCCAGAAGTTATTAGGTCTCGTGTACAATGCGCTGCTCGCTCTGCGAGACCTCTTGTAAGCAAGGAGATTTCAGTAGGGGACTTGAAGCCCCGCCCCTCATTTTCATTGGCTGGCGTCACTGTTTATACTAAACAGTGCCCTTTCTCCCTTTAGTCCGGCCGATTCGGACAGGGTTGTCTGCTTTGCGGCTGTCACAAAGCAATTTCTTATCTTTATGGGGGCCATCTGTTTTCACTTCGCCCCGTGTTTACTTTTGCATGGCGCTTTCACTTAAAGTGAAAGTGAAAGTGCGATGCAAATATAAACACGTGGCTGAGTGAAAACAGATGGCCCCCTGCCTTACCGCAATGGCGAGCGCTTGTTTATTTTTCCAGCGACTCCCTTGCTCTCAATGAGAAGGGCAATGCCATCAGCAGAATTTTAAATTGTGCATGAAAAAAGCAAGGGTCTGTTCTCGATTTTAGCAATATAAAAAATGGCAAATACACACTGATTCATAAATGAACTGAAGGGATTTGTGTCCTTCATAATAGGGCGATCTGCCACCACAAGGCACATGGGACTGACACAAAATAACTTCATTTAAATTACGAACATTTTAAAATGTCGTTTTACAGGGGAGAATAAGACATGATAGGGTTCTGCTTTGTTTCCATCGCACCTGTCGGTCTCCTCTGCCTCTGCCCTCTGCTTCCGTCCCTGGTTCGTTTTCGTTTCTTCAGTTTGCTGTAAGAAGACGAGGAAGGGCGAGGACAACCGAAGGGAAACAACAGAGACGAACAGAAGCCAGTCAGAGGCTGTCAGAGGCATAAGTGACCTGCAAACAGAGAGGGGAGAGAGAAAGAGCATGTGACCGGTATCCAGTCACCCAGGAACATCAGCTGTAGACTAGAGTGACCGGCATGCACCTGGCAAACCAAAGGCAGACCTGTCCCAGCTCTAGGAGTGACTGACACGCACCGGGCAACCCATGGGCACTTAGTGCACCAACTCTAGGCGTGACTGACACGCTGCACGCACCCGGCAACCCAGGCGGCACACAGTGCAATAACTCTAGGAGTTGTGGAGTATGGGGGGGGCAGGCCTAGTGGGGGTTAGGCACTTCTGACAATAAGGGACACAGCAGTCAGGGTTACTGGTGTGGGCCAAAGACCACGAGCGGTCTTGCGCCTGTTTATTTATGCCTTTGGGCGTGCCCGCCCTCCGGGTGCGTGGATGCGTGTCGTGCGTAGCGGAACGGGCCGGATGGCTCCGTTGCCATGTGGAAATGTGGATTTTCCTGGTCAGTTATGTCCCCTATCTTGGACCCCAACGGTTCTATGTGCATGTCACAAGTACATGTATGTTTCCCTCCAGTTCCAGTTATGAAGACACAAATACATGTGCGTCCACCGTCAACATGTCCTCTGTCAGATCCGCCATGAACAGGCCGGATATTCCATTCCTAAATATGAAAGGCCACCGGCTTTATATGGTTCACTTATGCCATTTTTACAGTCCAGGCAAGTAGGCCCTGATTCTGCCATCGAAACTCCTCTTGCCTTCTGCCTCTGAAAGCTCCAGTCTGAGCCTGCATCTGTGACCATGAACTTTGTCTCATTCTCTGCGCGGCTCACGAAGCCTGACATCAGCTTACTCTCTGCCAAGAACTGTATTTCACCTTCGAATTATCTGCTTCCCCCTCAGCCGATGCATTCCTGCCTAGTAGTTTAAGTAAACATTCCTCCAGTTACCAAGCAAAAAGGCCCATCTTCTCTGTCCTCATGCAAGTAATTCATAGCCTTGTTACCATGGAATATTCCTACCCCCTCGCATTCAGTGTAGACACTTAGACGCTTGTACACGCACAGTCAGTATAGAATAGATTCTGTCCGAGAGTCCTCCTTTTTGGATAACATAGTTCTTTAAACATAGGATGTTAGATATGATTTGGGATTAGGTTGACTTGACCTCCCAGACTTCTTGTCTCCACATATAGAGCTAAATGTCAAGTCCCCGTCACCCCCTAGTTACACGTCAATTACACGTCATACTGCTGCGCGCGCATCCATGCCAAGTATTATCTTATAGATCCACCTATACATGACATCACAACCAATCATGTTCCTTTTTTACTCATTATTACACCCATTTTCGGTTACGCAAACCAAACGTCAATGTCCTTATCAATTGTTACGCCTACTATATTCACTTCATTATAATGTATGGACTATAAAAGTTACTTCTTGTCAATAAAGTATGTACTTCACTTCCTGAACCCCCGTGGTGATGGAACTTGAGGCATCCGATTATAATCGCTTATTGGAATAAAGCCCATTCCGAAACTCTAATATCACGGATTCTGCCTCTCATTTTACTGAGCTATTTTACTATGTTTCTGTATCAAATTCAGTCCCGGTAAAGGAGAAATATTTACCACATGATGGCGCCCGAACAGGGACACTTTCTCATCTCACGCGCCGGCGGTGCGTTGCAGGCCCGGTCTCCTGCCACAGCTGGACGGACAATAACGCGTACCAGCAGGATTTCCTGTATCTCCCTCCGGTCAAGCGGGGGCGACTGAGACTGCGATCAACACCCAGACGAGGCGGTGAGAAGTGCGAAGTATCCCGACCAGAGCCTAGCTGAGAGAGCAAGATCCGAGGTATATAGAGACCCACCAGTCCGAAGTCAAGTCCAGTGTCCGACGAGTCGAGTCGAGTCGAGTCCGGTCCGGTTCAAGTTCAAGTTACTGAGGCCTTCCGTTTCCGAAGCTACCCGGTGAGTACCATTGCTGGGGAGGCATTTCTGACGTGCACATAGGTTGTGCCGGTCAAGACGGGTTTGGGTACACAAATCCGGTCTGCACTGTTTTAGCAGTGTATCTGTACTGTTTAGCAGTATATCAAGTATTCCGAAGTATCCCGAAGTGTCTAGTTATTGTCTAGTTATTGTCGAGAATTAAGCTTGGTGATTAGTTATGCAGACGATCATCATTGTTGTTTCAGTTAATGGTTTAATGTTAAATGTTTAAAGTGTTTAAGTATGTTCTGAATATCGTGGTATGAATGACTGTTCATTATCGTGTTTATTGTATTAAGTCTGTTCAAATTCAAGTATCAGGTCAAAATCAAGTATAAGGTCAGTTCTCAATATGCCGCTCTTTTCGAAATTAAGACAGATCACTACCAGAAAAGGGGTTCTCGAAGAAGCAGTCCCTATTCCTCCTAGGGACACTCCAGGGCACTTTATGTATCACAAACATGGCTTAGACGCTATATTATTTCTTGATTTATGGGTAGACTATACCAAGGGATTACCAGAAAGTCAGAGGTGGCCCACAGCGGGGACCTGGGATGCAGAGTGCATCATGAAAGTCGAGGAAGAGTTATGGAGAAGAAAAGTCAGACAGTCACAGAAAGACGCCGTTGAATTATGGCGTAAAGAATCACATAGACGAACAGAAAAAGCACGTAGACAGGAGGAGAAGAGTAAAGAGAATTCCAATAAAGTTCGAGAGAATCTATTAATTGAGGAAGGTATCCGAGTAAAATCAGAACAAGTAGACAGACAAAGAAATGCCCTTATGAATGGTATGTATCCCCTCCTGGCCGAAGGATTACCTAAGGCTACTCCAGAGACACCAAAAGACTTGCCAACCCCATTGTTCCCAATAAAGGTACATCCTAAGGGGCATCCTAGAACCGCAGAAGATGTTTTTCTTTCCTCATATTTAGATGACGCAGCTCCCGAGTATGCTAATTCCGCCCCACATAGACCGCATACCAGGGAGGTTCAACGCCAAGATCCAGTACCCGTATCCCTGCAGCAACAAATCGAGTCACAAGTTCCGGCAAGCACATCTGTTTCTGTATCCGCTCCTACAGCTACTTCCATGGCTGTGTCCACACCTGCAGTTGCTGTGTCACGTTCGACGAATCCTTTTACACCCGACGCCCCAGATGGGGCCGCGGGAGGAGCTGCCAATGTCTTTTCTACACCACCCAGAATAAATAAACTTACTTTTCAAGAGTCAGCGCATTCACGTACACCCAAACTCCTTAGTGCTCGTGCGCTTAAGGAACTTCTTATAGATTGTAGATATGACCCGGTGCCTGGAAAGGAGGACGAAATGACCCTAGCATCATTGCGTATCAGACGAGCCGCAGTGTATTTAGCGAAGTTACCAGGAATGACTGCGCATCTAGATAATATATATCATTTTGTCCAAACGGGGCGAGATCCAGAATGTATTTACAGAGCTATGGAATACCAGAAAGTAGAGATACAGGGGGAACTGTTACGTTTCCTCATAAACTGTGTGATCAGAAATCAAGACCGACCGGGGGTAGACCCGGAAGCAATGAAAATTCTTACAAGATGGAGCCAGAATATATCGGAAGGGAGACATGATAAACAAAACTGTATAATAGCCATGTGCCGAAAGATCCGTAAAGAAATAGAACGCCTACACGAAGAACGATTAGAGGTAGACGAGTTCGAACAAAACGAGGAAGAAGGGTCCGGACTGCCCACAGGACAGTCAGACACCATAGCCTATGTAGGTAGAGGAAGATCTTGTAATAGGAATCAGACTAGATGTCATACTGACCCAATACGTCCGATATGTCCAGATAATAACAGAAATTTTCAAATACCTATAATTAACATAAGGTCTAACGAGCATTCGTTCCAAACCGCCGACAAACTACTCCGAGAACGAAGGGGTTATCATTTCCTCGATTCTATGGATGAACAAGATTTAGCCAGGGCAGCTGTCCATTGGGTGGACAGTCCCGGAAAATATAGTGATGATACAGTAGTACGCACATTTTTGAATCTTACCCCAGATGAACAAAGGTTAGCTGGGATTTATATGATTCAACAACTCATTATACTATATCGGAGTCAGCATTCGGACCCTGGTCCCTTGCCTGACATACTGACTGAATTACTTATGAATAAATGGAGAGGTCCAGGTACTGAATTAATTAAAGAAATTCTAGAATCAAGAAAGCAGTATATTCTTTTTGTATGTTCAGAACATGTTCCATTGTCTGTCAAGGAAAGAACTACGTATCACATAGATAGACAGAATCCCTTACGAGAAGTGCACCCAATAAAGGGTGAGGACAATCAGTTTAAACGCGTATTTGTATATACGCCCATATCAAAAATAGAATTGTTAGAAATGAAGAAAGTGGTACCCAGTCATGACAAAGACCCAGCGGGTTTTCACCGAGAAATTAAAGACATGTTACTCATGGGAGAGTATACCTACCCCGACATTATGACAATATTAAAGGTGTTGATGCCTGCTGGCATTTATGAGAAACTCAAGGAAAAAGAGTGGGAGATAGGTGATCAAAAGATAGAATGGTCAGCATTAGAAGCAGAGGAAAGGGCCCGAGGTCCAGGTTCGGGGCTTGGGGACAAAACTAAAGCACTACCAGGTCTACTAGTACAGGTACTGCCACGTTTATTAACTACGAAAAAGGAAGATTGGGGTACAATTTCAGCCTGTAAGCAGAAGCAAGATGAAGACACTAGTGATTACTATGCCCGATTTGAAAAATGTTTTGGTATAAATAGTGGCATAAAAGCAAGTAGCGAATCATACCCACATCTGTTTGTAACAAAATTAGTAGAAAATGCTCTGCCCCCAGTAAAGAATAGAGTATTAAAATTCGAGAGTACCTGGCAAGGTAACACTCCAACACAAATGTTACAAATGTTACAGTACCACCACAATAGAATTAAAGAGGAACAAGAACATGAACACAGACGCATGAAAGACACGAAAATGAAAATGCTAGTTTCCCAGACAGTTCCAGCTGAAGGACATAAAAAGGGTATGACACATTCCGATTCAGCAGGACCTGTAAAGGGGACATGCAATTATTGTAAAAAGCCAGGCCATTACGTACACGATTGTCCAGTTTTAAAACATAATATCGCCATAGGTAAAACACAAGAAAGATCACGGCCACTAAGACAAGATCAGAATGAACAAGGAGCTATGCAGCATGCCCAGGCCATGCCAGCCGCACAACAGCCAATACAGTTTGTGCCAGCTGCACCACCGTTGCCTGCTGCTGCCACACAGACAACAACACGACAAATGTATCAGACCGCACAGTATGAATATCCCGAGTATCAGCGTTACGCATGAACAAGCCTAGAGAGGGAAGTTGACTTACCCCTTATCGAGATTCCTGTAGATCAAGAAGGACCTTATGTACATAGTAAATTATTAGGTCAAGATAGAAAATTTTTACTCGATACAGGGGCAAGTCGAACAACTATAAAACGTAGTGAAGTTCCAGGGGCACCCCTCTCAGGCTCACAGAATATTTCCCTTGGTTTTTCAGGAAAACCTATTGTTAATGAAGTGTCACAACCTCTGCCACTTACGATAGGACCTTTGACCCGAACTACAGATTTATTGCTTACTAAATCATGTCCAGAAAATCTATTAGGAATAAAAACGTTAAAAGCTCTAGGAGCTATAATATGTTGTTCTCCGGAAGGAGTAAGATTGTTTTTACGTGATTTTAAAGGTCACTATGTATCTAGAGACATGGATCCCCGACTGCAGGCCTTACCTACACGTCTATGGGCACAAGGCCCTACTGATGTTGGTTGCATGAATATTACACCATATCGAGTCACATTAAAGGCAGGAGTGGTGCTACCACGAATGCGACAATACAAGTTACCACCAGATGCTGTAGTGGCTTTACTACAAATCATTGACGAACTCATTGCCCAAGGAGTAGTTGTGGAAACAGACTCCAATATATGTAATTCACCGATAATACCGATTCTTAAACGAACAGATCCTACAGCGCCGCCAGTATATCGATTGGTTATTGATCTGCGCGAGTTAAACAAATGCATTGTGCCACAATTCCCTGTGGTCCCAGATATCTCGTCATTATTGACAGCTATTGATTCCGAAGCAACATTCTTTACTGTAATTGATCTCAAAAACGCCTTTTTCAGCGTCCCAATAGATCCGGAAAGCCAATATTTGTTCGGATTTAGTTTAAATGGACGTAGCTTTAAATTCACACGAGCACCTCAAGGATTTACAGAAAGCCCCAGCATCTATAGCCAGGCACTGAAACGAGAACTCGACAGTATCCACATGCCAGTTAACACTGCCTTGCTTCAATATGTCGATGATCTGTTGATCACCGCAAGAAGCGAACCTGAATGTGAGAAAGCATCACTGACAGTTTTACAATTTCTAGCCGAAAAAGGGCACAAGGTGTCCCCTTCTAAGCTGCAATTCTGTGTCCAGCAAGTTGTTTATCTTGGACACTCGCTGGACAAGGAGGGAAGGCAGCTTACACCCGACCGCATTCAGTTAATAACTAACATGCCAATACCCAAGACACAGAAGGAGGTGCGGGCTTTCATAGGCCTCACTTCATATTGTAGACAGTGGATCCCGCAGTATGCATTTCTAGCAAAACCACTCATTCAATTGACAACACAGGAGGCAGCCACATCGACTGTTCTCCCTTGGACTCAGGAACACACACAAGCTTTTGAAAGCCTAAAGAAAGCTTTATGTCAAGCACCCGTTTTAGCAACGCCATGTTACAAAAAACAGTTTACACTCTTTGTTACAGAACGCGAAGGTACTGCTTTGTCAGTACTCACACAGGATCAAGCAGGAGCACACAAACCATGTGCCTATTTCTCTAGTACATTAGATCCCGTAGCTCAGGCTTTGCCTGCGTGCCTGAAATCAGTAGCAGCGACAGCTTTAGCAATCAGACAAAGCGATGCCATAGTGTTAGGACATCCATTGACAGTTCAAGTACCTCACGCAGTAGAGGTTCTTGTAAATAGAACGCAAACACAACACTTGACTATAGCGCGACTTACAGGATATGAACTTACATTGTTTCAGCCACATATAGAAATAAGACGCTGTAACACATTGAATCCGGCCACACTTTTGCCAGTAACCGGAACAGACCCACTAGCCCATGACTGTATTGAAGTTATTACTGTAACGACAAAACCCAGACAAGACTTGACCGATGTTCCATTGTCAGATCCAGACTTGACATTTTATGTCGATGGTTCATGCATGAGAACAAGTACAGGAGAGTTAGTAGCCGCTTATGCAGTCACAACAGATACTGAAGTCATTGAAACTAATCGTATAAATACTTTGTCAGCTCAAGCCGCAGAGCTCATCGCTCTGACACAGGCCTGTATTCAAGCCACGAATAAAAAAGTCAACATATACACTGATTCACGTTATGCATTCGGAGTTGTACATGACTTCGGCGTGCTGTGGCGAGAGAGAGGTTATTTAACTTCCCACGGTGCCCACATTCAGCACGGACCCCTCATTCACGCATTATTAGATGCAATACATCTACCCACTGAAATATCAATTATGAAATGTAAGGCCCATACGAAGGTTACTGATATCATTTCCCAAGGCAATGATCTAGCCGACAGAACAGCTAAACTGACTGCTCAAACTCAGACCCCCGACATGACAAAGACAATAGTCCCGACACCGACACATTGTATGACCGTTAAAGATCCTACTCTTGACGTAATTGACATACAGACACATGCTACACCAGACGAAATAAAGAAATGGACCGAGTTAGGAGGGATCCAAACGGACCAAGGATGGATGATGAAGGAAAGGTCTGTATGGTTCCTTCCTGATTCAATGGTCCAAGTCGTAATTAACACTATACATAGTCCGGCACATCTAGGAGAAAAAGCTATGCTAGACAGCATTCAACACATTTGGTTCAATAAACATTTACGAGCAGCAGCAAAACAAAAGGTCCGTACCTGTATGATCTGTTGCCAGTTCAACCCAGGAAAAAGTGTTCCCGTAGAACAGGGTGGATTTCATCCTCCTGATCACCCTTTTGAAGTCCTACAGATGGATTATATCCAGATGGAACGATGTCGAGGATTCAAATATGTTCTCGTAGTTGTCTGCGCTCTGTCCCGTTGGACAGAGGCGTACCCGGTTTCAGATTACACTGCCCCGACTACTGCCAAACAGTTGGTTCGAGAATTCTTCCCACGATACGGTTTACCACGTGTTGTCTACTCAGATAACGGCCAGCCGTTCTCATCCGAATTAATGAAACACGTTTCACTTCTGCTAGGATATCAGTGGAAATTCCACTGTGTCCGACATCCCGAGGCAGCAGGTCTCGTAGAAAGACATAATCAGACACTGAAAATCAGACTGTCCAAAATATGCAGAGAGAAAGGGGTCGACTGGATAGTAGCATTACCAGTTGCACTTTTTTACATGAGAATAGTAGCACACTCTAGAACAGGGCTATCCCCGTATGAGGTGATCTTCGGTAGACCACCGAATATGTGGGGGACGCCTATACCACGCAAAATAACTGATATTGACTGTAATATGCTGACAGATTACTTGGCTTCCTTGATGTCTGCACTACAATCTTCTCGTTCACAGGTAGCTGCAGCCTTTCCCGACAACACTGAGGTGAAACCCCATGACGTTGTTCCGGGTAATCTTGTCTTTGTGAGGAATTTCGACCGAAAGACTCAGCTGGAGCCCAGGTGGAAAGCACCCAAGTTGGTCCTGTTGACCACAAGAACAGCCGTGAAGATCGAGGGCCGCAAGGGCTGGATTCATTCAAGCCACATCAAGAAATTTCATGGACTATCTTCGGATATAGACACTGTGCCCTGCACTCCCTCACAGACTGATACAAAACTCCCTTTTGTTGAACCTAACAAATCTGAAAATTACAAACTAAAGCTTAGGCCCAACCAGTCGAGCAATTTGATTGTTTAAGTCCTCTCCAAGGTGAAGCGGTTGAATTGTCTCTGACATGTATCCCTTGGACCTGAGTAGAGAAAATACCCGAAAAATGTTGAAACGACAGGCGTATTGTAAATCACTGCGTAGCCACTGCATAGTGACATTATTAATTTTGTTTTTATTGAGTCTTTTAATAATTATTACAAGTATGTTGTTGCACATATATTACCCTATTTCTAGACATGTTTATAATGTTGCTGCTGAACATTCTTTTAGTGACTTACCTCCGCATGAATTGTCTTATAGACTTGCGCTGCGCAATAACACTTTCATTAGTATGTTACATCATTCCCATCAGACTAGTAATGCCACCAATTGTTGGGTGTGTGGCCGACTCCCTCCCTATCAGAATTATGAAGGAGTCCTGCCTTTCTTTCCACATTCATTCACACATAATGGCTCCTGTGGAGCATGGTTTAGTTTAATTAATTCCATAGACTCAGACACAGCAGTTTACCAAGACCATTGGATATGGGGAAACCTGAACCTAGTTTTACTCAAAGTCTGCTACCCTGACAAGGAGGGTCGCCCCAAAAGAACAGGAACTGATCTAGAAAATGAAGTGTATGGATTAGGTAATTTTACACCTAATCTCATGATTCTAAATGTCGTATCCGAAGTTGAGCTAGTCTTACCCACCATGTCAGTATTCCCAGCAAAAGGTGAATTGTGTGTAAGAAAGGTTGGTTCCATACATATGGGCCATAGTAAATGCACTACTATAGTAGAATTCAGTGATCAAGGAAAATCTTCATTCAGAGCTTCTCGCCACTCCTACTTTATATGTGGTCAGACTGCATATATGCGTCTACCCCTAGATTGGGATGGTACCTGCTACATTGCATTCCTTTTGCCACCTGTTTTCCTAGCTCCTCCTGATTATTACAGAAATATTCATTTAGTACACAACAGAGAACGGAGAGATCTCCCCATTATCGATTACACTGAGACGGCATGGGACAAGTATGTAGATTTTAATAAAGGCATCTTTCCCTATATAGGTACTGTTACTAATAGTAAGCTGATACGTAGATTAACTAGAACCCTTGAAGCAGTAGTGAATGAGACTATTTCCGCCTTAGGCAATTTAACGGAAGAGCAGTCTGCTATGCGGATTGTTGTGCTTCAAAATCGTCTTGTCCTTGACGTCATCCTGGCTGATAGGGGCGGAGCTTGTAGGGTCATCGGATCAAGCTGTTGCGTATTCATACCAGAAAATTCGCCATCTGTATATAAAGCCATCACTCGCCTTCATAAGATTGTAAGCCAGATACACCAGAACCCAGGCACTTGGACTTGGTCCAGTTGGTTTTGGAATGCGGTATCAGCCTGGGGATGGAGAGTTCTATCCTTCCTAGGTATTGGCCTTCTCATACTATTCAGTTGCTGTCTATGTCTACAATGTGGACCAGCGATTTGTGGTCTGTGTGCCACATCGTGTATCCCACATCAAGATTTTCATTCAAGATCCCGGAAGAAGAAAGAAGAACAAATGATGCTATATGAACAGATCAATGAATTGATGAAGATTGATATCTCTTGAAGGGCAAGTAGGGGACAAGGAGGGAATGTGGAAATGTGGATTTTCCTGGTCAGTTATGTCCCCTATCTTGGACCCCAACGGTTCTATGTGCATGTCACAAGTACATGTATGTTTCCCTCCAGTTCCAGTTATGAAGACACAAATACATGTGCGTCCACCGTCAACATGTCCTCTGTCAGATCCGCCATGAACAGGCCGGATATTCCATTCCTAAATATGAAAGGCCACCGGCTTTATATGGTTCACTTATGCCATTTTTACAGTCCAGGCAAGTAGGCCCTGATTCTGCCATCGAAACTCCTCTTGCCTTCTGCCTCTGAAAGCTCCAGTCTGAGCCTGCATCTGTGACCATGAACTTTGTCTCATTCTCTGCGCGGCTCACGAAGCCTGACATCAGCTTACTCTCTGCCAAGAACTGTATTTCACCTTCGAATTATCTGCTTCCCCCTCAGCCGATGCATTCCTGCCTAGTAGTTTAAGTAAACATTCCTCCAGTTACCAAGCAAAAAGGCCCATCTTCTCTGTCCTCATGCAAGTAATTCATAGCCTTGTTACCATGGAATATTCCTACCCCCTCGCATTCAGTGTAGACACTTAGACGCTTGTACACGCACAGTCAGTATAGAATAGATTCTGTCCGAGAGTCCTCCTTTTTGGATAACATAGTTCTTTAAACATAGGATGTTAGATATGATTTGGGATTAGGTTGACTTGACCTCCCAGACTTCTTGTCTCCACATATAGAGCTAAATGTCAAGTCCCCGTCACCCCCTAGTTACACGTCAATTACACGTCATACTGCTGCGCGCGCATCCATGCCAAGTATTATCTTATAGATCCACCTATACATGACATCACAACCAATCATGTTCCTTTTTTACTCATTATTACACCCATTTTCGGTTACGCAAACCAAACGTCAATGTCCTTATCAATTGTTACGCCTACTATATTCACTTCATTATAATGTATGGACTATAAAAGTTACTTCTTGTCAATAAAGTATGTACTTCACTTCCTGAACCCCCGTGGTGATGGAACTTGAGGCATCCGATTATAATCGCTTATTGGAATAAAGCCCATTCCGAAACTCTAATATCACGGATTCTGCCTCTCATTATACTGAGCTATTTTACTATGTTTCTGTATCAAATTCAGTCCCGGTAAAGGAGAAATATTTACCACAGCCACATCCCTCCAATCTTTCAGATATAGAGATAACTCGCTACGGAACAGTTCAGCTCTTGCGCACACCACGCAAAGTCCCTCAGTCTCTGATTAGGGGCCGGAGGCCATACTGCTGGCTCCGGGGGACGTCTCCTCGTCCGGTCCCACAGGTTTCATTTCTACTGGGTACCCCCGCACCTTCGGAGGACCCGTTCTCCCGTTCTTCCACGCCAGACGGTGGGGGCGTGCTCCGCTGTGGGCTCGCCTGCCCTCCTGGTGAGCTACCCCCGTCTCCGGCCTCCAGTTCCTCCTCGTGCGGGTCAGTCTCTCGGGGGCCGTGGAGACCTGCTTGAACCAGGATGTGTTTCGGGTCACTACCCGTGTTCCTCTCTGGACCGACACCATGGTGCCCTGCACCCTGACTACCTCCCACACCTCCGGTTCAAACGGGGTGCGATACTTCCAGTTTGGATACCGGTCCTTCATGATGACCTTGTCCCCCACCTGGAGACTCCTCGCCTGGGCCCTCCGAGCTCGACTGGCGTTCTCATTGGAGGTCCGCCTCCTGTCTTGAGCCGCGCCTTGGTCCAGCGGCCGAGGCTGCCACACCTGACTCGCCGGGATGTTGTCTCTGGGGGCCTTCCTGAATAAGAGGTGCGCAGGCGTGCACCGGGTGGTACAGTGGGGTGTCCGGCGGTACGCGCTGAGAAACTGTGAGAGGCATTGATCCGCATCTTCCCCTTGGTCCACTCCTATCTTCAACGCCCGGTTCATCGTGCGCATAAACCTCTCTACCTCTCCGTTGGCCTGGGGCCATTGCGGGGTGATCTTCCGGTGCCGGACTCCTCGGGCTGCCAGATACTCTTGGAACTCTCTTCCCTGAAAGGGCGGCCCATTGTCCAACCGGACTTCCTCAGGCAGGCCCATCATGGCGAATATGCGGTCCAGCGCCGCTCTCACCTGGCTGAACGCTGTGGAGGACACCACTTCCACCACCGGGAATTTGGAGTGCGAGTCCACTACCACCAAGGTGTGTCGCCCATCTGGGAAAGATCCGAAGTCCACACACAGCTTGGACCAGGGCTCTAGACACGGGTCTTCCGTGATCACCGGATGTGGTGCCGGCTCGCCCCCGGTGATGTTGCACGAGTGACAGTTGCGGACGACTTCCTCAACCATGGCATCCATCCGAGGGAACCACACTTTGCTCCGTAGCCTGGCCTTGGTCTTGGAGACGCCTTGATGCCCTTGGTGAGCCAGGCGAACCACCTCTCCTTGGAGACTCCTCGGAATGACGAGTGAGGCCCCTCTCATGACCACTCCCAGTGGCCCCTCGCTGAGCTCACTCTGCGCCTTCCACACCTGTTGCCGAAAAACTCTCTCTTCTTCCGTGAGGGCTTGCACCCCATCCAGGAAGTTCCGCCAATTGCGGTTCACCAACGTGCGCTTCACCTTGACGAGGCACTCGTCTAACTCCGTGGCTTTGCCAATGTCCTCCAGCGTGAGTGCCACCGGGCACGCCGCTTGTGACACCATCCTGACGAACTCTTCCGTGCAGCTCGCATCTGACGGGTCGGGACCCGATTGGGCTGGGCCCGGGTGTCTTGACAGAAAGTCCGCAGGGTTATTGGCCCCGGGTCGGAAGACGACCTCGAACCTGTAGGCTTGCAGCTGGACTGCCCATCTCTCGATCCGCGGTGGGCCCAGCCGTGCAGTGCCAGCGAAGAGCGGGACAAGGGGCTTGTGGTCGGTGACCACCCGGAAGTCGTGACCATACAGGTAGAGATGAAAATGCTGGCAGGCCCACTTGATGGCCAGCGCCTCTCGCTCGATTTGCGCATACCTCATTTCGGTGGCCGTCAGGGCCCTGCTGGCATATGCGGTGGGGACCCACTCCCGCGCTTCCGTCTCTTGCATCAGGACAGCACCCAGCCCGACGGGGCTCGCATCCACCACCACCTCTGTTCGCCTTTGTGGTCTGAAATACGCCATGACCTTGTCGTCGATGAGCGCGTCCTTGACCGCCTGGAATGCTAGATCTTCCTTCGCAGCCCAGGTCCAGGGCTGGCCGCTCTTCGTGAGGAGCCGGAGCGGCTCCGACAAGGACGCGAGATTGGGGATAAAGCGTCCACAGTAGGTTGTCATCCCTAGAAAACTCCTGACCTCGGTGGCAGATGTGGGCCTCAGGGCTGCTCGGATCGCTTCCGCCTTCTTCGGATCGACTCTCAAACCTTCCCTGGAAAAGACGTAGCCAAAGAACTCGACCGACTCCTGGTAGAAGGAGCACTTGGCCTCGTGCAGGGTGAGGCCACTGTCCGCCAGCCGCTGCAGCGTGTCTCGAAGATGCCTGTGATGCTCCTCCAAAGTCTTCGAGAATACCAATATATCGTCGCTCAAGTTGATGACTCCCTGGAGTCCAGAGAGAGTTTCCCGTATGGCATTTTGGAACACCTCCGCAGCTGACGAGATCCCGAAACTCAGCCGCTTGTACCTCCGTAGGCCAACGTGGGTGGAGAAAGTGGTGATGTTGCGGCTGTCCGGGTGGAGCTCTAGCTGATGGTATCCTGCGTTGAGATCCAGTTTTGTGAACCACTGGGCGCCGTTGAGGTCAGCCACAATATCGTCCATGGTGGGTGTGAGGTGTCTTTCGCGTTTCACTGCCTTGTTCGGGAGGCGCATGTCGACGCACAAGCGGATGGCGCCTGGCTGCTTGGGTTTGGGCGCCACGACGAGGGGGGACACCCACGGGGTGGGGCCCGATACCTTTTCGATCACCCCCAGGTCCTCCAACTTCTTCAACTCCTCCTCCACTCGGGGTCTTAGGAGGAATGGTATTCTCCTGTGCCGGAGCGCCATGGGCCGGACCGTGGGGTCCACGTGCAGTTTGAACTGTTTCCCGCGCAGGCATCTCAGACCTCGGAACAGCATGGGAAAGTCCTTCAACATCTCCCTGGCATGCAGGTCATGCACCTGGTTCGCGAAGAACACCAGCGCCAGATCTTCGGCGGTGTGACAGCTCAGCAGGGTGCCCCGCTTTCCTTCCGCCACGTGGAACGTCGTGGCCAATTTCCTGCCGTCACTAACGACTTCAACTTCGATCACCCCACGCAGGGACAGTGGCTTGTCACTGTCATACGTGAAGATTTGGGCCTTGGAGGGTCGCAGGGGTGGTCGTGGCGACAGTCTCTCATATTGGCAGCTATCCATTACGTTCACCGACGCCCCAGTGTCGATGAGAGCGCTCACCGGAGACCCGGCCACCGTGATGTCACACATGGGCGGCGGCCTGCGCCTCGTGCCTTCCCTGCCAACGAACGAGACGAAGAACACCTCGTCATCCTCCGCCTCGCCCTCGAATTCCCTCTTGGAGTTGTCTCCTTGGGCGGTGGATTCCTCCAACGTCAGTTGGCGCACACTCGCCGCTGCACCTCGCGTGCCCCCAGCACTGCTGCGCACTCTTCCGCCTCTTCAGACCTTCGCGAAATGGTTCGCCCGTCCACACTTCAGACACGTCTGTCCTCTCGCGATGCACCTTCCGCCTGGTGGGTGATCTAGGCCGCAGTTACCGCAGGCGTCCCTCTGGGGAGCCCTCGCGGCTCCGCGCTGCTGGGTTGGTCGCAGTACATCCACTCTCTCCTCCTTGACCGCAGGCGCCTTCGGGGCCGCAGCCAGCCGGTTGAGGGCCGCTTCCATCGCGTCCGCGCGTGCATTGGACAGCTCGTGGGACCGGCCCAGAATCAAGATCTCGTCCAGGGAGATGCCTGGCTGCCGTAGGATGAGGCGCCGCAGTGGGACCGACCGGCAACCCTGGATAAGCTGCGCCCGAATCTCTGCTCTCTGGTCCGGTAGCGTGCATGACAGCGAGAGTTTACGAAGGCGGGCATAGAAGACGTCGATGGTTTCCGTTTCCTCTTGTCACGCCTGGCGGAGCTTGAACCACCCGAAGTCGGGGTTAGTCTGGGGGTCAAAATGGCGATTTAGGGCTCGTATGGCACCCGCATAGTCGTTGGCGTTCCCTCTGTCTGGTAGAGTCTCGAAGAGGTCGTACAGCTCTTCGCCACCGTAGCACATGAGGAGAGACCTCTTGACTGTTTCATCCGTCTCTCGCACCCCGACAAAGTAGTGCTCCAGCCGTCCGATCCATGAGCGCCATCGCACTGCCGCCGTAGAGGGGTCCAAAAGCTCGCTAAACGGGGGCAGCGGGGCTACTGCACTATGTCCGGGCGCGTCGGGCGCTGGCTGCGTGGCCCGCTGCTGTGGCGGTTGCGTGGTGCCTCCTCCGCTAGTGGTGGGGGTGGTCATGCCTGCTGCACCTCTCTGTCACCACCCTCCTCTCTGGCCGTGGCTGCAGGTCCGCTCTCCGGGCGAGACCACAGTCTCTCTCCTCCCCCGCTTGGGATGAATGTAGCTGCCTGGCTGGCGCTGCGCGCAGGCGAGACCACTGGCTGCTCCCTTCAATGCAGCTTCAGCTTCCAGGCAGGCACTGCCGAGGACGCCCCTGCAGCTCTCCTCCCTCGCGCACAGATCTCAGGGCAGGTGGGGGCCTTGCACAGCAGACGATCAAAGGCGCTCCCCACCCCACCCAGACACAGCCCAGGCTCGCGAGGGTCGATTTCCCCCTCCGGGGCGAGCTTACCGGCAGTGGGCGGGCCGACGATCCTCCCCCAGGGCTCCGGGGATTCTCAAACGGCCCAGCCAGCCAGCGCGAGGGCGCGCGTGAGGAAACGCGGACTGCTCCGCCTCCGCGGACTGCCCGGAACGCCGCCAGCTGGATCGCCTCACAGCAGGTACACGGGAGGGGCGATGCGCGGGTAGGCTCCGCTCTCGTCGCCAATGTGGAGTATGGGGGGGCAGGCCTAGTGGGGGTTAGGCGCTTCTGACAATAAGGGACACAGCAGTCAGGGTTACTGGAGTGGGCCAAAGACCACGAGCGGTCTTGCGCCCGTTTATTTATGCCTTCGGGCGTGCCCGCCCTCCGGGTGCGTGGATGCGTGTCGTGCGTAGCGGAACGGGCCGGATGGCTCCGTTACCACATCAGTGACTGATATGCACCCGGCAACCCAGGCTGTACTCAGTGCACTAACTCCAAGAGTGACTGACACGCACCAGGCGTCACACTGTACACCAACTCTAGGAGTGACTGACTCGCATGCGGCGCCTCTTGAGTGTACACCAACTCTAGAGAGTGACGGACACGCTCACTACGGCACTCAGTTCACCAACTCTAGGAGTGATTGAAATTCCCTGATAATCTAAAAAAAAGAAAATGCACCAATTCTATGAGTGACTGGTGGCACCAGAAAACCCAGGAGATACTTTACACACAAGCTAGCGGAGTGACCCACACTCTAGTCAGAGAGGCACACTAGCTTTGAAATGCCAGGCTGCATGTATTTATTTACACTGAGGGCCTCGGATGCGACTTGTCACATGTACTGCTCCAATTGACAGGCTTCAATACCACAACCCAGAAGCGCTCACCAGCACGTTGGGCATACAAGGCGCTATACAAGTGTTTTCAGTCATTCACCCTCGCCATTTGGAATAAGAGCACAGAGCCAGATTCGGTTAAGCAGCCCTTCATGTCCGACCTGGCCATCTCTTCCTGTCTGACCCAGGTGTTGTGCGAACACGGCGGGTGCATGGCTGTTCCCAAGTTCCGGAAGCACCTCATCCTCTCACCGACGCACATCACAAGCATCCTCCGGGAGGAGGCCTCCCGCTTCCTGCTGTTGAAGCAGGCCGGCCTTGTGCTCACGCTGTCCGACATCCGCACACATGCTCGAGGGAAAGATGTCCCGGCCAGAACTGCGCCCGTCTGCACCTCTGCCACTTCTTCGTCCTGAGCCGGTCCACCCGCAAGAGGTAGGTGTGCGCTTGTTATAGTGACAAGGAACCGGGTGGGAGTCGAGGACCCAAGAAGCGGCGCAGAGATTCACGGCAGGTGTTGCCAAGTGACGCCTGACTGAATGTTACAAAATGATGACCGTCTTTAAAGGAGAGGCTTTTAATGCATAAGAGGTAGAGGCATGGAGTGAAAGACTACTGGCAGTGAGCCCGGATGGGCAGAGGCCAGATAGGGGACTGAGGTCAAGGGAGGAGGACACACACTCAGGACAGGTGCACACACAAGATGGCAGGCATAGGAACAGGGGCGTATCTGAGCCAGTGTGATTCAGAGGGTGTGATACTTACATTTCCCTACTAAAAAAGCAGTAGGCTGGAGGGGTGAGATGACCAAGGTTTAGGATAGGACCAGGGTCAGTACTAATTTGCATTGGCTGGGTCTCGGTCTAGAGTGCCACATTGGGCAAAAAACAATGGGTCGGAATGCTTCCGGAGTGATTGCCACTGGTTCGACAATTTACAAGCATACAAGCATTCTCTAGGATAATTCTATGTAGAATATCCATGTAAGAATGTATTGAGAGATTCTATAAAGAGACAGTTGAAGGAGTCACTCGATGGATGAGGTTAATAAACCCAACCTACCTTACTCTTGAACGATTGGTGTCTTCTTCTTCCGTCGGAGATACCACATAATTTTGGCGACGATCGTGGGTACATGCTTAAACTTCAACATCAGGCGCGCTCTGCCTGTTCTTCCCGACGTTCGGCTACAGCTGTGTTAGCACTCTCCTCCAGCGGCAGTTTAAATAACATCGAAGAGAAGTTTTGTTAACTTCTCCAGCGGCAGATCGTCATCTCGTTAATGTAACGAAAAGAAGGTGAGGTGATTTGAGAGAGGGACGAAGCGCGGAGATGCGTTCCAGTGACGACATTTCATCATCTAAGGAGCAATTATCATACGCAGGCCTGCGTTCCAGTGATGTCGTTTCGTCATCCAATCCACAGCGCATGCGGGATGGATTAACGTTTTCCGCTCCTTTGCGCATGTCAGTGATCCTATCTTCAGCACTGATCTACGTTGGGAACACGTCAGTGCCACTTTGTTACCGGCATACTGCGCATGCATGTGGATTTATCGGTCTTCATTCTGAAGCGCTTGTCCTGAGGTTTCTCTATTGTAATGTCATTTTTTTTCTACGGCGCTTGCATGATATTGGTTCTACTTTCCCGTTCTGTGCAAGAATAAAGTCGCTATGCTGCAACTCCTCGTGATTCTTCAGAACACATTAATTTTTGGTGGTGAGTTTGTGAGGTTGAAGAATTATTTCAAGTAAGTGACTGCAGAGGATATTTCTTAGTATGCCAAAGTTTGATCTGAAAGAGAAACACAAGCATTCAGAGAAGGAATTATTTTCAGGACTTATTTTTAAAAAAAGGCGGAAGAACGTTTAAGATATATTTACTGCTTATTTGTGTTCTAGTTGGGGTTTTTTTCTGACTGGAAAATTACATATTTTCTTTTACAAGGAATGTAATGAAGCAAGCTTCTTTTGATAACACGAATACACTTAATATTCAAAGAAAGGGAAAATACTGATGTTTTTTTTTCTCCTTTTCTTAAATTTTGTTTAAAAATATTTGTTACACCTAAGTAATCTATTTTGGTGATTGCTGTGTTAGAGCTCAGGTCCATTTCATATCAAAATGCAAAATGTTACGCAACCTCCATTTTTTTTAACAAGTCCAGGTGAGCCAAACATAAAATGGCAAAAGTGGAAGAAAATATTTGTGAACTACGCAAGGGTCTGTGGGACAAACTTAAGTGCGGAACGCAAACACTCCTTGTTACTTCATTGTCTTGGAGGCGAAGGGCAAGAAGTTCTGGAACACTTACCTGAACTGAGTGCCACTGAACAGAGAAACTTAAATGAATACGAGATTTGTGTGCTACAGTTAGATCGCCATTATCTTCCACGTTTAAGCACTATTTTGGAAAGATATCATTTTGGAATGCGTGACAAAAAGAAAGATGAATCTGTAGAAGAATTTGTGTCAGCCTTAAGGAAACTAGCCTCATCATGCAAGTTTGGTGGGGCTATAGAAGAAAGAATAAGAGATCAATTTGTATTGAAATGTGCACATGATAATATTAGAAAGGAACTATGGTTAAAAGATGAACCACCGTTAGAAGAGGTGATCACGATAGCAAAACAAGTTGAACACATGATGAAATGTGTGGATGAATTGAGTGTTGAGAAAAACAAACCTGTTGTTTCTGGCAATAATGTTGATGAAGTAGTCTGTCAAGTAAAGAAAAAAGATTTAGAAGTCAAAGAAAAAAATGTATCTACCCCGATTACTGAAAATGTTTCAAATAGTGTTGGCAAGCCAACGTGTTTCAGGTGTGGGAGAATAGGACATCTTGCTAATGCACCTTTTTGTCCTGCTTTAAAGGTTGTGTGTAGTACCTGTGGAAGAAAAGGTCATTTTGCAAGATGTTGCAAAATTAAAGTAAGGAAAGGAGATCAATATGCAACTAAAGTCCAACCTCAAGTTAAGGTAGTAACTTTTCAAGTAGATGTTCTAGAAGCCTTTCATCCATCTCATCTAGTCAACATTGAAGGGGTTGAGTTGGAATTCAAATTTGATTCGTGTTCTCATTTAACCATGATTAATGAGGACATCTTTACAAAATACTTCAAGACCTCTGTTAAACTTGTCAGAAGTGATGTTTCCCCTCAAGGTTATGGTGGCACGAACATTAAAATTGTGGGGTATTTTCTAGCAACATTAGAGCTGTCTGGACGCATGATTGCTGGTAAAGTGTATGTAGCTAAGCAAGGTGATGCGCTTCTAGGATGGCTTCACCAACGTCTCTTAGGTGTCACTCTTAATCCCAATACAGTTCCTCAAGTTCAGATACAAGTTGATGATTTAGGCTCCATGTTCGCAGAACAATTTCCGGAAGTGTTTCGAGACAAACTTGGATGTCTCAAGGGATACAGACATAGCATTAGGCTGAGAAAGAATGTAGTACCAGTAGTCGCTAAGAGTAGAAGGATACCTCTCGGTGAACAAGTGGCTGTTCAGAAAGAGATTGAACATTTAATAGATATAGGTGTCATTGAGCCAGTAGAGGCAACGGTATGGTTGGCTCCCATAGTGGTAGCTAAGAAAGCCAATGGAGAGCTTCGGCTTTGCATAGATTTAAGATCCCTTATTAAAGAGGTTATAGTAGACCGTTTTCCGTTGCCCAACATTGACGAGATGGTTGGAACTTTAGTGGGAGCAAAGTTCTTCACCACTCTTGATTTGGCGTCAGCCTATCATCAGGTTGAACTTGATGAGTCGTCATAAGAATTAACTGTGTTTGTGACACCTATGGGTCCTTACAAATTTCGTAGAATGCCTTTTGGGCTTGTTTCCGCAGCTGCAGTTTTCCAACGTATCATGTCAAGAATTTTGAGAGGGCTCAATGGTGTCAGATGCTATCAGGATGATTTGTTAATCTTTGGAAGTTTGAATTAAGAACATTACTCAAGAGTATGTGCTGTGTTAGAACGCTTAAGAGATTCAGGTTTAACTTTAAAGAAGGAAAAGTGCAGGTTTGGGGTTGAGGAGGTCAATTACCTTGGACATTGCATTACAGGTCATGGTGTTTTTCCAAAGAAAGGGTTGGTTGATACGGTTGTGAACATGAATAAACCAATCAGTAAAGAGGAACTTCTATCTTTACTTGGAATGGTGGAGTTCTATAGTAAGTTCATTCCTGGTTACGCAGACAAAACTCAAAATCTGAGAAAACTTACAGCTAAAAGTGTGATCTTCCAGTGGTCTGACGAGTGTGAAAATGAGTTCTGTTCCATAAAGAAAGATTTGATGAAAGCTCCGTCGTTACAAGCGTTTGTGCCAGGACATGATACTTACATTTTGACTGATGCAAGTATAAAGGGACTAGGAGCAGTCTTAATTCAAAGACATGAGGGTGTAGAAAAATTGATTGCGTGTGCTTCTAGGTGTCTAAGAGGTCCAGAGTCTAATTATTCGGTTATTGAAAAGGAATCGTTAGCTATTTTTTGGGCTCTAAGAAAATTTAAGAACCTTGTTTGGGGTACCAAAGTAAAGGTCTTATCTGATCACTAGCCACTTAAAGAGGTCTTCTCAAAAAAAGGGTTGGATTCTATATCTTCGAGGATTAGGAAGTGGATTTTTTCTCTCCAGGAATTTCATTTTGAGGTGGATTATATTCCTGGGGCTATTAATCATTTTGCTGACTGTCTTTCTAGGTTGGTTGATCCTAAATTGGTCAACTTAGATGAAGATGGAAATATAGAGGATGAGGTTGTCAATGTTTGTGAGGTGACCTCTGGTGCAATTAGTGAATCAGAATGGAAAGATGAAATAGAGAAAGATTTAGAGATGAACAATGTTATAGAAATGTTGGAGAGTAACAAGCGTGTGGAGAAACCGTGGGCTCTGATTGGAGAAGAGCTCTCAGTTATGGATGGTCTTCTTGCTCGAGGTTCCAAGTTGGTTCCTCCAGTTGGTATAAGAAGTAAACTTCTCAGTTTAGCTCACTCTAGACATCTGGGAATTGTTAAGACAAAAGAGTTTATAAGATTACAATTTTGGTGGCCAGGTATGGACTTAGAAGTTGAAAGATTGGTTAGGGAGTGTGTAGAATGTTGTGTGAGTGATAAGATATTGAAAACTAGACAGGTTCCTATGGTATGTAGGAAGCTACCAAAGTATCCTTGGGACGAGATTGCTATTGATATTGTGGGTCCCTTGCAGGGTGTCAGTGACACTCCTTATCTCATTGGAGTTCTAGATCTATATTCCAGGTGGATTGAGGTAGGTGCAGTTAGAAACATTTCCACAGGGTGTGTCAATACATTTTTAGAGGGAATTTTTAAAAGAGAAAGCTTTCCAAATAGTATTCTTTCGGACAATGGGCCACAGTTTCGTTCTAGAGAGTTTTTAAGCTTTCTAAGTGATTGTGGTATTGTTAAAAAAAGAAGTGCTATTTATCACCCAGAAACGAATGGAGCAGTAGAAAGAGTTAATAAAACTCTGAAAGAAAGTATTCAACTTGCAAGGGTGAATAACTTGAACTGGAAAGAAGTCTTGCAGGACAGAATTACAGCTTATCGTATGTCTCCACATTTAACTACGGAGAGGTCACCCTTTGAACTCTTTAAGGGTAGAGCACCTAATTCAAAACTATGTCCAGGATGGATGAATTTAAATAAAGGGCTAGTTGACAATCAAATTGGTGTTTGGCGTAACAGAGAGATAAAAAACACAGGTTGAGAGGAAAGTGTATTTTGATTATAGGAAATCTGCTCATTTTAGTGATGTGAAATTAGGTGATACGGTAAAAGTTAAAGCTCCAGTTGGATGTCAGTCTTGGTCTAAGTTTTCAAGGTGTAAGTCTGTAATCAAACTATTCAGGAATGCTGTTAAAACTGATGATGGCAGGATCTGGAACAAAAATCGTGTGGTTGTGGTTAATTCTAATTTGTCCTCTCTTAATGGTGAAGAAGCTCTTGGTAATGCTTCTTACTCCAAGACGAACACAGCTTCTTCTTCAACCAGGCCTTCAGATTCACTAACGTGTGTCACAGAAAGGAGTCAGAGGGTGCGGAGACTTCCAGAATACATGAAAGACTATGTATGATATGCTTTTCTTATGTATGATATGCTTTTCTTCACAGTTTCCAGGTTACATGAAATACTAGATATTAGATGTTTTCTTCATATTTTCATACATTGGAAACATTGTTCAACAGGCTTATTTTTTATTTATTCTTTTGTGTTTAATTGTGTAAAGGAGGAAGATGTGTGACATTGTACTGTAGCTTTAAGCAGTGTGGAACACTCTTCTAGGATAATTCTATGTAGAATATCCATGTAAGAATGTATTGAGAGATTCTATGAAGAGACAGTTGAAGGAGTCACTCGATGGATGAGGTTAATAAACCCAACCTACCTTACTCTTGAACGATTGGTGTCTTCTTCTTCCGTCGAAGATACCACAGGGTGCTTCCTGGTTGGGGTGACAAATACAAGAAGAACAATTGATGGACAGAATGCAGAACAATGTCATACATTCACCCCAGTACAGAGATCTGGGCCTAAATCCATCGTTTTTTTGCTCACCATGCCATTCCAGTTTGGACCCAGCTATATGGAAATCAGTCTTGACCCTGATTTCAATGGGAACAGTCCAGCCCGAATTGCCCGGCCGGGTCCTCCCTTGACTTGAAACATGCAACCTAGGTGAGTGTCTGAAACGTTTCAGCGCTCCATCCATCATCTCCTTGTGCTTGCTTTGTTCGCCCTAAGTAAGCAGGGTATGCCCAGACGTGGGTCCCTTGCTCACTTTGCCACTGTATTCAAGCTAACCTGGCTGATGAAGGGTGTTACCCAGAAAAAAGTCCCAGGACGCTGGTTTCCGGTTCAGAAAAGACCTGACCTGGCAGTTCGGGCTGGACTGTTCCCATGAGGCACAGGGTCAAGACTGATTTGCATATAGCTGGGTCTGAACTGATGTGGCGAAGTGAGCTGAAGAATGATGACGGACTCAAGCCAGATCTGTGACTGGGGGGGAGTGTCTGAAAAGTTTCAGCGCTCCGTCCATCATCCCCTTGTGTTTGCTTTGTTCGCCCTAAGTTGGCAGGGTATGCCCAGACGTGGGTCCCTTGCTCACTTTGCCACTGCATTCAAGCTACCCTGGCTGATGAAGGGTGTTACCCAGAAACCGGTCCCAGGATGCTGGTTTCCGGTTCAGGGAAGACCTGGCTTGGTAGTTCGGGCTGGACTGTTCCCATGAAGCACAGGGTCAAGACCGAATTGCATATAGCTGGGTTTGAAATATGGTGGCGAAGTCAGCTCAAGAATGATGACGGACTCAAGCCAGATCTGTGACTGGGGGTGAGTGTCTGAAAAGTTTCAGCGCTCCATCGATCATCTCCTTGTGTTTGCTTTGTTCGCCCTAAGTTGGCAGGGTATGCCCAGACGTGGGTCCCTTGCTCACTTTGCCACTGGATTCAAACTAGCCTGGCTGATGAAGGATGTTACCCAGAAACCAGTCCCAGGATGCTTGTTTCTGGTTCAGGGAAGACCTGGCTTGATAGTTCGGGCTGGACTGTTTCAATGAGGCACAGGGTCAAGACTGATTTGCATATAGCTGGATCTGAACTGAGGAGGCGAAGTCAGCTGAAGAATGATGATGGATTCAAGCCAGATCTGTGATTGGGGTTGAGTGTCTGAAAGGTTTCAGCGCTCCGTCCATCATCTCCTTGTGTTTGCTTTGTTCGCCCTAAGTTGGCAGGAGATGCCCAGACTAGTCCCTTGCTCACTTTGCCACTGGATTCAAGCTAGCCTGGCTGATGAAGGGTGTTACCCAGAAACTGGTCCCAGGATGCTTGTTTCCGTTTCAGGGAAGACCTGGCTTGGTAGTTCGGGCTGGACTGTTCCCATGAAGCACAGGGTCAAGATCGATTTGCATATAGCTGGGTTTGAAATGAGGTGACAAAGTCAGCTCAAGAATGATGACGGACTCAACCCACATCTGTGACTGGGGGTGAGTGTCTGAAAAGTTTCAGCGCTCCGTCCATCATCTCCTTGTGTTTGCTTTGTTAGACCTAAGTTTGCAGGGTATGCCCATACGCGGGTCCCTTGGTCAGTTTGCCACTGGATTCAGGCTAGCCTGGCTGATGAAGGGTGTTACCCGGAAACCGGTCCCAAGATAATTTTTTAAGGTTCAGAGAAGACCTGGCTTGGTAGTTCGGGCTGGACTGTTCCCATGAGGCACAGGGTCAAGACTGATTTGCATATAGCTGGGTCCAAACTGAGGTGGCGAAGTGAGCGGAAGAATGATAATGGATTCAACCCTGATCTGTGACTGGGGGTGAGTGTCTGAAAAGTTTCAGCGCTCCGTCCATCATCTCCTTGTGTTTGCTTTGTGCACCCTAAGTTAGCAGGGTATGCACAGACGTGGGTCCCTTGCTCACTTTGCCACTGGATTCAAGGTAGCCTGGCTGATGAAGGGTGTTACCCAGGAACCGGTCCCATGATGCTTGTTTCCGGTTCAGGGAAGACCTGGCTTGGCAGTTCGGGCTGGACTGTTCCCATGAGGCACAGGGTCAAGACTGATTTGCATATAGCTGGGTCTGAACTGAGGTGGCGAAGTGAGCTGAAGAATGATGACGGATTCAACCCAGATCTGTGACTGGGGGTGAGTGTCTGAAAAGTTTCAGCGCTCCATCCATCATCTCCTTGTGTTTGCTTTGTTCAACCTAAGTTGGCAGGGTATGCCCAGATGTGGGTCGCTTGCTCACTTTCCATTGGATTCAAGGTAGCCTGGCAGATGAAGGGTCTTACCTAGAAACAGGTCCCAGGATGCCTGTTTTCGGTTCAGGGAAGACCTGGCTTGGTACTTCGAGATAGACTGTTCCTATGAGGCACAGGGTCAAAACTGATTTGCATTGAGCTGGGTCTGAGCTGAGGTGGCAAAGTGAGCTGAAGAATGATGATGGATTCAACCCAGATCTGTAACTGGGCGTGAGTGTCTGAAAAGCTTCAGTGCTCCGTCCATCATCTGCTTGTGTTTGCTTTGTTCGCCCTAAGCTGACAGCGTATGCCCAAACGTGGGTTCCTTGCTCACTTTGCCACTGGATTCAGGCTAGCCTGACTGAAGAAGGGTGTTACCCAGAAACCGGTCCCAGGATGCTTGTTTCCGTTTCAGGGAAGACCTGGCTTGGTAGTTTGGGCTGGACTGTTCCCATGAGGCACCGGGTCAAGACTGATTTGCATATAGCTGGATCTGAACTGAGGTGGTGAAGTGAGCTGAAGAATGATGACGGATCCAACCCAGATCTGTGACTGGGGGTGAGTATCTGAAAAGTTTCAGCGCTTCGTCCATCATCTCCTTGTGTTTGCTTTGTTCGCCCTAAGCTGGCAGGGTATGCCCAGAAGTGGGTACCTTGCTCACTTTGCCACTGGATTAAAGCTAGCCTGGCTGATGAAGGGTGTTACCCAGAAACCGGTCCCAAGATGCTTTTTTAAGGTTCAGAGAAGACCTGGCTTGGTAGTTCGGGCTGGACTGTTCTCATGAGGCACAGGGTCAAGACTGATTTGCATATAGCTGGGTCCGAACTGAGGTGGCAAAGTGAGCGGAAGAATGATAATGGATTTGTTATAATAAAGTAAAGAACACACACGAGGTGAGTGTGACTCTCTATTGTAAGCTCTCTGCCCAGCCGTACCAACAGGGCCAGCAGGGAGGTGGGCATGGGCTATACCATTATGCATATAACATCAGAGATTACAACACATCTCCTTATGTGGGGAAACAAAGGAAAACAAACATTACGGTTGGGATGTGACCACCACTCTGTCCTTGCTCCAAGTCTGTCCATTATCCAGGCGAACTACATTTCGACCATACTTTTCCACACGTTGATGTGTATGGTACTTGCTCATACCTGGTTGAACATGTGTGGGCTTCTTAACCACCACTGTGGTGCCAACCTTGTACTCCTGAGCTTTGACACCATGCATCTGGTCGTACCACCCCTTGTACTTCCGTTGGTGTTGGGAAATCTTCTCTCTGCTCTTCACCAGATCAGGGACTACCCTTTTTCCACCTCCCAACCAACCCGGGTTCATTTTAGTACAGGGTTCCCTACCTCTCAAGCAAACAAAGGGAGACACTCCTGTGATAAGATTGGGCGTGGTATGGTAAGACCAGATGCACTCTCTTAAGGAATCTTCAACATTAAACCCACTGGTGATGGCCAATTGGATGTGTTCTTTAATTAACTGATTAGCCCTTTCTACCAACCCATTAGCTCTGGGGCAATAGAGTGCAGTTTTTTCATGCTTTATGTTGAGATTCCCCAAGAATGATTTCATTGTCTCTGAGGTAAACTGCACCCCATTGTCTGTCACCAATATGGCTGGGATACCCTCATACACAAAAACACTCTTTAAAAATGAGATGAGGTTGCTCGTTGTGGTAGATGAAGTGAATTTAAAATTTACCCAATGGGAGGTATAATCTACAAGTACGAACATAAATCTCCTTTGTGTACCTAGGACATCCATAGGACCAATAATGTCCACAGCTAATTTTGTCCATGGAACCTCCGTAACCTCAACCGGGGTTAAGGGAGCATTGCGTGTGATTTTGCTTTTGTCACTATTTGCACAGCTAATGCATTCCTTTACTTTGAGTTCAATCATGGAGTCCATTTTTGGGAACCAGAAGCAGCCCCTAACTTTGTTCTTCGTGAGGCTCCTGCCCAAGTGACCCTCATGGGCCAGGTCGATAATTTTGTTCCTCATATTCTTGGGGGGAACAGCTCTGTTCCCTCGATGTATCACATCAGACTGTATAGACAGTTCGTACCTCACCTCCCAAAAGTCTTTGACCGAATCTGGGACTTGTGAGCGAGTCTCAGGCCAGCCATTGAGGATGAACTGTTTGAGGATACCCATCTCTTTGTCTTCGTTCACACTCGCATCCCACTCTTCCTTCGTTAATGAAGGGAGATGCATGGCTAAAATGGGAACATCCAGCTGCTCCTTGCTAGAATAATCCAAAAGTGGAGACCTGGACAGGTAGTCAGCAATTACATTCTCAGGACCTGGGAGGTATTCCACCTTAAAGCAGTAGTTTTCTAGGCCCAGGACCCATTTGGTAATTCTCGGAGAATTGTTATGCACACTTTTTGACGAGAACATAAATGTCAGAGGCTTGTGGTCAGTGTGTATAACAAATTGTATCCCCCACAAGAAAATTTTTAAATGGTTGACGGCCCAGAAGCACGCCAACGCCTCCCTTTCGATGACAGAATAGTTTTTTTCCGCCGAGTTGAGGGTCCGTGATGCAAATGCGATAATCGTATCTTGGCTCTGGTCCTTTTGAGAAAGCATCGCACCCAACCCTTTGTTGGATGCATCCGTCGTGAGAATGGTCTTTTTCCGTGGGTCGAACGACCCTAATGCAGGTGAATCTAGGATGCGTTCTTTTATGGACTTCACCATCATGCTGTGTCTCTCCTCCCACACAAATTCTCTGTCTTTCTTTAAGAGCTCACGTAGACCGTCACAAAGATCTGCAACATTTTTTACGTACTTAGACATGTACTCAACTAGACCTAGAAATGATTTAAGCTCCTCTTTGCTTGAGGGGTTCGCAGCGTCCTTGACGGCTTGAATCAGGCTGTGCTTTGGTTTGAACCCATCCTTCGATATGGTGTGACCCAAATAATCCACCGAGGTCACTTTGATCTTGCACTTATCGAGTTTAACAGTTAATCCTGCTTTAGACAATCTTTGGCACACTGTGTTGAGGATGACATCATGTTCTTCCTCCGTCGACCCATACATTAGTATGTCATCCTGAAAACAGAGGGTGTTCTTGATGCCCTCCAGCACTTGTTGCATAACTTTTTGAAAAATAGACGCCGCCGAGGCCAAGCCGAAAGGCATCCTGATGAACATGTAGGCCCCAAACGGCGATGAAAATGCCGTCAGGGGTCTGGAATCAGGATGTAACTCGACTTGATGGTAGGCCATCGACAAGTCTATGACAGAGAAGTAGCACCCTTTACCCATAGTGCTCAACATCTCGTTTATGTTAGGCAGGAGAAACCTCTCCACCCAGATGTTGTCGTTGAGGCTGCGCAAGTCCACACAGACGCGGATACCATTACCATTTGCTTTAGAAGCAAGAACTAGAGGGGGCAACCATTCAGATGCCTCTATGGGTTGAATGACGCCCATGTCACACAATTTATCCAACTCACTTTTGAGGATTTCTCTCAGTCGAAAAGGCACTGGACGCGCTCTGTGAACCACAGGTTTGGCGCCTTTCTTCACTTTAATTTTGTGTTGGAAATCTTTTAACTTTCCCAACTTTTCAGTAAAAAGATCAGGAAAAGCATCTTGTATGAGCTTGTTGCCATTGGGAATGTCTACTAAAATGACTTGGTTCTCGTCATTTGGGTCAAGGATAATACCCAGTTCCTTCTGGTGTGTCCACCCCAACAGGTTTGCGCCCCTCTCGACCACATACACTCTGCCTACAATGGATCTACCTTTGAAGTCTATGTGACTACTAACCATCCCCACCAACGGAATAGGGTCTCTGGTGTACCCTTCAGGCGATATATCAGGAGGGACCAGCCTTCCCTTGTCGCACCCCAGGAAATTCTCAAAGTCTGCAAGGTTTACTAACGTAAATGGTGAACACGAGTCCGCATACACCTCAAGGGGTTTGTTATCAATGAGTATGACACATTTGGGATAATTTGGCCTGTCCGCTTCTTGGCTATCTTTCACTTGAAAAATGAATCTCGCTTGTGATTCCCCACTGGTGTTGACAGCCCTAGCAGAGTTACTTGACCCATCCCTGCATACCCTGGCCAAATGGCATCTTCTATTGCATTTTTTACACAAAACCCCACGTGCAGAACAAAAGGGGCTGTTGGCCAGATGGTTATTGCTGCCACACCTAAAACATTTCAACCCTTGGCCCTCCCTAATGGGATTACTAGTGGGTGTGCTTTTAATACCTTCTCTATTGTTAACCTTAAATACTTCTCCCTCAGAACCTTCACACTGAATGGATGCCACCACCTCCTCTTTAATTTTCATTTCTCTGACACACTTAGCGGTATGCTCAATGGATTGCGCAATTGAAATGGCCTCCTTTAAGGATGGGTTTTTTGCCAGCAATTTCTCTTGTACCTTCGCACTATTCGTACACCTCACGAGTTGATCTCTTATAAGGGAATCGTTTAAGTCACCAAAATCACATAATTGTGTAAGACCTCTAAGGGCAGCTATGTAATTATTAATCGAATTATTAATCGATTCCCCCTTTCCTTGAACACGACTAAAAAACTTGTGGCGTTCAAGCACCACATTGACCTTGTCACCAAAATGTAACTCTAACTTCATCAGAGTGATGTCATACACATCAGCGTTATCCTCCTCTTCCAACTCAGGCTCAGGTAAAGTTTCATAGACTTTACGTCCATGAACGCCCAAATTGTGTAACAGGATATGTTGTTTGCGCAACGGAGAGAACCTTTCTCCCCCCATAGCGATTAAATAAGATTCGAATAGCTTTTTCCAGTCTTTCCAATGGATTTCTGGATCATCACAGTCATTGAGGAAAGACGGTGGTTGACTCATGCCAGGAGTGCCCATTTTGTATATGTTACAATCTCACAGGGTTAGAGGGCCCTGGAACTTCACTATCCAGACCTTAAAAGAAGAAGCGCAGACTTTGAACCCAAATCAAACTGATGCGGAGAACCTTGCAAGACTTGACACAGGTATTGACACCCTAGACCATGCCAGATGTGACAAGGTCATACACAGCACACCCAATGTGAGCGTGTCACAGTAGACATAGACACCTAGGAAATGTATGGTATGCACACACATGTGTGCACGTCACAGTGTAGATTTTAAACGAGCCAAGGAAAGTATTGAATCCCCAAAATGTGCGCCTGTCACAGTGCAGAGGAACACGCTAAAGCGTAAAGAAATCGAGATGCACGCCTCATGTGTGCATATCACAGTGAAGAATTATGTGTAACTCGTTGTAATCATGGACTTGTGGAAATAAGAAATCGAGATGCACCCCTCATGTGTGCATATCACAGTGAAGAATTATGTGTAACACGTTGTAATAATGGACTTGTGGACATATTAACAACACGCACCATGTGTGCGCATCACAGAGAAAACAAACGCACTCGCTGAAAGCGACACTCGGTGGATCTTACTTGAAAAGTCGACTGGATGCTGATCCGGAGACTGCTGACCGGCCCAAAGAGGACTGGTGCGCCGGCAGTACGATACCCCGGGGCGGAGCCGGGAGACCTCACAGGAAGACACTTCACAGGAATCAGCCGCTGACTGGAGGGAGCGCCGGAGCTGACAGGAATGTGGCTGCTGGGAACACCGCGACTCCCGGTAGGCACCTGTACTCCGCTGAAGAACCAGAGCACTGCGGGACCCACCAGGACAGTGCCCGCACAGAGGCAGACACGAAGAACAGCTGAGCAACGGGGTTACGAAAAGTCGTTGATGACCTGCGCAACCCCTCACAGGAACGCCTGAGGCAAACACTAATGACAGCTGAGCCGCGGGGTTGAAATAAAGGTCTTTTGCTAAACTGCGCATCCCCACACCGGAACAACTCGAGCAGGTTGATGGCCGTCCCAGTTTAACTGCCTCACGCCGGAAAGGCTCCGTGAAGGAACACAAGAGGCACACAAGGAGCAGGACAACGCAGCACAGCTGGGTGAAGCAGCACAGCCTTTGAAAATTCTGAACTTTGACCACAGTCTGACTCGCACTTGAGCCCGTAGCAGGAGAGATCAACACAAAAGGGGAGATGACCAGCTGCCCCCTCCGCAGAATGTCGCCAGTGTTATAATAAAGTAAAGACCACACACGAGGTGAGTGTGACTCTGTTTATTCCGGTCATCCGCTCTCCTCAATCATAGAACCTTCGTTGTCAACATTCTATTGTAAGCTCTCTGCCCAGCCGTACCAACAGGGCCAGCAGGGAGGTGGGCATGGGCTATACCATTATGCATATAACATCAGAGATTACAACAGGATTCAACCCAGATCTGTGACTGGGGGTGAGTGTTTGAAAAGTTTCAGAGCTCCATCAATCATCACCTTGTGTTTGCTTTGTTCGCCCTAAGTTGGCTCGGTATGCCCAGATGTGGGTCCCTTGCTCACTTTACCACTAGATTCAAGCTAGCCTGGCTGATGAAGGGTGTTACCCAGTAACCGGTCCCAATATGCCTGTTTCCGGTTCAAGGAAGACCTGGCTTGGTAGTTCGGGATAGACTGTTCCCATGAGGCACAGGGTCAAGACTGATTTGCATTGAGCTGGGTCTGAGCTGGAAAGGCAAAGTGAGCTGAAGAATGATGATGGATTCAACACAGATCTGTAACTGGGCGTGAGTGTCTGAAAAATGTCAGTGCTCCGTCCATCATCTGCTTGAGTTTGCTTTGTTCGCCCTAAGCTGGCAGGGTATGCATAGCCGTGGGTCCCTTGCTCACTTTGCCACTGAATTAAAGCTAGCCTGGCTGATGAAGGGTGTTACCCAGAAACCGGTCCCAAGATGCTTTTTTAAGGTTCAGAGAAGACCTGGTTTGGTAGTTTGGGCTGGACGTTTCCCATTAGGCACAGGGGCAAGATTGATTTGCATATAGCCGGGTCTGAACTGAGGTGGCGAAGTGAGCTGAAGAATGATGATGGATTCAACCCTGATCTGTGACTGGGGTGAGTGTCTGAAAAGTTTCAGAGATCCGTGCATTATCTCCTTGTGTTAGCTTTGTTCGCCCTAAGTTGGCAGGGTATGCCCGGACGTTGGTCCCTTGCTCACTTTGCCACTGGATTCAAGCTAGGCTGGCTGATTCAGGGTGTTACCCACAAACCGGTCCCAGGATGCATGTTTACGGTTCAGGGAAGACCTGGCTTGGTAGTTAGGGCTGGACTGTTCCCATGAGGCACAGGGGCAAGACTTATTTGCATATAGCTGGGTCTGAACTGAGGTGGTGAAGTGAGCTGAAGAATGATGATGGATTCAACCCAGATCAGTGACTGGGGGTGAGTGTCTGAAAGGTTTCAGAGATCCCTACATCATCTCCTTGTGTTAGCTTTGTTTGACCTAAGTTGGCAGGGTATGACCGGACGTGGGTCCCTTGCTCACTTTGCCACTGGATTCAAGCTAGGCTGGCTGATGGAGGGTGTTACCCAGAAACCGGTCCCAGGATGCCTGTTTCCGGTTCAGGTAAGACCTGGCTTGGTAGTTCGGGCTGGACTTTTCCCATGAGGCACAGGGGCAAGATTGATTTGCATATAGCTGGGTCTGAACTGAGGTGGCGAAGTGAGCTGAAGAATGATGATGGATTCAACCCAGATCTGTGACTGGGGGTGAGTGTCTGAAAAGTTTCAGAGATCCGTCCATCATCTCCTTGTGTTAGCTTTGTTCGCCCTAACTTGGCAGGGTATGCCCGGACGTTGGTCCCTTGCTCACTTTGCCACTGGATTCAAGCTAGGCTGGCTGATTGAGAGTGTTACCCACAAACCGGCCCCAGGATTATTGTTTCCGGTTCAGGGAAGACCAGGCTTGGTAATTCGGGCTGGACTGTTCCCATGAGGCACAGGGTCAAGATTGATTTGCATATAGCTGGGTCTGAACTGGGGAGGCGAAGTGAGCTGAAGAATGAGGACGGATTCAATCCAGAGCTGTGACTGGGGGTGAGTGTCAGAAAAGTTTCAGCGCTCCATCCTTCATCTCCTTGTGATTGCTTTGTCCGCCCTAAGTTGGCAGGGTATGCCCAGACATGGGTCCCTTGCTCATTTTGCCACTAGATTCAAGGTAGCCTGGCAGATGAAGGGTGTTACCCGGAAACCGGTCCCAGAATGCCTGTTTCCGGTTCAGGGAAGACCTGGCTTGCTAGTTCGGGCTGGACTGTTCCCATGAGGCATAGAGTCCAGACTGATTTGCATATAGCTGGGTCTGAACTGAGGTGCCGAAGTGAGCTGAAGAATGATGACGGATTCAACCTAGATCTGTGACTGGGGGTGAGTGTCTGAAACTTTTCAGCGCTCCGTCCCTCATCTCCTTGCGTTAGCTTTGTTCGCCATAAGTTGGCAGGGTATGCCCGGACGCAGGTCCCTTGCTCACTTTGCCATTGGATTCAATCAAGCCTGGCTGATGAAGGGTGTTACCCAGAAACCGGTCCCAGGATGCTTGTTTACGTTTCAGGGAAGACCTGGCTTGGTAGTTCGACCTGGACTGTTCACATGAGGCACAGGGTCAAGAATGATTTGCATATCGCTGGGTCTGAACTGAGGTGGCGAAGTGAGCTGAAGAATGATGACAGATTCAACCCAGATCTGTGACTGGGGGTGAGTGTCTGAAAAGTTTCAGTGCTCCGTCCATCATCTCCTTGTGTTTGCTTTGTTCGCCCTAAGTTGGCAGGGTATGTCCAGACGTGGGTCCCTTGCTCACTTTGCCACTGGAGTCAAGCTAGCCTGGCTGATGAAGGGTGTTACCCAGAAACCTGTCCCAGGATTCTTGTTTCCGGTTCAGGGAAGACCTGACTTGGTAGTTCGGGCTGGACTGTTCCCATGAGGCACAGGGGCAAGACTGATTTGCATATAGCTGGGTCTGAACTGAGGTGGCGAAGTGAGCTGAAGAATGATGTCAGATTCAACCCAGATCTGTGACTGGGGGTGAGTGTCTGAAAAGTTTCAGCGCTCCGTCCATCATCTCCTTGTGTTTGCTTTGTTCGCCCTAAGTTGGCAGGGTATGCCCAGACGTGGGTCCCTTGCTCACTTTGCCACTGGATTCAAGGTAGCCTGGAAGATGAAGGGTGTTACCCAGAAACCGGTCCCAAGATGCTTTTTTAAGGTTCAGAGAAGACCTGGCTTGGTAGTTCGGGCTGGACTGTTCTCATGAGGCACAGGGTCAAGACTGATTTGCATATAGCTGGGTCCAAACTGAGGTGGCGAAGGGAGCGGAAGAATCATAATGGATTCAACCCAGATCTGTGACTGGGGGTGAGTGTCTGAAAAGTTTCAGAGCTCCGTCAATCATCTCCTTGTTTTTGCTTTGTTCGCCCTAAGTTGGCAGGGTATGCCCAGACGTGGGTCCCTTGCTCACTTTGCCACTGGATTCAGGGTTGACTGGCTGAAGAAGGGTGTTACCCAGAAACCGGTCCCAGGATGCCTGTTTCCGGTTCAGGGAAGACCTGGCTTGGTAGTTCAGGCTGGACTGTTCCCATGAGGCACAGAGTCCAGACTGATTTGCATATAGCTGGGTCTGAACTGAGGTGGCGAAGGGAGCTGAAGAATGATGATGGATTCAACCCAGATCTGTGACTGGGGGTGAGTGTCTGAAAAGTTTGAGAGATCCGTCCATTATCTCCTTGTGTTAGCTTTGTTCGCCCTAAGTTGGCAGGGTATGCCCGGACGTGGGTCCCTTGATCACTTTGCCACTGGATTCAAGGTAGCCTGGCAGATGAAGGGTCTTACCCAGGATGCCTGTTTCTGGTTCAGGGAAGACCTGGCTTGGTACTTCGGGATAGACTGTTCCCATGAGGCACAGGGTCAAAACTGATTTGCATTAAGCTGGGTCTGAGCTGAGGTGGCAAAGTGAGCTGAAGAATGATGATGGATTCAACCCAGATCTGTAACTGGACGTGAGTGTCTGAAAAGCTTCAGTGCTCCGTCCATCATCTGCTTGTGTTTGCTTTGTTCACCCTAAGCTGGCAGGGTATGCCCAAACGTGGGTTCTTTGCTCACTTTGCCACTAGATTCAGGCTAGCCTGGCTGAAGAAGGGTGTTACCCAGAAACCGGTCCCAGGATGCTTGTTTGCGTTTCAGGGAAGACCTGGCTTGGTAGTTTGGGCTGTACCGTTCCCACGAGGCACCGGGTCAAGACTGATTTGCATATAGCTGGGTCTGAACTGAGGTGGTGAAGTGAGCTGAAGAATGATGACGGATCCAACCCAGATCTGAGACTGGGGGTGAGTATCTGAAAAGTTTCAGCGCTTCGTCCATCATCTCCTTGTGTTTGCTTTGTTCGCCCTAAGCTGGCAGGGTATGCCCAGAAGTGGGTCCCTTGCCCCAGAAGTGGGTCCCTTGCTCACTTTGCCACTGGATTAAAGCTAGCCTGGCTGATGAAGGGTGTTACCCAGAAACCGGTCCCAAGATGCTTTTTTAAGGTTCAGAGAAGACCTGGCTTGGTAGTTCGGGCTCGACTGTTCACATGAGGCACAGGGTTAAGACTGATTTGCATATATCTGGGTCTGAACTGAGGTGGCGAAGTGAGCTGAAGAATGATGACAGATTCAACCCAGATCTGTGACTGGGGGTGAGTGTCGGAAAAGTTTCAGCGCTCCGTCCATCATCTCCTTGTGTTTGCTTTGTTTGCCTTAAGTTGGCAGGGTATTACCCAGACGTGGATCCCTTGCTCACTTTGCCGCTGGAGTCAAGCTAGCCTGGCTGATGAAGGGTGTTACCCAGAAACCGGTCCCAGGATGCTTTTTTCCGGTTCAGGGAAGACCTGACTTGGTAGTTCGGGCTAGACTGTTACCATGAGGCACAGGGTCAAGAATGATTTGCATATCGCTGGGTCTGAACTGAGGTGGCGACGTGAGCTGAAGAATGATGACGGATCCAACCCAGATCTGTGACTGGGGGTGAGGGTCTGAAAAGTTTCAGCGCTCCGTCCATCATCTCCTTGTGTTTGCTTTGTGCACCCTAAGTTGGCAGGGTATGCCCAGACGTGGGTCGCTTGCTCACTTTGCCACTGGATTCAAGGTAGCCTGGCAGATAAAGGGTGTTACCCAGAAACCGGTCTTACCCAGGATGCCTTTTTCCGGTTCAGGGAAGACCTGGCTTGATACTTCGGGATAGACTGTTCCCATGAGGCACAGGGTCAAAACTGATTTGCATTGAGCTGGGTCTGAGCTGAGGTGGCGAAGTGAGCTGAAGAATGATGATGGATTCAACCCAGATCTGTAACTGGGCATGAGTGTCTGAAACGTTTCAGTGCTCCGTCCATCATCTGCTTGTGTTTGCTTTGTTCACCCTAAACTGGCATGGTATGCCCAGACGTGGGTCCCTTGCTCACTTTGCCACTGGATTAAAGTTAGCCTGGCAGATAAAGGGTGTTACCCAGAAACCGGTCCCAAGATGCTTTTTTAAGGTTCAGAGAAGATCTGGCTTGGTAGTTCGGGCTGGACTGTTCTCATGAGGCACAGGGTCAAGACTGATTTGCATATAGCTGGGTCCGAACTGAGGTGGCGAAGTGAGCGGAAGAATGATAATGGATTCAACCCAGATCTGTGACTGGGGGTGAGTGTTTGAAAAGTTTCAGCGCTCCGTCAATCATCTCCTTGTGTTTGCTTTGTAAACCTTAAGTTGGCAGGGTATGCCCAGACGTGGGTCCCTTGCTCACTTTGCGACTGGATTCACGCTAGACTGCCTGAAGAAGGGTGTTACCCAGAAACCGGTCCCAGGATGCTTGTTTCCGGTTCAGGGAAGACCTGGATTGGTAGTTCGGGCTGGACTGTTCCCATGAGGCACCGGGTCAAGACTCATTTACATATAGCTGGATCTGAACTGAGGTGGTGAAGTGAGCTGAAGAATGATGACGGATCCAACCCAGATCTGTGACTGAGGGTGAGGGTCTGAAAAGTTTCAGCGCTCCGTCCATCATCTCCTTGTGTTAGCTTTGTTCACCCTAAGTTGGCATGGTATGCCCGGACGCGGGTCCCTTGCTCACTTTGCCATTGGATTCAAGTTAGCCTGGCTGATGAAGGGTGTTACCCAGAAAGCGGTCCCAGGATGCCTGTTTCCGGTTCAGGGAAGACCTGGCTTGGTAGTTCGGGATAGACTGTTCCCATGAGGCACAGGGTCAAAACTGATTTGCATTGAGCTGGGTCTGAGCTGAGGTGGCAAAGTGAGCTGAAGAATGATGATGGATTCAACCCAGATCTGTAACTGGGCGTGAGTGTCTGAAAAGTTTCAGTGCTCCGTCCATCATCTGCTTGTGTTTCCTTTGTTCGCCCTAAGCTGGCAGGCTATGCCCCAACGTGGGTCCCTTGCTCACTTTGCCACTGGATTCAGGCTAGCCTGGCTGAAGAAGGGTGTTACCCATAAACCGGTCCCAGGATGCTTGTTTCCATTTCAGGAAAGACCTGGCTTGGTAGTTTGGGCTGGACTGTTCCCATGAGGCACCGGGTCAAAACTGATTTGCATATAGCTGGGTCTGAACTGAGGTGGCGAAGTGAGCTGAAGAATGTTGATGGATTCAACCCAGATCTGTGACTGGGAGTGAGTGTCTGAAAAGTTTCAGAGATCCGTCCATCATCTCCTTGTGTTAGCTTTGTTCGCCCTAAGTTGGCAGGGTATGCCCGGACGTGGGTCCCTTGCTCACTTTGCCACTGGATTCAGGCTAGCGTGGCTGATGAAAGGTGTTATCCAGAAACCGGTCCCAGGATGCTTGTTCCCGGTTCAAGGAAGACCTGGCTTGGTAGTTCGGGCTGGACTGTTCCCATGAGGCACAGGGGCAAGACTTATTTGCATATAGCTGGGTCTGAACTGAGGTGGTGAAGTAAGCTGAAGAATGATGATGGATTCAACCCAGATCAGTGACTGGGAGTGAGTGTCTGAAAGGTTTCAGAGATCCGTACATCATCTCCTTGTGTTAGCTTTGTTTGCCCTAAGTTGGCAGGGTATGCCCGGACGTGGGTCCCTTGCTCACTTTGCCACTGGATTCAAGCTAGGCTGGCTGATGGAGGGTGTTACCCAGAAACCGGTCCCAGGATGCCTGTTTCCGGTTCAGGTAAGACCTGGCTTGGTAGTTCCGGCTGGACTTTTCCCATGAGGCACAGGGGCAAGATTGATTTGCATATAGCTGGGTCTGAACTGAGGTGGCGAAGTGAGCTGAAGAATGATGATGAATTCAACCCAGATCTGTGACTGGGGGTGAGTGTCTGAAAAGTTTCAGAGATCCTTCCATCATCTCCTTGTGTTAGCTTTGTTCGCCCTAACTTGGCAGGGTATGCCCGGACGTTGGTCCCTTGCTCACTTTGCCACTGGATTCAAGCTAGGCTGGCTGATTGAGAGTGTTACCCACAAACCGGCCCCAGGATGATTATTCCGGTTCAGGGAAGACCAGGCTTGGTAGTTCGGGCTGGACTGTTCCCATGAGGCACAGGGTCAAGATTGATTTGCATATAGCTGGGTCTGAACTGGGGAGGCGAAGTGAGCTGAAGAATGAGGACGGATTCAATCCAGAGCTGTGACTGGGGGTGAGTGTCAGAAACGTTTCAGCGCTCCGTCCTTCATCTCCTTGTGATTGCTTTGTTCGCCCTAAGTTGGCAGGGTATGCCCAGACATGGGTCCCTTGCTCACTTTGCCACTAGATTCAAGGTAGCCTGGCAGATGAAGGGTGTTACCCGGAAACCGGTCCCAGGATGCCTGTTTCCGGTTCAGGGAAGACCTGGCTTGCTAGTTCGGGCTGGACTGTTCCCATGAGGCATAGAGTCCAGACTGATTTGCATATAGCTGGGTCTGAACTGAGGTGTCGAAGTGAGCTGAAGAATGATGACGGATTCAACCTAGATCTGTGACTGGGGGCGAGTGTCTGAAACTTTTCAGAGCTCCGTCCATCATCTCCTTGCGTTAGCTTTGTTCGCCCTAAGTTGGCAGGGTATGCCCGGACGCAGGTCCCTTGCTCACTTTGCCATTGGATTCAATCAAGCCTGGCTGATGAAGGGTGTTACGCAGAAACCGGTCCCAGGATGCTTGTTTACGTTTCAGGGAAGACCTGGCTTGGTAGTTCGACCTGGACTGTTCACATGAGGCACAGGGTCAAGAATGATTTGCATGTAGCTGGATCTGAACTGAGGTGGTGAAGTGAGCTGAAGAATGATGACAGATCCAACCCAGATCTGTGACTGGGGGTGAGGGTCTGAAAAGTTTCAGGTCTCTGTCCATCATCTCCTTGTGTTTGCTTTGTGCACCCTAAGTTGGCAGGGTATGCACAGACGTGGGTCCCTTGCTCACTTTGCCACTGGATTCAAGGTAGCCTGGCTGATGAAGGGTGTTACCCAGGAACCGGACCCATGATGCTTGTTTCCGGTTCAGGGAAGACCTGGCTTGGTAGTTCAGGCTGGACTGTTCCCATGAGGCACAGAGTCCAGACTGATTTGCATATAGCTGGGTCTGAACTGAGGTGGCGAAGGGAGCTGAAGAATGATGATGGATTCAACCCAAATCTGTGACTGGGGGTGAGTGTCTGAAAAGTTTCAGAGATCCGTCCATTATCTCCTTGTGTTAGCTTTGTTCGCCCTAAGTTGGCAGGGTATGCCCGGACGTGGGTCCCTTGCTCACTTTGCCACTGGATTCAAGGTAGCCTGGCAGATGAAGGGTCTTACCCAGGATGCCTGTTTCCGGTTCAGGGAAGACCTGGCTTGGTACTTCGGGATAGACTGTTCCCATGAGGCACAGGGTCAAAACTGATTTGCATTAAGCTGGGTCTGAGCTGAGGTGGCAAAGTGAGCTGAAGAATGATGATGGATTCAACCCAGATCTGTAACTTGACGTGAGTGTCTGAAAAGCTTCAGTGCTCCGTCCATCATCTGCTTGTGTTTGCTTTGTTCACCCTAAGCTGGCAGGGTATGCCCAAACGTGGGTTCTTTGCTCACTTTGCCACTAGATTCAGGCTAGCCTGGCTGAAGAAGGGTGTTACCCAGAAACCGGTCCCAGGATGCTTGTTTGCGTTTCAGGGAAGACCTGGCTTGGTAGTTTGGGCTGTACCGTTCCCACGAGGCACCGGGTCAAGACTGATTTGCATATAGCTGGATCTGAACTGAGGTGGTGAAGTGAGCTGAAGAATGATGACGGATCCAACCCAGATCTGAGACTGAGGGTGAGTATCTGAAAAGTTTCAGCGCTTCGTCCATCATCTCCTTGTGTTTGCTTTGTTCGCCCTAAGCTGGCAGGGTATGCCCAGAAGTGGGTCCCTTGCCCCAGAAGTGGGTCCCTTGCTCACTTTGCCACTGGATTAAAGCTAGACTGGCTGCTGAAGGGTGTTACCCAGAAACCGGTCCCAAGATGCTTTTTTAAGGTTCAGAGAAGACCTGGCTTGGTAGTTCGGGCTCGACTGTTCACATGAGGCACAGGGTTAAGACTGATTTGCATATAGATGGGTCTGAACTGAGGTGGCGAAGTGAGCTGAAGAATGATGACAGATTCAACCCAGATCTGTGACTGGGGGTGAGTGTCGGAAAAGTTTCAGCGCTCCGTCCATCATCTCCTTGTGTTTGCTTTGTTTGCCCTAAGTTGGCAGGGTATTACCCAGACGTGGATCCCTTGCTCACTTTGCCACTGGAGTCAAGCTAGCCTGGCTGATGAAGGGTGTTACCCAGAAACCGGTCCCAGGATGCTTTTTTCCGGTTCAGGGAAGACCTGACTTGGTAGTTCGGGCTAGACTGTTACCATGAGGCACAGGGTCAAGAATGATTTGCATATCGCTGGGTCTGAACTGAGGTGGCGACGTGAGCTGAAGAATGATGACGGATCCAACCCAGATCTGTGACTGGGGGTGAGGGTCTGAAAAGTTTCAACGCTCCGTCCATCATCTCCTTGTGTTTGCTTTGTGCACCCTAAGTTGGCAGGGTATGGCCAGACGTGGGTCGCTTGCTCACTTTGCCACTGGATTCAAGGTAGCCTGGCAGATAAAGGGTGTTACCCAGAAACCGGTCTTACCCAGGATGCCTTTTTCCGGTTCAGGGAAGACCTGGCTTGATACTTCGGGATAGACTGTTCCCATGAGGCACAGGGTCAAAACTGATTTGCATTGAGCTGGGTCTGAGCTGAGGTGGCGAAGTGAGCTGAAGAATGATGATGGATTCAACCCAGATCTGTAACTGGGCGTGAGTGTCTGAAACGTTTCAGTGCTCCGTCCATCATCTGCTTGTGTTTGCTTTGTTCACCCTAAACTGGCATGGTATGCCCAGACGTGGGTCCCTTGCTCACTTTGCCACTGGATTAAAGTTAGCCTGGCAGATAAAGGGTGTTACCCAGAAACCGGTCCCAAGATGCTTTTTTAAGGTTCAGAGAAGATCTGGCTTGGTAGTTCGGGCTGGACTGTTCTCATGAGGCACAGGGTCAAGACTGATTTGCATATAGCTGGGTCCGAACTGAGGTGGCGAAGTGAGCGGAAGAATGATAATGGATTCAACCCAGATCTGTGACTGGGGGTGAGTGTTTGAAAAGTTTCAGCGCTCCGTCAATCATCTCCTTGTGTTTGCTTTGTAAACCTTAAGTTGGCAGGGTATGCCCAGACGTGGGTCCCTTGCTCACTTTGCCACTGGATTCACGCTAGACTGCCTGAAGAAGGGTGTTACCCAGAAACCGGTCCCAGGATGCTTGTTTCCGGTTCAGGGAAGACCTGGATTGGTAGTTCGGGCTGGACTGTTCCCATGAGGCACCGGGTCAAGACTCATTTACATATAGCTGGATCTGAACTGAGGTGGTGAAGTGAGCTGAAGAATGATGACGGATCAAACCCAGATCTGTGACTGAGGGTGAGGGTCTGAAAAGTTTCAGCGCTCCGTCCATCATCTCCTTGTGTTAGCTTTGTTCACCCTAAGTTGGCATGGTATGCCCGGACGCGGGTCCCTTGCTCACTTTGCCATTGGATTCAAGTTAGCCTGGCTGATGAAGGGTGTTACCCAGAAAGCGGTCCCAGGATGCCTGTTTCCGGTTCAGGGAAGACCTGGCTTGGTAGTTCGGGATAGACTGTTCCCATGAGGCACAGGGTCAAAACTGATTTGCATTGAGCTGGGTCTGAGCTGAGGTGGCAAAGTGAGCTGAAGAATGATGATGGATTCAACCCAGATCTGTAACTGGGCGTGAGTGTCTGAAAAGTTTCAGTGCTCCGTCCATCATCTGCTTGTGTTTCCTTTGTTCGCCCTAAGCTGGCAGGCAATGCCCAAACGTGGGTCCCTTGCTCACTTTGCCACTGGATTCAGGCTAGCCTGGCTGAAGAAGGGTGTTACCCATAAACCGGTCCCAGGATGCTTGTTTCCATTTCAGGAAAGACCTGGCTTGGTAGTTTGGGCTGGACTGTTCCCATGAGGCACCGGGTCAAGACTGATTTGCATATAGCTGGGTCTGAACTGAGGTGGCGAAGTGAGCTGAAGAATGTTGATGGATTCAACCCAGATCTGTGACTGGGAGTGAGTGTCTGAAAAGTTTCAGAGATCCGTCCATCATCTCCTTGTGTTAGCTTTGTTCGCCCTAAGTTGGCAGGGTATGCCCGGACGTGGGTCCCTTGCTCACTTTGCCACTGGATTCAGGCTAGCGTGGCTGATGAAGGGTGTTATCCAGAAACCGGTCCCAGGATGCTTGTTCCCGGTTCAAGGAAGACCTGGCTTGGTAGTTCGGGCTGGACTGTTCCCATGAGGCACAGGGGCAAGACTTATTTGCATATAGCTGGGTCTGAACTGAGGTGGTGAAGTAAGCTGAAGAATGATGATGGATTCAACCCAGATCAGTGACTGGGGGTGAGTGTCTGAAAGGTTTCAGAGATCCGTACATCATCTCCTTGTGTTAGCTTTGTTTGCCCTAAGTTGGCAGGGTATGCCCGGACGTGGGCCCCTTGCTCACTTTGCCACTGGATTCAAGCTAGGCTGGCTGATGGAGGGTGTTACCCAGAAACCGGTCCCAGGATGCCTGTTTCCGGTTCAGGTAAGACCTGGCTTGGTAGTTCCGGCTGGACTTTTCCCATGAGGCACAGGGGCAAGATTGATTTGCATATAGCTGGGTCTGAACTGAGGTGGCGAAGTGAGCTGAAGAATGATGATGAATTCAACCCAGATCTGTGACTGGGGATGAGTGTCTGAAAAGTTTCAGAGATCCGTCCATCATCTCCTTGTGTTAGCTTTGTTCGCCCTAACTTGGCAGGGTATGCCCGGACGTTGGTCCCTTGCTCACTTTGCCACTGGATTCAAGCTAGGCTGGCTGATTGAGAGTGTTACCCACAAACCGGCCCCAGGATGATTATTCCGGTTCAGGGAAGACCAGGCTTGGTAGTTCGGGCTGGACTGTTCCCATGAGGCACAGGGTCAAGATTGATTTGCATATAGCTGGGTCTGAACTGGGGAGGCGAAGTGAGCTGAAGAATGAGGACGGATTCAATCCAGAGCTGTGACTGGGGGTGAGTGTCAGAAAAGTTTCAGCGCTCCGTCCTTCATCTCCTTGTGATTGCTTTGTTCGCCCTAAGTTGGCAGGGTATGCCCAGACATGGGTCCCTTGCTCACTTTGCCACTAGATTCAAGGTAGCCTGGCAGATGAAGGGTGTTACCCGGAAACCGGTCCCAGGATGCCTGTTTCCGGTTCAGGGAAGACCTGGCTTGCTAGTTCGGGCTGGACTGTTCCCATGAGGCATAGAGTCCAGACTGATTTGCATATAGCTGGGTCTGAACTGAGGTGTCGAAGTGAGCTGAAGAATGATGACGGATTCAACCTAGATCTGTGACTGGGGGTGAGTGTCTGAAACGTTTCAGCGCTCCATCCATCATCTCCTTGTGTTAGCTTTGTTCGCCCTAAGTTGGTAGGGTATGCCCGGACGCGGGTCGCTTGCTCACTTTGCCATTGGATTCAAGCTAGCCTGGCTGATGAAGGGTGTTACCCAGAAACCGGTCCCAGGATGCTTGTTTACGTTTCAGGGAAGACCTGGCTTGGTAGTTCGACCTGGACTGTTCACATGAGGCACAGGGTCAAGAATGATTTGCATATCGCTGGGTCTGAACTGAGGTGGCGAAGTGAGCTGAAGAATGATGACAGATTCAACCCAGATCTGTGACTGGGGGTGAGTGTCGGAAAAGTTTCAGCGCTCCGTCCATCATCTCCTTGCGTTAGCTTTGTTCGCCCTAAGTTGGCAGGGTATGCCCGGACGCAGGTCCCTTGCTCACTTTGCCATTGGATTCAATCAAGCCTGGCTGATGAAGGGTGTTACCCAGAAACCGGTCCCAGGATGCTTGTTTACGTTTCAGGGAAGACCTGGCTTGGTAGTTCGACCTGGACTGTTCACATGAGGCACAGGGTCAAGAATGATTTGCATATCGCTGGGTCTGAACTGAGGTGGCGAAGTGAGCTGAAGAATGATGACAGATTCAACCCAGATCTGTGACTGGGGGTGAGTGTCTGAAAAGTTTCAGTGCTCCGTCCATCATCTCCTTGTGTTTGCTTTGTTCGCCCTAAGTTGGCAGGATATGCCCAGACATGGGTCCCTTGCTCACTTTGCCACTGGATTCAGGGTAGACTGGCTGAAGAAGGGTGTTACCCAGAAACCGGTCCCAGGATGCCTGTTTCCGGTTCAGGGAAGACCGGGCTTGGTAGTTCGGGCTGGACTGTTCCCATGAGGCACCGGGTCAAGACTGATTTGCATATAGCTGGATCTGAACTGAGGTGGTGAAGTGAGCTGAAGAATGATGACGGATCCAACCCAGATCTGTGACTGGGGGTGAGGGTCTGAAAAGTTTCAGGTCTCTGTCCATCATCTCCTTGTGTTTGCTTTGTGCACCCTAAGTTGGCAGGGTATGCACAGACGTGGGTCCCTTGCTCACTTTGCCACTGGATTCAAGGTAGCCTGGCTTATGAAGGGTGTTACCCAGGAACCGGTCCCATGATGCTTGTTTCCGGTTCAGGGAAGACCTGGCTTGGTATTTCAGGCTGGACTGTTCCCATGAGGCACAGAGTCCAGACTGATTTGCATATAGCTGGGTCTGAACTGAGGTGGCGAAGGGAGCTGAAGAATGATGATGGATTCAACCCAGATCTGTGACTGGGGGTGAGTGTCTGAAAAGTTTCAGAGATCCGTCCATTATCTCCTTGTGTTAGCTTTGTTCGCCCTAAGTTGGCAGGGTATGCCCGGACGTGGGTCCCTTGCTCACTTTGCCACTGGATTCAAGGTAGCCTGGCAGATGAAGGGTCTTACCCAGGATGCCTGTTTCCGGTTCAGGGAAGACCTGGCTTGGTACTTCGGGATAGACTGTTCCCATGAGGCACAGGGTCAAAACTGATTTGCATTGAGCTGGGTCTGAGCTGAGGTGGCAAAGTGAGCTGAAGAATGATGATGGATTCAACCCAGATCTGTAACTGGGCGTGAGTATCTGAAAAGTTTCAGTGCTCCGTCCATCATCTGCTTGTGTTTCCTTTGTTCGCCCTAAGCTGGCAGGCAATGCCCAAACGTGGGTCCCTTGCTCACTTTGCCACTGGATTCAGGCTAGCCTGGCTGAAGAAGGGTGTTACCCAGAAACCGGTCCCAGGATGCTTGTTTCCATTTCAGGAAAGACCTGGCTTGGTAGTTTGGGCTGGACTGTTCCCATGAGGCACCGGGTCAAGACTGATTTGCATATAGCTGGGTCTGAACTGAGGTGGCGAAGTGAGCTGAAGAATGTTGATGGATTCAACCCAGATCTGTGACTGGGAGTGAGTGTCTGAAAAGTTTCAGAGATCCGTCCATCATCTCCTTGTGTTAGCTTTGTTCGCCCTAAGTTGGCAGGGTATGCCCGGACGTGGGTCCCTTGCTCACTTTGCCACTGGATTCAGGCTAGCGTGGCTGATGAAGGGTGTTATCCAGAAACCGGTCCCAGGATGCTTGTTCCCGGTTCAAGGAAGACCTGGCTTGGTAGTTCGGGCTGGACTGTTCCCATGAGGCACAGGGGCAAGACTTATTTGCATATAGCTGGGTCTGAACTGAGGTGGTGAAGTAAGCTGAAGAACGATGATGGATTCAACCCAGATCAGTGACTGGGGGTGAGTGTCTGAAAGGTTTCAGAGATCCGTACATCATCTCCTTGTGTTAGCTTTGTTTGCCCTAAGTTGGCAGGGTATGCCCGGACGTGGGTCCCTTGCTCACTTTGCCACTGGATTCAAGCTAGGCTGGCTGATGGAGGGTGTTACCCAGAAACCGGTCCCAGGATGCCTGTTTCCGGTTCAGGTAAGACCTGGCTTGGTAGTTCCGGCTGGACTTTTCCCATGAGGCACAGGGGCAAGATTGATTTGCATATAGCTGGGTCTGAACTGAGGTGGCGAAGTGAGCTGAAGAATGATGATGAATTCAACCCAGATCTGTGACTGGGGATGAGTGTCTGAAAAGTTTCAGAGATCCGTCCATCATCTCCTTGTGTTAGCTTTGTTCGCCCTAACTTGGCAGGGTATGCCCGGACGTTGGTCCCTTGCTCACTTTGCCACTGGATTCAAGCTAGGCTGGCTGATTGAGAGTGTTACCCACAAACCGGCCCCAGGATGATTATTCCGGTTCAGGGAAGACCAGGCTTGGTAGTTCGGGCTGGACTGTTCCCATGAGGCACAGGGTCAAGATTGATTTGCATATAGCTGGGTCTGAACTGGGGAGGCGAAGTGAGCTGAAGAATGAGGACGGATTCAATCCAGAGCTGTGACTGGGGGTGAGTGTCAGAAAAGTTTCAGCGCTCCGTCCTTCATCTCCTTGTGATTGCTTTGTTCGCCCTAAGTTGGCAGGGTATGCCCAGACATGGGTCCCTTGCTCACTTTGCCACTAGATTCAAGGTAGCCTGGCAGATGAAGGGTGTTACCCGGAAACCGGTCCCAGGATGCCTGTTTCCGGTTCAGGGAAGACCTGGCTTGCTAGTTCGGGCTGGACTGTTCCCATGAGGCATAGAGTCCAGACTGATTTGCATATAGCTGGGTCTGAACTGAGGTGTCGAAGTGAGCTGAAGAATGATGACGGATTCAACCTAGATCTGTGACTGGGGGTGAGTGTCTGAAACGTTTCAGCGCTCCATCCATCATCTCCTTGTGTTAGCTTTGTTCGCCCTAAGTTGGTAGGGTATGCCCGGACGCGGGTCGCTTGCTCACTTTGCCATTGGATTCAAGATAGCCTGGCTGATGAAGGGTGTTACCCAGAAACCGGTCCCAGGATGCTTGTTTACGTTTCAGGGAAGACCTGGCTTGGTAGTTCGACCTGGACTGTTCACATGAGGCACAGGGTCAAGAATGATTTGCATATCGCTGGGTCTGAACTGAGGTGGCGAAGTGAGCTGAAGAATGATGACAGATTCAACCCAGATCTGTGACTGGGGGTGAGTGTCGGAAAAGTTTCAGCGCTCCGTCCATCATCTCCTTGCGTTAGCTTTGTTCGCCCTAAGTTGGCAGGGTATGCCCGGACGCAGGTCCCTTGCTCACTTTGCCATTGGATTCAATCAAGCCTGGCTGATGAAGGGTGTTACGCAGAAACCGGTCCCAGGATGCTTGTTTACGTTTCAGGGAAGACCTGGCTTGGTAGTTCGACCTGGACTGTTCACATGAGGCACAGGGTCAAGAATGATTTGCATGTAGCTGGATCTGAACTGAGGTGGTGAAGTGAGCTGAAGAATGATGACAGATCCAACCCAGATCTGTGACTGGGGGTGAGGGTCTGAAAAGTTTCAGGTCTCTGTCCATCATCTCCTTGTGTTTGCTTTGTGCACCCTAAGTTGGCAGGGTATGCACAGACGTGGGTCCCTTGCTCACTTTGCCACTGGATTCAAGGTAGCCTGGCTGATGAAGGGTGTTACCCAGGAACCGGACCCATGATGCTTGTTTCCGGTTCAGGGAAGACCTGGCTTGGTAGTTCAGGCTGGACTGTTCCCATGAGGCACAGAGTCCAGACTGATTTGCATATAGCTGGGTCTGAACTGAGGTGGCGAAGGGAGCTGAAGAATGATGATGGATTCAACCCAGATCTGTGACTGGGGGTGAGTGTCTGAAAAGTTTCAGAGATCCGTCCATTATCTCCTTGTGTTAGCTTTGTTCGCCCTAAGTTGGCAGGGTATGCCCGGACGTGGGTCCCTTGCTCACTTTGCCACTGGATTCAAGGTAGCCTGGCAGATGAAGGGTCTTACCCAGGATGCCTGTTTCCGGTTCAGGGAAGACCTGGCTTGGTACTTCGGGATAGACTGTTCCCATGAGGCACAGGGTCAAAACTGATTTGCATTAAGCTGGGTCTGAGCTGAGGTGGCAAAGTGAGCTGAAGAATGATGATGGATTCAACCCAGATCTGTAACTTGACGTGAGTGTCTGAAAAGCTTCAGTGCTCCGTCCATCATCTGCTTGTGTTTGCTTTGTTCACCCTAAGCTGGCAGGGTATGCCCAAACGTGGGTTCTTTGCTCACTTTGCCACTAGATTCAGGCTAGCCTGGCTGAAGAAGGGTGTTACCCAGAAACCGGTCCCAGGATGCTTGTTTGCGTTTCAGGGAAGACCTGGCTTGGTAGTTTGGGCTGTACCGTTCCCACGAGGCACCGGGTCAAGACTGATTTGCATATAGCTGGATCTGAACTGAGGTGGTGAAGTGAGCTGAAGAATGATGACGGATCCAACCCAGATCTGAGACTGAGGGTGAGTATCTGAAAAGTTTCAGCGCTTCGTCCATCATCTCCTTGTGTTTGCTTTGTTCGCCCTAAGCTGGCAGGGTATGCCCAGAAGTGGGTCCCTTGCCCCAGAAGTGGGTCCCTTGCTCACTTTGCCACTGGATTAAAGCTAGACTGGCTGCTGAAGGGTGTTACCCAGAAACCGGTCCCAAGATGCTTTTTTAAGGTTCAGAGAAGACCTGGCTTGGTAGTTCGGGCTCGACTGTTCACATGAGGCACAGGGTTAAGACTGATTTGCATATAGATGGGTCTGAACTGAGGTGGCGAAGTGAGCTGAAGAATGATGACAGATTCAACCCAGATCTGTGACTGGGGGTGAGTGTCGGAAAAGTTTCAGCGCTCCGTCCATCATCTCCTTGTGTTTGCTTTGTTTGCCCTAAGTTGGCAGGGTATTACCCAGACGTGGATCCCTTGCTCACTTTGCCACTGGAGTCAAGCTAGCCTGGCTGATGAAGGGTGTTACCCAGAAACCGGTCCCAGGATGCTTTTTTCCGGTTCAGGGAAGACCTGACTTGGTAGTTCGGGCTAGACTGTTACCATGAGGCACAGGGTCAAGAATGATTTGCATATCGCTGGGTCTGAACTGAGGTGGCGACGTGAGCTGAAGAATGATGACGGATCCAACCCAGATCTGTGACTGGGGGTGAGGGTCGGAAAAGTTTCAACGCTCCGTCCATCATCTCCTTGTGTTTGCTTTGTGCACCCTAAGTTGGCAGGGTATGGCCAGACGTGGGTCGCTTGCTCACTTTGCCACTGGATTCAAGGTAGCCTGGCAGATAAAGGGTGTTACCCAGAAACCGGTCTTACCCAGGATGCCTTTTTCCGGTTCAGGGAAGACCTGGCTTGATACTTCGGGATAGACTGTTCCCATGAGGCACAGGGTCAAAACTGATTTGCATTGAGCTGGGTCTGAGCTGAGGTGGCGAAGTGAGCTGAAGAATGATGATGGATTCAACCCAGATCTGTAACTGGGCGTGAGTGTCTGAAACGTTTCAGTGCTCCGTCCATCATCTGCTTGTGTTTGCTTTGTTCACCCTAAACTGGCATGGTATGCCCAGACGTGGGTCCCTTGCTCACTTTGCCACTGGATTAAAGTTAGCCTGGCAGATAAAGGGTGTTACCCAGAAACCGGTCCCAAGATGCTTTTTTAAGGTTCAGAGAAGATCTGGCTTGGTAGTTCGGGCTGGACTGTTCTCATGAGGCACAGGGTCAAGACTGATTTGCATATAGCTGGGTCCGAACTGAGGTGGCGAAGTGAGCGGAAGAATGATAATGGATTCAACCCAGATCTGTGACTGGGGGTGAGTGTTTGAAAAGTTTCAGCGCTCCGTCAATCATCTCCTTGTGTTTGCTTTGTAAACCTTAAGTTGGCAGGGTATGCCCAGACGTGGGTCCCTTGCTCACTTTGCCACTGGATTCACGCTAGACTGCCTGAAGAAGGGTGTTACCCAGAAACCGGTCCCAGGATGCTTGTTTCCGGTTCAGGGAAGACCTGGATTGGTAGTTCGGGCTGGACTGTTCCCATGAGGCACCGGGTCAAGACTCATTTACATATAGCTGGATCTGAACTGAGGTGGTGAAGTGAGCTGAAGAATGATGACGGATCAAACCCAGATCTGTGACTGAGGGTGAGGGTCTGAAAAGTTTCAGCGCTCCGTCCATCATCTCCTTGTGTTAGCTTTGTTCACCCTAAGTTGGCATGGTATGCCCGGACGCGGGTCCCTTGCTCACTTTGCCATTGGATTCAAGTTAGCCTGGCTGATGAAGGGTGTTACCCAGAAAGCGGTCCCAGGATGCCTGTTTCCGGTTCAGGGAAGACCTGGCTTGGTAGTTCGGGATAGACTGTTCCCATGAGGCACAGGGTCAAAACTGATTTGCATTGAGCTGGGTCTGAGCTGAGGTGGCAAAGTGAGCTGAAGAATGATGATGGATTCAACCCAGATCTGTAACTGGGCGTGAGTGTCTGAAAAGTTTCAGTGCTCCGTCCATCATCTGCTTGTGTTTCCTTTGTTCGCCCTAAGCTGGCAGGCAATGCCCAAACGTGGGTCCCTTGCTCACTTTGCCACTGGATTCAGGCTAGCCTGGCTGAAGAAGGGTGTTACCCATAAACCGGTCCCAGGATGCTTGTTTCCATTTCAGGAAAGACCTGGCTTGGTAGTTTGGGCTGGACTGTTCCCATGAGGCACCGGGTCAAGACTGATTTGCATATAGCTGGGTCTGAACTGAGGTGGCGAAGTGAGCTGAAGAATTTTGATGGATTCAACCCAGATCTGTGACTGGGAGTGAGTGTCTGAAAAGTTTCAGAGATCCGTCCATCATCTCCTTGTGTTAGCTTTGTTCGCCCTAAGTTGGCAGGGTATGCCCGGACGTGGGTCCCTTGCTCACTTTGCCACTGGATTCAGGCTAGCGTGGCTGATGAAGGGTGTTATCCAGAAACCGGTTCCAGGATGCTTGTTCCCGGTTCAAGGAAGACCTGGCTTGGTAGTTCGGGCTGGACTGTTCCCATGAGGCACAGGGGCAAGACTTATTTGCATATAGCTGGGTCTGAACTGAGGTGGTGAAGTAAGCTGAAGAATGATGATGGATTCAACCCAGATCAGTGACTGGGGGTGAGTGTCTGAAAGGTTTCAGAGATCCGTACATCATCTCCTTGTGTTAGCTTTGTTTGCCCTAAGTTGGCAGGGTATGCCCGGACGTGGGTCCCTTGCTCACTTTGCCACTGGATTCAAGCTAGGCTGGCTGATGGAGGGTGTTACCCAGAAACCGGTCCCAGGATGCCTGTTTCCGGTTCAGGTAAGACCTGGCTTGGTAGTTCCGGCTGGACTTTTCCCATGAGGCACAGGGGCAAGATTGATTTGCATATAGCTGGGTCTGAACTGAGGTGGCGAAGTGAGCTGAAGAATGATGATGAATTCAACCCAGATCTGTGACTGGGGATGAGTGTCTGAAAAGTTTCAGAGATCCGTCCATCATCTCCTTGTGTTAGCTTTGTTCGCCCTAACTTGGCAGGGTATGCCCGGACGTTGGTCCCTTGCTCACTTTGCCACTGGATTCAAGCTAGGCTGGCTGATTGAGAGTGTTACCCACAAACCGGCCCCAGGATGATTATTCCGGTTCAGGGAAGACCAGGCTTGGTAGTTCGGGCTGGACTGTTCCCATGAGGCACAGGGTCAAGATTGATTTGCATATAGCTGGGTCTGAACTGGGGAGGCGAAGTGAGCTGAAGAATGAGGACGGATTCAATCCAGAGCTGTGACTGGGGGTGAGTGTCAGAAAAGTTTCAGCGCTCCGTCCTTCATCTCCTTGTGATTGCTTTGTTCGCCCTAAGTTGGCAGGGTATGCCCAGACATGGGTCCCTTGCTCACTTTGCCACTAGATTCAAGGTAGCCTGGCAGATGAAGGGTGTTACCCGGAAACCGGTCCCAGGATGCCTGTTTCCGGTTCAGGGAAGACCTGGCTTGCTAGTTCGGGCTGGACTGTTCCCATGAGGCATAGAGTCCAGACTGATTTGCATATAGCTGGGTCTGAACTGAGGTGTCGAAGTGAGCTGAAGAATGATGACGGATTCAACCTAGATCTGTGACTGGGGGTGAGTGTCTGAAACGTTTCAGCGCTCCATCCATCATCTCCTTGTGTTAGCTTTGTTCGCCCTAAGTTGGTAGGGTATGCCCGGACGCGGGTCGCTTGCTCACTTTGCCATTGGATTCAAGCTAGCCTGGCTGATGAAGGGTGTTACCCAGAAACCGGTCCCAGGATGCTTGTTTACGTTTCAGGGAAGACCTGGCTTGGTAGTTCGACCTGGACTGTTCACATGAGGCACAGGGCCAAGAATGATTTGCATATCGCTGGGTCTGAACTGAGGTGGCGAAGTGAGCTGAAGAATGATGACAGATTCAACCCAGATCTGTGACTGGGGGTGAGTGTCGGAAAAGTTTCAGCGCTCCGTCCATCATCTCCTTGCGTTAGCTTTGTTCGCCCTAAGTTGGCAGGGTATGCCCGGACGCAGGTCCCTTGCTCACTTTGCCATTGGATTCAATCAAGCCTGGCTGATGAAGGGTGTTACCCAGAAACCGGTCCCAGGATGCTTGTTTACGTTTCAGGGAAGACCTGGCTTGGTAGTTCGACCTGGACTGTTCACATGAGGCACAGGGTCAAGAATGATTTGCATATCGCTGGGTCTGAACTGAGGTGGCGAAGTGAGCTGAAGAATGATGACAGATTCAACCCAGATCTGTGACTGGGGGTGAGTGTCTGAAAAGTTTCAGTGCTCCGTCCATCATCTCCTTGTGTTTGCTTTGTTCGCCCTAAGTTGGCAGGATATGCCCAGACGTGGGTCCCTTGCTCACTTTGCCACTGGATTCAGGGTAGACTGGCTGAAGAAGGGTGTTACCCAGAAACCGGTCCCAGGATGCCTGTTTCCGGTTCAGGGAAGACCGGGCTTGGTAGTTCGGGCTGGACTGTTCCCATGAGGCACCGGGTCAAGACTGATTTGCATATAGCTGGATCTGAACTGAGGTGGTGAAGTGAGCTGAAGAATGATGACGGATCCAACCCAGATCTGTGACTGGGGGTGAGGGTCTGAAAAGTTTCAGGTCTCTGTCCATCATCTCCTTGTGTTTGCTTTGTGCACCCTAAGTTGGCAGGGTATGCACAGACGTGGGTCCCTTGCTCACTTTGCCACTGGATTCAAGGTAGCCTGGCTTATGAAGGGTGTTACCCAGGAACCGGTCCCATGATGCTTGTTTCCGGTTCAGGGAAGACCTGGCTTGGTATTTCAGGCTGGACTGTTCCCATGAGGCACAGAGTCCAGACTGATTTGCATATAGCTGGGTCTGAACTGAGGTGGCGAAGGGAGCTGAAGAATGATGATGGATTCAACCCAGATCTGTGACTGGGGGTGAGTGTCTGAAAAGTTTCAGAGATCCGTCCATTATCTCCTTGTGTTAGCTTTGTTCGCCCTAAGTTGGCAGGGTATGCCCGGACGTGGGTCCCTTGCTCACTTTGCCACTGGATTCAAGGTAGCCTGGCAGATGAAGGGTCTTACCCAGGATGCCTGTTTCCGGTTCAGGGAAGACCTGGCTTGGTACTTCGGGATAGACTGTTCCCATGAGGCACAGGGTCAAAACTGATTTGCATTGAGCTGGGTCTGAGCTGAGGTGGCAAAGTGAGCTGAAGAATGATGATGGATTCAACCCAGATCTGTAACTGGGCGTGAGTGTCTGAAAAGTTTCAGTGCTCCGTCCATCATCTGCTTGTGTTTCCTTTGTTCGCCCTAAGCTGGCAGGCAATGCCCAAACGTGGGTCCCTTGCTCACTTTGCCACTGGATTCAGGCTAGCCTGGCTGAAGAAGGGTGTTACCCAGAAACCGGTCCCAGGATGCTTGTTTCCATTTCAGGAAAGACCTGGCTTGGTAGTTTGGGCTGGACTGTTCCCATGAGGCACCGGGTCAAGACTGATTTGCATATAGCTGGGTCTGAACTGAGGTGGCGAAGTGAGCTGAAGAATGTTGATGGATTCAACCCAGATCTGTGACTGGGAGTGAGTGTCTGAAAAGTTTCAGAGATCCGTCCATCATCTCCTTGTGTTAGCTTTGTTCGCCCTAAGTTGGCAGGGTATGCCCGGACGTGGGTCCCTTGCTCACTTTGCCACTGGATTCAGGCTAGCGTGGCTGATGAAGGGTGTTATCCAGAAACCGGTCCCAGGATGCTTGTTCCCGGTTCAAGGAAGACCTGGCTTGGTAGTTCGGGCTGGACTGTTCCCATGAGGCACAGGGGCAAGACTTATTTGCATATAGCTGGGTCTGAACTGAGGTGGTGAAGTAAGCTGAAGAACGATGATAGATTCAACCCAGATCAGTGACTGGGGGTGAGTGTCTGAAAGGTTTCAGAGATCCGTACATCATCTCCTTGTGTTAGCTTTGTTTGCCCTAAGTTGGCAGGGTATGCCCGGACGTGGGTCCCTTGCTCACTTTGCCACTGGATTCAAGCTAGGCTGGCTGATGGAGGGTGTTACCCAGAAACCGGTCCCAGGATGCCTGTTTCCGGTTCAGGTAAGACCTGGCTTGGTAGTTCCGGCTGGACTTTTCCCATGAGGCACAGGGGCAAGATTGATTTGCATATAGCTGGGTCTGAACTGAGGTGGCGAAGTGAGCTGAAGAATGATGATGAATTCAACCCAGATCTGTGACTGGGGATGAGTGTCTGAAAAGTTTCAGAGATCCGTCCATCATCTCCTTGTGTTAGCTTTGTTCGCCCTAACTTGGCAGGGTATGCCCGGACGTTGGTCCCTTGCTCACTTTGCCACTGGATTCAAGCTAGGCTGGCTGATTGAGAGTGTTACCCACAAACCGGCCCCAGGATGATTATTCCGGTTCAGGGAAGACCAGGCTTGGTAGTTCGGGCTGGACTGTTCCCATGAGGCACAGGGTCAAGATTGATTTGCATATAGCTGGGTCTGAACTGGGGAGGCGAAGTGAGCTGAAGAATGAGGACGGATTCAATCCAGAGCTGTGACTGGGGGTGAGTGTCAGAAAAGTTTCAGCGCTCCGTCCTTCATCTCCTTGTGATTGCTTTGTTCGCCCTAAGTTGGCAGGGTATGCCCAGACATGGGTCCCTTGCTCACTTTGCCACTAGATTCAAGGTAGCCTGGCAGATGAAGGGTGTTACCCGGAAACCGGTCCCAGGATGCCTGTTTCCGGTTCAGGGAAGACCTGGCTTGCTAGTTCGGGCTGGACTGTTCCCATGAGGCATAGAGTCCAGACTGATTTGCATATAGCTGGGTCTGAACTGAGGTGTCGAAGTGAGCTGAAGAATGATGACGGATTCAACCTAGATCTGTGACTGGGGGTGAGTGTCTGAAACGTTTCAGCGCTCCATCCATCATCTCCTTGTGTTAGCTTTGTTCGCCCTAAGTTGGTAGGGTATGCCCGGACGCGGGTCGCTTGCTCACTTTGCCATTGGATTCAAGCTAGCCTGGCTGATGAAGGGTGTTACCCAGAAACCGGTCCCAGGATGCTTGTTTACGTTTCAGGGAAGACCTGGCTTGGTAGTTCGACCTGGACTGTTCACATGAGGCACAGGGTCAAGAATGATTTGCATATCGCTGGGTCTGAACTGAGGTGGCGAAGTGAGCTGAAGAATGATGACAGATTCAACCCAGATCTGTGACTGGGGGTGAGTGTCGGAAAAGTTTCAGCGCTCCGTCCATCATCTCCTTGCGTTAGCTTTGTTCGCCCTAAGTTGGCAGGGTATGCCCGGACGCAGGTCCCTTGCTCACTTTGCCATTGGATTCAATCAAGCCTGGCTGATGAAGGGTGTTACCCAGAAACCGGTCCCAGGATGCTTGTTTACGTTTCAGGGAAGACCTGGCTTGGTAGTTCGACCTGGACTGTTCACATGAGGCACAGGGTCAAGAATGATTTGCATATCGCTGGGTCTGAACTGAGGTGGCGAAGTGAGCTGAAGAATGATGACAGATTCAACCCAGATCTGTGACTGGGGGTGAGTGTCTGAAAAGTTTCAGTGCTCCGTCCATCATCTCCTTGTGTTTGCTTTGTTCGCCCTAAGTTGGCAGGGTATGCCCAGACGTGGGTCCCTTGCTCACTGTGCCACTGGATTCAGGGTAGACTGGCTGAAGAAGGGTGTTACCCAGAAACCGGTCCCAGGATGCCTGTTTCCGGTTCAGGGAAGACCGGGCTTGGTAGTTCGGGCTGGACTGTTCCCATGAGGCACCGGGTCAAGACTGATTTGCATATAGCTGGATCTGAACTGAGGTGGTGAAGTTAGCTGAAGAATGATGACGGATCCAACCCAGATCTGTGACTGGGGGTGAGGGTCTGAAAAGTTTCAGGTCTCTGTCCATCATCTCCTTGTGTTTGCTTTGTGCACCCTAAGTTGGCAGGGTATGCACAGACGTGGGTCCCTTGCTCACTTTGCCACTGGATTCAAGGTAGCCTGGCTTATGAAGGGTGTTACCCAGGAACCGGTCCCATGATGCTTGTTTCCGGTTCAGGGAAGACCTGGCTTGGTATTTCAGGCTGGACTGTTCCCATGAGGCACAGAGTCCAGACTGATTTGCATATAGCTGGGTCTGAACTGAGGTGGCGAAGGGAGCTGAAGAATGATGATGGATTCAACCCAGATCTGTGACTGGGGGTGAGTGTCTGAAAAGTTTCAGAGATCCGTCCATTATCTCCTTGTGTTAGCTTTGTTCGCCCTAAGTTGGCAGGGTATGCCCGGACGTGGGTCCCTTGCTCACTTTGCCACTGGATTCAAGGTAGCCTGGCAGATGAAGGGTCTTACCCAGGATGCCTGTTTCCGGTTCAGGGAAGACCTGGCTTGGTACTTCGGGATAGACTGTTCCCATGAGGCACAGGGTCAAAACTGATTTGCATTGAGCTGGGTCTGAGCTGAGGTGGCAAAGTGAGCTGAAGAATGATGATGGATTCAACCCAGATCTGTAACTGGGCGTGAGTGTCTGAAAAGCTTCAGTGCTCCGTCCATCATCTGCTTGTGTTTGCTTTGTTCGCCCTAAGCTGGCAGGGTATGCCCAAACGTGGGTTCCTTGCTCACTTTGCCACTAGATTCAGGCTAGCCTGGCTGAAGAAGGCTGTTACCCAGAAACCGGTCCCAGGATGCTTGTTTCCGTTTCAGGGAAGACCTGGCTTGGTAGTTTGGGCTGTACTGTTCCCATGAGGCACAGGGTCAAAACTGATTTGCATTGAGCTGGGTCTGAGCTGAGGTGGCAAAGTGAGCTGAAGAATGATGATGGATTTAACCCAGATCTGTAACTGGGCGTGAGTGTCTGAAAAGCTTCAGTGCTCCGTCCATCATCTGCTTGTGTTTGCTTTGTTCGCCCTAAGCTGGCAGGGTATGCCCAAACGTGGGTTCCTTGCTCACTTTGCCACTAGATTCAGGCTAGCCTGGCTGAAGAACGGTGTTACCCAGAAACCGGTCCCAGGATGCTTTTTTAAGGTTCAGAGAAGACCTGGCTTGGTAGTTCGGGCTGAACTGTTCTCATGAGGCACAGGGTCAAGACTGATTTGCATATAGCTGGGTCCGAACTGAGGTGGCAAAGTGAGCGGAAGAATGATAATGGATTCAACCCAGATCTGTGACTGGGGGTGAGTGTTTGAAAAGTTTCAGCGCTCCATCAATCATCACCTTGTGTTTGCTTTGTTCGCCCTAAGTTGGCTGGGTATACCCAGATGTGGGTCCCTTGCTCACTTTGCCACTAGATTCAAGCTAGCCTGGCTGATGAAGGGTATTACCCAGAAACCGGTCGCAGGATGCCTGTTTCGGGTTCAAGGAAGACCTGGCTTGGTAGTTCGGGATAGACTGTTCTCATGAGGCACAGGGTCAAGACTGATTTGCATATAGCTGAGTCCGAACTGAGGTGGCGAAGTGAGAGGAAGAATGATAATGGATTCAACCCAGATCTGTGACTAGGGGTGAGTGTTTGAAAAGTTTCAGCGCTCTGTCAATCATCACCTTGTGTTTGCTTTGTTCGCCCTAAGTTGGCTGGGTATACCCAGATGTGGGTCCCTTGCTCACTTTGCCACTGGATTCAGGCTAGACTGGCTGAAGAAGGGTGTTACCCAGAAACCGGTCCCAGGATGCTTGTTTCCGGTTCAGGGAAGACCTGGCTTGGTACTTCGGGATAGACTGTTCCCATGAGGCACAGGGTCAAAACTGATTTGCATTGAGCTGGGTCTGAGCTGAGGTGGCAAAGTGAGCTGAAGAATGATGATGGATTCAACCCAGATCTGTAACTGGGCGTGAGTGTCTGAAAAGCTTCAGTGCTCCGTCCATCATCTGCTTGTGTTTGCTTTGTTCGCCCTAAGCTGGCAGGGTATGCCCAAACGTGGGTTCCTTGCTCACTTTGCCACTAGATTCAGGCTAGCCTGGCTGAAGAAGGCTGTTACCCAGAAACCGGTCCCAGGATGCTTGTTTCCGTTTCAGGGAAGACCTGGCTTGGTAGTTTGGGCTGTACTGTTCCCATGAGGCACAGGGTCAAAACTGATTTGCATTGAGCTGGGTCTGAGCTGAGGTGGCAAAGTGAGCTGAAGAATGATGATGGATTCAACCCAGATCTGTAACTGGGCGTGAGTGTCTGAAAAGCTTCAGTGCTCCGTCCATCATCTGCTTGTGTTTGCTTTGTTCGCCCTAAGCTGGCAGGGTATGCCCAAACGTGGGTTCCTTGCTCACTTTGCCACTAGATTCAGGCTAGCCTGGCTGAAGAACGGTGTTACCCAGAAACCGGTCCCAGGATGCTTTTTTAAGGTTCAGAGAAGACCTGGCTTGGTAGTTCGGGCTGAACTGTTCTCATGAGGCACAGGGTCAAGACTGATTTGCATATAGCTGGGTCCGAACTGAGGTGGCAAAGTGAGCGGAAGAATGATAATGGATTCAACCCAGATCTGTGACTGGGGGTGAGTGTTTGAAAAGTTTCAGCGCTCCATCAATCATCACCTTGTGTTTGCTTTGTTCGCCCTAAGTTGGCTGGGTATACCCAGATGTGGGTCCCTTGCTCACTTTGCCACTAGATTCAAGCTAGCCTGGCTGATGAAGGGTATTACCCAGAAACCGGTCCCAGGATGCCTGTTTCGGGTTCAAGGAAGACCTGGCTTGGTAGTTCGGGATAGACTGTTCTCATGAGGCACAGGGTCAAGACTGATTTGCATATAGCTGAGTCCGAACTGAGGTGGCGAAGTGAGAGGAAGAATGATAATGGATTCAACCCAGATTTGTGACTAGGGGTGAGTGTTTGAAAAGTTTCAGCGCTCTGTCAATCATCACCTTGTGTTTGCTTTGTTCGCCCTAAGTTGGCTGGGTATACCCAGATGTGGGTCCCTTGCTCACTTTGCCACTGGATTCAGGCTAGACTGGCTGAAGAAGGGTGTTACCCAGAAACCGGTCCCAGGATGCTTGTTTCCGGTTCAGGGAAGACCTGGCTTGGTAGTTCGGGCTGGACTGTTCCCATGAGGCACCGGGTCAAGATTGATTTGCATATAGCTGGGTCTGAACTGAGGTGGCTAAGTGAGCTGAAGAATGAGGACGGATTCAACCCAGATCTGTGACTAGGGGTGAGTGTCTGAAACGTTTCAGTGCTCCGTCCATCATCTCCTTGTGTTAGCTTTGTTCGCCCTAAGTTGGTAGGGTATGCCCGGACGCGGGTCCCTTGCTCACTTTGCCATTGGATTCAGCTAGCCTGGCTGATGAAGGGTGTTACCGAGAAACCGGTCCCAGGATGCTTGTTTTCGGTTCAGGAAGACCTGGCTTGGTAGTTCGGTCTCGACTGCTCACATGAGGCACAGGGTCAAGACTGATTTGCATATAGCTGGGTCTGAACTGAGGTGGCGAAGTGAGCTGAAGAATGATGACGGATCCAACCCAGATCTGTGACTGGGGGTGAGGGTCTGAAAAGTTTCAGCGCTCCGTCCATCATCTCCTTGTGTTTGATTTGTGCACCCTAAGTTGGCAGGGTATGCCCAGACGTGGATCGCTTGCTCACTTTGCCACTGGAGTCAAGCTAGCCTGGCTGATGAAGGGTGTTACCCAGAAACCGGTCCCAGGATGCTTGTTTCCGGTTCAGGGAAGACCTGACTTGGTAGTTCGGGCTGGACTGTTACCATGAGGCACAGGGTCAAGAATGATTTGCATATCGCTGGGTCTGAATTGAGGTGGCGAAGTGAGCTGAAGAATGATGACGGATCCAACCCAGATCTGTGACTGGGGGTGAGGGTCTGAAAAGTTTCAGCGCTCCGTCCATCATCTCCTTGTGTTTGCTTTGTGCACCCCAAGTTGGCAGGGTATGCCCAGACGTGGGTCGCTTGCTCACTTTGTCACTGGATTCAAGGTAGCCTGGCAGATAAAGGGTGTTACCCAGAAACCGGTCTTACCCAGGATGCCTGTTTCCGGTTCAGGGAAGACCTGGCTTGGTACTTCGGGATAGACTGTTCCCACGAGGCACAGGGTCAAAACTGATTTGCATTGAGCTGGGTCTGAGCTGAGGTGGCGAAGTGAGCTGAAGAATGATGATGGATTCAACCCAGATCTGTAACTGGGCGTGAGTGTCTGAAACGTTTCAGTGCTCCGTCCATCATCTGCTTGTGTTTGCTTTGTTCACCCTAAACTGGCATGGTATTCCCAGACGTGGGTCCCTTGCTCACTTTGCCACTGGATTAAAGTTAGCCTGGCAGATAAAGGGTGTTACCCAGAAACCGGTCCCAAGATGCTTTTTTAAGGTTCAGAGAAGACCTGGCTTGGTAGTTCGGGCTGGACTGTTCTCATGAGGCACAGGGTCAAGACTGATTTGCATATAGCTGGGTCCGAACTGAGGTGGCGAAGTGAGCGGAAGTATGATAATGGATTCAACCCAGATCTGTGACTGGGGGTGAGTGTTTGAAAAGTTTCAGCGCTCCGTCAATCATCTCCTTGTGTTTGCTTTGTAAACCTTAAGTTGGCAGGGTATGCCCAGACGTGGGTCCCTTGCTCACTTTGCCACTGGATTCACGCTAGACTGGCTGAAGAAGGGTGTTACCCAGAAACCGGTCCCAGGATGCTTGTTTCCGGTTCAGGGAAGACCTGGCTTGGTAGTTCGGGCTGGACTGTTCCCATGAGGCACCGGGTCAAGACTCATTTGCATATAGCTGGATCTGAACTGAGGTGGTGAAGTGAGCTGAAGAATGATGACGGATCCAACCCAGATCTGTGACTGAGGGTGAGGGTCTGAAAAGTTTCAGCGCTCCGTCCATCATCTCCTTGTGTTTGCTTTGTGCGCCCTAAGTTGGCAGGTTATGCACAGACGTGGGTCCCTTGCTCACTTTGCCACTGGATTCAAGCTAGCCTGGCTGATGAAGGGTGTTTCCCAGGAACCGGTCCCAGGATGCTTGTTTCCAGTTCAGGGAAGAACAGGCTTGGTAGTTCGGGCTGGTCTGTTCCCATGAGGCAGGGTCAAGATTGATTTGCATATAGCTGGGTCTGAACTGAGGTGGCGAAGTGAGCTGAAGAATGAGGACAGATTCAACCCAGATCTGTGACTGGGGGTGAGTGTCTGAAATGTTTCAGCGCTCCGTCCATCATCTCCTTGTGTTAGCTTTGTTCACCCTAAGTTGGCAGGGTATGCCCGGACGCGGGTCCTTGCTCACTTTGCCATTGGATTCAAGTTAGCCTGGCTGATGAAGGGTGTTACCCAGAAAGCGGTCCCAGGATGCCTGTTTCCGGTTCAGGGAAGCCCTGGCTTGGTAGTTCGGGATAGACTGTTCCCATGAGCCACAGGGTCAAAACTGATTTGCATTGAGCTGGGTCTGAGCTGAGGTGGCGAAGTGAGCGGAAGAATGATAATGGATTCAACCCAGATCTGTGACTGGGGGTGAGTGTTTGAAAAGTTTCAGCGCTCCGTCAATCATCTCCTTGTGTTTGCTTTGTATACCTTAAGTTGGCAGGGTATGCCCAGACGTGGGTCCCTTGCTCACTTTGCCACTGGATTCACGCTAGACTGGCTGAAGAAGGGTGTTACCCAGAAACCGGTCCCAGGATGCTTCTTTCCGGTTCAGGGAAGACCTGGCTTGGTAGTTCGGGCTGGACTGTTCCCACGAGGCACCGGGTCAAGACTGATTTGCATATAGCTGGATCTGAACTGAGGTGGTGAAGTGAGCTGAAGAATGATGACGGATCCAACCCAGATCTGTGACTGGGGGTGAGTATCTGAAAAGTTTCAGCGCTTCGTCCATCATCTCCTTGTGTTTGCTTTGTTCGCCCTAAGCTGGCAGGGTATGCCCAGAAGTGGGTCCCTTGCTCATTTTGCCACTGGATTAAAGCTAGCCTGGCTGATGAAGGGTATTACCCAGAAACCGGTCCCAGGATGCCTGTTTCGGGTTCAAGGAAGACCTGGCTTGGTAGTTCGGGATAGACTGTTCTCATGAGGCACAGGGTCAAGACTGATTTGCATATAGCTGAGTCCGAACTGAGGTGGCGAAGTGAGAGGAAGAATGATAATGGATTCAACCCAGATCTGTGACTAGGGGTGAGTGTTTGAAAAGTTTCAGCGCTCCGTCAATCATCTCCTTGTGTTTGCTTTGTAAACCTTAAGTTGGCAGGGTATGCCCAGACGTGGGTCCCTTGCTCACTTTGCCACTGGATTCAGGCTAGACTGGCTGAAGAAGGGTGTTACCCAGAAACCGGTCCCAGGATGCTTGTTTCCGGTTCAGGGAAGACCTGGCTTGGTAGTTCGGGCTGGACTGTTCCCATGTGGCACCGGGTCAAGATTGATTTGCATATAGCTGGGTCTGAACTGAGGTGGCTAAGTGAGCTGAAGAATGAGGACGGATTCAACCCAGATCTGTGACTGGGGGTGAGTGTCTGAAACATTTCAGCGCTCCGTCCATCATCTCCTTGTGTTAGCTTTGTTCGCCCTAAGTTGGTAGGGTATGCCCGGACGCGGGTCCCTTGCTCACTTTGCCATTGGATTCAAGCTAGCCTGGCTGATGAAGGGTGTTACCGAGAAACCGGTCCCAGGATGCTTGTTTTCGGTTCAGGAAGACCTGGCTTGGTAGTTCGGGCTCGACTGTTCACATGAGGCACAGGGTCAAGACTGATTTGCATATAGCTGGGTCTGAACTGAGGTGGCGAAGTGAGCTGAAGAATGATGACAGATTCAACCCAGATCTGTGACTGGGGGTGAGTGTCGGAAAAGTTTCAGCGCTCCGTCCATCATCTCCTTGTGTTTGCTTTGTTTGCCCTAAGTTGGCAGGGTATTACCCAGACGTGGGTCCCTTGCTCACTTTGCCACTGGAGTCAAGCTAGCCTGGCTGATGAAGGGTGTTACCCAGAAACCGGTCCCAGGATGCTTGTTTCCGGTTCAGGGAAGACCTGACTTGGTAGTTCGGGCTGGAGTGTTACCATGAGGCACAGGGTCAAGAATGATTTGCATATCGCTGGGTCTGAACTGAGGTGGCGAAGTGAGCTGAAGAATGATGACGGATCCAACCCAGATCTGTGACTGGGGGTGAGGGTCTGAAAAGTTTCAGCGCTCCGTCCATCATCTCCTTGTGTTTGCTTTGTGCACCCTAAGTTGGCAGGGTATGCCCAGACGTGGGTCGCTTGCTCACTTTGCCACAGGATTCAAGGTAGCCTGGCAGATAAAGGGTGTTACCCAGAAACCGGTCTTACCCAGGATGCCTGTTTCCGGTTCAGGGAAGACCTGGCTTGGTACTTCGGGATAGACTGTTCCCATGAGGCACAGGGTCAAAACTGATTTGCATTGAGCTCGGTCTGAGCTGAGGTGGCGAAGTGAGCTGAAGAATGATGATGGATTCAACCCAGATCTGTAACTGGGCGTGAGTGTCTGAAACGTTTCAGTGCTCCGTCCATCATCTGCTTGTGTTTGCTTTGTTCACCCTAAACTGGCATGGTATGCCCAGACGTGGGTCCCTTGCTCACTTTGCCACTGGATTAAAGTTAGCCTGGCAGATAAAGGGTGTTACCCAGAAACCGGTCCCAAGATGCTTTTTTAAGGTTCAGAGAAGACCTGGCTTGGTAGTTCGGGCTGGACTGTTCTCATGAGGCACAGGGTCAAGACTGATTTGCATATAGCTGGGTCCGAACTGAGGTGGCGAAGTGAGCGGAAGAATGATAATGGATTCAACCCAGATCTGTGACTGGGGGTGAGTGTTTGAAAAGTTTCAGCGCTCCGTCAATCATCTCCTTGTGTTTGCTTTGTAAACCTTAAGTTGGCAGGGTATGCCCAGACGTGGGTCCCTTGCTCACTTTGCCACTGGATTCACGCTAGACTGGCTGAAGAAGGGTGTTACCCAGAAACCGGTCCCAGGATGCTTGTTTCCGGTTCAGGGAAGACCTGGCTCGGTAGTTCGGGCTGGACTGTTCCCATGAGGCACCGGGTCAAGACTCATTTGCATATAGCTGGATCTGAACTGAGGTGGTGAAGTGAGCTGAAGAATGATGACGGATCCAACCCAGATCTGTGACTGAAGGTGAGGGTCTGAAAAGTTTCAGCGCTCCGTCCATCATCTCCTTGTGTTTGCTTTGTGCGCCCTAAGTTGGCAGGGTATGCACAGACGTGGGTCCCTTGCTCACTTTGCCACTGGATTCAAGCTAGCCTGGCTGATGAAGGGTGTTTCCCAGGAACCGGTCCCAGGATGCTTGTTTCCAGTTCAGGGAAGACCAGGCTTGGTAGTTCGGGCTGGACTGTTCCCATGAGGCACAGGATCAAGATTGATTTGCATATAGCTGGGTCTGAACTGAGGTGGCGAAGTGAGCTGAAGAATGAGGATGGATTCAACCCAGATCTGTGACTGGGGATGAGTGTCTGATACGTTTCAGCGCTCCGTCCATCATCTCCTTGTGTTAGCTTTGTTCACCCTAAGTTGGCCGTGTATGCCCGGACGCGGGTCCCTTGCTCACTTTGCCATTGGATTCAAGTTAGCCTGGCTGATGAAGGGTGTTACCCAGAAAGCGGTCCCAGGATGCCTGTTTCCGGTTCAGGGAAGACCTGGCTTGGTAGTTCGGGATAGACTGTTCCCATGAGGCACAGGGTCAAAACTGATTTGCATTGAGCTGGGTCTGAGCTGAGGTGGCAAAGTGATCTGAAGAATGTTGATGGATTCAACCCAGTTCTGTGACTGGGAGTGAGTGTCTGAAAAGTTTCAGTGCTCCGTCCATCATCTGCTTGTGTTTGCTTTGTTCGCCCTAAGCTGGCAGGCTATGCTCAAACGTGGGTCCCTTGCTCACTTTGCCACTGGATTCAGGCTAGCCTGGCTGAAGAAGGGTGTTACCCATAAACCGGTCCCAGGATGCTTGTTTCCATTTCAGGGAAGACCTGGCTTGGTAGTTTGGGCTGGACTGTTCCCATGAGGCACCGGGTCAAGACTGATTTGCATATAGCTGGGTCTGAACTGAGGTGGCGAAGTGAGCTGAAGAATGTTGATGGATTCAACCCAGATCTGTGACTGGGAGTGAGTGTCTGAAAAGTTTCAGAGATCCGTCCATCATCTCCTTGTGTTAGCTTTGTTCGCCCTAAGTTGGCAGGGTATGCCCGGACGTGGGTCCCTTGCTCACTTTGCCACTGGATTCAGGCTAGCGTGGCTGATGAAGGGTGTTATCCAGAAACCGGTCCCAGGATGCTTGTTCCTGGTTCAAGGAAGACCTGGCTTGGTAGTTCGAGCTGGACTGTTCCCATGAGGCACAGGGTCAAGACTGATTTGCATATAGCTGGGTCTGAACTGAGGTGGCGAAGTGAGCTGAAGAATGATGATGGATTCAATCCAGATCTGTGACTGGGGGTGAGTGTCTGAAACGTTTCAGCCCTCTGTCCATCATCTCCTTGTGTTTGTCCTGGTTGTGGAGCGGAGGAGAGACAATGTGGGAGAGACAGAGGAGAGAGATGCAGCAATCAGGTAAGTGAAAACAAAAATGTTTCCCCTCCCAGGACACCACAGTACCATACCGGCCGCCACTGCTTGAGGTCACAGAGTCACCAGACTCTGTGACCTCGAGCCACAGGCATGCTTTTGTACTGGAGGCAGAGAGGGCACGCATGGCACTCTCAAGCAGTCCATCCTGGACTGGAGTAGCAGCAAAACACCCTGTTGCGGGTCGTGGTGCGTGTTCCAGAGCAGGATTTTGCCAGGTAAGTGAGACATTGGGACTGAGGCCTATGATTAGTTTTTACTGTTTTTGAAACAATAAAAACAAACTGCAGACTGGCACGGCAGAGCACACATCCGGAACTAATGTATTTAACAGTGTTGCCTTTGTGTGCTTTTTATCATGTGGGCGTTTTGCTTTAGTGCATCAGGTTATATCACTGTATTGAGAGGCATTTATTAAACTGTGAATAAATGCCTCTCAGTATAGTGATATAAACTAATGTACTAAAGTGAAACTCTTCAGCATGTTAAAAGCATATAAGAGAACATTTTTAAAGATGTGTGCATCCTGAAGTGACATATTTTAAATGGCCTAGTCTCTTGTATGTTTTATCGTGCAGGAGCATTTTACTTAAGTACATCAGTTTATATCACTATAGAGAGAGGCATTTATTAAAAATGTTAATAAATGCTTGTCAATATAGTGATATTAACTGATGTACTAAAGTAAAACCCTTTCAAGTTCCACTAGCCGCCACTGGTTTGTCAGCTATGGATAATGGAACACATTCATTTAGGATTGGGGCAGCAACATAAGCAAACTGCTTTTGACATTTCCGAGGAGAGGTTAAAATTGCTTGGTAAGTGTAAATCATCATGTTATAGGTAGTATGTTCTCTGAATACGTGAACTTGTGAGTTGGGTAATGTTTAGTTGTTGCTTTCTCTTCCGGTAGGTTGTGTAGCTGGTCCACTCAGCAATATCTAAGCTGTCTGGATTGTAGGACATTTGTGTGTTTGTTGGACTGCCAAGCAAGGAAGCATAAGCCAAAACGTACAGAAAACAGCTAGGTGTAGATGGAGCCAGGGTGGTGGTTTCCTGATTGGGAAACAGTGGAATGTGGTGGGGGGTGCCTGGTAATGTATCCACACATATTTCAGGTAGGACATATTCGAATTTATTGGTCATCCACCTGGGTGAAAATTATTTCGGTCAGCTTTATAGTATTGGCTTGTTAAAAGCAGTCACCGTGGATTTAACACGGATCAGGGACTTTTGGTCGGGAGCTTACATTTTGTGGACTGAGTTGATTAAGAGGAGGATGTTGAGAGGTGCAAAAATGTGAAGTGATACAGAGAAGCAGAGAAAGAAAGTGAACAGGGAGATGAGAGGTTTTTTTGGTCGATAGGGATCTCTGTCCTAAAACAAATTGAGATTGTTCAGGAGAATGAAACCCTTTTTCATCAGAATGGTGTTAACTGGTCTTTCCTCTGCAATATCTGACGGAGTTGAGTTTAATGGTAGCTCAGTTACAGGAGAAGAAGTTGTGCGGCTAATGCTGTATCTCAGTATCAACTGACTAATACAGGCATGGCTGGGGTGTTATATGTAATTGTAAAGTACACTAACATCCACAAGGGTTTCCTGGAGCTGAGCCAGTGTGTGTCTAGCTTTGCCTATGGTAGGTTGCTTAATTAAAAAGAAACGCATAAATGAAAGGACCTGAGGATGTTTAGAGACCCACCGGGACCGGCTCTCCTTAACTGGAAATATTAAAACACATAGGGGCCCCTGGGTCTGGATAGAAAGGAATAGTGCTGGAGTGTCCCTTTTATATGGTGATTTCCCTCCACCCATAGGTGGCATGCTTCATCATAGGGTAACCTCCTTGCACTGCAAACCTAGTTGCAGTGCGGGCTACAACCCCCTCACTGAGAGGGAGGAGCTCAGGGATGTTTTCAGTGTTCAAGTGAGGTTTTCTAAAACCTATAGATGAGCAGGGTGTGGTGAGAGAGATGGTGAGGAAAAATCAGTGTGTGTGTAATATAAAACTAACTCTAAGGTACGCAAAAAAACGTTATCAGGGCGTCTGTAGGTTGGAGCTAAAAACAATACTTTCACAGGAGGGAATTCAACCTATCATAGAGAAGGGGCGGTTGACATATTTCAGCCTCATACCCTTCGTGGAGGTGTGACAGCTTTCATCAGTACCAAAGTGAAGTGTAGGTTGGTATTAGGGGTGGGCGGAATTTGCGTAATCGCGTTACGCAAATCTCCGCGAAACGGTAATAAATCTCCGCAAACACGCGATGCTTTTTCCTGTTCACAATCGCTGTTTGCGTGCTCGGGGAGAAATATCTTGCGAACACGCATTTTGAGAACGCGAACAAGCGAAAAATTTCACGAAGTCGCGGAAAGCAGAATTTTGGACAATTTCGCGTTCTCCGCGGAATGCGAAATTACCCAAATTCCACAAATTCCGCGAGCGGAACGGAATTTACCGCCCAGGCCTAGTTGGTGTGCATGAGTCACAGCAATTAATCAACCAAAAACGAAAATGCTGAACCAGTGGTTGGAGTGGATCGCCACTCAGACAAGTCCCCACTGGTGGCGGTGTTACCTGTAAAGAGATAATACATTAAGATACATGTATCACATAAATCCAGCAATCAAGTAAATCTTGTGGGTACACATACAAAGTGTAATGGGAAAAGATTCTTAGGATGCAAAACTGCACCCAAAAACGTATATGTAAATAATAAGTGCATGCAATTATTGCTTACCCGGATGTGTCAGGTAATCAATATCACCTCTACCTCGATGCAAACTCAAGGGTGCATCTGTGTCCTAAAGATAGAGGGGCAGGTGGGTGATCAGTTGTACATTCAACATGAATGTGACATACATATAGTGAAGGCAATGGACTTATGGTTAAAAGCATATTGAGGAACCCGAATATCGGAGTCCTTTGTCTGATCTAATTGATTTGCAGGGGAAGAGTACTCATTGTGAGGAGATCAATCACTAATACAGTAGCATCGAACAGATTATGGGGAACTCATGCAAATTATTAAGCAGATCAAAAGATAATGGGTAATTTAACATAGTTACTTATATTGTATGATAACTCAATTTTGTTTATAATTTATATAAGATATGTTTGTTTACACATAACTGTGTTACCAAACTCTATTGCTTTCATTTGACCATATTTTATGTCTTTTCGATTATTGATGATTTTACCAGTTGGTATTCTATAACTTATGGATTATTTATTGTAAACTATTGTTCCTTATTTCTATGCTTTATTATGCTTTAAATATACATATTTTAAAAATTAAAAGATTATTGATAATTCTATCCCTAATGTTGAGGCTAAGATTACATTAGGGACAACTCTTGTATCACTTAAAACAAATCGTGGGTAATCAGTAACTAGATACTCCAACAGGAGGGCCAAACAAAGCCGTGTCCAGCCGCTGCTGAGTACTATCCTGCAGCAAGTGGATAAGCATTGAAAGAACAAAGAGAATAGATGATAAAACGCTTTGGAGTACAGGGCTAACGGTCGTGGGCAAAGTCGGGCGCGATATCTAATCAAAACTGTAAGTATCACGAGAAAGCAAGGAGTGTGGCACATACAACAAAAATATATATTCGGAAATGCAGTAGTCACTTGCCTCAAATCGGGCTGTAGCAAGGGTACTGGTTCGCGCCTAGGGAGGACAAGCGGCAACTCGGAAGTGCAGTATTATTTACTACTGGTGTACAAGGACTGACCTGCCCTGCCCCATTGGTGGACCAATAGCAGTGCAGGAGCGAAATTAACTACACAGGTCAGTGAACCTTGTAGTTTACATGCTACTGCGGAAGCGGAGTCATTGTGTGGTTCCGCTGGGAGCTACATATCACGGGATTTGTAGTGCCAAAATAGCCTCCATGCCACTATCAGTGTAACAAGATCGGTACAACTTAACCTATGTGGTCATACCGTGTCAAAGTCCATAGAGTTGGTTGTTAGACCTGGCTTTTTCAGTGGGTTTATCCCCAGACTTTTTTTTGCTTTTTGGCCTCCTGTTTTTTTTTTTAGTTAAAATTTTTTGTTTTAACTATTTTTATTAAAGAATAGAGGGAGATGCAGTGTATACACAGCTAGTCGCCTACAACCCTGTGAGGGGCCGGCCGCATGGTTCGATTAGTATTCAACATGCACAATAAAAACATTCTTTGACATCGCATTTATGTTGCGTTACACAGCAAGTCGCCTACAACCCAGACTGGGCCGGCCGCGTGGTGAGACAGCTGTATTAAAGAAACACTATGAGAGAGCTCCTTCACACTGCAAAACAAGTCAACTCCAACGGAAATATATATACAGAGAAAAAGAACTAGGAACAGGGGAGAGGGGAAGAGAAAGCCCCCGGAAAGCCGGGTGGAAGGGAAGAGAGAAAATAAGGTGTGTGGAAGGAGAGGACAAAGAGCGGGTAGAAATAAAAAGGGATTAGAGGATGAAGTCCGATGTATGGTCTACTTGCGGAATGCTTGTTGTAGTTAGCAGTTAATATACTTTCCACCATACAATTCGCCATATTGCTATCTACCAACGCTCGCCACTAAATATTACATCAATTCGGCCAGTGGTCGATGATCAGGATATGGCTTCTATTACTGCCTAGTACGCATTAGAATAAGGCAGACATCTAGGGCATTGCAGCGCCTTCTAATGACCAGGATACGGCCCGGCCTTATGTCTAAGTCTGGCCTCATGTATGTACCACTGTGTAGTGTGATGTGGATTGGAATGACCGCCTCTCCAGCTGTGTTCGGAGCTGGACTCTACCCAGCAGGGCAGAGCCCTAGAATCGCAACTGTCAAGTTTGCTCGTGAGGAACCCAATTGTGGCTGAGAGTGGCACATCCAGTATAGGAAAACAAAGAAGGAGAGAAAGAGGAAATGCATAGCAGAATAGAGAAGGAGGGAGAGAGGGCCGAGGGAGTGGCGGGGGGTGGGTGGGTAAAAGGCTGGCGCCACCAAAGCTGTGTACCGCAAGAGCACTAACGCTATGGTGCTGAGGGTCGCTAGCAAACGCTAAGTGCATGGGGACCAAGGCCAGAGGAAATTATGGCAAAGTGAGAGCGAGGGTCTCGTGGTTTAAGGAGGGGCACCCAATAGACAATTCAGGTTGAACCGGCTGCGAGCTTTCCTAGGCTATCTGCGTCTGGAGGGGAGATTGCGTCGTCAAAGAGGTGTAGGGCCCTCAACCTCGGGGGTTTGTGTCTAGCATGTTCCTACCGACCTAGGTGATCCACCAGTGAGCCCCACAATTTGGTAAACATAGCATCTTGGTTTTGCAATCGCGCTGTAAGTAGCTCCATCGCCACCGTGTGCCACAGGCGGATGAACCATACGTTGATCGGAGGTGTCCCCGCTTTTTTCCAATAAAGAGCGATGGTTTGTTTGGCAGCACCCAGCATATGTAGGCTGAGGTGCCGGTCTCGCCGGGTCATGGCTCGCAGGTTCACCGGCCGGAGGTCCAAGACAATTGTGAGCGGGTTCTCTGGGAGCGGGTAACCTAACACCAGTCTAATATGGCTAAGAACTTCCTTCCAGAAGACGGTCAAGAGCGGGCATGTCCACCAAACATGAAGAAAGTCCCCTGTGGCCCCAGTGCAGCACCAGCATAAGGATGAGGTGTAGAGAACATTGTGTGCAGTCTGTGAGGGGTGTAGTACCATTGCGTCATAACTTTGTAAGCAGACTCCTGTTGGAGGACACTACGGAAGACCTTGGGGATGTCCCGCCATAGATGCACCCATTGGGTGGGCGTAATATCAGTAGCAGAGGCTGATTGCCACCGCTGCTGATAAGGGTATGGGGCAGTTCGCTGTGAGTGCTGAAGAACGTGGTATGTGCGAGATATTAATCCCCTAGTGTTGTCAAATGACCGTACCAACTGCTCGAACGGGGTGAGGGGCCGAGTAGCAGCTTGTGTCAGCGAAGATGCCTGCACCCAATGTCTGAGTTGGACATACTGAAACCGTGCCCGATCAGATAGCCGGTAATCCTGTTTACATTGTTCAAAAGTTTTCAGAGAGCCCTCTATAAAGAGATCCCGAATTGTCCTACATCCCCCTTCCGTCCAGTCTGAGAAGTAGGGCGGATAAAGGGCCGGTGGAAAGTGAGAGTTGCGAGCAATGGGAGTATGGGGGGACGGGAAAGATGTGAGACCTTTGCGCACTGCTACTTTATCCCATATCTCAAGAACAGTCTTGGTGGGGACTGCAAGGTCAGCGCTACGAGAACGTGCCTCTCGTGAGAGCCAGGCTAAGTCCCAGATGGGGCGACAAGTCACTGCCCGGTCCATATGGAACCAGACCTTCTCGCTCTCCCACGCCATCCATTCTGAAATGAAACGGAGGTGAGATGCCCAATAGTACTCCAGCAGGTTGGGGCAAGCCAGCCCTCCTCTGTCTCACAGAAGCATGAGAATTTTGTTGGAGAAACAAAGCTTTTATCCTCCCCATACAAACCCGTTGAGCTCCCGCTGGAGGCCTTGGATTTGGTGCTCTGGAATGGGCGTGGGTAGCGTCTGGAAAAGATAAAGTATCTTTGGGAGGATCGACATTTTGATCGTATTTAGGCGCCCCAGCCAGGAGAGTGATAGAGGTTTCCATGCCTTTAAGTCAGCTATGACCACAGTTTTGCATTCTTGGCAATTTGCTTGGGTCCATGTGGCAAGAGTGGAGGTCAAGTTAAGCTCCAGATACCGAATGGAGTGGGATGCCCACTGATAGGGAACAAGAGATTGTAGCGCAGAGACCTCATCCGCAGGAATCGTGAGGTTTAAAGCCCATGATTTTGTGTGGTTAATCTTAATCCCCGAAACCTGTTCGTACAATTGAAGCAACTTATGCAAAGCAGGTAAGGAAGCCCGCGGGTTGGATAAAGTGAGAAGGAGGTCATCTGCGAACAAGGCTATTTTGTGATCCAGACCCCCGAGCTTCATGCCATGAATATCCGGATCTTGCCGGATCAGGATGACCAGGGGTTCTACCACAAGTGCAAATAGGAGAGGGGATAGGGGACACCCTTGTCTGGTTCCCCTGTGGATGGAAAAAGGGTTGTGTGAGTTGGCCGTTGACTCGCACCCTAGCAAGCAGGGAAAGATAAGCCTATTTTCTGCAAGACAGCCCAGAGAATTACCCAGTTGACTCGGTCGAATGCTTTCTCAGCATCGAGCGATAACAAACAAGCAGGTATGCTCCAATGATGGGCCTTCCCGACTAGGTGCACAATGCGGCGAACATTGCCTGCCCCTTGACGTTGGTGAATAAAGCCCACCTGGTCTGGTTCTATGAGGCCCGGAAGGTGTACGCTGAAACGTTTAGCTAGTATTTTAGTGTACAGCTTAAGATCTGTATTTAGAAGTGCGATGGGGCAGAATGAAGGACATAGCGTAGGATCTTCCCCGGGTTTGGGGATTAGGGCAATTTCCGCCACAGCCATGTCTGTGGAAGGACCCACCTGGTCCGAGAAAGACTGGCAAGCCGTCCGGACCCGGGGTTTTGCCCAAAGGGAGATCTTTTAGAGCGCCAGCAAGTTCCTCCAGGGTGATAGGTTCTTCCATTAATTGGGAATGGTACTCGCTAACGAGACGACTCCCTGGCATACAGGGACGAATAATAATTCCGGAACGCCTGAAGTTTAGCAGCCTCCGTAGTGGCCCAGGTGCCGTCATCCACTTTAATTTTGGCAATATGTGCCTTAGCTGCTCGTGTTAGAAGGCGGCGTGCCAGCACTGTGCCCACCTTGTCCCCCCCTCGTAAAACCGCTGTCGCAAAGAGCATGCTCAGCCTTGTTAGTTCTGTGTGCCCTGATCTGGCCTCGGAGTGAGGCTAAGTGCCTCTTGTGTATTGCCAAAGGACGTTCTTGGTCTAGTCTCTCCAGCGTCTTTATGTCGCGGGAGAGTTTGTCCTTGAACAGACAAGCCTCCCGCGCCCGAGCTATAGCTATAGATGTAAGGGTGCCACGAATCGTGGCTTTAAACGCGTCCCAGATCACTGGGAGAAGGGTCTCCGGGAGGTCATGGGCGTGGTCAGAAATTGAAATATCGGACATAGACGCTGATAGTGTGTCCTTAACTAGGGAGTGTGAGACGAAAAGGTGATCAATACGTGAATAGGAACGGTGGACATGGGAGTAGTAGGAGTAATCGCGTATGTCCGTCGAGTGGTATCGTCAGATATCTACAAGGCCTCGTGCAGTTAGTTGTTTCTTTAAGGCGGCTGACATGGCCCCCGTCCCATGAAAAGCGCCCTCACTACGATCTAGCTTCGCTTCCCATACCAAATTAAAGTCATCCCCCAAGACAAGACCGGGGTCGTCATGTGTTATGTGTTCCCGTAGCAGCCCGCGCAGGAATGAGCCCTGGGCCTGGTTTGGTGCGTAATTGTTGCATAACGTGAGGACACGGTGCCCAATCTTGACCGTCGCTTTGAGGAATCTACCATCTTTAATACAAACTGTTTTGGAGTCCCCCTGGTGGATACCTGCCTGACAAAGGATTGCTACTCCTGCTGACTTGGTAGAGGCAGAGGCCCAGAATTGAAGAGGGTAACGGGGTGGGTCATACGGGAAGTGTCCTCGCGTAAAAGGTGGGTTTCTTGCAGGAAGATGATGCCTGGGTTTTGCAGTAAGAGATAGCGCCATATTTGGCGACGTTTATTGGGGGCATTAAGCCCCTTCACATTAAGGGAGAGAAGCTTCAAACAAGGTACCGAGGTCATGGTAGCAGTGTATCAGGGGTGAACACTAGCGCAGACTGTGAGGTGGGAGAGGGAAACTGGGTGGCCTGTCTCCCCCTCCAGTTGTGTGGAAAGAAGTACAAAGGCCACAGCATTCGCTGCAAAGAGTTGTGGGAGCGCTGGACACCCCGCCCATTGGGAATTCCCAGAGTTGTCGGATCTGTCCCCCCACCAAGGGAAAGGGTAGGATAGCAAAGTGAGGAGGAGAAGGAAAGAGAGGTATAAAGGAGCATGAACATAACCACAGCCAACATGGCCAACGAGATCTATTCCAGTCCGGGCAGCAGCCAGGCACACAGCACAAGCCATCCCGGAGATGTCACTCTCCACGGAATAGAAGTGGGGGTAGGTCATACTGTGACTCAATCACCATCTGGGAGCGTGATTCGGTACCGCTGTCGGGACGTAACTCAGGCACAGAAGAGACACATCCACAGGGCGTCTCTGGAGGGGGAAACGCTGGTCTCAATTCCGCAGACGGCTGATTCTAAGGGACATAGACAAACCCCCTGAACCATTGTGGGGGTGCATTGAGTAGTTATTTAGGAGGTGACTGAGAGCCTGTAGCTGAATGGCCACCCTCCAAGGAGCGGATATGCTGTATGATGTCTTGCTTCTCTTGTGATGATGTGTAGACGCCGCGTGGCGAAGGGCGCCTGGGCGGATGTACAGTAGTCCACAGGGGTTGTATCGGTTCACAGGCCTTGGGGGCGGGCGCGAGGGACTCGATGGTGGGGTATCCAGGATCTGGAGCAATTGAGCAGCTTCGTGAAAGGACTGCAGCACCTGGCGCTTGGACTCCCACTGGAAGATATGTGCAAAAGGGTGACCCCATTGGTAACGGATCCCCAGTTCTCGTAGTTTATCCATAATAGGCCGGAAGTCTCTGCGGCGACGGAGCGTTACAGGCGCAAGATCTTGGAACAGCTGAATGGGGGTACCCCTACAGGAAAGATACGATTTGTCACGGGCTGCTTTGAGGATAGCTTCCTTCTCTGTAAAAAAGTGGACCCGTGTCAGAATGTTTGGTATGAAGCCTGGTCGTCCAGAAGGGCCCGACACTCTGTGTGCATGGTCTAAGGCTGGCGGTGAGGCATCCTCATCCCCCCTAATTTCATGAAGCGGCTCAGCCACAAAGGTCATAATGTCTGCACCTTCTGCTCCATTAGGGACCCCTCGCAAGCGCAGGTTGTTGCGGTGTCCCCTATTTTTCAAGTCCTCCTGTTTGACCTGTAATTCAATATGCTGCTCCTCTAAGGTGAGCAAGCGCTGCCATAGATGCTCTTGATCCTCCGATCGGGCGTCGAGTGTCTTTTCAAGATCGTCCACCCGCCCCCCAAGCTCCACGACATCTCTCCGGAGCTCCTTGATGCAGGACTGGACCTCTGCTCTAAGGGATCCAATTTCAGATTTGAGTTCGTGCATGAAAGCTGTCATGAAAGATTGTGTAACAGGCTCAGAGGACACCCCAGCCGCTGATGCCATGTCTGCTGCTGTGGCTGTGCCCGGCTTATTCGACAGGGCCGTAACTGGGTTATCTTTTGGGGACGCAGAGGGTTCTTTCCCCGTCCGCGAGCGAGTCATGACCCCAGGTAAAATGACCTCTTTGAGCAGGTGCCACACTGACAAGGAGCACTGTATATTCCAGCTGAAGAGAGTGAGTATAGCTACCCGGACAGGGTGCCAGTGCGGTGCAATCCAACGCAGGTTGTGTGATGTAGTAACGGCCCCCGAGTCTCCCCAAAGGTGCGAAGGGACTACTAGGGAGACGTGGCGTAGAGGCTGTTTGGGGTAGCAAGAGAGCACAGTTTGACCGATACCCCGTGACGCCCTCAGGATGCTGCCCTATTCCAGTGAGATATCAGCGATGGTGGATGGCAAGGAAATCTCCAAGGGCACTGTCAGGCGGCCATATGCATCACACGCACCGAAGCCTATCCAACGAGAACACTCCAATCGAGCAGAAAGGTGGAGCAGAGTCCCAAGCGTTATCACACTAAGCTGATAGTCCGATCACACCGTGGGGGCGACCTGACCGCTCGTAAGTGCCAGGACCTCAACTGTCTCGCGGTGGAGGGAGCTCCCCGAGAGACCGCAAATAGTGGTCAAACTCCGGAGTCTTTGAGTGGCCCCAAGCGGTCAGCGTCTCAAATCCAGCCCAGCCACGACCAACGGCACCCCCACACTCCTCCATGAGGGTTCCAGAGCCTTCAGCAGCGTCAGGTAGGGGAACAAGGGCTTGACCCTGCCCCGGGTCGTCCCGCCAGGGCAACTGAGGGAGCCGCCGGGCCGCCAGTGGCGGCGGAGACCAACAACATCGAGTCCCGTTCCCCAGCTGAGGCGCAGGCCAGGGGAGACAGAGGCCCAACTGCGCTCACCGCTATGCCCCCGGGAGAGGATCAGAGGCTTAGGAGGTTCAGCAGTGGCCCGGGGTCACGTGCGTGCCTGGGCCCACTCCGCTGTGTAGCAGGATGATGGCGGGTGATCAGCGATGGCAGGCGGGCTGATGCTTAGCAGTAAGGATCATCCACCAAGCCTCCCAGACACTGTGGAATATCAGGTGGGAGAACCCAGGGACTGCAGGATGCCGCCGCCCAGAAACAAACCGCGCCACTTCAGGGTCAGAGTCAAAGGTAATAGCAGCGGGATGAAGCGCCCCCTGGCCTTAACCCTAAGAGGGTTAAGGCCGGTGCTTAAGTTCTTCGACGCCCCTACCAGACAGCTTGTGGTCCAGGCAACCATCATCTCCCGTCTGGACTACGCCAGCTCTTTGCTGGCGGGGGCTAACCAGGCTGAGTTAACCCGTCTGCAGCGGGTGCAGAACGCCGCGGCGAGAGCCATTGTTGGACTTCCTAAGTTCTGCCCGGTGTCTCATGTCATCCGCTCCCTGCACTGGCTCCCGGTGAGGAAGCGTATTCTCTTCAAGGTCTTGTGTCTGACCTTCAAAATCCTTAGAGGCATAGGCTCTGAGATCCTGGCCAACTCCATTTCTTTCTATGTCCCTCCCCGCAATCTTCGATCTCAAGGTCAGGCCCTTGCTGTTGTCCCCAGATTTAGGCTCAGCAGGATGGGGGGCCGGTCCTTCAGGGTGAGAGCCGCGTCAATCTGGAACACCCTCCCAGTTGAAATTCGGCTGATAGAGGACTTGTTGTCGTTTCGTAGAGCCATAAAAACCTTCCTATTTTAGCTTCCCTGTTTTAGTACTTTTCTGTAGCATTATCTCCATGTTGTGTTATGACTGCTCCGTGTCTCTGCGCCGGGATGCTCCTTCGCTGGAGTCGCTGTGCGCATAATAAATTGTTATAACATAACATAACATAACAGTACTCCCCCAGCAGCAATTTCAGCACGCCCCAAGCCTGGTACCTTCGTAGTGCGGGTTGCCTCCCTGGCGTTGGTAGCCTCCAGAGCAGAGCCGGGATTCACTTCGGGCGCCTCAGGCCGAAGAGCACAAAATGGCGGTCGCTGTCTTCCCCGCCTCCGCAGCCCGACCTTCACTGCCGCCCAGCCGATCAGAGCAAAGCGGTAGGAGCGTCAGTATAGTCAGGCCACTTCACCGCTCCACAGCGCTCCGGTGTCCCCTCATCAGCTGCCCCCGGCCCGTGTAGGTGTGGGCTCGTCGTCACCGGAGTGCGCTGGGTCCAGGCACGTAAAATGGCGGGCGCGCTCTCTCGGATCGGGGCCTCCCCTCCATCGCAGCGTTCACCACTGCCTCTCGATCTCGGGGGTCCCCGGCCTCCAAACAGCTGCCTGGGCGTGTGCGCTTGTTGCTCACCACCAGGCAAGGTGTCTCCGGGACCGCTGTGCCACTTATAGATGCTGCTTTGACCGGCGGCCTGCCGGAGCTCCGATGGCGTGCATCTCACTCCATCTGCAGCGAGACCATGCCCCTGGCCTCCTGTTTTTGTTGGTTTTATGACTCTGGGTACTTTACCACTGCTGATCAGTGCTAAACTGCATATACCTTCTGTGTAAATTGTTAATATGGAATGTTGTTTCCATGATTGGCTTGTTTGACTTACTACTAAGTCCCTAGTGATGTGTGTGGCATGTCCTGATAGTGAAATCTTGCCAATTTCGTTTTTCACTATTGAAAGGCTATCTGTCCCATAGGGTAGAATGTGGAGTTTACTTATAACATCTTATAAGTATAACTGCCCATGGGAACAAGATAGGAAAGTGGAGTTTGGTATGCCTGAACTCGGAATATAAAGATGCACCTTTTAGTAAGGATGATTTTTATATGCTGGATTTGAAAATATCAAAGTGAATATTTTCTTGCTTAGCCATCCAGCGTGCCTCTGCTAGGTTTGTGTATTGACTGTTTGGCTTTGGAGTGACCGAGGCTGGGGATGAGCATTTTGTTCAGACAGCCACTTTGGGGGGGGTGAGGTGTGTCCTGCTTTTCCAGGGAGAGTCGGGCTGGGCTGAATAAACCGGGGCTGCATTCAGAGTAGGGGGAGGAGATTTCTTTCACACCTGAATGGGCCTAGACTGCCTTGGACAATGCTGTCTCCACCTCCTGCCAGGAAGTTGGGCCAGAGAGGACAGAACTGTTTTTTGCTGAGCACAGACACTCTGCCACTAGAGAACAAAGGATTTAAGTAATATAAAAAGTGGGCCCAGATCCCTGAACTTTAGATCACTTCTGGAATTCAAGAGGAACCTCTTCCAAGGAGAAGAGCTGGAAAAACTACTGAAGGAGAAGTACTGCCCCTTTGCTGTGTGCTGTCTGGGGTTGGCCTGCAGTGGCTGTTTCTGCCAAGGAGGAGATAAAAACTCTGTTGTATCTGTGACTCTTGCTTCCCTGAACTCCCTTGCTGGGAGTTCTGACCTGACAAGACGTGACTGTAGCTATTGGGCCTCTGGAGTTTGTTCCTGGTGTTGGGGGCTGGAAAAGAAACGCAACTTCAAGATGTGCGACGCATCTGCACCTGTTTCTGACGCATCGCCAAAGAAACAGACGCAGCGCCTGTTCGCGGCTGGAGAAATCGCTGCATGCCGAATCCCATGCACTGATCTCCGAAGTCCGAGATCTCCACACTGATTCCGATGCAGGCTCTGCAGTGCGGCTGCAAGAACAACACATCGTGGGACCAACGCAGAGTTGTTGCCGCCGCATTGAGAACCGACGCATCCCTGATGGTCACGCATCACACCTGGGCACCAAGTCTGCAAGAACGCTGGCGCCGCAGTAAGAAACCAACGCATCACCTCCCCGCACAGTAAGAAACCGACGCATCACCTCCCCTTCGGTAAGGAACCGATGTATCACAGCCCCTGTGTGGCAGTAAGGTACCGACTCATCACCTCCCCTAGAGTAAGAAACCGACGTATCACCTTCCCTGGGCGAAAGGAAGCGACACATCACCTTCCCTGCGGCAGTTTTTGTTTGTGACCATGACGCATCCAAGGTACTTTGTGTGGAAAGTGTCGCAACTATCATTTGCTACTGACAGAACTGTTTCTACCTTTTAAAACTCATTTTGATTTCTGTATTGTGGATTTTTGTCGTTTTGGTCTTGTTTGGTTAAGATAAAGATTACTGATTTTTCTAGACTGGTGTGGTGTCCATTTGTAGTGTTTTCACTGTATTACTGTATGTTTGCACAAATGCTTTAGACACTGCCTCTGAGATGATCCTGTCTGCTCGTGCCAAGCTACCAAGGGGGTGAGCAGGGTTTCTTTTAGAAGTGTATTCCCCTTACCCTGACTAGAAAGAAGTGTCCCTACTTGGACAAAGGTGAAAACCTTTGCCAACTAGAGACCTCCATTTCTAACACTGGTAATTACAAATGTTTGGACTAACAGCCTGTGGCTTGATTAGTGTAGCGAGCCACGGCATGACGGAGGTGTATATCATGTCTACCAGTGCCATGAGACCCTCACAGGCGAGTAGTGCGCTATATAAACCCCCTGATTGATTGATTGATACAGGTGTGTATGGCGAGACTTTTTCCATAGTGTTATGTTAGGGTGGTATATCGTCAATGTAGGCATTATGATAGGGTAGTTGCTGTACTAAGTGGCCACTGAGTTGTGTAATCAGATGGGACTTATGATGGAGTAAGTCTAAACCAAGGAATGTCATCATTGAGGCCTTGACTTGCACTTTGTAACCTAAACACTCAGCGTTGTTCCATCCTAAAGAGGTACTGGTTATATTAGTTATAGTTTGTGGGATTATGGGTTTGTCTATTACTGTTCATTTCAATTTCTAAGCATTGTGCACTTTGTCCAAGAAGTGTGTGGTTAATTGTATGGCTTGCATTCAACAACGGATAGTACTCTTGTGTTCCATGATCTACATTTTAATCTTTCTTTTGGTCATGCGAACATACTTCAATCCGCTTGGGCATGTATCAGGTAGATTAATCGATCTGAGCTGCACTTTGTATGCTGTCTTAGCTTCCAAGGTGTGCCTGTCCCCATGTCGACATGCGTAGATAGAGATGTCTGTGGACATAGACCACATGAACTACATGGAAAGTGACCTTTGACTGGAGAGAGGCTCGAGAGGGTGTCCTATTTATTCTTGTTTGCAGTCCGTGGTCTAGTATGTCCCAATTAATCACAGAGGTTTGTACTTCGTTTGAAAGCGAACATGGGTCTGGTTAGGATAAATGATCCTTTATTAAGATTTTCCAATTTTTGTTGACACGTTTTTGGATGAGATTTGATTTACTGCTGAAATGATTCACACATATCAGTCTGTCTGTGGGTTCTTTGGCTGGTTGATCCTCAAGCACAGCGTCATGGTTGTTGATCCTGGCTCTCTTGGCTGATCTCTGCATCAGGGCCTCTGGGTGTGGCGGTTAAGCAGTTGTTTTTGGAGTTCTGCTGCATGACTCCTGTATTTGATGATATCAGAGCAATTCCGCCGCAGTCTCACAAATTGCCCAAACGGTAAGTTATCTCTGAGAGACTTGGGGTGGAAGCTAGATTAGGTTAGTAATGCATTTTTGGCCATTGATTTTCTGTAAAGTTCTGTTTAGTGTGTGCCTGCTGACACATATATCGGTACAAAAAAGGGGGTGGTGATGGACGGAGCATCAGAACCAATCAAACACTCACACCCAGTCAACAGATCTGGGTTTGATCCATCACCATTCTTTAGCCCACTCTGCCACCCCAGTTCAGACATGGCCATATGCAAATCAGTCTGACCCTGTGCCTCATGGGAACAGTCCAGCCCGAACTGCCAAGCCATGCCTTCCCTAGACCGGAAACAAGCTTCCTAGGACCGGTTTCTGGCATTTCAGCCGTCTTCAGCCAGGCTTGCTTGAATCCAGTGGCAAAGTGAGCAAGGGACTCACGTCTGAGCATACCCTGCCAACTTATGGCGAACAAAGCGGTACAAAAAAGGGGGTGGTGATGGACGGAGCATCAGAACCAATCAAACACTCACACCCAGTCAACAGATCTGGGTTTGATCCATCACCATTCTTTAGCCCACTCTGCCACCCCAGTTCAGACATGGCCATATGCAAATCAGTCTGACCCTGTGCCTCATGGGAACAGTCCAGCCCGAACTGCCAAGCCATGCCTTCCCTAGACCGGAAACAAGCTTCCTAGGACCGGTTTCTGGCATTTCAGCCGTCTTCAGCCAGGCTTGCTTGAATCCAGTGGCAAAGTGAGCAAGGGACTCACGTCTGAGCATACCCTGCCAACTTATGGCGAACAAAGCGGTACAAAAAAGGGGGTGGTGATGGACGGAGCATCAGAACCAATCAAACACTCACACCCAGTCAACAGATCTGGGTTTGATCCATCACCATTCTTTAGCCCACTCTGCCACCCCAGTTCAGACATGGCCATATGCAAATCAGTCTGACCCTGTGCCTCATGGGAACAGTCCAGCCCGAACTGCCAAGCCATGCCTTCCCTAGACCGGAAACAAGCTTCCTAGGACCGGTTTCTGGCATTTCAGCCGTCTTCAGCCAGGCTTGCTTGAATCCAGTGGCAAAGTGAGCAAGGGACTCACGTCTGAGCATACCCTGCCAACTTATGGCGAACAAAGCGGTACAAAAAAGGGGGTGGTGATGGACGGAGCATCAGAACCAATCAAACACTCACACCCAGTCAACAGGTCCCTTGCTCATTGCACCATCAGGATTCAGGCAAGCCGGGCCGACGAAGGCTGTGATGCCAGAAACCGGTCCCCGGAAGCTTGTTTCCTTCCCAGTATAAGAATTGGCTTGGTAGTTTGGTTTGCCCTGTTCCCATCATGCACTGGGACAGGTACAGACTAAGTTGCATGTAGCCAGGTTCTGAGCTGGGATGGTGCAGTGAGCTAAAAAACGGTGATGGATTAAAACCATGATCTCTTGACTTGGTAAGAGTATTCTGCATCATTCAGAAACTCTGTCCATCACCACCCCCTTTTTCCCAAATCGTTTTTAACCACACTCAGTGTGGGAGGGTATGCTCAGACGTGAGTCCCTTGCTCATTGCACCATCAGGATTCAGGCAAGCCGGGCCGACGAAGGCTGTGATGCCAGAAACCGGTCCCCGGAAGCTTGTTTCCTTCCCAGTATAAGAATTGGCTTGGTAGTTTGGTTTGCCCTGTTCCCATCATGCACTGGGACAGGTACAGATTAAGTTGCATGTAGCCAGGTTCTGAGCTGGGATGGTGCAGTGAGCTAAAAAACGGTGATGGATTAAAACCATGATCTCTTGACTTGGTAAGAGTATTCTGCATCATTCAGAAACTCTGTCCATCACCACCCCCTTTTTCCCAAATCGTTTTTAACCACACTCAGTGTGGGAGGGTATGCTCAGACGTGAGTCCCTTGCTCATTGCACCATCAGGATTCAGGCAAGCCGGGCCGACGAAGGCTGTGATGCCAGAAACCGGTCCCCGGAAGCTTGTTTCCTTCCCAGTATAAGAATTGGCTTGGTAGTTTGGTTTGCCCTGTTCCCATCATGCACTGGGACAGGTACAGACTAAGTTGCATGTAGCCAGGTTCTGAGCTGGGATGGTGCAGTGAGCTAAAAAACGGTGATGGATTAAAACCATGATCTCTTGACTTGGTAAGAGTATTCTGCATCATTCAGAAACTCTGTCCATCACCACCCCCTTTTTCCCAAATCGTTTTTAACCACACTCAGTGTGGGAGGGTATGCTCAGACGTGAGTCCCTTGCTCATTGCACCATCAGGATTCAGGCAAGCCGGGCCGACGAAGGCTGTGATGCCAGAAACCGGTCCCCGGAAGCTTGTTTCCTTCCCAGTATAAGAATTGGCTTGGTAGTTTGGTTTGCCCTGTTCCCATCATGCACTGGGACAGGTACAGACTAAGTTGCATGTAGCCAGGTTCTGAGCTGGGATGGTGCAGTGAGCTAAAAAACGGTGATGGATTAAAACCATGATCTCTTGACTTGGTAAGAGTATTCTGCATCATTCAGAAACTCTGTCCATCACCACCCCCTTTTTCCCAAATCGACACATATATCATCACATCCAGAAATGGGTACCGTTCCTGACTGAATTCACATGTAAATCTCAGGAAGGCGTCGCATGAGTTAACCCACTGATGGAAAACCCTATTGTTTCAGCCGGGCCATGCCACCTCACTAAAATATCATCAATGTAACGCTTCCAGAGGAGGATGTTACTGAAGAAAAGGTTAACTGGGGATAAGACAGTTGCTGTCTCGACCGAGTGCATGTATAAATTTGCTAGGCTGGGAGCAAATGTACTACCCATCGAAGTTCCAGATATCTGTAAGTAAAGAGAGTCCTCGAACTGGAAGAAATTCTCTTTCATTGCAAGTTTGGCACACCACATAATGAAGTATACCAGGGTGATGCTGTCCAGCTCTTTGGATGTAAGTAAGACTTCAATAGTAGATACGGTTTGGTCCAGAAGGATGCAGGTATACAGAGACTACACATCAAAGGACACCAAAAACCCAGTTTGGATGTTGAATTCCATGTTTTCGAAGACATGTAAGACATCCCTCATGTCTTATAAATAGGTTGGCATAGCTTGAACCAGTGGACTTAAAAAGAAATCTACAAATTGAGACAGGTTCCAGAAGAGATCCTATCCCGGAAATGAGAGGGTGGCCCAAAGGTGGTCTCTGTGTTTCGTGGATTGTTGGCAATACATAGAAGTAGGGCATGGTCGGGTCCGTGTTCAATAGGAAATCAGCCTCCTTGGCCGTCACCAATCCATTATCTTTCGCCTCTTCAACTTGCGTGGTAATTGTACCATGAAGCCTCTTCGTGGGGTCCAGTTTAAGAGGTCGGTATGCACTTGTCACTGATAGTTGTTTTAGACATTCATCCTTGTAGGAGGTGGTCTCCAAGATAACGATCCTTCACCATTTCAAGGGCTTGTTGTTCCTCCTTGGATACATTTTGGAAAGTTGATCGGTTATTCTTCAATCCAGAATTAATATCCTTCAACGCTGCCAGAATTAATATCCTTCAACGCTGCCTTCTTGAAGATCAACACTTCTCAGGAGGTATCGAGTGTGGCAGCCGCATGAAGGTAGAGCTCCTGCAAAGATTAGTGTTGGTCCTGTGTTCTGTTGCAGCATGCATAATCATCCTTCTTAGCAAAGAAAAAGAACCGTAAACGTAACGCAGTGTTCTCTGATGCCCTTTTACCCTCTTAATGATGTGAAGTATACTTTTGATGTGCCGTCTTGCCTTAATGGATTAACCCTCTTAAACACCAGTCTTAACTTACATTCTTTATACAAGCTACATGCTATGCGTATTCCCTCTTCAGGTTTTCTGGTCTCCAGTTTTATTTACTACTCTGCCCGGCTGTCAGTCCGGCACAAAACACTCTGGTCACCAAGGGTCTCTACTCCACGTTGCTCCCCTCGCCCTCGTGTCCTAGCGACAAGTTGTCCCCACCCGATCAGTGACAAACTCACCTCAGATGAAAGTTTCAACTAAACCCCGCCCACCCCAAGCAGCTGGGCGGCACCTGTTGACTTCGAGAGGGCAGACCGGACAAAAGCACGTGCGGGCTTTATAACCAATCAGAAATTCCAGATTCCGCATGGCTCAATAGGATTGGCTAGGGTGCCTCCAATGCTGCAATCATATGTCACCTTACACATTAGCAGTACCTCCCACTCCCATACGACTTCTAGAATATGCTCGGTTGCGGGATTGGTTGGTATGCGACCGGAACTTCTAAAATTATGGACAAATGGCATCAGTGAAAAGATCGGCAACGGACGACGAACATGAGGCTGAGCCCACGGACGCTCCTCGTAAGTAGCTGACAGGTGCTCACCTTGGGCTCGGGTGCTGGAAAAGGCAAGTGCAGTGGTTGCAGGGAGAGGAGTCTTGGTGCTAGAAAACAGGGGTGTCAGGGGCCACGGGGCGACCAGACAAGGATGGAAGAGTGAATCGATGCAGGGGATGCTGGGTGCCAGAGCAATTATTTCAATAACTTTGTGAAGGCTGCAGCAGTGTCGGCACGTCAGGGTGTGACAGCGACGGTGACAGAGTGGGAGTGGTCTTATAGTGCATGACAGCAGCAGTGAGACAGAGTTCTGAGGTGCTACAGACTGTGCCTGGTGATCTGTGGTCAGTAGAACGGTGGCAGCAGGGTACTGATCTGCATGTGAGCTCCTGTGGCAGAGAGAAATTGTGCATCCTGGCTGTGGTGGTAGGGTGCAGAAGGGCTGTCTGTGGTGGTAGGGTGCAGAAGGGCTGTGGTAGCAGGGTGTTGAGGTGCAGTGAGGCTGTGGTGGCAGAGTGCTGGGGTTATAGTTTCAGTGTTAGGGACAGGAGAGAAACCAGCATGATGCCGGTAGGCTGCGGACGGAGAGTAGCGGTGGTAGCCTGCCCTGGTGTCCAGCGGTACAGCAGGATATGGTAACAGCATTGTACTGAAATGCAGAGGTTGTTCTCCCTCCTCATTCTCGCCTACTAAGCTACCACAACCTCTGCCATCGTGCAGGGGAGCGGAGCTGGGGCGCGAGAGGCTAAGGCTGCTGGGGAGCATGGGTAGCGTATTGTGCTGAGGCGCAGGGAGCCGAAAGGCACGGGGAGCAAGGGATAGGCTAAGGATGAAGAAGAGGAGTGGAGGCAGGATGCAGGGGAGCCGTCATGACAAGGGAGCCCTGCTGGCATGCTTTGCTGATACAGGGGAGCTGTGACTGTGGTGTGACATGCAGGGAGACCGAAAGTACAGGAGAGCTGCTCTGGTATGGTGCGATGGTACAAAAAGCTACGGGATGCAAGGACGCAGTGCAGGCTTGATGAAGTACAGTGTGACTAGGGTTCCGTGATCCTTCTCGGTTATAAGGATAGAGTTCAGCCGTTGTGACAGGAGTGCGGTACTTGGAAGTGCGCTGCTGATGCAGGGGAGATGTCGTGGCAGACAGCAGATGTTGGTTGCAGTGTGCAGGGGGCGCAGGTGTAGGGCAGCTGTGCTGACAGGGTGTTGAGGTGAGGGAGCCTGCGGATGCAGTGGTGGCAGGAGGCCAGGGAACTGCGGTGGCAGGGGAACAGTGCTGGCAGTGTGCTGCGGATGCAGGGGGCAGTAGCTCATGTGCATGGGTGGGAGGGGGTATTGCTGGCTGCCCAGTTAATGGTAGCATGAACTAGGAGTGCCTCTGTAGGACATCTTGCTCTCCAAGGAGCTGTGAATGGCCTAGGATATGACCGCGGACAGAAATCCCGCCCGATCGTGAAAGTTTGCACAGCCCCCCCCCCCCCCCCTATCCCCCACATGCAAAGGTGAGCTAAAATATGCCTGTTAGTTTTTTATGCCGTCTCCCAACACTCCCGTGTCCCTGGATGTTGAAGTAGTTGTTTGATTTGGGATCCTGATGCCCTTTCTGGCACAGGTGGTGTTTCTGCGTAACCCCTGGATTCCGTACATATTAACCCTTTCAAGGTTTCACTGGCGTTTCCGCCCACGGCTTGTAAAGCGGACGCCGCGCGAATTTAGCAGCACGGGCTGCAGGATATTCTTGCTGCGTAGGGAGTGCAGCTGACACCCTGGCCGAGCAGCAGGGGGCTTCACGGTTCAGCAGACCTAGTGTCACGCACGTCCGGAGTGCACGGTGACCCATGCGCTACACACCAAGGCAGTCTCGGAGAACTGCTGTGACAGAAGCAGGAATGCACTACAAAAGCTTGTATGACTAGGGTAGGGCAGCGCTAGAGCTCGTGTTGCTGGAGCCGGGCTGCACCAGAGCGCGACAGGACTAGAGCAACGCACTGCTGCTCTGTAGCAGATACGGGAATGCGCCAGAGCCCGTGTGGCGGGAGCAGGGCTGCACCACAGCGCCTGCCACAAAAGCACGGCTGCTCCCGTGCTTCTGAGACAGGACAGCACTGCACCAGAGCTCGTGGAGCAAAGGCAGAGCTGCAGTAAAGCTGCTATGGCAGGATTGTAGCCTGGCTGCGGTCAGATGGGTGGCGCCAGAGCTCGTGTGGAGGACTGGATCAGCGCAGCCCCGATAGCTTGTGTAACGGAGGCTGTGTGTGCTGCACCTTGACTCCCGGGAGCGGGGCTGCACGAGGGCTTTTGTGACAATACCACGACTGCACCAGTCCTTGTGTGTCAACAAGGAAGGGGCCTGCGACAGTTGGCCAGGTGTGCTTCCAATGACAAAGTGCAAGATGCTGCCAGGGCGTGGGGGGTTCTGGTGGAAGAGCTTCGCCGCTTGGGGGAACAGGGAGAGGAGGGTGAGGCTCAGGCGTGCGCGGCCCGGCCTGGGAGGAGTGTGGAGGGACCTGCTGGGACTGCCGGGGAGACTACTCGGGAGGGGACCGCTTGAATATTCCCTGAGGGTTGTCGCTATTTGTGCAAACTTCTTACGATGTGTATGGAGGTCGAGCTTCGGGGTGGTATGCATACGAGTGGTAGAGTACAGCCTTTGGAACTTAGAACATGGATGGGGTTCGTCCCATGATTCCGAGTTCGGCTCCCTGGCTGCGTGGGGCACTTTAAGCCTCACCGAGGGGGAGGAGACCGAGGCGGGCACACTGACGGGGGTGGGGGTAGAGAGGGAGCGGGGTGGGGGGGTTAGGAATGGCACTGTTGCGGAACTGCTCTCTTTTGTGCTGTCATCACTTGCTTGGTTCTCCTACACAAGATTATTGTATGTAACGCGGTTTTCAGGATGCTATAGTTGGGGGAAAAACTAATAAAAATTGTTTTAAAAAAACAAGGAAGGGGCCTGCGCCTCTCGTGTCGGAAGCAGGGTTGCACCAGAGCTGGTATGACAGGACTGGACCAGGACTGCACCAGAGCTCGCTGCACCGAAGAGCATGTGACAAAGTACGGCTGCAGCGTGTGACAGGGACAGGACTGCACTAGGGCTGGTGTGACAGTACTGGAGCAGGGCTACTCCACAACTGGTGTAACCGAAATAGCCTAGGGCTGCCCAAAGCTCATCTCACCCGGACAGGGTTGCATGCCCTATCACTATTAGCTGTCAGTTTGTAAGAGTCGAAACCAGCAAACAGGCAGGGAGTATTGACTGCACATTTTAAGCTCTAAAACGGAACCTTTTATTGGCGAGCCCCCTGAGCTACAGTGCTGCTGTTTCCAAATGCGAAAAAAATAAAGGCCACCAGGCAAGCCAGATCGCTCCCAGCTCTCTCGTCTGGTGAAGAAAAAAAACAGCGCAGAGGTAGAGAGCACGTCGCACTGATGTTCTTTGCACACCACTGGATTATGGGCATTGCACTGACGAATAATAGCCTGTATACTTTCTTGACAGTTAAAAAGGGGTGAACTTGTAGTAACTACTATAGCAGTAGGGAAAAATAACAAATGTGCAGCATACGAAGGACTCTGAAACTGCATAGACAACTATGAAACAGCCGAACTTTTTGGAGTAAAAAAATGCCCCACATCTCCTATGACATTTACATGTGTATTTTATCATTCGATGCATGCACTCGACATAATGAGGCCGTTAGGGAAATTTGCTTATATTTTCCGATGTCTTTGGAAATTATCCCGGTGAAATAATTTGTAATGTATGGAAATTACGTATGGTGCAATGTGTATCTATCTGTTCACACCTACAATCGCCTCAATCTCCCACACACAAAGGGTGTGCCTTTTAAGCTATTGTGTTTTGTAATAGTGATGTATCCTTGCCAAAGTTGGCAATAGGCCACATAGCCCAAGGCTTTATTGGCAGTGACCCTTTGGATTGCGGGACTTGTAGTTTTCTTTTTCCCAGGTTCAGGAGGGGTGTCCCTCCACATCGGAACGGTCGTGGGTACCATATCGTTAAACTTACGCTTCCTAAAGCTATTATGTAACCAACACAAAGTCCTACAGTTTGGAGCATCAGCTCAGGGCTAAGATATTACAGCAGCCTCTAAGCAGGTTTGCACGATGTATAGAGCAGCCGCCTAGAATGTAGTGGGCACTGGTGGGCTGTTTTCTGGACTCGGCAGGATAGGGCACATAACACATCCCAGGAGAGCTCTCAAGAATTCCTATCTAAGATCCCCTACTCATCATATTAGGATGCTAGATATAAATGCTTACTCACAAACTGGTGCCACAATATGTCCAACCGGTTCACCTTGTATCAACCGGTGAGAAATCTAAGAAGCCAGAATAAAACGTATTTTATGTAGACTTCGGGTGACATTTAAATCCAACGTAGGCAGAGGCTTTTCCACAGAGACCCTTATTTCTTGGAACTAGTGTTCTGCTGCACCAAGGTGTTGATTCTGGCTTTGCACCTTTAGAAACCGTGAAAGGACGCCATTCATTTCACCTAGTTCTGTTTCAAGTGGCATCCTACCGCGACGAAGCTTTTAGTGTACGATTGCTGTATACATGCAACTAACATACTTGTAACAAATCTCCCAACGGGCCTCAGCATGCAAAGTGTTGATGGCTATAAACCATCGACTGGCTGAAGGAGGCCCTGGGATGCTTGGCATCTTTGACTTACTTTGATTTGATGACGATGCTTGGCTGCAGGAGGCCCTGGGATGCTTGGCATCTTTGACTTACTTTGATTTGATGACGATGCTTGGCTGCAGCGTTAAAGTGAAGAGGGGGACCTTTAGAATCAGAAAGACGCTTCAAGACCCCACAGTTTTTGGTGGTGCTCGGTTTCAATTTTTACTCCGAATTAGTATTTTATATTTTGGGGTGTTGAGCTGCTAGACTTATCCATTAGGTTTCTAAATTGAAGAAATAATTGTCGTACCCTTTCTATTGCACAGCCTGTACTTGGAGTTTGCATTGTAACTTTTTTAACGCTATGCTTTTTATGATTAATGAAAATATGTGAATACAGTGGGTTGAACGTTCAAAAAAGAAGTGTATTCGCCACAACGTGCTGCTGTGCACGAGGCAGAGAGCGAAACCATTTCTTTTTATAGATGAATAATATCCTTGGATATCTGAGCTGCCTTCCCTCCCCCACCGGCGGGGGCTGTTGTGGGGGTGTGCGGCTGGCTGCTAATCGTGTATTCTGCACAGGAAGCAGCTCTTGTGGTTCCGCTGTGCTGTGTGTTCTCGTGACGCTTACGTGCTCTGTCGGTCACTGCAGCTTCCAAGCACTCGATGTTTAATGAACCCTGATATGGTTAGTGCTCCTGCCGCTGTGTGTATATATATTTGGAATTCTCTTTCAGTGCCAGTTACGCTGCAACCTCCCTACTGTCTTGTGTGATTTGAGCAGACTTCACGAGTGCCCAGACTGACTTTTTGGCTACAAAATACGAATCCACGCCAAAGGTTCAGGAGAGCGATGCAGAATATTTCCTTTGAGAGACGTTGTCTCGTGGAAATCCTGAAAGTGTTGCAGGGTTGGGCCACACCTAGGCCAGTGTTGGCAAATGCTAAGCTGATGAGGTCGTTATGTGTTGATCTGCCGTACGTTGTGACATATAATGCGATAAGAAATGCCCGATGCCTTGTTGCACGCTTTATACTGTTGCAATATGAATTAATATATACGCTATGTCATGTTAACACTGTCGTTTCTTATGTTATGTTGACTTCTTTTGTTACTTTTAGATTTGTCTATTTTATGCTTCCTTACCTTATGTTATCTTCCTTTATCGTCCCATGTGCTCTTGTCATACTTGTATAGGCACAAATCCGTTGCGTTCACAGAATCTGTAGTTTGTGTTTCACCGTGAGAAATACTGAATTTTCCCAGTCTAGTTACACTGTTAACACCCTTCTGCTTTTTGCCTTGTTCTGTTTTTCGTCACTAGGAAATTAGCCTCGCTCTTTAACTGTAATGTGGGTACATTTTTCAGCTTCGCTTTGTACCTGTGAAGAGAGGGCTATTTTAAGCTGGGCTTATTAGCAGTAATACAGAGCACTTTAACCCTGACACCTTAATTGTGATGCAGGGAAACTTTTAGGCCATAGACTTTACTTGTGAAATAGGGACGCTTTTAGATTTGACATTGTAATGTGGTGACATTTGGAGTTGGTCTGTAATTGTGATGCAGGGGAACTCATTGGCTTGACCGTCTATTGTGACGTGGGGGCACTTTGGGGCGTTTTTTTTTTATTGTACCATATTAGCACTTTTAGACCACGCTTTTGGATTGTAACACAGGGGCACTTTTAGACTATCCCTTTGATTGTAACCCTTGAGCTGGGCAGCGTAATTGTGATATAGGGGCACTTGGCTTCACTTTGTAGTTGTGACCCAAGGGCACTTTTAGACCTGACTATGTAAATGTTGCGGGGACCTAAGGATTTATCCTTGAACTGCTGCGATATGGGGACACTTCTCTGCTGTGTGACAGGAACACAGGTGACTTTTGGGCAGGACTCTCTTACTGTGAAAAGAGCTCCATGTTGATTCTGACGCGGTGACACTTTTTGGCCCGACTCTATTGCGACACGGGCCCCTTTAAATGATGGTGCTGGGGCTCTTTAAACCCCTACTCTGTAATTGTGAGGAGGAACACACACATGCTGGTAGCTCGGGTTACAGAGACTAGTGAGTCTGTTCACACGTATTAACTCCCCACTACAGCCCTGGGCGAGGCGTTAATTAACAAGCGACAATCCGAAATATACTGCCGGCTCCCTGACCGCCATACAAAGGTGTTTACATTTCCCCGGTGACGTTTCCTTGGTCAGTGTTTGTTTGCAAGGTGAGATGACTCCGAGAGAATCACTGGGAGCATTGTTCCTTTGAGGGCACGCGCTTTCTCATCCTTCTTCGATGCCCACTGTCTCGACACCAAACTAGGAGCTTCACAGGACCGCCCCGGCCTTCAGAGCTGCAGGGGGCACGCACTCACTCGGAGCTGCTCCTGTTGCAGAGCCCCTCTTTCTGTCCAGCCGCGCTAGGCCTTGAAGTTTTGTTTTGGAGATAACTAATTTACTGTGTCAATGAATCAAAACCATTACAAAATGTACAAAGAGCAAAATAAAATGCTCATAATACAACTTTCAATTCTAAACAACTTAAAAAAGATATAAACGACTTTTGATCGGCAAAAGTACTTTTGTTCTGTCAAAAAGATTTGGCTTAAACAGCACTCCCAATTATAACAAGCTAGGTCAATTCCACTATAAATACATCCCAGACCAGTAGCAGAGTTAGAATGTCAATCAAAGTTCATAATTCAAAAAAAATGTTTGCAGGATATTCACAAAAATACGGCGAGGATGAAATGACGATCCAACTAGGTTCCAATACAGTCGATGAATTTTAATGATCTTCAATGCATGTGGTGTACGAGACACACCACATGCATTGAAGATCATTAAAATTCATCGACTGTATTGGCACCTAGTTGGATCGTCATTTCATCCTCGCCGTATTTTTGTGAATATCCTGCAAACATTTTTTTTTAATTATGAACTTTGATTGACATTCTAACTCTGCTACTGGTCTGTGATGTATTTATAGTGGAATTGACCTAGCTTGTTATAATTGGGAGTGCTGTTTAAGCCAAATCTTTTTGATAATTCTTGGCATCCGTGTTTTCACGCTGCCTATCGCACTTCTTGGTAGTAAGTGCTTCTGGCTTAAAGCACCCATTGACATTTTGAATTTTTACTTTCGTCTCTACTTTATTGTTTGGACATTTAATTGATGTGCGGTCCATTCCCAATCTGGGTACACTACTACCTTTCTGCTTAGTATACTTTTGTTCTGTGCCGATTAACTGTTCTTGTTCTGTACACTTGAAACGTCTGCAGTTGAAAATGTCGTTGTGCAGCTGAGTCTGTTAGATGACCCTTGGTAGCACAACTTCTTCAACTTTCCTCACACCCATTCAATAGAAACATTGGTTTCAAGTACCTATTCCTCAGTGACGTTAGATCAGGGCAGAGGGAGAAGATGTGCTCAATTGTTTCCATGGGCCGTTTACACAGACCCTGTTGGAGGAGTGTAACCAAGATCCTTCAATTTGCAAAAAAGGGAATATATAGCAGTCTTAAGCTCAGAAATGCATTCTTGATTGACACGTCCGAGCTGGTGTCCAAATAGGCTTGCCTATGTCTTTTATAGGTATTTATAATATAATTGGAGTTCTTATGTTTATAAGTGGGTTCAATGTCTTGACTTTTTTATGTATAATATATCTATCATGCTTTTCTTAATCATACCGGTCCTTTTGTCCTGCGGTGATCAAATTATATTTGGGGGAAGATTCGAGTTTTTAGTAACTGTGTTTAAGATCGTAATCCATAATCATAAAGCCTGCTCTTAGGGGTAACTCCAGCTCTTCTTTTAAGTTATTTTTTTTAATGTTGCAGTATCCGCCCAGTGACACTCACAGAAATAGTTTAGCAAATGTATGGAATTTTTAGACTTCTCAATGTGTGAAACCCAGTTGTAGTCTCAAGCGATGGTGAGGAGATGAATATCTTAAAATAAAGATTTGTCATTCCAGTTTGACAAATACTCTGTCTAGATTTGTTATATTCTGCTTCTTAAAAAAATATTTCGGTGTATAGGAGAACTGGAAGTAATTTGGTTTTTAAAGCCTGATTGTGGGGTAGATTTGCCCACCTCTGTAATTGTTTGCAACTCTTACTGGTTTGAGTGGTTGCAGTCACTCCTGCCTGTGATTTTATTTATTTTTACCCCCAGTGTTGAAGCTAATTTAACTTTGGGCAACAACAGGCTAGACCAAGTTATGTAATATACTTATCTTGGTCTCGAAATTGACACATAGTCCAAACATAATCTGGATTTACACAGCCAAAATGCATTATCTTGGTTAAATTAGATTAGCAAAGTATTGTCCGTTGTAAGACTCTGATTTTTATTAATTTCTTGAGCTTGCGTTTGTTCACAACATTTTTAAAACCCTAATTATCGTGTTGTTCAGTTTGTAGTGTATCTTGTTCTAATGGTTACGTGTTCTTTTTAATAATGGATGGGCTGTGTCCGATTGAAGGGTTTGGGACTAAATTACAGACTGCTTTGTCTCCAAGACGTTATTGAGATACCGATTCTTCTGAGTTTTTGTATTTCTCTAACAAGAGTACTAATTTGTCTGAGTTATCTCCACTTGCCTTGTTTTGTCCATTATAGGCAGGGTCACTGGAATTATGCAGCAACTGCCAACCAAATTATGTGGCAAAACAGCCAAATTAATGCCACAGAAAGTGGCAACGTTTTTGGCAGTACTGTTTCATAATTGTTTGATTTTGACACGCAGCGCTGTGTGGGCCAATGTTTCAACTCAGATGTATCAGTTTAAAACTTGACTTTTGCAACCAGCAACTGAAGGGTGACCACCACTTAATGTCTGCAAAGCGTCTGCACGTCACCGCTTGTGATTTGTTTTTGTTATAACGTTGTATAGATTTGAGCCAGAAGTAAAATTTTAATTTTGTAACCTGTAAATTATGTTGCTGAAATTGGCTTAGGTTGAATGTGGGGGGTAAACCTACCATAAACAGAAACATTGAGGCCTAGAATCGCAAAATTCCAGTGGCCCTGAATAGAAGGATGGGCTCACAGGTTCCAAAGTGCAGAGTGTTGGTGGCTTTTAAAGCCAAACCTAGATAATGTCTCTGCGCATGGTATGGGTGGGGTTACCAACCGTGTCTACGGACTTTTGTTACCAGTAGTTTAAAATATACATTGAATGGGCTTTTTGGTTTCGCCTAGAAAAGATGTGTTTTTTGTTGTTGTTTTTACTTTGTTATTGGCTGCTTGGTGCACATTCTGCTTCTTGTCGAGTGCTAGTTCTGACAGCAGAAGTGACTATTTTACATCTAAAAGCTACTCATAAACATCACTTATCAAATTATTTATCTGATAGATAAATTGTATTCAGAAAATCATTGTTTTTTTTCGCGCCAGTAGACTCTTCTTTAATGTTTTAGCTAGGACCGAAAATGGAAGCCAGAACTAATGTCTTTGCCAATGCTTTTTAATTGAAGGAAGGTCCCCCTCTCCATTTCAGATTATTTGTGAATTGTATCACTAAAAGAGACGGCACACAATTAGGCAACTCTTTTCATATGCATTTGGATGTCGGGCTAGCGATTCGGAAGAGATTTTTCAGTGAGGAAGTACGACTTGCTTTTTACAAACTCTGAATTTCCAGGAGTGAGTCAGCCCTTGGCATTAGAAGGGTGTACGTATCTGGCAAAAATTATCGCATTTTGTTTGAACTATTAATATCTTTTCAAGATTGACTTTTCCTGGTCTAGTCAGGCATCTTATGTTGCCCAGTGTCAAAAAACATATCCCCCACTTTGTGGCATCTTATTTTGTCTGCAGCCAAAGGGTATTTAAAAAATGTGAACGCTCCTGATCTTTTCAGACGTGCAGTAGAAAGGTAGGCTGTGTTCAAAGACTGACTGACTCAGTACAAGAGATCTGTCTGTTTCCCAACAGGCCTGTGGTGTTTTTGAAAAACCAACCAGGGCAGAACGAGTTTGTAATGTGTGTAGCACACCTGCCTGTATAATTTTTCTGGTCTTATTTTAAATACATATGAGATCATTCTCACTCTTGGAGAAAGAAATTTGGTAGTAAAATATTTTTATTTACAGAATGATACAAATTACAAGCTTTAAATATAAATCTGATACAGCATATACGGCAGTATTTTATTTAATAAAGATGCACTATTGAAGTATATGTGTTCTACAGCAAAACCCACAGGTTTCTCCTTCTGATGGCCCTGCGGTTTACCTGGGGTACTTCCCGTTTGAAAAATCTGTTGAGAATAAATTGACATATAAGTAGTACCTGTGTGAATGTTACTGTGTGATTTCTCCTCTGTACGTTTTGGCTGGGTTTTGAGGCAGGGCACGTGAAGAGGCCCATACAGTTTAATTTGAGACGGGGGCCAAGGTAGTTATAAAAGGCAAGTGGCAACACAAGCATTGGATTACAAAAAATAAAACGAGGAGGGCGTTTCATTATGCGCCCCACTTTTTAATCCGTGGTTTTGAACACTGAAGCCGCAGATTTCATTTGTAAGCTGCAGTGCAGGTTTCATTTAGTCTGCCCTTCTTACTTGCCTGAACCGATTTGTGATGTTTTACAGTGGTAGCTACTGCTGTCTCCCTAACTTGAGCCTTACTTATATTTCTCGTAGAGCTCGAGCTGCTTCATGGCTGCGACCTCCTGCTATAGATTGGTAGGTATTTGGAACCTGTCATTCATCACCTGTTTGCTGCAGGGTGAAAGAGGAGGGCTTGTCACCGGAAGGTGGTGAAATTCCTTTCCCTTTTAATTACATGAGCACCAAAACCAAGAACAATGTACCCCCAGGGCAGATACCAGGATTCTGAGGTCATCGTTGTTGTGGACAGTGGTTGTCTTGGTGGCTTGTGTTGGTCTGTATCTTCCTTATGTAGTATTTGGGGAAAGGCACCAAGGGGTGTGCTCTTTGCCTGATTCTGAATGAGATTCTGGCTGTAACGTGGAGCCAGTCGAGATTTTTTCAAGTGGGGTGGTGCCCGTTTACATTTTAGTTCTGGCCGTTGTATATTAAACATGATGCAGGAGGTGCACTGCTGGTTTAGAGAAGCTTCGGTGATGTGGGGGCGAGGGAATAGAAGTTTAGTGCAAACAATGGTTTGTTAAATTGTGGCTTGATGATTTGCTTCCAGGGTTGTCTGGATTCTGGAGCAGCACTGGCTCACTAGACTGAAATGAGTGTCAAAGCCACTTCTCTCTATTTTTTTTTTCCATAGAGCTTTGCTTCGTAATCAAGTAATAAATTTTTATTTTCTTACAGCCAGTGCTATTGATTTATTCTTGGCATGTCATTTCAGTGATGCCATGGTTCTGACATGACCTTGTGCGTCAATTGATTGCGCTATTCAGTGGCAGAGGAAGGGATTCAATGAAACCTTATAACCATTAAAACCATTAATCTATTTATTAACTTTTTAAATAAAAAATAAAAATCTTTAATTTTTATAAAGAAAAGGGGAGAGAGGAAGGGTAGGGGTGAAGGGGAGTATAGGGTGATCGCAGCCCCAGGTGAACGAAAGAGGAGAACAAAAACGAAAGGGGTAGTAGCAACACATTAGCAACAAAGCAATACATTTCATCTTACGGCACAGTTCTAGGGAGGACCATTATGAAAGTAAGCTGTTGTTCCACAAAGGCACTTTCAGCGACCATCTCTCAAAGACTCGTCTTCCTCCCCCTCCAATTCGCTATATGTTGATGAGAATCCCTCTAAATGGGCTCATTATAGTGGGTTAGGCAAAGTGGTGGTTGGGTTCACGCTTGCCCAATCCTTCTTGAAGTCTTTCTTGAAAGGCAGCCAAATTCGTACGAACATGTGCATCTTGTCCATAAACATGGTCTATTTATTATCTTTAAGAAAGTGGCATCTAGCGTTGGTCCGTGAGGTCCAGATCAGCACCAAATTTATGAATAGCCTCAGTGCAATATTGACATTCAACAAGTTTACATTCAGGTGTTTGAGCTAGGAGTCCATCTTTGGTAACTTTACAATTCCAGAAACTCATTGGCACATCTGAGCATAATAGATATTTACCAGTTTGTCCTGAATTTGGCACGATTTGAGATGCATTCAAATCAATAATGAGAGGCCAAAAAATAGGCCAAGATATTGTTCTGAGTTCTAAAGACCAAACTCTAAAAAAAAAAAAAAAAAAAAAAAAAAATGTGGAATTGGAGGTCTTGAGGGTGCATGAGAGTTATAAAGTTATTAAGGCCCATATTAATGGAATTCAATTAAAACATGCAAAGAAGAATCTCAAACTAATATTATTAGAAAATCTACTTAAGTAATACCACCTGTCTTCAGATGATTTATGAGAAAAGTGAATTGTGTGGTAGATTTTTGTTGTGGCAAGCACTGGAATAGTCTACTGGAAGCGCTATTAAGGCAGTTCTATCTCCAATTGATGTCACTGGGGTTGCGAATTGAAACTTGAAAAAGAGATTACAAACAGATCTACACCAATATTAAAGCATTTGATTTCCCTTAATTAGAGGAATTTATTTCATACTCTGACTTCCCCCGCCCTTACAAGTTCAGCTGTATCTTTGTTGATATAGCCTTTTTCATTAGAGGAATTAGATGTAGTGATTTTAAATTTACAAAATTGCAAAGCCTGTGGGGAAGATGGTTTCCGGATAGAATTTTTTTAAATCTTTCCATTCGGGATTTAATGGTAACTTATTAAAAATGTCAAATTATTCTATTTTCTTGATGTAGGACATAGTCTCGTGCAATGACAGATGATATTTTTCGCAGGAGGTACTTTTTCTGTTAATGTGCTGCTCTGGAGTGGACGTTAGTGCGATGGGGGGTGGGTTTGTGGAGTTATGGTTATTTTGTAGGTTTTTCATTTGTATTGCTCTTCATTTTTCCTTGCTTTGCTCATATAAACAGTCAAGTCATGATATACGTTTCTTATGCAGAAGTTTCTGGGGTACAGAGCTCTGCTCTATATGTGCTACTTGGCAAAATCTGTTAAAAAAAAAAATGTCAAATTATATTTTAGCAGGAGAAGTAACATTTTTGAAAAAAGGTGAAAAAATTCAGAAGATCCTAATTCTTATCGCCCTATAAGTTAACTGAATACGGATTATAAGATTCCAGCAAATTGAATTGCAAATAGAATTAGTATTATGGTCTGTACTCTTATCCATAATGAGCAGAGTAGCTTTAATAAAGAACATGAATTGAATTGTATGTTAATACAAAGTACATCATTGAAGCTTTTGATTTTAATATTTAATGTATTGCTCTTTTTTTAATTTAAATTATTTTTATTTTTTTAATTGTATGCGGAGAGAGTCTTTGATCTGGCATCATGGCGCACTCTATTTTTATACCTTAAGGAAATTTTGCTCTCTCAAACAGTTAATTAAACTTTTCAATAATTTGTATAGAAATTCTGAAGCCAGTTTAATTATTAACATACATGGAGCCAGGCCCGGATATCCCTTATCCCCCATTTTAATTGTTTAAAAAAAAAATAAAAAAAAAAGACATTATAGAGCTGTTGGCAATTGCAATACGTCACTTTAATGTCCTAGCCCAGACTCTCCAGAATATGGAAAATAATACATTCTTTGGTGATTTAATGCTCTTCTTAAAATCTGTTTGGTAGAGCCAGGAGAGACTATTTGGGTGATTTATTAGTTTTCAAGATTAGGGCAATTATAAAAAAAATAATACTGATCTTTATGATTTGTATTATAGACCTTTACCCAGTGGCATAGCTAGAGCTTTTAATGTCCAAATGAGGGGACGAGGGGGGGCTAGTTTAACGAGGTCCAATGTACAAACCCCAGAAGACTATATGCAAAAAGGTACGAAGTTCCTCAGAAGCGAGAGACAAGGAGAGGAGATACTATAAGGTGAGGGTGGTCAAAGGTGAGGGTGGTCAAAGGTAACCACACACCTATTAAGAGAAAGGGGAGGGAGGGGGGAATCCCCTTTGCGGAACTAGGGCTCTCACACACCCAGCAAGCTAGGTGTCCTGCTTCATCATATGAGCCTGCCCCTTGTCAGGTCGACGCTGCAGTACCTGACGGGCTCCCAAACCGGGGCTCTTTAGCAGGGATCTTTTGTTCCTGCCGGTGGGTGCAGTGGGGGTGAGGGGCCTAGTGTGTGTAGATGTAAAGGAAAGTGGATTAAAACAGGTCAGTTAGTCCTAACAATTATTTTATTCGTAAGGTAAACCACCTGATTAAAAATATATATATATAGAGTGGCAGTGCACTAGATCCAATGTGTCTAGTCATGTAGCCCTACTCTCAGTTGATCTACATGTTTTGTGCCTCTAATGTCAGGGGGATCTGGGCACTTCCTCAGGATCAGAGTGAAAACTATCTACACTACGCGGTCAAGTGCACTCTACGTACCACGTTCTCAGGTCAGTGACCTATCCTATTGTCTAGAGTTGCTAGCAACAGTACCAGCGGTTATAAAATGGACACCGATGTGGGTCCCGCGTGTGAGCACGCCGAGCCTTTGACCTTCCCTGCCGCCGGTACCGGGATGGATAGCTAGAGCTTTTGCCATGGCGGCCCCTACTTTTGCTGCCCGGCAGCTGCGGGTTAAGAGCGGTGGGCTGCTGCTGGTGATTCCTGCGTCTTTTTGCTGCCCTGCGATGGCCAGTTTGGCCGAGAGTTCCTTCCTTGAAAGGTACTTATTGGACTGCTAAGTCAAAAGGTTAAAGACTTTATTAATGTCTCATAGGGTTGAATATCTAGGCTCCTGGGGGAGGGATAACCGAATGCCACTCAGGAGTTTCCTTACCAAAGGGTGCTCCCCCGCAAGGCTATCTCCTATCGCTGTATGGTACGCCAATATTGCTGACCTGAAAGTGTTGATAGCCCTGTAAGCTAGGCCCTCAGTGGCCAAGAAGGCTAAGCAATTTAGGATATGGACAACGTTGGCCCCCACTGGATCCAGGTGTCGTTGGTGACACCAGCCCAACCATCAAGACCATGCGGATCTGTACTGTTTGACGGTACTGTCAGCCCATGACTTGGAGAGGAGCGACGCAGCGTTGCCCAAAAGCCATGGGACTTTATAGCATTCCCTGTAATCCTCCATGCCATGAGGAGAAGGGAGCTTTCCATTACCAGTTAGTGGCGATTCACCTTGGGATCCCAAAGGAGATCCAGAAAGAGGGGTAGAAGGATTGGAAAATCCCAAGAAAGTTCCAGTAGAACTGTATACCAGACATGCGATTTCCAGACTGGGGGGGAAAGGCATATCCCTGTTTCAGGGACCAATTTTGGAGAAAGGCATCTGTGGCTGCCCCTTGGGGGTCGTGCGCCAGCTGAAATACCTGGGAAGGTGATGGTTCAGGTGCGATACAAAGAGATCCCCTAAAATGGACCCCATTCGGCTTGTAACACCGATGGGTTCAAATGCCAGAGGCTCACGTCTTTCAGATGGTACGAGTGCCAGTCTGCCACCTGTTTGGATTCTCTTAGGAGATGTTCAGCCATCACTGAGGCCTGATTTACTTGCCAATTTCCTCAAATCTCTATCAAGATCAGAGAAGATCTTGGTGCGACTGCCCCCTAGATCATTTATGTATCTCACTGCTGCCACGTTGTTCATCTTTAGGAGGGCTTGGCACTTCGTTTGATCCTTTGTTCAATAGCAGACTGCGAAGGAACCCGTTAGAGGTTTGAGACAGTTGATTTACAGAGACCTTTCGTGAGAGGACCAAAGACCTCTGGTGGAGAACTCCCCACATTCCCACCCCCCAACCCATGCCACTGGCCACTATTACCAGGTCTGGGAGAATGCCGAATATTGCCCAGCCGTTCCAGGCCTCCATTGGATTTACCCACCACTGTATCTCTTCCTTGGCCTTGCCTGTTAGAGGGACCACTTGAGTATGCATGAGACCTTTCTGAAGGTAGAACACATTGCTGGGCCCGATTGTGGAGAGGACCCCGAAAGATTGCCTGGAAGGAGGATGACACCAAGCCCACCACTCTCGCTATCTAGCAGCAAGAAGGTGGTTGGTCTGGCTGCCGTCCGATGTACTTCGTGTCTGATCTTGTTCAACTTCCTGGGCGGAAGGCTGAGAGTGGCCTGAACAGAGTCTACCTGGAAACCCAGGAACACCAGAGACTACGTGGGTCTAAGGACCGACTTCTGTTGGTTGATAATGTAGCCAAGGGATTCCAGCAGGGAGACCGCCATCTGAAGCAATATCGACAGGTGTCGTGGGCACTGGTGCATGAGGAGAATGCCGCCTAGGTAGACCATGAGGCGAACCCCCCCCCCCCCCCTTGTGCTCTGAAGAATTCTGCCACGCGGTGCATCACTTTGGTGAAACGTCAAAGGGCGAAGACAGGCCGAACCAAAGAGTGGTGAACTTGAACGTCTGTCACCACCATTGAAACTGAATGAAGCGACTGTGGGGTGGAAAGATCGGTACAGTCAGATTGGCATCCTTGAGCTCGAGGCGCACCTTTAAATCGTTGCATTGAAGGAGATCCCGCAGAAGTTGAATGCCCTCCATTTTGAAGTGGCAGTAAACCAGCCACTTGTCGAATGATTTAAATTTGATTATAGGGTGTTGCCCTACTTGGTGTCTCGCTTGTATTTCCCCCAAAAGGTAGCCAGACACTTGTTTATGTCTGGAATAAGAGCCACCTTGTCGCTTAGGGCGGGACAGGGGTATTCTATCCGAAGGTACTTGCGGACTCTTTTGTTGCGAGCCTATTATGCAAACCATTAGACACCACCTTCTCTTCTGGGTCCCATTCAGAGGAGCGTGGGTGCAGAAGCTGTTCAGGGTGTAACATGTCAGAGGACCTCTGGTGGGGCATCACTCGTGGGTGTATCATCCCTTGGTTGATGTGGGGAGGGGCACCGGGGATGGGACCCCAGAGGTAGTTTGAGCATAGGCCCCAGGGAATTCTGTCTCCCAGTGAGTGGTTTAAAGCATCATTCTACATATTGCAGAAGTTTCTCCTCCAAGGGAGCCACTGCCTGCGTAACCGTGTTTTAGAATGGACGCATCCATAACTTCACAAAAATGCTCCGCGATAGGGAAGTAGGTAATACAATCCTCTTCAGTAAATGTTTCCTCATCACTCATGACAGGTCTTATTGGGCTGCCTAATGTATGAACTGCACTACTCTGCCATTACCAGACTGTGTTAGAGGGATTAATGAAAGGTGTGGGGGGGGTTCCCAACCAGGGTAATAATAGCCCAGAGAGCTGATAACAGGCCAAGCCTGCCGGACACCACAATCGCCCACATGTCTTATCGGGCGTTAAAATGCGATGCCTGGACTGGTGTCCGCTGGGGGTGGAGGAGTGACTGGCGAAACTGTGAGAGCGGTAAGCCCCCGGTCTGGGCGGACCGCCCGCATGCGTTGATGAGGTGTGAAACAACGGATTTTCGTAGCACAGACCCCGGGGGTGCGCGACCGATCTAACGGCGACAGCTTTAAGAAACACCAGGGGGACCACCAGAACTCGGGACCCGAGACAAGGGGAAGCATCAGCGGCGGTGGCGAGAAGAGAAAAACAAGTTCTTGCGAGCTGGAAGCCCCGGCATCATTGACCAGGTCCGAAGCCGTGCGAGTCCCAGAACTGGTGTGGTGGCGAAGAAAACAATGAAGAGCCCTGTGCTAGAACTAGCACACAGAGAACACCGGTGCCCGAACTGAGCCTAATACGGGCTGGGCAGTATCAAATACCCGACTGCCCCATGCGAGACCGGCCCCATCTGGAGAGTCCCGGTAGGCGGCTTGAAGAGGGTCATAAAACTGCAGTGTGGAAGCGCTGGGAATACCAGAGAATCGGTGCCGTGAGAAGGGGCACGTCCAACTCTAAGCTGGTGAGTGGAACTGCGAAGTGTTGGCGCCAGAAGACCCGTCCCGGGAATTCAGGGAAGCGTGTCAGTGAGGGCCCCCAGGCTTGCTGAAACTGCAGCCCAGTGACCATCGCCTCCAGGAAGGGAAGTTAATTTAGGGGGCAGTTTGATAGCTCGTACTACGTGTTGCCTGACCCTGTCATGGCTGCTGCCATGAACCTCATCACAGTCTTGACCTGCCTGGCCCCCTGCCGTTTGCTTGCTGGAGACAAATGAGTTGTCTGTTTCTCAGTCCCTCTACCCAGGAAGATGTCCTTCTAGCTTTGACCAGAAGTCCACCATAAATAATGGATATTTCAAGATCCATTACGCCTGAACCTAAAATGGCCGCCACCCATGAGTATTAATCTCACTATACAAGATCTGTGATCTAGATTACCACTAAGTTTGCAGAGAGTGAGCCCTAACGCTTAAGGTCTCTCTTATTTCACCTTAACTGACAAATCCCTTACAGCTGGCCATAACCAAATATTCTTCAGCATTCCTCAGGGCTCCTGGACTAAAGGGGATAACAGACTTCATCTCTATCATTTCTGTCAGTGGTAATCTGAATACTGCATCCTTGGTCTCCTTTCTGTTAAGACACAGCAACTGATCTCAACACATTTTTTCCGCACAGCATATCTGCATAATAGAAAAAGAAAAAAATGATACACACTGGCGCTCGTCCAACCACGGCTTGCTTCAGGGAAAACCATGCCGGATAAAGAGACCTAAACAGGGAACAAACGTACCAATGCGGAACCCCTGCTACCTGACTACACAATGAAGAACTAAGGCGAAGGTACCAGCACAATGGACATGATACTCAGGAAACTGGAAATGGTCCACGACCTAGCGAAATCTACCAAGTTTAACACGGATCTTCCTTGTCGGACTCTTCAACTCATGGACTCCCTCCCTTCGTCCTCCCTGACCCTTGCCTTTAGTGGATCCTGTCTTTTTCTGTATCGCTAATTTATCTGGTTATTGTAGGTGTTATTTTTCTGTAATTAATGCAGTTTTCTTTTGCCGTTTGTTCCCCCTCTGTTGACCTGCCAGTTCCGACCCTCCTCCTAGCCCCTGTCCCTTGTTGCTCTTTGACTAAGCGCTCCTTCTCCCCTTGTTGGGGAAAGATCTAATATTCTTACTCAGGAATCTCAGTGAACCCTCTTATAGAGTCCACAGCGTCCAGGGAACCACGCACAGCTGAGGCATGGCATGGCGCCCCTTACCAAAGCACTCCCTCTCCCCTTGTTGGGGAAGGATCCAGTAGGTAGACCTTGGTGTCTTAGAAACCCCTCTGAGAGAGTCAACTGTGTAAAAACACCCTCCCCCCATCCTCTTTTCATGCTCTCTCTCACCCTCCCCTACCGCTTTCCCTCTTTCATTCTTTGTCTACTTCCTCTGCTCCTATCCCCTCCCACCTTAATCTCTCCCCTTGCCTGCTACGCCCCCTAGCCCCCTGTCCCTTGTGCCCTTTAACTAAGCACTCCTTCTCCCCTTGTTGGGGAAAGGTCCAACTACTTATACTCTGGAGTCTCAGTGATCCCTCTGAGAGAGTCCACAGCGCTAAGGGAGCCACTCACAGTTGAGGCATGGAATGGCGCCCCTTGCCAAAGCACTCCCTCTCCCCTTTTTGGGGAAGGATCCAGTAGGTAGGCCTTGGAGTCTCAGAGCCCCCTCTGAGAGAGTCCACTGTATAAAGGGAGCCTCTCGCATCTGAGTTAGGGGAATGATACCACTTCCCCTGGGATCACAGCTTACTGGACTTTGGATGCAGCTTTTACTCGTCTACCGGTTTGTGCCACCATCCCCCTCCCCCCCTCTTCTTTCATGCTGTCTCTTTCCCTCCTTCATTCGCAGTCTACTTCCCCATCTCCTACCCCCTCCCCCCCTTAATCGCTCCCCATGCCTGCTTTTTCCCTTAGGCATATGCCCTTATTGTTTGTCTCGACTGAATATGTAACTATGTAGCTATGCTCTAATAACTGTGTAACCTTTGTAACGATGTAACCTGCAACTATGGTCTGATACTCATGTATAGCGCTCTGATACTTCCGGGTCTAGCCAGCACTATATAAAACCTTTCAAATAAATAAAATAAACTAGGCAGTGAACTGTCCCAACTGAGCGCAATGCGTTCCCAACTTCTACAGACCCCAGATGGAAGCAAGGCACCAGGTAAAGGGGGGGGGGAGAAGCAACACTCTTGATACCTGGCCGGCTGCGCTGACACTATCAGTGTGAGCAGCGTGCTCCAGCAATGACTGAGTGATACACGCAAAGCGTGTCCGACATGCGGTGCCCTCTAGAGGACCTCACAGCAAGCCTCCAGGCTCGCACAATCACACTGAAAAGCGTCCCGAAGTAGCGTCAAGAGTTCATGTGGCGGCGCTGTAAAGTTAAAAACGTAACGGCATTAGAAAAACACAATTACAAGGGGAAAAAAAATGGTAGAGGAATGGCAAGAGGCCGAAGGCCCTTATCTCGGCTGCTGGAGCAGCAAACAAAGAGGAGGTAGCAACAAAGTTTAAGGTCTGTTACGAATTCCTTGACTGTTGATTGGTAATTACTTCATGTTGAACTCTTGACTTCTTCCCAAGGGCTTCTGGGAAATGAAGTATTTTGTTACTTGTTTATATGGTTGCTGTTGAATAAAGCATAGAAAATACAGCGTAGTCCTCTCCTTCAGTCCTGACATAGAATCACACTTTTTCACATGGTGCAGCTGTCCCATGTACACTATATGTAATTATTTTTAGAAGTTAAGAAGTATTATTATGATTATTTTGCACATAATTCATGTGGGTATAAGAATTTTTCAGCCCATATGCACTTTGATAATGAACTATTCATGATATTAAAGGGACATAATACTGAAGATATTCAAAGATAGAGTAAATCTGCTAATAAGGTTTGTAGTATAACACTCAAGTGTGTATGTGTGTGTGTATATGTGTATATATATGTGTATATATAGACTGACTTCAAAGCATTCACAAACTTCCAGCGCGCAGCGAGAATGAATGCACGAACTCCTCTTCGTCGGTGAATAGTTTTTTTTATTGTTTACTCCCTTCTGCCTGCCATGACGCGTTTCGGCCGGTAAAACGAGGGGGTGGGTGTGTGTGTGTGTGTGTGTGTGTGTGTGTGTGTGTGTGTCACAATTCTCTATATAAATGCGCCTTGAACATTTAAGAGTCAAAGATCACCCTTTTTGGGGGAAAAAGTCACAATATTGAGCTGAAAAATATTGGATGGATGACCTGGCCCGACTTGCAGCCTTGTGTTCAAATCTATTAAAGCTGGCTCTTGTGGTCTTATAATTTATGTATCGTAATCTAAGAAATATAGGTCCAAGCTCCATGGGGTACAATGCAGATTTGGTGTATGGTTTAGTAGAGAATCCAGCCCTCAGGAAGGCAGGGCATTGGAGAAAGTATTTAGTGTCTGCTAACAAACAGAAATATTTTTCCAAAAATCTTTTTGAATTGGGAAAAGAAGAACATATTTTGATTACTTTGAACGATTGTAACTGAATTAATAAGTGGAATTTTACAGTTCTCATAGGGGCCAATTTTCGCAGGATGCAGTATTGCACAAAATGGTTAATATATCGAACACTCCAGTTTTTAAATAAGATCAACCTCTCATCTCCACCTAATTGTTTTACATGTGCATCTTTGGAAATCAGAAACTGGTCATAAATATTTTTCTGTAAACAAACTATTTTAGAATGTTATCCCCGATATCCTGTAACAACTGTTACACCATGGACCTATTATCAGAGCTTTAAATAGAGATAACAAGTTAATTTGTGTATCTGTGGTTGTTGCTCGCTCATTCTTATTACAAAAATGGATATCCAAATTAATTATTTAGCCAAACAGGAAAATACGTAAGATGCAATGGGTAAACTGCGTGAACAACTGTATGTGGCTTGCTCTGTTCACACTCAAAAATTTGAGGAAGGTATGTATAAAGAATTTTAAGTTTTGTTTGAGTATACATGTGATTGTTAAGTTGCAGCCTATATATATATAATAATGACAGTATTCAAAACATTTATGTTGCCTATTTATATTGCTGAGTCAATATTTATTTTTTGATAGGAAAATAGAATGAAATAACCACACAAAAGAGGTAGAGGAACAGATTCCTGCCCTACAGCCTCCTCTCAATACACTAAACTCACAAAAGGGTAGGGCAGCCAGGAGTGTCTCACTTATGTTCCATTTTAGGATTTGAGGGCCAGCTGTACTAGTCTCAGAGCTCGGAGTAAGGTGGTTCTGGTCAACAGAGGTCCAGATGTTCTAAAACAAAATAACCTTTGTGTAATCCCAGGACCGTATCCTTTATTAATAGGCTACACTGGGTAGGGTTAAGAAAAGAGTTCTACTGTAAATAATGTGTGTCGTTGAGTGACAATGCCTCAACACACCCAGTCACTGGCATAAGACTGAACAACCTTATTCTGAGTTCCCTTTTCACTTCCGTCCGTATTGAACATAGGTGAGCCGCTCCAGGCTGCCCTACCTTTTGTGAGTTTAGGAAAATAGAATACACTGGGCCTCCTGTTGATATTTGAATTATTAAATGGTTATTCATAAATTGAATTTTTGTCTCCATGAAGAACACTTAAAAAAGAAATTAGATGTATTACGGGGCTTCCTAATAAAATGGCTGGATTACAAACATGTAAACAATGTTTTTCAAAGCTGTTTAAAAAAAAAAAAAAAAATTATGGATAGCAGTTGTGCTATGCACAAAATGATTCTGGCACAGGTTCCGGGAGACAGATTTGAACACATAACTGGTATGCACAGATTAAAAGAGGTGCATCCTTTATCAAAAGAGATGTTTGTATGTGTGTCGCTGGGTACAATATGAACACAACACTATGGGGCAACCCTCCAGTAGTCCCGCAGGAGATTGGGGTTTGAACATCTACTGTTCACAATGTCTCCTGAAGGAAAAACTTCTTCTGTCTCAGTTGCTTATTTGAAGGGATGAGGTAAGAATATCCTCTCCCTAGAATACCTTACATGAAATGTGTAAGTCCGTGACAAATGGTAGATTCAATAAAATAACTGATTACACAGAATTCATTACTGCAGACGTACTTAAATGTATTGCAACTCGATTTGTAACTTCCTTAACAACAATATTAATATTCAGGGTCAATTACAGCAGCACTACCCTACAGTCAAACCTAGATCACCACCAGATCATAATAGTCCCAAAAGTGAAACTGTGACAGTCTGGGAAGCACCAAACGTTTTTTTGTTTCTTGCATTCTTTTTTCTGATTTTTATCCTTTTGACTTATTTAGCATATTCTTATTTGTTTGCCTGTGTTTTTATTGTGGATTGTGTGTGTCAATTCATGAATCAGTTTGCAGATGAATAAATAGATGCATAAGTAGGAAGACGAGTAACAGTGCATGTATGATGACTTAATGTGTGCCGGAGCTGACCAGTGACCAAAGACTTACTTCCAAATATAATCCAGACCTATGGCTATTGACCGTGCTTGTTAAATTGTCTTGCACTGCACCAGTCATCTTCATTACATTTGTCAGCGCTCTAGTGCAAGTGTCAAATCTATTGGCTCTGCCAATGCTTGCCTAAGATGATTGCAATCATCCCCTGCCACCATCACATGAGTCAGTAGCCTAAGCAAGAGCGAGCGATAGTGTGCTAATTCATACCAATTTACATGTAACCGCTTGTTTTGCCTTGCCTCTTCTATCTGATTTGCAAAATCATGTTCCCACATTGACAGTATGCCTTTGCTCAGCCCTTAATCTTCTACCAGTAACTTTCATTCATTTCAAATATTTTCACAAATAAAATTGACCATGTTGCTCCACTGTGGCAATATTCTTATGTTTGGTGACTGTCACCTGTGGATTTCAAACAACGCCAATAAAGGAAATAAAATGATAGCCAAGTTGAATCCAGGGGCCACCCTGAAAAGCCCTGGTTAAAGATATGGTCCTGGGTGGTATCACCAGTAGTGCTTGCAAAGAAGAACTTTCCTCCGTGAAAAATTCCCGGAACTCTGAGCAAATAATGTATACTGACAGCAAACCCACCCATTTGACTAACTACTGACAAATTACCACTTTTCATGTAGGTAAACCATGCCACTTCTCAAACACCGTCTGCAGCTCTTGACAATAGCGTTGGGCTTACTTATTCTTTGCTCTCTGCACTTCATTGCTTGCCCCAAGTACCATGAAAATGAGTCTCCGTGAAAATGAATGACTCTCCTTTGAGCCAGTTCTAGCCTGTATCAAATAACTAAATTAAAATAAGGACAAAACCTCAAATCTAAATGCGATTCTTTTTCTACCTTCCCTCTCAATCGATGGAGCTTCCAAAGCTGCCTTGTCTCAGATTTGTATTTTAAATCACATTTGCCCTTTTAACCGTAAGAGGAATTTATCTATTGCCGTTTATCTCCTCATACTCGTTTCTGTATTCCACGAATTTCCTTTTAATATAGATTTATCTCTAAAGTATTTTTATGGTTAAAAAATGAAATACTGCTGCTTGATTCCTCTATTAAGGTTTTGGAGAACAGAGTGTATATGAAATACCTATCATTTTCTTGGCTGCCGAGTCAAAGTACTTTACACTGTAAATCGTTGCATTTATACAAATGCTGCTCTTAAGGTTGCTTAAAAATTGTAGTCACAGCCCAGTTTTTTTTTTTGCCTTTCTAGCAGCTTAACTATTAATTTGCATTAGCCCTGGCAGAAGACACTTTTCCATCTAGGTACCATGGCATTAAGACCTACTACCTTCTGATATTGGCCCTGAACCCTACCACCTCCCTTTAAGAGCTGCTCTGAAATTTCCTCTATTTTAATAGACCCTCATCGGGTGCCATCTTGATACCAAGAGGTGGATTACGTGGCAGAATAGTCTATACAAAAGGCCAAACTCTATTGGCTCATTCAGCAAGCGCATTTTCTTATTTTTTAAGTAGATAAACTGGGGAACAATGCGAGCTTCTCATCGGGTCTGAGGATTTACAGCGGGCTGGCTGATTGAACTGGGGAGGGGGGGGGTAATTTTCTGGTCTGCTATTTCAGAAGGGATTGGCATAATAAACCTGTTGTAATAAATATCTGCCATGTCCATAAGTGTTTTCCTGTTTCACAAAGTATTTCTTGATTTTATGAAGAATTCGGAGCTAAATGTGTCTGCTGTCAAAGCTTTGTGGAGCACATGGCTATGGTTCCTTATTAGCAGTGTTACACTAAAAACCACAAAGCCTAAAAAATAGACACAGCAGTCCGCGGATGGACCTGCAAGGGCTGAGAACCTCCTCAGCTGCTGATTAGAGAAGGGTTATCTGTGAGATTAAGAAGGCCAGCCTAATGCTCTATATGCTAGGGTTTCTGGAAACCATTGGCTTTGACTTGTGCTGTTAGCTTCTTTTGAGGGAAGGCAACATCAGTAGTTAAGGGTAAGATATTTGCTGTTAAAAGAAGAGTCAACTCCTAATAATAAAACCTTAAAATCCATCGCAAAATACAGGTTTTATTTTTTGTTTGTATATTTATATTCATGGAGATATTTCACTAGTTTGGAACGAAATCAAGAAAGATCTAAGGCAGGGGGAAGTTGGTGTATTATGGAAATAGCCACATATCTCAAAATTAGAATAAGGTCCTTGGAATGCGAGACCAGAGTCTGAGTTCATGGGTCTGAAAGTGAGTAGTTTAGTTTAGCAGGTAGTGTCTGTATCTCAAAATTGAAAGAAAATGTTTGGACATTAGTGCATCCTAAACCTAGGAATGTATTTATTTTATTTTGCGATACACACATTAAAAAGTATGAACCGATCAATATGAAATCGTTCCTACCCATATTCTTCCATATTAACATACAAATGACGTTTTAGTTTAAAAACATGTATGCCTGGCGGATGAGTGAATGTGTGGAACTTGATCCCCTACAACATCAAAGTTATTTTTCCTTTCATTTTGTGAGCTGTATTAATTAAAAAAATAATTTTAAAAAAACTTGGTGAGGATGTCCACTAAACGTAGTAGTTTTGGGACTAAAACACCCTTAGAAATCTACTTTGAGCAGGAAAATCTTCCCAAAGAGAAAACTCAAGAACATTTTCCCTCAATACTGTTTTAGTCGGAAATCTTTACCCCTGGCAAAGCTGGCGGAAGAGCACAAAATTCTCAACATGTTGAAGGGCAAACGGAGTGTTCTTCTGTTGTCTTTGGGGCAAAATTTATAATTTCACGTAATTTAAAACCTATTCTGCGTGATAAAAGTCTCATTCTAATATGAGCATTCCCAAGATATGCAAAGGGCTCACACCGTTAATAAAATAGAGCAATGCCAATGAGTGGGGCTAGATCCTGGCATGATGCATGTTACTTCAGTGCACTTTAGTTAGAAAATATCTGGTCTCTTTGTATTGGGTTGAAAACTGAAAGCAAATCTGTGGCCTAATCCGAAAACAATTGGCAGAGGTACTTAAAATACTTATTTGTTTTACGTAAATTTTACAATTATTATATAAATAAACTGTAAAAATTAATTGTAAGATTGGTCCATTACATAAAAAAACATTTTAGATAATTTTGTCATCAAAGCGCAGGTTTACATTAGAAATTTGCTAAACCAATTATTGGAAGTAGGTACAGTTATTTGCTCTAATGATTACACTGTTTTTGATCCCCTACCTTTAGTTAATTGCCCGACCAACTTTCAGGGAATTACGGGGAATTTATTCTCCTGGAATATTGCTGGATTGACCTCCAAATTGGAATCTGTGGAGTGGACATGTTTTGTCAATAAATTCGACCTATGCATATTCCAGGAGACTTGGACATGTGAACCCTGTTTTGCTCAGGGTTATCTGAATTATTCTGTGCCCGCTTTAAAGGGCCCTAGGGGTAGACCCATGGGAGGCCTAACGATATGGGTTCGCCAGTGTTTAAAGCTGGTCATCAAAGTTGTTGATACCAAAAATCATGACATCCAACTAATTCGATTGGATTTAGATAAATTAGGTTGCCTGGACATTTATAATGTTTATGTCCGGAGTAATAGGGGAGGGAGGTCTGAGGTTTTAGTTGCCTTGGATAGTCTTCTCGACATCCATTCCCCGAACAACAAAATTGTCACTGCGGGTGATTTTAACAGAACATTTGAACCCCTAATTAACGAAGATGATTTATTTGGTGATGAGGAAGATCGACAATGGGGTGTTCCCAAATTAGAGCTCCCTCCGGTTGTGCGCTGGACCGCCGATGTTATTGGTCTAAACACCCTATGTTATGAAAAGAGTTTAAGAGCCCTAAATGGTAGGACTAGTGGTGATAGGAATGGGACAAGTACATTTGACAATGGCCGACACAACAGCAGAATTGATTGTGTTATGTAGTTTAAAATTATGGCCTTTGATTCGTGACATGGAGGTTGTAGAAAGGATCGAGCGTGATCACAACCCCCTGTGCACACCTCACAAATGGTGGTCCCACACTACCCCGTCTCCAGGCTCTCCTGTGACTGCCCTTTCCCGGATTATTCCCACAAATGATATGAGGAGATTAAAGTGGGAAAACGTAGTAATCGATCGCCAGGCTATAGCTAACATCAATGGTCAGGTTGATATAGCAATATCAGCTATGGAGCAGTCCAACTCACTTGGCATTGGCTTAGATATGGTTGAGGAATTACACAACTCCCTTTTTTGTGCAATCAAAAAGTATTTCCTCAAACCTGTGAAAAACAAAGGTAATAGAGCCTTTAAGCCTGCTAAGTGGTACGACGAACAGTGCAGGGATACACGACTAGCTCTAAGTAAAGCTATCAAGGGGGGGCAATCTGTTCTAATCCAAGCCGCCAGAAGGAACTATAAATGTAGTATATCTAAGGCTAAAAAAGCTTGGGACGAACACCACTGGTCCGAGTTAAAGGCAGCTAGTGATAGCAGGGATTCCCGGTTATTCTGGCACATCGTCAGGTGGGGAAAATCGGGTTTTCCCGAGTCCCCACATAACAATGTGCCTGAAGAAGAATGGATAAAATTCTTCAAAAACCAGTATGCTGCACCAAACAATGATATCTTGGCCCAGGAAATTAGTGTAGACCTTCCCAAAACAAATCCTTTTGGAATAGCTGAAATTATGTTGGCCCTTAACACGGTCGCTTGTGGACGTGCACCTGGTCTGGATGGAGTGCCAGCTGACCTATTTGTAAATGACAAAGAGCGCTGGTGTCAGTATATTCACCTTCTCATTAACGCTATTGCTCTGGGTGCAGCAGTACCAAAATCTTGGCAGGGTGCAGTAATCATTCCTGTCTTTAAGAAAGGTGATCGATCCCTGCCGGGTAATTATAGGCCAATAAGCCTTATAGATACCATTCAAAAGGTCGTGGGACGTGTGATCGTCAATAGGCTCCTGGATTGGGTGGAAGAGACTAATGCCCTTTCACCATTCCAGGCTGGCTTTCGACGATCCACAAGTACGGTGGACCAGGTTTTCCGTTTTACCTTGTTACAATGGAAGACGGTTGTGCTGGGTAAAGGAAGCCTGTATGCGGCCTTTGTCCTTTGTCGACCTACGGGCCGCTTTTGATCTTGTCCCCCGATCTAAGTTATGGACGGTTCTTAAGAAGCAGGGTCTTCCTAGCGACCTATTATCTTTAATAATGAGGCTACACGAATCTAACTATGCAAGAATTCAGTGGGGGGGGGGGGATTAGGTTCGGTAACCTCGGATTTCCCTGTCGAGAGGGGAGTCCGACAGGGATGTTCGATGGCTCCTGTCCTTTTTACCTTATATATCAATGACGTTGTTGCTCGCATGACTTCTGCTCAAGTAGACGCCCCTTTTTTAGCTGGGACTAAAATTCCGATTTTAATGTTTGCAGATGACACGCTCATCCTATCTAAAACTCCAAGTGGATTGCAGTCTGCCTTGTCTATCTTTGACCATTTTTGTGGGGAGTATGGCCTAGAGGTTAATACTGCCAAAACAAAGCTTATGACTTTTAACCCCCACCGTAGTTTTAAATCCAAAATCATTTTAAATGACCGTCCGCTAGAAGTAGTGAATACCTTTACATATTTGGGTATGCACATATCTAGCGAGAAGAGTTGGCGGCATCATATTGATATCACTACCCTGAGACATAGGCAACTGGCCGGTGCTATTTGCATAGAGCATAGAAAATCACTGACCAAACCCGTAAAACCTGCTTTGCAGGTCTACGAAGCAAAAGCTCTAGGCTCTGCTCTCTATGGTGCTGAGCTCTGGGGCTATGAGAAGGTTGCTGCTCTTCAATCCTCAGAGAATAAATTCTTTAGGGCAATAACAGGTGTTCCTAAAAGCACCCCATTGTTGCCCCTCAAATATGACCTGGGTAGAAGAGCAATCTCAGATTTGGTCCAACTTCGTCCGATCCTGTATTGGCGCAGGTTATGGACGACTCCTGTGCTTTCCCACTATGCAGAGGGTTTTTTTAGATATTATACGATCCGATGTTTACCACAAAATAGGATGTTTAAAATCGCTTAGGACATCCCTGTCTGAGCTTGGTATGTGCACACTCTGGGACGATCCGGCGAGAGCCATTTTTCCATCAAAAAGCACTCTAAAGACCACTTATTGGGAGATGGTTGCCCACCGGCAATGGAGCAATTCGAGTGCTGGCTCTATGACCGGGGAGTTCCTAGAGGCCAAAATGTATCCCTGTTTAGAACCATATTGGGACATAATAACAAGGCCCAGAGAGAGGAAGCTCCTCTTCCAACTGAGAGCAGGTGCACTCCCCCTCAAATTTTTGTCATCTAAATGGGTAGAGGGATCTTGTGACAAATGTCCTGCCTGTGGTATTAGTAAAGAAACCATCGGTCACTTTCTATTTGCGTGTAAGTTTTACGCGGCCCCACGGCGTATCTGGCTCTCCCCAATGTGTGTAAACCTGGGAACAGCCAGTGGCACCGTGGCCCTTCGTATTATATGCACTAGCACTTTGCCTTGGATTTCAGTAGCCACTGCAAAATATTTAGGCTGGGAGTGGTTGATTAGACAGAGACTGCTAGTCATTTGACTATTCTCTTGTTTGGAAGAGATTGCTAGTCCTTCGACTACTCTCTCCATGTTATCTCTTCTGCATTTAAATCTTTTATATTATGGATTTTATTCTATTTTTATTTAATTATTTCATCCTTTTTAAAACACCACTTACTGCTAATAGTATAGTCCGTTTTATATAGGGTATTATTTAGTCAGCAATCTCTAGAAGTACGCTTTGTATCTGTTGTTCTGATTTCAATTTAATCGTATTTTAATTTATTGTATGTTACTGCTATTGTAATTGTATTCTGCTTTTATGAATGAAATTCGAATAAAGCATACTGTGACTGTGCTAAACCAAAGACCATTGTGACAAAGCTTACAAAACGTGTTCTAGAGCATCTCTTGAAAAATACCGCGACTGACCTGTGGAATCCAGTAACCTGTAGGTAAATCATTAAGTGTTGGCCCTCCGCACTGTTAACACCTACAGGAATTGAACTCGGCAGTGTTTATGAATTATTAATCCGTCAGGAAATACAATCCTGTTCTATCTGAAACGCTTCTCAACCAGAACAACGGGGCTGTGCAAAGCCAAACACTCTGACGGATTTGTGACCACAAAGTGAGGGCGCATGCTGGTCATTTCAGTAACGTGTTATGAAAGTATTATCAAAGCATTTCGGGGGAGGCTGGTACAGAGTAGTAATTGCAAAGGCGCTCGAGTATGGCTTGTTTGTGTGGTTTGGTTTCAAATAACACGTCTGGGTATTAGTCAGCGTTAAACGCACCATGTAATCATGCAGAATGTTTTGCAGGGACTCTCCTTTTCTCACTGGAAAAAAACTGAAATATTGACACAGGCCATGAAACCAGCCTATTTCCCCTCCGCACTTGTTGCCATCACTGCCCTGTGTATGGGCCATTGACTGTGCAGAAGAATAGCTTGAATATCATGATGAAATGAATGTAATACAATATTTCATATGATGTAATGCGCGAGCATTGGATCGTTCAGAACCCTATTGATGACCATAGTGTGGCGGAGGGTCATAAATGGCTGATGTAGGCCTTCTCCAACATTAGTTCCTCATTTTGTTTTTCCCTGATTCCTTAAGAACCTTGGTGGAATATTCTAATAGCATTATAGCCCTTCTACTTCGGGCTATACAGGTTGTTAAATGCCCTATCTCCCGTTAAAGGTACTCGCCTGAGTCTGTCAGCCCTTTACCAGATGTGTATGCCCTCTGCATGAGTTATACTCCTTTGTAGTGGGTTATAGTGCTGTATTCAAATATAATGTGTGAAATAATATACGGTAACATGGTGTTTTATGTTGTACAGTGTATTTTATACTATAGTAACTGATTCCCAGCCTCATGTAAATGAGGACCCGCTAATTTGGGATCGCACAGGCACAAGGAAAAATGCAAGTTTTTGCATTCACTTCTGTTTTATCAAAGTGCTGTAGTGTCGCCTGCTGTGCCCTAAGGCGCAAAATAAAGCGCTGAGACAAACCAGCCCCTGTCATGGATGATGGCTCTGTGGGAATCTGGAATATCCGGATCCTGATTCAGAGCATATACTCCATCACAATGAGTGGCCAGAGCCCTCAGCAAGTGGTTCCCCTGATGTGCAAAGAGGAGCTGTCTGAGGACTGAGCAGTGAGGTGCCACGCTACCATGTCCACTGCAAGCATCTGGTGTGCAGCTGATAGTTATTCATAAGGTCTTGTTAGCAACCTGGGCTGCAAAAGGGTGTAGCTGCATGCCGTGGGAAGGCCAAGCAGTGCGTGCAGATGTTCTGCTACCTCGCCCATTGTGAATAAATGCGTACCCGGTATGTGCCCACTACTTAGTCAATGGTTCCCATTTATCCACCTAACTGTGGAAAGAGGTAGCTGCATGCTGACCATCCGGACCCCTACACTTGCATGTGTAAAGTCAGTGCAGCAGAGGGACCTTAAAAGGAAGTCTCCTTTAATGCAGAAGTATACAGCTGTATGAGGCTCTTTAAGGAGTGCGTAGATCAGGGGTAATGGCTTTCTGCCTTGCAACGCATCTTTTGCTTGGCTGTCACATGGGCAGATCAGACATAAGGGAATTAAGGGTGGAGCTGAGCGCTTCTCTGTGTGTGCTTGGAATCTCTACAAACAATTGACCATGCCCACTGAGCTGTCAAGCATATGTTGATCATCCTGAGCTCGACCTGCCGGCGAATGCAAGGTTTCACCTGTGCATGCCAAATAGCCTTCTTGAACAGAGCTAGCGCCTTGTGCACTCTTTAATGGCTTACTTGGGTGCTGTAGACAAACAAGATGAAAACAACAAGTTCTTCTTATGTGAAAAACATGCCAAGAGTCGTCGTACTCTTTAGACATAGAAAACTTGTTCATTGAATGTTTCCTGTGGAACTTGGCATCTCTGCAAATCATCTGCTTGAGTTTGATGGTCCATCCTTGGTTTATGGACAATGTCTGCTTGCGCAATGTATTGATTTCCTTTCAGAAAGTGATTTACTGGCGCAGGGCCAGCATAGCTACTCCACGCCTCATACTGGCATTCCAGTGAAATAGTATATTTTTATTTATTTTGTGTTTTGGTCTTTTCAGCTTCTCAGGAACCAATTTTGGGTGTGTTGCTGTGAACGTGTTTTTTTTTTACCTTTTAACATTCTTTCATATTCATTAGACAGAGCCTTCTGCTGCTTCCTTCTACCATGATGTACCGAGAGACACGTTTGCTCTGTATAATATGTCCTCATATGTTTAATGTCTTTTGTGCTCTTAATCCGGGTCCTACACTTATGTACTACTAGGAGAGCAAACTGGTGCCCAGTGGCATAAAGCTAGATGACTGAATCCTGTGAGGGGCCTCTAATATTTCACTTAGCCTGGCCTCCTCAACAATACAAAAAAGTCCCATAGTCCAGTTAGGCCCCTCCTCACAGGTGAGTTCCTCTGCGCCGCTGCAGCTACAGGAATCTGTTATGCCCCTGAGTGGGGTCTCAAAACCAGAGAGCCTCCGTTAATTCATCTTCATGCTGCATGGGCCGCGAATTTGAGTCACGCAGCTCCTGAGTTTTTGGTTCAGCACTGAATGAGTGAAATTAATATAATGGTAATTATGGTGGCCAGTTTTAGTTAAAGTAAAATGTATCTCCACACATTTTTTTTTTTTTTTTTTTTTTTTTTTTTTTTTTTAGGTCGAGCTCAGACAGGACATTCGCTGCTCTGCGTGTATTCGGATGGGGACTTGAAGCTCAGCTCACACTCCGCCCACATTTTTCATTGACTTGTGTCATTGTCCACTGTAAACTGTGGATTATTAATTGGTCAAAAGACTTAGTAGTCCCTCCTTAGTACCACCTGGTCTCATTTTGTAACCTCCCATAGCGACACCCAGTTACATGTGTTGTTGCTCGGTAGGCTTTAATTACAGCCTCAAAGCACTATTTTCTCAAATAGCTTTGTCCTGCCTGCAGTTAAAGGCAGGACACGCTCTATCCTAACGCTTTATTTTATTTTTATAGCACGCCTATGCAATTCAATAGGTCTCACATTTGCGAGAGTTTAAGCTATTGGCATTGTAAATGACACTGCCCTTTATTTATCTGCTTTAAAAAAAACAGATAAATAAAAGGCATTGTCATTTACAATACCAATAGCTCAAACTTACATAAATGCGAGACCTATTGTATTGCAAGTGCTTGTATTGATTGAATCCCTCCTTTAAGCATCGGTCTGATTGCATGCTCTCCCGAAGTCTGTAATGGGGGGGGTAGCGGTCAGTGTGCCAAAATGACCACAAAATGGGATGTTGGTTACATATTGTGGACACGGTGCATGCTGGGGACTTGGCACTTACAGTAAAATGCGGCATTGCAATGATACCCATGCTTTTGCCGTTGTAAGCCAGGAATTCATGTGGAGGGTAAGTTAAAAGACCGAAATGCTGCAGTGTGCTTTATAAAGCACTCGGCAGGTGGACTTCAGCGCTGAAGACTTTCCACAGGAAATGAGAGCTATTTTGGGCTTACCTTGTCATCAATGGTGGCTGTTGAGCTGTGCAGACAGGGTCACAACGTTATTTCTGTTTAAGCTGATCAAGAACCGAAAATATACAACTGACGGCAAAGGTTTACAGAAATGCGACTGTTTTAGACGACTTTTTAGGTTTTACAGAACCCAGTATATTTGTTCTATAGCCAGGTTGCCATTCTTTTCATTCCTGAAATAAGCGGACGCCCAAATGTTAGCACGGCACCTTTTGGGGGCCGTTCGTGTGTAAAACACTTGTATGCTTGATGGACTAATGTAAACTGATTCGCTTTCATTTAATTCAGTTACATGTGTACATTGAACGCTGTGTAAAAGTCTCTTGCAAAAGTGTGTAATTCCCATCAAGGATTGGCAAAGCCAATGGGCCAGGGTTATTGGTAGGGGAAAGTCTTTGGGAATCTGTGTGTGCTGACTCAGCTGTCCTAGAAAGAAAGCCACATCTTAGGCTGCAACAATGTCGATGCTGGATGTGGGGCCACGTTGCTGGACATACTTCATTAGCAGTGTCAAGCTCTACCCTCAAAAACAACGTGAAGTTAAAAGGCATACACATCAAAATATTGTATAGAAAATACTTTTGACCTATGGCCATTATTATGAGCTACACGTCATGTTGAATCTGCAGTCTCTCAAACTGACTACTCGATGCCTTCTCATCAAAACACTAATTGGAATTCACATTGGGCAGTGTAACCAACCACTAAAAACCATTACCTTAATGGACAAAATCTATCCAAGGAATGTCAAACCAAGAATAAAAACATGTACGCTTATCTTTAAAGGACTGCCTAAATCACCCTCTCTACTATGTCATACTATTTTTGAAAAATTGATGACGACTTATTCCAGATGCTGTCCATAGCTGAACAATAAAACAAAGATCATTTAACCACAGGTTCTGCTTCCAGACCTGAACAAGGTGCACTCAGGAAAGAACAGTTTTACAGTCTTGAGAACCCATTTATATTTTTAGGTATGGATTTTGGCATCTGTCGAAAAGACCTGTTGGTTATAGTATCCATAGAGTGCGCTTTAGTTGCACCCCTTTCAAGCACCACCTCTCTGTGGCCAGCCTCTTTCAGCCATTGATTTGCGACTTTGGCAGGCACGTCTTGCTTCAGGTCAGTGAAGCATGTATCTCCCACCTAATGCCATTGGCTGTTTGGGTGCATCCCTTTGCCTCCTTTGGAGCTCTTGCATTGATGTGTATAAGGAACTACTTTAAAACTACAGCCATCTCCTTTCCTCCTTTGTGTCTCACTTGAATGCCTAAATTCTTCATGTGTTAGCATACTGAACTCAGACCGATTTGCCATTTCTTGTTTTATATTGGTACTTTATATTGTTGTAGCATGTTTTAGTGGTTAGGTTGGGGAGTTTCAAGTACCAGGTGGACAGTGATTGTCAGCATGGTCCACAGATGGAGGTCAGCCGTCTGACCGTACTCGTTACTGTTGCCAGGGGTCACGCATGTCAGTTCTCTGATAACCGGAACCGTGGTGTTTTCAACACTATCTTTTCCTGGCCAGGGGAAGAGTATTCTGCCCCTATGCTTTAGTGGTTTAAACTTTGGGTGATGAAGAATCTCTATTTTGGCTAATTGGAGATTCCAAGTAGGAACATCGTGTGTGGCCAGTTTCTTCATGTAACCTCGGCCCTTGTTTCTACTACACTTTGTGTATGGCGCAGAGCAGAAGGAATCTGATCCTGGCTGTCACTGGGACCCTGTGGAATTCCTTCAAGGTGATCTTGATGTGTTTGTGTTTGTGTTTCTTTAGGCAAGTGCCAATGTTGCTGCAGTACTTCGTGTTGTGCAGCCTTTCTGCGACTTGATGAGCCTTTCAAAACAAAAGTGCAATAGTATGCCTTAACTATGACTAGTGATTTTGTTAGTTCCTCTTGATGGTTTTATCTGACGGAAGAGTAGAACCTTACAAAGTGGTACCTATGTGCAGTTTATACCTTTTTACAACACTGTCGAATGTTAAATCTAACTCAGTAAATACTCCAAGGTTTCTAAAGGTTTTGGCTGCGCTGTGGCTGTCCCAAGGAGGGAGAGTATTCAAAAGTGTATTTCTTTCAGGACTCACAATACTAGTTTATTTGTATGTGTGTGTGCTTTTTTTTTTTTTTTTTTTTAATGGCATTCGTACACTGGACTGCAGTTTGTGCCATCTGATATAGCTTTACTTACCATCTTCACTTTATAGACATAGGTGGTATCCTCTACATTGATTTGAAACTTCTGATGAAAATTCTCAGGCAACTGAGCTACACAGTTCTTCTCTCTGTTACCACATTGCCTTTCCTTCTCATTGATCTGAGTCTGCATTTGGTGATTGTGAAGTAGTTTGTATTTTTCCACAAGGTTGTGCAGTTGTAATTCCATTTTGTAGGATTTGCTTGCGTAGGTTTGATATCGGTCTGTAGTTGGCTGGAACGTCCGTATCATCTGGTTTATTTAGGAGTGACATTGCTTAATACTGTTCCAGGCATTGTCCCTGCTCCAGTTAACTCGCAAAGCATTGATGAGGAGTGGCATGAGGAGTCAATTCTTAGAGGGCCTTAAAAGAGCAGATGAAGCTGCGCCAGGCTCCACTAGGTTCCAGGCACTGTTTTTTTTGTTTGTGTGGCTTTTTTTTTTTAACTTTTTTTTTTTTTTTTTTTTTTCTCCTAATCTCATCTAGTTGGATGGGATTGATGATGGAAAAGGAAGAACCCAATGTAGATGGGTGAATTGAAGGACACAGTAATCTGCGGAGTTTTTACATTTTCTTTACTTTTCATTAGTCCCGACTACAAAGGGTGCTAAAAGATGTTCAGTGTAGTAGTGTTGCACCCGCACTATTTTTGTTGCTTCTGAGATAGTCTGCACATAGAATAATTTAACATCTTCTCTCTCTATGGTTTGTGGCCCTATTGATGTATGTTATTTTGTGATTTTCACCGCTCTTCTAGTGCGTCTCCTGTAGATTTTGTATTTATTACTGCCAGTATCTTGTTGGGAGTACTGTCCTGGTCACTCTAAGGTCCTTATGTATCAACTCATTTCTCCATAAACACACAATGGTTAAGATTCCCTGATGCCTCGGGTCCCAAATTCCTTTTTTTTTTTTTTTTTTTAAATTGTTTTTACTTTTTGTTGGACAACTCACAGGTGTATTATTTGTTAGTCCTCTTGAAAGCAGGTTTTGTCTTTTTTTCCCCTCATTGTGGGTGGCAGTTTTGTCCAGCTTCTGGACAGTGTTGCAGTAAAGAGCTTCTTAAGAAAGACCTCAGCATCAATTTATGTTTGTGGATCTGCTTTGACAAGTATTGTAACTTTATTAATACTTGTGTAACACCATTTGGCTGACTTCTCTACAGGTGGGAGGGGTGCTCATGGCTCACAAGCTTCACTTGAAAGGTTAGAAAGAAGAGTCCAATGGGAGCATAGTATCTGCATTTAAAATATTTTGTCTTTTTTGCTGTGCTACTAACAAGTCCTGAAGAAGGCGAAAGGCTGAAACGCATTTACTTGTGGCAATAAATGGAAGGACATCTTCCCCGCGAGTGCTCCATGTCGTGTGTGTGTGTGTGTGTGTGTGTGTGTGTGTGTGTGTGTGTGTGTGTGTGTGTGTGTGTGTGTGTTCTATCCGAATTGCCAAGGTAAAATGTACGATTGATATAGGATTTACTCAGGTTTTCCTTTCGACCAGGGAAAATAAATTGCACAAGGCACTACTTTGTGGGGGCAAACTGTTATATGCAATGTCTGCTGCCCTTGTCCTCTCTAATGGGTACACTTGTTTCTTAATTCAGGTATGAGTACATTGCACATGTGTTGCTCACAGTGAGGTCAATGACACTTCCATGTTATTTGGTGCTCTGGCTATTTTTACAAATTCATAAATTATGCCTGATTAGCAGAAGTCAGGTGACAAGTTCTGTAAATCTGCCCTGAGCAAATTCAGGTCAGTCATTTGCCAGCCAAATATGAATGGAAAATAAGACATGAAGATTTTGAGATAATCTGATGTAACCTCCGTAGATCTGTGTGAAGTGGCATTCCTGTGTTTTGCTTTTTGTTTTTGTATTATTTTGCATATGGTTGGGTCAAACCAAAGGTGGTATGGTGAGCAAAAGAACAATGGGCTGGAGTGCTACCCCATGGGATTGTCAGTGGTTAAACCAATTGCAATCATTCCTATCATCACATTGTGTGTGTTTGATGTACTGCTGCAAGTGGCAGTGGTAAGCTCAGACATGGATCACATGCTTACTGTGCCCCTGCAACTAGGCTATATCTGACTGACTAGCCCTAATCAGGACAAAACTGTTTATGGTTTGCTTGTGTTCTGCTTCAGGGAGAACCTGGCCTGGCAGTTGTGGCTGGATTGTTTCTGTTCGAGCAGATTCAAGACTGATTTGCATATGGCTGCCTCCAAACTGAGGTGGCATGGTAAGGGATGAGCAAAACGGTGAAGGGTTGGAATGCTACTGAACATGATTGCTAGTGATTACACATATTACAAGCATTCCTTCCATTATCTTTTGTTGTTTTTTCATCACCTGCTGTGTGGCCATGATTGTTCCGCTACCTTTTTGGCAGGTCGGGCATAGAGAACTTCAGGAGTATCGCCAGCCTCATGTAATAAAAAAAATATATATAGAGATACATACAAATGGGCTTTGGGTTCAGCTTTTTGCTTTCATTGGTCTTTTTATCTTCCATTCACATTTTGCTGCTGCCCTTCTTAGCATACAGCATGGCCAATGTGTCACCAGAAGATGATGTTGCAGAATCACACACGGGACGCTTTGTCCTTGAGGATCTTGTCAGCACAAAGTCCTCAAACTGGACTTTCTTGCACGAAGTAGCAATATACTAGGCAAAGAGACTTAGAAAACACCTTGAGAGTGGTGTGCAACCAGTTCGGGGCGGAGTGCCCTCAACTGGGTGAGGTGGTGATTACACGGGTGTGGCGGGGGGGCACAAAGATGTTTCCATTCATGCCAAGTTCTGTCCATGCAGGTGGCTAACAGGCAGTGTCATTTTTTTTCAGACGCTAGTAAATGGACCTCGTATTCCAAGAGAGTTCACTCATGACGGCTGCGTAGGGGTAAATATCAAACAGATCTGTTTTGCAACCAGACTGAACTACAGAATGAGGTGTATTTTTGCAGCTGGAAGTCTGATTTAAGAGCTGCAGCAACAGTCTATTTTCTGCAGGAGTGGGGTCCAGAATTGAATTATGTATTCCTGTCATTTCGCATAACGCTGAGGGTTGTAGCTCAGACCAGATATAGCGGAATTGTCCACTTCTTTTTCAATGACCCAGGTATAGTACCTGGACCTGCTGGAGATGTCAATAGTCTTGTTGCCTCAGCATTATTTTCATCTGCATAATTTGATGGAGTAGAGTCATCCTCTAATAGAGAATTAAATTTTGAATCTGGTGTAGAGAATTTCAGGAAAAGGTAGGGTGTTACAGGCCTTTCCCCATATAATGAGGCATGCATAAAAGAGCCTGGACACCGAAAGAATTAAAAGGCAGCCCTGCAACAAATGGTCTTGCAGGACATGGAAATCCACTTATGTTCCCCTTCAGTGGCTGTAGTTTATATTTTGAACTTCCTTTTGGAGTTGGGTCAACAAGAAAGCTTAGAAGACCACCAACGCTTTGATCGGCTATCTCAGTAGGTCTTGCCTGTGAGGACTGGGCTCCAGTGTGCTAACACCCTTTGGTTTGTAGGTTGTTGAAAGGGGTGAGATCACGTATGCCCCCACAGCCTATTTATGAGCGTTATGGGACATGAACAACCTATTTCAGTTACTCCCAAATTAGCATGGCCATGTGTTTTTGACCACTGAAGAACTGTCAGGGAAACTGTGCGTGCTAATGATTTATGTCAAGGTGAGGAATTTTGGACGTGAGAGCATTTGATGTGACCAGATGTTCTTTCACTCTAGAAGGAGTATTTTTTTGTGATCTCCAGTAGAACAAAAGCAAATTCCAGATCTGCAACTTGCCAAGCGTTTCTGGTTAAACCGTAGCTGTGTGTAATGAGATTTTTAAAAGAATATGAAACAAAAACAAAAGACTTAAGCCCTTTAGGAGAGAGACATTTGCTCATACCTTTAAAACCACGGTATCAGGTAGTGGCATCTCGTTCTCTAGCAAGGTGAGTAAGATGGATTGTACTGGAGTGAATGTGTCGTATTTTGGTGCACATCTGTTAGAGGTGCCATGGCCTCAAAGGTGTTGTAGGTAGATGCATGCTTGGAAGATATAAGAATTGCAGATTGGTCATGTGACTCGTATTTGTTTAAAAAAATGTTTTGTTATTTCTTTGCTGTTGATGACTAGTAAGAAATTGAGCACTTTAATGCAACCAATAATTTCTTTAAAGGTGCCCAGAAAATCATTGAGGCAAGCAGTGCAAATGCCCATGATCTGTGTTTTTGTGGACTGAGCCAGAACCCTGATTTACAGTTTCCAAAGCCAGTGCCTCGAGCACAAGACCACACCCGCTCTGAATGAAAAGAATGTCGTCTTGTGCGAGTGCTACAGGGCTCATTTGTGCGATTCCATTGGAAGGCAGCCAAGGCCCGGCCGCAATCTCATGGGCCCTGTGTGTTCTGTTCATCATTAGCATCCCCGCTGGGCTTTAAAGAGACACTTCGCCTGCTCCCCGATGGGCAGGGATGTGGCAGCACGGATTCTGCAGAGTTTAGCTTTCGTTTTCGGATTACTGCAGTAAATTCACATGGGTTTTGAGGGCGGCACCTCACAGTTGAAGAAATGGGTATTTGTTAAAGAATGTTAATCCCGTGCAGAGCAGGATATACATTTGGTTAGTATTTTGTGCTGTCTGGCTCTCTTCCAGATAGAAAACATTTGCATTCCTGGAATGTGCTTAGAAGAAAACCATTTACCAGGAGTTTCATCCAAAACTTTTCAGAATTTACTTTTTCACTGCACATTATTCTTGTTTCTCGTTTAGTGTCATATTATGTATTCTTTTCGTAGAAATATGCAACCTCCAAATCTGTAATTATAAGATCGCAGGCCCCTGGCATCTCTGTGCTGCGAGGCAGCTCAGCCCCGTCATCTCCGTAGTAATGCAGCTCCGCCACCTCCATATCTTGCCGCCTTGAAGCAGCTCGGTCCTGCCATCTCTCTGCAGCGGAGGCTCCGCCCCTGCTGCCTCTGTCCTGAGGCGGTTCAGACCCCACTATCTCTGCAAGGAGGTGACTTGGCTCTTAGTATCTCTCTGCAGTGAATCAATTAATTCCGTGCCATCTCCGCATTAAGGCGACTCTGCTGCCACCTCTTTATTGTGGGTTCCCTCCCATCCCGTTGTGTCGGTGTGACTCCCTCTCACCATGGCTGCAATACATTGAGATATCTTGGCCCCTGGAGTTTTCTGCACTGGGGTGGCTCTGCCACCAACCTCATCCTAGTGACGTCACTCTCACTGCTGTTTCTCTAGTTGAGGAGGCTCGGCCTCTGGACGAAAAGCTGATAAACCAGATATTTTAACAGATACAGGGTGCACAGCCTCACCGTCGGGCTCTTCATCCTTAGTAACTCCATGTTTAAAATTAACAACAGTCCTCGTTTAGATAACCAAACTTGTCCATTTATTTAGTCCACCTATTTTAATCAATTTTTCTCCAATTCAAACAAGTTGAAACGTGAATATTCAAATCATCCATGCTTTATTGACGTCCGGGTGTTGGCACAATATTGCAATCCACGATTTTATATTCCTTGATTTATTCCAGAATGTATCTCGATCTCAATAACTTAACCCAATGCACTTCGCGAATAATCTCTTCTTCAGGGATAACTGTAAAACATACAAGGATAACATCCCATTACGATCAGCATTATAAAGTCCTGTTTCCCCAATTGTAAACACACCGAAAAAATAAAACTTGCTACTAAAAAAACACCCCAGAATAATCTGTGTGTGCAAAACATGTTTCATATTATGATACCAATGTTCATCTGCAAGTAAACTAAAATGCGCCACCATCTAATGAAGTAAAATTAGAGCAACTTACTTTAAGCATTTAAACGAACAAATTCTCTCGAGTGCCAAGTCAGCCTCTCCTCAAACTTACACCTGAAACCAATTTATACCTCCTGACCTCTAAATCGTCCCACATCCCTTAACCAAAACAGAAAAATACTTATAATATAACCTTGCATACAACAAATAAATATATTGAAATACTCAATGGATAAATTATCGCCCAGTGTCTACTGGAAAAAAAAGTAATGAAAACATAAAATGCGGACATGAACAATAATAAAATAGAAGTATAGTGTAATTTGGGTGTATTTTCCAAGTTAGTCATGTAAAAGAATGTCCTTCATGTGAATACCTACGTCCAGTTTGTATAAATATTTTACATTTCTTTTGACCATTTGATTTCAACCATTATTTAATGGGGGACAAACTCAAGTTGGACAGAAACACTTGTAACATTCTTTTAGGAGGAGAATGCCCACCCTTTTAAACCAGGACTGTTAAATTTAAACATGGAGTTACTAGGGCCGAAGAGCCCAATCGTAAGGCTTTGCACCCTGTATCTGTTAAACTATCCGGTTTATCAGCTTTTCATCCAGTAATCATTGTGCATGGACAGAGCACTAACTAGGAGCTGCACATCACAATATTTAGCCATAGAGTGATGCTGAACATAAACAAAAAATCAGAAAAGGGTGTGCATTCTCCTCAGCCTTTGCCATCACTCTGGTTGAGGAGGCTCAGTCCGCCACCCACTTCACATTGAGGCAGCCTTAAACCTGCCATACCTACATGAAGGCATGCTAGACTCCCCCTTCCTTCCCCACCATCTCCTCACCAAGATGGCCCATCTTCTCCATGAGGTTGTTAAGACCTCACCATACACTCAGTGAGATGACGCAGCCACTCAATCTCTCTGGTTTGAGCTAGGCGATATATCTCAAACCAGATAGATTGGGTGGTTGTGTCGTCTCAGTGAGGGTATGGAGAAGATGGGCCATCTTGGTGAGGAGATGGTGAGGAGAGGGGGGTTGTGTGTCTGTGTCTGTCCGTGCCGTGTCCTAGCCACACTACTGTTACTTCTAAGTGCTGTCTGTTCCAGGCTTTCATAGTACACTTTACTGACACTGGAAGGCAAACTTGGATTAGCCAGAAATTCAAAACTCAGACCTACAGCCTATCTCTCGGGCAAGATTGTAATCAATATGCTGGTACAAGCTGTAAGAGCAACATTTTGAGAAATGGGCCATTCTAGTAGCCACCGGGATTCCGGGGGGGCAAGGTATGGCATGACTTTTGAAAGGATCTGCCCCCCAGATTCTTTCGAATCTTTTGTCCGGTTATGTACCGATCCGCTCGTTAAGATCTTCGGGTCAAGCGCTTGCAGTAGTCCCGAGGTTCAGGCTTTGCCGAGTTGGTGGGCGCTCTTTCCGGATAAAGGCTGCAGCGCTTTGGAACTCGCTTCCGCTTGAGCTCCGCGCAATCGATGATCTTCTGCTGTTTCGGAAATCATTAAAAACTTTTTTGTTTTAACTGCTCCCTCTGTCTCGGTTCTGTGTTAGTATCTGTTGTGTTATATCTTGTCGCGCGCCAGGACGCCCCTTAGCTGGGGCAGCTGTGCGCGTTATAAATACTATTAACATAACATAACATAACTCCGTGCTCAGACTTTGAAAATCTGAAAACATCACGTATAAATTATACTTTATAAACCTTGCATTTGTACTTGATGCTCTGATCTAGTGGTGTCTGTAAGACTCTTTTTGGGAAACTTTAAATTTCCATTGCACATAGGGCACATGCCCTTGTAAATATAGTAGAGGAGCTAATTAGCATATTTAATTCAGATTGCTGTCTAAGACAGTGGTGTCACAATAGTAACATTAAACACTTGTAATATTCCCCACTTAGAAGTGAACTAGCCTTGTTTACAAAAAACAACAATTTAGCATAATCACAAAGTAGGGTGAGAAGGACCTGTTTTGTTTTACTTTTTTCTAAATCCCTCGTAAGCTTTCATATATCAGTTGGTAACTCATTTCCTATATCAGTTGGTAACTGACCTCAAATAGCTGAAATGGATACTGTTTTTAAAGAGCTGTGTGGAACTTTGCATTACGTCTTTCAACGATGCTTTGTTTAGAGAATAAGCAAGATGTGCTGGGTGTTCAGGAGGAGGAAAAGGGTTTAATGTGAAGTTCTCTGATTCTTCCCCGGTACGTTATTCAAGCATACCCCTCCCCCCTCCCTTTTTTTTCTCGGTCTCTCACATTTAAAGGAGATACTACCATTGGAAAGGGTTTCGAAAATTCAGTAAGGCTGGGTTTACATGCTCAACGTATTTTTAAAAGCAAGCTGCTGCACTGGTGGGGTACTAGGTGACCACTTCCAGCCACCTGGGCCTCTGGTTGAAGAAACAGAGTCCCCTACCAAAAAGAATAGTGGGGGACTCCGTACACATGCATCTACCCCGGCTTGTGCCCTGGAAACAAAACTAGTACACGCTAACCTTCGGTTATCCCCTTCAAATGCACCCCCCTTTATTCCCCGGCACTGCCAAAGACTTAACCCTAAATGTGATCTGTTTATGTTCACTCAAGTTCTTGAAACATAAACATGACTGTACAACTAGCTGTTTCAGTCAATCTTAGTCTTTAAGGTGTAAAGTCTGTTTTCGGACTGTTGGTGAGACCAGAAGCTATGCTCTTGGTAACCATCATGCTCTGGGTACAGGGCATGGTGCCTATGTTGAACACGCCCAACCTGAGTGTTGACTTGGCTGTGCCTACTGTATTTTGGGAGGAGGGCCTGACCTGTCTGTGCTTCAGTCCCCTTTGGGCCATTCCTAGGGGTGAGGTAAATGGGCATGAACTTTGGACAAGTCCAGAGTGTTGTGGGTGCAGTATTTGGCCTTCAGTTTGGTCCTGCTCTTCAGTTCTTTTGTACCAGGTTCATTGATGTAACTAATGTAATTCTAGATGTTATCTGTGACATTTGAGGTCTTAAATGGCAAACAGGGTTATGTTATAAATACTTCTAAAGCATGTGAATACCTGGAGGTGTCTTAGCGCTAACACTGCATAAACCGGTTGAAAGGGAGCTTACAGATTTCCAAATAGCCAAGTTTTTAATGCTTTCCTGAAGGATCGCAGGTTTGCCATGGATTTAATATGCAGAGGCAAGGTATTCCACTTCTTAGCTATGCAAATAACAAAACGTATCCCCCCCCCCCATTGGGAGCGTTTGAACCTGGGAACTATGAATTCTTAGGCCCAAAGGATCGCAGCATCCTACTTGGATAGTACCGTTTGGAGTTCCATCTCAAATAGTCCGGGCCCATATCGTGCAGTGCGTTATAGGCAATTCACAAGGCCTTGCAACTGATCCTTTGCCTGATTCGTATCCAGTGTCGTTTTTGAATGGCTTGAGAGGCGGATTGAAATTTAGGAATCCCTAACCGCAAGTGTGCCGCCGAATTTTGTAATGTTTGGAGTTTATTCATTAGTTGTTGCTGCATATTTAGGTAATAGTCTTGTAGAGGTGTAGTTTTGGTTGTGTTGCCTAACAATGCTGTAATGCCATTGGTTTTTAGGTTTTGTATTGTAACCATAATGTCCTTCCAACTTATGTTTTTAGAGGAATTTTACTTGGAAGAAAAATTTGATTAAAAAAAAAAAAAAGTGAAAACAAACTACTTCATGAAACTCCCTCCACTCAGTCCATGTAGCCCCACAGACTACTGCACTATGCATTGTCCCGCATCTACTCCCCATTGGACGCTGGGCCTGCTGTGCATAACCTTTTGTTGTATTAACTATTGAGCGACCCGGCCTTGTCTGTGGCAACAACTTGCGTCCAGTTTTTGTACAGCGCGAGTTTGATGCTCATGGCCATTGGCTCTGGTCTGAGTATGGCCTAAACCATTTAGTGATAGTGGCAAGAGCAAAGTTTTCTATCTTCAACAGCCATTCAAATCACTGACGTTTTTGAAACACATGCATGACTGGATAAATAGCTGTTTAATTTGATCTGATTAGTCTTGGGAATGCAAAGTCTGTTCTCGAACCGGCAGTCTCAAGCTGTTTTTTATTCTACCTGTTAAGTTGTTCTTACTAAACCTTCGAAGCCCACTGTTGGCACAATTTTGCAACACAAATATCTCTATAAGCATTTACAATGCCAATAGGTCTTACTTATTAAGAACAGTCAAGCCAGACCTAAAAATCCTTGTACGTTGATGACTGTCCTCCTCCATCTGTGCAGCTGCCAAAGGAAAACACCATAAATCATCTAGTTATCTAAGACACTTTAATAGTGTTGCAATGGTATGTGTGTGCCACTAAAAGTTCAAGCTCAGGAAACTGGATAAATAAACAAAATGATCACAGCAGTATGGAGAGCAAGCACTTCTTTGTGGAAGCACATATCTGCCCAATCAAAATATGTTCTCCTGGCTCTCAAAGTGTGGGTGGAGCCAAAGCCCCTCTCCGTGATTCTAACATAATTATAAGGCTGCAGCTACGCTGTCAAGTCAGACCATAAAAATGACACCACTGATTTACACCTGACCACAAAAAGGGACTATTCTGAGTAAAGTTCTATATTTATACCAGGTTTGATGTAAATCTTCTTTCTGCCCACTCCCCTTTTCACTTCGATCTGTTCAAAATCATTTTGTGCAGATTGTCAAATGGCACCAAAGCTATTATCATATCACAATAGTGCAATATAACTATTGCTAAGGAGTTGCTATCACCCACTCTGTAAAGTATACATTTTATATGAGTCTTTAATATAGATATTATGTTACAGAGTCACCAGTGGTGACTGTAATTGTGTTTCAGTTGGTTGGGCCAAAGATTTTTTTGGCCGATACAAAAGTACAATTTCTCACTTTAAGGCTCCTTGCATTTGCTATGTAATGATGGTCAGAATTGCGCCAAGCACCTAGGTTGGCATAAGGTCCGAACAGTTTCTGTTCTTGAGATATTTACATTATAAAAGTGAGCTGTTGAGTGGAAGTAGCTGTGCTATCCTTACGATCCGCTGAGTAGAATACACAGTCAGGATCAGTGAAATTTCTCCGCTTTCAACAGCACCATATCATGAGGTTGACTTTCAGACCGTCCTGTTTTGCTTTAGCCAAACATAATAAACAAACTAGACATTATGTTAAGTATAGGCTAAGAAGTGCCACTATGCATTCCCTATTCATTAACCAGCAGCAACTGCCAGATTGAGCGAAAAGCCTTCTGTTACAGAAATAAATTAACAAAGCAAAAATGGATAATGATTATAGTTGTCTGAGGTTTGGGTCAAGTTAATTATTTTTCTTTTGTACCTTGTTTAACATTGAAGCCTATTTGGGAAAATGTAAGTGGAACAATCGGTGTGCGGCTATCCACTTACTGAAAGCAAACATGAATATGCATGTAGGAAAATTGTAAGAATTTTTGACGAGCCAAGTCACCCGAAGACCGGAAGGATTTCGACATTGTTGAATGCATGTCAGGCATGCTACCGACTGTGCCCAGAGACGTGACTCGGCCAAAAGTGGGGCATTGTCCAGAAGTGGCTAGACACCAATTGCCATCTCACTGTATTAAGTTTCACCAACCTCTTATTGTAGTATTGTTTGGTTTATGTTATGAATACATAGTGCTGTCTTCGCTTGGTTGGCTGCGTCGACGGGCGAATTCAGACTTGTGAATCATTAACCAAATTTTAGCAGCAAGCCTTAGTCACCGAACCATAGTGCCTGTTTAAACTGCTTATTATTTATAAGTATGTAAACTACATGTTTTAACTTATTACTTTCATCTTCTCAAGTAAGAGCCCTTTGAGAGCTGAAAACCTAAACGTAGGTGTTGGTCTATCATGTATGTCAACACTTTAAGTTTAGGCGGGAGGCACCGTATTTTTACCCATAAAATAGCCTCATTTCGGAATTCTTTCTCCTTGAAAAGATTTCACTTCATTGCAAGTCCGCGGATACATTATTTAACCGTATTTTGAAATATGCCTCCTCTCCTTTCCCAAATGTTGTACCAATACCACCTGGCTCCACAGCACTCGCAAAACGCAGCACTTTAGATTTCGATGTCCTTCATTTGTACACCCTGTGACCCCCCACTCGAGAGGCCCTCCCCTCAGACTGGAGCACACAGAGCGGTCTATGGGACTTCTCGTGTCGTGTGCCGGATATGACGTCGTTGTGGCCTGTGATGGCACAAAGTTCGACTTCCGTAGCTAAATGAGCGAGTCCGGGTAGATGGCGCCTCGTATGACAGCGCGGCATCAAGTACTGAGTCTGGACACATGAAGACCCCTAGTGTGCTGTATCCCCGGGGGCCTTGTGCGCCCCCTCGTAAGCAGGAGGCGATGAAATACGCCCCCCGTAGGTCTGAGCACGGGTCTATGCCCACAACCCCGTGGAGTTCGTAGTAGCAGCTGCTGATGAAATCCCTCCGGCAGGCCTGTGCGCCCGTGGAAGGAAGCGGAGCCGTGTCTAGGGCTGCTGAGTCATGGGAGGGCTGGCAGCCCTGATACAGGCTGCCAGTGGGGGGCCCGGAGAGGGGGCACGGTGGCAGGGATATCCGCCGAGAGGCACGTCCTCAGCACGCTTCAGCCGTCGGCGCCGGCCTCCGTGTGGCGTTCGTCCATTGCCCCGAGCTGGCAAGCAGTGAGCGCCTCCCCTATGTCAGTGCCTTCTACTTCAGACCCAAATTAACAGTGGTTATATTAACCAGATAGACCTATTTAGTCATTTATTTCCTGAATTTTAGACACTGGACTTCTGGTATTTTTTTATTAGAAGTGCTTGCGGACCGTCACATGCTTGGGGAATAAAGCATAATTTGAGGCATGTCCCCCGATAAAATCCACACTGCTGCTGTTGTGAGATGCTTTGTACTGAACTCCGTTGAGAAGTTGTTAGAGAATGCAGGTAATACGTATATTTTCATATCCTCTTTTTATCTTCGTTGTTTAGTATTCCTCCTTCAGCTGTAAAAATCAAATGGTGCCTCTCTGATTGTTTTGTACGTTTCCACCGATCCATTTCCCTTAAACCTTTGAGGCAGACAGTGGGACCTAGGACCCACGCTTATCTATTTACACACCATTTCGATTCTCAAGCAGAGGGATACTTCTAGATATAAATGAGTCGTAACAGTAACACAAAATAACAGTATACCCTTTGTCCCTGAGAGATACAGATAGGCACCCCATCTTCTGGGGAAAAACAGTTTAAAACAATGTAATCTTCATCTGCCTAATCCTTTGCTCCGAGTTAGCATTCCTTCATCAGATTTTTGCCCAGTTTTCTCCATGCAAGTCACCAAGTACCTGAGTAGCAGTTGCACTTTCGATATTTACAAATAATAAACAATAGTAACTGCGCCCCTAGTAAAAATATTGCTAATAGTAAAGGCTCCAAATCACTTTTATATAGCTCTAGCTGCTACAATAGAGTCCTGCAAATTACACGGCTCCATTAACCTACTAAACCGTACTCAGTTTATAGGCCATGCAGTGGTTAGAGGCTGGGTTCTCATTAATGATTTTTTAATTCATGATAGCCGGTTAATTATTTAGGAGACCGCAATCTGCAGAGCTAGTTTGCCTGCTTTTTCACTTTGATACTTTTCTGCTACATATATGTGGACAGGGTTAGAGAACTTTGAGGGAGTGTTTCTGTTTTGTCATGATGCCCGAGCTTATAATATCCTCTGATTATAGCCCATTGACTAAAACCATGAGTGAACACCAAAAGAGCTCAGCTCTCCAGATTGAGTTTGAGCCAGTGCTGATGAGTGCTATCTGGATACGTGCGCAAGTTTGATTAACTTTTAGACCGTTCTCAATGAAAGACAGAAGCAACATACTATAAGTACGGGTTACGGGAGCTACCACACCGGTCTTTTACCGGTATTAATCCCATGGTAACATAGTGGGAAAAGAGGTCGATGGTGATTCTCCATTTTATGTCTTTGAAGACCATCAAGAACTGTTGGATCGCGATTACTGGGAATTGTAGGTTACTGGCTAATCAGAACCTGCGTTTGTAAAATGAGCACCACAGTCTGCATCTCCTGCCAACTTGCAAACCATGGGAATCGACCTATGGGATAAAATAAAGAAGGGGTGGGGGGGTCGCCGTTTTGAAATTCAAAATGTGAGCACCCTGCTGATTTGTGTAATGTCTTACAGTGATGTAGGTTTCGCACTTTGGAAAACCTATAGCCATCCACCAGTTGTCAGCCTTCGAAGCCCCAAAGTCGACCTCATTTCTATGGATATTTCCAAATTCGATTTCACTGTCATCTTAGCAGCCAGTTTTTTTTGTTGTTGCATTGCCACCAACGCACTTTACTAGCTGTGTGGTAGCCACCTTTTACCTCTCTTCGGTACGTGCTTCAGTTGTCTTTGTGTGGTGCAATCCTCACATCCATGTGCCAGTTGATGTGGTCCTTTCTTTTTAGGTTGTGTGCTGAGCCGGCAGGTGATCTTCATGTGCCACTAGTAGAAATAAGTTACTTGAAGCAGGTACAACTAATAATCTACTATTTCAAGAGTCCTACAGTGTTTTTTTAATTTTATTTATTTTTTAAAATTTCTAGTTTGGTGTTATAATTGCGTCATTATGCATGGGTATAGACCATACTTCAGTTAAATTTATGGCCTCTGGGGTGAAAATGATAAGAAATGCAAATGTGTTGGCCAGTCAAGGGGCTGTCATAATCCCCGGACCCTGTACAATTTTGCCAGAAGAAATGAGGCATGCATGCTTTGCTAATGCAGAGACCTAACTTTTGGCAGCAACGAATGACTCTTGAACTTGCATACTTTTGCCACTATAGCTGAAACATGCAGTGATGAGTGCTCTGCACTGTATTGTCAGAGAACCTAACTTGCTCATAGAATCTGGTTGAACAGTGAGCAGAAAGATGTTAGATTATGGTGGGTGGTGAAACTGCGCAGGCGCATTGAGAACTGACATGAGCAGGCGCGGAGACCATTTGTAATAGAAGGGAGGCTGCATTGAATGTGTGAGGCACTGCAGGAATAAGTAGGCTCTCAGTTTGTTTCGTACGTGATAGTCTGGCAGGGTGTAGGATACAGTTGTTGAACCTAAGTAGCACCATATGTTCAGCATGACCAATATAAAATCAATTTATTGCGAGTCAGTGTATTTAAGTGTATCTAATGTGTATATCCTGTGTACCTGGCATGGAACTGGCCATCCTGGGCCTTTGTCAGTCACACCAGTGTCGAGGTGCTATGCCCAGATTCAGCACCAATAGCATGCAAGGGACCGCCCTGTAACTATAGGACCATTGAAGCATTTTATGAAGCAAGAAACAATAGTTTCTATGGGATAACTAAAAATACAGTTTAGAATTTATAGATGCAATCAGTGTGATCCTGGTCAAGAGACTGAGACAAATTATTCTACTAAATTCTCAAGATGCTCCGATTGCTTAAGAAGGTTGATGCAGTACAGAAAATAGTCTTGGATTCTTAATTGCTGTTTTTACAACACAAAAAGATGATGGATGGAATGCTTAACATTGTCGAACATTCACCCCCAGTCACAGATCTAGGTTAAATCCATCAGTTTTTTGCTCATCATGCCGCCTCAGTTTGGACCCAGTTATATGCAAATCAGCCTTAACCCTGCTCCCAGTGGGAATAGTCCAACCTGACAAAGATGATGGACAGAGCGCTGAAACCTTTTAGACACTCCCCCCCAGTCACAGATTTGGGTTGAATCCATCATCGTTCTTTAGCTCACTTTGTCACCCCAGTTCAGACCCAGCCATATACAAATCCGTCTTGACCATGTCCCTCATGGGAACAGTCCAGCCTGAACTGCTAAGCCAGGTCTTCCCTGGTTTGGAAACAAGCATCCTGGGACCGGTTTCGGGGTAACACGCCTCATCAGCCGGGTTAGCTTGAATTCAGTGGCAAAGTGAGCAATGGTCCCACGTCTGGGCAAACCCTGCCAACTTGGGGCGAACAAAGCAGACACCTAAAGATGATAAACAGAGCGCTGAAACTTTTCAGACATTCACCCCCAGTCTCAGATCGGGGCTGAATCCATCATCCTTCTTTAGCTCCCTTCGCCACCTCAGTTTAGATACAGTCATATGCAAATCAGCCTTGAACCTGTCCCTCATGGGAACAGTCCAGCCTGAACTACCAAGCCAGGTCTTCACTGGACCGGAAACAAGCATCTTGGGACTGGCTTCGGGGCTAACACTCCTCATCAGCCAGGCTAGCCTGAATCTAGTGGCATAGTAAGCATGTGAGCCATGTCTGGGCAGACCCTTTCCATTTAGGGTGAAATTGCAACACAAAAATATGATGGACAGAATGCTGAACATTGTCATGCATTCACCTCGCTGCGACACTGGATTCACGCTAGCCTGACTGATGAGGGGATTACTCACAAGCAAATGGAGTAATGTATCCACATTATATAATTATGGGTGACCTAAATACCCACTTATGCTCCTTCCTGGTTCCCATAAATTCAGACTGGTCGCGCTGCCCCTCGGTTAAGGGGCCTCATTTTGCCCACACAACAGCAGGTAGAGAATTGAGCAAACTCCTGATTGGCCACAACATGGAGTATACCATGGATATGATGGCTATGGGAAGTGATGGCTCCCTTCCCCCTACCTTTAAAGGTAGAGGGTGCTCGTCAATTATTGACTATTTTTTGGTGTCTAGATCCCTTAAGCGCATGGTCATAGCGGTTGGAATAGAGTGGAATCCATTCAGTGCAAGATAACGAGTCTCCTTCGCATTCTACTTCACAGAACGCTGCGCACATAGGCCCTTATCAAGGTGGCCCTCGCGCTGAACTTTTACTACCCACATATTTGGTTTGATGCTACAAAAGCGCTCATTTATGCCCTGAAGAAGTTCATTATATGAACGAAACGCGTTGGCTGTCAATCTGTGTCTTGGAAAATAAACAAGACTTATCGCGCACCAAGACTTATTGACTTATTGACCACTATTGTCGTAACAACAAGCAGTGCACCACTCCACCAACCTGTTCCTCCCAAACTTTGTAACCAGGTGGGCTATTTGTTCGGCCAGGGAGTGGGGAAAGTGGGGCATACCTTGAGGGGGCCTGTAAAGCAGGACACACACGAGTGGCGGAGCACCAGGTTCGAACTCAAGTTTTATTACCAGGCTGTCCACCAGGGGTAAGTCAAGTGAAGTAAGAGTCTTGTAGCTAAGGTTGTGGCGAGTATTGATGGCTATTCCTGCACCCACTTTCCCCTGGGGCCGATTAGCCTGGGCAATACAGTAGTCCGAGGGTAGTGCCGCAAGAATGTCCGGGGATGACTCTTGGGACAGCCAAGTTTCAGTGAGCAGGAGAAGGTCGGGCTGCTCACATTTGAGTAGAAGGAAGATGTCAGACTGGTGTTTAACCATTGAGCGAGTGTTGAGATAAATGGATGAGATTTTGCGGACAATATGGTCCTTGCTTAGTTGCATAGTAGGTGGATTATTTATGTGAACCCCGTATGTTTCAGGCAAGGTAGTCCTAGATGCCAGGATTCCCTGTTCAAGGATGCTGGATTGTGTAAGGGAACTGAGTGCAAGGTTGGCAGAGACGGTTTGAAGTGCCAGCAACTCAGCATAAGTATAAATGATTCGTTGGGCATGGTGACAGGCCCCAGGGCCCGGAAGTGCGCAGACAGGCTTGCCTTTGGCGCGCCGCCGGAGCGCCTCCTGCGTGCGTCCGCTGTGCTCCCGCGCTGTGGCCGGCATGAAATAGCCGGTGTCAGCCTTGGCTCTGCCCCCCTGCGCGCTGATAGGCTGAGAAAAGGGTGTGACAGCCAGCAGCTGCGGACCGGGAGAGAGCGTGCGGGTGACTGAGCAGGGCGAGATTGATTTTTAAAAAAACACAGCAGAGGTCACAATCTCAATACTTTCAATTTTAAAAAATAAAGACTGGCAAGCGAGCAGCTCCTAACGCATCTTAGTAGCGCAGCGTTTCAGCCAGACTAGTGTTCCCGCGCTGCGACCGGTGTGAAATAGCCGGTGGCAGCCTTGGCTCCGCCCCCCTGCGCGCTGATAGGCTGAGAAAAGGGTGTGACAGCCAGCAGATGCGGACCGGGTGAGTGATTAAGTTATAGCCACAAATATGGTACGAGAATTCGAGCGAGTTAACCAGGCTGTCATAAGTCTCTAGCAAGTGTGCAAACTGCCATGGCCAAACATTACATACAAAATCCCGTGGCTCCTATGTGAACGTTACACACCATCATGGGTGTGCAACCGTTGAGCTCTTCGCGTTTTGATTCACCAAACACATTCCCACGTTAGACGTGACTCCACGATTAAGTTATATCCACACATATGGAACGAGAATTCGAGTGAGTTAACCAGGCTGTCATAAGTCTCTAGCAAGTGAGGATATGTTAGCTTCCGCAAGCATTTGTCAGCGGAACAACCATAACAATAACTGGTAATATATGCCGAATATACCTTGCGTTTTTTGTGACCCGGCCCAAGCTTACTTTAAGCATGGGTGTACTTCACCCTGCGATGGCTGGTGCTTTTAAAACTTACATTGAAGTCATACTTTCAATGGAGGGCACCCAGCCTAGCACCAGTTGCATAAAGTGCGGACAACTGAAAAACAGAATTATAATCGAGAGCGCCTTTCATAGCACCAGTTGCACTACATTCCCAGCATTGAAATCAGACCTTCCGTTGAAAAAACGCCTAGCATAGCACCAGTGGCATTAAGTGACGAACATTTAAATCAGACTTTCAATTGAGAGTGCTTTGCCTAGCACCAGTGGCATTAAGTGAGGCACATTGAAATCAGACTTTCAAATGCAAGCGGCTAGCATAGGACCGGTTGCATTAATTGCGGAACATTGTAATCAGACTTTCAATTGATAGCGCTTAGCCTAGCACCAGTGGCATTAAGTGAGGAACATTTGATTCATACTTTCAATTGAGAGCGCTTAGCATAGCACCGATGGTATTAAGTGAGGAGCATTGAAATCAGACTTTCAAATGAAAGAGCCTAGCATATGAATTTGAATTTGAATTTAAAAGCATTTATTGAGCGCACTTTTACCATGCGGTTTCATGGCGCTTTGTGTGATGCAGTGGTCATCAGCAGCGGAAGGCTAGGCAGTGTAAGCTCGCACAAATAGGAAGGTTTTAAGGTCCTTCCGAAACTGTACGTAGGAGAGCGTGGTGCGAAGGGCAGCAGGAAGGGAATTCCAAAAAGCTGGGGCGAGAACAGCGAACTTCGCTCCACCAGACTTCTGTTTCTTGAATCGGGGAGTGGCCAAGAGAGCCATATGGGTGGAGCGAAGTTCTCGGCCGGGGAGATAGGGCTTAATAGCGGAGCATATGAACTCAGGGGCGGTGCCCGACCTAGCCTGAAAGGTGAGACAGCCAATTTTAAAAAGGGCGCGCTCTCTCACCGGAAGCCAGTGCAGTGCCCTAAGCAGTGGAGTGGCCCGATGATATCTAGGTAGGCCATGAATCAGGCGGGCAGCCTGATTCTGTATCAACTGCAAGCGGTGAATCGCATAAGCAGGAGCCCCATTGTAGATAATGTTGCCATAGTCCATGCGCGATAGTACCATGGCCAACAAAATGATCTTTAAAGCAGAAAAAGAAAAGAAACGAGAGACTTTCCTGATTATTCTGAGGGAAAAAAAGCAAGAGGAAACCACTGAACCAACTTGTGAGTGGACAGAAAGTTGTGAGTTCAGGAAAATCCCAAGAGTTTTGACTTTAGGTACGGGAAGAGGGGGGACACCAAGTGACAGAGGCCAGCAGGAAGGAGACCACGGACTGCAACCACCTCCGGTCAAGACCAACTCGGTCTTGTCCGGGTTGAGTTTGAGGTGGTTGCAGTTCATCCAATCCTGAATAAATGTCATAACTGTCTGGACGTTAAGAGCAGATGAGGGAGAATGGGAAAGGTTGAAGATTAGCTGGAGGTCATCGGCGTAATTCAACACCGTGACCTCCAGCTGTTGTAACGAAAAAATGAGGGGGTAAATGTATAAGTTAAATAAGAGAGGGGAGAGTGATGAGCCCTGAGGAACCCCGCACTCCACCTTACAGGGGGCCGCGGTGAAATCGGCCAAGTGGACCGCTTGAGCCCTCCCTGCTAGGAAGGACTCAATCCATGAGAAGGCCAAGCCTTTTATGCCCGCTGCCCTGACACGGTTAAGGAGGATGGAGTGGTCCACCGTGTCAAAGGCGGCGGACAGGTCCAATAGGATCAGGGCTTGCGGAAGGTTGATGTCCATACCTTCACGCAGCTCGTCCATTACCGAGATCACCACCTTCTCCGTGGAGTGCAGGGGGCGAAAGCCAGCTTGACAAGGGGAGAGGCAATGATTAGTCTCTACATGGGTGCTTAAGGTAGTCGTGACGTGGGTTTCAAGGACTTTTGCTATATAAGGCAGAAGGGAGATGGGGCGGTAGTTGGAGGGGGGAGGATGAATCGGCGCCAGGTTTTTTTATGATGGGTATAACAACCGCTGATTTGTGTAAAGTAGGGACAATTCCTTTTCTTAGCGAATCATTGAGAAGAGTCAAAGGTGGGGTAGGGCAAGCTAGGTAGATTCCCTAAGAATATGGGCTGGGGCAAAATCCAGGGGGGAGCCCGATTTAACCCGATGAAGCAGCGGGGGAAGTGTGTCATTGGTTAACAATGGAATGAAATTTAGTTTGGGGGCCGTGGGGGGCGGGGAGGGATTGACAAATGTAGGGGAAGGGGAGGGGGGATGTTAAATTTGATTTTGGCCACTTTGTCAATAAAGAACTCGTTGAGCGAGTTACAGAGGGACTGAGAGGGGGGAATAGTAGCCGTAGCTCTGCTGGATAATGCCAGTTCATGGACCGTGGAGAAGATTTCCTTCGAGTGGGACTCTGCTGCCATTATCCTGCTTGTATAGAACTCGGTTTTGGCCTCAAGAATACCCTTTTTATAGGTTTTTAAGACAGACAAATAGGTTGTCTTTAGCGCGGGACTATAGGTTCTTCTCCAAGCTCGCTCGGCTCTCCTTGCAGCTAATTTCTTTCCTTTTAAGTCTGGAGTAAACCATCGATTGGCTGCATGGGCCCGCTTGACTGTAAGCCGCCTCAGGGGGGCGAAATCATCACCCGCCAGGGTCAGCCAGTTGTTGATAGCGGCCAGTTGGGAAGTAGCTGCAAGGCCTGCGAGGTCGGGACTAGTTTTGACCAAGGTTGAACAGAGAGAGGGCATGTTGGTTTTGCCCCATTTCCTGACCCAGGTGTTTTTGGGGAGCGGGGGTTTGGCCATCGGGGTCAATGCGAGGGAGAAGGTAATGATGGAATGATCTGACCAGGAGCACGGGGATATTGTAGGGGATGTAGATGGAATATTTAGTGCCCAGATTTGATCCAACATATGACCATGTATGTAGGTGATGAAAAATTCAAAGTGATCATAAGATCAGTGAACTCTTTAGATTGGAGACTCTCAGCAGGGTCATTGGGTCAGAAATTTAGGTCCCCTAAGACTAGTACTGATGAGTTGTTAATCACCAGAGTAGCCAGGAGAGCCTGAATACTTGGGAGAAAAGAAGGGGTTGGTTGAGGAGGGTGGTAGATTAGGACAAAAGTGAGGGGTGCCTGATGAAGGGTCGAGCGGGCTACGAGATAGTCTACGTCAGGGATAGGTGGGGAAGGGAGAAGCTGAAATCAGTCCGAGCTAATAGGGCCACTCCACCACCCCGTTTGCCCTCTGGACGGTCCGCTCAAATGGCGGAATATAGAGGGGGCAGTGCAGCTAACACGTTGGGTAGGGAGTCAGCCTTGAACCAGGTCTCAGTTAGAAATAAGAGGTCTGGTTCATGGGTATCGATGTAATCCAATAGCTCGTACTGATGATTGACCGCAGACCTAGTGTTTAGGAGCGTGGCTGAGGTACTACATAGCGGAACAGGAGGGACTGATGGGGGCGGGGAAGTGATAGAAAACATAGTGGGTGATAAAACTAAATGTGGAGAGATCGTGGGAGGAAGATGAGGAGGGGGTGGGTATATAGACCGAGCTGTTTCAAGTAAGTAGTTACTAGGGGGTCAATGACTCCTGGGGCCCAGTAAGAGCATAGTTGGGCTGGCGGATACGTATTTAAACAGGCAGCGTCTCGTGCCCCTAGCCCCGTCCGGCCGCGGACGGGTGCAGACGGGCTTAACTCAGGCGCAACTCCGGCGCGCCTTCGTCGCGCCCGCTGCGCTCGTCCGCTGCGCTGACACATACTGCCCGATTAAATAGGGGCGGAGCGGTGGTGGAGGGGCAGGGCTGGGATGGAAAGTCAGCCCAACCAAAGATGGCGCACGCTGCCGCTGGGAGCCCGCAAACACGCCAACCCAAGCTAGCAACCCACCTCTGAAAGCAGAATTAGGTAAGAACCTGCACAAACTTTGAAATAAAGTTAGTGGCAATTTAAAAATGCAGTGCAAACATAATAGCGCCTCCGCTCGTAATCAGCGGGGGCGGAGTGCAGGGAAATGGTAACGAGCTCTCCAAGCGTTTACCGGTCAGCCCACTGCCACCGGGCCACTGGCAAACACGAAGGGGGAGAGGATCGCGCTCCTAAATAGGGGCGGAGCGGTGGTGGAGGGGCAGGGCTGGGATGGAAGTCAGCCCAACCAAAGATGGCGCACGCTGCCGCTGGGAGCCCGCAAACACGCCAACCCAAGCTAGCAACCCACCTCTGAAAGCAGAATTAGGTAAGAACCTGCACAAACTTTGAAATAAAGTTAGTGGCAATTTAAAAATGCAGTGCAAACATAATAGCGCCTCCGCTCGTAATCAGCGGGGGCGGAGTGCAGGGAAATGGTAACGAGCTCTCCAAGCGTTTACCGGTCAGCCCACTGCCACCGGGCCACTGGAACAATGCCTCCTAATTGTAAGCATTTTTCTTATTACAACTGTAATGCAAAATGCCTGAGATTACATTATGCCATGTTGCATAATTGAGACGCTGTTGGGGTAAACACATATCGCAAGAGCCCAGAAGTGAATGCTGTTGTTTGCTTCTCACATGCTTTTCATGGGAAATGCGTCCCAACACCGCAATTGACTAAAGCGCATACTGAAAACAGTGCAAAATGCCAAAGTTGGCATCTCGAGCGACAGCGCATTCATCTGTAGTTTCCGCAGAAGAAATTACTCAAAACTCACCAGGCCATGTTATGAGCTGATGCTCAAATGTCTTTTTAAACTACAACTAGTACACAGGAGTTGTCGGGTTAACAGGTTTGGTAGACCAAAACCGTTCTCATCTAGGTTAAAGTGAGCTGTAGAGACTGCAGGACGGCAACGGCTCCTCCCCGCCTCGCGCCCATGTATACAGGCCGAATCTTGTAATAGAGCAGGAGAGATGAGCTAAACGGTGACATCACTTGGCGCACCCAGAGCACGTGCGAGCCAGTGACCCTCACTGTGGTTAAACGCTGATTAATAGTTTATCAGGTCTCCTGCCCTTTGCATTATGGATTCTAAAACGGCGGGGATAAAAGCGAATAGTTTCTTTCGCAACCCCAATTGCGTTCGGAGTGACATTGCTGCCCTGTATTGTCATTGTCGTTGCCCAGCCATACACAGAATTTATGAAGAAACTGTATTTATTTCGGACAGAAAGCCTCGGGGAACTGACAGTGCAGCAAGTGCAGTCAGTCATTGTAGAGAAAGGGCATTCCCCCTGCGAAGCTGCGCGTGTTAAGGGGAGCAGCCAGTTAAATTAATCGTTGCATCAGAGGGCTGAGCGGTTACCCAATCAAAGTGTTTATTTCACATGCAGCCACCTGGCTGTGCCCGCTGAACAGAAAATGCTACTTATAAGCCTGACAGGACTGGCCGGTGCTTGTAAAGTGTGTTTGTGAATTTCATTGTTGGGACCGGCTACCGGGCACCTCGCTGCAGGCTGCTAACAGTGGTATATTTATTTCTAACTGTGCACAGGGCTTTAAGTGGGATGAAAAAACTGGGGGGTCTCTCAAAGGGGCGTGGTCAATGTAATTAGGGGCGTGGCTTACAAACACCGTAAGCTAAAAATCTGTGTTTAGCACAGTGTGCCGCCCGACTTGTATTTTGCTGTTCCTGTCATCACGTCCAGATATGATACAAGTCACATCATACCTACAAGGCAGGACTATTGGCTTTGTCAATGGTTGTTAGTTGCATCAGACAAATAAGCAGCAACTATATGTATATAATATTGAGAAAACTTCCACTTAACGCCCTGGTGACACCACGACAATGTTGCTGCTTCTGAGTTTCAAAAATAGAAGGGAAATCCAGAGAGAAAATGACTCCCTTTAAAGGATTTTGCTTCCTCTACAACGCTCACCACGCGCACATCAATGTGCCTGCTGACACTGCAGTCCGGGAAAAAAAACGGACCGCCTGTGCCAGGGCACAAAACAGAGCCCGATAGAGACCCGTTTCGAGGCCCCCTTAAAAAAACTGCCCGTGCTCAGACCCGGTGAGACCCGGCCCACTTAAAGCCCTGACTGTGCATATATACCTAGTACATTTATAAAACACAGCCTGAAAGGAATGCCGCTGGCAGCGAACGCATAATAATTGCCCACCAAATACGCGCGTCTATGCCTTATTTATTTTAGTAAACGGGTCTGTGCCACAGCAACCCAAATCTAACCAGGTAGAGAAACTGCACAGAGTGGCTCAGGGTGGAGTGCACAGACTATAGGCTGCTTTCCAGACAAAGGAAAAAACATTACAAGTCTCAAAGAGACAGTCTGTGAGAAGCGCGGACTCTCGTTTAATTACATCGATACAGATGCAAGGCATTGGAAACCTGCAGGCGCCCCCGCTCACATATTAATCACAACCGATCATGAAATTACATGTCTTAACCCACTGCTACCAAGCAACGACTTCAGCCTGCAGGCGCCCCGCTCACCTATTAATCACAACCGATCATGAAAGTACATGTCTTAACCCATGCACTATCATACAATGTAGTATAGGACCCATGTACTCGAATTGTGTTGGATTGAAAACATGATGGCTCATATCTCAAGCGCGTGGTGCCCTGACCCCTTAACCACCATCACGCCTCGGCTGCTAAACAAGAAACCGCTTTATTCAACAGGCAGCGCGCCTATACTTAGACCACACTCCCCTCGTGCAATGCTCGCAATCCGGTCTCTCTGCCTTCTGCGACCTCCCGGTGAGCCAGCAAAATTCCTCACGCTCATCCGCTCCCATTGCCGCTCGAAATTCGCCAATAGCTGCTTCTGGATAAACGCTCCAAATACCCGCAGTCTTTACTCCGCGATCCCCGGCGAGCCAAATTAATCACGCTTGTCCGCTCTCCAGCCACCTGAGATTCGAATCCCTGAAATACAAACAGAAAAGTATGTTACGGGCCGCTAGAGGCCCGGATGGACCCGAAATTGACTAGGACCTCCCAGCGAGGTACGAAATTAAAATACAGCCTCCTAGCGAGGCTGTTGTCCTTAAGGGCAGGCTGTGGGAGTGGCGAGCAAAGAGGAAGACTCCGCCGCTCCCCAGCCTTTTATTCTAAAACCTTAATCAGGCCAGACCGGTTCTAACCGGCCTAGCGTTGATGCGACGCGTGTCCCGGAAGTGATTGCAATCACTTCCGGGGCACGCACCAACAACCCGGAGACCAATCATTGGCGGGGGCGTGCCTGTTGCGTCACCGTTGCGCGCGACAGGCCCGCACCTGTGTGGTCCTTGGGGGGGCCGGCACGACCGCCATATCTGCGGCGTGTCCGATGCCGGCCCCGCCTTCCTATGTATCCTGCCACGTCTTTTGTGTTTCCATTGTCTAAAAGAGCTGCTGATTAGCTTTAGCTAATCTACGAGTCCAAAGTCCTCGTTCTCATGGAAACCCTAATAGGTTTGAGGGAGAATTGGACCTGGAGCCAGGGCTTTAAGCGGGCCATGTCTCACCGGTGCTGAGCACCAGCAGTTTTTTAAAGGGAGGCCTTGAAACGGGTCTCTGTCAGGCTCTGTTTTGTGCTCTGGCACAGACGTCCGTTTTTTTCGGGACTGCAGTGACAGCAGACACATCCATGTTGGCGTGCTCACACTGCTCACTTCTCACTAGTGGAGAAGTTACGGCATGACGTCATGCCAGGTGAGTGTATCTTATGCAACTAACAACCATTGACAAAGCCAATAGTCCTGACTTGTTGTAGGTATGATTGTAGGAGATTAGGATTTGCTTCTTATAATTACCCCCACTTTTTGCTGATGTTTCACTGTTTTTTGGCTTTAGTCTGGCTGGGGCCCTGCTAACCAGGACCCCAGCCTAGCTGCTTCCTCTCTAAATTGATTACCAGTACTTTAGGTACACTCCAGATTGGATTCTGGGGTACCCTTATAAGTCCTTAGTATATGGTATACTATGTACCCAGGGCCTAGGTACCCCAGAGGCCTACCAGAGGCTGCAGCATGTATTATGCCACCCCTGGGAAGCCTTCCAAAATGACACCACAGGTCTGCTACTGCAGCCTGGGTAAGGTGGTGTATGCACCCTTTACTGAGATATAGGTTACCTATATCTCTCCATATCACTGCACATGTAAACCTATCAATCACCCCTATGGCAGGCCTTAACAATCCTGAAGTCAGGGTGCTGGGTTTCATGTGAGAGGGTGCCCATGCATGAACAGAGCCCCTCTGCAGCTTTCGGAACCTCTATTCCGGGGTTGTTTGTGATGCAGCCCGACCATATGCTCTTAACTGCATTATAACCAAACTTTAAATGCTAACTTTGGAATGGCTGCATGGAAACATGTCGTGTTTGGTGTCAAACACCTCGGAATCATACCCCCGCACCAGTAACTGGTGTGGGAGTATGATCCCACCCTTCCAGAGAGAGAGACATGACAGCACCCGTATACCCGGTACCAGCTAACAGAGCCCTGGCATCACAGTGTGGCTCAATGGTTAGAGCGGCAGACCCTGATGCAGAGGTCTGGCCCGGACCAGGTATCAATTCCCGTCTCGGCGGGTCTTGGGCTCAATTTCCCCGGACCCGATAATTCTCGCCTCGGTGCCTATTCTAATCATGGGTCCCACTCTGCAACTCTGGGCAATAGCTTGCTTAATCTCCACAACGGCCCCAAAAGCGCTAGGATGCCTGGCTTCACCTTGGGGGTGCCCAGGAGTGGGCACTTCACAGGGAAAGGCCAGGAAGGGTTCCACAGCGGTATGTGCACAGCGCCTGAGAGACCCTTTCGGGGGTGTGCGGCGCGCTACATAAATGCACTACATTTACATTTACAAAATTGATGCTGCAAGCCACAGACACAAGTCTGCCCTCCTGTTGCTGGACGAAACTCCGGCAGGGGAGGCCTGGACAGTAGGTTTCCTGTCCCAGGTGTAGGAAGGTGGATATCTGACTATGGTTACCCCCAACTTTTTGCCTAGTGTCTAGCTGGTTTTTCGACTTAGTTGGCCTGAGATCCTGCCATTCAGGGTCTCAGGCTGTCTGCTCTCTCTGTAAAATGGACTCCATGTACCCTAGGTACATACACAATTGGTAAGGATCACCTTATTGGACCCTGTACAGTGTACCCTAGGTACCCAGGGCATAGGTGTACCCTAGGCCTCCCAGGGGCTGCAGCATGTATTATGCCACCCCTGGTCTGGCCTTCCAATCAGACACAACTGGCTGATCACTCAGCTGGGGCAAGGTCGTGTAATCACCCCTTGCTTAGATATAGTATGCCTATATCTACCCTTATATATAGACACATGTGTACCTATCAGTCACTCCTATGGCAGGCCTTAACAATCCTGGAGGCAGAGTGCTTGGTAACATGTGAGATGGTGCTCTAGCATGAGCTGAGCCTGTCTGCAGCTTTCGGAACCATGTCCTTATAGCTGTTCTATGATATAGCCTACCATATACTCTTAAAATGCCTTATAATCTTAAACGGTTATGGTAACTATGGTTTGGCTTTATCAAAACATGTCGTGTAAGGTGTCTAACACTTTGGAATAATACCCCCATACCATTTCTGGTGATGAGGATATTATTCCTCCCTTCTAGAGGGAGAGACATGTTAAAATCCTACTTTGCTGTTTAACTCTCACCAAAGCCTCAGCATCACAAAATGGATGCTGCTGCCACAGACACAAGTCTGACCTCCTGCTGCTGGGAGTGATCCCAGCCAGGGAGGCCTGGACAATAGGTTTCCTGCTTGGGGAGGTGCCAGCACCTCCCCAGACAGCCTTTAGTGTATTGGGGCAGGGTGGGCTGAAAGGAATGAGACATGCCTGGGGCACACAAGGTGTTCCTTGCATAGTCCAGTTCAAACCGGCGCTGGGGCACTCCAGCCCCAGCTCTGGCGCGAAACTGGACAAAGGGAAGTGGGTGTAACCACCCCCTCCCAGGTCCCACCCATAAGGCGTGACCTAGCAGGTATCCCAGCCCCCCAGATTAGTATAAGAGTGGGAGTTGGGCCTCAAGACTTTAGATTATCCTGAACCTGCAAAACTGAACAGAAACTCTGGACCTTCGACATTCGACGAAAGAAGAAGACTGAAGAATCTCCCTTGTAGCCAAGGAGTGGCTACCCTGTGCAAACAGGCACCATCAAGTGACTACCCTTTGCTTTGTGAAACGTTCGACGAGGAACCGACTGCAGAGCCCGACCAGAGCCTTGATTTCCAGACTTCTCCGACCCTCATCCACATCTGCAGCAGAGCTGAGATCCGTGGAGGCGACGAGCGACGTGGGACCGGCTACCTGGGAAAAGTGGCTAGTAACTTACAGCGCAGCTTCTGAGGTACCCTCGAAGTTGTGCACCGGGGATTGAGAAGCCCCAACCCCAAGCACCATCTGCACCGAAGACCAGCCCCCCACACTCCACGAGTCCTGCGTGGGGCCCTTCAGCATTTTCCTGCTTGCCGCGTCTGTCCGGTTGCTTGCCCGCTGGCTAGTGGCCTTTGTGACGACGCTCCCTAAAATCTTCTGCGCTGGTTTGGCTCCTCCAGACTGGCTCCCGCTTCTCTGCAAAGAAGAAGCACCCCAGACCTTCCTGGTCTGCACCAGAAGCAAGTCCCTTGTTCTTCGTGGGTTCCGCTTGCCAAGGCTTGGTGAGTCCTAGTCCAACTTCGACGCCGCCGACAGCAAGAGCCTTCGTGGGACAGCTCGCCTCCTGGTCCTGGTCGTCCTCGACGCTTCCTGGTCCTCCTGGCTCCAGCGACAAGCTTCACCTTCCCCTGCAACTCTTCACGACATCGCCTGGTTCCTTCCTGGTTCCACGTGGTCACTGGCTAGTGACCTTGACTCTGTCCCCTCTGCTTGCAGGTTTCTTCTCTTCTTGATCCCAGGCTTGGGATCCACCGGACACTCTCCCCTGACTGCCTGTCAGCATCTTTCTTCAGGCATCCATAGGAGTCGACGACGAAAACGACGCATCTTCACCCCTATGCACCCGCAGCCTGTGGACTAGGTAACTTGGGTACTCCGGTGCTCATCAGGATAGTGACTATCCTAGTGTCTAGTTTTCAAGTCTCAACTTCCTAGCTACTCCGGAAGTGTCCTAAATCTATCTATTTCTAAACTGTAACATTGCTATTGACTTTTACGCATTACGCGTGAGTGTTTCCACTCTGCACACGAATCCCGTGGGCCTCCCACTCCCTAACTAACGCTAGTGTAGTGTAGCCCCAGCGATTCCCTAGGCCTAGGCCTATTCTATTTCCGTGACAGTGGTTCTTATACCACTTATTTAGTATATGGTTTGCGTGGCCCCTAGGGCCTAACTGTATTACTTACCTGTGTGACTTACTGTATGCATTAATAAGACTGTGTTGTACTTACCTCTAAACTCATAAAGAGTGCTGAGGGTTTGCTTAGAATAAATACACTTTATTTTATATATATATATCTGTTGTGGTGTCCTTTCATTTGGTATTCAAGGGATTATATATGGTATCACAGCTGGCTTCACATGCCATTCAGAGTTTAGCCTAAGACTGCTCTTGTCCATGCTACCACTAGGATAGCTGGTCTATAAGGTTGACTTTACAACCAATCACCATAAGGGTATTTGGACTGATATAAGGTGTACACTATAACTAGTGACATCATACATCAGGCCAACTTCTCACATTGGTGAGCAGCGGTTGGGATCTGAGCTTGCTGTTGTAATACCATTGTAATCTTGAGATACTAAATTGAAAGATCACACAGATATTGTCTAGGTACATATAACATAGTTTATTATACTTAAGTCCTACTGGACTTAGTAGTTGTAGGTTGAAGGGAATAACACACCCTGACTACAACTACTAGAGAGGTTTAGTAGATACAACTAGTGTAGGTAGGTGCACACACCACACCCTCACTAGAATCATGCCCCTGGATGGAGATCACACTGATGCTCCCTCAGGAGAGGAGAATCCTAGACAGGTTCCCTCTAGGTATGATGCATTCACATTCCAGGAGATGAGACAATTGTGTACCTCCAGAGGAATAAGACAGGGTGCAAACCCTACCCTTAGACAGCTAGTGGAGCTTCTGGAGGCCTATGATGCTGAAAGAGCTGCCAGGGATGGTGCCATAGCTGTAGATGGGGGTCTACCCACCACAGAGGAGTCAGATGGGCCTTCAGATGGGGAGGTAGACAGCCAGGGCCAAGTAAGGAGACTTAGCCAGGCTAACCTAAGTTTACATGGGAGTTTGCATGGGGTCCCCCCATACAGACCCACAAGTAGGCTTTCACAGAGAAGCAGGAGGGACAGATCCCCTTCAAGGGAATCTATCCACTCCCAGGTTTCAAGCATCTCTAATGCTTCCTCTCACAGGGGAATGACTTCACCTGAGAGAAAGGAGCATGAAGCCAGAATGAGGGAAGCTAATCTGAGGATTCAGAGGGAAGAAATTGCCCTTGCCAAGGAGAAGCTTGCTCTGGCTAGAGAGCAAAAATTGTGTGGGTCAGAACCCACTGGTGGCAGCAACATTCCTAGAGATAGGGATAGGTCTTATGACCATAGAAACCTAAGCAAGATAGTCCCCCCATATCAGAATGGGGATGACATCCACAAATGGATGACTGCTTTGGAGAGGGCCTGCAAAGTACAGCAGGTACCCCAAAGTCAGTGGGCAGCTATCTTGTGGCTCTCCTTTTCTGATAAAGGTAGAGACAAGCTCCTCACAGTCAGTGATGAGGATGCAAACAATTACAAAGTCCTGAAGAGTGCTCTGATAGATGGGTTTGGCTTAACCACTGAGCAATATAGGTTGTTGTTCAGAGACACCCAGAAGACACAGACACAGGACTGGTCTGATTTTGTGGATTGTGCCACTAAGGCTTTGGAAGGTTGGTTAACTGGCAGCAAGGTGCAGGACTATACAGGATTGTACAACTTGATTATGAGGGAGCAGATCCTTAGTAATTGTCAGAACCAGCTTCTCCATCAACACCTGGTAGACTCAGATTTGACCTCTCCCCAAGAATTGGGAAAGAGGGCAGATAAATGGGTCAGGACCAGGATTAGGCCTAAAAATCAGGGTGGTGACCAAAAGAAAGATACCACCAAGCCTCAAGAGAAGGGTGGGGATAAAGCAAAAGAGAAATCTTCCTCAGGGCCCCAAAACTCCACACAGGGTGGTGGGTCCCAAGCTCCCTCTTCAACCACAGTTAAAAAGCCTTACTGCCATGTGTGTAAAACACCTGGGCATTGGAAGACTGATAGCAGTTGTCCACAGGCTAAAAACAAAACTGTTCCTCCAACTACTCCTGTCACACCACCTATTACTGTCAGCAGTAATCCCCCAGGTGGTGGGAGTGCCCCCAAAAATTTGGTTGGGTTTTCTTGGGGAACACAGGGGGATCCTGGCTTAGCCAATTCCCCTGCAGCAGCTACTCTTGTCTGTGATGGTGGCATGGGGTTTGCCAACTTCACTGCCTGTCCCAACACTTTGGGTAGGTACAGACAGGAACCCTACATCAATGGTAGAAAAGCTGAGGCCTACAGAGACACTGGAGCTAGCATCACTATGGTGGCCCATAGGCTAGTTCCCTCTGAGCAGCTTTTGCCTGGTTTCTCATACCAGGTAACTAACATTGATGGCAAACAGAACAGTCATCCCATGGCAGAGGTATGTCTCAGCTGGGGAGGTGTCACTGGCCCTAAAAGGGTGGCAATGTCCCCAACCTTGCCTGTGGACTGCTTACTAGGGAATGACTTAGAACTCTCAGCTTGGGCTGGAGTTGAACAAGACACCCATTCCAAAATGGTAGGCCTTTCCCAAAAGGGTAGTGGGGTTGTGCCAGTCACAACCCCTGTCCAAGCAGATTTCCTCCCTGAAAAGGTTGGAAGGGCAGTGGTAGCCACAGCCCAGGCACAGACAGACTTCCCTGTAGAAATTGGCAGAGCTGTGACAGTCACAGCTCAAACACAAACTGAGTGCCTTCCTGAAAAGGTTGGCAAGGCTGTAATGGTCTCAGCCCATACTCAGACTGATATAGGTGTAGTGAAGCCTGAAACTATGGATCACTCCACACAAACAGAGAGTAGTGGGGAGGAAGAAAAGTCTCCCTCTCCCCAGACATTAGGAAAAGGTCAGCCTCCTCAGGGATCTGACCTCACCCCTTGTGAAGGAACTGCCCCAGAGGTAGCCAGGCCTGGCCTGGCAGAGCCTCTGATGTCAGTGGCCCCTTCCAAGGTGGGACCCAGTCTGGTGCAGGTAGCCTGCCTCTCTCTACCCTGCCTCAGTCAGCCTAGGGCTGCAGAGGTCAGGGAGGCCAGTGGACCCCAAGAGGGCCCCTGTCCACAAGAACCCCCCCATCAAAAGAATGAGGATTGCCTGGCTAGTAGCCCTAGCCAGGTGATGGGTAAAAACATTCCTGAGGGATCCCCTTCACAGGTAGTTAGGGACCTCCCCCAGAGGGATTCTGTTGGGCACAGGCAAACATGGGACCTTAGGGCCCCAAACCTGACCTGTCCCTCCAGTAAGCCCACAAAAGGGACCCAGCCTCCAGCTTTAGGTAGCCAGAGGCTGACCCTGAGAGCACAGTGCAACTCAGTTAGAGAAAGAAAGGCATCCATGGTGGAGGATGATTGGAGGAAGCTGAGGCCTCACTTTGAGGACACTCACTTCAGTACTCCATCTCAACACCAGCCTTTTACTTTGCAAAGACACACCAAAGGTAGAGATTCCCTATGGTGGAGACCCTATGATATCTTTAGGATGAGGGATTGCTTAGTGGACCATGAGACAGGGGGTAACCATGCCAGTGCTGGTTCTTCCTTATATGGCCACTCAGGCAATAGAGGCTTACCTTGTCAAGGCCAGCCTTATCTCCTTTCGTTTGGGGGGGGGTTGTGTAGGAAGGTGGATATCTGACTATGGTTACCCCCAACTTTTTGCCTAGTGTCTAGCTGGTTTTTCGACTTAGTTGGCCTGAGATCCTGCCATTCAGGGTCTCAGGCTGTCTGCTCTCTCTGTAAAATGGACTCCATGTACCCTAGGTACATACACAATTGGTAAGGATCACCTTATTGGACCCTGTACAGTGTACCCTAGGTACCCAGGGCATAGGTGTACCCTAGGCCTCCCAGGGGCTGCAGCATGTATTATGCCACCCCTGGTCTGGCCTTCCAATCAGACACAACTGGCTGATCACTCAGCTGGGGCAAGGTCGTGTAATCACCCCTTGCTTAGATATAGTATGCCTATATCTACCCTTATATATAGACACATGTGTACCTATCAGTCACTCCTATGGCAGGCCTTAACAATCCTGGAGGCAGAGTGCTTGGTAACATGTGAGATGGTGCTCTAGCATGAGCTGAGCCTGTCTGCAGCTTTCGGAACCATGTCCTTATAGCTGTTCTATGATATAGCCTACCATATACTCTTAAAATGCCTTATAATCTTAAACGGTTATGGTAACTATGGTTTGGCTTTATCAAAACATGTCGTGTAAGGTGTCTAACACTTTGGAATAATACCCCCATACCATTTCTGGTGATGAGGATATTATTCCTCCCTTCTAGAGGGAGAGACATGTTAAAATCCTACTTTGCTGTTTAACTCTCACCAAAGCCTCAGCATCACAAAATGGATGCTGCTGCCACAGACACAAGTCTGACCTCCTGCTGCTGGGAGTGATCCCAGCCAGGGAGGCCTGGACAATAGGTTTCCTGCTTGGGGAGGTGCCAGCACCTCCCCAGACAGCCTTTAGTGTATTGGGGCAGGGTGGGCTGAAAGGAATGAGACATGCCTGGGGCACACAAGGTGTTCCTTGCATAGTCCAGTTCAAACCGGCGCTGGGGCACTCCAGCCCCAGCTCTGGCGCGAAACTGGACAAAGGGAAGTGGGTGTAACCACCCCCTCCCAGGTCCCACCCATAAGGCGTGACCTAGCAGGTATCCCAGCCCCCCAGATTAGTATAAGAGTGGGAGTTGGGCCTCAAGACTTTAGATTATCCTGAACCTGCAAAACTGAACAGAAACTCTGGACCTTCGACATTCGACGAAAGAAGAAGACTGAAGAATCTCCCTTGTAGCCAAGGAGTGGCTACCCTGTGCAAACAGGCACCATCAAGTGACTACCCTTTGCTTTGTGAAACGTTCGACGAGGAACCGACTGCAGAGCCCGACCAGAGCCTTGATTTCCAGACTTCTCCGACCCTCATCCACATCTGCAGCAGAGCTGAGATCCGTGGAGGCGACGAGCGACGTGGGACCGGCTACCTGGGAAAAGTGGCTAGTAACTTACAGCGCAGCTTCTGAGGTACCCTCGAAGTTGTGCACCGGGGATTGAGAAGCCCCAACCCCAAGCACCATCTGCACCGAAGACCAGCCCCCCACACTCCACGAGTCCTGCGTGGGGCCCTTCAGCATTTTCCTGCTTGCCGCGTCTGTCCGGTTGCTTGCCCGCTGGCTAGTGGCCTTTGTGACGACGCTCCCTAAAATCTTCTGCGCTGGTTTGGCTCCTCCAGACTGGCTCCCGCTTCTCTGCAAAGAAGAAGCACCCCAGACCTTCCTGGTCTGCACCAGAAGCAAGTCCCTTGTTCTTCGTGGGTTCCGCTTGCCAAGGCTTGGTGAGTCCTAGTCCAACTTCGACGCCGCCGACAGCAAGAGCCTTCGTGGGACAGCTCGCCTCCTGGTCCTGGTCGTCCTCGACGCTTCCTGGTCCTCCTGGCTCCAGCGACAAGCTTCACCTTCCCCTGCAACTCTTCACGACATCGCCTGGTTCCTTCCTGGTTCCACGTGGTCACTGGCTAGTGACCTTGACTCTGTCCCCTCTGCTTGCAGGTTTCTTCTCTTCTTGATCCCAGGCTTGGGATCCACCGGACACTCTCCCCTGACTGCCTGTCAGCATCTTTCTTCAGGCATCCATAGGAGTCGACGACGAAAACGACGCATCTTCACCCCTATGCACCCGCAGCCTGTGGACTAGGTAACTTGGGTACTCCGGTGCTCATCAGGATAGTGACTATCCTAGTGTCTAGTTTTCAAGTCTCAACTTCCTAGCTACTCCGGAAGTGTCCTAAATCTATCTATTTCTAAACTGTAACATTGCTATTGACTTTTACGCATTACGCGTGAGTGTTTCCACTCTGCACACGAATCCCGTGGGCCTCCCACTCCCTAACTAACGCTAGTGTAGTGTAGCCCCAGCGATTCCCTAGGCCTAGGCCTATTCTATTTCCGTGACAGTGGTTCTTATACCACTTATTTAGTATATGGTTTGCGTGGCCCCTAGGGCCTAACTGTATTACTTACCTGTGTGACTTACTGTATGCATTAATAAGACTGTGTTGTACTTACCTCTAAACTCATAAAGAGTGCTGAGGGTTTGCTTAGAATAAATACACTTTATTTTATATATATATATCTGTTGTGGTGTCCTTTCATTTGGTATTCAAGGGATTATATATGGTATCACAGCTGGCTTCACATGCCATTCAGAGTTTAGCCTAAGACTGCTCTTGTCCATGCTACCACTAGGATAGCTGGTCTATAAGGTTGACTTTACAACCAATCACCATAAGGGTATTTGGACTGATATAAGGTGTACACTATAACTAGTGACATCATACATCAGGCCAACTTCTCACACCAGGGAGGTGTAACCACCTCCCAGACAGGCTTTGGGGCTGGGTGGGTGCACTCCAGGAGTGCTTTGAAGTCTGCACTGGGGGCACATTTGGTGTCCCTGTGCATAGTCCAGCTCAAACCGGTTGCAGGGGCTACCAGCCCCTGCTCTGGCATGAAACTGGACAAAGGAAATGGGTGTAGCCACCCCTCTTTCCTGACCCTCCCATAGGTGGGTCCCTAGAGTTTGTCCCACCCCTCCCTTGGGTATAAGATAGGAACCCCTGGCTACAGGACTTTTAGATTACACCTGGACGAAACTCTGATACATAATCCTGGAACTTCGACTATCTACAAGGCGCTAGATGACTGAAGAATCTCCCTTGGAGTAAAGGAGTTACTCCCCTGCAGGGCAGGCACCTAAGACGCATCCGACCGGTTTGCATCTCCGAAGCTCCCGCCGGACTCCGAAGAATTTGCAACACAGGAGGTGGGTTCCCAGACTTCCCAGAGGCCGACCCGAGCTCCCAGCAAAGCTGAGACACGTAGCCCTCGTGGGGACCGTGGAACCGGAACCCCTGGACACCGTGCACATTTGCAAGTGCATATGCTTCTCGTCGATCCTTGAGGCTATGCTTTGGGCTACTTGTAGTCCACACCCCAAGCAGTGTCTCCACCGAGGATTACTGGCCTACACTCACCGAGTGACCCGTGGGCTAGTATTGTGTGATTCCTCTTGAGGTCCCTTTGCGATCCCTGGTCTGTCGACTGGTGGGTCCCTGTGAAGGCAACTCTAACTTTAATTGGGCTTACCTGGTTGCTCCAGACGTGCCCCAACTCTCCATCGCTTGGGGTGCCCAGGACCTTGCTGGTCCACACCTAAGCATCTTTTCCTGCGTGGGTTGCTGTTGCCAAGGCTTGTTGGGTTCAATCCGAGCACCGACACCGCAGCATTCGACATCCTTCGTGGGACAGCTCGAATCCAGCTCCAGCTCCTGGTCGTCGTCGACGCCTCCTGGTCTTCGTGGCTGCAGAGTCGAGCTTCTCCTCTTCGCACCTGAAACGCCCGAAATCGGTGGGCATTCGTCTATCGTGCCCCTGGTCCCTGGCAAGTGACCCAGACTCTGTCCCCTCTGCTTTCAGTTTCATCTGATCTTCGATCCAGGCTTGGATCACACCGGACACGTTTCTTCTTCCTGGCAGCAGCACTTTGCAGCAGATCGCCATTGCAATCAACGACGATTCCTGACACCATTTGACACCTATGCACCCGGCCTCTCTGGGTGAGGTAACTCGAGTACTCCAGTGCTCCCGTGGGTGTTGGCCCTAGAACCCCCCCAAGTCTAAAGGGGTTTGCTCAAAGTCCTCTCCTAAGTGTCCTTAACTTCTAAAATTCCAACCGCGACTTTCCCATAGAATAGTACGGGGCCGCGCCTGTGTTCTCACACTGCACGCGTCCCCCGTGGGTCTCCTGTGTCACTACCTTGGGTGGTTCCTTGGGGTCCCAGCGATTCTACGTGCTCTAGGCACTGTGTCTAGTCAAGTCGTGGTTCTTATACCACTTTTCTTAATATATGGTTTGGCCCTCCCCGGGGCCCATTGTATATTGTGCTATTTACTGTCATTTTAGAACTGTATTATTGTGTATCTTGGACTCTAATCTCATAAAGAGATTAGTAGTGAGTGTTTAGAAATAAATGCATATATTTTATATATACCTTGTGTGGTTCTCCTTTCATTTGGTAATTCAAGAGGTTATAATCTGGTAAACCAAGCTGCTTTACACTCCAAGACTTAGCCTGAAGGCTGCTCTCCATAGCTCCCACTAGGATAGCTTTCAATAAAGGTTGTCTTCAAACCTATCATCAATAAGGGTTGTTTGGACTGGTGGAAGGTGCCCACTATAACTAGTGGACAGCATATACCAGGCCAACTTCTCACAATTATGTTACTTATTGTATCATATATCTGGATGCAATGACATAAACAACAAAATCACTCCGCACACTATGCTAAGCACAGATTTTTAGCTTACGTGTTTGTAAGCCATGCCCTTAATTACGCTGGCCACGCCCCGGAGAGACCCCCAGTTTTGTCATCCCCTTTAAACCCTGCCTGGAGCATTCCACCACTTCCCTCCCCCACTTCCGGTACAGCCCGTTTCACATATGTGTAGGTAAAGAGTGCCTTCAAGGGATTTCTTTAAAAGAACTAAGTTGTGCAACTTGGCTATAGGATAAAGATATACCTATAGGTGAGATTTATCTTAAAGTATGCGTTTCGTACAATTGTATACTATGCATTAGTCATATATATATATATATATATATATATATATATATATATATACAAATCTTTTCTGTTAGATTTAAAACAGTTGAATAATCAAAAAGGAAAACAAACAAAAGGTGTGTGAGAAACAAAATTCATTTATATCAACAAATGGTAGTTAGGGTACCTAAAATTGAGACAGTTATACAAAATTCGGAAGGAAGTAATACATTCAATGATTCCTCCACTACATAATATATCAAACACTTTTTCAATGATACTTATACATTTATCTAGAAAACAGTGTGACAGTCGACGTTTCGGTCTTTATGTTCGAATTTATAAGACCATCTTCAGGACTGGTAATTAAAAGTTGACCCCTATAAATCAAAAATATACAATGAATATACAACACACACACCTCAGTAAATAAACAAAATATGATAACAATTTCCATAACATCTGATATACAGATGGGGATTTAATTTATTAATTGAACAATGCATTAAAAGTCATTGGTCTATTCTGTGGTTATTTAAGACACTTTAGATAGAACAGGATTACAAACAAAAGCAAAAACGAATTATAGTTTCTATCAAGAAAATTCTCTTAATGGTATGATTTATAGCGATCGTTCCTATTGATAATTTACTTTAGACATTTAATCATTGTCCAAGATTTCTCTTCACTTTCAAAGACCAATGTGGAATTACTTGTCTATGTTGAGTCAATTTATTTTGCCACGCTATACATCGTACAACTTAAACGTTTATTAGAGGTGAATTTATCGATTTTACCTCGTATTTAGCGGCTGCAAAATACCCATCTCTTGTATTTCAACTCAAACAATTCGTCTATTGTTTACTTCAGTATCACAGCATATTAATTATGAACGGAAGCTGTGGAACAAACATATACCAATTTTCTTTAAGTAAATACAAATGGTTTAAAAATATATACTAGCTCTAGCGATTGTATGAATCTCGTTACCTTTTTTTTAAAAGAACTTCTAATGAATCAATTGGTGTCGTGACTTCGGTGCTTAAACGTAAGACAACCCGTATCTTGTGTCTAAACTTGAGCAATTCGTCTATTCTTCAATTCAATCGCAGCATGTTGATTTTAAAAGGAAACTGTGAAGGAAACATTTAACGGTGGGTGAATAATTGCGAACAATTTAAGATATTCACTAAATCAAGTGATTGTATGCGTCTCGTTACCTTTTTTCGGAGCTCGTACTGAATCAATTGAAACCGTAACTATGGTCCTTTAGAAGGAAACAACTAGTGAATGACCTCGGGGCGTTCCTGGCTTCCCTTAAAGACTACTGCAAAGGGAAAGGTAGGGCGCTTAGCAAGTTTATTCCTATTGCCAAACGGATACAGGAAAATTGCGTCTGGACGGTATGGACTGACCTGGCAATGATACAGCGGTCTCCTCTGCTGAATGGCGGCAAAAGACACTAAATGTTGCCAGATTAAATTGTTTTAAATATCTTCGTCCCAATGGAGAAAGAAAGAGGACTGAACATTAGATCCACAAGTACATGTGTATATATAAAGGCGGCCATATTGGAGTGGTCTATATATCTCTTGTAAGGTCACTGTAATCATCTCGTTTTACCAAATGTTCACAGTTAGCTTACTCAATACAGTTTAAGTCGGGCTTAAAGTGAACTACTGTTATGTATTCAATTACATTGGCAGTAATATTTGACCATTTTAGTATGGGGTCCGAGATAAAGTCACAGCCATTTTAGTTTGGGGCCTCAAGTTTTGGTCGATGATTATTTATGGGGGTGTAGATTTAATAGTTAAATGTTGAACTCAAATCTGATATTTGTTAGGCTTGTATTTATGTCTAATGATATTAACTCCAGTAACTTGTATACTGGTTCTGCATGACTGATCTGATTAATCGTGGTCTTAATTCAACAGCCGAATGGCATACTTTAGCTTGTCTGTGAACATTATTTGTAATCCGATTTCACAGAGTTCCGAGATCTTACACATAGTTTCTTACACAGAATTCAATACATACTGAATAGTGTTTCGACACTTTGCAAAATGTAGAATCTATCGGTAATTCAGCCATAATCGAAGTGTAAAATGGTTCATGGTTGCTAAAACTGATGAGATCTATGGTTATTTACTAGAACGCTATTGAATGCAATATTCATGACCTGCACTGTTTTTAAGACATGCTATTGAACTGTGTAAAATGTTAACATTGTTTCATCACTGTTTTTGGCATCTCAGGGTTCACCCTATTGAGAGATTAGGTATATGCCCATCGGTTGTTATGAATTCTATATGATATGTTTTTGTTCTCTCAGTCGTTAGGCAATACTAACTGTGAGGCGTTATGTAATTGTTGAAATGTCTGCTGCAGATACCACCTATAGTTGGGTTACAAAAAATCTGTCTATTTGAATTACACCTTTGACTTTGATTTTTTTAGGCAACTTCTTACTGTAAGGCTATTTATGGGTCTTTGATTTATATCCAATCTGACATGTTATGTGTTCTTTGGTAATGTCAATTTCGATGCCGGATGCAATTTGAGAAATTTATATAGATCAGCTGTAAAACTTTGTTTGAACTGAATTGTTTTGTTTGTTATATTTTTCTGTTCGTATTAAATGTGACACGAGACTTTGTATAGCTCACGACGTTTTGACAGCTCTCTCATTGTTCCGAACCAGTATACAAGTTACTGGAGTTAATATCATTAGACATAAATACAAGCCTAACAAATATCAGATTTGAGTTCAACATTTAACTATTAAATCTACACCCCCATAAATAACCATCGACCAAAACTTGAGGCCCCAAACTAAAATGGCTGCGACTTTTTATCTCGGACCCCATACTAAAATGGTCAAATATTACTGCCAATGTAATTGAATACATAACGGTAGTTCACTTTAAGCCCGACTTAAGTTAAACTGTATTGAGTAAGCTAACTGTGAACATTTGGTAAAACGAGATGATTACAGTGACCTTACAAGAGATATATAGACCACTCCAATATGGCCGCCTTTATATATACATGTACTTGTGGATCTAATGTTCAGTCCTCTTTCTTTCTCCATTGGGACGAAGATATTTAAAACAATTGAATCTGGCAACACTTAGTGTCTTTTGCCGCCATTCAGCAGAGGAGACCGCTGTATCATTGCCAGGTCAGTCCATACCGTCCAGACGCAATTTTCCTGTATCCGTTTGGCAATAGGAATAAACTTGCTAAGCGCCCTACCTTTCCCTTTGCAGTAGTCTTTAAGGGAAGCCAGGAACGCCCCGAGGTCATTCACCGGTTGTTTCCTTCTAAAGGACCGTAGTTACGGTTTCAATTGATTCAGTACGAGCTCCGAAAAAAGGTAACGAGACGCATACAATCACTTGATTTAGTGAATAACTTAAATTGTTCGCAATTATTCACCCACCGTTAAATGTTTCCTTCACAGTTTCCTTTTAAAATCAATATGCTGCGATTGAATTGAAGAATAGACGAATTGCTCAAGTTTAGACACAAGATACGGGTTGTCTTACGTTTAAGCACCGAAGTCACAACACCAATTGATTCATTATAAGTTCTTTTAAAAAAAAAGGTAACGAGATTCATACAATCGCTAGAGCTAGTATATATTTTTAAACCATTTGTATTTACTTAAAGAAAATTGGTATACGTTTGTTCCACAGCTTCCGTTCATAATTAATATGCTGTGATACTGAAGTAAACAATAGACGAATTGTTTGAGTTGAAATACAAGAGACGGATATTTTGCAGCCGCTAAATACGAGGTAAAATCGATAAATTCACCTCTAATAAACGTTTAAGTTGTACGATGTATATCGTGGCAAAATAAATTGACTCAACATAGACAAGTAATTCCACATTGGTCTTTGAAAGTGAAGAGAAATCTTGGACAATGATTAAATGTCTAAAGTAAATTATCAATAGGAACGATCGCTATAAATCATACCATTAAGAGAATTTTCTTGATAGAAACTATAATTCGTTTTTGCTTTTGTTTGTAATCCTGTTCTATCTAAAGTGTCTTAAATAACCACAGAATAGACCAATGACTTTTAATGCATTGTTCAATTAATAAATTAAATCCCCATCTGTATATCAGATGTTATGGAAAATGATGAGGTAAAATTGTTATCATATTTTGTTTATTTACTGAGGTGTGTGTGTGTTGTATATTCATTGTATATTTTTGATTTATAGGGGTCAACTTTTAATTACCAGTCCTGAAGATGGTCTTATAAATTCGAACATAAAGACCGAAACGTCGACTGTCACACTGTTTTCTAGATAAATGTATAAGTATCATTGAAAAAGTGTTTGATATATTATGTAGTGGAGGAATCATTGAATGTATTACTTCCTTCCGAATTTTGTATAACTGTCTCAATTTTAGGTACCCTAACTACCATTTGTTGATATAAATGAATTTTGTTTCTCACACACCTTTTGTTTGTTTTCCTTTTTGATTATTCAACTGCTTTAAATCTAACAGAAAAGATTTGTATATATATATGACTAATGCATAGTATACAATTGTACGAAACGCATACTTTAAGATAAATCTCACCTATAGGTATATCTTTATCCTATAGCCAAGTTGCACAACTTAGTTCTTTTTAAAGAAATCCCTTGAAGGCACTCTTTACCTACACATATTACTTACCCAAGCCCTCAAGGGTATATTGGGTTGTCCACTATATAGATCACGTTTCACATATGGGCATAAATATTTCTAGTGACGAATATAAACTGTTTGTCTCGTGGCTTCCTGAGCTCCTCTGTGAACACCTGCACATTTCAGCTAAAAGTAACAAATCTACAGTGTTCTTTTCCTATCCTAGGAGCAGAGCCCAGCTGGAAGGCAATACCCGCACCCTCAGCCACACACATGGATTGTAGAGGTGAAAAATATGCCCATTCATTTAGGTTATGTATTCCCAATGAGTTAGAGCTGGGGCGCCTAACCTTGGTCCTTGGGCCCAGTTTCGTGATCTTTTCAAAGTGTGGACAAACGATATATTTACAAAAGTTGTTCGAAGCTGGAAGAGTTTGTAGGGGTAGTCCTCGAGATAAGAGCGAGAGAGAGAGGATGCATTATGGGTGAACGTTTAATATAGTCCTAAATTGCCATAGAGCGGTTCTGATGATGACATAAGTTTGCATTTTTTATATTGAATGTTTCTTTTGGGTAATTTTAAAGAAAAATAAAGTGTTTGTGGGTTTTTTCCAAAGAATTATTTATTGAAAGTAGTAAGTAAAATACTGGACTATAATATTTTGTTGTCTCTAGTAAAGAGTAGAGAACCATTTTCAACTATCCAGTTAATGTAAAGTTTTAGAAAAGCTATGCTCATAAAATGTATTGTAGTATTGTGATTTATTGGATTGTTATTTATGGTGTATGTTTTATCTATGCCTAATATCAATCTATAACAATGAATTTTGAAAAAGAAAAAAGATAAAAAAATATTTTTATAAATGATAAATACAGTTCTGTAAACTCACTTTGGGGACATGTTTGATGAATGAGCCTCTCTGGCCATTTGTATAAATGACATAGGTCGGTTTAGAGGTTTTTTTCCCCAGTTTTTTTTGTTGTTTCCCCCCTGCTCTAGGACATAAAATAATATATGGGGTACCTTTCTATTTGCTTTTCACTCTGTTTTTACCGCAGGTATTCTCAGCCTTATTTAGTAAGACTTTTGTACTTTAATAGTCCCGTTCTTGAGTAGGCCCTATGACAGTATCGCCTTTTCAGTGTTTGATAGGTATATGTATACATGTGGGTTGCCCTTTGGCGTGTTCTGCACTCTGTTGTATTGCACTGCCTTTTTAATTCTCTTTTATCTTTTTTCTGAGAAGCCAAATTTTTTGGGGTCTCTGTCTGATAATTTTTCTTGACATAGTTTTTGAGTATGGAGGGTTTAAAGACTTTTGGCTTTACGGATGAGGATTTCTCCACACTCATTGGCCAAATAACTGGGAGTAATACTCCAATAAGCCGAATTGCTGACGATAATAATGAATGGACAAAACTACTAAACCTAACGAAAAAAGTGAAGAGGATGGCATCTCATGCCCATTTTATGCTTGAATATTTGAAAGTGGGAGTGATACCATCAGGCCTGAGATTAAGAAATATACCAGCCCTTTTTGTGGAGGTAAGCATATTCCTGGAGCGATGGTCGCAAATTGCGAACCGTTGCTCCAGGGATTGGATGAACCTCATAGTGGAAACCATACAGGAAATGTTAGTAATCTTGAATCAAGAGATGACAGACTTAGAGGATAAGCTGAAAGCCAGCACAAATATGACGCTAAGAAAAAGTTGCTGAGTATCAATCAGGAAATTCAGGACTTGACTGACAAACTGACAACTGACAAACTAAAGAAAGATATTAGGTGGTTTACACAGATCTGTGTAGTAACAATTTCCAGGAAGGGCAGGAGGAATCGGCAATATTACCAACGGCCTAACAAGAGAAATAAAACTCTTACATTCTCAGACACCAACTCATCAGATTCTGACTATGAAGGCCAAGGAACAGCTGAAGAGCCGATGTATAACCCGAGAAACCAGAGAGAGCAACATGTAGATCACTACCAACTAGCACAGTCTCCCGCCCCTTTTTTACAGAGAGGCAGGGGCAAATTTCAGAGGCAGGAGAGGAACTATTACCAACAGATGGACCCTCCACATCCGCAACCATACATGCGGACGCGAAACCAGCAGTACTGGAAAACATAGAAAGCAATCTGGGGCGGACTGATCTAATACCGATATACAATCTCTCCAGATATAAATTGTCCACAGAAGAAATGTCTCCTTAGTAAGGGACTGTCGTTTGTCCCGAGTACGAGTTTAAATTCTTTTAGACTCGCTAAAGACATGTTTTCCTAGTTTAGAAATGTTAGACTGACTATAACTATCTACTGGCGACTGCATCTACTGGCGGTCGCCAGTAGATAGTTATAGTTAGGACCGAGTTTCCATAGGAAATCTGAAAATTCTATTTTGAATAACTTTGGCGCCGGTTGATGAATCCTCGCGAAATTTTCAAAACTAATGGGGCGCTCCGCTCAGCTCCTACCCTGAAAGTCTCGGGGTGATTCGTCAAGCGGGGGCCGAGAAAAAAGGGGGGTCCCAAAACGCGTTTTCCCCATGCATTTTCCCATAGGACCTTTAGTCGAAGGTACAGCCCGAACGGCTGAACAGAATTACTTGAAATTAGGCAAAGAGGTAGTCCTCAGGTCAGGCATGTGCCTTTTGGATATATGGTGTCAATCTGTTCAGTAGTTCCTGAGAAAATTGCAGTTAAAAGCACATAAATATCAATATGCGCGCACGCTGTAATTCTGATTGGTGGATTCATGTCAGTCAACATTCGAATCGGTCGAAATCAGGAAGTGTCGGCCGCCATTTTGTGTGTGACAGTGAAACAGAAAGGTGGAGAACGTGAAAAGGGGGCAGGGTAGAGAGTTCCTGACCCCCTAGCCTTTGTCAGGGGGTCCCTGAAGGACCCCGAAGGGTGAAAAAAACATTTTTTTTTTTTTTTTAAATAGCGGGGTGCGCGCACGGTGGCAAAAAAATCATTAAAAAAATTACAACACAGTATATTAGGAATATAGCTCTTCTTGGAGAAGTGAAGTGAGTTCTGAAAAGAACTTGTTTTTTGTCGAGCAGCAAAAAGAAAAAAAAAATGCAGCAAAAAAAAAAAATAAATAAATGTTCACAAGGAACAAAAAAAAGGAAAAAAATTAGGGGGTGGAGCATGTGTGCTGCTGTATCTTGTTCTCTATTAGGTTAATGCTGCTCTCACCATAACAGAGAACAGCATTGCACACATTGCACCGTATATGCACCTTCTGGAACAGAGGGTGCATATCCAGAGGTCTAGAAGCAGGTGAAGCTGCGGCTGCAGAAGATGAGCTCCGCTGAGCAGCAGCTGCAGATGATGTGCTCGGCTGAGCTGCTGGAGGGTTGTCTCTTGCAGCCCGAGCATAAGCCACAGGATGCATTCCTTTAAAGTGCCTTATCATGGAGTAAATACTAAAGGAGTATTTTTTTTAGGGTCTCCTCTAGATAAGACCACTCCACAAACAGTGCAGGTGACTTTAGGAGCATTCACCTTCTTCTGACCCTCTGGAAAAGTAAAACATTGCCAAATAAATGAGTCCTTTTGTTTCATCTGCCTTGGGGGCACAAAGGTCTCCTCCTCACTCCCTGAAGAAGTCTCCTGTTCAGCCATTTTCAGGTGCAGGAAAAGCTGTTCAGCTCCTTCTCCCAGGAAATAAGAAGTAGTAATGAGGGGAGTGGGTGTGGTGTTGTAAGATTCTGGAACTGAAACTACTTTGAACCAATGAAAAGTGTTGTTTCGTAATCACATGACATGCCGTGCGCGCACGGAGCACGCACGCATGCGCGTACGGAGCACGCACAGAGCACGTACGCATGCGCACACGGAGCACGCATGCATGCGCACACGGACACCGTGAAAAACTTAAAAAAAAAAAAACAGTTTATAAGTTTATGGAGGATATAGGTTTCACACTTAGGAATTAGCATTTTAAAAACCTTGCAAATTCACTGAAAAAACCATAGGTTTCACTCACGTTATAGTTAGGAATTAGCATTTAAAAAACTTTGCAAATTCACTGAAAAAACCATAGGTTTCACACATGTTATAGTTAGCTGGACATTTCACTCGTAAAAAACCATTGAAATTCCCCCGTTATAGTTAGCTGAAGTAACTATAACTCGCGCGACCGCAATCCACTGCTGATGACGTCACATAGTTAGAAATTGGCATTTAAAAAACCTTTGAAATTCACAGAAAAAACCATAGGTTTCAGGCAGTGTATTGTTAGCAATTAGCATTTTAAAAAACCTTAGAAATTCACTGAAAAAACCATAGGTTTCAGGGGCGTCGTAGTTAGCTGGACTTTTCACTCGTACAAAACTATTGAAAACCCCCCGTTATAGTCATTGGAGATGTCATCAGTGATGTCATGAGTGATGTCACTGAGCATGTCATGAGTGATGTAATATGTGACGTCATCCGCAGTGGATTGCGGTTGCGCGTGTTATAGTTAGCTGAACTAACTATAACGGGGGAATTTCTATGTTTTTTTACGAGTGAAATGTCCAGCTAACTATAACATGTGTGAAACCTATGGTTTTTTCAGTGAATTTGCGTATATATATATAATATATATATACCAGATTGCCCAAGGAGAGGATATCACGCATAAAGGGGTAGCACACACAGCCACCGGCAGCAGGATTGTCAGCCAGCCCAGCAGACCTCACAGCGTGACTGCCAAACGCGTTTCGAGGACATACTCCTCTTGATCACTGGCTCATTCCAAATAGGTAGAGAGAAGCGAAATTAAGTGGAAACACCTTTATTGAATGTGCAGACCCGCCCATGTGGGCGTTAGCAAAACAGGGCATGATGGTCTTTGTAGTGCCGCCCATCGTCGCTGAATCCAAAGTTCCATACAAAACCCGGTTGGGAATCGTTCTCTCTTTAGGAATGTTCACTAAAAATGTCTTACCCCAGTGGGCATGAGGACTGGAAGGGCCGTTTGCAACCCTGCCAATGTGAAACCGCCAGCTAGGCCCCCTTCATTCCAGGCAGCGCTTGTCAAATCCTAGCGCCATGGAGCCGCAAGTCAGCAGCAGGACATCCTCGCGGCCAGGCTAGCCGCTCTATACAAAAAACCAGGTTGCCCAAGGAGAGGATATCACGCATAAAGGGGTAGCACACACAGCCACCGGCAGCAGGATTGTCAGCCAGCCCAGCAGACCTCACAGCGTGACTGCCAAACGCGTTTCGAGGACATACTCCTCTTGATCACTGGCTCATTCCAAATGGGTAGAGAGAAGCGAAATTAAGTGGAAACACCTTTATTGAATGTGCAGACCCGCCCATGTGGGCGTTAGCAAAACAGGGCATGATGGTCTTTGTAGTGCCGCCCATCGTCGCTGAGTCCAAAGTTCCATACAAAACCCGGTTGGGAATCGTTCTCTCTTTAGGAATGTTCACTAAAAATGTCTTACCCCAGTGGGCATGAGGACTGGAAGGGCCGTTTGCAACCCTGCCTATGTGAAACCGCCAGCTAGGCCCCCTTCATTCCAGGCAGCGCTTGTCAAATCCTAGCGCCATGGAGCCGCAAGTCAGCAGCAGGACATCCTCGCGGCCAGGCTAGCCGCTCTATACAAAAAACCAGGTTTTTTGTATAGAGCACGTTATGTTATGTTAAATGAAGCTTGTATAGCGCACTGACACCAATGGTTTCCTGGCGCTTATGGCAGAAGAGTGAGAACAGCAGCAGAATGACAGACAGCAATAAGCAGGCTAGCAAGGAGGGGGGAAGAGGGAAGTCTTTAACAGTTTCCTGAAGTCGAGGAGGGAGGAACTAGACTTGATGGGGAGAGATAATGAATTCCAGAGGGAAGGGGCCAGAAGGGCAAAACAGCGGCCGCCGAACTTTTTAGTTTTGACTCTGGGAACAGTCAGTAAGTGGAGGTAGGCAGAGCGTAGATTACGTGATGGCTGGTATGCCGTGACTAAAGATTGCAAGAAGGCAGGACTAGTGCAATGAAGTGCTTTGTAGATGATGCACGCCATCTTAAAAGCTGCCCTTTGTCCGATTGGCAGCCAGTGAAGTCGCTGTAATAGTGGTAATGCCGACTGCCACCTGGGGATTTTATAGATAAGACGGGCCGCCTGGTTCTGAACAACCTGAAGGCGATGCAGAAGACACTGAGGAAGACCATGATAGATGGAGTTTGAAAAATCCAGGCGGGACAGAACCAGGGAAATGACGACCTGGATTAATGCAGGGGATGAGAGTAGGTGGCGGATCTTCCTGAGCTGGTACATAGAGGAGGAAATAACAGCCCCCACTTGGGCTTTTAGTGAAAGTTCTGCATCGATTATCACGCCGAGACTTTTCACTGTTTTTAGCGGGACCGGAAGAGGGCCTAATTCAGTGGGCCAGAACTGTGGGCCCCAGTGAGCAGAACTGGAACCAGGGAGAAGTAGTTCAGTCTTCCCCGGGTTCAACTTTAATTGATTGATGTTCATCCATTCCAATATGTGGATCATGACAGAATGGAAGGTATTAACAGCTTTAGGGAAGTTGAGTGGGAAGATGATTTGCAGGTCGTCGGCGTAATTATACACCGTGATGTCCCAGTTCCTGAGTGAATGAATGAGTGGACGGAGGTAGAGGTTGAACAGCAACGGTGAGATGGAGGAACCTTGGGGGACTCCACAAGTAGTTGCAGTTCTCCCGGCTGTGTAAGGGCCTAGGCGTACGGCCTGAGTTCTGCCGGTTAAGACATGATCCAGTTAAGGGCGATGCCCTGGATGCCCGCCTGTGCAACACGGCGGAGGAGGATGTTATGGTCCACCGTGTCAAACGCGGCGGACAGGTCCAGGAGCACCAAAGCTTGAGGAGTACCAACGTCCGCATTACTTCTCAGAGTATTCAGGACTGCGAGAATGACCGCCTCGGTCGAATGGGCAGGTCTGAACCCAGCTTGATTGGGCTCAAGGAAGCCGGAGGACTCAATAAAGTGTGACAGAAATTGAGTAACGTGGGCCTCCAGTAGCTTTGAGAGGTAGGGGAGGAGGGAAATGGGACGATAATTAGAGAGTTCTCCCGGGTCTGCTCCAGGTTTTTTTAAGAGGGGCACCAAAATTGCCTCCTTAAAAGATGCAGGGACAAAGCCGCTGTTGAGGGAGCCGTTCAACAAAGGGAGGATATGATCCGGTAATTTAAGACAGATGTCCCGCATGACTGAGGGTGGGCAACAATCACTAGGGGAACCAGATTTGACTCTAGTTGCGAGTCGAGCCAGTGAGTCAGCGTTAAGAGCAGGGAGCGTCGTGATGATCGAGTGGTTATCAGGCATGGAGACCTGGGGGGATGGCTGGGGAGGAGAGTGGATTGAGTCTTTGATTTTTATAATCTTTTCGATAAAGAAAAGGTTGAGGGCATCGCATGTTTCTTGAGAAGGGGTCTGAGCAGGAAGGGTTCTGTCATCGGTGGTAAGCTCATTCATAATTTTAAACACTTCCTTGGATTTGTTGGCTGCAGAGGAGAGCCTGTCCGAGAAGTGGACTGATTTGGCTAAAGTGATGGCTGCTTTGTATTCTCTACGAGCAGTAATGTAGAGTAATCTAGCTGAGTCGGAGTACGGACATTGCAGTGACCCACTGGGGTTTTTAACGGGACTTAAAGCCTGGCTTAATACTGAGGAACTACCATAACCAGCATGCCATGAGAACTGTGTACGCCCATTTGAGCGGGGCTTATATTCTTAATAAATGACGTCCTGAAAACGATCTGCCTGTCTGTGCACCATTGTAATGAATTGCCTGCCAGTGACCAAGGGTTTGATAAACTCGAAACGCGTTTGGCTTCAAGCGCGGCAGAAGCGCTGTGTTGCAACCGCCTGTGGCAGCAGTATGGTCATGCCCCCTCGTGTGCGACTGCTTCAGTGGGACAACTCTTGGTGTTTATGTTAAGCGGCCTGTCCAGCCGCGAAGCAGTCCCGCCGCCGTGGATGGCAGATTCTCAAGTCCTGCACTTGTGGACTTGCCATGAAACGAGGGGGACCGGAGCCACAGGTAGATATTGGCCGCATTGCAGCAAATCCGCCTACCGCTTTTCAACTATTTTAGTTTTAATACTGCAACAATGGTGATTGGGATAGCACGGACATTGCAGTGACCCACTGGGGTTTTTAACGGGACTTAAAGCCTGGCTTAATACTGAGGAACTACCATAACCAGCATGCCATGAGAACTGTGTACGCCCATTTGGGCGGGGCTTATATTCTTAATAAATGACGTCCTGAAAACGATCTGCCTGTCTGTGCACCATTGTAATGAATTGCCTGCCAGTGACCAAGGGTTTGATAAACTCGAAACGCGTTTGGCTTCAAAAGAGGAAGCGCGGCAGAAGTGCTGTGTTGCAACCGCCTGTGGCAGCAGTATGGTCATGCCCCCTCGTGTGCGACTGCTTCAGTGGGGCAACTCTTGGTGTTTATGTTAAGCGGCCTGTCCAGCCTTGGTGTTATATATATATATATATATATATATATATATATATATATATATATATTATATGTATTTATTTCTAAACACTCTCTACCAACCTCTTTATGAGATTAGAGAGTAAGGCACACAATAATACAGTTCTAAAACTACAGTAAATAGCACAATCTACAATGGGCCCCAGGGGGAGACCAAACAATATATTAAGAAAGTGGTAGAAGAATCACGACTTGACTAGACACAGTGCCTAGAGCACGTAGAATCGCTGGGACCCCAAGGAACCACCCAAGGTAGTGACACGGGGGACCCACGGGGGGCTCCGTACAATCCGATGGGAAAGTTGCGGTTGGAATTTTAGAGTTTAAGGACACTTAGGAGAGGACTTGGAGCAAACCCTTTCAGACTTCGAAGGTTCTAAGGCCAGCACCCACGTGAGCACCAGAGTACTCGTGTTACCTAACCCAGGGAAGCAGGGTACATAGCTGTCAAATGGTGTCGGGAATCTTCGATGTCGTCAATGGAGAGTTGCTGCAAAGTAGTGCTGCCGTGGAAAGGAAAAGTGTCCGGTGTGATTCAAGCCTGGATCAAAGATGTGAAGAACCTGAAAGCAGAGGGGACAAAGTCTGGGTCACTTGCGAGTGACCAGGGGCATGATAGACTAAGGCCCACCGATGTCGGGTGTTTCATGTGCGATGAGGTGAAGCTTGACTCCACTGCCACAGAGACCAGGAGGCGTCGACGACTACCACAGTCTGCAGGCGAGCTGTCCCACGAAGGATGTCGAGTGCTGGGGGGGGGTCGGTGTCCAGATTAGAGACCAACAAGCCTTGGCAACGGCAACCCACGTTGTGAGAGTAAGACTGCTTCGGTGTGGACCAGCAAGGTGCTGTGGACTCCCCAAGTGATGGAGAGTCAGAGCACGTCTGGAGCAACCAGGAAAGCCCATTGAAAGTCAAAGTACCCTTCTCATGGACCCACAAGTCGACGGACAAGGGATCGCAAAGGTACCTCGAGAGGAATCACTAAATACCAGCCCACGGGTCACTCGGAGTGTAGGCAGGTAATCTTTGGTCGAATCACTGCTCGGGGTCTGGACTACAAGTAGCCCAAACTACAACCACCGGGATCGCTAAGAAGCACATGCTGCTGCAAATGTGCACGGTGTCCAGGGGTTCGGGTTGCACGGTCCCCCACGAGGATCTCAGGATTGCTGAGAGCACGGATCGGCCTCAGGGAAGCTTAGAACCCCACCTTCTGTGTTGCAAAGTCTTCGTAGTCCTTCAGGAGCTGCATAGCTGCAAACCGTACAGATGCGTCTTTGGTGCCTGCCTTGCAGGGGAGTAACTCCTTTACTCCAAGGGAGATTCTTCGGTCATCCAACGTCATGTAGATGGTATAAGTTCTGGGATTCTGTAGCAGAGTTTCGTCCAGGTAAATCTAAAGTCCTGTAGTCAGGGGTTCCTACTTTATACCAAAGGAAGGGGTGGGACAACCTCTGGGGACCCTCCTATGGGAGGGTCAGGACAAAGGGGTGGCTACACCCATATCCTTTGTCCAGTTTCGTGCCAGAGCAGGGGCCGGTAGCTCCTGCAACCGGTTTGAGCTGGACAATGCACAGGGACACCAAATGTGCCCCCAGTGCAGACATCAAAGCACTCTTGGAGTGCACCCACCCAGCCCCAATACACTAAAGCCTATCTGGGAGGTGGTCACACCTCCCTGTGACAGGAAACCTATTGTCCAGGCCTCCCCTGCTGGAGTTTCGTCCAGCAACAGGAGGGCAGACTCTGGTCTGTGGCTGGCAGCATCCATTTTGTGATGCCACGGTCTGTGAAGCTGGTACTGGGTGTACCGGTGAAGTCCTGTTTCTCCCTCTAGTAGGGTGGAATCATACCTTCCCCGCCAGTTACTGGCGGGGAGGTATGATTCCAAGGTGTTTGACATCAAACACAACATGTTTCCATGCAGCCATTCCAAAGTTAGCATTTACCTCGAGGTTATAATGCACTTAAGAGTATATGGTTTGGCTGCATCACAAACCACCCCGGAATAAAGGTTCCGAAGGCTGCAGAGGGGCTTAGCCCATGGATGGGCAACCTCTCACATAAAACCCTGCACCCTGCCTTCAGGATTGATAAAGCCTGCCATGGGGGTGACTGATAGGTTTATATGTGCAGTGAAATGGATAGATATAGGGAACCTATATCTGAGTAAGGGGTGCATACACCACCTTGCACAGGCTGCTGAAGCAGACCTTTTGTGTCATTTTAAATGGTCTCCGAGGGGTGGCATAATACATGCTGCAGCCCCTAAAAAGCCTCTGGGGGTACCTATGCCCTGGGTATATAGTATACCATATACTAGGGACTTATAAGGGTACCCCAGAATCCAATCTGTGGTGTACCTAAAGTACATGCAATCAATTTAGAGAGGAAGCAGCTAGGCTGGGGCCCTGGATGGCAGGGTCCCAGCCAGACTAAAGTCGAAAATGTGTGAAACATCAGCAAAAAGTGGGGGTAACCATAAGAAGCAGATCCTACTCTCCTACACATATATTTTACAGACAGGAGATATATTCAAGAATACACATATATAGTCCAGTAACCCCAGCCACCACCACCAGCCCCCTCTTCCCCTCTAAATTAGTGACAGTCTTAAACAACATAGCGGGGAGGCCACTTTCAGACCAAGAATGTGCCTCATCATTTCCATTTTACTCATGTAGGTGCTCAGTAGGAGATGAGTTAGTCAACTGGTCACAATACATACACAGGGCTTGCAGTCTTAGGAGTCACAGTTGGTTTACCTGTGTAGTTTTTTGCTTTGAACTGCTGAGGTATCTTCCAGACTAACCTCACCAAGAATGTAAGGGGTTGAACGTTGTGAGCCAAATCAGTTTTACAGAGAACTGTTAACCCAGGTGACCACCAAATTATTTAAATATCAGCACTAATGGGTCGATCAACAGAATACAATGTATGAGTCCTAATGCATATTAAGACCTGTATTGTAATTTATTTTCCTTCTCGACCTCCCAATGAAAACTCCTCAATATTAAAGCCGTTCCACAATATATAATTTTTCTCACCTTCCTCTATGCTCCTATCAGCCCTATTTAGAAGGACCCCCAGAGATCCTTGCCACTTGCATAGATTAGATAGTAAAACCTCCTTATGGATTTGAGCCCTCATCTGGACCTATTTTTCTAACCTGGTTCTTTTCCCAGTGCAGTTGGAATGCATACATTCCCTCTACTTTGCCACAATATATACAATGATCATAGTACACAATCTGACTATTTGTGTTCGGGGAGGGAGAGGTGTGCTGTAGAACTGATATTTTATTTATTTTTATTTTTTGGGATAAGACCCCCTCTGCCACACCCCAATTTCTGATGTCCTAACCCAAGGGCAGATATCGTTATATTGCAGTTTGTAACCTCCTCTAATCCCTAAATCCCTATTACATTGGTGAAGCATTTTGATTTGAAATGTGCCTTATCATTTTGCAGCTTCTTTCCCTCCTTCTCTTGGAGATACTCTCTCTGGGTGAGCTGTAATGGCATGAATGGGTATAGTATGTGGACAGGCCACATTTTATGTGCAGCTTGTATCTTTTTGTTTGGGGCTGCATGGGAGATGGTTAATATCTTGTGAGTCCTCCCATGAATTTCTATTAACCCACTGTTTTCATCATTGTGCCCCCCCCTCGCCACCGAGGCACATCATTACCGAATGTTTCTGTGAGGAAATCCTCATCTCCCTTCAATTGTGATATTTGTCCACATCAGGATATTCTAGGCTGTCGTGCTCTTGGGAGCCCTCCGAAATGTTTTAGAAAGTCCTGCAACCACCACCACCACCTTATGAAATCTAAGGTTTTTGGAACCTTTTCATGTCCAGTCTAGCAAACGCCAATTGGAGGAACTAGGCCAAGAACAGGAAGCGAAGAATTTCTGGCATCTTGGTTACACCCACCGTTCCAGACAGGAGATTAGCAGTTTCACCTGCTTATTTGTGTCAGTAAATTTTTTTTACTTGGCATTTAGTGATACTTGTATAACTATAGCCTGCCTAAAATACAAATATTGTACCCTGTGCATCACCCAATGAAGCCCCTACTGTCCCTTCTATTCCTTAGCGTCCAGTTTTGGCAGATTTGGGTTCTTATTGTTGGTTTCTTCAGTGCCGGGAACCCACAAGTGTCAAAACACCTTAAGATACACCAATGATATAACTTAACAAAGGAGGAATTCTTAGAAACATGCAAAACAGCCTGTGTAAAGCTATACGCAGTAACTGGACATTTTCTTTTTTAATTTTTGTTTTTTACCTATTGCTGTTCTCTGAAGTGCTATAACCGCTTGGATTAACATAGCTGATAACATTGACTTGTTGCACAAAGAGCCTAGACCTGGATACTGGATAGTTACATGGTGTCGTACTGACATGGGAGCAAAGTGGCGTCAATACCCACAGGAAGTGTGATTCTGCAACAGTGCTGCTTGCCTTGTGGGGGGAATTTCCGCCTGTGTTGAAAAAAAATCGGACATATGTATCCAGCGTTTCCACCACAGATGTGTACAAATTGTGCACAAATTGTGCTCAGTTAGGGGGTGGGGGGGTGGGTTGCACCTGCAATTTCCTTCCTCGAGTTCTAATCTAAATGTCACTGTACTGGCAAAGCAGGCATTCATGGGAGTCCTATTGTAAAATTGGTCAGAAAGACTATTCCCACACATGATTAGGTCGGCGTTAGGCAAGACCTTTTGATTTTACTAAATTTCTATAATCTACTTACTTACAGAGGCTTTCAGTCAGTCTTTTGTTTATTGGCCTGCTATTGGTCACATTTTAAGCCTGCCCACTACAACATGCAGCATAAGTCGGTGGGTCAGCGGACCATTTCAGCCACTGGCTAATTTCCCTGTTAGTGACCACATTTCTCCCTTTCACAAGGAGCACATCCACATACAAAGTAGTTCCCATACAATCTGTGCTTTTTGAGAGCCAACCAATATTTTCCCTTTTAGCCAATGTTGTTTTTTTAAAATTTCTTTTTTTTTACCCAAACTAGCAGTGCAAGGACAAAAGGCTGCCAACCAATGCGAGACCCAAACCCTAATATGGCACATGTACAAGACTCAGTGCTGTGCATAAACCATATTTCCTGTGGTTTTAGTACCAAACTTCACTGTGGAGCTCAGAAATAGGCACGTAAGCCCAAGGTTTACAAAGATCTTTGTGATGTGACAATATTTGCACACCTGTGTTTGCTGTTAGGCCTCTCTCTGAGATTTTTTTTTTAAAAATGTTGTGCTTGAATTTTCTTTGTTAAAGGTATCCAAGAGGAAGAAAGTGTGTTCTTTCAAACATATTCGGGAACTCGAGATACGTCGGAACATTTCAACTATGAATGAAATATAAAAGGTAAGTCAAAGCTGTGATTAACTTATAATAGGATATGCTTAATTTATTTATTTTTAGAATTCTATGCTTTTGGGCTTAGTGCACTTCTTCACTAAACTGTAGTGTTGCATGCAGTACTCAGCCTGCAGTTTGGTAGTAACAAATACTACAAGGCCTGTTTTTTAATGCCAAAAGCCATTGGGATGTACAAAGGTGTTTGGGGTTGTGACCCAGGCTAGACGAATGAGCTTCCATTTGCCAGCTGTGTTACATAGTTCATTAACCACTAGTGAGGAACTAACTATGTGCTTCGTTTGGGCTGGTTCACAGTTTGCAGCCCCTTGCTGTGGTTTTGAGAGGAGGCACAAAAAATTCTATGGAACTTTGGTGAGCTGTATGTGAGGGTGGCACTTGCACACCCATAAAAGGATTTGCTTGTCTCCTTCAAATTCAAGCTTTGACGCGGGTCTGCTTTACAAACCAAGTTCATCCTGGCCAAAGATGTTACCTTCTGACTTAGTCGTTTAGGCTCCAGTCCACATGAGAAGTACACTTCTAAAGCTTCCATAGCCTCAGGGGAGGCACTTAGAGTCTCACAGGGTGTAGACAGAGGCAAACAGCATGTCCAGACCTGCCCCAGTTGCCACTGGTCAACTGGACAGCTGCAGGAAAGGCCTCTTGTAGCTTGTTGTATGCCTGTAGTTTGAATAGGTAATCAGCCTTATGAACCTTGAGTTTTTGTCTTTGCCCTGGGTACACAGGTCCAGTCGTTCAGAGCTTCTCTCCGGTAACAGACAGTAGGTCCAGTCCTCTTCTGTTCTTCCTCCAGTTTAGCAGTATTCTGAAGTGGGTACCTGGAGTTGCCACATTTTTGCTTCACACTGGTTAGTGGGTTGAATTGACTCCTGGACATGCCCTAACTAATGGGGTAAAAGTTCTCAGGGCAAACCATACCCACTTTGGACATTTTCAAAATGACAGAAATCTTCAGCCACTTTAAACGTCTTGGGCAGTGAGGGTTCGGAGTGTGTGGGGAATGTATTAAGGTAATCCTAGTGTCCTGCCACATCTAACATTACAATCTAGTTTGAGGCAGCTGCTGCACCTACAATAAACCTAGAGGCAGAAGCCTTGTAGGACAAAGGCAGGCTTCCTCAGCAACTAGACAGTGGATACACAAGAATTGTCTTAGCATCCTGTTATCTTCTTTCATTTGTGCCCCAAGTGTTCAATGTAAACGCAATAGACTTGCTAAGCAAAATAGGAAACTGTAGCGTCAAAAGATGCTCACAGTTCCCACCCTGAATAGTCTGTGTGTTTCGGAGGCGTCATCTCTGCCCATTCAGGTCAGCTTATTGTTTGCTCCTAGGATGCATTTCACACCTAGTCCCGGATAATTACTGTCTGAGATTGACAGAGCATGATGCGAAATGGCTTTCTAACACGTCAGGCAGGTATGGGGTAATTTTCTAAAACTTACTTTTCCTTGATCTTTGTTAAAAATCTGACATCACCATTGAATTTGATATTTCATACCTATTATCAATATTTATTTAATTATTTTTCTGGCTAGACCTATTCCTGAGATACAGTATTAGGATTTTATCAGTACTACAGTTTTGTACATTGAAGAGCTAAACCTGCCATAGTGAGAAATAGCTTTTGGATGATAGTCGCTGTAAGGAGATGTAAACATTGCATTTCTACATGTCCTACTTTTAAATACCATGCACCCTGTTTTGTGGGCTACAAAGCTTACATAGGGGTGACTTATTAATATTTGAAAAGTTGGTTTTGACATGTCAAAAGTTTTGTTTTGACTGGTTGAATTCCAGTTTTTACACTGCTACTGTCTGGCAATGCAGGGTAGGTCTGAAGCCATGTTTGCATTACCACTGTAGTGGATGGCACAATAGGTGGTACAGTCCACTAGTAGCATTTAACTTTCAGGCCCTGGGTACATTTTGTACCATATGCATGAACATAAAGGTACATTAAAAATAGCAGTTAGGAGTATGCCAATTCTATCATGTTTAAAAGAGGAATACAGACACTTTACTACTGGTTAGTAGGGGTGAGGTGCCCAAAGTTCTAATACAACAAAAATAATGAAGATGCCAATACTGATGATCCTTTACGAACAGGTTATACCACGGCGCATGAATACTCATCGATGACAGCCGGATCTATTGAATAGTTTTTATTTTAGATAATTTTTCTTTTTTAGTACTATCTTTTTTGAGAATCACATTTCAACAATTATATACAATATTACAAAACTTCTTACGAAAACGTGCAAAAATCCAACAATCTGGACTAGTCTTACCAGTCACATTCACATTAATTCAAACATCCACAAACTTCCTACCATACTGATATCATACCACACACACTCAACTCACACCACCACCCTTGGTCTAATACCAACTTTGTCTCTTTGTTGGACCAAGGTACCAAGCCAAACAACATACAGTTTTAGCTACTAGTCTTTGTGCATAAACCAAATTGCAAAACCTTGTAATTTTAAAAGTACAAACTTCACAAAAATGCACAAAAAACGGATATTTTACAGAATGTTTGTTTGGCAGTCAAGAACGCCAGGTCGATGCGTTTCGAACCCTCTGCATTAAAGGGTTCTCCTCAGGACCAAACAATACTGTAAAAGAAAACAAACAATAGCTTACTTGTGGATCATATTTATAAAAATGCACACCACTGCGGCCAGCCTCAATGAGCGTTCTTACCATTTCTTTAAAGCTCAAGGTCTTCAAGTCTCAACTAAAAATCTGATGCAGATTTTTCTAAAACAATACCAGACATTGAAAAAGACTTCAGTGAACGTATAACACAGATTAAATGAAAATACTGTTAGAGTCTCTTGTTTGTTTAGTCGTACGTCAAAAAACACTTACTGTTAATAGTAACTCGGTCGTGTCTAAAAATAGAGTTCTGCGTGGCTGATCGATGGCAATGTTTCTAAATCCCAGTGTATGTGATTCAGCTCGTGTAAACCTCATTGGCTTGGCGAACACTGCAAACCAGTAAGAAAACCCGTGTTCAATCGTTGGCACACGGCCAGTTCTACATGCTGAGAAGCCGCTCGACCTCCGTATCGCCACCTTTCTTGGTCAAATCTTAATACAATGCATGCAACTACCTCCAAACGATCTACAATGAGCCAGAGTGGATTACGTGGTCCCCAGCCATGTCACATGTGTACTGAATCTATCACTTAAAGTGCTGCAAAGCCCACACACCGCATACCTCATGTTCTAGCTTTCAATCCCAACTCTTATCAGGATGGAATTGGTAGCTTCGTAATCCCTCCTTAGGGTTGTTTTCTAACGGAATCTGCATCCCAATGGCAAAAGAAGTAATTTTAGGTGAAATACGTCTACATCCAAAGTGACGGAAAAAGCCGTATCACAGTCCGGTTCAATAAACGCCCGGCTGGCAGAATTGCCGGACTATGGCATACCTGATTTCCTAGCGTTTCGCTTCCATATGAATTCTTCTGTATCTCCACCTTCAAACAGCCAAGCGGTGAATGTATTCACCGGGAGTCGTATTTAATGCGCATGCGTGATTCTTCAACAGAAGCTGACGGAGTTTCCTCAAGGGACTCTGGGTGCTGTAGTATTGTGCACTTGCACGCATTCTTTGCAAAGTCCGGAATGGAATGAAACCTCACTGGGTTCATCAGGTCAGATGGGCGCGAGATTAGTCGTGAAAGAAACAATGCCAGTGGTAGTACTTTCCAGAGGATAGTAATATTGGCAACAAAGTAGTAACTGGCACGAGCCTCATGCTGGCGTCCTACTGTTTTAAAATGGATGCCCTGGAGTATTAAAAGAGCACACTGTCAGTTTGCAAATGGATGGCAGTTGGTCTGCTGGATTTAAAACAGTGACCAAGATGCCAGATATACCCATTTTTTCTGCTAAGAAACCGCCAATGATTTGAATTTCAGAACAACGACCGATGGGGACACGGGAATGGTCCAAGTAAAGATTAAAGTAATCATAACTTATACATTTCTGATAACTCATTCAATCTATTGATCGCAGTGTTAAATTTTACAATAAGCATAGCCTCACGTTGAATTAATTTCAAATCCATGTCGCCTCCTCTCGGATCTTGCTCAATTTTGGAAATTATTGTCCATTGTATATCTTTCAGTATGAGCTTTAGTCTTCCAATGGTTTACCAGTGGTGCTGTTTCGACATTCCGTCTAATTCTGGACTTGTGTTGTGAAATTCTCTGCCGTACCTCCTGATTGGTCTTACCAATGTACAGCATTGGACAAGGACACAATATTCCATACGCTACAAATTTAGATTTTCAGTTTTTGAACGTATCATGTTTCCAGTGGATGCCATTAAAAGAAAACACTGTTCCTTCAATAGTCTGCACACAGCACACACAAGTCCCGCATTTATGGTGACCCTTTATGGGTGTTAAACCCATAAGTTCTCTTAGTGATGGTTTAGGCGGTTTTTGTAATGCTGCTCGAACCATATGATTTGAAAGGCTTTTATCTTTCTTGAAGGCAAACAATTGGACATTTCTGAAAGTTTGATTACGATTCTGAATAAGATGCCAATTTTGATGAATCAATTTTTTTATTTGATTGGAATTAGGGCAAAATGTTGTGATAAAAACCTGTCTTTGCATTGATGGTTTTTCTTTCTTAGACAGTAGGGTATTCCTAGGTGTCCACCATGCTCTCTTCATTGCTGTCTTAACAGGTTTTTTTGGGTACCCACGGTCAAGGAGCCAGTTTAGTAGATTGTTTGCATGTAAAGTGTATTCATCCTTATAGAAGCAGTTACGCCGTATTCTTAAAAATTGCCCGTAGGGCAAATTCTCCCTTAAGCTTCTTGGATGGTTACTGGCAAAGTGAAGGGCCTTATTTCTATCTGTTGGCTTTTTATGCAATGTTGTCACAAGGCCACCTTCCGCTGGATAAACCTGAACATCCAAAAAAGCCATTCGATGGTGTGAGTGGTTCAAACTGCATTGAATGTCAGGTGTCCTTCTATTGAGCCACTCATAGAATTGCAGTAGTTGTTCCACATCGCCTGTCCATACCATAAAGATGTAATCTATCAAACGCATCCAATTAGCAATGAACTATTGATACGGGTTATTGTTGTAAACAAACCTTTCTTCGTACATGGCCATAAACAATACTGCTAGTTCTGGAGCAAAAGGACAGCCAATTGCCACTCCTTTGGTCTGGTAAAAATAGTCTCCTCCAAAAGTGAAATAGTTCTTCTGAAGGGCAAAAGAGGTCAATTCAATGATAAACTCAGTAGGTACCCTTACAGGTTTCGCTCCTTGCGCCAGAAACAAATGTAACACTGCGATGCCATCATCCTGTGGAATTTGAGTGTATAATGATGTTACATCCAAAGTGACCATGATGTTTTTGTTGGCTTCAAATTTAACGGTTTCCAATTTGTTAATGAAATCTGTAGTGTCCTGGAGATAAGATGGTACCTCATCCTTGAATGGTTTTAGAAAATGGTCCACATACTTTGAAATGTGTTCAATTAGAGACTTGCAGCCGGACACAATCGGTCTACCCGGAGGGCAAATCTCATTTTTGTGGACCTTGGGTAGAATATAGTACACTGGAATTCTTGGTTGTTTATTTTGTAAGTAGTCATACTCCTTTGGCCCAAGGAAGCCTTGATCTAAACCCACTTTGAGAATGTTGAAAAGTAACCCTTGAAGTCCAGATTCAACAATCAACCTTGGGAAATGACCACCCGGAGAAAATACTACAAAAATTGACACCTTCTCCAATCTACAATTTATCTGAATGGTTGCTGACAAAGGCTGAAGTCCGTATTCTAGAAAAGGGTTTGACTTTTGTCCCCACAAGATCAACAGACTTTATAAAAATGAAAACCGAAGCAATTGAGTTCTGCCGAAAAATCCGCCTTAGAATGTTTTTTTCCAAAAACAACTCCCCTGTCACCAATGAGGTGACAGGCCTTCGCAGAAAATCCACTTTCTGCCCTCCCTCACATAAAATACCAAAGGAAGTCCTAACGTTTGAAAAGACAATTCTTTCTGCAATTACCAACATGGAGAAAAAAAGTAAATATGTGAAACACAACCTCCTCAAAAACCCAACGTGAAGCCATTGTAACCCTCAAAAATGATCCTTCAATAATCATAAAGCAGGCGGACAAAGGGGGATCCATTGTGGTTTGGGGAACGCCTGAATATACAGCGGAGGCATTAAAACAACTGAATGATCAAGAATGCTATAGAAGAATTACGAAGAACCCTACAGATGAACTTCAAGGGTTACTTTTCAACATTCTCAAAGTAGGTTTAGATCAAGGCTTCCTTGGGCCAAAGGAGTACGACTACTTACAAAATAAACACCCCAGAATTCCGGTGTTCTATATTCTACCCAAGGTCCACAAAAATTAGACTTGCCCACCGGGTAGACCGATTGTGTACGGCTGTGAGTCTCTAATTGAACCTATTTCAAAGTATGTGGACCATTTTCTCAAACCATTCATGGATGAGGTACCATCTGATCTCCAGGACACTACAGATTTCATTAACAAATTGGAAACCGTTAAATTTGAAGCCCACAAAAACCTCATGGTCACTTTGGATGTAACATGATTATACACTCAAATTCCACAGGATGATGGCATCGCAGTGTTACATTTTTTTTCTGGAGCAAAGAGCGAAACCTGTAAGGGTACCTACTGAGTTTATCATTGAATTGGCCTCTTTTGCCCTTAAGAAGAACTATTTCACTTTTGGAGGAGACTATTTTTACCAGATCAAAGGAGTGGCAATGGGCTGTCCTTTTGCTCCAGAACTAGCAGTATTGTTTATGGCCATGTACGAAGAAAGGTTCGTTTACAACAATCCGTATCAACAGTTCATTGCTAATTGGATGCGTTTTATAGATGACATCTTTATGGTATGGACAGGCGATGTGGAACAAATACTGCAATTCTAGGAGTGGCTCAATAGGACACCTGACATTCAATGCAGTTTGAACCACTCACACCATCGAATGGCTTTTTTGGATGTTGAGGTTTATCCAGCTGAAGGTGGCCTTGTGACAACATTGTATAAAAAGCCAACAGATGGAAATGAGGCCCTTCACTTTGCCAGTAACCATCCAAGAAGCTTAAGGGAGAATTTGCCCTATGGGCAATTTTTAAGACTACAGTGTAGCTGCTTCTATAAGGATGAAAACACTTTACATGCAAACAATCTACTAAACCGGCTCCTTGACCGTGGGTACCCCAAAAAACTTTTTAAGACAGCAATGAAGAGAGCATGGTAGACACCTAGGGATACCCTACTGTCTAAGAAAAAAAAACATCAATGCAAAGACAGGTTTTTGTTACAACTTTTTGCCCTAATGCCAATCAACTAAAAAAAGTGATTCATCAAAATTGGCATCTTATTCAGAATCTTGATCAAACTTTCGGAAATATCCCATTGTTTGCCTTCAAGAAAGATAAAAGCCTTTCAAATCATATGGTTCGAGCAGCATTACAAAAACCGCCTAAACCATCACTAAGAGAACGTATGGGTTTAACACCCATAAAGGGTCACCATAAATGCGGGACTTGTGTGTGCTGTGAGCAGACTATTGAAGGAAGTGTTTTCTTTTAATGGCATCCACTGGAAACCTGATACGTTCACAAACTGCAAATCTAAATTTGCAGAGTATGGAATATTGTGTCCTTGTCCAATCAGGAGGTACGGCAGAGAATTTCGCAACACAAGTCCAGAATTAGCCGGAATGTCGAAACGGCACCACTGGTAAACCATTGGAAGACTAAAGCTCATACTGAAAGAGATATACAATGGACAATTTCCAAAATTGAGCAAGATCCGAGAGGAGGCGACATGGATTTGAAATTAACTCAACATGAGGCTGTGCTTATTGTAAAATTTAACACTGCGATCGATGGATTGAATGAGTTATCAGACATTTTATAAATTTATGATTACTTGAACCATTCCCGTGTCCCCATCGGTCGTTGTTCTGAAATTCAAATCATTGGCGGTTTCTTAGCAGAAAAAATGGGTATATCTGGCATCTTGGTCACTGTTTTAAATCCAGCAGACCAACTGCCATCCATTTGCAAAGTAACAGTGTGCTTTTTTAATACTCCAGGGCGTCCATTTTAAAACAGTAGGGCGCCAGCATGAGGCTCGTGCCAGTTACTACTTAGTTGCCAATAGGACTATCCTCTGGAAAGTACTACTACTGGTATTGTTTCTTTCACGACTAATCGCATGCCCATCAGACCTGATGAACCCAGTGAGGTTTCATTCCATTCCGGACTTTGCAAAGAATGCATGCAAGTGCACGATACTACAGCACCCACAGTCCCTTGAGGAAACTCAGTCAGCTTCCGTTGAAGAATCATGCATGCGCATTAAATACGACTCCCAGTGAATACATTCACCGCTTGGCTGTTTGAAGGAGGAGATATGGAAGAATTCATATGGAAGCGAAATGCTAGGAAATCAGATATGCCATAGTCCGGCAATTCTGCCAGCCGGGCGTTTATTGAACCGGACTGTGATACGGCTTTTTCTGTCATTTTGTATGAAGACGTATTTCACCTGAAATTGCTTCTTTTGCCATTGGGTTGAAGAGTCCGTTAGAAAACAACCCTAAGGAGGGATTACGAAGCTACCGATTCCATCCTGAGAAGAGTTGGGATTGAAAGCTAGAACATGAGGTACGCTGTGTGTGGACTTTGCAGCACTTTAAGTGATAGATTCAGTACACATGCAACGCGGCTGGGGACAACGTAATCCACTCTGGCTCATTGTAGATCGTTTGGAGGTAGTTGCATGCATTGTATTAAGATTTGACCAAGAAAGGTGGCAATACGGAGGTCGAGCGACCTCTCCGCATGTAGAACTGGCCGTGTGCCAACGATTGAACACCAGTTTTCTTACTTGTTTGCAGTGTTCACCAAGTCAATGAGGTTTACACGAGCTGAATCACCTACATTGGAATTTAGAAACATTGCCATCGATGAGCCACACAGAATTCTATTTTTTGACATGACGAGTTACTATTGACAGTAAGTGTTTTTTGACGCACGATTTCACAAACAAGTGACTCTAACAGTGTTTTCATTTAATCTGTGTTATACGTCCACTGAAGTCTTTTTCAGTGTCTGGTATTCTTTTAGAAAAATCCGCATCAGATTTTCAGTTGAGACTTGAAGACCTTGAGCTTTAAAGAAATGGTAAGAACGCTCATTGAGGCTGGCCGCAGCGGTGTGCATTTTTATAAATATGATCCACAAGTAAGCTATTGCTTGTTTTCTTTTTACAGTATTGTTTGGTCCTGAGGAGAACCCTTTAATGAAGAGGGTTCGAAACGCGTCGACCTGGCGTTCTTGACTGCCAAACAAACATTCTGTAAAATATCCAGTTTTTGTGCATTTTTGTGAAGTTTGTACTGTTAAAATCGGAAGATTTTGCAATTTGGTTTATGCACAAAGACTAGTAGCTAAAACTGTATGATGTTTGGCTTGGTACCTTGGTCCAACAAAGTTGGTATGAGACCAAGGGTGGTGGTGTGAGTTGAGTGAGTGTGGTATATCAGTATGGTAGGAAGTTTGTGGATGTTTGAATTAATGTGAATGACTGGTGAGCCAAATACAGATTCTTGAATTTTTGCTTTTTTTTTGTACATTTTCGTAAGAAGTTTGGTCGTGTTTTGTAATATTGTATATAATTGTTGAAATGTGATTCTCAAAAAAGATAGTACTAAAAAAGAAAAATTATCTAAAATCAAAACTATTAAATTGATCCGGCTGTCATCGAGGAGTATTCATGCGCCGTGGTATAATCTGTTCGTAAAGGATTATCAGTATTGGCATCTTCATTGTTTTTGTTGTTGAATTGGCTCAGCCTTACTGATTAGAGCCAAACCCATTGGTGTTTTGTGTTCAAAGTTCTAAAGGCAGCATAAATATAGGCTCCAGCAAAAGGCAAAAAATCCATTGTGACAGCGTGGAAAAGGGGGATTTCCTACACTTACCTGCCTGAATCTTAATTTTTTTGTCTTAATCCAGAAAATCTAAAAATCTTATTTCAGCATGGTACATATTCACCACTATTCGTGCAAATGTAATTGTGGCTCGCGCTTCGCAGTTGATTCAATTAAGGTTCACAGTTTAAAAAGTCTCCAGACGGTGCAACTTGTTGGATAGTAAAAGGCACACTCTGCCCGATTTTGTGCCGTACCTGAATCTTTGTTCAGTTTGTAGTGCTTATGCCTCAATAGTAAAAGTGTTACTGGTCACCGAGAGCTTTAAGATAGCTTTACGTTGGCCTGAAAGTTTCATGATGTATAATGAACATTTATTTGTTGCAAGTAAAATTTTACTTGTGCAGACTTTTAATTTGGGAAAAATGCAGATCTCACTGTTAACTCTGTAAATTAGACTCGTTTAAAGAGGTCTGTCCACAATTCTCCACATGTATAGTTTTTCTCAATCTGTAACTTCTCCCTGATTGTTAGTACGTTTCAGTTTACATTTCTGTTTACTCAGGCTTACATTTTTGTTCTGTTTCTAATATGGCAAATGCTTGTTTTATAGATAGGTTTCGGTAGGAACTTTTGCGAGGGCCACTATTGGAAAATCTTATCAAGGCTTTGGCTTTCTTAATTAGTTAGTATTTTAGATAATAGAACGATTGAACAAATCTGAGAAGCATATTGTGTTCATTGCAACAGGTAATTGTATTGATATTTCTGCTCCTCCTACTCTCCAGTTGGGCTACCCATGTGCTGTGTTGTTCCCACATTGGAGTGTATGCCACTTTCTTTTTTTTATTTCATAGGGATGTACTTTCCCGAATAACTATAATGTGGAGTTTCGAATAAAGCCATGTTTCTAAAGTACAAATGTTTGGCATGTGGGGGGGGGGAGGACAGGAAGTGCCACTGTAAATCTATAACTCTTATGGAATTGCCAGCAGTTCGCTGTGCATGTATTGTAGCTCTGAACATCTGTCTGGAGCCACTTCATCATCCCAGAGCACAATGGTTGAGTTCCAATGGATCTGCTATCTTTTCTCATCCCAGAACGAGACTTGCAAATGTAGAGTGCTGCAACAAACGCTTAAGGTTATCTTTAGAGAAAGGGGGAGGCATATGGCTCCTTTTCTTTGCCATCCCATAGCATTCTTTCTCCATTTGATTTCATATGTGAAGTTCTAGTTTTGTGTGTGAGGGCTTGTAAGAACTTGCGTGGCTTTAACTTTTTAGCATCGTTCCCTCTTGGGTTTAGAAAGAGAAGTATCTCAAGGAAGTAAGTATTAATGCAAGGCCATAGATGCACCAGCCATACGCTGTTTGTGAAGTCTTGTGATTTTTCAGAATAACGTCTTCATATGATTATTTTTTTATTTGTTTTTATTATTGTTACTGTTTTTTTAATGACTTTTTGTGTAGTCTTCTGTACATCGGAAAATGATGGTTCCAATTAAAGTGTGGTTCTCATCATTCATCTTTAAGATTGAAACCTTATGGGGCTTGAAACCTGAGTACCTGGGAGTGTGAAGGCTGTGGTACTCTGTTCTACTCCCCAAGTTAACAGCTGGCAGTCCTCTGTCTTTCATTATTGATCTGAATATTTGAATGTGTTGGAGAACACTGGAAAGGAGGTAAAGAAAGAATTCCCTTCATTGAGAAAAAAACATCTTTGAACTGAATAGTTGCAGGTTGTTTCTAGAACCCTTCTTCTGCAGTTTCTTGTGGTCGATGTTAGCAGGTAAAGATACCTTCCAGTGCTTAAGTTACTTACTTGAAGACCTGGGTTCTAATCAAGGCATTGGCTCTCTTTATAAAGTGTAATTGCAGGTAAAATAATTACATCTCAGTGTTTTAATAAACATAGTGTAAATAGGTCAAAGGTAAAACTCTCTTATGTTGTCCATCATTGCCTATCGACATATTTACAAGACCCTGCAATGTGATCTCAACCAAAATCCACATACCCGGCTAACCTATTTCAATGTAAAGCTCTTTAAGTGATCAGTTGTTTCCTAGGTTAGTTAAGGCTGTAGGAAATGCCAAATATTGTAGTCTTCTGAGAACCGATACAGATTTGCTTTTCATATTGTTTCTTCTCAAATTAATTGCGTGCAGCTAGGGGACCTAAATAGCAGAAAAAATAATCATACATCGATGTATCCTAGTCTATTTACATTGATTTATGCATATTTGGGAACTAAAACCTCAAACTATATACCACAATTTTAGCTTGTATTCTTCTTTTATCCACATTGAGATTTTTCCATGAGGAGAAATCCCACTGTTGATTTTCACTTTTACTGCTACATTTATTTTTACGATTGGGGGAAGTGTTCAAATGGTGTAAAACTCTTTGGGAATATATAGGTGCATAGGTTTGAACTCAGCAGGTCTTAACCTATTTTTAATAACCACTTCTTTGGAAACGCCCATGTTCCTAGGCTAACCGTCAATTTATGATTGCAGACTTTTTCAGGCACATGTGGTATTTAGGATTGGATCATTCCTTGTTCTATTTGCCTAAATTAATATTTTGACCCTAAATGCAACTTTTTCCCATCATAAATAGAACTTATGATGGCAGTATGTTTTATGAATGGGTCCGTATGATTTGCTCCAATACATGAGAATTGTTGCAATGCATGTTGCACGATCTACAAGCTTTTCCCTCCTACTTCTCTTGAAACGAAATAGCTTTCTCTGACAGGAAAGGGGTATTCTATGCTGTGTAGGTGGGTGCTGAGCATGATAGGTCTGCATGAGTTGGTTGTATGGTGTCTTGAATTTAATATTTCTGGTAAGTTGCATCAGTGGTTAGTGTTCAGAGTGACATCAACCACACTTTGTTCTTCTTTCAGCAGCTTTTTATGTCCTGCATTGCGACGATGGTTACCTTTGACAAGTTAACATGCGGCTATTACAAACATACACCTTCATATGATTGAGGATTTAAAGGCCCTTTTTGTTGTACAAATGTTCAGTTTTTGACGGGTAATAATTGAGTTCCAAACTCTAATAAACACACCAAAATTGCTCACGCTTGGAATATGCATGGTAGGTCCGCATACTGTAGAATTCTATAGGTGAAGCCAAATGTGCCCAAGCTAAAAACGGAAAAGCGTCACACACGGAGGGCCCTGTATTTCTGAGTACTATTATAGTCTCTGTTTGGTAGTGTTGAGGACAAGCCAAATGTAACTTCTCCAGATCTTGGTCATGTGAACTTAAGAAATGGTTAAGAGTTTTATGCCGTAGGCCTTTGACAAGTAAGAGTAAAAGCCTAAACATGGGATTGTTTTCTTGTGTAGCTTCTGGAACCAAAACCAATCCGTCTAATTTTTCCTTGCAATTTAAGGCATAAATTATGACTTGCTAGCAGGGCAAAAAAGTATAATGGGCCTTTAAACTTCTCTTCGCTTTTTATGGTCTGGTTTGGTAGCTGAGCTGTCGCCAGACAATGATATGAGCATCACTAGAGAGGGGCTTTGGCTCACTTCGCCACCCCAGTTCAGACCCAGCCATATGCAAATCAGTCTTGACCCTGTGCCTTATGGGAACAGTCCAGCCCGAACTGGCAAGCCAGGTCTTCCCTCGACCGCAAACCAGCATCCTGGGCCCGGTTTCGTGGTAACACCCCTCATCAGCCAGGTTAGCATGAATCCAGTGGTAAAGTGAGTCTGGGCATATCCTGCCAACCTAGGGCGAACAAAACACAAGGAGATGATGGATGGAGCGCTGAAACTTTTCAGACACTTACCCCCAGTCACAGATCCGGGTTGAATCCATCACCGTTTTTTAGCTCACCTCGCCACCCCAGTTCAGACCAAGCCGTATGCAAATCATTGGCTGGGTGCACATTGGGGTGGCATGGTGAGCAAAAGAACGATGGATTAAATCCAGATCTCTTGACTGGGGGTGAATGTATGATTTATTCAGCATTCTGTCCATCATTTGTTTGCGTAGCACTTTTCACATTACCATACAACATTCCTTCAGAGCCGGACCTATTGGCATTGTCAGACCTTGTTTAAGAGTATAATGAATGAATGCTAGAGTTTGTTTTTAGATTCATGGTACTACCTCAATGTTGTTGTTATAGTACCTCAGTTGGAATGTGAGGTATTTTCTTAGATTTAACTTTTTCTACACATAAATGGGAAATAATGAGCGGTAATTACATTTTTGTGCCAGTTTTCGGTATTTGTGCTTAGAGGATTCCACACATACAGCTGGTTTTATACAGCACTGTGAATGGAAAAAACATGCAGGCTAGCTAGATTTAAGTAATGCTGCAATACTACTTTCCTTTATTGGTATAAGATGTTAAATGTGTCGTAATCAGAATGCCAAACTTCTTTCACCAGTACGAAAAAGATCTAACGTATAAATAAGATTTTATATTTTGTTTTCCAATTTTAGGACTAACAGTGAGTAAAGTTGAGTAGAGCGTTCAGTTGATATGGTTTCCATTCATTCAGTGCCAAATGGAATCGACCCATGCTTTCAGGACCTCGACAAATCTCAGTGTGTTGAAATTTCCTCTTTCATAGACTTGCAGCCAGTGTAGGGTCGGCAGGTTTTGCTACCGCACTTTGTTGCTGTTTCAAGTATTTATGAGAGTGTGGTAGACACCGTTTGACTAATCAAGCCTGGATAGCACGTGGGAATTCGCACCCAGAAGGCGGCATTGAAGTGCTCTGTAGAGGGAATGCCCCTTTCAGGGTTCTTGAATGGAAAATCCCTCCCCGATTGCGGAAATGGCTCATGATACAACAATGCATATTCATTAAACAGTAATAATATGCTTAGAATTACAGGGATTGTGGGTGTGGAAACTGATGGAAAAGTATTTACAATAAGGTTTGTTCTTCAACAGTAGATCACAGTAATGTCTCAAGAAGGAAATGATATTAATGGTAAACAATTCCTTCTATAACTGCTTAGGTTGTTAGTAAAGGTGACAAGAATGGGCAGAGCCTTCATTCATGATTGATTCTTCTTTATTTTAGCATCTGCGAATGTTCCTGTCACTGCAATGAATGGAGACACTATTTCACAAGAGACGTCCCCGCTTCCTCAGGGTTGGAATGAATTCTGTGAGCGGCATGCCATCACAACAGCCAAAGAGCTTGCAAAGCAGTACTGGCTGTTTGCCAAAGAAAACCCCCACCATGACATCCTGGCTGCCGAGAATGTCTCGGAGCAATTCACAGACCTCTTCCAGCAGTACTTCAAAAACGAGGTAAAAGAGGGATGTGCCATGGACAAGTGGCGATTCTTTCCTTTCAGTAAAGTACAAGATTACAGAGAAACTGGCAGAAAGGCCCCAGAGGAGTCTACAGGGACGGTTGCGGCCAAGGCAGAGGTTGAGTTGACAGTCCATGCTGACCATTCGGAACTGATACCATGTGACATTGGTGGCCGCCGCTCACCCAAACGCTGTCGTTCTGATGAGCTTCCTACAGTCTCTTCTCCAGTCCCAGGGAGACAGCAGTCGCGCTTCAGCTGTTTGCGGCAGAGTTTTAGGAACTTTTTTCGCAGGAAAAGTTCAGACTCTAGCCATGCTGAGAACAACGAGGCAGAAGTAGATGAACCAACTTCGTGGCAGGGGCTAGCCAAAAGGGTTTTGCCATGGACACTTTTGCGAGATCATGCTTATGAAGTCCGGAGGGAAGGATATTTAAAATATGGGATGGTAGATGAGGCAAGCATGGACAATGGGGCTACCCTACAAAGATGTCGGTTGGTTTTGCGGAAAGTAGGGACTTCAGACAGCGAAGAGTACATATTGGAGCTGTTCGATCCTCCAAAGGTAAGTGTCGTTCATACTACTGTTTTACTGTACTTGTTTTTCTAAGACTGGGTCACATTGTAACATGTTATGGAAAATTGTTCAATTATTATTTGTATTGATATTAAAGTCTTGCATTTCAAGAGGGGAAGAGTGATATGGTTGACATTTTATCATTCAGTGCTTCAATTGCTTGAATACTACAAGAATAGTGTACATGTTTCTTTAGTAGACATGGTAACAGAATATAGGGGTAGTGGTAAATGGATTCTTATGATATTAAAAAAGTAAGTCTTTCTTTGCAGAACTCATAGTAGATACATTATACAGCTTACCCTTGTCTGTGTTGGGCTGGAAGTTAATATCGGAATTTAAAAATGCATCAGATACAACTGTGGAACTAGCAGTAGGAATGGCTGTTATGCATGAGAAAATGTAGTGTTTTTGTGTTATTTCAGTTGGTAGGTCAGTATGCAAACTGCTTTTTAACCATGCACACAATGTCTGCATTGATGTCAAACACCATTGCGCAATCCTGTCATTTACTTACAAACGTATCCACCGAATCTGTATATTTTTTTCTTGTGTGCTGTAGATTTGCCCTGTAAATAGTCTGTCTAAAATATTCCTCATATTTCTCCAAATAATGCAGTATCAGCTTTAATGTTTTATAAAGTGGGTTTTATAGTGATTTTATTTATGGTTTGATGTCTCAAATTGATTTCAGATATTCGCCGCTGTTATAACTACCTGAGTTGTCTGTGGTCTAGAATCTTTTCCTGTTGCTCAAGGGTTGTCAAACTCTCTTCTTGATCCTAGAAAAGATGGTTTCAAACTTTAGGGATTGAAGAGTGCATTTGTTTATTGACCGCCACCAGAAAAGCAGTACATGTTAAGCACCTTGCTTCTGGGCCAATAAAAAGTACCACAACCTCTCACAAAAAGTGAAGCACGCTCAGTGTGCCAATGCACATAATGGGAATTATGACCTAAAGCAAAAAAGGCTAAGCAGACCTACTTCTGCAGTCAAGGTTTCTAATGCACTCTCCAATATTTTGTGAGTTTTTCTTGGAAACCTTAGAGGATTATGATTCATAGGTGTGAAAAGAAAAGGGAAAAAAAGTAGCGCCAAATTTTATCAAATACATCGGTCCGTGAGTCTGAAGTTGGGTAGTAGAAGACAGATTTAGTATTTTACTCCTTTCATTCTCAACAACTCAAGCCTGACCAAAATGCGCTACATCCTGAGAACAGGTAGGGAGAAACGTGCTACTCCTTGACCTGACCAGAGGATGATGGAATCTTGAAGCTCCTAGAGGAAGGGCAGGGTAGAGTTCACCACTGATAGAACCTATCGGGATTCTGGTAACAGCACAATACCGAAACAGTAACCCTACAGATGGTGGTTGACTCCCTACTCATGACTGGCCAAGGTGACTCTGGTCTTTTAGTTCTTTTCGACGTCTGTGCAGCATTTGAGATGGCATACTGTCTAGCCCTGCTCAGCATCCTCTCCATCTAAATGGGTTCAGACTCCTATATCGTGCAGTGATTGGCACCCCCTCCCCCCAGCCACCACCTCCACCCAGTGAGTTGATACTGGCTAGTCCAGATGAACACCTCCAGAGAGGAATGCTTCCTGGTGACTGGCAAGAAAATGCTCCACCAGTATGCAGATAACACACCGCTCTCCTTGACCTCTAAAGGTTGTCTGATTGCTGCCTTTTCCATTACTCGTAGCCTTGATTTTGTAGGCCTATCTGAAGCAGATTCCACCCCTCTGACAAACCCTGAAAAAGACTTAGAACAAGTGAAACCTTTTCCACTGGGTCTAAGGCTAGCTAAGGAGAGACTAAAGTCAGCCGACTTGTGAATATATATTCAGTAGATATTGTTGTGTGTAGATTTAGATTCCGTATATAGGTTTCCTGAATTATGCCTTTATATAGGTACAATTCATATTGCCCTTATTTAGGCATAGAAAATCCAGCCCTTATCTAGGCATTGTCCATGCTAACCAAATACAGGCATGGTCTCCTACATCCGTCAATCCACGTCACGAGTTCTTGGAAAACCAGACTCTCAAGCCTTTAGGAATTTCCCTTGCTTGGATATTGATTTCTCCAAGAACTCATTTATTATGCATGAACATCTATTCCCTAGGGGTTCATTCATGACATTCCGATGCCCAACTTTTACGTCAATACAGGCATTCCTAAACACCTTCAAGGTATAAATATACCTGCACTTGCCCTGGCAAACCACGGTTCCAGTACGGTCCAGTTCGACTGCCTACTTGCGGTTCGCCATGACAAGTTCGGAAGGAGATAGAGTTCCCGCCTGATGCACTGACCAGACGCTGTCATCCTCCTAGCAGAGAATCCAGCTCCAGTGTTTCTGACTCCCCTTGCGGGGAATTAGATATCGAGTCCCGGAAAGAGATTCCAACCTCACACATTCTAAGGTATGGAGCAGACTAGAACTTAGAGAAACTTCTGTCAACTCTTGGTAAAACTAAAACTATAGCTAGCTATACTTTAGAAAACAGCACCTACTTCTTACCTCGTACGACACTTAGGTTAGGTACACTGGGGTAGAACTATTTAGAAGCATCAGATGAGTATTCACATTTTAGCCTGTGTTATTTATGTATGTATCTTATTCATATACGTCATAGCTACTAACCATGCTATTGCAGTATTATTTTATCTTACTGCTAACCCTTTACGTATTGTACTTCGCATCCTGCCCTTCGATTGTAGCAGTTCATATCTCTTGCATGAGAAATAAGACTGTTCAATAAACCCCTTTTTATTGAAACGCCCATCTCTCTATTTCTGTGCAACTCTGTAGAAACGAAGCATTCATGATTGACTGAGTGAAACTGTTATCTATTGTTTCCACGATTCTGAGATTGTTCTGACTCTAAGGGAAACAAAGTTGTCATGTTTATGCGGTTGTCAGAAACTAATCCCTTCTTGTATATTCAAGAAGTTTCTAGTGACCTCTGAGTTAGCTGGCACACACAAGTAATTAAGTTTAATGTACTCAATAGAGACATACTGACCTCAGTCCTATGTCAAAACTATAGTGTATATTATTCCAATGCGCAGAGCCTATCCGGGATATAGGAACTACACTACAATAGTACTGTTGATTCCAGTGCTGCAATTAGGTTAACCCCCGCCCCTTAAAAATTAAAAACGATACCTGTAATTGTTCATTGAAGTGCCATTAAAAAAAAAAAAAGAGATCTATTCTAATTTCTTACGCCATATGTATCACTTGTGAGCTTTCTGCACATGCATCTTTTTACCCAGTGAATGGACCCCGTGTCTGCAAGCCATGAAACCTGAACTGCTGTTAATTCTTACCTGGACTAGTCAGTGAAGGTACAAAAAAGGATTTGTGGACATGGCGTGTTATGCTTGTTTCAACATTAACATTCATTAATTAGCTGTGTAAAGCAACCCTAAGGGCCAGTCATGGATGGGGAAAATAGTTACTGTAAATATTTCACTGGAACCACTGAGGATGCATAACTGTTGTGCTTGCATGAAAGTGCCTGAGAGGCTTATCTCCAGGAATAGTTATCTATTCCACCCATTTCTACAGAGACGAGTATTGAGCACATTTTCACAGGTCTGCCTAGATTTACACTGTTCTTAATGTGTGCCAGTGATTGCCTTGTGATCACCACCAGCACTTATTTTTTCCCCCCGGTACTCTTTGGTTCATAACATGATACAGCAGATAAATTAAGCAACTGCAAGTCTCCATAGAATATGTGGTTGCACTAAGATTCAGTTAACTAGAAGCATGTTTCTTGAGAGCAAGCTTTCCTTCCTACTTGTTTTAGAACAGAATAGCTTTCTGTGATCCGAAAGGGCTATTCTATGCTGTGTAGGTGGGTGATGAGCAGGATAGGTTTGCATGAGTTAGTTGTAAGTGTCTTGAATGTAATATTGCTGGTAAGTTGCATCAGTGGTTCAGGTTCATCATTGAAAGTCCGACCTGGGCTTCCACATCACTTTATGCATAAACCAGCCTGACAGCTCCGTTGTTGCAAAACCAGTGCTTGCTCCATCCACTGTATCTTTAGACAGTTTGTAAGTGTCTGACGATGCTACGATTGGCATAAATAAGCGCATGAAGTGCGCCCCTGGCACCCTCTGCTACCTGTCCTGCTATGCCTGCACCTCCGCATCCACACTACTCGGGCAAGGACATTGCCAGTGACCGATCAAAACCTTGCCACAGAATTGTATTGAGTGGCCAGACAGAGCTACTATTTGCGGAATTATTTAGTGGTATGGCGCAGCAGGCTGCTAACACTAGCCTACATAGTGCCTAAACTATACTGACTTGCCATAAGTTGCTCAGTACCTGACATGACAATTAACCAGCACACGGGTTTCCGATTTCTTAGGCCATCCGTGCACAAAGTTTGAATTGTGACTTACCTGATCTGGTGGTGGTTAGTGCAGTGAGTCGCTGATATTTGTAAATCCTCCCAACATGACTCCCACTTTCCCAATCACCACTATCCATGGATGCACAAACCTTGTACAGAAGGGCATCAGGATATAGCGTTGAATGCATATGCCTCAGTATTGAATGCATTAATTGTAGGGATGGAAGTAGGATCACAGGGTGTGACAGCACCTGCCCTCGCCCAGAGCTGAACCATGTGCAGAAATGTGCTGAGGAGAGCTGGGCCCACTGCCGTAACTGTGAGAGCAAGCGGTAAAAGAGACTGGAAGCGAAACCTTCTCAAATGTAAACCAGCCATTGTTGAAGATGCAAAATTACTGGGTTTAATTTTCACCCCAGAAAACCACCCGAATCTGTCTTCACCCCAGTTAACCTGAATCTGTATGTACAAATCCATGCCTTTGCAAGAGGCACCCAACGAGAAATCGAGCTCCTCCGGAAAATCAGATCTGTTATTCTAACTGAAAAGCTTAAAACAATAGTGTAGTTACTCTCCAGATTCAACTATGGAAACTGACTGGGATACCCAGACTCCACCTAGCTCTGCTCAGAGCAGCCCTCACTGCTGCAGCTCGGCAAGTGTTTGGTTCTAAAAACATATGACAACATCACTCCCATTATGATCAAACTCTAGGCTCTTTGTGGAGGCCAGAAGGCCATTATAGAACACTTGGGTTGTACACAAAGTTCAATATGGACTAACACCGAGCTATATGGCACTCATTCTCGTTATTGCAAAAGGATCCCACAGCCTGCCAAGTGTGAACTCTCTTCCGCTGTTCTACAAAAAGTACCCTGAACACTGAACAGATGTTTCTCTGGGAACGTCCCACAATATGGAAAGCCACCTTACCTGCATTAAGAACCAACTAATTTATCCCATTTTCAAGAAGGCGTAAATTCCTACTTTTCTATTGACACTTCCAGCCATGATCTGACTCACTCCAGCTGTTATTTAGAAGGACTATTGTGGGGGTCCCAGAAAATGAGATGTAAATTGGACAGTCTGTTAATTCTTCTTGTAATTAACTTGTATTAAGTGCTCTGCTGACCTGGTGAAGGGCCTGGTTTGCGCTATATATGAAACTGCTTATAAAAAAAATATATAAATAAGATCTGAAACGGTTTTCCCTCGATTGGGTTAAAACTGCAGCTGGTCACCTCTGTATCCTAGAGCGAGAGTCTATCTGTGGTCGACTGCTTGCCATCTGAGATCGGCAAGGTACTAACTACAGTGTTAACCTGGCTAATACACTTTGCTGAGCATCTGGTCTGCTGCCTGCATTGTGTGATTTGTAACAGAACAAAGAGGCGTCTAATGGGTGCGAAGCTGCCATCATGCCTACATGACCCACTTCTGGGAAAGGCCTGGCCCACCAATGCCCAGCTCTTCATACATGCATGCACTTTAAACACAAACGTACATCTATCTCTTCTGCGCATTTCACTTTAAAATTTAGCACAATCACATTTAAGCATATTGTGTGCGTGTATGGTTTGGTGCATGTGTGATTTATAATTGTTTAAACACATAAATAGCACACTTTGCTAAGAATATATGTAGTAAGAATATTTTTCCTCGGCCTTTCGGGACAATCTGCAAAAGATAATGCAGACCTTATTAAAAGTTAGTGGAAATAATGAGAATGTGCACTGAAGTAAATGATCAAATGTTGAATGTTTACTCCCATCACATGGTTTCCCAGTGAGGAGCCGATATCACAGGGTGGCAGGGAAAACAAGCTGAAAACCACTGTAAGTGGTGGATTTACAGCTCATTTTTCGGAGGCTTTGAACTGCCCCCCCCCCCCCCCCCCCCCCCAAGGTACTTCTTGGCATGAGGCTCTGCACCCTCCTGGGCCCCACCCCTTCTCACACAGATTGTTCAAGGTGGCAGGTATGATGATTACTTGTTTATATCCTTCTCCTCCCCCATGCAATCATCTCTCTCACACCTCTTTTGCCTACATATTTCATTTGTAGAGCTGAGACAAGGTTGCTGATTTGAAAGGCAATGCTTGTTAACCGTGCTAGTGGTACCAGTGCCCATAATTAATTTTTAAGACCACCTTAGTCTGCGTGTTTGTCCCTATGGAGGGTTAAATCATTTGTGGGGATACGTCCAGTTAAAATGGCATTACCTGCCCACCCCTGGAATAATGAGGACACTGGCATAATGGTGGTAACTCCCGGCCTTTGGTTGACATCCATGGTTTGAGGATATCTGCCTTTAGTGTACTCTTGGCCAGTGACATTACAATAGCCCCCACAGTGCGTGGGGCCCCAAGCTTCAGGGGCCCCCTCTGGCACTGTGTGTGGACGGCGGGCTCTTGACTGGGTCTGGAGCTTGGGCCCCCCCCTATGTACTTTGCAGGGAGGCCCTCTCAAATGTTGTTATCCGCTGCTCCAGGCCCGAGTCGAACAGTAGTAGTTAGACATATCATGGACATTTATTGCATGTAATTGTGTTACATGAGCATGCAAAACGGATTCTATCCATATTTGGCAGTAAGTAGTACATGTGAGTAACTGGTTAAAATCATAAATTGATGTGCAGAAATATGGGTTTTTTTGTTTTTAGGATACAACGGTTGATTTTAAAAAAAATAAAAATGATCAACATTTCTTTGGGGTCATTACAAGGTGATGTTTCGGGGCAGAATGATTTGTATTGGCACATATTTATTCAAAAAGGAATATTTAAGCCCCAATCCTTACCATTGTCTGAAACCTTTAGATGTATGGTTAGTGTAGCTAGTCTCTTTCACAGTACCATAAAGTCTCTGTAAAAACAATGACTACTGAATGTCTGTAAAATCCGTTTTGCCCTGTTATACAGCCTTAGTTTGTGAAATGTACCTTTTACTTTTCCATTCTTTCCCTTCCAAGGAAATTACCAGTTATCAATACATATTGAAAATATAACTGTAAGAATGGAAAATTTAAATGTAGAAGCATAGGGCAATGTGAAACTGCATTTTCTAAACTGGCTTTTTAGACCTTGTTTAGGGAAATTGTGCTGAAAATGCACTGTTTTGCTACTGTTTTTCTCAAGATGTATACCTAAAACCTTGGCGGATCACGTCTTGATTGACACACAGTGTAAGTATTAGAAGATATTGTGCGCACTCTAAAATTCACTTCGTCCTCCCCTACCCGCACATCTGAGTGTTCACTTTGCTTGCATGTGGTCATTCTGGTAATATATTATGCCTCACCACTTTGAAGGATTATTAACTTCTACTAATTTAGCAGTTAACTTGCCCAGAAAGTATTTGGTTATTTTTGATTTATGTGTCAGATATAGGATTGTGTAATCTGTTTTGTAAATCACATGGAAACATTCAAGATTCTTAGAGCAGTAAAACAAACTACAGCCGCTACCACCACGGACTCGAGCCTTTCTTCCATCTTTCTTTTTTCCCTCTCAGGGCATGGAGACATTCGCAAGGCATAAAAAATTCAGAAATGCAATTTCAATTTCATTAAAAACACTTGCAATTTCATAAATGGAAGAAGCAAACTTTGATTACACTGTCTCATTCACATATATATGGCATTAACCTATATAACACAAAATGAAACGCACTTCCTTATGTACCAAGTCATTACTGTTGCTCATCACAATTTATGTTCATATATCATTAAATATGTGATTATAGATATCACCAAAGTGTAAAATAGAAAAACAATACTTTTCCCCCCCTTTTTTTTCCTTTCGTCCCTCCCCCCTTTTTTCCCCCTTTTGTTTCCCTTTCCTTTCCCACCCCCCTTTTTTTTTTTTATTTCTTTAAGTATTGTTTTTATATTGTGCACTTTGGTGATATCTATAATATTGTGTGTGTGTGTAAGATGACAATTTAAAAAATCAGAATACCACAGGGAACATCTTATTGTTATGGTTACTTGTTTCAACCCAGTACCATTTGTGTGAGAAGGGTCTCTCTCTTGTTTTTTGGACATTCGCAAGGCTACAGTATACATTTCAGAAGCAACCTACATACATAACTTAGCTGTCATTGGGTTGAAAAAAATGTGCAGAACTGATGGGTATTTATTTTTCATCTCCCTTTTAAATGTATTGTAATAGTCACATTGTGCTGCCTGTAATTTGAGTGGCTGGTTAGGCTTGAATTTCTTTTTGTCATTTTTAATGATTGTAAATGATAGTAAAATGCATGGCGCATCTGAAAGGCTTGTTACTAAAACAATGTGAGTAAAACTGGCACATCTTCGATATTTTGAATTTTTTTTTTTTTTGTTGCAACCATGTGATGACCATGTTTAAGTGGCAATAGATTTCATTTTGTTCTTTGGATTTTCTTGGATTTTCTTTTTTTTAAAAACCTTTTTAATTTGATTTTAAGCATTAAAAAAAACAAAAAAAAACAGTATTGTCATTGGAAATGATTACGCATTCTTAAACCTGATGTTAGTCTCACATATGCAGTACAACTGGTGTGTGGAGAGTCTTGTTATGATCGGATATCGTACTGAAGGAGGGTTATATCATATAAGGCTGGTTCCTCTTTGTGTGTGAGTCTATCGCTACGTGGTAATTTTGCTTGAGGGAGTCTATATTGGAAGAGAATAGTTAAGAGGGAGTAACTCCTATTGCGGGAGAACAATCAACTGTGAACAAGGAAACACACTGGGGGGGTCGCGGGGTAGAGGTGGTGTAGGTAGGTGGGTGGGTGCTTTTTAGGTCTCGCCTGAGCCAGCGCTTTAGCGCTGCTCTGGCGAGAGCTATAGAAAGCGGGATTTGGGAGTGCAAACTAGTGCTTTTGAGGCCGCCAACTACAGTGCATGTGCGACGGGCGCGCGCACCATTTGTCAGCCTGCTGATCACTTTCGCGGCTGCTTTGATGTTCTCAGTGAGCCGCGCGGCCACTGAGAACATCAAAGCAGCCGCGATAGTGCTCACCATATGCCAGGCTTCCCTGTGTTCACCGCCCCCCCCCCACCCCTCTTCCATGTTACCCGTGAGGCTCACTTTCTCTTTTATGGCCACGGTTTCATTTTCAGGCTGTAGTGTCTTCGAAAGAGTAATCTGTTCACTTTCGAGGTAATTTGAGTGCGCGAATGGTCATTGATAAAGTAAAGCTGCCCCTGTATCGGTATTTGAAATCACTTACATTTTTTTATGTGCGACTGGTGGCCAAAATACCACATTGATATTAACTATGTTGATGGTTGCCATTCATTTCTGAAGTAATCACAGAATTCAGATGCTTCACGAGTCAGACTTTTGCGAAATATTGTAGCCTGCTGCAAGAATGTCAATATGTTTTAGCAAACGAAAGTCAATAGCTCTGGATTGCTCAGGATGCCCTAGACCGGTGGGTCTCCTGAAATACAATGCAAATAATGGGTTAAGATGAATGTTTGGCAGTCATTTGATTGGACATGCAAGATGCCTTTGTTTTGTATTTGTACTCAATCGAGTGCTTTTCTCCATGTGGAGTTGGTTAGCTTTGTGAGGGTAATGCCTCGGTACCTTGGGTGTTTGTCATAGTAGGAAACGAATGTGCAAGCATGCTTGTTATAGGCAGTGGCCAGGGTGTAATATCTTTGCGAAGCTTGCCTTTCGTGTGGTTGCAGTAATGAAGATAAACAACCAACATATTTTGCTTTCCCTCGCGGCTGCCACTGCAAATTTTTCCTGACATTCTGAGCACGCAGTGAGGGCTTTGGGAAATATTGCAGGTATGTGGCAATTGCTTACAAGTGTTCTGTTTTGGGGGTATTTGAGCTCTAGCCTGGAGCTTAAAAGTGCCCACTCAGTTTTATTAAAATCTCCATGAATGATTCGAGAGCTGCATGGGTCGTCTTACTTCTTTTCTACCCGGATCCCAATCTTCTCTTCTTTCATCAGTGCCACATTCCTTTTCACTTGCCCCTCTAAACCCTTTGTCCTAGTTGCCGCAATTCTGCACTATGAAGCCGATCATAACAAAAAAAGCTTTTGCAATGCAATAGGTATCGCATTTGCAAGAGTTTGAGCTATTGCATTGTAAATGGCAACGCCTTTTACTGCCGTGTTGGTTTTTAAAACAAATAAAAAGCATGGTCATTTACAATGCCAATAGCTTAAACTCTCGCAGATGCGAGACCTAATGCATTGCAAATGCTTGTTTCACATGTTCATGGGAATGCGATAATAGGTGAGGCTTGCTTTGGATGGGTCTCGAGGTGGGCTGTCTGTGGCGTTTCCTCAGATAAGCTACATGGAGTGCTCTGATGAGGGGAGGTACCGTTTGCATCTGTGGGAGTGGATGTACCATTCGGTGTCTCCAGCAATTGCTGTTATATGGAGGGGAATTGGGTCTTTTTTGTGGTATGCCTAAATCAATGGAGGAGTGCTGCCCATTCTTTGGAGATGCGTCACTTGTGCGTTCCTCGAATCTCTTGGTGTCGAAGAGCAGTCTCCTCGGATGCTTCCCATTTATTGACTGCTCCTTTCCAGACCACTGGTGGAGTCCCTGTGGGCGCTTGCCAGTGCATGGCGATGCCACTTTTGCCAACAGGAGGGTCAGAGATGCAAATTGTGTCTGAACTTTACAGTGTTTTCAACTTCTGAATATACCTAGTGCGCAGGCCTCCCATGTAGGTATTTGGTGAGCCGTGTCACCTCTCTCACTGTTATAGATTGCGTCCCAGTAGAGTCGCAGGACAGTTCCATAACATGTGGAGGAATGTTGCACTAGGGGCTTGGCAGTGGGGACAGGAGAACTGCGAGTTTAGATAGTAGCGCTGGAGTCACTTTGGCGTTAAGTACGCGCGATTTGTTTTAATTTTCAATGCACATATTACAGCCAATAAAATTGATTCGAACTATCGCACCAACAGGCCCATGCCAGTCCTGTTGGCTTAATAATTGGATTATTAAGTGGGATGGGCGACTATCGACCTCCAGGAATAATTATAACCCTTGTCAGAGTAAACCACTAGAGTAAATCAATCTGAGCTCAACCCCCTAGTAACAATGCAGACAGGCTTAACTTGGAGGCAACATGTCAGGTATTTATTCAGTACCAAAACAATAATAAAGTCGAAATGTAGAGCCATAAATATCCCAAATCAAATTTGAAAATGGAGTTAAAATTATTAAACAAATTAACACCAAAGTGACAAATCAAACAAGGGGAACTGGAGAGATGATGATTTTTTATTTTTGTACATTTTATGCAGGAATAGCACCAATAAGAGCAAACTGCCAATGATATTCAATGATCGCAGTAAACCAGGACCTAGGGGAAATTTGAAGCTGACTGCTATGGAGCCCGGGTCAGATACACCAACTAGGTTCGACCTGGTCAAAGATTTAACCATCTGACTTTAGTCCTGCTATGTCCCGATCTGACAAAGAGTACACTTCTAAAGCCCTCATGAATTCAGGGGAGGCACTTGCCAATGACTGACAGCAGGGTTCAATCCAGGTCCGGTTGTCACTGGTTAGCTGGACAGTTGCAGAGAGCAGGTCCAGTCCTTCCGGTCTCTTCTCAGTTCCCAGACAACAGGTCCCATCCTCTTCTGTTCTTCCTCAGGTCCATTAGTGCCACATTTTATGCCTGGCACAAGCTGGTGGGTGGGAATGATCGCTAGGCACTCCTTAACAAATCATGTAAAAGTTCCCAGGGCCAACTGTCTCCACTTTTGGCACTTTAAACATTGCAAAAGACTGTAGCAACTCTAAACATGGGTCCTGAAGGCTGGGTGTGGGTGTGGGTGTGTGTGTGTGTGTGGACAGTGTACAATGGTAATCCTATTGTCCTCCCACATCTATCACTAAAATCCAGTTTGAGGAAGTAGTTGTACCCCCAATAAAATAGAAATCTGGTAGAACAAAAGCAGTGTTTTCCAGCAACCATACAGTGGATGCACCAGAATTGTTTTGGCATTCTGTTTCCTTCCTTTCAAATTTCCCCCCAGTGTTCTATGTAAAATCCAAAGACTGACATCTGGTGGGACAAAGCAAATCCTTCAGCAAGCAGACCGTGTATACACAAGAATTGTCTTGCCATCCTGTTGTTGGCATCTGGAGTGCACCCCAAGGTGTTGTATGTAAACCCAGCAGACTTTTCAATTAGACTTTGACACTGTAGTGTCAAAAAGGATTCACATAGCCTCCACCCTGCATATTGTGTGTGCTTCAGAGGTGTGATCTCTGCCCAGTTCATACTAGTCTATTGTTTACTCCTGATATGTAATTCACACCTAGTCAAAGCTAATAACTGGGTGAGATCTGGCAGTGACGTGACTTAACTTGAGGGGGCTCCCCTGCACTGTTCATGGAGCCCCCCCCCCACGCTCTGGACTCAGTCAGGAGCTTTAAGACCAGGGGCCTCACTGCCCTTGCACAATGCCAGAGGGGGCCCCCTGGAGCTCGTGCACACCTGCACCACAGGGCTGCGGGTGCTATTGTTACGCCACTGAGAGCTGGCAGGGTATTATGCTAATTAGCCTTCTAACAGTTCAGGTAGGTAAGGGGTAGCTTTCTAAAAGTTACTTTTCCTTAATCTTTATTAATACTCTGACTTTACCATTGAATTAGATTTTTTAATAACTATTAAAAATAGTTTATTTTTCTAGCAAGTCCCATTTTGGAGATACAATATTTAATCTTTACTCTGGTTTTCTACATAGAAGAGCTAGCACTGCCGCAGTAAAAATCACTTTTGGGTGCTTGTTACTGTAAGGACATGTCAACATTAAAGGTCCTACTTTTAAAAACAATGCACCCTGCCTTGTGGACTACAAGGCCTACATAGGAGTGACATATTAATATTTAAAAACTAGGGCTTGACCTGTCAAGAGGTTATTTTGATAGGTCGAATTGCAGTTTTTACATTGCTACAGTCAGGCTACACAGAGTAGGCCTGAAGCCGTATTTGCAAAACAGCTGTAGTGTATGGTTTAATAGGTGCTGCAGTTCACTAGTGGCTTCTAACTTCCACGCCCTGTGTACATTTGTGCCATACAGGGCTTAATTTGAAAAAAAAAAAAGTGCCAGGGCTCTTGTTAGTAGGCCACTGCAGCGTGCACCACATGCTGCCAATGATAGTAACACAACTACCAACCATAACATTTCTACAAGTGTGACATTTTGGACTTTTTGAGGCCCCCAAAGCTATAAGATTGGTTTGGGAGGCAGGTAATGGTCTGCTTTTTTTTACTGAACATAGCATTAACAATTAACATTTGTTGTGGGCATCCCAAAATTAGCTATACAGCACCACCTTGTGGCAGGCTGTCACAAGCACCGGTGCTGACAATTAAGTGCCAGTGCCGAGCATCGGAAAGCACTAGCTCAAATTAAGCACTGGTACCATATACTAGGGACATGTAGGGAAGTTAAATGTACCAATTAGCAGTATCAAAGGGGATGATGGCCGGAGTGTTGAACAAGGCAAGCACTCACCCCCAGCCAACTGATCTGGGTTTAATCCATCATCATTCTCTAGCTCACTTCGCCACCCCAGTTCAGTTGACTGGGGGTGAGTGTTTGCAATGTTCAACACTCCGTCCATCATCCCCTTTGGTTTTTCCCAATTAGCAGTATGCCAGTTTGACGATGTTTAAAAGGGAAGCCCAGGCACTTTACTGCTGGTTGACGGGTGAAGTGCACAGATTTTTAGCCAGCAAAAATATATTTTCAGCAAAAAGCAAATAATTTGTGGTGACTACGTAGAAAAGGCTGATTTTCTGCACTAATTTTACCTGTGCAATAGTTGTTTAAGAATGTGTGATGTATCTTTTCCATGTTAAAAAAACTAACTATATTTATCACTATAATAAAGTACCAAAATGTTTTATAATGCATTCCATAAACTGTTATCGAAAATGGTCAGTCATGACTTTCTTGGACTCTACCCTAGGAGTCCACACAAGTATCTTCTACGTACTCTCCGAATCCCACCCTCCTGAATTCCATGATTTGATTCTCTGAAACAAAGATTTCTGCATGGATTGTCTCTATACCAGCATGCGATTTCTTCAAGAATCGATATGAGGAAAGACCTATACATCACAAGAGATGTTCTGATTAAATATGGAGGAACTGATTATTTTCCTAAATTAAAAGCCACACTCATTGGCAATCATTTTGTTCATCTTATAATATTATTATTATTATTAATAAATGAAATTACATTTATATGGTGCAACTATTACCCGGACATTTCCCGGCGCCTACGGACCCGTGCAAGAAAGAGAAGGGCAGAACTCTAGTGGTTAAAAAGCCACGGTTTCAGGCCTTTACGGAATTTGCGGTAGACAGTTTTGTGGCGTAGTTGAAAAGGGAGTGAATTTCATAGAGAGGGAGCTAAAAAGCAAAGGACCGTCCGACCATACATGCTCGTTTGATCCTGGGGACTTGAAATGTTAACTGATTCGAGGATCTCATGCGATGCGCAGGGAGGTACGGGTGTACTAAGGCACTAAGTTAGTGTGGTGCTGTACCCGCTTTGATCCTATGCATGTAACAGAGGACTTTAAATTTAGGGCGATTTTCCATCCTGAGCCAGTGAAGGTTGCGGAGTGACCCTGTGATGGAGGCCATTCTAGGTAGCTGGCAAAGGAGCCTGGCCGCAGAAATCTGGACCACTTGCAGCTTCCGAAGCACCTCCTTGCTAGCGCCCAAGTACAAAATATTACCGTAGTCCAATCTGGACACGATCAGAGCCTGAATAACAGTTTTTTGCGTGGGAGGTGAAAGCATCCAGAGGATTTTTTTGAGCCATTTTAAAATTGTAAAACCGGTTGAGGCGACCTTAACCGCTTGCTGTCTCATGGACAGTTGGTCATCAATGATTATCCCGAGGTTGCGGACCGCTTGTGACGGGATGGGGAGATCACCCATCTGAGGTGGCTAATGTGGACCCCAGAGAGCTTTATTTCCACCGATAATGAGGAGTTCCGTTTTCCCTCCATTTAATTTCAACTTATTTGTATGCATCCAGTCAGCTATCTTTTGCAGCCCTACCTGAAGAGAGGACATATTTGAAGTCTCTTTGGGTGATAAGGAAAAAATAGTCTTTGCTACTATTAACTGCATCTGTTTCCATCTCTGCTGGTGTAAATAGACCCTTTGTTAGTATATAAATCAGTATGCCCACAAAATATACAGACTTCTTCTAATTTGACATTGAAAACACTCCCGAAATCTATAAACTGAGATGAGTAGAATCTAAGTGATGAGAAAGTGGGGAGGTTGTCTCTTGCATTGTATTTAGAGTGAGGTTTGGATCTGTAGTTGATCCCATTAATCACAATGTATCATAGTTTATTAGTGTAGAAGCAGTAATTTCTTCATTCTATATGGTCCTCATGAAATAGCTGCACAATTTAGGGTGCCCATTTCACCTGGATGTTTCGGTCGAACATGCCTTATTTATTAAACTGTATGATTAGATCAGAGTTGTCCAATTTGGTTTCTGGAGTGGTGTCAACCTGTCAGATATTGAGGATAACGAATGGCCATATAAATGGATTCCATTTAAATTGCTTGTATATATTTTGTCTGTAAATTCTGAAAGTCTGACATGGAGCAGTCCCGTGCCCCCAAAAAACTGATGGTCGATGTTGCTGATAACACTCTCATACCATTTTCAGCTAGTAAATATAATCAAATTCAGCAATAGTTACGGACCTATTTAGACTAATTTGTTTGTGTAAAAGCTGTTGCATAGTGAATTATAATTAGTTTTAGCACTACTCCCCATGAAGAGTTAAGTGCAAATTGCAGTTCTCTTGTGTTAGCTTGGGCAATTGCCACCTGGTTTATCTTGGTACTTTTTGTCTTGACTAACTAGTGGACCAACTGGTATAGCACTCACGGAGCATTAGTGAAAATTGCCATTTGTGTGAGATACATATTTTTCAAGAGCTGAATGTAATTGGAGGACTAATAACAAATACAGGTTCAGTGTAAACCTGTGCTGAGCAGCATTACAAGTTTGGTGTAAAGAAAAAAACATTTGGAGTACTCTATTCTTTCTAAATGTCTTCTCAAACTGCGAAGTAACTGCCCTCTACCCCCAAAATGTCTCCATTTAAGTGCAACGAAGACCTTGTCTCTTTATTTAGGACATACATTTGATAGACTGAAATGTGCACCTAAGGCAAGTATGACTCTGACCTTATGTGCCCTCTTGATAGGAAAATCTCCAGGGAAACCATGGTAGTGCCTGTTTTCAACGTTGTTATTCTCATCAAACCGCAGAGAGATTAGGTGATAATTGTAAGCTGAAAACTGAGACTGCAGATCATGTGTGTGTGCCTGGAGCCCCATCTCAACACGTTTTTTTTTAAAGATATTTTATTACATTTTTCCTTAATGCATATATAAATGCATTTTTTAGATGAAATTTGTATTGTGTGCATTCCGTTAGCTGTGCATCAAAGTCTCATTACAAATAAAAGCATAACCGTAAACAAGAAACACATGTCAGAGATATGGGTGGGAAGCATTCCTTGGTTACGACAGTTATCTCCTTGAGGTCCGAAGCGTTTCGCAAATCTCCAACTCATCAGGGCTTTACCTCATCACACTCGTTCTAATTCCCCATGTAGCAAGATCAAAATATGCAACATTGGATCTTGCCTGCACGACTAGTCGATACCGCCTAACGGCAGGTGCCTATCTGGTGGAAGTCTTGATGCCCTGGTTAACACATACCATAATTCTAAATCTTCCATAAGCTTTGGAGCAGTTCTTACCACTTTAATTCTAGCTCCTTCAGCTGCACTCCTTTCAGCAACGTCGTTCCACCAGCCTTTCACCACCGAGGTTCTATTACTGAGCCAGTGTTTTGCCAACTTTCTTTTATCTAATAGTAACTAAAAATCTATCATTGTTTTTCTTGACTAGACTCTGCGTGTGACACGTTCATATTCCCATTAAAAAAAAAAACACCTGATGGCTACTCTTCAATTCTGTTTGTATGCTGTTCTTAAAAATATAAGCCACATGCTCCCAGTTACTGTATTCCTGTACAGGTTCAGGTGGGGTGTCTCAACAAGTTCAATAAATAGTAACGAATAAAAAAAAAATTTGCTTAATTATAAAGACTACATTAATGAATCCTATTGAGCAATCTTTGTCAAGGAAGTACATGGGCTCTAAAGAGGGAGTTTACCATTCCAGTTGGGAGTAAAGACTGTGAAAGGAAAAGCTGTATTAAAGAGTACACTTTCAGAGATTGAGTTAGCAGGTCTGAGGGTAGGATATTATTTGCCATCTCGCAATGTTGAGAAAACTTAATTGTTCTTTTACATAAATATCCCATCTTTATCTGGATCTCTTGAATTTTCCCACCGTCCCATCCATTGAAGGATTCTATAAGTTATATATATTAGTTACAGTTTGTTCTTAAATTGATCTTGTATCCCCATTACCAAAAGACCCTTTCATGGTTTTGGACAAATGCTGTCATTGCCTCCGTCACCAAAAGAGCGTTGAGGCATATCCGTTATTCTACAAGAATTGTTTTGAAAATACCTTCATTCGCTCCTCCAGCTTTGACTAAGGACACTGCAGTCACAGGGAAACGTTCTCCTCCAACAAGATGACCCAATGAGTTAAGTATTAGTGTTCAAATAAGCCACTGGACAGGAGTTTGAATGAGGAAGAACCCTGTAAACCTATGAAACATTTTGTGAAGAAGGCCTGAACCCTAGGTTCAACCAGGCATCTTGGACAGACGTTCAGCTGTGTAACAGAAAGCCTACCTGTAGTTTGTGATTCCTTATGGTCCAATGGGAATTTATGTTTTTGCTCAGTTTGCAGCACAATAATTCTTTGCTAGCACTGAAAGAAGGGTACAGCATATTGATTAGATTGTGGGAATGTTTGTCCTGTACTCCTTTTGAGTTGCAGAGGACCGTTACTGTGGGTCAACTTTCCACATATCTGATGTTCATACACTCCGGTAATTAGGAGGAATACATTTTCATGTGTGGTTTCTTGCATGGCACTTCTTTCCACCCAAGGCTGCTTCAAAGGTCGGGAAGGTTCCATAAGAGGTGGATTTGAGTGAGGGAAGGTTGGAACCAGAGACCGAGTATTGTCTCCATAACGCTTCCATCTCCCCCAAAGAAGTGAAGTGCATTTTTGGTTATTTAATTTTCAAGTTTGGTCAGCCGGTAGGGAAGGATATAGCTGTGAACATAATATACAGAGAGTGGGTGGGGTGGGGTCTTGACAGTGTGAGGAACTTGGGCCTTATGAAGATGGAATTCTTAGTAAATCGTTACATAGGTTGGGACACCGGACCCACTCCGCTGTGTTTACATGGATATGCTTATTTTGCTTCTCCACGACTAATACATTTATCTGCGAGCTCATGGCAGAAACAGGAATTAAAGGGAGGGAAACCTTTGTGCTGCAACTTCACTCTTCATTTTGCTTCATCCTAGACTTCTGATTGTACAGCAGCGCCCGGATTCAAGGGGAAGCTCTTCACCAGATGCTGTATGCCCTGGCACACTCCTAGGGTGGTTTGCACTGGGCTCCCAAAGCTCAATTACATAGGTGGCTGCTCTTGTGAGACCCTGCGCTTTTGGCCCAACTAAGGCTTGAGCTTGTGACTAGGATGTAAGTAGATCCATGGAGGACATAACTTACAGAACTGGACTGAAGACTAGCGTTTTGGTATTCATCTAGACTAGAATCTCCCATTCCAAATTGTTTTGGCACCAGTTAAAATTTTCAGGCGACACAAGTAATTCAACTAGTGAAAAAGAAAACGTAATTGATAAATAAATGCAAAATCATGATGCATACTGCAAAACTACAAAGAAGTCGGAAGTCACTTTTGTTGCCTTCATCCACGGCCTTCTCCAATTAACTCGGAGCTGTGACTAAGTAATAACTTTATTTAGCGATTTCCACAAATTGATTCTTGTGCAACTGGGGTGATTGATCTTTGTTCTGCACCTTGACATTCTCTCACCTACTGTTAATTTGTGAATTGTTATGCCTTAATCCAAAATCTCAAAAGAATAGTTTTAAAAACGATCCACATGAGGTGGATTATTTTTGAGGGATGTGTTGGATGGGTAGGGGTGGGCGGGTATGCAAACTTTTTTTTTTTTTTTTTGTGGAGAGCCACTTCTCCTCTGTGGACATCTCTGTAAGTTTGTTCTGAAAACTGAATAAAATATACTTTTGAGAAGCAAACCCTATTGACTTAAGCCTGCCTTTAATTGTATATCTGAATATGCTGGATCTGAAAATCAAATATATGGTGCATCCAACCTGAGCCTCGTAGTTTCTTTTCCTAAAGGAATGGGACAGTTATGTTTTTATTTACCTAGTATTCCAGAGACTGCTATATGTAGTTCAAGTGACTAATTGTTCATAAGCTTGAAAATAAGTTAGGTATGGTATTTAAAGATATAGTTTTGAATTTTAATAAAAGGGGTTACGATCAACCGTTTCGCGCCTATAAATTGTATAATCAAATGAGTCTGCTTCTCAGCTGGCTTGTCATGAGATAAGACTAAACACAGTGTGCTTGATTTATTTTCTTATGCTCATCTCGGTTTCTAACTGTATTCATCCAAACCATACGCTTGTCATCGTTTTCTTCTTGTCAAATGGTCTTGCCTCCGTCAGATGGACCTTTATGCTGTTGGCTTGTTATGTCTTGAAATGCTTGCAGGTGATCTGGGGCAACAAGTCTAAACTTCTCCTGCATACTAATTAAGCCAGTATCGTTTTCTTTCCTTGTAGAACACCTAATTTAATAAAGGCTAACCGTGGTCATCTCTGGTCTGTGCCCATCTGCAGGACCTTCTGTAATTCAAGCATATACAATGCAGGAATTGGCTTCTTTTAGAGAATACCTAGGAAATAAGGTATGTCAATGCAATCTGGTAAACGGTAGAATTATTTTTTCCCTTGGCAAATAGTTCAATGTGATCACTTCGTGCAATGCTCGCGTACACATCAAACAGAATTTCTTATCATATCAACCCTACTTTATACCATTTTACCGCAACTTGTAAAGCCCATATGATGGAGCCTAACAATTACATAAACAACATAAATGTGTTAAGAACAAAAATATTTTATTTCATTTTAAAAACGTCCCATAACTCATTAGATCATAAAAAACCCATACAAATCACAAAAGTACAAATGTAAAATTCATATACATATAACCTAAGTTGCACCTACACATATACTAAAGAGACACACATACAATACACTTTGTCATAGAGAGCACATCTGAAAGGAACACTTCTCTAGCTTCTCCTGGATACACTGTATTGTCTTTTGTCTGCAGGATAAGCTTGTTCCACTGATTATGCAACAACAGTGTCGACGCGTTTCGATGGCTTAATTATTTTTCCATCTTTTTCAAGACAACATTTTTATCTCTCTTATTGGCACTGAATGGTTACCATAAAACAACTCCTTTATGAGGCAAAAAAACATATATTTTTGTATTTAAAACTCTTGCCATAGTGAGATACAGAGTTATAGTTACAATCAATTTAAAAATCACTATTTTATATTCTTAAACCTAAATTTGAGTTTCATAGCACCTTAAACACAATAAAAGACTCCATAAACGAATATGTGATACTCTCTATACTTTGAGCGATTTCATTAAACCTTTCCTAACCAACACAATTTTTTCCTTATTTTTTGCCCAAGTAGATTCAAACCACATAATTGTGTGACATTAAGGCTCCAGCACTTTCATTATAGCTCTTCAAACCCCATTTGGGCATTAAGAGTGTACTGCTTGTGGAGTCTTTGTTGGCCTTGCCTAGAGGCACATATGTTTCAGTCTCTATCATATGGGCTCAACCTTGTATAAACCCCACCCTCGAATTTAACCAGTTTCTTTGGGGGTCTAGAAGTGGGTTCTCATTGATGCTGCCATGCTACCTCAAGACTAAAACACAATAAAATTATATACGGATTCTTTTACAATTACCTTATTACATTATTGTTATTTTTTTCCGCGCCTTCTGTATCTAAATGTAAATGTAAATGTCAAGGTACTTATAGAGCGCACTGTCACCAGACGGCCACCTTGCGGTGTCGCCTTTGCGGTTTCCTGGCGCTGATACTCCTACCGCTGTGGAACCCCTCCTGGCTTTCCCTGTGAAGTGTCCACTCCTGGGCAACCCCAGGGTGAAGCCAGGCATCCTTAGCGCTGTTGGGGCCGGTGTGGAGGCTAAGCAAGCTATTGCCCAGAGTTGCAGCGTGGGGCCCGTGATTAGAATAGGCACCGAGGCGAGAATAGACAGGTCCGAGGAAATTGAGCCCGAGCCCCGCCGAGGCGGGAATCGAACCCTGGTCCCTGGCCAGAACTCTGCTTCAGGGTCTGCCGCTCTAACCATTGAGCCACACTCCTCCACAATGTATCTATGCGTACACTATAGTATCAGCCCTCCGGTCCCCACATCAATTTAAAAGAAAAGATACCAGAATATTACATGACTGGTTTCACTCCCTCCTTAACGGGGCATTTCTCCTAACTCATATTCTATAGTTATATTCTCCCGTTATCACCTGTTAAAATCAGGAGGTTCTCCTCTCACTCAGGAAGTCCCTTTTTTTTTTTTTTCCTTTTCTTCGTTTTCTGCCGGTTAAAATCTAGGACAGGGAAAATCTCATGTCAACACCCAGTATTTCTCTCAACTCAACTAAATCCCAGATACCACGGCTAATATAATATCGTATCTGTGTATTGCTTTTGTATTGCCGGCCTGGATTCTGTTTGTTCTTTTTTAAAAATCCTGAGTGCTACTGAGCTTAAAACTCCCCTATTCTTTGAGGATGCTGTGAAATTAAAACAAAACCGATTTCCATTACACAATGGCACCATATGTCTGCCATTGACAAGAAATCTTATATCGCTAGCAAGGGGAACATTTCTTCTTCTCAAGAACGGTACGGCCTGCCTCAGCCTAACTCTCACCTTACCTTGCGGCGTTACTTCTACCGGGACTCATGGAGGTTCCTTTCGTCTATAGAACTCCGGGAAACTCCTCACTTGTACGATGCACCAACACTAATCGCATCAACGGCCCTTGTTTAAATAGCATGTTTCCTGCCGCTTCATTGGTTCCGCCTTCAAGCTTGTAATTATTCACAGCTGCGTGTTTTTGTGGCATGTTCAGCTTTGCTTATTATGCCCCGTAAGTACTATGTGTTTGATTAAACACTATAACGGCTCCTTCCCTCATTGTTGTACCGGACGTTCACTAGCTCCGGACCACGTAAACCTGATTTATAAACCACTACACGATATCTCGCTACCACGATGTGGAAAGTTCCTTATCGTGTGTCATAAAACCTGGCAGTCCTATCTCCACTCTTTAAACATGTTGGTAAATACGAGCGCCGAATCCGACATCTACTATGCTGTAACCTTTTTAAAAAATACTTACTGGTTTGCAATTAATGTCATCCAGTCCTCGCGAGAGTTTAGGCCTTTGTCAATGGTATCCAGGTGACACATATACCATTGTTCACGCATTTTCCTCATAGTGTTGAGGTTGCCTCCTCTCCTGCTGATGTTCACTTTTTCTAATATAAACCAACTGAACTGGTTACAGTCATGGTTGCTCTTCAAATAGTGTTCAGTTAGCGGGGCATTTTCCTTTTTGTTCCTCAACGCAAATTTATGTTGCAGCAGTCGGATCCGGAGTTCCCTGCCTGTTTCCCCTACATAGCCCATTCTACAATGGAAAACAAGCAAGTAAACTACGTTTTTACTTCGACAGTTGTTATGTGTTTTTGCTGTTAATGTTTTTCTCTTGAACTTGAAACATTTTGCCTCAATACACTGTGGACAGATTGAACAAGTACCACACCTGTAATTGCCTACCGCTTTTTTTTTTTATCCGTAGGTTTAGAAAACAATTCAACCTCAAGGACACCCTGTGTGTCCTTCACTCGCATATCCAAAAAGTCTACACTGGTATCCCTAAAATGGGCAGTGAACTTCAAATTGTTGTCTCCCAAGTTTAACCATTCTAAGAACTGCAACAAATCACCGCTGGCACCGGTCCAGATGAAGATGATATCCTCTATGAAACTGTGCCAGCAGGTGATGTTCTCATAGTATGGTGCCATCTCGTAGATGTGTTTATGTTCAAAGCTACTCGCATAGAGACATGCCAGACTAGGGCCACAAGTTGCCCCCATGCTGGTCCCTTTGATCTGTTTATAGAGTTCATCTTTGAACAAAAAGATGTTATTTTTCAAGACCATACTAATACAGTCCAACATAAACTCCTTGTGGCCCCCATTCAGATCTTCATCATTTAGAATAGACGACACCACCATGATGGTGTCGTCTTAGGGGATATTGGTGTACAGGGCTTCAATGTCTAGGGTGACCCGAAATTGGGTCACCCTGTCGAAGCCCTGACCTTCAAAAATGGAGATAGTATGAACCGTATCTTTTAAGTATGATTTTTGTTTCTGGACAATCGGTCTTAAGAATAAGTCCACATATTTACTGAGAGGCTCCAAAAGTGAGCCCAGGCTGCTCACAATTGATCTCATAGACAGGTTTGTTGTGTCTTTATGGATTTTTGGCAATCCATAGATGACCGGAATGATAGGGTTGTTGTTAAATAAAAATCTATACTCATTCTCCCATAGACTCTTCTCTTCCATGTTTTAAAAGTTGGGCTACCTCTCTTTTTAACTCTTCGATGACTCGGAGGGGAACTCTTTCATAATGGTTCCTAACATTCAGTAGTGACCTCATTCTACTTTCATATTCATGGGTGTCTAGGACAACAACCCCTCCACCCTTATCGGCGGGTTGATGGTACTTGAGTCACATTCTTGGAGTGTTTTTAAAGCCTTCCTATGTGGAAGTGACAGGTGGTTATTCTGACTGTAATTCTTGTCCGTAATGCTCTTAATTTCAATTTCAACTACCTTTTCAAAGAGTTCCAAATTTTTGTCTACCTGATTTAAGCTAGGAGTAAACGTTGACTTAGGTTTAAACCCTGTTACATTGTGGGCTGGTTCATACGTTCTATTCGCAAAAAAACAATGCAATCTGGTAGCCATTGTCTGAGACGCCCTGTTCAAACAGTGGCTATTTTGGGGGTGAGAAAGTCCGCTTGAAATTAGTATTATCATCTTGGTCTATGCCCACACAATTTGAATAACCCCAGGTTCTTGCCCCCTATGTTGCATTCACGTCTGCTTTGTCATGCTATATAGGTAATGATTAGTACTCTGTCAGCCAAGGCACTTCCAAATGCAAGGGGGCTACAAGAAAATCTCAGACTGTGAGTGATGAATATTCCTTTTTTCTATTTGTGCATTGGGCTGCCAAAATGAAAAGAATTTGATTCAGAAGTAATCCTAATACAATCTGTTCTGTAACAGTGAGCTGGATCTTTATTTATAGAGGGTTTATTTTAAACCTGGGATAGTAGCATTAGCTTTGGCTGAGGTTTCTAGCCAAGCAGTGAGGCGAATGCTGAACAAGCCTGCCAAAGAATTCTGCAGAGCAACCATTCACGCTGCTAATATGACAGGATTGTCAAAAGAGAGTATATTTGTTACAGGCAAGTTAGGAGGAATTCGAGGTGAGATAACCCTGGTTTTTATGAAAAACAAAGCCCCGCATTTTGAAAAGGAAAATACTCAAATTCCCCTTCTACTGTTCGTCATTTAATACAGGTCTTTGTTTTTTCTTAGCATTTTGCAACACGTGGTTGAGTTAAAAATGATAAACCATCTTTAAAACACTGCTCCATATAGTCCGAATGAAACAGAAGAATGTAGTTGCCCAAGGTCTTTCTAAAAAGAGTACCTGGAAAATAGTTGGTACACTGAGCACTGGAAAGATCAGCCCCATATTAAAAAGTCGAATAGTGAGAATTGTGCTGTAACACTATAATGTACTGATCTTGGAGTGGGCTTATGTTCTACTTGGGCACATCGTGGAAATATTTTTTAAAAGAAAGAAAAAACTCTTATAAGCCATAGTTATAAATTAGAAGCAACGTCATATTTCACAAATTTTGTATGTATCATACCTAAATATTTAGTATTAGTAAATTCATCTAAATTTTGTTATGAATGCAAGAAGAATGTTATGATTTTCACATGACGCTTTTCAGAGCATGACAAAGCAGACCTTTCCAAAAGCTCTCAAAATTTTCCCCATGATTTTAGAGCAAGATAGTGCCTGCCGTTCGCCAATCTACAGACATGACTTGGAACCTTGAGGGTTCATTCATTGAGACGAAGATGGAGGGAGAGAGGTGGTTTTTAGTCAGTCGCTCAGGAGAAAATCAGTACATCGCTTAACATTGGAAATAGCCCTGTAAACTTCTATGTCTTGTTTCTACAAAAAGAGGAGTACGTTGTGGTTGTGTCTTCTGAATGCTGAGTACCTAAATAATGTAGCATTCTCTGTCTGGATGCACTACAATGGAGAAAAACATGTTAAAACTACTGCATTGAAGAAAATAAATGTGTGTGTCTGTGACATGACTGAGAGTGCTGTGGGGAATCTATATAGTAGTAATGTTCCCAGAAATTATTTCATCCTCCTCCAGAGCAGCCCTGCAGTGTTAGAGGGATGTACTGTGATGGACACAGTGGAATAAAACTCATGCATAGGACGCCACTGTGGCTGGGGAACTGTCTGAAACACATAATTCAACAACAGGATTTAGAACTTGGGACAATATTGGCATTTCTACCCTGGGTGATTTGTGGGAAGGAAATGGCACCAAGAGTTTCTGATAACTGCAGGAGGAATTCCAGCTACACAAATCTCAAGATTATAGACATCTACAAGTTGGACATTTGCTGGATGCAAGTTATATAGAACCCGACACTCACCCTAAACGTAATCCCCTAGAAGTCATGACTCACAGTAGGACAGCTGGGAAAACAATCCATCTGCAGCATATATAGAGCACCGATTTGTAACTCGTCCCACACTGTGAACGAATTCAGGAACAAATGTCGAAAAAGGTTGTAGGCCAGTTGGACACTGGCGATATCAGTAAGATTGTGGCTGATTGTACTTAACTATTTACATAGGAGCTATTACACTCCGTCAAGACTTGGGGATATGGGATGTGTTCACTCCAATATTTGCCATAGATGCCTCCAAGAAAATGTGTCTTCTGTCCTGTGACCTGGGTCCATTCTGTCATTTAAGCATTTTGGACTTACATTACCAGAACCCTTTCACGGGTGGGGGACAGACGAATTGGGACTCCAACCTAAACAAATGCTTTTGGGAATCCTAGATAAAATTAGAGGCAAAAGTAGAAAGAGATGGCTGGGTACAGGGGCGCAGTGGGCTAAAAGTGAAATAGCTAAATATTTGAGATCGAAACGAGGGCTCTCTAAAGATGAAAGCTGAAGGGCATAGACCGATGCTCATGCATGGAAAAGCCGATTTCCAAAGCCTGGAGATGTCCCTGCATGCATTATAAAGTCCAGAGCCGCAGGTGGGAATATTTCCAAATCTCAGATAACGCCACACAGATCATGAAGCTATGATTGGAAGAACACTATCAACGGTGATGGATATTAATAATTGTAGGTGTTACCAACTATACAGACGAGTAATGTCTATAAAGGATGAAATCGCCACATTACCCTAGAATTTTCACACATTTACTTGCAAGACGTTGCTTTCCAGTTCTCACATTCATTCACAAAAACGAATACATGTTGGGTATGTCCTTTGGAAAATATAAAAGTAGGCTGTCTCGTGCTTTACCTGATGTTCTTGTACGGGGCGCATGCAGATCGGGGTTTGTTCTTTTTTTTACCTGTGGCTGCACTGTTTGGTTACTGAGTTTTTTTCTTGGTCTTTACTCTTTCAAAAGTAACGCTACTGACTTGTGCACGCCGTAGTTATTTGGAAGCACCGCGCCTGCCAAGATGTAAACCTCCTCGCATGTCTTTTAGAGTGTAGGTAATGGCAGGTTGACGTTGAGGTATTCCTGTCCCAGTCTTAGCATGTTCTCCACGGTGGGGAGAAACTTAAAGAAATACGATCAACAACATACGTCTCATCTAAAGCAAAGCATTGCAAGACCAATTTTCATGCACTAGTTTCTGTATTTTTAAAGACATTCTTCTTATTGGGGGCAAATGAACAAAGCAATAACTTAATTTGAAGTTCGAGGTTGTCTGCTTTGATGTCATGACCATTTTGTAATTGCCAGTGTAAGATTTAGGCAATGCAAAACTAAACTTTTCATCAATGCATACATAATGCGTTTCTTCTTCTGTGGTTTCCTCCTAGCACGGTAATGTAAAATGCGTCTTTCTTTTAGGAACTGCTTAAAACCAGTGCCTAACTTGTATCCAAGAGCCCCCAGTGTTGCCTCATAGGGAAACCAAGATATCTGGAGCTGGAGGCCCTCATTCTGGCACTTATAAATTGAGTGCAAATGGTATTTGCGTCTCGTGTTTGATTCTACGTTGTTTGTAGATTGTGCTTGGACCCACGATCTTGCCCTGCAAAAATTTCTGCATGTAACTTGGAGGCATTATCCTTCCACTTCCAACTCTTACATCACAGTAATAGTGGAAAATGCAAAGTTATCACATTCAGTAAAACCAACAACTGGGCATTATTCCCCATTCTGCCTTATGAATCTGATTCGAGAGAAAAAATAGCCACAGTATAAAACCAGCATTTGCAATGCAATAGGTCTCGCGTTTACGCAAGTTTGAGCTATAGACATTGCAAATTACAATGCCTTTTATTTTTGTTTTCGTTTTTAAGACGTAAATAAAAGGCATTGTCATTTACAATGCCAATAGCTTAAACTCGCGTAAATGCGAGACATATTGCATTGCAAATGCTTGTTTATTTTTATTTCCGCTTTTTCAGCCAAAGTGCATTCTTGTGTTTGGTTTTGTTAGCGCGATGCACTTTGGCAACCCTACTTTTATGTCTTGGTTTTTTCTTTGCAAAATCTGATCACCCTATATTTAAGCAACGACCCAGATAGCTCCCAGACTGCCCCACAGTAAAGTGAGGCAATGGCGGCTGCGGAGAACGGTTACCCGGGGGCACTGCCATCTAAGGGGCGAGTCCATGAGTGGGCAGGCGCCCCCTCTCCCAAACTGGTGTCCGTAACCCATAGGTCGCAGAGTCGAAGCAAGGAAGACAGGCCAAACTCTGTCCAGAGGTGTGGCCGGGGTGCAAGGGGAATGCACCCCCATTCCCACAAACCACTGTAACTGGTGCAGAGTGGGACCCTCCCAGTTATGGCACCACTGCACCTACTGCACCATTGCCTTTGTCACACCTTAGATCTACGTATAGTATAGTAAGTGTCTCGGAGCTCAAGGCTAGACTCGACTGGCAGAGACAGTGTGTGTGCAGAGGGCATTGTTGGAACGGGAGAGGGTGGGGAGAGTCAACATCTGGAAGGGAATGAGTTACAGATGCGAGCACGCAGAGGTATTAATAGAGCACTGTAAGGGAAGTGGGGAGGGGCGGGAGGATGACTGGCGAGTCTGGGGGAGCTCCATGCGATGGAAAGCCAGACTGGGGAGTGGAAGGGCAGCTCTCTCGGCTTCGGGTGCTTTGGGCATGCACTGGGGCCATCTGCCCCCTTGGAGACCAGCATGGCTGCCTGACATGAGGCTGCACCGCCCCAGGCCCACGGGCCAGCGTGCCGCTCATGGTCCTCACGCTACGACGACGCATCGACAGGGCACACCGACCTCTGCTTTATTAGATCTCGGACAGCATTTCCCAGAAGGCCTTTCAGGCTGCGCACTGGAGCTCGTGTTCTAATATCCTGTGCTATGGGTAACACCGCCTTGTGAAGGCCGGAGCTTCCTGTCTGCCACGTGTTCTTTGCATGTCCCTCTTGCATGTAAAGCGCTCGCTGTCCTATGTAAAGGGGCCCTGAAGAGCTATATATCAAGAATCTTAATACATAAACAAACAGTCATTCGTGTTCGACCCCTGCACACAGCTGGCACTACTCTCGCAGGTTTTTATTCTGTTTTTCAAACTCTTCTTTGCTCTGATCTCTGCACGCTCTGTGCTGCGTGTTTGTGGTCCATTTCTAGGGCCCTGAACCCTGCCTGTGGCCCTCCAGTCCTAAGCACAAACAGATGTTTGTGTACTCGGAGTACATTTCCTTGATCTTTGTTACGATGGGGCGTGCGATGCTGCAAAAGATTGTTTTCCATGAATACGGGAAACAAAAACAAGCCCGCGAGTGGTGCGCGCGCGCCACAGCGAGACATCTAGTTTCAATTATCGCGCCCGTGTCTGGGCATGATAATTGAAACCACATGGCGGCCATGCGGGTAACCGACACCAATACGCCATGGGCCTTTGTTAACAAGACTCACACAAAGGCCAATAGCGTGGGCCAAAAGGAAAAGCACACGTGCGTGTGTGATTCCTAGGTCAGTTTTGAAACCCCCTACGAGAGGTCTCTCACCGCGCGAGCACTGCTACACACTGCAACGCTAGGCGCAAGACCTAAAAAGTGCTAAGACCGTTTTACCTTCAACTATTTTCCTGGCTGTAGAAACCGTATCACTCAAAATTATGCCAAATATTTTGTAACCAGGATCATATAATTTGGTCAGATGAAGAAACTGGGATTAGGGTTTAGCTGTGCTCCTTCCAGGGTCTGCAACAACCCTTAATCAATAGTGTCTTCTTGTCAACATTTGGAATGAGTGGACCACTTATACAAAACAAGAAGGGATTTTTTTTTTTTTTTGCCAGACTGTGTTTGCTATGGCCAATTATTGTAGAAAATAACAATTTGTGCAAAACGTGGTGGGTATTGCCACATTGCTATCTACCAAATAGCATGTTGATTGACCTAGCATATTTTACATTTTAATGCTGCTTTATTATTGTGTTGCTCTGAAAAGTAAACCATGTGATTTGTGCCGAATCTGTTATGACTCCATTTCATCCGAGCACAGATTTAAGTTGAAACGTGCAGGTTTTTAGGTCGAGCCTGGGCAGTGAATGCGGCGCTCTGCGAGGCATGCTGTATTGAGGTAGGGACTTGAAGCCCCGCCCACTCTCCACCCACATTTTTCATTGGCTTGTGTCATTGTCCACCGTAAACTGTGGCTGTTCATTGGTCAAAAGACTTAGTAGTCCCTCCTTAGTACCGCCTTGTCTCATTTTGTAACCTCCCATGGCGACACCCTCTGTTACGTGTGTTGTTGCTCGGTAGACTTTAATTACAGCCTGCGAGCACTATTTTTTTCAAATTGTTTTGACCTGCCTGCTGTTGAAGGCAGGACACGCTCTATCCTAATGTATAGCACGCATCTGCGATGCAATAGGTCTCGCATTTGTGAGAATGTAAGCTATTGGCATTGTAAATGACAGTGTCTTTTATCTGTTTTTAAAAACAACACATAAATAAAAGGCATTGTCACTTACAATGCCAATAGCTCAAACTCTCAGAAATGTGAGACCTTTTGCATTACAGGTGCTTGTTTTAGAGGTTTTCGGGTTACCATATCAGGCTATTGCCTAGCAGGCTAGTTAGTCACTCAAGTTCATGCAGAAGGGTGCTGGCACCAGGGAGTTGTTTGGTCTGCGGGATACTGGGGCGGACCGAAAGTTAAAGCAAACATGCTAGTGCCGGATAGGACAGGATGGGCTGCATTGAAGGCCGTGGTGTAGTCCCTGTTGCTTTATGGCAGCTCCTTTCCTGTTTCAGAGTGGGTTTCATTGTAGGTGTCCACATTCTTCCTTATTAGCATCTCTAAAGGTAAAACAAATGTGTTCCTTAAGCTACATTTTTCTTTTCTGTTGATTATTTAAGATTTTTGTTTTTACATCTATGACTACCTCTTGCCCAGTGGGGTCACAAAGGGAAACTAAGAGACCGGGGTCTTAGACATGCTCATGACAAGTAGAAAACAAGAGAAATAGAAACTCCTGAATAAATTCTGCATTTTAATAAATATCCAGGGAAGGAGATGGACTGAGAAAAGTAAAGGAGATTAAAAATGTTGTTTTTTGATGGGCGAGGGGGAGGAGGATCTCTGAACAGACCATTAGGAATATCTTTGCTTGCCCATTGGGAAGATCCATATTGTTTCATTGGACTGGAGAGGAGATTCTTTGCCTGGGTCAGGGAGATACTCTACACTACTCCAGGAGTTACTTTAAATGTGCCCGGGGAAGCAGGAGGACGAGGTTTGGTTTGATTGGTTAAGGAGAGGAGCGAGATGGAGATCGGATACTAATTTGAACAACTGGGATGCTGCAGCAATAAGCCTGTAAATCCATATTTGCCCCAGGCTCAAACTATCCACATGTGCTCAGGGCTTGTCACAATCTCTTGCAGATTGAAATTAGGAATTTTATTTATTTAATATTTTAAGAAATCTTTATTTTCACATTGTTTCTCCTGACTCAAAGGAAAGTCTCCAACGCAATCGTTGTGACTGTGTCAATGACTGGCCGCAGGTTCTGCTTATGTAATTTTCCATTCTGTCAAAACAAAATATTGGTCTCTGTGATCACTGTGTTGGCCACTTCCCCATTCACAAAATAAGGAATTGCATTTTTGCAGAGCTTTAAAATGAGAGCAGAAGTTTGCCCTTTGAATGTCTGATTTTTTTTTTTTTAAGGAGATTAGTCGACAACAGTGTCCTTTTTCTTTTCTGTGTGGTGTGAAAAGCATGTGCGCTCTAATCTAAGAAACGGTTGATATCTTTGTCCAGAGTCTGTCAGATAATTTGTGCGATATTTATTGGTACAATGCAGATCCAGCAGATAGAAACTGAAGGCAATACTTCTGTTTAGAGAAGAGTTAAAAAAAATGTTTGTGGTGAGAAAGCAGAAAACTGTGTGTGCTGGCAAAAAACCGAAGGGGGCAAGGAACTTATTGAATACAACTGGTTTCACAGGCCAGTATTGGACGGAATGCAGAACAAATCAAAACATTCACCCCCCAGTCAGGAGATCTGGGTTAAATCTGTTATTTTGCTCACCGTGCCACCCCAGTTTAGACCCAGCCAAATACAAATCAGTATTAACCCTGTGTGACTCATGGGAACATTCCATCCCGAACTGCCAGGCCAGGTCCTCCCTGGACCATACACAAGCATCCTAGGGCCGGTTTCGGGGTTTCACCACTCATCAGCCAGGCTAGCTTGAATCCAGTGGCACAGTGAACCCTGGACCCACGTCTGAGCATACCCGGAGCACTTAGGATGAGAAAGCAAAAGACACAAATGATGGACGGAATGCAGAACAGATCAAAACATTCACCCCCAGTCAAAGTTTCACAACACGAACCTTAAACCTGTTACACTTGAAGATGCTCTTTGAAAGCAGAAGTCCAGTAGGCAGTTTAATTACTTATTCAGGTTACTGGTTTATTGTATAGGTCACAGGCTGCTTAGAGGAAGATCCCATGAGAAGGAGTATCCACTCATACTTAGCCTACTCCGCCAGTCCAGCCATGCAGCCACTCAGCAGCATTCTATGACATCATTAGCTAGACTGAGCAAAGAAGGAACTACAAAAGCAGCAGATTATAACAAACCTCCTCACTAATGTGGCCATCCAAACAACTCTTTTGAAGATAAGTCGCGATCCGAGAAGCGTGCCACCTATCTTCAGCTGCAGCAAGTTTGCACAATTGAAGCCAGTTTTAAGTCTCCATTTAAGAAGATGTAGTCTAGTGGCTAAGTTGTTAACCTTCCAACCTGGAAACTGGGGTTCTAACACTTGTCCAAAAAGTGATGTCTTTGTCTCCAAATTTCAATATGAAAAAAACACCTTTTTAGAGTGTTTTCCAGTTCCAGCCTCTTGTTCTACTGCCCTCCCCTTTTAGTCAGACACATTGGTATAAGCCGAATGGACAGCCCGTTTACAGACCTTTGCAGTAGCCATAGACCTATGGCAAATCGTAGTTCCCTAAATGTGAGCTGTAGCAAAAATAGAAGTCATCCAATAAAAAGGATGGAAATGGGGTATGGTCCAGGAGAGGAAAGCACAAGAAGGCAAGCCTTTGAATAAGAAGCAAGCAAATGAGTGACAGGAAAGACAACCAGCGGTAAAGAGTGTGGGCTGAAAGCCCATCACAGATGTTTGACATGGGCCACAACATATCTTTTGAAACCATGAAGGTAAAAGCTGTCTGGTACGCGAGAAATACAGAGTAAAGCAAGCTCCAGGAGCCTAGTTGACTTCGTTTTCAATGTCTTGTCATCAGTAGCAAGTAGGAGACCAGTGAATGCTTAGGGCTGGACAACGCGACTACTGTGTTGTGTCACATCAGAGGGTCGCATTGTGTGTGATGTCACTTCACTGCCCGTTCTGATCACCTCCTGCATAATATTCACAGGGGCATGTGTACCTGCTCCTTCTGCCTCGTTTCTCGCGGGAATTCCAGCATTGGGTGGGGCAGATGAAGCCTTCCTATGGAATGTAACGCATGTACATCACTGCGTGTGAAGATTGAAAACCCCGTCCAGTGGCAGCGCTTTCAACCTTGCATCACCTCTCTCAACCTTGCATCACCTCTCTCAACGTTGCATCACCTCGTGCTTCCTTCCAAACTGGGATGAGCTTGTCACCTCTGCGCTCTCTGTGCAACGTGGTATCGTTATTTCAAAGCTGCACTGTTTGGCGATTTTAAAGCGTGTGCATTTCTTTGCCATTACTCGCTCATTTTAAGTAGACCTGTGCATTGTTTGTGTGAGCCCCCGGCGCCCTGCTCTGCCCTCCCCTCCATTTTGAGCTTGTTGTTGTTGTTGTGCTCCGTCCCTTGAGCCCGCCACGCCTCCCAGCTGAGCCACCCTCGCCCCTCCCCCTCCACTCTCCATATATGACAGTAGTTCCCGCGCGCAGCGTTTACGCGCAGCGCCCGCGCCCAACCCGCGCCGAAGGTGCGCCAAAGGTAAGCCCGTCTACGCCCGTCCGCGCCTGGACGGCGCCCAGCGCCAGACCCCCTGCCCCTCGCGCTGCGCTGCCCTCCCGCATCACCTACGATGCCGCCACCCTCCTAGCCCTCAACCCCGGTCGCGCCCCCAACTGCGTCCAAGCCGCTCCTGGACACACTCATGGACCTTTCTCCTGCTACTCCTGCAAATTCAGCGGCACCGACAACATCTCCGCTACGACCACACCACAGATTCCCGACCCCAACCACCTACAATGCATCCTTCTCAACACCCGCTCGGTCCACAGGCACACCATTGACCTATGGAACCTACTAGACACCATCTCTCCAGACGTCGCCTTCCTAACAGAAACATGGATGAACGCTTCCTCCGCCCCAGACATCACCATTGCCATCCCTGAAGAATATAAGATCACACGCAAGGACCGTACCAGCCACACAGGAGGAGGCATCGCCATCGTCCATAAGAAATCTATCCGCATCTCAACCAGCTCTGACGCCAACCTCGCCAACTCCGAACACCTTCACTTCCAGATCCACATCGACCCCAAGACCACACTCAGAGGCACCCTCCTCTACAGACCACCAGGACCCCGGGCAAAATTCAGTGAAGACATCACGGACTTCATCACTCCACACGCGCTCCCCTCCAAAGACTACATCCTTCTGGGAGACCTCAACTTTCACCTTGAAAAGACCAACGACCGCAACTCCACCACCCTGCTGGACAACCTCGCCAACCTCGGACTTAAACAACTAGTCACTTCCCCCACCCACATCGCAGGGCACACACTCGACCCCATCTTCACCTCCAGCAACCATGTCTCCTTCAGCCACACTACGGATCTCCTCTGGACTGACCACAGCTGCGTTCACTTCACCTACAACAAGCCAAAACCCACCAACCACCTCCAACCAACTCTGCAAAGAAACTGGAACAAAATCACCACCGACCAGATCTCCGCATCGCTCCTTCTAAACACCCCAGCCCACTCTTCTAACCCAAACCAAGCCGCCGCCAACTTCACCCTATGGCTATCCAACACCGCCGACACCCTAGCACCACTGAAAAAACGTCAAAGCAAACCTGGCAGCAAGAAGGCCTCATGGTTCAACGATGATCTTAAGAAGTCCAAGAAACTCTGCCGCTCCCTTGAAAAGGCCTGGAAAAAAGACCCATCCACTAGCACCAAGGACGCCTTCAAAAACGCCACCCGCACACACCACCAACTAATCCGAAAGGCCAAGAAAACAGCATTCAAGGATCGACTTGACAACAACGCCCACAACAGCAAGGAACTTTTCAACATCGTCAAAGAATTCTCCAACCCCTCAGCCAACTCCAACGACATCACCCCCTCTCAAGCCCTCTGCGACTCCCTAGCCTCATTCTTCCACAACAAGATTGCAGACATTCACAACAGCTTCGACAACCAACCCGGAGACCAACCCACCCAACCATTTGCTGAACATTCTCCCCCCGTAAACACCCTCAACGACTGGAACCCAATCTCCACTGAGGACACAATCCGCCTGATGAATTCCATCCACTCAGGATCCCCCACAGACCCATGTCCTCACCACATCTTCAACAAAGCAGACTCCGTCATAGCACCGCACCTCCGAGACGTCATCAACTGCTCCTTCAACTCCGCCACCTTCCCGGAAAACTGGAAACACGCTGAACTCACCGCCCTTCTGAAAAAACCCACAGCGGACCCCTCCGAACTCAAAAACTACCGCCCCATTTCGCTCCTTCCATTCCCAGCCAAAGTCATCGAGAAAGCCGTCAACAACCAGCTCGCCGCCTTCCTCGAAGCCAACAAATCCCTCGACTCCTCACAATCTGGCTTCCGAGCAAAACACAGCACTGAGACCGCCCTAATCGCAGCAACAGACGACATTCGAACTCTATTGGACAATGGAGACACAGTCGCCCTCATCCTCCTCGACCTCTCTGCAGCATTCGACACAGTCTGCCACAGCACCCTGTTACAACGCCTCAATAACATCGGAATACAAGGAAAAGCACTTGAATGGATCACCTCTTTCCTCTCCGGAAGAACCCAGAGAGTCCGCCTCCCACCATTCAAGTCCGAGGCCACTGAAGTCATCTGTGGCGTACCACAAGGATCATCACTCAGCCCCACCCTCTTCAACGTCTACATGAGCCCCCTCGCGGCCATCGCCCGCCAACACAACCTCAACATCATCTCTTACGCGGATGACACTCAACTAATCCTTTCTCTCACCAATGACCCCAGCACCGCCAAAACTAACCTACACGAAGGAATGAAAGAAGTTGCCGAATGGATGAAACAAAGCCGTCTGAAACTGAACTCAGACAAAACAGAAGTCCTCATCTTAGGTACATCCCCCTCTGCATGGGACGACTCCTGGTGGCCGGAAGCCCTTGGAAAAGCACCCATCCCGACAGACCACGCACGGAACCTAGGCGTCATCCTGGATTCTTCACTCTCAATGAACAGACAAGTCAGCGCCGTATCCTCATCCTGCTTCAACATTCTTCGCATGCTCAGAAAAACATTTCGCTGGATCCCCACCGAAACAAGGAAAACAGCCACCCATGCTCTAGTCACGAGCCGACTGGACTATGGAAACACCCTCTACGCAGGTACTACCGCTAAACTCCAGAAGAAACTCCAACGAATCCAAAACGCCTCAGCCAGGATCATATTAGACATCCCGCGCAACGGACACATCTCCAGTCACCTGAAAGACCTCCACTGGCTACCCGTCAATAAGAGAATCACTTTCCGACTGCTAACTCACGCACACAAATCACTCTACGACATCAGACCAGAATGCCTCAACTCACGACTGTCCTTCTACACCCCCTCCCGCCAACTACGTTCTTCCAACCAAGCCCTCGCCACTGTACCTCGCATCAACAGGACCACCATGGGAGGCAGATCCTTCTCATACCTGGCTGCTAAAACATGGAACTCACTCCCCGCTTACCTTCGCCTCACCCAGAACCACCTGGCATTCAGAAAACAACTTAAAACGTGGATATTTGACAAGTAATCCTCCTCCCCTTTCTAAGCGCCTTGAGACCCTCTGGGTATGTAGTGCGCTATATAAATTCTCTGACTTGACTTGACTTGACTTGGAAATCCGAATGAGCCGATTAGCTATCACATAACAGGTTCTACTAGGTGTATGACCCCAAATAGCCTCTACAACCCCCACGTCTGCTGCTGCACTGCTCTCCAAGTAATGTTATCTTTATTGATTCGGAACACGCTCCGCCTGCCTAATCTGTTTTCACATATATTCGGAGTTATTTATCTGAGCAATAAAGAGGGAGAAAGTGATAAAGTGCCTGCTCTTTTTCCTAGACCTTAAATCAGTGCCCAAATCTCCTTGTTAAACTATTAGGGCCAGGCTGTCTAGGAAGCATTCTTTCCTGCGGAAAAGAAAGGTGGGTTCACTCACTCGTCGGTTTCTGTTTTCCGCTCTACCCATGTCTATTATCCCATGTCACAATGGTGTATGTCTTTTAGCTAGTTCTGTGTTTTCGACCAAAGACGCTGCATCCTGGGACGTGTTTCCCTTTCCTGCTACAAATTATACGCCTGCAAATCGGCCCAGTTTAGTGCTGCGTGTGAAAATCCAAAAGCTCCCCATTCTGAGGCCAGTTAGCAATGGTGTTTTACAAAATGCTCGGGTGCAGTAGTTGTTCAACTCCTCAAGACGGTGCCTGCCTACTGAAATAAAACCACGTTAGACGGCCTGAAGGCAGCTAGAGAACGGGCGACAGGGTGTGAGCTGAGGGCGTGCATTCCGAGTTGTCGGGATACACTCCCCATTTACAGGAAGTCAAGAGAAGTTGACTCCAGAAGCTGCACCAACCTCCCGCCCGCTGTCTCCTCCACCGTTATTTTCGCTCTTGATGTACTCCCAACTTCCCTTGGTGAATGCAACGTTTGTCGTTCCGTTTATTTGCAGACTGCTACTTTTAAATATTGAGCATTGATTTTGACATTAAAAAGATCCTAAAAGCACCAACTGGACTCGTGTCGTGCATGTGTGAAGTGTGAAAACATATGCACATTTGGGCTAATTTTTGCCCAGTGTGGCTGTGGTTCTTTTGAACCCTTCAAACACAAGGAGATGATGGACGGAGCGCTGAAACTTTTCAAACACTCACCCCCAGTCACAGATCTGGGTTGAATCCGTCATCATTCTTCAGCTCACTTCGCCACCTCAGCTCAGACCCAGCTATATGCAAATCAGTCTTCACCCTGTGCCTCATGGGAACAGTCCAGCCCGAACCAGAAACAAACATCCTGGGACCGGTTTCGGGCTAACAGCCCTCATCAGCCAGGCTAGCTTGAATCCAGTGGCAAAGTGAGCAAGGGACCTACGTCTGGGCATACCCTGCCAACTTAGGGCGAACAAAGCAAACACAAGGAGATGATGGACGGAGCGCTGAAACTTTTCAGACACTCTTTCCCCCCTCCCCCAGTCACAGATCTGGGATGAATCTATCATCGTTCTTTAGCTCACTTTGCCACCTCAGTTCAGACCCAGCCATATGCAAATCAGTCTTGACCTGTGCCTCATGGGAACAGTCCAGCCCGAACTGCCAATCGAGGTCTTCCCTGAACTGGAAACAAGCATCCTAGGACCAGTTTCGGGCTAACAGCCCTCATCAGCAAGGCTAGCTTGAATGATGATGGATTCAACCCAGATCTGTGACCGGGGGTGACTGTCCGAAAAGTTTCAGCGCTCCGTCCATCATCTCCTTGTGTTTTCTTTTGATCCCTTGCCACAGACATATTTGTAGCGCACTGCTGCGTAGGTAAATGGATAACTCCGTTACACACTGCCCTCCATTGAGCTCTCATCACACCGCCGAGAGTCAAGTGAGGTTGTTCGATGCTGTAATTCCATTACGGCCCTGGGCCCTTAGCCAGAACTGTCCCCACTGTAATCATTCTGGCAACTTACAGCTCGGCATGGATGGCACTTCTCTAATCCTATGGTTAAAGACTTTGCTGTATAAATGGCAAAAGGCTTTGTCCCTTCCTTACTCCACGTGGATGGCACTGTGCTAATCCTATGCTTAAAAACTTTGCTAGAAAAACCGACATTTTGAGGTGAGCAGATTCAGAGTGTCGCTGGTGTTGCAGGGTGCTCTGTATAGGAGCTGCTCTCCACCTAAATTTGGGAACTACCCAGTGTTCTCTGCTTCCTGTTTTGCATAATTTATTCAGCACAGTAAGCCTGAAAGGGTGTTGTTTTGAGATATATATATATATATATATATATATATATATATATATATATATATATATATATATATATATATATATATATATATATATATATATTGTGTTTGTGTTTGTGTGTAGAGATATATATGTCCAGGAAAGTTCGTTGTGAGCAGCCGCTCACCCTCCTATCGACGTTAGTGCCAGCAGCGGTCACAACACCGCTAAATATATTTCCCACGAGGAAGCACAATCCGGGACCTACCAAATAACTTCCAGCGGCACACTAAAGGACAGGCACAATACAGATTTTATTGCGTGGGGGGCGTGGCTAGCCAGCCAGCATGGCAGACGCGAGTCTCTAACGCTCCGGCCGATATTCCCTAGTTATCCAACCAAATGATCCTGAAGTGGTGCCATCAGCGCTAAAAATACACGGAACTGGTGAGGCATCGAGGAGAGGCACCTGAGAAGCCTACTGAAGTGTGAATTCCTTGAGCGGGGTCGCAGCAGCAGCCCGAGGAAGATGTGAGGCCCAGGAAGAGCGGGCCTGCGAACAGGCGGCGGGGGACTGTGGCCGGCGCACGCGACTCCGCCCTCCGTGATGGCCACCGGGCGCGATTGCTGAGGTCAGTGAGCGCGCTCTGATCAATGACTGTCCTGACGAGGCGGGGACCTCCTGAGTCCGTGGACGGAGGACAGATCCCTGAAACCGGCTGACAGTCAGCGGAGATCCCCCGGGGGCAGCCACGTGTGACCAGCGGCGCCTGGGGACGAGCGCTGTCTTGTGGGGCTGAGGTGAGGAGTGCGACCTACAGGAGCCACGAACCAATAGCGGAGAACTGGTGCGAGGGGCGGAGGCCTGGGCTGGAGCTGTCCCTCGTGGTGGGCGAGGTGTCTCGACGCTAGAAGCGCAAAGCGGATCCCTGACAGGGCCTCGCCGCCTGAAGTGTGGAGCGTGATTGTGTGAAGCGCACGCTGCGGGAGCGCTTCTCGGTGACAGCCTACCACAGAGGAAGCTGTTGAGGCGGCGTAACGCCCTGAGAGTCTACGGATTTACACGAACCAGCGGCAGTTGAGGGTGTTCAGTGGCTACTAAGCGACGCAGGAGTCCTGGGACTGCACGGCAGCCACATACGAACCGGGCGAGCGCCATTTTACAGGATGCACCATTTTGTGGGGCTGAGACGAGGTGTGTGACCTGCGTGAGGCATGGAGTTGGGTTGGAGTTGTACCCTGTGAGCAGCGAGGTATCTCACCACCTGGCAGAATACGTTTCTGGTGAGGCCATCCTGCAAGGAGTGAGACTGTGTAGTGTGAGCCAGAAATGGTCGGAGGGAGCGATTACCCATGATCACCTCCCGCAGAGGAAGACACTGGGGTGACGCTGCGCCTTTGGGGACCACGAGGCAGCGCGGACCAGCAGCTGAGTGTGCAACTGAATGACCACTGTGCAAAATGGGTGGATCCTGGTGAAAAAAAGACGAGAGCCGGATCCAGGTGGGGGCTGCTGAGATCTCCTGTCGCAGCGGAGGTCGCCTGACTCACCTGACCGACTGAGGGACTACATCACTGGCCCAGGTCTGCAATCCATGAAGGGGCGGATAACTGCTGGGCACCTGACTGCTATTTGATTGCGGCCCAGATCAGTGGAACCTCCTGCTACACTGACCCTGAGCTGACGCAGGAGCCCCGGACCGGATAGGGCAGCAGCAGGTAGGCCAGACGAGCGCCACTTTGAAGGTCACGATTGCGGAAGGGACTTTGTCGCGGTGTGTGGCCAGAGCACAAGGTGGAGTCACAGGGATGCCTGCGGGACTCCCCTGTGGTGGAAGAAGATCAGGAGCGTCTCCCTGCCCTGACGTAGCGGAGTGGACACAGCAAAATGACCTGCTAACAACGCTGCCACCGCTCGACACACGCACTCCCCTGTTGCGGTGCACCCAGGGGCGCAAAGCCTGCCTGCCACGAGGTCTGCTCCTGAGCCGCGTCGTTACCCACAGAGAGGAGCGCCCATATAATGCAAACCTGGTCCAGCTCAAGTGGCCCAGTAGTGGTCCAGTAGTTTGGACGGACAACCTCGCAAAGTTCGCCCCAGACGTTGTGATGTTTGCAGTTCAATCATCGTTTTTGTTACAACAGACCGGTGCATTCCTGCCCGTCCCGTGCGCACCAAGACATACCCCACCACTGACTCCCCCGACGGCTACACACCCTAGTAATGACGCGGGTTAACATCACATGGAACATACGGGGTATGCACACACCCACGCGGCGCTATTCCATCTTTGCTTACCTTCAGAGACACTCAGTCGGAATCGAGCTATTGCAATAAACGTACATGACGCAGCCGGAACTGGACAGACTGCGTAGGCACTGGAGAGAGCAGGTGTATGGCACTGTATATTCAGCGCATGCGAGGGGCACGCTAGTCTGGGTGAGAGGAGGCATTCCGTTAGTTTGTGCAGAGGTGGCAACAGACCCCGAGAGCAGATGCACCTTAGTACATGGGACACTCAATGGACAATCCATACTGCTGGCCTCAATCTATGCCCCAAATGTGGACCAAGCATCATTCCTAACAAAGATGTCGCAGGCGCTGACCCCTTACGCTGGGTTCCCCTAGCTGCTGGGTGGGGATTTCAACTTGGTGCTTGATGTACACGTAGATAGGTCCTTCCCTCCTCTCCGTAAGACATCAGCTGTGTCAAATGCGCAGGCGCTTGCGGACTGGGTTTCCCACTGCGCACTGCTAGACATGTGGCGTGTCCTCCACCCCACTGAACGCATCTACTCTTATTATTCGGCAACGCATGACCTACATGTACGACTGGACAGAGTGGTGGGCTCCCAATCCCTGCTCCCACTGGTAGAGAAATCGGAGTACCTTGGAAGGACTCACTCCGATCATAATCCCCTGTGGCTTCAACTCAGTTGGGAAGCTGATCGACCCCACTATACCCACATGGCGGCTCCAACCGTCTGCGCTGGAGGACCCCGAATTTCGCTCGTCACTAGGGACGGCTATCCTCACATATTTTGATCTAAATGACGGTACAGCTAGCAAAGCGCTGGTGGAATGGGACGCCCTCAAAACAGCAGTTAGGGGTAACTGTTTAGGGGCCACGTGGTACGTACGGAAGCAGCTAGCAACCTTAATCACCCGTCTCGAATCCCAACTGCTGAAATATGAGCGCGAGGGGGAGGGAGGAGGCAGACACTCGGGCCACTTAGAAACTCTTCGGACACAGCTTGTGGCGCTCCTGGAGCGCTTGCGGTGCCATAATTATACAGCTCACACACATGCTGCAGCGGATAGAACGGGCCGCCTACTTGCCTGGCTACTAAAGCAAGAGAATAATCACGTCCCGATAGGAGCTATTCGCACACCGGAGGGAGCTCTTGTATACACACTACGCAAGATTTACAAGGTAATGGTAGACCACTACACACAACTGTACCAATTGAAGGTCCGCTGCTCAACTCAAGACCTGGAGAGATTTCTAGACCCTCTCCAGCTGCCCACGGCCTCAAGCCCACATCAAGAGACACTTCTTGGCCCCCTCACTCTGGAAGAGATCGGAGAGGCGATTGGGTCAATGGCGTCTGGGAAAATGCCGGGGCCAGACGGTCTACCTGCCGAGTACTACAAGGCTTACCGGGAGTCTTTGGTGCAGCCTCTACATACACTATACACTACCGCACTGGTGGAATGCACATTGCCCGCCTCGATGCGGGAGGCTTATCTGGTGTCTCTACTTAAACCAGACCTCAACCCTACAGCCCTGGGCTCTTATAGACCACTGGCGCTCCTTAACGTGGACTATAAGATACTTGCCAAAGTACTGGCAGATCGCTTGACGCCTGTGGTCCCCGAATTGGTCCCCGGTGACCAAAATGGATTTGTGCCCAAGCGGAGCACGTCACTAAACTTGCGCAGATTTTTCAGAGTGGCGTCTGACAGTAAGCAGGAGTGGCCCAGAGCGGGATGCTTAATACTGAACCTGGAAAAAGCATTTGATTGCGTGGAGTGGGGCTATCTGTCGGCAGTGTTGCAGCGGTATGAGCTAGGTCTGGGATTTCTGCAAATGGTTGACCTTTTATACAAGCATCCCACAGTCTGGGTGCGGTTGGGACCATACATATCCGATGCCATATCAATACGTAGAGGTACCAGCCAGGGTGCCCGTTATCACCGCTCCTGTTTACGATAGCAATCGAACCCCTGGCAGTGGCATTGTGGGCAGCACTATGAGAGGGAATACCACTAGGGGATGCAGTACACCAAGTGTCGCTATATGCAGATGACCTGCTGGTCTACATGAGAGACATAGACAACATACCTGCTCAGTTGGCTCGCACTCTGCACGCCTTTGCCACCGTCTCCGGACTTCGAGTGAATGCCAGCAAGTCCTGTATTTATGCATTTGGGGAGAGGAATCAAGCCCCGGGGTATACTCTTAATGGTACACGGGTACAGTGGAGGGCGGACACCTTCCGATACCTGGGAATTCAGATTTACCGTCAACCGACAGACCTCTGTGATGGAAATCTGGGGCGGGCGCTAACTGCCATCAAGTTGCAAATACGCTTTTGGAGCACACTGCCACTGACGGTCACTGGCAGGGTAGCTCTGTCCAATATGGTAATTCTCCCCAGGCTCCTGTACTACTTTGCCAACCTGCCTATATATGTTCCTGCGGCCTTCTTTGTCACGCTCACCAAGCTGCTAAGGGATTTTCTCTGGGGGAACAACCGGCACAGAATGGCGCTAACAAAACTCTACCTGCCCACCGACCGGGGGGGGGGGGTTGGCAGCGCCATGTTTTGAGCACTATTACTTGGCTGCCCAACTGCCGTGGATAACCTGTTGGCTGGCCGTTAAGGGTCGTGAAGACACTGCATCCACACTGCCCCCACGCTCCCTGGAACAAATTATTAGACTCTTCCACCCGGCCACCACAGCTGCAATGCCACAGCCGCTTCTCTTGGCAGTGGCGTACAAATGTAATCGCAGAAGCCTATATCTCACCAGAGCTCTGGTCCCCTATGCACCGGCCATACCATTGGAGGGCTCCCCTAGCGGGACCGGGGCACTCACATACCTTGTACTAAGGGACTGGCGAGATGCGGACGTACGGACTCTGGGAGATCTATACCGAGATGGCACACTTATAACATATGAGTCTCTGGTTGAAGACGAGGGATTGCCTCCGGGACAATTCCTAATGCATTGCTCATTGATTGCGACACTGGCTGATAAATGGGGGGGACATGTCTACTGAGCCACATCACCTCACCAAACAGTACTTTCACGTATGGGGCGGGGTAGGAATCCGGTCTGCTGGTTTTCGGCATCACTCCGAACACATGTAGCGGTCAGTCTGGATCCCCTCCACCGCAGATGGGAACTAGATCTGGGGAGGCAGCTGGAAGACAGAGAATGGGAAAGGGTATTGAAGAGTCCCGTACTCATACCCAGAAACATGAGATTTCGACAAATACAACTGTTCATTGTACACAGGGCATACCTCACACCCGATACGATTAATAGATACTTCCACCGCACAGACGTGCTATGTCCTAGATGTGCTGAGCCAGGGGCTGGGCTCGTACACGTTGTGGAGCTGCCACAGACTGCACACATACTGGCGCACAATTAGTGAGTTATTGCGCGACTGCACAGGCCGCGGCATACCCTTTGAATGGGCAGTTTACTTACTGCACCACTTTCGTAGAACCCCGGCCACGAAAGTGACGTCCCGATTCCTTGACCTAGTACTAATAGTCGCCAAGCGGCTGCTAACCAAGAGGTGGAAGGCGCAGGAACCACCGCACACGCGAGCGTGGAGACACTCGCTCTCCGCAAGGGCGGAGGGAATTGCCATCCGGAGGGAAGAAACATTGGGATTGCGGAGGGAACCAGTAGCAGCCCAGTGGGAGGCACTGTTTCAGGCGTTACAGGAGACTGAGGAGGTAGACCCCAGGGGACAGCCTGAGGAAGGAGAAGGCGAACTCGTGGCAGGCGCAGTGGGACCTGACTGTGGGCAACCGTAATGGTCATGTACACACATATGCTAATAGATACTGCAGGTGGACACAGCTAACACCAAGGAATGTGGGGCAACTGTCAGGTGGATGAAAGGTGATGAGTCGATGGGGAAACGGTGGGGTGATGGGGATGTTTATGCTTGCGCCGGTCAAAGTTGTGGTTGTTGGTTCTGATTGTTTATAAAACTCTACATCTGTTCAGAAGCCCGAACTGATTGATCTGAAAGGACTTTATATAATGCACTAGTGGAACCATGCTACTATTGAATTGTAACCTCTATCGTTGGGGAAATGAATGGAGTCACACTCGCTTCTGGACTACAGCCGCCGTATGGATACTTGAAATGCTTTAAATTCAAGTAACAGTAATATGTCACAAATGTTAGTAGGTGACCCAGTATATAGTTGGCTTTGGAAAAACAGCATATTGCCTTTCATGAATATGTAAACTTGAAAATCAATAAAAACAGATTAAAATATATATATATTATAAGATTTTATTGAGTCAAAAGTTTTTTTGACGCAATAAAATCTTTATTGTGCCTGTACTTTGGTGTGCCGCTGGAAGTTATTTGTGAAGTCCCGGATTGTGCACAGTGAATACGCTATAGCAAACATTGACAGTTTGCCAAAAATGTTGTGCACTGGCCTGCAGGGGCAGGTTACTTGCAGTGCATAAGTACTCTGAGTCACACAAGACCCTGTCACCGAGTAATCTGGTTTTTGCATAGGGGAATCGGGAGAGAGTGATCGGGTTTTTGCATGCAGGAATCGGGAGAGTGTAATCGGGTTTTTGCATGCAGGAATCGGGAGACTAGACTTTAAATCGGTTGTCTCCCGCCTGAATCAATTAGCATGTATGCTCTGTACCATCACGGTAATGGGTTGTGATCAGAAGAGACCGGTGCTGTACCATCTCTTCCTCCGTTTTGCTGGCTTCTCAGAAATCAGGCTAAGAATCTCAGAAATGGCACGTTGCACATGAAGCACCATTCTTTACCCTGTGATCTGAGGTGAGACCTTTGCTTCACTGTTCTAGGGTGCAAACATTTTTCCCGTATTGTCACATATAGGCTATAGTTACTGACATGGCTTCTATCTTATTTGTCTTTGAACCTCTTTTGTACTCTGAGAAGCGCTAAACGGCAGTCCGCTCCCAAAAAGAAATGGGCAACGAGTCCCATAAAGACATTTTGAGCTTCACTTCTTTAATCCCCTCTCCAGGACTGTTACCAAGCGCAGCTGGTTCCACGGCTTGCTCCGTGTAAGTAGCTGCTTATTGCGTAACCAGCACGAGTCTCCACATTGCGCCCTTGCACGCAAAGGAAGTCAGAGAGGATGGGACATTTGACTCTTCCCACCCCTAAGAAAAAATATCCGGTAAAAAACACGGAGCTAAAAAAACGTTTAGGATTCATTTCCGTATGTTGCTATACACGTGGATGCACAGTCCCGGAAACTGGGTAGGGATCTGACCGTGCAGGGCCAAAGGTGAGCGCACCTGGTCTGTTTGTGCACCCTCTAAACTTGGACTGTGCTGTGCGACGTCTGTTGAGAGATGTGGCGGCACAGCCAGAGCTGGCGCATTTGGACTTGGTAAACGGGTTCGATTCGGCTCCACGTCCTCGTATTCTGGCAAAACCGCTTCATCGCCCCATGCCTTAAAGCGCGACGTTGTGTAATGCAATTGCTAATGTCAAACCGCTCTAGTACCTTCGGATCGAGTTGCGCCAAATAATAAAAACGGCACCCAAAACAAAACTTTGGTAGCAGTATAGGTTGCTCGGCTCGGACTAGCGTGAGGTGTCGGCGCACCCGCTGAACTCGATCTGCGCAGTGGATGTTGACCTAAGGTGACCGCACTGGTGGCCTCGCCCTAACTGGAGTTTGGTGTCGTTGCGACTCCTGAGCTCGGCCTGCACATTCCGAGCGCCATAGCCATGGGCGCCCAGCCCTTCCTGCCCCCGGCGTGGCCCTGACAGGAGCGGCGTGCGTGCCTGCGCAGCCTCTCGGTTCCCGCCTCTGAAGGCCACGCGCTGCGGACTCTGACGTCGCAGGCTCGGCGCCGCGGTCTTTCCGATCTGCGCTCTTCGCTCTTGGCAGGGGATGCTTTTCTCCCAGTCAGTGACGTGCGAGGAATGTCCTGCAATTGAAGTCAACAAGGGTGTGGCGCTTCTTCGCCTCTTCATTTCTTTGCATTCACCGACAACCTACAAATACGCGCATCCCCAGTTTAGCCATATTAAAGCGAGTGCAACACAACTGCATATATTGCAACTGAATTAATATCTTGACATTTATATATTTTTTGACTAGCCACAATGAAGAACAGGAGAGCTTGTTTGCCCTCACTGAACTGGAAGAATCATAAACTGCTTTAGCACCTAATTATCAGTCTTCAGAATGTGCTGATGAAGTACCTAAGACCATGGAACCATTACGTGGCACTGTGGGTCAGGCTTGTCCAACTTGGTTCAAGAGGGCGTTAAACCAAGTCCACGAGCGCAACATCTTCCAATGTAGAGGTAAAGCTTTTAATAGAAATGGGCGCCACCACCTTTTCTTATCTGTCCGTTTCTTTGCCTTTTTAACGCTGTAGGCTTCTGTTCCCAGCCCTGTTTTTGCCCATACACAAAATATAGTTGACATGACTTGCCCTTTATAACAAGGCTGGCTGTCATCATTAAAATAATTTCTTGCCACAAGTATGAGGCTTAAAAATTACAGATCTAGTGAAGAGGATAGCATCAACATTCATCACTATGCTCCTGATACCCAGCTGTAAATCGGGGACCGTTCCCCTGGAATGGTGCATGTCCTGAAAACTTACTTGAAAAACAAGTTACCTAAATGAGGTAATTGTCTTTAAAAAGTCCTCTCTTCACTAATGGCTTCTATTGTTACATGTAAAGCGTGCAGCGCTATATGCTGTTATAAACAACATGTTATGTTATATACACTTGTACCGCGCTCGGATACTCCGAAGAGTGTCCCGGCGCGAGCCTGGCGAGGATCCAACACAACGGCAGATAAGAGAACTAAAACAGAAAAGTTTTCAGCTTTTTTTTAAAAATCAAAGGGTCCTTAATGCCCCTCAAAGTCCATGGCAAAGCATTCCACGCCTGCGCCGCCAGCCGGGCAAAAGGAACTTCCACCCAGACTTAGGCGCTTGAATCGAGGAGTCTCTACCAAAAGTTGAGAAGATGAACGCAGCTGTCTTACCGGGGTATAAAAAGCCAACCTATTCTGTAAATAGATAGGACCCAACCCATAAAGGGCTTTATGAGCAATGGATACAATTTTAAATTCTACCGGGCCTTCACCGGGAGCCAATGCAGAGATCGCAAGTGAAAATGCACACTGCACCTGCTGGAAAGACCCAGCAGGAGTCGGGCGGCTGAGTTTTGAATCACCTGCAATTTATCCAACAGGTAACCCGGAATGCCAGCGTACAATGCATTAGCATAATCAAGGCGCGAGAGAATTAAAGCACGAACCACAGTCTCCTTCGCAGCCTTGGGCAGAAGAGGAAGAAACTTCCTCAAAGACCTAAGAATGCTAAAGCAAGAGACCGCTAACTTCTTAACCTGCGAAGAGAAGATCAGGTTCTCACTGAACCAGACCCCAAGATTCTTGACGGAATCACCCTTAAAATTAGGAAGGGGAGACCCAGGGGGCCTTAACTTCTCTCAGAAGTAGTCCGGAAATGCACCATACAAGAGGATCTCCGATTTCTCCTCATTGCATTTAAGCTTTGCCTGAGCGACCCACAGAAAAACCGAGGATAAGCAGTGTTGGGCAGGGAGAACCGAGTCCTCGTATCGTCCCCAGGAAAACAGCAGTTGGGTGTCATCAGCATAGGCCATCACCTTCGCCCCTAAAGGTTCCGCAAGATAAACAAGCGGAATAACATAGTTGTTAAAGAGGAGGGGGCTAAGGGATGACCCCTGTGGAACACCCGTGGCCACTGTTTGTGAAGCAGAAGCACACGGAGGAAGCCAAACCTGCTGAGAGCGGCCCTCCAAAAAAGACCTGATCCAACCCCAACATAAGTTAAATACATATTTTTGTTTCCAACACAGTACCTGCGCCACCTTCGGTACTTGACCAAAAATCGTGAGGCTTTGGGAAAATGCATCTCAGTGCCTTAAGTTTTGGATCTGTGTACTGTGGTAATGTGTGCAACATAAACCACCAAAAACACATTCTAAAGCATATTGTCCCAATCTAGAACGGAGTGTTCATGTCTCATCCAGCGCTCCCCCCGCCCCAGAACATACGGTATTTCAAGCATGCTTGGGCTACAGCTGCTGAAATAAAAATAGAGGGCACAAGTCCTAAAAAAAGAAGTGGGGGGACTCTCCAAGTTAGGTAGTATCACAGGATGTGACATCACGGTGCGTGACATCACGGTGCGTGACATCACGGTGCGTGACATCACAGGAAGTGACACCACAGGAAGTGACACCACAAGATAGGGAAATATGAAATTAATTTGAGCAATGGGTATGTTAGTCTGTTAGTTGGATTGAAAAGGAACACTGGGGGGATAGAAAAGGGAAAGGTCTAGGAAGTTTTGTTTGGGATTTCATAGCAGTAGGAGGGAGTTAGACGTTACCAAGGCACCTGTTTGGAAGCCCTTCTGTCATTTTAAACAGCTGAACCTGCAGCATTTCAAGAGCAAGGCCACACTTGCTGGGTGTCACCTGTAAAAACACGCACTACACATTGCGCACACACACACACACACTATCTACATAACCTACCTATGTGGCACATGCAAGGCTGTGGAAATACCTTTACATTCACTGTAGCTGCTCTTGCAAGAATATGATATGGTATATTAGATTTTATGGAAAGTTATTAATTCCAGCCACTGCCATACAGTTTTCAAAGCCATGTTCATTGAGAGGCAACCACACACATTTATTTTTGTGGGAGCTACCACCATTTAGCAACTGCACTACAAATCTAACAACGTGGACCAGGGAAGCATGTACATGCCAGGCTTCCTGGCATCAACACCAAACATGAAATCAGTCTATGGGGCTTCTCGGTAAAACAGGCAGGCTGAGTTGTCAGTAGTGCTTTTCCGCTTCACGCACCGATGCTGCCCTCTTCACTTTGTAAAATGGAAGGGACTCAGGTATGTGTACAGAAAGGAGCACAGAACATCACAACATGCACGCGCCCCTCATGGAAAATTCAGGATAGGCCTGCGTTATCTGAGTCTTTCATTCTGACACCAGCAGAATTTAACTCTAGATAGAATATAAACACCACACTCGCCATCCATTGCTTCATAGCAGTCAACCTGCAGCAGCTGCCCTAGAGGTGGCCGGCAGGCCCTATTCTGCTGAGGGGGAGCGCAGGGACCCAGCCCCCGCTCGCATCCTTACCTGGCACCAGAGGCGCAAGTAGAGCCATATATCGGGGTCTTTTAAAGACCTGTGAAGTACTCGGGTGTGGCTGCAATTAGACTGACGCCAGACCAGCCAGTCTAAAGCTGCTCAAACACAGTCTTTGTGTGTGCCTGGGAAGCTTTCTCAGCCCAGGCTGACACACACGACGCGGGATCTGAAGCCCTTTGAGCCCTATGAGCTCTTCTGGTGCACCATCTCCGTGCATAATACAGGGCGCGGCCACCAAAAGACAAGAGGGATCGGGTTGGCAGCAGTGGAACAATAAATGACGGCAGAAGGGGGGAGAGGGAGCGAAGCGTGCACTCCCCTGCAACCAGCAGCAGCAGCCCGGCAAGGATGCAAGGCGATTGCGGCAGGTTAAAAATGCAAGACAAGAGCTGTGATCGGTAGCACAGAGAGATGGGTGGGCAATTCAATTTATGCCTTCTAAGAAAGTTAAGTGCAGGGGCGTGGTGACTGGCAGACCCAGAAATTCCGGATTCAGCCGCGATCACCTGGAAAAGCTTGGTTGGTCGAGTATCCAGCTTTTGATGAGCGTCCACCCTGTAAAATAAGTGGGGGACGCTGTCCACCCTGGTGGTGCCCCGACTCCTGCCCTGGAAGCACTTGTCTTCACCTTGCTGATGAGTTAGCACTTTATACAACACCTTAAATAATCTGCATAGGAAGCCTTCAGTTACTCGCACAAAAACTCAGTAGCAGTAATGTGTTTCCTTATACCTCCCTTGCACAATTGTAAACTTTTACAACTACATTATCTTAGAGTAGTGATAACAGAGACTCTAGGTGTAGAAGATGTGGAAGTCCGGATGCTGACCATCTCCATATGTTTGCTACCTACTCGGCCCTGCCCCTTTTATGGCTACTGGTGGGTAGAAGAGACTCCAGCGGATCCAGAATGCCTCAGCAAGACTCATCCTCGACATCCCCCGACACAACCACATCTCCGGACACCTGAGAGACCTGCACTGGCTCCCGGTCAACAAGAGAATCACCTTCCGTCTCCTCACCCACGCACACAAAGCCCTGCACAACCAAGGCCCAAGATACCTCAACAGCCGCCTCAACTTCTACACTCCCACACGCCAGCTTCGATCGACCAGCCACGCCCTTGCCGCCGTCCCCCGCATCCGAAGAGCCACCACAGGAAGAAGGTCCTTCTCCTACCTGGCCGCCAAGACTTGGAACTCCCTCCCGACCCATCTCCGCCTGACCCAAGACCACCTCGCCTTCAGGAAGCAGCTCAAGACCTGGCTGTTCGAGCAGTAGCGGACCCCCCTCCTTCCCCAAGCGCCTTGAGACCCTCCGGGTGAGTAGTGCGCTATATAAATGCATTGATTGATTGATAGAACGCTTGCAAGTATTTTTAGTCTGGAGATGGAGGTAAGCCCAAAGCTGATGATATTTGGAGTATCGGGCGACACTGTAGAGTGGGGGCTGGCTTCTGCCAGCTCCAGGAAATGCAACTTTTTTTTTTTTTTTTTTGCTCCTCTTGGCAAGAAGAAAGATTCATAGGAGGTGGTCTCACCCAGAGCCTCCTAATTGGTCCGATTGGTGGTGCTCAGTAGTATGTTTTTGCATTGAAAATAAAATAGTGACCAGGGGACACTCCTGCAGCCAGCATACAGGAGACCCTATAGGTGGACTGTTGGATTCCGGCAAGGTTCTGTGATTAAACCTCTATGGCTGGAGTTATGTTTCGAGACTACTGGCCTTTGATTGTATCTTGGCGAGCATCAGTGGTGTTTGCCTGTCCGCAAGCTATAGGAGGTTGTATGAGGACTCTTTAAACAAAACAAAAAAGAAAAAAGCTCCTTCTCAACACAAGTTTTTCAATGCAAAGGCAACATTTTCACTTGCAAGCTTTGTCGTCGCTTAATTTCAGTATTGTCACTCGTTAGCGTGGTTTGCAGTGTCAGTAAGTGTGCACAGGCTGCAGTTTAGTTAAAAGACCAGAAAAAACCTGGCTCCCGCCATCTGTTTATGGTTTCATCCCTGGAATGTTTGAGCCCTAATAAATCACTCATTCTGTCCAGACGGCTCTTTTTTGGGAAGATTTGTGCTATTAAAATGAAGTGCAACTAGGCATGTTACATAAAACCGGTGGGGGCTTTTAAGCATCTTCTGTTTCACATTTCCACGCGGGGTTGTTTTCTATTTCCCTGCGGTGGTAGTCCCAGAACCGTTTTCCTAATTAGGCGTGGCTAAGGCATGCATGCAACACTAGTTGAAAGAAGCTTCTGGGCTGGCCCCTTTTGTTAAAGTAAAAGCAAAATATTTTCGCGCATTTTAAAGAGAGGTTAACACAAAGCCTTTCCTGCGGTGTTATCTTTCCAATGCTGTGCGCAGACCTTTCTTTTCCTTGCCGTTGCTGAAGAATGATAGCCGGAAGTGTGCATGAACTTGGACGGAAGGGTCAGTGTACACAGGGAGCCAGGCTAGGCAATGGGGGCAGCAGCTGTGTGTGTTTTTTTCCCCTCTTCAGCCTCCTATAATGGCTAGCTATCTGTCGTCTTGGTTGCTATAATATTTACATTAGCAGCAGTATCCGCGCTTCCCCAAACACACAGGCCCGAGCTCAAACACGGTAGCATGTGCGTTTCGTCAGAGATTTACTTTTTTTTTTTTCTGTCCAGAAACTTGGTAAAAGCAAGCGCAGAAGGAAATCCTATGCCTGGTAGAAAACTGCTTGTAGATTTGCACGAGAAAAGATTAAAAGAATGTGGAATTTTGCATTTGTACAGTTAACTTTTTTTTTTTTTTTTGTACACCAAAAAATTTCCCCATGTAGAGAAATTGTCCTGCTATTCAAGGTGTGCATCATAGAAAGAGCAACACTGGAATCAAATCAATACACGATGCAACACCCAGGGGTGTGCTAGATGTGAGTCATTGATGCGTGACTTCAAAAACCACCTTTAGGGGAACTCAAAATGTGCCGACCCTTGCTGAGTTTCTGGAGCCTTCTTCAGGGTCACCTCAGAATCTAGTAGCCAGTTCATCTTTTGGTTTGAAATGCGCCTTTGACATTCTGTAACAGGGCTGCATATAGAATGCTGTGGGAGTGTGCGTGGGCTGCTGCAAGATACCAGATAAGTCCCTTCCAAAACATTCCTGGACACTTTCGGGTATATGTATCAAGGTGTGTTATATGCTGCATTAGTGTGCCGTTGGGAGAAGGATTTTGACTATCAATGGTTAGTCTGTGTCACTATGGCAAATATATTAACAAAGCCACTGTACCTCGGCACTCTCCAATATTTATATTACCATTCTTAATAGTGTAACACATTTACATTTCAAACACAATATGACTGCTCACAGCAAACCAGTCCAATCAGTAAACTTCTGCAAAATCCTATTTATTATCATATGACAAGGTTTCATTAAAATTGTAGAAACTCAATATTCAAAATGCAATCCAATACAAGAACATATATTGTTTTGCAAAGATGTTGATATTGTTAGCTGATCCCCGGAGGTCAAATTCAAAAAGCCTTCCTGTTGGCAACGATGAAAACAGCCGACACGTATTTCGGTACTATTGTAACTTCTTCAAGGCTTATACAAAAAAATGTAGATTCAAAAGATTTGGGTTGTCCAATGTGCAAATATCTCGCTATTTAGGCAACAAAACATAGAGAGGATGCACCTAGGGTGAGAGGACAGAAGCTGAATACATCCTTCCAATACTGAATTTTCTGTATAGGGGATACTTCCAGAGAGCATGCATCTACCTCGGGAGGATAAATACTAGATACATCCTTCCGTAATACATCTTCCCCTTCTGGGGGTGTCTTCCCAAACTGACCAGAGACTGACCGTCTAAATGGTCTCCCAGTTTTGATTCCTAAATAGAGAGGTATTTGCACAAAATCAAGACTGATATGCATATAGCTGTGTTGGAACTGGGGTGGCAAAGTGAGCTAAAGAACGATGATGGATTCAACCCAGATCTGTGACTGGGGGTGAGTGTTTGCAATGTTCAGCACTCCGTCCATCATCTCCTTGTGTTTGCTTTGTTCACCCTAAGTTGGCAGGGTATGCCCAGACGTGGGTCCCTTGCTCACTTTGCCACTGGATTCAAGCTAGCCTGGCTGATGAGGGCTGTTAGCCCGAAACCGGTCCCAGGATGCTTGTTTCCGGTCCAGGGAAGACCTGGCATGACAGTTTGGTCTGGATTGTTCCCATGAGGCACAGGTTCAAGACTGATTTGCATATAGCTGTGTCGCAACTGGGGTGGCAAAGTGAGCTAAAGAACGATGATGAATTCAACCCAGATCTGTGACTGGGGGTAAGTGTTTGCAATGTTCAGCACTCCGTCCATCATCTCCTTGTGTTTACACATGGCTGTGTGCCATGTCGATTCTTCGGTTTTCTCTGCCCCATGACACGCAGTTTGCATAGTCTTAGTGAGGGGTCTCTGGGGTGGCACGATTTGTGTCCTCCAGCCCTAGTGGATCCTCTTCTGTCCCAATGCTCTAGATACCAGGGGTACTGTTTACTAAGGACTTACAGGGGCTTCTGAAGTTGTGCCAATCTTGGTACAGTTTTAGGAAAGATCTGGCACTGGGAACCTGGTTAGCAGGGACCCAGTGCACTTTCATTTCGAAATCACATCATGCACCAGGCAAAAAGTGGGGGCTACCCATGTCAAAAGACAGGTGCTCAGTGCGTGAAAATTCAGATTTTGACTACAGTTGATCAGACACTACCAAGTTTTACAACATTCTGATAAATTATTATTTTTATTAATTTGATTGCATCAGAAAAGCAAAATATTTAAAAAGACAGCACTGAGATTGTGTCGACGTTTAGACCATATGGAATTAAGCTGCGGGTCGTGTCAGGACAAGGCCATGTGTTCAGTCATCTCTGGCGGAGAAAAACGTCCTTTTCACAAAGCTTTCGTAAATTCATTCAACGACATCCAAGTCTTGTATCAGCTCACACATTCAGAGCTGCAGGATGTATTCAGGGGCCACCCATCACTGTGATACAGTGTATCATGCTTTTGCTTCTTGAGATGCGTAGGAAGATATCTTCATCAGGACAGATAGGACAGATGGGCAATAATCAACAGGACCATTGTTCGTGTTTTACTTTGTGTAACATACTACAGTATCCATGACTCTGTTGGTCGGGGCGGGTAGGCTATAGACATGTTTGACAGATGAGACCAGTAGGCCTCTCTCCTTCATGATACAGATAAAAATGCATGTGCTTCTGAACAAAAATAAACTGGCACCAGCCATCATTCACCTCATGGCCTTCTGAGAGGGACAGTAGCCACCCTGAGTATCGATGGAGTTACACTTTGGGTGCACCTCCTGCATGGGAGAGCAGAATAGCTCAGGAGAGCCTGTGCATGTTAGTACATTACAAGTTTACAATATTCTTTGAGGATGTCATTCCACTTTAACCCTTCAAACGTGATGTCTCTTCTTTCTATTCCACAATGTAGAAAATGCATGTTTAGCAATAGACTGCATAAGCCATATTACTATAAGAACCCATTTCTGTGTTTTTTTCTGGATGGGGTGTGCTATCATCACAATGTATTGGCGGGAGTTCGTTCATTAAGTAAACCTAGACTCAGGACATTGGTGGAGGTCTGAGTGAGCTCGGGTTTTTGTTGCCTGTCACTGAGAAAGCGCAGGCTGCAACAAAGAAGTGAGGGTTTGGTGTTACAATGCAGAAGTGGAATCGCCAGATGAGGAACAGATAGTTTTCATTCACAGAACTGGGGATTTCCACTTGTGCAATGTCTGCAGGAACCAAGGCTGCGGTTGGGTGCATGTCCGCTCTTCGCGTTTTGTGTCACACTAGGTGAGTTTGTGCGTACATAGACTGTTTACACCGCAACAGCGCCAATATTCTGCAGTGAACTCAAATTTGGAGTGAAGAATGGAAAATGTATCATTTCTAGAAATAATACTTTCAATTGTGTTGACCACTTTGGAGCCGTTAGCATAACTACAGACATGGCGATGGAGCTATATGTTTCAGGTACAATGGGGACCCCACATGCCTGATGCATTTAGTACATTGAGGCCTTGTTTGCCGAAGACCTGCTTAAAGAGCCGAGTTTCAAGCGTTTTTCTCAATTCTAGGTCACTTGTTTGTGGCCATAGGCTCTGGTCTAGTGTGTGTGATAGTTGGAGGTCCATTGATCCTCCACATTGTGTGGACATTTTGTGTTTTGCGTTGTGGATTATTCAAGAGTGTCTTAAATTTGAGGTGCTGGATGGTGTGCAAGGAGATGCTAGTTTTAGCAAGTTTTTGGAACCTTTCAGTGCGCAGGTCTTTGAACCTAGACCTGTGTTTAATAGGTAAACTGGGAGTCATTTTATTGGCCAGTATGAGGAAGCCTTGTACATTTAGAATTGAGTGAGCTGTAATTTGTTGCCCGGGCTTCAGATTCTCCCGTAATTTATTACGCACCTGTGAAAGCATTACAGTGGTTGCTGGTGGGATCATTGTTATCCATTGTAACATCCCCTTCAATGGACCAAATATCCACATTCCCACATGTCAAATGTATTTTAAGTCATTTTCTAAGAATTGTATTGTATTGTATGTATGTAGCGCTTACTACCCCCTGACGAGGCGTCAAAGGGCTTTTTCAGTGAGTAGCACGCTACTCCGGAACCCATAAAGGATTAGTGTTGAATAAGTATAGTGAAATATGAAAGCAATTTGAGTGGTGTCTAGGTTAGTCAGTTATTTGGATTCAGAAGGATAGCGGAAGGATAAAAGAGGGAAAAAAGGTTTTTATTTATATAGCGCTTGTTACCCCTGATGAAGTGTTGAAGTGCTTTTTTGGAGAGAAGCACGCTACTCTGGAAAACCATAAAGGATTAGTGGTGAATTAGTATAGTAAAATATTAAAGTAATTTGAGTGGTGGATATGTTATTCAGTTATTTGGATAGAGAAGGGTAGTGGCGGGATAGAAGAGGGAAAGAGGTTTGCATTTATATAGCGCTTGCTACCCCTGATGGGGTGTTGAAGCGCTTTTTTGGCGAGTAGCATGCTACTCTCGAACCCATAAGGATTATTGTTGAAATAGTATAGTGAAATATGAAAGTAATTTGAGTGGTGGAAATGTTAGTCAGTTATTTGGATTGAGAAGGGTTGGGGAGGGATAGTAGAGGGCAAAAGGTTTGCATTTATATAGCGCTTGTTACCCCTGATGGGGTGTTGAAGGGCTTTTTTGGTGAGTAGCACACTATTCTGGAACCCATAAAGGATTAGTGTTGAAAATTAGTATAGTGAAATATGAAATTTGAGAAGTGGAAAATGTAGTCTGTTATTTTGATTGTTGCAAGGAGGGGTAGACTAGGCGAGAGTCTAGAAAGGGTTATTTTGGCAATCATAGTTGTGGTTTGGGATTTGGAATAAATGAAAGAGTGGATGTAGAGGATATATTGGTAGAGGTATAGGGTGAGAAATAGGGTCGTGCATTGGATATGCTGAATTAGAAGAAAGTGATAAATATATAGATCCAGAAGTGCATGGAAAGTATATAGATGCATAAATGAGGTACGGTGTATGTAGATCAAAGATATTGATAGAGGTATAGGATGACAAATAGGGTAGTGCATTGAATATGGTTATATATATATATATATATATATATATATATATATATATATATATATATATACACACACAAGTACATGGAAGGTATTTAGATGCATAAAAGAAGTAAGTATATGTAGATCAAAGATGCGTTAGATAAACTGGTTTTCAAGTGTTGTACTTAAGAATTATTTTTTTACTAACAATTATTCTACATGTTTATACAAAGCAAAACACAAACATAAGTACATATCTATAGTACAAAGAAAATGCTTATATACAGAGGGATAGGCTGTAAATTTCTGTGTGCGTATGGTGCTCATGTGAGGAAGAGCCAATTCTTGAGTAGTTTTCTGAAGATAAGGTGGTTGTTCGTGGATCTTATGTTAGGAGTAAAGAGTTCCACAGTTTGGCTGCTTGAACAGAGAAAGATGTGCCACCCATGTTTTTTTTTTCTTGTATCTTGGTAATTTGAGGCGAGGTGCCACTCTAGAGCGGAGGTTCCTTTGTTGAATGTGTTTGGTGCTTTTATTCCTGATGAAGAGCAGGACCATTCCATGTATCGCTTTGTGGGTGATACAAAGCAGCTTGAATGTGGATCTTCTGGCAACTGGTAGCCAATGCAGGGCTTTCAAGGCAGGTGGGATGTGGTTTTGCGGTTTGATATGCAAGAGTAGTCTGGCAGCTGAGTAATTAATCCGTTGTAGTCTTTTCATGATCGTTGAAGGTGATCCGTGGTAGAGGATATTGGCGTAATGGAGTCTGGATAGAACAAGGGAGATGGTAGCTTGGACCTTGTGTGGAAATCCCAAATTGGGGGAAGATTTGTCACTGAGTTTTTATTGTGACAAAGCTTGATCTTGCTAGTCTGTCCACTTGGGTAATCAATCAATCAATCAATCAATGAAAACTTTATTCGGATCATTACAATCCATAAAAGTACAGAAAAAAGACAAAACATTTATAAAATCATGCAATTTGACACTAAAATACTGTTTTGCACATGAGGAGTAAACCATATTACTTTAGGACATTGTTAACCGGGCACGAACCACAGTTTTTAGGAAAGAGCTCACGCGAAAGACAAGTTCATCGTCATCCAGGGACAAAATCATTGAAAATGCAAGTTCCAGGCTAAGTGGTTTTAGTTTTGGGTATTCATCGATAGCTTGGAGTCGATGGTCATTTCAAGGTTTCTTGCTTCCTTCAATACTTTAGGTGGTGATCCCAGTTCATCAGGCCAGGCGGCAAGTGGGCCATAATGTTTCCAATCGCCACACGTGAATATTTCAGTTTTGGAAGCATTCAATTTGAGATGGCTCCAAGTCATCCACTGATCCACAGCTCTGAGACAACTGAAAATTAGAGAATTTCCAATGTCTTTGGAGCATTCCAGTTGAAGCAGTATTTGTGTGTCATCTTCATAGTTATAGCATGTGAGGTGAAATTGATTGATCAGTACCGGTAATGACTTCATGTAGATGTTGAAAAGCATGGGCGAGATGATAGAGCCTTGAGGGACACCTGCTTTTGTGGAGTATGGTTTGGACGAGAAAGGTGGGGTATGGATGACATTAGTTCTGTTTTAGAGGTAGGACGCAATCCAGTCTAGAGCAGTCCCCTCTATGCCGGCTTCATAGAGTCTTTGATTCAGAGTGTCATGGTCAACTGTGTCAAAGGCAGCCGAGAGGTCCAAGAGGAGTAGCACAGCAACCCCGTTGCGGTCAACTGTGTTTTTCAGGTCATCCCAGATGGCAAGGACGGAATCCTGTTTGGAAGACTGAAAGTATGGCATTCTCTTCAATCGGCGAACGCTGCTCTTTCTATCAGTTTACCCAGGAAAGGTCCAATTGTAATGGATCTGTAGTTGTCTGGGTTCAGCTGGTCCAAGTTTGTTTTCTTCAGTAAAGGGCGTATGTATGACGTTTTGAGTTCTTCTGGAAATATTCCGGTAGTTATGGAATTGTTGATGATTTTTCTTGCTGGGGTGGCAGCAGAGGTTGTTAAAAGAATTAGTAACAATAAACAAAATGTACTAGGTTAACACTGTAGCTAGAGTTGCATTCTGGCTCATGTACAGTCTCCAATTCTCAGTCATGATTTTCCTTTTATCATCTGCTGAAAGGGGAAACAACCTTTACAACGCAGTCATTACATTGCACTACCTTTACATAGCAGTAATTACATCGCAACATCCTTTACGTCGCATGTCATTACAACGCATGCCACTACAACACAGGCATTACATCGCAAGTCATTACAACGCATACCATTACAACGCATAGTACCCTTACACTATCCAACACTACCCTACTGTTGCACTCACTGGAGTGAGAATAGTAATTATTACCCCTATACTATCAAACACTTACCTTAAATGCGATGTAATGGTATGCCTTGTAATGGTATGCGTTGTAAAGGTATAATGCGATGTAATGGAATGCGTTGTAAAGGTAGTTCCTGAAAATGCGATGTAATGGCATGCAATGTAAAAGAATGCGCGGTAAAGGATGTTACAATGTAAAAACTGCGTTGTAAAGGCATGCGTGGTAACGTCATACATTCGCTGAAAGTCCATTTATAGCATCTGCTACAAGTTGATGTGCCTTCCTCCATGAAAACAAGGCTACTTTGATTCCCAAAAGCATTTTTATTGGTCTTGTTGACTAGCATTTTAAGACAATGTTATAAACTCCTCATATTTTATAAGAGTGGCTAATAATAAACACAGATGTGAGAACATGCCAGTGAATGAGTAACGCAAGCATCCCAAGCAATACAGACTGAAGTCTATAAAGCAGTAGTGAGGGATGGTAGCTGTGAAACGCTGTTCTTGTTCTGGTAGAGATTCAGTCACTCTCCCTATGCATCTATGTGTGTATGCATGTATGTATGTATGCATTGTAGTTGTACAGTGCAAACCAACAACAAAGCACAGCTCTGTACACAATAGCTGATTTAACAGTGCGTAGTGCATTTAAAGAGGGGCATCAAGAGTGTGGACTTACAGTGGCGAGGGAAGAAATCTTGAGTGAGGGTTACAGGAAGGGTCGAGCAACACAAATTTTGTTTGTAGGTCCGAATCCCCCAGAACAATTAAATATAGTCTCAGTAGCCACTTATTTGGGTATAAAAATTACATCACCAGTTGCCGTTATTCCAGAACTTAACTTTACACCTATGCTCAAAAAGTGAAGTCATCTTTAGAACGCATTGATCATTTTCACTTATCGTTATTCGGCAGATCTAGCGTTCTAAAAATGATGATTTTACCCAAATTCTTATATATGTTTAGAACAATCCCACTAGCGTTCCCCCTGACTTTTTTTCAACAGCTGGAAAGAATGTCTGCAAGATTTCTTTGGGGGTATAGAGGTCACCGCAGGTCATAGAAAAAAATGATCCTTCCTAAATTAGGAGGAGGCTGGGGAATCCCTCATTTTCTTTTTTACTATCTGGCTGCAGTGTTACAGTTTATTTCACCTTTGATAATTGGGCCTAGATTACGCATTCCAGCTAGCCACACACCATCTATCTACGAATTTGCAATGGGTACAGAGTGTCACGGAAGTTTTTTGAGAATTATAGAGCCTAGTTATTTAAAAAAAACTAAGTTCAAGTTTTTGAGTGCTGCGTTCGGTGCTTGGCGGCTAATTAAAAGGCAGATGGGTATTGACAATCTTGGTGTATACCCCATTCAAATCATCCAATATCTTTCCAGTAACTTTTCAGGATGCAGTAATGACTCGGTGGCGTAACTTAGGTATTAACTGTATAGGTGATCTTTGGCAGGATGGCCAGTTAATCCCCTTCTCACTGTTAGAGAGCAAATACAACTTAACCCGCAATGATTATTTTAAATATGTGCAGATACATAGCTTTTTTAATACTCTTCGTCCGCAAGCTCGATCACGGCTGACGAGGATTCCTCTTATAGACAGTCTTTTCATCAAAAAAAAGATCGGCACATATTATAATTTACTTTTGGCTTCACTTCCTGATGATATTTTGCTATGTCAAAATAAATGGAATGAAAAATTCGGGATAACTAATACTAAAATTCAAGAATCAATAGTTTTGGCCAACACTATACTAATAACAGGGAGAGCACGTACACAGCACTATATGGCTTTATTCGATTTATACTACTCACCCGCTAAAATTAGTAAATGGACAACTACTGTAGGTACATTATGTAACAGATGCGGACTCTATGCAGCAGATGCTCTTCACATGTTTTTTGCATGCCCTCGTTTGTCTTTTGTATTGTCTGAAATCCAAACTTTTCTAAAAATACTGATGGGTCAGACAATTACTTTGTCAGGAGAATTAGTACTAATAGGTGTCTCATCACTCGATTTATCTGTAGGTCAGACAAATTTTATTTTCATTTCTATGTCTACTTGGAGGGCATGCATTACTCAAGCCTGGCTGAGTCCAGACCCTCCCTCTTTTCCCACTTGGAGAGCATGTTTACTAGCTAAGTATAATTTGGAAAAGGCTATATATAGGGTTAAAGGCAGGAAAAGGAGAAGGTTGGGTGTACAACTTTGGAGCCCTTTAGAGAATTGGATTAATGAGACTATGAATTAAGATGTTCTCCTTTTTTATGTATCTGGACGTCCTTCATATTTCTCTTTTCTTTTTTTTATTTATTTATTTATTTATTTATTTATTTATTTATTTATTTTTCTCACTATTAAGTATATCATGTGTACTGCATTTTTGTTTTACTTTCTATATTTGTTGTACCTTGCTTGCATTAAATGAAAAATCTCAATAAAAAAATATAAAAAAAAAAAGAAGGGTCGAGCTATGAGGAGAATGCCAATGCTGTGCCTAGGAGAGAAGTTGAGTGAGAACTCTCCAACGGTGGACCCCCTGCAACTTCTTACTTGAAGAGATGGGTCCTCCAACTTTTTGACTGGAGCTCTTCATCACTGGCAATGTGCTCTACTGGTGTGGGAGCGTGGGCATAGTCAAGGGGATGATGAAATTTGACTAGGGCAGAGCTAGTATGTATAGGGAATTTTTTAGAAAAAGGGAAATGACGAGGAGAAGATAGCAGAATTTCTACTTTCTCCACTTTGATTTCTAAAAGAGTGATGCGGCTCCCTGTGTTGCCTTCATGGCGATAAAGATGCATATAGTGTGGGTTTTAACCTATGACCAGGGGCGTAACACAGGCCCCCGTGGTGCGGGGGGCCCCGAGCTACAGGGGGCCCCCTCAGCACAAAACTTGGGCCCAAGAAGTCTGTATTAAAGCTGAAGTGGGGGCCCCTTCGTGTACGTGGCAGGGGGACCCCCTCAACTTTCGTTACGCCACTGCATATGACATACTTGACCCACCCTACCACCTCTCAGACATCAATTTCTCCTTAATGATAACTTTACATATAGATGCTAAGTGGGCTTTGTATTCTAGCTATTGTAGTTATGTTTTTATGCCTAGCTTTTGATAGCACAGTTCTCAAACTGACTTATTGCTTACAATATAGAGTGGGTCAACACCTTTCAACCATTCACTTTCTTCGACGAGCTTGTTTAAACCACTGACTTGTCGCTTTGTCAATCACTTTTTAGTTCAGCCCAGTGGAGCATTTTTCGCTCTGCTAATGGCTATTCTGGGTGTATCCTGCCGCCTCCATTTAAGTGCTTGCATTGAACTGTGTGAGGGGCTTCTACAACTATAGCCATCTGTCCTCTACAATTGCTCACTCCTTTGTGTCTAATGTTCTTACACTGAAATCTTTATCACATTAAATACAGACCTTTTGCATTGAGCACTGATTGTTAACATTAAATGGTTGTGCAAAATAAAAAATAAAAACATTGATTGCAATGTTGTTGATTTAAGTACCACAACCATCACACCGACATGGGAACTACTTATCAGCTTTGATAGTGGCTGCTCGCATACCGACCACTGCTTGAGAAACTAGCTGCCAACCAGTCTTCCTCACCTTTCCTTGTAACGCCTGTGTGGGATTTATGTTTGAGGTGTTGCATGAAAATAAAGAAATACAAATGCATTGAATAGGAAGGTGGCAATTCATTGGTAAGCAAAATAATAGCATTTGATTCTAATAAACGTACAGTTTTTAGCAGAATGCATGGAGTTTTGTAGAAGACAGTATACAAGAGCAACATCTGCCAAATCCTCAAACTTAAATATGTGCATGTTCTGAAGGCTGCTGCCGTTGCAGAGCCAACATATACAGGCACACTACTGGATTCTTCTCTCTGTGGAGGCCTTTTTTGTGTGAATTCTAGTACTCCGTTTTGGATTTCCAATTGAGAACGCAAAACTAGAGAAACTAAAAATGTATAATTTTTTTCAGGCACAGTATGGATAGACTTAATGAAAAGTTTGACTGGTCTGATCCACTTCTCCTTCAGTGGATGTATTGGGAATTTATTTAAACTTTTTTGGCCTCTGCTTAGATGGTAACAGTGGTTAACACCCTCCACTTAAGACACAAACTCTTATATATTGGTTGCCCTGCAGTTATGTACCTGTCCTGAAGGAGCAATCTCAAAACTAAGGGAATTAATATATGCATTACTGAATGGGGTCAATAAAACTATTTGCAGATTTCTCCCTAATCTATCGCAGTTCAAGCAAATTAGCACACCCACTTCCATCTGTTTGCTTCCTGTCCTTGCTGCTGATCCTGGAAAGCAAGCAAAAAGTAGTTGGTGTCGGCTTATTAAGCTTCCTGATTGGCTGAGGCATTCTCTGCAACCCATTGCGGATGAGAGTTAAAATTGTAACCTTCACTGCTGACTTGTTTTATTTGCCAGGAAATTTTATAAGCTTTTGATCACAGAATCACATCAGGGTAGTTGACCCCTTCCTGTCTCAAGGCTGTATACTTATGCTCTTGAAGGCCTCCTGTGTCCTGAAGACTTATTTTAAGACTATTCTTACGTCTGTGACCAGTTCACAGTGCTCTACATATGAGAGTCCGAGCTCAGCATAAATTCAGGTTTTCTGAAGAGTAATAGTGCAAGAGTAGACATCCACTATGAGAATAAAAGGTTTCGCCATTTGACCCACGGAGAATGGTCAGCACACCTTGCTAGGACAACACAAGGTGGTGTCAAATAGAATTTTTTTTCTCTAAAAGTATGCTGAAGTTCACGATAAAAATAACCATCTCACTTTGCGATTTTGTATTCCTAAAAGCTAACCCACCTACTTCGTTGTCACCCATAACTGTGGTTTGGAGATGAGGTGTTCTTTGCAATGGATCCAAAGTAAACCTTTTTTGAACCTCACATTTGACTCACTTTTATGTAGAATCTGTTTGGCATAGATCACCCGCCACTTTGTCTTCATCAACAGTCCTCCACAAACAAGGAAGTTCAGAAGGTAAACATAGAAGGAGACTATTTAGATTTGAATTTCTAAGCTCAGATTCTTGATTGTCAGCCCTTCACTTCCTGTCCTTTGACTGACTCCTGACTGTCTTAAGATTTTTGTATTGTGCCCACTATCCCACTGGGTTTCTTGGCGCTGATGAATTCATGTGCCACCTTGCCCCAAACTTTGGCGTCCTTTAGGTTGAGGCTTGACCTTGAGGTGGCACAGGGCTATGCATAGCTGCCATATTTTCGGATGGCTTATGAGTGACATTTATATGGTTTCAGTGTTGTATAAGTGGTATTCTAAAGTCAAATGTGTGACACTTCGAGTGACACTTTCTTATGGGTAAATCAAAGCAAAAACCAGTATTTGAGTGACTGTGAATTTTCTGTTACTGAATCCAGGCACATCAGTACAACAATGAATAAATGCCTAAAACTATCCAAACCTATTGGCTTTGTTAATGCTTTTTACCAGTATAGGATTAATGAGTAGTAATGGTAATTACCATTGTCACTTGTGTGACAATCTGATTATTGCGCTTTGCATGGAGGCTATGAATTGGATTAGCATGTAGTCTAAACAGCTTTGTGTTCCACCGACAGGCAGTATGAGAAATTGCTACTGAATTCACCCTGAACTCCAGAGTAAATCAATCGTGCACTATCCTGCACACCATCCATAAAATACATTTGTCAAGATGCCTAGAGTCAACTCTGTTCACTGTATGCACTGTAGTGAGAGGCTGCATGGAAAAAAAATAGAAACAGCATTTCGAGAAAGAACTGTACACTTAGGGAATGCAAGATCTGGTAAAACACAAGATTAAGTGAAGCAGGGTCGAACTGGGAGAGAAAATAAGCTTAGGCACCAAAATCAGAGGCCACGTTAGAGTCCGATAACTATAAAAGTGGCCCATATTTGCTAATTGGGGTAGTTTTGAATTGGAAAGACACACTGTATGGGTGTTTTGAAAGTTATGGGAGAATGAATGCATTTGTGCTGCTGCCAGCAATGTTTGTGGTCAAACAGGCAACGCCCATTGTGTTAAAAGGGTTTCATCTCTCTCCCACGTTGTCTTAGCTTGGGCTGCTTCAACTCCTAAAGCCATTAACTTTGGACTAACCCTATATCCTTGCCAATCAGTTCAGAGAGTGTGAGCTCAATTTCACTTACTGCCCGGCATTGGCAGCATTGTGGCAGAGGATGGAAATGAACTCCCGTTTCGCAATTCTTTATTGAGAAATCGGAGCAAAACTGAGGAGGAGCAAGATGGCGCCTGACTGACTGATTTTCTCTAAGCTGTACAATGAATGCCTAACAGCTTAGCCCACCCCAATAAGCGATTAGAAGTGTCCCCCGATGACATACCAATCGAGGAGTGCCGACTGCGATCTTCTAGCAATAGCGGAGGAACTTCTGGCTGTGGTTGTTGCGTCTGCCCGGCTGGTGCTAGCAGAACTTCGCCGGATCACGTCTGTGAGTGAGCGAAGGAACGAAGGAGGAGGGGCGGATCCCGCATGAAGGGTCGGGCGGCTCGTAGCTGCACAGTGCACCAAACAAACCAAAGCCGGAAAGATGCCTCCAAAGTCCTATCGAGGAGCCCGCGGGAAAGCACCCGATGTGCAGGCAGAAGCCCGGGATCACACAGGGGCAACGGTGGCCAAGGGAGGCAGAGTAACGAGCTCTGCCAGCACCAGGGGATTAGCTACCCAGGTTTCCCAGGAATCTTTAAGGAAAGGTGAGAGCAGTGATGCCTGCAAAAAGGGAGGAACAAGTGGAATAAGTGGAAGTGGTGCGGGGGCTAAAGGGACAAGAACTGGACGTAAAGATGTGGGAATGCGAAATAGCATAGTAGACTTTTTCTCTGCTAATCCAACTATTAGAAATGGCATTCCCATAGCAGGAGAGAGTGGGCAAATCACGGTTAAGGTAATAAATGGGGAAACAAGCTCAACCGCAGCCCTGCCAGCCCGGTTCTATCCTGGATGTACTTCCAGTGAATACAGTAGCAAATGTGATTTAAGCTGACATTACGGTTGATACTAGTCAAGTTGGCGGAAATAGCAGCTTGCCAGATAATACTAATCCGGTTCATGCTCGCCTAGTGGAAGAGACTCAAATCATCAAGGATCAGCTGAATACAAGCAAACTAATAGAGGAGATCGTAGTAAATAATGACCCTGAAGATACGCTAGATCTAAGGAATACATTTATTTCGGTCACTGATGGGTCTGAACTCGGCCTTTCCGAAGCAGAGGAGAGTAGTAATATTCAGCTCTACAGCTCCTCTGCTAGCTCCAGCATGCCACAGAGAGATACAGTGGTCAGAAAAAAGAAACTTATGAAAAAACTGAGAGAAGGTCAAGCGCTGGAGAAAAGCGCGGAGTGCGATCGCAGAGGAAGCTTGGACCCCGCTTTGAAATGGGATTATTCCGCCACTAGGGGTATTTACCTGGATCAAACTGGCCAGGGGGGTGAGGAAGATGACGAAGCTGCACCCTCTTTAAAAATGATTTTTGATTCAATCAAACAATTGCAGGAGGAAACCCGTAAGGATGGAAAGAAAAATAGATTGGCAACAAAGAAGCTTCAGGGCGCAGTAAGGAAAATGGCTAAAGCTTGTACAGATATGAATACCAGGCTGACCCATGTGGAAGAACGCACGAGTACATTAGAGGATTGCATGGATAATGCTCAGGTACATGCTGAGACATATGATAAGCAGTTTACAGATCTTCAATGGAAAATGGAGGACTTTGAGAATAGGCAAAGACGCAACAACCTCCGTATTCTTGGTATTGAAGAAGGCGTTGAAGGTGATGATATGAGGGCTTATATTTTGAGGCTGATGAAGGGCGCCTTTCCAGAACTTCATCAATGGAACTGGGAGGCTGAGATTCAGCGCGTTCACCGCTTTCCCATGATGCTTAAGAAAACACCACACCCAAGTAGTGATAGAACTGCCATGCCAAGAGCAATTTTAATTTATTTTGGAAACTTTCTGCTTCGCGAAGAGGTCTATGCCAAAGCGCGCCCAAATGCCAAACTGGTTTTTGAGAACCAATCTTTCTTTACGAGACCAGATTGCTGCCATGTTACCGTGGAAAGACGTTGGCGATTAAGAGAGCTGATCCAGCCATGTCAAGCCATGGGAGCACAGGCATATTAGATGAACCCTGCAAGGCTTAAGATTATTTACAAGAATATATCTAGGGTTTTTACTTCGGAGGTTCAAGCTAAAGCTTATATGGACTCTCTGAAACCCTAAGGAGATTGATAACTGGATACTCTTGGCTTGAAATACAGGAAGGGATTCTAAATGGGTAATTTGAATTCTTATGGAAAAAGCATTGTTTAAAATTAAATACTGCAATAAAATAGATAAGGGGGAAAGCTTGCAGGGGGGAGAATGGGAGGATGGGCGGAGTTTAAAAGGGGGAAAAATAATAACTAAAAAGATGATAGCGAGAAACGTTGGGCATGCAGTAAATCAGACCGTAAACTAGACAGGAGGGCAGCAAGGGGGCCAAATTTCAGGCTCCATCACAGAGACCTTAGGTCTGCTTGCTCCACATTATAGGTGGGGGGAGGAGGGAAGGGGCTGGGCTCAGGGACAGGGAGGGCAGCGTGACACTAAGAGGGGGGCTTTAGGGGGGGAACACTGGGGGGAAAAACTCACCATCTAGTAAGGAATGCAACTTTTAGAATTCAGGCATTTAAAAAAAAAAAGGGGAACAGGGAAAGCTTCACTAAGTGGCAGGCAATCGGCAGTATGACAAATTCCACACAATATGCGAATAGTAACTATTAACGTATGTGGGTTAAATGGTGCAGCTAAAAGAAGGATAGTAGGTGAATATCTCAAGACCCTCAGGGTTGATATTGTCTGTTTGCAGGAGGCCCATATTGAGGGGTCGCGAAAGATTCTTTTAGATCAGCTTGGATTTCATCTAATAGCTTGTACCTCGCAAGGGACACGGACTCGGGGGGGGGGGGGGGGGGGGGGGTAGCTATACTCGCTAAAAGAGAGGGTTTAACAACCAAAAAATGGCTATCAGATAAATATGGCCGATGGGTAATAGTTGAGCTCTGCTCAGTTTAGAGACCCACGGTAGATGATCCCGAAATGTTTAGTCACGTTAACATGCAATTGGCTAACTGGCCGCTCCCGATTTATTGTATGTGGGGATCTCAATATTAATGGTTTAAATGGGATGGAAATTCCTACGCGGCAAAAAGAAAGGTCATAGAGCCGTAATTCAATTGATGGAGGATAATGGGCTTATAGATGTCTGGGAGCAGTCAAACCCCTTGGGAACGGGTAATACGTATTATTCCGCTCCTCATAGGGCTGTCGCTCGTTTAGACTATTTTTTAGCTTCCTCATCTATTTTCTCCCTTTGCAAAATTAAAAAATGACCACAATTGATATCAGATCATTTTTTTTTTTATTAAACATTTTTATTATTTTTGTACCAACATCACAACACAATACCCCAACAACCTCCGCCCTCCACTGGGGAGTGTTACATTTGACATTGCCGCCAATTGTACAAACGAAAAGTCACCCCTCCCGCGCGGGGCTCCCCCTCCCTCCCGCAACCCATGTCAGTGTGCTCCTCTCTGCCTGCCCTCCTCCTGATGCGCCCCCCCGTTACAATGAATCATGTATGGGTGCTCAAACCGTTCTGTAGCAACTCTGGCTTTCCCCCATGTCTAGCCGTGCCTCATGCGTCCATTTCTCCCCACGGCTCTCCTCCTACTCCCCACTCACCGCTTCCTCCTGCCGAGCAGACACGCTCCCCTCTTCTCCCGCGTCAGACATCAGCCCCTGAAGTTCCACCACCAGCGCCTCCCATGCCCGGGCCGTCGCTAGTGCCTTTTCGTCATCCCTCCTGAGAGCGAATACAATTGATATCAGATCATAACCCCCTAATCTTAGAGATTCAGTATTCCGGGACGATTATACAAACGGCAAGCTGGACGTTTTAGCGTGCTTTACTGCAGGATGTGAAATACATTGATAATATGAATAACTGGCTTAAAGAATTTCTTGAAATTAACAAGGGGAGTGCCAGCCTTGGGGTAGTTTTGGGACGCTCTCAAGGCCGGCATTAGAGGGGAAACTATGAGCTACTCTTTGAAAAGGAAGAAGATTGAAAAAGTGGAGAGGGAGGCCATCGAAGGACATATTGCGGACCTAGAAGAAGAATTAGTTAGGGTAATTGGCTCTAATCTTAATATAGAAGAGTGCACAGAAATTGTCACTAGCTAAAGCTACTGTAGGGGATAATATGGCCGCTAAAGCTGCTGGAAAATATTTGGCTTGGAAACAAACCCACCATGAGTTTAGCAAGCAAGTTGGTCACATCCTTGCAGTCAGGACCAGACAGATAGCTACTAGGGGAGATATCATTGAAATTAAAACTTCTGAGGGAACTGTTGCTACTACCCCTACGGCGATCTGTAAAGTATTTTATGGCTTTTATCAAAATGTATATAGCGAGGACACTGCCAGGGATCCTAAAGATATAAGGGATTACCTAGAGTTAGCCCCTATTGAAGCGTTTTCTATAGGAGATTCTATAGCCATGGATGTTAGCTTTACGGATGAGGAAATCCAGTGAGCTATTAAAGATTTACCGTCGGGCAAGGCGGTAGGCCCTGATCTTATTCCTATAGAATTTTATAAAACTTTCTTTGTAGTTTTGAGGGAAGCTCTATGTTGTTTAATGTGCCAGGTACAGAACGGACAAACTCCTCTGCAATCATGGGGAGAAGCCAGCATGATTATTTTCTTAAAGAAAGGTAAACCCCCAAATGAGCCAGGATCTTATAGGCCTATTAGCCTAATGAATAGTGATACAAAAATGTATTCCCAAATTTAAGCAAACCGTCTTAGCACAATTATAGGGAAGGTGATCTCGCCCCGCCAGCATGGCTTTATCCCTGGGAGGGGGACCGCGGAGCACATTAGGAGAGTCTGCGCCTTGCTTGACGGTACATCAGCCACTCGAGACCCTTTGGCGCTTATACTGCTTGATGCGGATTCGACTCCGCCTAATGGGAGGACAGAGTGATTCAATAGACATTAAGCGAGGAACCAGGCAGGGGTGTCCGTGTTCGCCCCTCCTTTTTGCCTTTTTTATATTGATCCCTTTATCAGGAGAATAGAGCTAAATAAAGGTATTTCCCCAATAAGGCTTAACGGATTTGAGACGAAGATCCTGGGGTATGCTGACGACCTGGCAATTACGACCGCTAACCCCTCTGTAGCGTTAGGTGAAATAGAACATGAGGCAGAGTGTTTCGGGGTAGTTTCTGGCTACAGACTTAACCGGGGAAAGACGCAAATTGTTGTTAACGCAAGGATTAATCTGGAAGACCAACGAGTGACCGAGTCGGCCACCTATTTAGGGGTCGTTATTACGTCAGACCTAACGAAAGTCGTTGAAATGAATTTGGCACCTGTGATCCAGAAGTCAAGGAGGGATCTTGATAGGCTGAATAATTTACACTTCTCAATTGTGGGAAGATGTAACACTATCAAAATGATATTTCTTCCAAAAGTTTTATATTTGTTTAGAACGATACCCCTGAAGTTTAACAACTCCTGGTTCAAAGAAATGGAAAGAATGATAAACAGGTTTATCTGGGCACAAGGGAAGACGAGAAGGGCACTTAAATTCATGACCCTTCCCAGGAAGAAAGGAGGTTGGGCAGTGCCTGATTTAAAAGCATATTACTGGGCCGCGGTACTACAATAAATGCGTGGGCTGCTGGGAGGCATTGTTATTGATAGGTGGAGGGAATATGCGGCAGTACCGGATGTATATGACCTACTTATAGACGTTGAAGTGCGTAATTGGCTTCTGAAATTTAGCGAGGCCAGCTATTACAAAAAAGTTACATTTAAGACTTTAGGAGCAGCAATATCAGTCTGGACCTCTGTCAGGGAAAAAGCTGGGACTGGGAAGACTGAACCACTACATGCCTCAATTTGGGAATCCAACCTTATCCGAGGTTTTTTATGATAGTGTAATGAGGCGGCGGGATGGGTTAGGTGTTAAAACAGTTGGCGACATTATAGATCCTGATGGTATAATCACATTCGAAAGAGCTCAAACCCAGTTTAATTTGGAGCATAGGGATTTTTTTTCAATTCTTACAGATTCGTTCGGCTCTTGTAAAGAAAAGTGGGGGAACAAGAGCCTTTAACAGAGACACAGTTATGGATAGGGTGCAAACTCCTGAGGGATGCTCTATAACCCAGATTTATAAAGAGCTTAGCCAATATCAAAACGATGATTTGGATAAACACTCTGAGAAATGGCGGGGGAAGCTTGGTATTGAAGGGAGCGAGTTTATAGCCTCACTTAAGTTAGGATGCACGGTATTGAAGGTAGCTAATCTACAAGCTCAACACTTTAAAACCATTTTTGAACTTTATTATACCCCCGCAAGAATAGCTCAGTGGGGAGGGACAACAGGTATTTGCTGTCCGCGTTGTAGCTGCACGGAGGCTGACACGGTACATATGTTTGCCTCCTGCCCAAGGTTGGATCCGTTAAAAAGGGCAATTGAGCAGTTTATGAGACAAACCTTAAGGATCCAAATCAGTTTAACCAATGAACTGCTGGTTTTAGGCGTAGGTAGGGTTGGTGTCCAAGTAGCCCATTATGAGTTTTTATTTTTAGCTATGGCGGTTGTTAGGATTTGTGTTGCAGCAGCTTGGAAGGATCCTAATCCTCCTACCTTCCAACAATGGGTATCATGGCTCTTAGCTATTTATAGTTTGGAAAAAGCCCTTTACGAGAAGAAAGGGTGGAAGGCTATGAAACTGGGTAAACGTATTTGGGCCCCAGTTACCGATTGGAAGGCCAGATTGGAGCGACCCCAGCCATAACTTTTGATTTATAATATTAGATTTTGTTTTTCTTTAAAAAAAAAAAAACTGCATATGTTTTATTGATTTGGGGGTTGGGTGTCCGAATTGTATTTTTGAACATAGATTTATTGAACTCTCTGGTTGCCTCGCTGAAGTCTCACTGAAGAAGATATAGCTACTCGTCAGGTTGTTGGAGCCTGAGAAAAATTGTGAATAATATTGTACGATGTTGCTTAGTAATGATGATTGGAAAAAGTGATTGTGAAAAAAAAAAAAAAAAAAAAAAGAGAAATCGGAGCAAAACAATATTAAAAAAGTGAGTGGATGGGAAACATGAGATGCCATTTGTGAGGCAATAATACTGTGCAAAAGAATAGAATACAAAATGACAAAATATACTGCCCGTATGACATGCTGAGTTCCCACGGAACAGGGACCCTTGAAGGGCAAGTAAGAGCAACATCAAGGAGGGTTCATGAATCCTCAATTGCATACAAGATAATCAATGGGGATTAATGTGGGGAATGAAATAAAGATGAAAACTTAACAAAGTAGAATGAAGGGGAAAAGGAAAAAAACAGCAGGAAGTCGATAAACTCTTCTGGGCCGGTGGAGAAGGGGAGAGGAGGGAAAAGAACAGAGTGAAAGGGAAGAGAGGGAGGGAAAAAAGATGAAGATGGAAGTGAACTCCTGTAAAAAATTCAATCGGTTCACGATTGCAAGAGCAAATCCATGACCAACAGGGTGTCTATCTGATCACACGCCTGTCTTCTAATTGCGCGCCCCTCCAATCTTTAACAAAAAATCGGGTCTTGGGTCGAATCAGTAAGGCTGAGCCTCTAATATACAGAACAACAAGAAATGCCAATACTGATATCTCATCCAACATCACTTCAAAGGCGCATCGAAATGACATCCATGGCAGCCTTATTTCACAGTTGAATTTTTTTAATTTATTTCAAAATTCTTTTTTTCTTTTTAGCTCAGAGAAGCTTCTTTTGAATTCACATCAAATCTTTATAGAAAACATGACACTAAGACGCACTCTTTGTACAAAAAAAACTCACATCATTTTTAATACAAACTAACCACAATCTCTTCCTATCATCTCTTTCATACAACTCACAGTCCCCATTCGCAAACACTTATAACCCACGCATGACTCCAGCCATACACCACAAACTCTTCCTGGTTAACCTATTTAATATTTTGAAACACCAGGGGTATCAACCAAACAACACAAAAGCATGCAAGGGATACTAAAAACACTCCAGTGGGCAATTGGCTGTGGCCAGAGTTTTGGGCCAAAACATGTTACAGTGTATGTGCTAATATCCGGAAAATCGGCAGTAAAACCGGCCCACCAGTTCATAATACAGGCACACAAGCAACTATAACCAGCATTTGCAATGCGATAGGTCTCACATTTGTTAAAGGTAGGTCTGTTGGTGTTGAAGATAACCATGTTTTTAACTTTTGTTTTTCTATTTGCAGTGGAGTTATTATATTTGCATAGTACTATTGGCAATGGTAAAGTTAGAGCCTACAGCTCTAACTTTAACAAATGCAACCGGTCTCGCATTTGTTGGAGTTGGAGTTATTGGCATTATAACTGGCAATGTTTTTACTTAGCCATGTTGCAGGGTGCAGTATCATATGTGGCCAAAAGAGGTCCGATAAGACCTCTTTTGGCCACATATAGTACTGCACCCTTCAAAGTAGCAGTTATTAGCATTATAAATGCTAATGTTTGTGACCTAGCCATGTTGCAGGGTGCCGTACCATATGTGGCCAAAAGAGGTCCCATGGGAACTCTGTTGGTCACATATGGTACTGCATGCTGCAGAAGATCTGATAAATTCACCCTACCCATAATGCAAGCAAGACAGTACCACGAGCACATTCAAATAGCTATGTCCATAAATACAAATAGTAGGTTTGAAATGTGACAAAATAATTATTATATTAATTCCTGATTAGGTTGTACTCTGTGTGGAAGGGAAATTTATAGAAGGTCTCATATAAATGTGAGCTGTGCTAGTATGTAAAGTAACCACTGCCAGCCTTGCTTAGGACTAAGCGTGTGTCCTGCTTGGAGCCCTTTAAAAAAAAAAAAAACAATAGTGCTCTGAGGCTGCAAATAAAACCTAGGGAGTAACAACACATGTAACGGGGGTGTCCTCATGGGAGGTCGAAGAAGAGACAAGGCGGGAGCAAGAAGGCACTACTAAGTCTGTTGACCAATGAAAAGCCACCCTTTACAAAGGACAGGAGCCAATTAAAAAGATAAGTAGAAAGTGGGTGGAGCTTTATGCCCATATCCTGAATACAGCATGTTTCGAAGAGACAGTGCAAGCGCTGCCTAAGCGAGACGTAAAAGGGTCCCACATACTGACCTGTCAGAGTAGTCGTTCTGGAGGAGCAGAGCAGAAACAATGTACATACAATGTAACAACCTGGGGCCAGAGAGGTTTTCATGGCAACCTTTGTAACCCTTCTTTGGACCCAGCTCAGATTGCACTAACATTAAACAAATGGGTGCTGGCTGTACTCAAGCCTCATTGAAGCAAAGCGCCTCCAGCAGTGCTCAGAGGCGCTACATGTGTGTGACAAATGCTTTTGTATTGTGGGAATGCGGTGAGATGCACAAAAATGCGTTGCAGTAACACCTGATGCGTGGTACGTTGCAGTGCACCTTTGTCGCCATTGGCTGTCCACCTCAGTTAACATCACTATTACTTTGTGGGACGTTGCTCTCATGAGGTGATTCACAGTCAGTCTGGGCCTCCAAAGGGCATCGAGGCTGAACTCTGGGTAGCACATTCTGCAAAGAATAAAAGAAAAATGGCAAAGTGCCTCTGGTTGCTGGGGCCCTCAGATTATCTACACCCAGAGTGCGTGCATTTTCTTAACTGCTAGTGTACTTGTCAGTGTGTGGCACTGCTATTGCATTTTCAATTTTTTATGTATCCTGTAATAAGGTGTTGCTGTTTTTATGATTATGTATTTCTAATCGCCCCTCAGTAAACATTGACTTTGGCTGCTGAGGCACCAGGTCATTACCGGTGACTGAGGACCGGAGCATTCACAATGCTGAAGGAATGCATCTACCTTACAGCGGCACCAGGGGGACCAAAGAGCATCGCGGTGTAGCTGAGAGCGCAAAACCTATGCAGGGGTGGAGACCCCACAAAAAAAACCGCTTTTCAATTTAGAGCCAATAAAACTCACACTGTACCTGCGACTTCGTAACAAAACAAGGTAGCTCCATTATAGCAGCAGATTGTGACATTATCCTCTTGTCATGGACTCAAGAAAGACCAAATTCCAATTCTGTCAGGCTAATTGCTTACGTAAGTAAGCGAGCTAGCAAAAGGAGCACTATTGTACAGGTGTGGCCTCCCCGGCTCAGTACGCTCTTTGTTACTTGTAATAATGCACTCTACGATATTCTAGTTTGACTGTTTCTGAAAAACACTTTCTTTAGGTTATGTATGACCTTTCCCTATTTTTGTGTAAAATTCCTGAATCATCTCCTGTGTAAATGAGTTGCAGCTTAGTATCTAGCGGTCTTGCGAGTGAAATTGATGTGGGGAAAAACAGCAATGGCCACACCAAGGAACTTGAAAATTGTCAGTCACATATAGTCATGATATGGGAGAGAGAGACCATAATACTCGTAGTGAGTAGAATGGTCGATCTCATGGAGGGCATTGTGTTTGCTTGAGGGGATGGCTCCGTATGCCTATTTTTCCACTTATGGGATGCGTGTTAAATTTCCCTTTTCCAGTTTCCGATGGTTTAATTGTAGTTGACCAAACTATGACCCAGTGATTCTACACCAAGCAAATCTATATAACAGCAAATTGCACTTCTACCATGCTTTTTTGTCTACATTTCTAGATATGGTGAGTGTATACTTTATCACTTGAAATGCATTTTTCAGTTTTTTATAAGAAAATAAAGAATCCAAAAATTGAGTCGAATGTGGAAGGATGAGCTGATGTGTTGAGCACACTGATAAAACTGAGATGATATGTTGCATGTATTTGGAAAGTGCACTATTACCTTGGAGGGTGTCCTGGTGCTGAGGTCTAGCCTGCTTAGGAGGCAGTTATTTGAAGAGACCAGTCTTCAGCTTCTTGCGGAAGTCTGAAAGTGACAAGGAGACTCATATGTGTTTACTTGGAGGTAGTGCCACGCTTTAAGATTGATGTAAGAGAAGGCTCCGCCTCCGTATCTGTTTCTGTGTGTGTGGGATGTGTGTGAGTAGTACAGCAGAGTGAAAATATCTTAGTGGTTGGAGGAAGGAGATGTGACTGTTCAATTAGGCAAGGCCTATTTTATGTAGTCTCTTGAATGTGTGAGTGAGGAGTTTGACCTGAGCGTATGTGTGTATCAAGAGCCAGTGGCACTCCCTGAGGTGCTGTGTGTGCTCTGTGTGTGAGGTTGAGTATTAGTCTGGCTGCCAAGTTCTTGATGGGTTGTAGTCTAGTGAACTGAAAAGTGATTCCGGCATGCAGTGTGTTCCTGTGGTCCAACTTCCTGGTGATTAGGTCATGAGTGATGGTCATTCTGGTGTTGCTTTGGGACATCTGAAGATCTTCAGCATCTTTATTGTGTGAAAGCAGGATTAAGTAGCTGTGATGGCATTGACTGGTGTGGTCGTATCCATTTTACTGCTGATGATCCCAAGGTCCCTGACATGGGTGCAGTGGATGGGTCCAAGATCAGCCAACCACCAGGTGGAGTCCCATGGTGAGGTGTTCTTGCCGAAGATCACTACTTCTGTTTTGTCAGTGTTGAGCTTGAGACAGACGGCGACTTTGGTAATGCATGCAAAAACTTGTTCCTTGTGTTGGGGGTTCTGTCCAAGAGGGAGAGTATGAGCTGCGTGATATCAGTGTAGGAGAGGATGTTGAGGTTGTGTGCCTGGATGACCCCTGCCAAAGGCCCCAGAAGAATCCTGTATGTGTTAAAGAAGGTAGGGAAGAGTGGCAAATCTTGAGGCACTCTACAATGAGGTTGAGGGCATCTGAGGAAATAGTGCTAGGCTGACGGCTTGTGTTATGTCCATCAAGAAGAAGCAGATCCAGCTAAGTGCTGGTCTTTGGATGCTGATCTTGTTGAGTCAAAAGATGAGGGTGGGGTGTGAGACCATCTCAAAAGATGCAGAGAGGTCTAGGAGGATAAGGGCTGCAAGGTCTCTTCTGTCCAGAATCATGCAGATACAGTCTGAGACAGTGATGAATGTTGTTTTGGTACTGTAGTTGCGCCTGAAGCCAGACTGCATGGTGTTGAGAAGCTAGTGGTTGCTGAGGTGGTCGGTGAGGCACTGGTTGTTCTTCTCTAGGACCTTGCCTGGGTACGTTAGTACGGAGATCGGTCTGTAGTTGGTGAGTGTTGTTGCTTCTGTGAAGGGCTTATTAAGCTGCAGCGTGACCATGGCATGTTTAGAGGTGTCCAGGAAGGTGGCTGAGTTGATGGAGGCATTGAGGGTGGGAGTGCGAGCTTTGCTGATGGGCAGAATTCCGTTCGAGAAGGCGAGTTGGGTGCAGTGATTGATGGTGCTTTGGAATTGATGGTCTTCATGGTGGCAGCAGTCTCATTCATAGTGATGGTGGGCTAAGTCTTCAGGTTTTTTTTTTCAGGTGTGGTGGGTAGTTGTGCTGTGAGGGAGACCTGGTCTGGTAGGGGGTTGAATTTGCAATAGTATATGGAGGTGATCTTGTTGCTAAAGAACCCCAAGAGTGTGTTGTCTTGGGGGGAGGGGGGGGGTGATGTTGCTGGAGGTGTCCGCAAGTGAGGTGAAGTCTTTGATGGCAAATATTTCTTTACTGCTGTTAGTGCAACTGTTGATGCTGTCTGCAAGGCTTGTACCCTCGGTGTTTCTGATATGTTGGTAGTAGCATCTCAGGGCAGATTTGTAGGTGTCTTTGTCCATGACATCTTTGCCCTTTCTCCACTTGCGCTCCACAGTGCTTAATTTGTAAAATATTAAGTGCCAGGGCTCTGACCAGGAGGCCACTACACCGCCCATCGTCCTTGTCATTGCTACCAAAACAACAACTAACCATCTCTCAGATTATTTTAGGTCCCCAAAGCTAAAGGAAACGCTGAGGAGGTAGGTATTAGAAATGTTCTAATGCATATTGTTTTCCTAAACACCTGTTATACTGCTCATCTCTAAATTACATGAGCTGCGCCACCTTGTGGCAGACTGCCCTAAGTATTGTGTTGACAATTAGGTGCCGGTGCCAAGCACCGGAAACCAATTAAGTGCCGGTGCTCAGCACCGGAAAGCACCGGCTCAAATTAAGCACTGGCGCTCCAGTTGCTTGCAGTGTTTTTTCGTCATCCTGAGTTCTTCTGGCTGGGTACTTATCACTGTGTTGTGCTTGAGGGGAGCCATGGTGTCTTCACATGCCGTGATCTAACTATTAAATTTTTCAATGGCTTCCAGCATGCTGCAGGTATGTTTTGGATTGTGCACACAGGGAGTTGAAGTCCAGTCCTCTGGGATGTTTATCCTGCTGCGTCTGTCAGGTCTGGTGGTGGTGGGTCTGAGGTGTTTGTGGGACTATTATGCTAAAACGGCTGAGGGTACCATCTCACCAAGTGGTTGCTGAAGACTTGTTTAAATGTTATGTTGCTGAGAGAGGTGAAGATCTGGTCCAGGTGGTGTTCGATGGTGTGGGTGAATCTGGTGACGTGCTGCTTGAGCCAGAGGTTTCCAACGTTTTCGAGAAGAGCGAATTAGTTTGTGTCGGTGCGGTCTTCCATGTGGCAGTTCAGGTCTCTGAGGATGACAAAGGTGCTGGAGTCTAACGACGGGTGCGATGAAGTCCGTGCTGTTGCTGGCGAAGTTGGAATGAGGTCCTGGTGGCCTGTAAAAGAGGGTTACATGCAGGCAAAAATTTGGGGTTATGCTCATTTTGAATCTGCAGTGTTCCGTGTACCGGAGGATGCATCGGTGGTGCATCTGATGGTGACCTTAAAGGTGATGGCAACTCCCCCTTCAGGGTTGTGCTGCTGATCCTGCCTTATGATCTTCTTGCCAACAGGGATGGCTGTGGTGATGTCCGGTGCCGAGGTTGTGTTCAACCATGTTTCCTTGAGGAATAGAAGGTCTGGCTCGTTGTCATGCAGGAGGTCTCAGATCTCTGTGGCATGTTTAGGGAGAGAGTGAAGCGTGTTAGCGTGTGGAGTAATATTGCTTGCTATCATCATCTCAAAAGTGGGGCCTTTTTCCTTCCCAGACTGGTTTCTTGAGTGCTGGTATCCAGATAGATCAAGATTTAACCTATGCTTCTAAGGTGAACTCTGACCTCTGTTTTATTAACGAAGAGTAATCTAAAAAACCTTTCCATTTTCTCCTTAAAAGAATTGTTTGAAAACTCCCTCCCCCTTATCCATTTTTTAGGTCGAGGGACCGTCCGGTCTGCCGAAGGCAGAACCGGAAGTCCGGAGATTTAATGATTCTTAGAGTGGCTATTTAGCCCGCCTCTCTTTTTGCTTCTCCTCCATTGGCTGGCTTCCTAAACGGAGGCCAGCCATTGGAGGAGAGAGCCGTCCCTCCAAATAGGCTCCGTCTTTTTCAGATTCGGGGGCGTGTTCCCTGCTCTTCTTTCCACTTTTTAGCCATGCCCCCGAATCTGAAAACCGCCGCTGCATTTCTCCGAGGCATTTTTCCTAAAATTGGAATCAGAACACTGGAGAATTTTGTGAGATAGAGGAGCCCCGACAGTCTTGTCTATATTAGCAAGGAGTGTATTTGAGGGCAGTACTGTCTTACCCGATATCAAAAGTTATATTTTGCTTTATTGGGCTTCCCAGATGATTATTTTTAACGATTTGGCCTTTGCTCCCCTACATGAAACATCCATAAGTATCGACAGGCATGCAATTGAACCGAAGGACTTTCCAGGATTTCATGAATGGGACACACTGGAAATTAGTAAACTAGGCGACATCTAGGGTGTGCATGGAATACTCTCCTAGTAACCGTTACAGAGGACGCTTAGATGTTTAGATGAAGTGTGCTGTTGCCACACATATATCCACAAAAACGACTCTAAAGGACTCTACCTAATTGGAGTATAGGATATTACTTTAACCCCTTCCACTGAAGGCAGATCCCTTATATATAAGAAGCTTGAACAATAAAGGTGACCCCAGACAACCTTAAGGGGTCAATGGGGAAAAAGAGGCAGAATATTCCAGTAAGGGGCATGGGAGATGTAATTAGCTTTTCGAGAGAGGTCTCAATTAGAGACTGATTCCGACTAGTTCAGCTAAAACTGTTGTATAAGGCGTTCACAGTCAGAACACTCCTGGCTAAGATTGGGAATTTCCACTCAAATCTCGGCTTCAGAGGATGTGAACAACCAGGCAGCTACCTCCATACTGTATGGGGCGTTCCTACCTTGGGAACTTTCTAGGGGGGGGGGGGGGCGGTGTGTGTGAAAATGTCTTAATGATATTGTGGCAACAGAGATACCTAAACTATGCATCCTAGATATTTTGAGAAACTGATCTCAACAGATACATGAAGACCCTGTTCAGACTGGGCTTAATAGTTTGAAGCCAAAACACTGTCCAACAATGCAGTGCAACAGAGACCCCGGAATCACAACAATAGAAGAGAGACTTGGGTTGATGTGAAGTTACAAGATAGGTTTACCCTGGAAAACTTATAGAGGAATGGAAACCTTAATAGCAAATGATAAATAATATGAAATGTGCAGCTTTAACGAAACAATATGAGGGAGGGAAACGGCCAGGTTTCAAAATATGGCAATACTGTAGATTAATGGAATGGTTGAATATTGTGTACCTGCCCATTTAACCATGTGTTTTGTGCAGTAACATTTAAAAGGAAAATTGTGTGAATGTAGTCAATATATTTCTCTCTTCATGCTCAGATGCAGTTTATTCACATCTCGCAAAACATTTTTTAGACAGCCTACTACCCTCAAAATGCAGCAGTGGTCAAGTGATGGGCCCAAAGAAGTGCAGTCCTGTCTTCCTGGCCTAACACAACTTGCGTGTTTCAAGGTGAATGGTGCTGGGAGCCTACTGCCAGTCAGAGCCTATTTTCTTTTAAACAAGTTGAAACACTTTGACCCATCACTGTGACCAAGGAAGCGTGCACAAGTCCACTGTCAAACTGCTAGCAGACATTGAGAAAACAAACATTTTAAAAGTGGAAGAAGGGGGCTTTTGGGGTGACGTCTTTTTTCTTGTTGATTAAAAAAATCTTATTACTGAATAATACAATCAGGAAAACGCAACTTTCGATAAAAAAAAAATCATGCAGGACACAGGAAATTAAGTGTAAAAGTTGTGATAAAGTATAGCTTACATGAAAGGTTTAGTTTAAAAGGAATAGCAGATGGTTAGGTTAACAGAAGTTCTACCCCGCCCCTTTAATTTTTTTAAACCACTTTTAAAATGGGGAGCGCTAATGTAACTGTTGAGTGTTGTAAGTAATATATCTAAAAAGTAAGGTTCATGCTGATCACCTGAGCGATTGGCCAATTGATGAACAAATAGGAACCTTAGCCTAATCACTCGAAGTTAATCTCAAACTGATTAGTCAGCCTGGTAAAAGCACAAGGAGCCCTTTTCACTCCTGGTCACTACATTTTGGAACTTTATCAGTAGCCTTCCGAATCATCTCCTTGCACTTAGCCTTCACAGAGTTGATTAAAACTTGCCTTTTTCCAGATTGGCTTTCTCTGTTTGCACTCGATTCTGTTTGCGAGTTTAACAGTCGGTGACCAAGGACTACATTGATGGAGTCGTTCAGAAAAAAGATACTGGAAAAATACTTTCTTTCAAAAAAGTGTGTGCTCCTGACGTCAGCACTTGAGGGGTTTTCTTTGGAGGTTGATACAGAATCTAAGTACGGTTAAGGCAGCCGTTGTGTGCCAAGATTGTTGTTATTTGTTACTCGCGTTTTCAGGCAAAATAGTTTTTTATTTGGAACTTTGGAAGGAGCTTCTCAAGGCTCCAAAATGCATTGAGTTGACGGAGTTTTTATAAAAGAGTGCACTGTTGATAAATGAGATTGTAAATCGGTGGCAATAATATAGTTATTGGGAACGGTTTTTGGCACGAAGAAATTGTTAATGCATGAAGAGTAATGCGTAAAAGAAAAAAGTTTTATAAACTAACATATAAAGTATATTACGCCCGTTTTTAGGTCTCGCGTGACCCGGCGCATGCGCTGGTCTGGCGAGACTTATTGAGAGGGCTTCAAAAAGTGCTACCAGGCCAGGCTAGAGCTACAGTGCATGTGCGCGCGCGCCGCGCTTTACCGCGATTACTTTCAGGGCCGCTTGGCATAGCCAATAGGTCTCGCTTTTGGGACCTTATAAGTATTTAGTTATGCAACTGTTGCATGAAACACTTAAAAGGTCCCAAAGGCGAGACCTATTGGCTATGCCAATGCTTGTTACTAAAGCCCTTTAGTGGCACCGGATGTGCACGAATACGGCACCCTTCGTCTTTGTTCAGTTAGTCCGTGGGAGAATCACGGTTGAGAAAATAAATGTTTATCTTAAGTTATTTAGTAAAAGAAGAGTGCGGAAAAAACGAATTGAAATTAAGTCTTATGTTTGTGTCCATTAAACCAGACTTCCCAGAAGGGGGCACCCTGTGTGGCTGATGACGAAATCCTCTAGTGATTTTGATCTATTAATTTGAAGAATAATCACAGCAAGAAGAAATGCAAGTTTATTTGTTCGCTTTTCTTCTGTGATGTGTGCATTATCCATAGCACAGGCCTTAAAACAGCGGATTAGAGCATATGCAACAGACCCTGCATGGGAGCCGTGAGTTCATTTGTTATTTCTTCGCTCACCAGTATCCCATTGTATCGATCCCTGGAGAATTAGAGAAAAAGGGTGTTTGCTTGGCATTTGTAGACTTAGGTACCCAGTACTTGGAAAGTCCTTCTGCGTTATGATGGAAAGTTAAGGTTAACGGACAGGAAGGAAGTTCGGTCTACAATAATGTTAGATATGCATATTGTGAGGATTGGGGTGGTTGTGCGACATCCTTGTGTAACATGTTCACTAAACCTTCTTGGGTCCAGTCAGGTTTGTAAAACCTCTAACATAACCCTGTATAGCTGTGGCTTCGCGCAGCAAAGCAAAACTATGGGACTAGTTTAAAGTATTTAGATGCACCAAATAATAAAAAGAGTGTCACACAACACAAAAGAAATTCGACACCAATTTATAAAATTTTTTTTTTTTTTTTTTTTTTTTTTTTTTTTTTTACATCCAGGTGAGAAAACACACCAGAGGCTTCCAGATATAGATCTTTTTTTTTTTTTTTTTTTTTTTTTTTGAAAAACCTTTATTACAATTTCAGAGAAATACAAGTATGGGCCTACAACCAACAGGCCGGCCGCTAAAATGCAGTGTGACCCTAGGTACAACTGGAACATTCACGTCGATAAAGCCATAAAAGGGGGTCACTGGAGTGTAAATCCTTGCCGTCGGCCGCAGTTGCAGTCCATGAACAAACAAAGGTTTCATATTTTTAAGAAACGAAAAACAACAAACACACAAGGCAAGGAATTTTAGAGCAGTAGCATGTGCCCATCGTATCGAGGGAGTAAACCAACCCGGGTAGACAGAGGGGGAGGGGGGCAAGGCCGAAGAAACCAAACTCGCATGTCGCAGGAGCGTACAGGGATGCGCGGGCTAGGGCGACAGCGCGGCATCTATCTCACGCGTCGGAGGCGGGCACATATAACCCCGCGATAGGCGTTCCAAGGACCCCACACCTTACTCCACTTGCCAGGCTTGCCTCTCGCCACGTACACCGTTTTCTCTCTGAACATACACCAGTCCATGTGTTCTTTCCACTCGCTGACCGTGGGCGGCCTCTGGGAGCCCCACAATTGTGCAATGTCACGCTTCGCTACCATATAGCCCAGAGTCACCCACTGCGTCTGCGTCGCATTGTAATCAGAAGGCTCCCAGACATTCAACAGACATCGCCGTGCCTCCGGCAACAAGGCCACATGCGTGACTTCTTCTAACACAGCATGCACTCTGCACCAAAACCGAGTCACCTCCGGACATTCCCACAGGATATGGAGGAAACTCCCCAGTAGCCCACAGCCTCGCTTACACAACCCATCCACCGAATATCCCATACGCATCAAACCAGGCCCCGTGACGTACACTCTGTGGAGTATTTTAAGCTGGACGAACCGCAATCGGGCCGGGATAGCCACCTCTTTCGGGGAGGCCACCGCTGACACCCAATCCTCGTCGTCCAGCTCCAAACCGTCGGCAATCCAAGTCTCCCGCAATGAGGCCAGCAAACCCACCCGATCATTAATAAGCTTCTTGTAAATCAGCGAAATGGTGCTATCCGGCACATGGCCGTCCAAGACCCTGTCCTCCAACGGGGAATTCTCCGGAATAGCCGCCGCGTCCGGAAACACGGAGCACAGGGCATGATGAACCTGAGCATACCGATAGTATTCCCTATCATTCAACTGATATTCAGTTTTCAGCATGTCGAACGTCTTGAATTTCCCTTTCGTCCAGAGATCCCCTACCGTGCTGATACCAATCGTATCCCACTTCTCAAAGCCTTTCGTAGTATACAGATAGCCCAAGCGCTGAGATGTATACAGTGGTGTAGCCCGAGTCAAGCGATCCCTCCACCCCATCGCCGCATTTGCTGCATGCCACACCTGTACCGCGACCCGCGTCGGGCCCGTCAACCGCGCATCGAGGGACCCCGAGTATAATGCTCGATTATAGTCACCGCCCGGCAATAGCAATTTGTCCATCTCAAAAGCCGGGTTCAAAGCAGGGCCATACATCCCGTGATTGACGGCAGCCAACTGGTAGGCCCAGTAGTATCGCTTAATGTCCGGGAGGGCGACCCCCCCATCGTACCATGGCAGGGTTAGTTTGGCAAGAGCAATCCGCGGCCGCCCATCCCAAAACAATCGACGCTGGAGACACTCCACCTCCCGAAAATAACGGGCCGGCACCAGGTCCATGGTGTTCTGTAGGGCGTACAAAAAGCGGGGCAGCGACATCATTTTGAACAACGCTGCCCGGCCAAGTGGCGAAAGCGGCAGCCGCCGCCAACCCGCCACATCCGCCCTTAGGCGCTGGAGGGGGGGGGAGAAGATTCCGTTCGTAGCGGGCCACTGGGTCCAATGTTATAAAAATCCCCAAATAAGTGAATCCCGATGTCGCAATCTGGATAGGGCACCCCCGCGGAAGGGGGGGGCCTCCCCGGAAAGAACGTACACACAGGACTTAGCCCAGTTGATGACCAATCCGGAGTTGCGACCAAAGGAGCTCAAAACGTCCACCAACACGATGAGCGATTTGCACGGCGATGCAAGATACAAGAGTATATCGTCCGCGTATAGGGAGACCCGGTCCTCGTATTCCGGCGACCATCTAAGACCACGCATCGAGGGTTCCCATCGCAACCACTCCGCAAGGGGCTTTAAACAAAGCGCAAATAGGAGAGGCGACAGCGGACAACCCTGTCGGGTGCCCCTGCCCAAGATAAAGGGAGCCGATACCCGTCCGTTGACCACTACCTGTGCCAGCGGATTGTCATAGAGCAATTTCACCCAACCGATGAACCCCGGGCCAAAACCAAACTTCGCCAATGTTGCCCAGATGTATGGCCATTCCAGGGTATCAAACGCCATGGTAGCGTCCAAGGACACCAAGATGGCCGGTTCACGAAGGAATGGTGCGCGAGCAAGGACGCCATGCAACCGCCGCAGGTTCAAAGCGGTATTGCGATGGGGTATAAAGCCGGATTGATCCTGATGAACCAGGTCGCCCACAACCCGGATCAGACGATTGGCCAGTACCTTGGCGAGGATTTTAGGTTCCGCGTTTAACAAGGAGATGGGCCTGTAAGAAGCACATTGATCACGGGGCTTCCCCTCCTTATGGATAACAACAATGGTAGCGAGACGTTGGTCAGAGGGGAGAGAGCCTGCCGCCCTAGCCTCGAGGAACATGTCCCTGAGATAAGGCGCAATAACATCTGGGCGCAACTTGTATAATTCAATGGGGAGTCCGTTAGGACCCATGGCCTTGCCCGATGCAATCGAGCGGATGGCCAAAGCAATCTCATCTGACGACAGGGCCGCATCCATCACTACTTTATCCTCATCGGACAAGGAGGGCAGAGCTACGTCCCGAAGCAGCAGTCGAGAGTCTTCCTCCGAGCGTTCCGAGACCGGAGAGTAGACCCCGTGAAAATACTCCGCAAAGCAATCAACTATATCACCGGGGTCAGTCACACGCACACCGTCCACCCTCTCAACCTCCGGTACCACTCGACTCGCTCTCTCCTTCTTATCCAACCAAGCAATCAATTTCCCGGCCTTATCACCCATATCATACAAACGTCCCTGTTGCTCCCTGCTCACACTCCTAGCAGATTCAGTAACCAGCGCCTTGTAGTCGGCCTGCTTGAGCTCCAAGATATGCAATCTGTCATCCGTTACACCTTGCTCCAACTCACTCTCCAACTCAGTAATCTCATTTTCTAGCCGAACAACCTCCTGCGCAGCGCATTTTTTGGTGGAGGAAATGAGAGAAAGGGCCTGTCCCCTGAGCACCGTTTTAAAGGCCTCCCAAAGGGAGATGGCGGAAGACACCGACCCCACGTTGTCCTTGAAGTAATGTTCCAGAGACTTGACCAAGTCTGCACGAATCGTGGGGTTCCGTAGGCACCAGGGGTTGATCGGCGCCACCCTCCCCTCCGCCTCCAGGGCGATATCCAGGTGTAACAAAAGGGGGGAGTGATCTGAAACACCGCGTGCCAAGTGTCTCACCTCCCCGATCATCCCAGCTTGGGCCGCAGGAACTAGCATATAGTCAAGCCTCGAAAGACTACCATGGGCCCCAGAATGGAAGGTATACTGCGCCTGTCCAGGGTGTTTCAACCGCCAGCAATCTATCAGTCCCAGGGCATCCAGAAAACCCCCCAACCAACTCTGGGCCCGAGGGAGGTCCCTAGGGGGGTATCGATCCTCAACTCCGGAAACAACAGCGTTAAAATCCCCCCCCAGGACCACCACCCCCCCCGGGAGCCCTAGCAGCAGACGTCCCAAATCAGCATAGGTGGCCGTCTGCAGGCCCGGCGGGACGTAGACCGTGACCAGCGTAATCAATCTACCCTCCCACCTCCCCACCAGCGCAGCGTAGCGCCCTCTGTCGTCGTGGATCACCTCATCCACCACTAACGGGAGAGAGGCCCTGACCAAAATGCCCACTCCCCTCGAGCCAGAAGTGAAGCCAGAATGGGCCAGAAGGCGATACCCTCGTCTATTCATGGCATGGAAAGAGTTTCCTATGAGGTGTGTCTCCTGCAGGAACACAATGTCTGGCGAGATACGTTTCAGAAACTGCAGGACTACCCCCCGCTTTATCCTGTCCCCCAGCCCATTCACATTCCAGGAAAGAAGTTTCAGCCCCCTACCCCCCATCCCTCCCAGCACAGAACATCCCCCTCCCGGGTGGCACAATCATAGTGGAACAGCATGAAATATTGTCCCGCCTTGTGAAACAAACAAACAATCCCCAACCCCGTCCCATCAACCCCAACAAAACTCCCCCCTCCCTGCACCCCTGCGTGAGCCCGAACAGCCCCCCCAACCTGCAGTGTGCCTGTCGCCCCATTATAAAATTCACTACAAAAAGGACAAAAAAGAACCCCAGAAGGAGGAAAGGGCCCCAGCAAGCCCCCCGCAACCTCCAAACACCACGGGGCAAAGTGTCAACAACTGGAGTCCGGTGCAGCCACAGGCGCAAAACGTTACCAAAGCAGTCCAGCGCCAGAATCGCAGTTCCATTCCTACTCCGGCGAACCTTCTCCGCTCTCCGTCATCCGCCCCTCCGGCTCCCGACTCTTGGGCAGGGCATCCAGCCACTCTCCCACCGCCTCCGGCCGGTCGAAGAAGTGTGAGCGACCATCTAGCTCGACTCGCAGCCTAGCCGGGAAGAGCATCGCATACTTAAAGTCCATGTCTCTCAAGCGCCGTTTGGTGGCCGAGAAACCCATCCGTTGCTTTTGAACCGCTTGCGTAAAGTCTGGGTAAAAGCTAACATTCGAGTTCTCAAAGCGTAATGGCCCCGCCACCCTCGACGCCTGCAGGATAGCGTCTCTATCCCGGAAATTAAAAAGTCGGGCAATGATCGGCCGCGGGGGGGCACCCACCTTAGGCGCACCCCCTGGAACCCTGTGGGCCCGTTCCACGGCGAAGAATTTGCTCAGCCCTTTGGGTGCTAGATGAGTCACCACTAGATCCTCCACAAAGAGGTCCACAGCAAATTCCTCCGATCGTTCGGGCACGCCGATAATGCGGACGTTGTTCCGCCTGGCCCTGCCTTCAGAGTCCTCGAGGCGACGCTCGGTCAGATCGCTTGCGAGCTGCAACCTCTGCACCGTCGTCTGCAAAGCGGCCACATCCACCGTTAGGCTCGACGTCGCTTGGGCCAACGAGTCGACCCGGTCGTTGGTTTTCGACAGGTCTGCTCTGACCAAGGTGACATCGATCAGCACCGAGTCCAACTTATTGGCCAGAGTATCCAGTTGCTGGTTCACGGTCACCTTCATCTCCTCGATGGCCCCCATGACATCCAGCAGAGTCAATTCGGGTGATGCGCCCGAGGCCTCCTTGGGCGGCTCAGGCGATTTACGTGATCCACTAGGGGATCCCTTTGGCTGAGCATAGCGGTCCATATTGTTGGCCTGAGAATAGGCTCCCCTCCGGGTAGATTTGGGTTTTAGCTTGTCGCCATCCACTCCTGTCGTCATCGTTGGCGATCAGCAAGGTCAGCACCCTCCAGCACCCGGAGGAAGGCCCGGGAATCCGGGCCGCTAGCTGATGTCCAGGCTTGGCACTCCGCACTCGGTGCAGCTCTCCCGATGTCTCCTCAACAGTTTCGGCCGGTCAACTCGAAACCGAAAGTGAAAGTATGAGTTCCAGGGCAGGCCCAGCCTGGCATGCCGCTGTTGTTCACTTTGCAGCCGGGCACCTCACCAACCCGAGTCCGGGACCAAAGCCGGAGAAGGCCGCAAACTTCAGGTCACCAAAAAACCAGGTTCCCGGAGTCCAATTTCGATTTGGAAAACGAGTGGCACCTTAGCGTAAGATCATAGACAAAAGCCCGTCGAAAAGATCAGGATTATGACAGGATAGACGTGGGAGGTTGCGGAGGCCCTCGGGAGCCACAAGCCTACGCGGCCATCTTGGTTGCGCGCTAGGCTCCTCCCAGATATAGATCTTTACGTGAAATGTAAATCTCAGCTTTATAGTCCAAAGTGCAAACAAGCATTAGTAACCATAAAGTTTAGAAACTTTGTTAAAACTTTAAATAAGTTGTTCGACTACTCTGCCCTGGACTGGGTGACCAGTTCCAACACGCAGAAGGTTGTGGGGGGTGGAGGGTGCGGCGGCAATAAGGACTATTAGGACAGTTACCTGGTCACCAAAGTAGTCTAGTCTCAAGTCCAGCTCCACGCTTTATGCATGGACCGCCATAGACATCAAAGTAGTGGTCCTGATGCTGTGGGTGCTGTGCGGTTGATGAAGACTTCCTGGGGTTATTCCTCGGGTCCCCAGTACAGACGGTGTGACTTTGGCCATAGGGCACAATGTCCCTTGAAGTCCTCTTTGGTCAACAGAAGTCCAGTTATGACTGGATTCCGGTAACAGCTGGTCCAGCGGTTCCCTTTGGTGAGGGCTAGTGTCTATCTTAGGTGACCAGTGAGCACTCTGACGACTCTCTTGGATCCGACAGACTCAGGTGCAACTTTTGAGCATCGAGCAGTGGTCTTCTTGGCTTCACGTCAGCAGTTAGAAATGATGCGACGAATGTGGATGCTGAATGGCCATAAAGGGTTACTTGAGCTCCTATGGCCCCGGTGCTGGAACAGGGAGTCAGCTGACTGGCTCTCGGAGTTCACCTTTTTCACCTGAGGCTCTCGAGCAACTTGTCAATGAGCCATGCACCACAGTCTTCTCTTTCCTAGCCCGAAGAGTAGCAGGTGCAATCAGTCGGTTGGTGCAGCCAGGTCCTGGGGTCAGCAAGGCAGTCTTCCATTGGTACTCTCTCCAGTCCAGATGTGATCTGATGTCTGGGTGCCAGGGGTGCCATTTTTATGCTCAAAGTGCCCTGGGGGAAGAAGCGGTCACTAGTCAATGGGCTACCATGTTCCCACCCATATTAGAACTCTGTAACTGTATTAAGACTTCTGCCTATTTGGCATCTTAGCTAGCCCAGCGTGCACTTTTCTGCCCATTTCCAAGATGTCTGAACCCTCGCTTGATGTAGGGAGCATGGTAGCTCACCTTAGAAGTGTGGCTACCTGAGGGCTACATGCCCATGGAAAAAAACAATTTGCAAATGGTTTCCCTTCTCTGTCTCCACTGCCAGCCGGTCTACCTGAACAAAGGAGCAGCCCCTTGTGAGTGGGGTTGCCATTTGCCCATCAAAGACGGTTTCCACTTTGAAGCTCGCCTTTCGGGCCCAAACGATGTGTGGCTTCCAGCAAGAGGTAGGTAACATTTTTCTCTTTGACAGGCCTCTATTGTTCCTGTGCTTGGGAGTTGTTCATATTTCACCCTAGGAGGGCAGAACGCGGTCTATTGCACAGCATCTGGGAATGGCCACCGTAGTAACTGGGTAACAGAGTGGCAAATTTCTAAAAGTTGCCTTCTCTTAAAAGTAACATTAAATCTGACCTGGGCTTCAAATCTGGTTTGATGCCACTATAAATGTGATACCTTGAAGTACCAATTTCGGTAATCCCACTCAAAAATTAGCAGAGCTGAGAGTTCAGCTTGTAATCTTTTACTCACCAATGGGGCTACCTACCCCTCCACAGTAAAACCACAATTTGGAGCTTTTACAGTTAGGACATCTCTCTCTTTCTCTTACTCTCCCCTTTGCTATAAGTTTAAATACTAAAGGCGAACTAGCAGTTGTATAACTGTTCTTCCAGTCTGCAGTGGCAGGCTGGGAGCCATATTTGTCTTTGTCACTCAGGTTGATACAATGAGTGCTGCAGGCATGAGTTGACACTTACATACATTCCCTGGGTACCCCTGGTACCATACACTAGACACTTAAAAGTCAGTTAACTTATGCCAGTTGGTAGGTAGTTAGTTCGACATCTACTTTGTAAAGGGTGTAGAACACTTGCACAGAGGTCTGGTTAGCAGGCCTCCTCGCTTTCCAAGGCGAAAAACCAGCAGCATCAATCCAAATCTTTGGGGGTGATCATGCTAAAAAGAGGCATTTTCTTATACATACATCCTTAAACAAAACACAGTTCGTTTTTGGTAAAGTCCCCATTTAGGGTAAATCCTGACATTTGAATTATTGGGGCGTTTGAAGGCAATTGGCGTTTGAACATGGGTGCTTAAGGGTTAAGGACTTGCAAGACTTCCTGCAAGACCTGTTGTATTTGAATCTGTCTGCTTTTCCTACCATCTCACATCACATTGAATGTTGTGGATGATCTACAGCAACAGTATTGTTCGAGGGACCAATCCATGACAGAATCTCAGGCTATTTATGTTAAATACATTGCTGAAATGAGGTCGCTGTTCTCACATGCCTACCCACTGTGTTATCATAAAATGAAAACTAAAGTTATGAATTTTTTATGTTAAATTAATTTATATAAAACTAATTTAATAGGGGGTAATTCATAGTCGTTGGTAATTATGAAAATATGAAAACGTTGGACAACTATGGGCTGGAATGGTGTTGGGCACTCCTGGTCGGCCACATTTTCATGTTTGTGGTGAACATCTCCTTTTATTGGTAACTATCTATTTGAAGTTGCTACGTTAATGGTGATACTTTGCAACCTCTGTGAATTGATCTTGCAAAGCGAAAATGGCCTCCACTATTGTAGGGGTTAGGTACTTGGTAACAAGCTGCAACCAAAGTTTCAGTGAGGATTGGTTAAAAAATTGCTGTGGCTGTCATCTGCTGCCTAAGGTCATGTGATGCCACTTTAAGTGATGTCACCCTGGGGTCAGAGGCCATGGACTGCTAATTCTGCTACCTCAGTGATATTGGTAAATTGACACCATGCGCGCTGCCACATGTTACAAAAGGCCGGCCGGATAATGCTCCTGCATTCAGATTGCACCACTAGATGCCATCAAATTACAGCAAAAGGCTCATTTATGAGAAGCTCTCAGAAAGAAAAAAAACTTTCTTTTCCCTCAATGGAGAAATCCCTTGGCCCATTCATAGCCATAAAGTGATCTTAACTAATAAAGCGGCCTTCATGACAAACAAGCTATACTCTGAAGAATTACATCTTTATTGAGAAGGAAAAAAGACCACTCCCTTTTAGGGAATATAGCAGAGTGATTACTTTTAAAATATCACGTGCAAAGGCCGGAGTTGCACTTTGAGGAATCATGACGGATATTCACACTGATCACAATTATCTTCTCTGGGTGTTATGCATGCAGACTCTGGACGCCATATGTTCATCTGTCATGGCCTCATCAGAGGAGTGTGGTCTGTGCCTGCAGAACAGACACACGGTCCACAGTGTCTGATCCAGGAGTGAGTCAGTGCCTCTGAGGTAGGGTTGTGTAATTAAAACTTAAAGCAAGCGGATCCATGTGGAAAAACAGCATGCCCATCTTGTTAGAAAACATGGCTTTCTGCATCCTTTAGGACGAGACCAAATGTGCATCTGGGTTGATCTTATTATTTGTGCTTCTGAGTGGGTTTGATTCTGGGAGGAACCCTTCTTGGAATGTTTATTAAGAGGTAATTCATTCAGTATTCGGAGAGCACACCCACGAAGCAAATTCTGCTGGACTGTAGAAAATATGGCCCCTGATTTGCCAATGCGTATGATTTGTGGTGGTTTCTACGTTTTTGTTTTCTGATTCATACCCCACAGGTGGTGTTCGAGGAAATCTGTGACTTGTATAGGTACCCTGATGCACGCCTATTATCCCTGACCCTACATAAGCAGGCTGTCTTCACATTGAATAATCCACAATTGTAGTCTGAAAACCTTTTATTCCAGGTAAAAAATAAATAAAAAAATCCCAACCAACCAAAAAGAGATCTATAGGAGTGACTTCCTTGCATTTACTGCACTACACAGGCATACTTGAAGGAGGTGTAAATGTACCAGCTCAGGGAGTTTGACTATAGGTATTTACAAACATTTACAATACCTTTAAAGTCTGAGTGGATGTGGACTTCAAAGCTGGTCCTGAAAAGAAGCAACCACCAAGCGGGGTGTTGCTTTATCAGCGAATTATTAACAGGGCATGCTGATGAAGTGCAGACTAATAAGGCACATATGCAAAGCCTACTATTGGGATAGTTGAGCTAAGACAATTACGTCCATTAAATGCAATTCAACTAGTCAGTACCAGCTATAGAGAGCATTGCAAAATGTACACTAAAAGAAGAGGAGAATAACTTAGTAAGAAGATAAATCTTAAGACTAAAATGCTGAGGATGAATATGGCACAGAAAGATCTGACAGAAGGGCATTCAGTGTGGTGCAGCATGGGAAAATGCTGAACATTTGACAATGATGGCTAGCCAGAAAACCTATAGGAAGCCAAAGCAGTGATAGCACTGTAGAAAACGCGATCTAATGGTAAACTGGTTTAGGTTATCCACGCACAAGTCGAAGCAACAGCAATATCCCTACTTATGTTCTGCTGAAAGGGTTCACTCATGATGGGCATCTGTGTTGAGTCCTACATAACAGGACTTGAGCTTTGACCCTTTCAGGTCGAAGAGATGCTTAGAATTTCAGGAAGATAATGCCACATTTATTGTAACTGCTGAGTTGATTTTCTACCAGAGGGAGATCTTCTGAAACAAGGCACTGTCTGGTGCAAGTAGGTGTGCAAGAAGGAAACCACAGCATCTACATAATTATTGCTACAAAACCATACGTGTCAATAGTTTAAACTGCATGTTGGATCTAGCACAAGGTCATGAAGTCCAAGAGAGAGAGGAATTGGAAATGGCAGAGGGGTCTGGAACAAAACACACAAACATCCTGTAACAAAATAGTAGATATGTTGCCATTGTCCCGCCCACTAATGAGATTCCTAGCCTTAAAGTAGAACACCTTTGCAAGAAAAGTTAGCAACTTGCCAACGATGGTAGCTGCTCAGTTAAGGAGGATTGTTTGAGGAAGGGGTTGAAGACTGCATTTTTCTAATATGGACAAAAAACTACAAAATATATTTAAAACAATTACAAGTAAGTTAACCTGAAGTTGTCATACATGCAAATGTGGCCTAATCAGAGAAAAACTTTCACAGTGTCAATGAGTAGTGCTTAACTGGTAAATCCTGATTAGAGTGAGATTATGTAAGTGTTATAAGACAAAATCTCAGTGCATGCAAGTTTGGCAGGAATTTGTGGTGATCCCAGAGAAAGAGGGGTGAAAAAAGTAAATGATATACCCATCAACAGAGTAAAATCTCACCTCGTTTAGGTGGAATGCGGCAAAACAGGACTTCTACTCAAGTGTGGCAGGGGTTGGGTTCATGAGCCATTGAAAGTCCTAGGAATATTGGAAATGTGTTTTCCCAGCACCCTAGTCACTACTAAGAAGCATTATTCATTGCTTCCTTTCCTATTCTACTTTGGCACTTCAGAAAGAACGTCCTTTGCCATCCAGGAAGATGGGCACCAGGTTTGGGTTTGTCATCATAACTTCAGCTGCTCAATGAGCACTCCAGAACCACCAGGAAAATAACATGGCAATCGTTCCCACAAAATACAGGTTTAAATGTTGAGCTCATCTGCATTTGCATCCCTTAAGGTGAGATCCAAGGTTGCCGCTGACAGTATTTGCAATTTCCATATTTTTGAGGAAACTGTACATAACTGGCTGCCAATGCACTACAGCTAAATAGGTGGAAATCTGTTTACGAAGAGTTATCTGTTTATTCTAATGGCAGTTCCAAGGATCTTTATATGTGAGGATTGTGGTGCATTTTATGGTGTGGTTGTGACTTCACCGTATAATACACTCTCAAAACTATCTTGGGTCAAGCCATTCTCCATTGTAAAACCCCTAGCACAACCCTGGGTAGCTTTGGCTATGAGCAGCAAGGATTTAATGCCGGAGCTAGTGTAAAGCATTTAGTCCAAATCACAAACCAGCATTGGTAACCATGAAGTTTAGAAACTTAATTAAACATCTAAAGAGTTGTGTTTGGCTACTCTGGCCTGGATTGGATAAACAGTCCCAACAGGGAGAAGGTCTTGGAGGCCAATCAGGAGTATTTGGATAGTTATCTGGTCACCAAAGTTGTCTTAAGTCCAGTTCGACACTTTATGGAAGAACGCCATAGACTTCAAAGAAGTGGGCCTGATGCTGAAGATACAGGATGCTGTAGGATGCTCTAGGTGCTGTGCAGTCAATCGGGGTTATTCCTGTGGTTGTTCCTTGGTCCGCTGTTGAGGTGGGGTGAGTTTGGCCACTGGGTTAATGTCCCTCTTAGTCCTCTTTGGTCCAGCAGAATTCCAGCTACTGGTCTCCGGTATCAGGAGGTCCAGCGGCTTCTATTGGTGAAGGCTAATGTCCGTCTTGAGCAACCAATTTGTACTCTGACAATTCTCTCGGGTCCGACAGACATGGGTGCAACTTTTGAGCGCTGGGGACTGGTCGTCTTGGCTGCACGTTGGAGGTCAGCTGCGATTCAGTGAAAGTGAGTGGGCTACTTCAGCATTTACGGCCCTGGTGCTGGAATAGGTTGTCAGCAGACTGACTCTTGGAGATCACCGTTTCTATCTGGGGCTCTAGAACGGCTGTTCCATGAGCCAGGTGCCACAGACACGTTCCTCTCATCCCTAGCCCAAAGAGCAGCAGGTGCAGTCTAGTGATTGATGCAGCCTCTCTTGCCAGGTCAGAGGTGTCAACAGGGTAGTCCTTCGGTCCTCTCACCAGTCCAGATGTGATATGAGGTCGGGGTGCTATTTATGCCCAGAAAGTGCCCATGGGGGATGAAACCGTCACTAGCCAATGGGCTACCAGATTCCCTCTTGCCTTATGACGACTCCGGGTTATGTGTGGCATCTTAGCTATTCTTGAGTGCACTATTCTGCCCATTCCAAAGATGGCTGCACAACTCGCTTGGTGTGGCGAGATCGGTAGCTCACACTAGAAGTGTGGCTATCTGTGGGCTACACACCCACTGTTAAAAACGGGTTGGCTGGTTCCCTTCTCTGCTCCCACTACCAGCCTATCTCTCTGAACAAAGGAGCAGCCCCTCTTGAGTGTATTATCCTTTTGCCTATCAAATATGGCTTCTCCTTTGAAACTTGCTCTTTGGGCCAACAGTGTGTGGCTTCCTGCGAGGGGCAAGTAACACCTCCCTCTATTGTCTTTTATTTGGGAGTCATTTATACTCCTCCCCAGGAAGGCAGAAGGCTGTCTTCTAGCCAGTATCTGTGAATGGCCACTGAAATAACTGGGCAAAAGAATGGCAACAGTAAAAACGTGTTGGTTTTTTTTTTAATCCTTGGGACAAATAAAAATATATGTCCTACTTAATAATATACAGCACTATGCTTGGGCTTGATAGGCCTTCCATAGGAGTGACTTGCATACATCAGTATGGAGGTCTGGGCATTGGCATAAGTTTAAATGGCAGTGTTGAAAAAGCAGTTGTAAAACTGTGTCTTCTAATCTGCAGTGGTAGGCTTGGAGCCATATTGTGCTTTGTCACAATCTGTGGTGGACACTTTAAGTAACATGCCCTGGGTACTCCTGGTGCCATATACTAGGGACTGATATGCAAGTTAACTTATGCCAATTGAGGGTAACCAATTCTTCATATATTTTGTAAAGGGTTCGAACCCTGGCACTGAGGTTTGCAGCGTCCGTCCAAAACATTGGGGGTGATCATGCAAAAAAGAGGCATTTCCTTTCAATATACTACTAGTGACCCAATGCCCATGGATCTCTTCAATTATAACATTGACCTGTGGGCTCCTTTGTATACCAACATACTTGATGCCGCCTGTAGCTCTATCAACCCTATTTTCTGATCACAATCAACAGTCTTTCCAGTCCACAAGAAGGGCGACAAAGGAAGTCCTAGGTGCTATGAAAGACTCTTCCTAATGAATTACATTATTAAAAGGGCTGAAAGGATTTTGGTGTTTAGAATTCAAGCTTGGAGATTATCAAACTGGAATTGGATTGAAACCAATGTGGATTTAGAGCTGATTTATGTACAGTGGCCCAGCCCCCTAATCTGCAGTTACTCTCCAGAAAATGTCTGCTCTTTGGAGTGGTAGGTCATTACATTTAGCCTTCATGGAACTTCACTCGGCTTTTGACTCCGCTATCACACTAAAATATTGGTTTGTCTTACAATTTAAAAGGGGTGGATCGTGGCATTATTGATTTCTTGAATCATTTACCTTACAATCTCAAAGCTAAAGTCCAATATTGGCCCGAGGGTGAGTGTTCTGAGATTTTAATTTGGCTAAATATTTTTGTCTGTGGTGGTTCTTGGTATTCTCCTTTTCATTATATATACAATTCAGCTCAGAGGGCGTTTTGGGGGGGGGGGGGGGTGTTGTCAAGACACCCACAGACTGAGCAGCAAAGCATCCCTTTTTATGTCTCGCCTGACTGGCGAGACTTATTGAGAGGGCTCCAGAAAGTGCTACCAGGCCAGCTTAGAGCTACAGTGCATGTGCGCGGGCACGCGCGCCACTTTTACCGCGATTACTTTCACTTTGATGTTTGATCGCGATCACTTTCGCGGCCGCTTGGCATAGCCAATAGGTCTCGCTTTTGGGACCTTATAAGTGTTTAGTTATGCAACTGTTGCATGGCTAAACACTTATAAGGTCCCAAAGGCGAGACCTATTGACTATGCCAATGCTTGTTATTATATGCAGATGATGCCCTGGGCCAAGCAGAGGCTACTGAGCTTCAACTGTGGGGATTAAGGTAGTTTTCCTCTGATGCGCCAGGACCCATCCTACTATGGTTTTGCAAGTGCAACCCCTTTCTCACTGGAGACTATGGTAGCAATGGTGAGCAGCCACAGGCTTCTCAGGGAAGTAGTGTAGGTTTGCTCGAGCCGAGAAATCAAACCTAGCACTACAATTCTATAAAAGAGTGTCCAGCCCAGTGCTTATCCTTATAAGAAGATACAGTGCTTTAATAAACACTTGAACATATTGCTACATACTAATGTAACGGAATGCAATTTAGTGTTGCTGGGGGTTCTCCATTCACATGCAGTGCTACACATCTCCTTTCTTTCTCCCTAACTGCTCCCTCTTCCCCGGATTTAGTTGTTTCCTGCCAGGAGAGAATTGGGTCAAACTGATACAGGGGTCCAGTAGATAGATCTCCTCGTTTCTCTTTTCTGGGTGACTCAGACACCTGTGACATGCATCACCTTGTTCCTTCTGGTCAGATATTTCTCCTGTAGGGTTGTTGGGCTCCTTTTCTCTCTTCTCAGGCAGGCAGGCTTCTAGATGCTTCAGGATAGTAACACCGCTCTTCCAGCAAGGGATCCAGACCTAAGGTAATGTCTTCTCACCCATGGCATACTTGCTGTCAGGCTGACTACAGCCCCCCCTTGCACAGCAGTCCTCCGAGTATTCAGTGGAGCACACTCTTCCTTGGCAACAGAGGGAAATGGAGCAACAATTGGGGTTCCACTTTCATTCACCAACATCAGATAGGAGAAGTGATTCCACAGTCTGCAAATGTATGGCCAATTAATGTAGACTGATGTTTCTCACAGCAGCAGCCACAACAAAAGGCACAAAGAGGTTGCTGCACCTAACTGTCTTTTTCGGATTACTCCTTCAGTTAGTTGGTGACAAAGGGGCAGGCCTTTCCCAAAGGTTTCTTAACCTTGCACAATAGAGTGCAGTCCCACCTACTCGCTCTACAATCCATCAAATAGCAGTTCCTCATAAAGACTAAGCAGCACTGCTTCCTAATTCAATTTCTAAAGGAGCTTAGTATCCTCTCCCTTCACTTCAGTGCCTAGGTCTCTTCCCACCAGCTTCAGGAATGTGAGTAATACCCTTCCACTGTCAGGTAAAAGAGGCCTATCTTTTGCAAAGGCCAGGCCAAAGATATCCAAACGGAACCCATGGACCTCCATTACTCTGGCTCACTTGCACACACTAGGCATGCATCAGGCATGCTACGTACATTAACGTACACCACACACGCTCAGGATGTTAGCCCCATGAACTGGGCATGTGTACAGAAATAGGACTTTACAAGAGTAAACCAATACACTTCTCCGCCATTGACACAGATAACGAGCATTGGAAAAGCCAATAGGTATCTCATTTATAATGTGAGTGCCAAGCAATTGCATTTGACAATATTTGTTTATACAGCATTGTAATCAAAAAGTAAATGAGAAAAAAAAACGTCGAAAAAGTTGACATAATTTAAGGTATTTCAAAACTGTATAATGAATGGAATATTTTAAATCTTTATATGGCCTGATTTATTTTTCAGATGCTTTAATTTTTTTTATCTCAACATAATTTTTGGAAAAGATAGTGTCAGAATTTGAAGGAAAATGCTAACCAAGGCCCAATTACCTTACCACAGGACTCAGAAATGGAACATGCTCCAACCATTTGGTTCTGTGCAGGAAACCAAGGAGCCTGTTTATGTGCCTCTAGGAGAAGGGACATTTCCTTTTCATCATACCAAGTGCACCTTCTGCCTCAAATGCAGGTGATTAAGGTCCGCAGTCAGCCCTTCTCCCAACTCCTTAAAGGCCTTTGTGGACCAGCACATTTGCAATCCTTTATGGAATGGAATGGAATGGGATAAAACAAAAACAACGCTTAAAGTCTGCTCTTTTTTTATACCTAGCAAAAATATATTTGTTGCTGTGCTTTTACAGACAAGCTGGGAGCTAAGAAGGATGGGGAGGTAAACTGAGAGCTTTGATTTTCACGACTACTAAAAATCGGCTTGCGACCTACAGTTGGGGAAACTCTGCTTTACAGGAATAGTTTTCCTCGGTTACTCGATAAGGGCACACTTGGTTCACTCCTCCAGGTCACAGGAAAGGTCAAAGATCTACCCATGTAAAGGAGAGCTCGAGGCCTAGACCTCTGCACTCACCCTGGATTAGTGTAACACCAGGGCCAAAAATCAAGTCAAAGTACCAGACACAGGTAATTTGCACTCGGGGGAGGTGAACATACCCATACACCATGCAGGGGACTTTAAGTCCCAACACCGTCCTTGTATCTAGAACTGCTAATGAGCTCAAAATCCAGGTAAATTGTTACGTGAATTATATTTACGATTTTGAATTTAGCCACCAATTTATCTAAAACTTACCCCGAACTATGAGGATTATCTCTACCAGATCGAAAACATTTTTTTTAATTAAAGGTCTTGTTTCTTAGAAAGTTTCAACTTGCTCCTATTTAGGTGCACCATTCAACAACACTGATTGGCTTACTTTTGTAGTTTAGGAATCTTAAATTCACTCAGTCTCTGGGGGCAGTTTTCAATTTTGTTAGCCACCTAGATAGAGAACATACCTCTACATCATATTAGGTCTATGTTTAATAGTAAAAGAATCCTTGCTGCCTCCTATGTGCAGGAAGTCGGGGTACTATAGGTGCTTCCAGCGTTCAAGTAGAGGAAAATGGATTTTGTAGGTCCCTGTTGGGCTTAATGAAAGACACATTACAATGTATTTGCCAAGAGGAACCTGTATTAAGGAACCCGGAAGACAAAATTAAGTTGGTACCTCTCGTTTTATGTCTCTGTCTGCGCCAATTCTGTTGCAGCTTTGAATCCTCAGATTACTCAAAACTCCATAATCTGGGATGCCAATGATAAGATGTATGGTTCAGTTCTATTAAGGAAATTTGCCATAATTTAGACTGCTCTGAACTATTTGGGCCTCCCCTTCAACATTTTTGAAAACAGACGAGTCTTTGATCAAAATAAGGTTTCTAGAGTGGATACGTTTACTAGGGGAGAAATTAAGGCATTGGTCTATAAAGCATGGCAAACAATCATTGCCAAAGTCAATAGCTTACATAGGTGAGACCTATTGGCTTTGCCCATAATTATTTAGTCATGGCCATCAAATTAAGATTTGCTGCTTATGGTCAGTTGTAAATATAAATACATTTGGTGCTATACTATATATGCGTTACGTTTTATTATCGTTGTTTGTTACTTGGGAGTCATTTCTGCTGGGACAGACCGTGACTTGTTTCCCAAACTTGAACATTGTTCATGTAGAGCACAATTTCTGAATAGCCCAACATGGTTGTAGGAAATGTTCTTGACTGTCGCTCCTGTTAGTTGAATGTTCGCCCAACCAACTGCCTATTTTTTTGGTCTGGCACAGTCTTAGATCTATGGATTCTGCCTCTCCCAATGAACTCCTAGGGTCAGTCAGTCTTGTGCGACTAAGCTCAACTTGGATGCGCATATTGATTTATTTAGGAGTGGAAAGTCACTTTTGAAATAAGCAGTTTACTCGCATGTAATATAACTCTGGAATGGCCTTACATTACATAGGGGGATGTGTTCCTTAGGTGGGAGGTGGACAATCCAGGGTGCAATTGGCATGAAGTTTGTGCACACCCACAGAATTGTTAGTTTGTAGGTATTCACACAATTGCTCTCTGGAAACGTTTGGGAGCAGGACGAAATGCGTTTCCAGGGTGGGAATTGGTGGGGGAGCACCAACACAATTCGTGGATATAGAAAAGCAATTTACTACCCGGGATGTATTTTTGGCATGCATGATTGTACAGTGTGATAAATTATGTACGTAGACAAGCGTTGGCTTTAGCATAAATGGGAGTTCTCAAAATGTTTCCAGGAGTACTCTTGGCAACTTTACCTAATTTAAGACATTAAAAAAGGTTGGCTTCTTCTTGTCTTTGTTGTGCTCTTTGCTGCTTTTCCAGTTCAGATTCCTTGCCTTTCATCCAGGTATCCAGTTACTGGCTCGGACACCAAGCCAACTCCCCTCTGACCCTAATTCTCTAATATTTTCCTCTCACATCACCTTTCTGTCAGCTCCCCTCTCGCATTTCAAAGCCGCAAACCAGAGTTAGGACTCTGTCACTTATGTTAGCTTGTGTTTGCTTGTTTTATGGCTTTTATGTTATGGATTTCTAGCCAGTATATTTTTCTTCATAAATAATTGCTTCAGTCAAGTGATGGAGAGCGTGATGTTCATTTCAGCTGCCGGGGTCTGAGAGGGGAGATAAAGATTGGAAATGCTCTAAAATAATAACATAAAGGCTCAAAGTAAGAAACAACAAGCATTGACTACCGTAAAATAAGGTGGTTGTTAATCCAAAGTAAGGCACAGGGAACATGTATCAGTAATGCATGCTTCTTTCTGATCTGATGTGTTCTGCCCAGGCTTGGAGCCCTGATCTGAATTGTGACCAATTCTATGTCAGGACTGGAGGCGAGGATTATGCCTTCTTTCTTCACTCTTTATTACAACAGCAGCCATGTAAACTTCAACAAACTACTTTTCCCATGATACATCGGGAAACAACAGTAGTTTTAAACAACCAATGGGAACACCAATGTCCACCAATCAGCATAGAGTCTGGTCCACATAGTCCCTTGTCTCCGTATGCTTGTCCTCTTTCGAAGCGCGAAGACAGTCAAATGATCCACTTCATGCATCTTGTTTGTTAGACTCCACACCTAAAATCAGAAGGACAAATGTCACCACTAAGGGAATGGATTGTGATACACAACCTGTGAATTAATATAGATCTGTAACTAAGTATAGACTTTCAAGACATTTCTTACAGAAACTTTGTTTCAGAACAAACACAGATCACTTCCAAAATTTTGATTCAGAACCAACACAGATTACTTACTTACAGTACGGGGAGGGTGAGGTTCTCGGAAACTCCCTAGGGTGGGATAATCCTCGCCTCCGAGTCCTTAATAGAATTGAAACTTTCCATTACATTAGCTAGGAAATTTTTCATTCTATGTCAGGACTGGAGGCGAGGATTATGCTAGTTTAAAGCTTGTCAACCACCAATTGTGCCATTTTAAACACAGGTTTGAAATGAAACCTTTTAAAGGTGGAATCTGATGACCAATCCGCCGCATTTAAGATATCTTCTAAATGGGCGTCTAAGCCAAAAGCCTCAGAAGCCATAGCGCCTCTGGTGGAATGAGCCCCAAATATTTTGAGGTTTATTCCGGCTTCCAGCATTCCCCAACGAACCCATCGAGCAATGGTGGGAGAAGAGACTGCCCTAAAGGGCTTCCGGAGTGCAATGAGGAGTTGCCGCTCGCCAGGGGGATGAAATTCCTCTGTCATCTCTTCATAGGCCTTGAGGCAGCGCATCACACAGTTTAGGTGAATCAGAAAATTCTGGATAAGAAATAACTCTTGTATGGCATTTTGTTCTCCTGTGTAAGGTGAAGGAGACACCATCCGGAGTAAATATTCGACCAGTTACATCCAATTCCCTCACATCCGAGAAATTGACTGTCTTCGCGCTTCGAAAGAGGACACGCATACGGAGACAAGGGACTATGTGGACCAGACTCTATGCTGATTGGTGGACATTGGTGTTCCCATTGGTTATTTAAAACTACTGTTTCCCGATGTATCATGGGAAAAGTAGTTTGTTGAAGTTTACATGGCTGCTGTTGTAATAAAGAGTGAAGAAAGAAGGCATAATCCTTGCCTCCGAGTCCTTAATAGAATTGAAACTTTCCGTTACGTTAGCTAGGAAATTTTTTCATTTTACGGTTTAAGAGATTACCTCTTGTCTATTGTGCCTAGGTCTTGATTTCAACTCTAGTGAATTGTAAAATTGAAAAGTCCCATCTCTGCGACTTACCTCAGATAACACACGGCGCCAGTGAAGGCTGTGTCTTTCCTTTCTCTGTTGCCTACAGCTTTGGAACATAGATCAGAGCACACACTGTTTAAGTTGGGAGCTGTGTTGTGATTTCCTGTTCATAAGCTTTCTAGTACTACATAGATCCTAAACTTTTTAACCAATTCTTGTGAGGGAAGAAGATGTAGCAGTTTAAGCGCATTTGAAGCAACAGAAGTAAAAACTTCCATCCCGCAAAGAACATGCGGGGGAACCACATAGTGGGATTTTGTAGGAGTAGGCCAGGGATTTTGCTGGCAGGAGGTTTGCCACAGCCTTATTCACACAAGTGATGCTCTGAGGTCCTGCAATAAGACGAGTTCTAGGTTTATTACAGATCTGCTGCTGTTGGGACCAAAGATTTAATGGGTCTCGAGGAAGCACATAGAAAGTGCATAGTTGAGAACTGGGTAAAGCTGGGTGTCTTCTTTGGCAGAGCATGCCCCGGAAGCTGCTCAGCAGCAGTCAAACTCGCTTTGCCTTGGGCAACAGTCTGTTCACCAGCACCAGTTAGTTTTCCTGTGGATCACCAGAGTCTTGCGTGTGCATCATGTCCAGGCACTCGGTCACTGAAATCAGTAATGAATGAGTCAACCCTTCTGGGTTTCTGTTCCTTGGGCAGTGCCCACTAATGGAAGGCACACTAAAGTATAAGAAAGTGATGGATGGAATGCTTGAATTAATCTCAGCCACTGGTAATTACTCGGGCTGCATCCTAGTCCATCATTATTTTACAGCCCATGCCACCTCATTTTGGATCTAGCCATGTTTTCTCACTTTGTCACAGCTTTGTCTTCCTTTTCTTTCCCTTTTCTCACTTGCTCTTGTTCAAAGTCTGTTGACAAATCGGTCCTAGTCCACAAAAACGAGGGCCGGTGGGGACCGCGACCAGCACAAATTACTCTACACTGCTCGGCAGGGAGAACAGTTTAGCAGACACGCGTGTAGTTTGTCCCTTAAATGAGGCAGAAAGCGACACTGCGGCAGATCGGCCTCACCTTCAGTTGCAGTCAGGGTACCTGACCAGGGTTGTATGACGGAACAACACAGGTAAAAACATTGCATGCCTTTACAAAACATTTTTAACCCTGCAGTTTTTTAGCACTCCTATGCTTTTATCTTGCATGCTATTACCACACATTTTTAGTGTAACTAAGCGAAATATCTGATAGAGACATCTAGCCGCAGATTCCTTAACTTCGAATATCCCCAGGCGTCAGACTGGATCTGGAAAACGTTCTGCAACAGCAACTCTGCGCGCCGGGCGGCGGGTGGGGTGGGGGGGGGGGGTAGGTGTAGCGCTGCAAGGCTCCGCCTTGATGTTGTCCACGGACATGACGTCAGCGGAGCCATATATGCCCCTCCCGCACGCTGACGTCAGTTTTCTTCTTTTCCGCTTACTAACGCAGATCCCAGAAAACCAGCGGTTCCTTGGCCTAGTTTTCGGGCCGTCTCGACGCTTTCGGCATCACGGAACAGTGTGCGATGCCTTCGAGCTTTAAGGCGTGTAAGACCTGCAAGCGGCAAATGTCTGTCACGGATCCACACGCGATATGTATGTGGTGCCTCTGGGGGTGCACCACGACTCCGAAGAGTGCGACGCCTGCCAGCAGATGAAACCTAAGTCCCTCAGGGAGCGTCGCATGAAGCTGCTGGCCGCCCGGATGTCTGGTCCTGCGCTTTCACGCCGCCAATCTCCCTCTCGGGATCGATCCTGCAGACGTCGATCGGAGACAGGTAAGCACACGTGTAAGTCGCGGAGGTCATCCTCCCGTAAGCATGACGCTAGGGCCCGCTGCTCTCGGTCCTTGACAGACCAGGCACCCAGCAGTAGTCTTCCCCCATACCCACCCTTCCCCGGTGTCGGAGCGAAAGGGACCCAAATAGAGGCCTATTCTAAGGCTCACCAGTCTTTCTTTGGGTTACCCTCTCTCCCTGGTGCGTCTACGGGTCCCTTAGAGGAGGAAGGCACTCATTTCGGGTCTTCGCTGGCGGATTCGTCCTCGGCTGCGTGCATCGGCTCCGGAGTCGATACGACTTCGACAGGACATGGCCCGGAGGGGCATCCCAGTCGTCCGTCCAGCCAGTCTGTCCAGTCAGTGCATAGCCCCGTGCGGCTCCCTGCACTGACGTCGACTGCGGCACCGAGTTCGACGACCTGTCGTTCTCCTTCCTCCTCCGGAGGTGGAGGTCGAGTCTCCATCAATCCGCGCCCGGATTGAGTTCCCTCTGGAGGTTCTTGATGTCGAGGCGACGCCGGTGCCAGTGGCTCCTCTATTACAGGAGGATGAGCTCCCTTTGGGCTCACAATGCCCAGGGTTGTTTCAAAGCCCCTTGGTGCAGGTGGTTAGTGTTGTCTTGGCCTTTGGATCAACCCCAGGCTGCTCCACCTTTATTCTCTAGTGGACGAGTTAGCCTTCAACCGTCCACAACCGACGGTTTGTTGTCGCCTCACAGAATGGCAACAGAGGCTAGTGAGGCCTTCGCGAGGGCTATTCGCAGGGCTGCGGATATTTTATGCTTGCAGTCACCTGGGGTTTCCCTTCCCACTGATCCTTCACTGGATCTCCTCCACATGGAGCCTGTGGACGTGGAACCTTTGCTGCCCCTTGGTGGGTCTTGGTTTGATATCATGCTTGGTACCTGGGCACGGCCCTCCTCTGGTGACCCTGTTGATAGAGCCGTTGCTCGCCGGCATCGCCCGGCCCCAGACAATCCACTCTGCTTGTCCCTCCACCCTAGAGCTCAGGGTCTGGTTGTCCAGGCGGCTTTCGCCTTGCAGCCTTCTTTCGCTCTACCGTTGCTCCCTCCCACTAGGGAGTCTCGGTGGCTGGAGACATGTGGTGGCAACTTTTTGCACCCGCCAGTGCGGGCATCCGTGCCTTAAACACGTCTTGCGTGTTCACACGTGCTTCCTTTGCCCTTTGGGACTTGGTTGAGCTACTTCTTCCTTCTCTCCCAGAAGGGCCCCAAGCTGACTTGCATTGTCTTCTTGATGGCGGGGATTGACACAATATTCCATTAGATCGGACCTGGACGCTACTGACTGTTAGTAGAGCAATGGCCCGGTCGGTTGCTTTGCTCCGCCATGCATGGCTGCGCGATAGTCGTTTTCCCGACAACGTTCGGGACGCTCTGCTGGATCTGCCATTCAGTGGTGTAGACCTTTTTGATTGTCACGCTGATTCAGCGGTGTCCCGCCTTATTTCTGGTCTCCCGTGATTTGCTGGCCCTTGCGGCCTGCCATTCTTGACCTTGTGGCCTGTCTTTGTCACAGGCTGTGTGACTTTCTGTTGCTTTTTCTTGATGGGCAGCGTTGCCTTCTTTGTTTTGGACCCTGGGTTCATGATGTAATACCCAGATGGTCTGGGCGGATGCTCCGCCATGTTGGTTTTTGGTCGGCACAGCTGGTCAGCTGGTTCTACCTTCTTTTTAGTCCTCTGTCTGTGAGCTTGACTCCAGAGAAGGCCCCCTTGCCGGGGTTAAGACTTACCCTATTTGGGGTATTTGATGGCTGTTGTGTAGCTGCCTTCCTACAAGGAAGGCTTGGTACGCTCCTGTGGAGTATTCCTAACAGAAGATCGTCTGTGGATCACTCTGTCTTCTTCTGCTGTATGCGACCCACAGGTTGGCGTCGCTCTTTTGCACTTTCAATTAAGGTTGTGGTCTACGGTTGTCTGTAGTACTTCGAGGCAGCGGTATAGGTTCCTTACCGTGAGGCTTCTGCCTCGCCTGCCTTTCACAGGGGCGTTCTTCAGCATCGCTGTGCTCCTCTTTGTCCATGTTGTCTGATCTTCTTTTCGCCAGCCACTGTCCCTTGGGGCCCTTGTTCTGTTCCGTTCAGGCACAGTTCTTCCACGGCTGACGCCCTGCAATTGTTTAGCGCCAGGGCAGAGCCGCTGTGCGGCACGCTTCTTTAGTGTTTGCGCGTACTGGGAGTACACCCTGGTATGGGTCGCTATCATAGGGTGTTTGCGTTCTTTCTTCTGCTTCGGCAGTGCTGGTTCTACTCTCCTCTCTTTCGGGATAGGTGATAGTTTCTCGTACCTCAGCCCTATCTGGACTTGTTCTTGAAGGTGGCGTCTTCGCCATGTACGTCTATGCTGTACATTGCCTTATGCCCTCAATTTCTGGGCACTTTCCCAACAGGAGTTTTTCCTCTTTCCCTGCTGCTTTCTGCACAGGTGTTTTCCACACTTCTGCATTGGGTTCCTGCTGTAACACTCTCACGGGGAGTGTTCTCTTCAGGATACTCGCTTATTGGGTCCATGGGCCATTAGGTTGATCCTGTTTCCACTATCGTGTCTGGCTCCATCTCCTCATCTGTCTAGCGGGGGACGGTGACTCCTCCCGGGCGGGTGGCTGATGTCACTTATGGATCTGGACATTGTCCTGTCCAATTCTGCTTCCACGTGACTATTGGTACTTTTCGCGTACCGATGTCTTGTATTATGTAACACATCATTTTTACACGTAAATCTTAATTTATATCTGCTCTGTGCTCTTCACACAGCGGAGTCACGCAGACAATGTTGCTTCCTGCGGTGTCAGTGGTCTTCGCCCCGGTTTGCTCATACTACGAGCTCTTGTGTGGGTGTCCAGTTTGCCAGATACCCCTTTTTACCGGTTATCTACTTGCTAATACATCCTTCACATCTGGGCTGCTCACGCTACCCTACAGGTTTTTTCCCTATACTTGTGGTGGTTCTAGCGTCCACGCGGTATGCTTCTGTGTGTTCCTGTCTTCTACATGACTATCATTCTTAATGTAGTCCTGTTTTGGGTGCTTCTGCTTGTTGCCGTCAGCCCTCACATGTCTTGTGAAAGAGCAACTGTGTACTAGGCTGTCTTGTTTTTCTGGTACTACCGGCACTTTCTGGCCATCAATCGGCATCCTGCCAATGCTGCCCCACGTACCTTGGCTGGTGCGGGTTTCACAGTGCATTTTTCCACTGTTGTGCATACTCGACCGGTATGGTATGCGCTGGCTCTGTCATACCAGTTTGTCATCTCTCTGGGTTTTGCTTACGGTCGACACATCGAATCCTGCGGCTCCATCGGACCCTAGGCTCAGTTTCTCTTCTTTGCGAAGCCATGAACTCTCTCTTCCGCACAGACATTTCTAGCTTTATGCTTTCTTTCTCTCAACCCGGTATACATATGGGGGTTTTCATGCTGTTCTTGACGGCTTGTGGTGCCTTTGCCTCCCAATGTTTTTTGCTCTTTCTTTTCAAAGCTTCGTGGTATGGTGTGGCTGCGCTTGCTTTGCGGTCCCCACCGTGTTTCGTTACCTTGCTGAGTCTAAGTTCTCTAGGGAACATGGTGGGGTTCAGTTGCAGACCCGCTTCATCTATGGGTATGGCTTTGGTATCTATTCTAAGTTAAGGAATCTGTGGCTAGATGTCTCTCTCAGATGGACGAGTTACTTACCTTCGGTAACGATGTATCTGGAAGAGACAGTCTTGCCGCAGATTCCTTAACGCCCGCCCGTCCACCTCGTTCTGCGAGGACCTTTTCAGGTTGGGCTTCGTGCATTGGCCTCCCTCCGGGTGGCTTTGTCTTTCTGCGGGGTGACATCTTTCACTTCACTCCTAGACGGAATGCTTCATTTTGTTTTGCTTGCTCTACTCCGCCCATTCTTGTGATTAGGTGGTATGCTCATGTGTCCTCTTACATCCCTACGCCCTGGGTTGTCCAGTGTGGGATCTACTCATTCTCCCCCTCCCGCTATCCCCTTCTCAATCGCCTTGGGATCTCTTACCTCCCCTGCGGTCCATTGGTTTGAAGTCTATTGGCTCTGCCTCAGTCTATTGGTCTCTTACTGGGGATACAACTTCCCTTTCTGGTGCCGTCTTGTGGTGGATTGTCTTTGCTCATGTGTTCCGGACTTGTTGTCCTTCACGGTTATATATTGTGGTTGCAGACTTTGTCGTCTGCCATGATGTTTTTTTCACATCTCTTCTGCCTCTGAGGGAGGTTTAGCCTTAGCTTTTGCGGGGTTGCTTCGCAGAGCGGTGCTCTGCTCTTTCCCTTCACTAGTTTTCAATATACAGTGCCTGGCACTGTCCTTTATGGTGCTGTTTTTCACCATTCAATTTCTTTTTCATCTTTTTCGCACACTGTTCCCATATTCTCAGTTTTTGGTGGTGGCTCTGCGTTGTGGCGCGGAAAGGTTTCTCCGATGAAAACTGATGTCAGCGCGCCGGGAGGGGTATATATGGCTACGCTGACGTCATGTCCGTGGACGACATCCGAGCGGAGCCGTGCGGCGCCGCCCCCCGGCGTGCAGAGGTGCAACTGCGGAAAGTTTTCCGGATCCAGCCTGACGCCTGGAGATATTCTAAGTTAAGGAATCTGTGACTAGACTGTCTCTACCACATACATCGTTACCAAAGGTAAGTAACTTGTCATTAGTAAGATATATATGAGATATATATATATATATGTATATGTATGTTGTGTGTGTGTGTATATTCTTGCCTTTGATCCCTCCTCTTTATGGCTCTATTTTTTCATTCGCAACTGAGGGCGGCGACCCACTTGGGAGATAACATAGACTACTAGTCCTAGAATCCACAGCGTGACTCACCTGGAGTGTATCATGTCATGTGTTTTGCCAATAAATAAGGGGATGTTACTGGTGGTTTCCGCTTGCCCTCTTTTGTTTTAACTGCCCAGGAAGAAGGGCGTGAGCCCGAAACGCGTCGGCAGAGATGGCAGAGCTCTAAAAGCGTGTCAGGCATCCAGCGCTTGTCCCTATCCAGCGGAATCGCCCTGCGAGTGCATCTCAAGAAAAGGCAAACTTTGGATAATTTGTAATGTGGCCCTGCCTGTGGCCACGAGCATGCACCCTCACATTACCCTGGCGGGTCCCTTGCTGCTTATTGGGGCGGCGTTTGCAGGAGCAGGGTGACGCTGGGCGATTTTCAAGTGCGGATGTGCTGTACATTTGATGGGCCTTAAAGAACTTTATTTTCATTTGCAACTGAGGGCGGCGACCCACTTGGGAGATAACATTGACTACCAGTCCCAGAATCCACAGCGTGACTCACCTGGAGTGTATCATGTCACGTGTTTTGCCAATAAATAAGGGGATGTTACTGGTGGTTTCCGCTTGCCCTCTTTTGTTTTAACTGCCCAGGAAGAATGGCGTGAGCCCGAAACGCGTCGGCAGAGATGGCAGAGCTCTAAAAGCGTGTCAGGCATCCAGCGCTTGTCCCTATCCAGCGGAATTGCCCTGCGAGTGCATCTCAAGAAAAGGCAAACTTTGGATAATATATATATATATATATATGTGTGTATATATATGTATATGTATGTTGTGTGTGTGTGTATATTCTTGCCTTTGATCCCTCCTCTTTATGGCTCTATTTTTTTATCTTTCTCTTGCCTGTTTTTCTGCTTCTATTTTCCGTGTTTTTTCCCCTCTCTTGCCTTTCTGCCTTGTTCCTTTTTCCCGCAGCTGCCGCCCCGTGGCCCCTCCCGCGTTCTCCCACCTCCATGCTGTCCTGCCCTCCCCCTGCTTAATGGCGGCTGCTACACTGACGCGCCAAAGGGAAGCCCATATGCGCCGGTCCGTGACCAGTAGGAGGGACCCTGGTCTTCCAACCACCCACTGCTGTGACTCGGCTACCCTCTACGCACTCAACACCGGGAAAAACAACAACTACCTGCTGTCAACATCAAACACCACCCAAGGCCAGTTCTCCTGCTTACAGTGCCGCTGCACCTTCACCCAACTCTGGACCCCCACTGCCAACCCACAGGATGCCAGCGGGCCCAAACCCTGACCTGCATCCTCCTCAACGTAGGCTCCCTGCACAGACAAGCAGTAGAAATCTGGGACGTCTTCAACACCCTCTCGCCCGATGTTGCCTTCCTCACAGAGACCTGGACCAACGCCAGCTCCACAACCAACATTGCAACTGCCATCCCCGATGGCTACAAGATCCAGAGGAAGGACCGACCCAACGACCCTGGAGGTGGACTCGCCATCGTACACAAACTCCCTCTGACTCACTACAGCCAGCACAAACACCTCATCCCCCATGGAACAACTCCACTTCCAGATAAAACCCAAAATGACGCTATACAGCACCCTCTCCTACAGACATCCTGGACCGCGCGTGCTGCGGTCACCACTGCCATTGCAGACCTAATCGTGCCCTATGCCCTCGCAGCCACGGACTACGCACTGCTCCGAGACCTGAACTTCCACCTCGACAACCTCAGTGACCCCAATTCCATCCGCCCTCCTGGTCAACCTCTACATCATTGGGCAGAGACCGCTCGTCGCCACCCCCACCCACAAGGCAAGGACAGACCCTTGACCCCCATCTTTGCAGGAGGAAACATTTGCTTCAGCTACACCACGCAACCCCTCTGGACCAACCACCACTGTATCCACTTCTTCTCCAAACCAACCGCACAAAAGCCTACTCGACGCCCTCCGAGTAGGAACTAGAGCAAGATCACCGATGAGCACCTCAACTCTGCCCTCAACAGTACTCCTCCACCCTCCACGACTGACGCCAACTCTGCAGCCAGGGAACGCCACAGATGAATCACCGACTGCGTAAACGCACTCTCCCCCCTCCAGAACTCTGACAGACAACGGACCACGAAAGCCACCTGGTTCACCACCGACCTCTGAGAATCCAAGCGCACGTTCTGATGACTCGAGAAAGCTTGGAGGAACAGCAAAACACTAGAAGCGTGCACCGCCTACAAGACCGCCATGACAGAACACCACCAATTCATCTGAACCACGAAGAAAAACTTTACCCAGGACAGAATCCTCTCCAACTCCCGCAACTCTACGGAACTCTTCAGCATCATACAAGAATTCACCAAACACCCCAGCAAATCCTCCGAAGTCCCTCCCTCTGGACTACTGCAACAAACTCTGCTCCTATTTCCATCACATGATCAGGACTCTCTGACAACTTCGACGAACGGAACGAAGATACCAACACTACACCCACCACCTGCAACGCCACCTGGACCCATTTCGCCACATAAGACACTGCTAAGACCTTGAAGAGCATACAATCTGGAGCCCCCACGATCCCTGCCCGCCGCACATCTTCCACAGAGCCGCTTCCGAACTACGACATACTATCAACCGCACCCTCGAAACAGGCACCTTCCCCGACCACTGGTAATGTGCAGAAGTCAAGCCCCTCCTCAAGAATCCCTCCGCAGACCCGACGGACCTCAAAAACTACAGACCCATCTCTCTCCTTCCCTTCGCAACTAAAGTCACTGAGAAGATCAACAACCAGCTCACGAACTTCATTGAATCCAACTCCATCCTCGACACCTCCCAATCAAGATTTTGCAGCAACCAAAGCACCAAGACCTCCCTCCTGGCCACCACCACGACATCCACAAACTTCTCGACCAAGGCCACACGGTTGCCCTCATCCTACTAAACCTCTCAGCAGCCTTCGACACAGTTTCCCATCGCACACTAAGCGCCAGACTCCACGACGCCCGCATACAGGGTACGGCCCTAGACTGGATCTGCTCCTTCCTCATCGGCCGAACTCAAAGAATTAGAGACTCACCCCGAACTCAAAGAATTAGAGACTCACCCTTCCTCTCCGAACCCACAGAGATCAGCTGCGGAGTACCCCATGGATCCTCACTCAGCCCAACACATGGCCCCTCTCACCACCACCGTCAGAAAACATGGACACTGCATAGTATCTTACACCAAAGACACCCACCTCATCCTCTCCCTCATCAAGGAACCTGTCATTTTCAGACATTGTTTCCAGGAAGGAATCAAATACTTTGCATCCTGGATGAGCAGCAGCTGCCTGAAGCTCAACTTGGAGAAAACTGAAGTCCTCGTCTTCGGATCCAACTCCTCTACATGGGACAACACTTGGTGGCCCACCGCACTCGGCAATCCTCCCACACCCACAGACCACGCACCCAGCCGCGACATCATGCTCTACTCCTCCATCACCGTGAACCGATAGGTCAACGCCGTATCTTCCACATGCTTCAACACCCTGCGCATCCTTTACAAGACCTTCAAATGGTTCCCCCCCCCAAATCCAGAAAGACCGTCACCCACGCACTCATTACCAGTAGACTGTACTACGGCAATGCCCTCTACGCCGAATTCAACAGATCTCTACTCCTCAAACTCCAAACCATCCAGTACGCCGCAGCCAGACTCGCCCTCGGCATCCCATGACAAGACCTCATCACCCAGCACCTACGAGACATCTACTGGCTCCCCATCGAAAAGATAGTGACCTTCAAGCTGCTCACTCACGCCTACAGATCCCTCCACAACACTGGACCCCAATACCTCAACAAAAGAATTTCCTTCTGCGCACCCAAGAGAAACCTCTGCTCCGCCGACCTTGCCCTGGCTGAAATCCCACGCATCGGCAGAGCCAGACCGCGAGGAAGAGCCTTCCCCTACATCGTGGCTAAGACCTGGAACAAACTCCCCCTTCGCATCAGACGCACACCCACACTGCAGGCTTTCAGGAAGAGCCTCAAGACCTGACTCTTGGGATGAGATGTAGGTGCTGGAACCCCCCCTGCCCTCCGCTCCAGTGCCTTAAGACCCTCGCAGGGGAGTAGTGCACTTCAAAATTCCCTGATTGATTGATTGGGGTGTGTGTGTGTGTTTTTGTTCTTTTTGGGGGTAGACCCCCAAAACCCCCATACTTACCTTAAATGCGTGGTAAAAACGTGTGTGGTAAGAAATGCGTGGTAAAGGCACTGCAATGTAAAAATCGTGTTGTAAAGACTGTTTCCCATGACCAGGGTACACTCCAGCCTAACTCCCTGCGTGTTTTATCAAACCCCGTGCTTAATTAAATCTATTGGGACCAATGGTCATTAGAACATGAAAGGAAATGCAAGTCCGGGACTTTCTTTTGTATTCTGAGCTGTATGAAAACCTATTAGAAACAAAACAACAACAAAAAAGCATTGACAAAGCCAATAAGTCTGGCATTGAGTGCCAGCATTTCAGCTTTGTCGATGCTTGTTTTGTTTTTACAAAACTTTTTGACGTAGTTGCTGGGGCTTTGTTAATATAAAAAATGTGTCCAAAAGCAAAAATACTTTTTGGTTTGAACACGCATACATTCCCAATAGTTTCTGTCACTGAAGGGAACTACTTTGTGTGTAATGTGCTTCTTGCGAAAGGCAAGCATGCAGTCCGTTGCAATGAAGTCAGTCAATGGCTGAAGGGGGTCGACCCACTGCCCCATACTGAATGCTGTAGTAGGCGGAAGAAAAATGCGAAGGACATACCAGACCAATTGAGGAAGAAGCCTTTATAAGTAAAGATTTATACATATGTTAGTAAAATCAAAAGGTCTTTGGATAAATGCTACACCTAGTACTAATTCCACGCCATGGCACTTGATAACAAAAGATAACAAGCATTGGCATAGCCAATAGGTCTCGCTTTTGGGACCTTATAAGTATTTAGTTATGCAGCACAATATCCTTTTTGCAACAACATCAACTGTTGCATGTCTAAACACTTCTAAGGTCCCAAAAGCGAGACCCATTGGCTATGCCAATGCTTGTTAACTTCTCAGTTGGCAGTGCTCAGAAAGAACATTAGCAGCCCCTCCCTAATGAGGGCCACATAAAATTTCCATGGGGGGCCTCGTCTTTATTCCTTCCCACCCCAGACTCTTGTCTCCGCCCTTAAGCCATAAATGCAGGCAAATGCCACATTTACACTTTTCTAGAAGGGGGTTCAGTGGCAGCACATCAAACCCCGCTTCACTTGCCCCCCCCCCCTAAATTCCTAAGCTACAAACGTAAGAGCGGGACGGGAAGGCTTAGCCGGACTGTAAGAGGACCGTGGCTAACGTGCCAGAGCAGTGTCTTTGGGATGCATCCCGGGAGGGACACCATGGGGCAATAGAAAAGCCAAGAAGGGGGATAGCCGCAGAGCGACATGGCACTTGCACCCCAGGCACTGCCAGAGAGAGCCATAAATCGGTAGCAAGGGAAGCTTAGAAGCCGCACTTGCCGCCTGGGCACAGCCAGAGAGGGCTGTAAATGCCACACATCGGTAGCAAGGGAAGCCTAGAAGCTGGGATATGTGTAACCCCAGGGAGCCTTTGCGGCACGGACTGGGACTGAGCTGGAGAGTGCTGTCAAAGATGACTATGGTGATGACCCACCACTAGCTTAAGATTGGGGATCAATGATTTGCAGGTGGACGAACTGAATATAGCCGATGCCATTTCATAACTGTGAACATTTGATTGAGTAGTGTCATGTTGAGTATGATCGATCATGTGGCTTTATGACGAAATGTTAATAAACTGCAGCCAGTTTTACACCACCACAAAGTCTGGAAGTGTTATTGATGATGGGTGGTGGCCAAGAGGGGGGGGGGGCGAGCCGCCCATCTGGGACAGGTTAGCAACTTGTCGGACCTCAGCTTCCCTGCTTGGATGAATTGTGTGACTATGCAAATCATGTTTTCCCACACTATCATTGGCAATGTGGAAAGACATTTGCTTTTGTCACCACACACTGCAGTAGACCGGATTCAAAAACATAATTGCTATTTGGTAGCAGAGCAAGAATAGCAAACAAAAACTGAATTAAACCCAAGTTGATTTAAAATCAGAGGAAATTCTGCAAAGAATTCCAGCATTTGCTTTTTTAAATATTGAGTAAGAAAAATAAAAGTGCCCACTGTGAAGTTGTACTTCAACCCTAGAAGCAAACATTTTAAGGGTGTCTAGGCATTCAGCTTACTTTTACAGCCATCAAAGCGGTGGTCGGGCCCATGACACTGGACACGAAGTCAATAGATTATTAAGCAGGGGGGGATGGGGGCATGTGTAAAAGTGCCGTATAGCGCACAGAAGACCTACAGACACTGTACAGGCGGTGTTGACCCGCTGCATTTACCAGAACTGTTCTCGGTCATACCCAGAAAGTGATTCCGCCTTTATATGGTCGGCTAGATCCAGATTTTTGTACACCACGGAGTTACGGTAAGATTTTGTTTGAAGGTTTCATACGCTCGAACCTTTCGTTTTCCAATAATGCACGTGGTTAGCAGCAGCACCAAGGGTGTGTATGTTGCTGCAACCTCAACCATGAAATCGGAAGGGTTCGCAGGCAAGTGTCATTTCAAGTTTCACAAGCCTGGGGGCTGTTAACACATCTGATCTCGTTGAAGTACCTGTGCTACAAAGCGGAACATGCTTCGCATATTCTTTCTCCACAAGGCTCGTGCTTAACTAAAGTGTTCAGCTCTTCGACTGTTTTTTGCACTCGTCTTTCTTCAACACAAGCATTTGCAATGCAACAGGTCTCGCATTTGCGAGAGTTTAAGCTATTAGTATTGAAATGGCAATGCCTTTTTATTTACATTTTTAAACCCAAAACATAAATAAAAGGCATTGTCATTTACAATGTCAATAGCTCATACTCGCGTGAATGCGATACCTATTGCATTGCAAATGCTTGTGATTACTAGCCAGCTCAGCTGCACCAAAAAAAAAATCACAATTCAAAATCTGCTCTACGCGTCATTGCTGCTCAGAACCCCGAGCCCCAACACGGGTGGTGCTAGTAGCGTTTTATTTAAAAAATGATGCACTTATGGCACCTAGAGTGACAGGGGCTGCGGCGGCCTTACCCGGGGGGGAGTTGGTGCGGGAGATGGGCTCCGGGGTCTTCTTCTTCCGCTGGAGGGCCTTCTGTATGGAGGGCGGGTCCGTCGGCAGGTTCGCCAGCTGATGGAAGACGTTTCTCTTCCGGATGATGGCGTAAACCAGGCTGGAATTGGCTTCCGGGGCAAAGGCACAAGCAGGGCAGGAAAGCAAACATGGACAGCACGTGTTAGAACCAAAAGCCAAGCCTGAGTACTGGGCAGGAGCCGAACAAGATAAAACAGGCAGCCAGGGCCCACCTACCATCAAACTGATACTGGATGATGTTGTTAAAGACCTCCAGCAGGAAGAAGACCAGGTGGTGGTTCTGCACGGCGGAGAAGAGGAACCAGCTGGTGAAGAAGGCCTCGAGGAGGTGCAGCAGCTTGTTGGCAGCCACCATGGAGAGGGACTTCAGGTACGGGGACACTGCCGCGTGAGAAAGAGGCGGGACGGGGGAAACGGAAGAGAGGAAATAACGAAGTCACGGAAGGAAGTTAGAGAGAGAGGTTGCCCGGTAAAGACCAAAGAAAGATAGGAGGAGAGTGCAGGGAGAAGGTGGGATGGAGGTAGAGTAGGGAATGTGGCGGGGAGAACAATGTAATGAGAAACGAAAGAGAAAGGTGATGGGAAAGAAAACAAGACAAGCCCGGCGGAGCGTGGCGCGCGCGCGCTTGGGTGCGGGGGAGCGCATTCCAGGCGGGGGAGCGGACCCTTTGAAGTGCTCCCAAAAAGTGGATTGCATGGCGGCACGATGCGCGTGATAGCCATGCAATCCGCTTTTTGGGAGCACTTTTCAAACCCGCTTACAATAGTCTCGCTTTGCGATCGCTTACGCGATAGCAAGGCGAGACCTAAAAATGTGCATCATGTATTCAAGACAAGAGGTGGTGCAAATGGAAAAAAAATGACAATCATCCTTTTTAAAGTCCATAAAATGAATACACCCCACTGTATATAGATGGTACCACAGTGAAATGTAAATATCCTGAAAGATCAACAAGTTCAGGGCTGAGCCTCCTTAGCAGCTTGCAAACAGAGACGTGTTCTCTTTCTTCTAGAGTTCCTGGTAGGAGTACTATCAGCAGCAGTTCAAGGACCTTTCTCAATTTCTACAACTAGGGCAACTTTCACTGTTCTTTTCAGTCTGCCTGTGCGTGCACTTTCATCTTTTAGCTTGAATCATTGTTCTTCGAAGGCGAAGGACGGTTCTGACTGTACCTGAGCCTTTTCGTTTTTTTTTTTTTTTTAAATTTGTAGTGATTACGTTTTTGTTTTAAGAAACAGATACAACTGAAGGGTATTTGTCATTTAATAACCGCAGCCTTTTCCACCCAGAGCTAGGGGCGGAAGAGAACTTTTTAGCATCAAAACCACAGTCATGCTGTTAATTGCTAAAGAGCAAGGTTTAGTTGTTTTGGAAACCTTCTTGCAGATCGCAGACTGTGCGTGCTTTTCAAAGAAAAGATGTTTAATTCGAAGTATATTACATCGTATATAAAGGAATATATTCGCATAGTTATCACTTTATTGGTCAAATATGTTCTTTTTAATTCTGAAAGAAACTTTGACATTTTTTTCTTTATTGGTTTTCTCCACTTTGCCGAAACCAAGCTGGAAAAAGCAACTTTTGAAGACATGTGTTTATTCTTTTTTTTTTATGGAGGTTCCATTCCTTAATCCCACTCACCTCCCCTTTCTTTAACACCCATACGTCTTACATCCTCCCGTTTTACTCTTTTAAAAAATATATATATATTTATTACTTTTACTATTTCCCCCCCCCACCCATTTTTTCCCATCCTATAGATCTCCCCCTGACCTTCCTTTTACTCTCTTATATTATTTGACCTTTCCTGCTTTCATTAATAGCATAGGTCTGCTACCCTCCGCTTTACTCCTTTTTAAAAAAAATGTTTGCTTTTACTACTTCTTCCTACTTTTCCCATCCTATGCCCTCTTCCCCTGCTACCTTTCCCCTTTTACTTCCTCTTCCTTTTTTTTTTTATACCCATACCCATAGTGCCCTTTAACTAAACCATTTTTTTTAAATCTAACATTTATTACTCTTCCCCAAATCAGTCTACGTTTTCTCTCATCCTATACCCCCTCTCCTCTTGATGACGTGCCTTTTTCACAAAAACATGCAATGTTAGTGGAAAAAGTATTCCGCCAGTTTTACATTTCTCGAACATTTAGTTTTCATCAGGCTGATTTTGTAAGGATGACCTTCGTCCTATTGGAAAATCGTCAAATAACGGTATACCAACTTCTACTGCTACTGTGCTGGGAGGCCAATCTGTCTGTTCAAAGTGAAGCTTTGTCTTATCAGTTGTTATGCTCATATTAAGTTAATTTGATTAAGGTTTTAGAAAAGGGGAATCTTGAATCCGATTAGCTCACTCCTCTATTTTTTATTTCACGTCTGCCCTTGTAAATGAGGTGCTCTACGCCTCGTGTTGGCTTTCTGCATCAAGAGGTGTTATAGAAATATTAGACATAGGAGAATACACGCTCTATTAGTGCATGTTAAATTATGGCTGATTTGCTTTTTCCTTCAGTGCATCAGATTTTCAGTTGCATCAGTTTTTTAGGTCTCGCTTGGCGAGATCTATTGTTGTTCTATTGTCTGTTTCTCGGCGGAAGGGGGACAGGAGATGCATAGCTGCCAAGGTTTCCGATTGCTTATGTGTGACATTGTCAGAATTTCGGTGTAAATATGAGTGACATTCAATGACTATGAGTGACACTTTCTTGCGAGCAAAATCAAGCGGTGAAGATGAGGGAAACCTCTATATATCAGAAATGACACATAATTGAGCAACACGAAGCTCTAAGACAGGGGTCTCCAACGAGTAGCTCGGGAGCTACTGGTAGCTCACCAGTACCTTCAAAGTAGCTCTCTGAGGTGAAGTCAAGCCCAGTATCAATTTCAGAGAGTAGGTGCCTATTAAAGAAGGCAGCATTGATCATCTCAAGACACTAAGAGTGACAGCCAGCCAAACTTATCACAGTAACTCATACTAACACTCAACACACACTGTGCTGGCTTATAGGACCTGCTACATGACAGTCTGTATCCAATCTCAATATAATTAAGCCACAAGGAGATTGACCATGTTGTAGTCCCTCCTTTAGCAGTCACAACATGTGTGTGAACAGTGCACCATCAAAAAAAGTATGGCAGCAGTAGCCTGAGCTGTAATCAGTGCTGACCTACCAAAGTGCGGGACTGCAGGAGTCAGAGTGAAAATGTGTCCGTTAGATGCATGATCAGCTCAAGACCTGAGGAGGACAGGGTATGATCCAGACCAGAGAAAATTAAGAGATTTATCAGCATTTATGTGTGTGCCCATAATAAACACTATTGCTTCCTGAAACTATGCCTGGTGCCAAGAACCGCCAAATATATATGCTAGCCCCCTCTGAGCATGACTGGACTATATGTACTTATTCCTGGCATATTAATGGTCATGACTGATATGTGGTCTTATCCCTGATCCTCCTGGTTTCCAGCCTTGGCACAACTGTGGCCCTAGTATAATGGTGGGCATTACTAGCATAATCCAGGCATCCGTGGTGCTAGGGTGAGCATCCCTTATGATATAAAGGAGTAACCCACAATTGTCCACGGACCTGGGTAACGATTGGTATAGGAAACAACGGTCCTAGACTTCCTTAATGCTACAATTCAGTTATGAAAAACATTCATTAGTCAAAGTGCATCTGGTACATATATAATTAGCATTGTATCATTAATGTACCACCATTTTCTTTACAATGCAAACAAGTATATCCTCAAAAGACACAAAGGCACAAAATATCGCTCCAATAGTGACTGTTTTATTTAGCTGTGCTTACTTTACGTATGTGACAGAGCTACTTACAAGCACTTATCCCATTCAACAGGGCTCTGAGACCGTTTTTCCCGCCAGGGCTGAGCTCTTAGACACGCAGACAGACGAGGCTGAATAGGCAATACCATTTACTTTATGCATACTCTGTAAATAATCTGCATCGCTTGTTCCGTGCACGCGAAGCCGCCATCTAACAAGAGGCGGGGCGTGCAGCCGCTAAATGCTGTGCCCGGTGAGTCAGTCTCTCGTGCGCGTTTAGAGTCAACACAGCAATGTACAAGCTGCGAGAGCGGCTATCACGTAGATCAAACTCCACACACTGGTGGTAACAAGCATTTGCAATGCAATAGGTCTCGCATTTACGCGAGTGTGAGCTATTCACATTGTAAATTACACTGTCTTTTATTTATGTTTTGGTTTTTAAAACAAATAAAAGGCATTGTTATTTGCAATGCTGGTAGCTTAAACTCTCGCAAATGCGAGACCTATTGCATTGCAAATGCTTGTCTATTATCTGTTTTAGTCAGTGTTTCAGTTTTTGTTACTCCGTGACAGAACAACAAATTAATCCATCTGTGACAATGCAAGTGGGTATGACTTTATCCTTATAATCTGATGTATTAGTGCATCACAAATACATACTAATGGGACTTTTTACCCCTTTTCTACTACTTTGTGCAGTCAGGCCCATTGGAATGACAAGATCTTATAAAGTTTCTTGTCCAATCGTGTTTTAATATTGAAGTGATTTATTTTTTCTGTTATCTGACATGTTTCGGTCTACGCTTGAGTTTTTTTTAAGGTTATTGGAAACCATATTATTGATTGAGAATGGGTTCCTGGGCTACATAATTTTGAACATTCAGGAAGACTTATTCAGGATGACAGTACCTCTCAATGAACATTTAAATAACCAAATCCTCAAGTTGTGATCGTTAATAATGTATCATTAAAATAATAAAACTAAATAGACTTTACTAATCAAATCTAACGTGATTTCACCAGAACAAAAATTGAGCTAATGATAAATAACCACATTAAACACATTTTCAATTATCTGTCCGTTCTAAGTGATTCTATGGAATTTATACATATGTATATGTGTTCTGATCAATATGATCATGTATTTTTGTCCATGCAGAAAGTTAGATTTCAGAATCTCTTGAAAATACCTGTGAAGATCATTTGAGAAACAGATTAATAGCTAATCTTTAAAAGGTGTGACTATTGCCCAATTTAATGTTACTAAATTTACTAATCCGACGGGAATGTGTTTGCCCCTACTTGGATTTCGAGTTGCAAGCTGCACTTCACTAAATGTTAGCAATAAGTATTTAACTCACTGTGCTGCCTTTCTGTTAATAAGTGAGTATGAAAGTTAACCTTATTAATAAATCATTTACTTCCAAATAGCTGGTCTTGTGGATGGAAAATTAATGTTTCATCAATAACATATTTGATGTGTTTACATCAGGCAGTACATTTTACATAAATATCCATTCTTCTCTTCTTGGAGTCCTAAAAGAGTATATGGCACATTGGGTAACGCTAATTCTGTGGTTGTGTGTAGCAGTTAGTTTCAAAGTCTTTTGTTTGTTCTATCTTTATAATCAAGGTGAATAATAATTGGTTTGCACGAGTAGTATAAAGCCACACCTGCTGCAGCTTTGTTCCACACTCAATGATAGGCCCTTTTAATTGCACCCACTGCCACTTTACTTGCTGCAGCATGCTCTTCCCCCACCCCCACGCCCCCTCCCAGATCATATGACATAACACACCAACAACTCGTCACCAGCTCACATGTCCCCTCCTCAACACTCGCTCTCTCTGGAAACACACCACTGAAGTCTGGTACCTTATCAACACTCTTGCACCAGCCATATCCTTCTTCACCGAAACTTGGCTCATCCCTGCGTTTACCCCCGATATCTCCACTGCCATACTTGCAAGATAGGAGGTCACACACTGCATCAACATGGCTGGTGGAGGGATCACCATCATCTACAGGAAATCTAGCTGATGCACCAACACTATGGACGACACCATCCCAGAAATGGAACATCTCAGCTTCAGAATCCAAACCGACGCGAAAACTACCATCAGGGGCACTCTCGCCTACTGTCTGCCTGGGTCCTCAAACCGTTTTCTGCAACCTCCTTGCTGACTTAATTGCCCCCCTCGCCATTGACTCCAAGGACTACATTCTCCTGGGTGACCTCAATTTCCACCTCAACTACCAAATCAACCCAAATGCCGCCAACGTCATCGACAGCCTAAACAACATCAACCTCATTCATGACCCCATGCACATCGCAGGACACACATTCGTCCTTATATTCATCTCCAGCGACCGTGTCATATACACCCACACCACTGAACTCATATGGACTGACCACTCCATCTTCCACTTCAATATAACCACTCCAAGGATCCCCGATTACCACCCCCGGCACTGCCCAACACCTCCGGTCACCGCTGGAACAAGGCCTCCGAGACTGACGCCCTCCAACCGGCCAAACGTCACAACAAAGTGAACCAGGAAGTCAGGAGTTTAAACACCTGGATTATGGACTGCATCAAGAGCGTTGCCCCCATCAAAAACACAAAACATCCACCAAGCAAGCCAGCCGGTACACCTCGGACCTGAGGACGGCCAAGGGCACTGCAAGCATCTTGAGAGGAGATGGTGCACCAGCAAAGACAAAGCTGACAGAACCTCTTACAAAACAGCACTCAAACTATACCACCGCCAACTACATGAGACAAAGAAGAAAGCTCTGGCATTGGAAATCGAAGCCAGCTCCAGTGACCGCAAAGAACTCTTCTACTTCAATAAGGAATTCACCAACTCTGCATCCACAACAACCAACATCTATCTCTCCCTCTCAGGACCTCTGTGACAGTCTTGCGAACTTCTTCCACAATAAGATTGCCAGAATCTCCAGAAACTTCAACTCCCAACCCAAGTCCAAGGACTTCCTGAGCTGTCACAACTCCACACCCACAACTGACCCAAGGCTGACCGCCTGGAAACACCTCACCACAGGACACCATTACCATCATGAGATCTATCCACTAAGGAGCCCCCTCCAACCCTGGCCCCTACCACTTCTTCAACGAAGGAGTATCCAGAACCGGTCACAAACTTGCAACCCTACTCGCTGGACCCAGTCACCTTCTTTGAAGACTTGAAGCATGCTGGAGTCAAACCCCTGTGGAAAAACCCTCAGCGGACCCCTAAGAACTCAGCCACTACAGACCCATCTCCCTGCTCCCTTTTCCGGCCAAAGTCATCAAAAAAAGAATCGACCAACTACTCACCATCCACCTGGAACATAATCACCTCCTGGGCAACTCCTAATCCAGCTTCCACAGCATTCACAGCACCAACAACACATGAGCCCTCCTCCACCAAGGGGAGACAGCCGCTCTCATCCTCTTCGGTCTCTCAGTGGCCTGCGACAGTCTTCCACCACATGCTCATCATGAGACTACACATCATAGGCATCCAAGGAACGGTCCTTGAATGGATCGCCTCCTTTCTCACCGATAGATCTCAACAAATCCACCTTCCAACGTACACCTCCCAGCCCAAACCGATCATCTTAGGATACTCAGCCCCATCTACATAACACCTGTGGCCGACATAGTCAGATCCCATGGACTCAACATAATCTCCTATGCTGATGACACACAACTCATCCTCTCTCTCTCCGAAGACTCCACCTCCATTAGAACCAACTTCAACAAATGCATGACCTGCATCACTAACTGGATGAGGAGCAACAGCCTTAAACTCAATATGGACAAGCGGGAAGTCCTCCTCTTCGGCAACAAAGAATCCCCTTTGGAGGCTTTCTGGTAGCCTACAAAACTCAGACCCACTCCAATCTTGACCAAACACGTAAAGAACCTCTATCATCCTGGACAACAAACTTACCATGAGATCTCAAAAAAACACTGTATCAACCTCCTTCTTCTACATCTTGTGCATGGTACGCAAGATTGTCAAGTGGCTTCCCCAAAACATGAGAGGCACAATCATCCAGGCCCTCCTCACCAGTCGACTGGGATACAGACACACTCAACGCAGTTATCGAGGCCTTCCTCATCCAAAGATTCCTGACCATCCAGAACCATGCAGCAAGACAAATTCTTTAACTTGCTCGTTGCACTCACATCACCCCCACCTCCGAGAGCGCCACTGGCTCCCTGTACAGAAGAGATGCCTTTTCGAGCTCCTCACCCACATGTTCGAGACCCTGCACGACTCTGGAACGCCTACATTAACCACTGCCTGAGCTTCCACAAACCTGCTTGACACCTCCTTTCCACCTCTCTCTCACTGGGTCACACCCCCTCATATGCCGGAGCAGGAGAGGATAACGCTCCTTTTCCTACTGCGCAGCTAGGGCCTGGAACCCCCTCCCCCCCGCACTCTCTTATTTATTTTTAGTATTAAAAAACATCAGCAACCGCTATGTGATGTGTCTGATGGGAAAATCTATCAAAGTGTGCTTTATGATCAATGTTCTGGTATTCTGATTAACTGCAAGACTAGTTGTATAATTTGCATTTTTTTTTTAATGCTTCATTTTCAGATTTTAGCGCTAAAAAGGTAACTAATTTGGCTCTTTAAGCAAGGGCTAAAATAGTGGGTAAGAATTTAGACAAAAAAATCAGCCAAATAGAGATACTTATGTACGGTTAATACTTCACATAAAAATGTGTTATTTCAACCTCCTTTAAATTCCTCAATCCAGCCAAACTCACTTCCAATCTGTAGCAGAACTGGGCGAATACTGGAAAGCGGGAGCTTGCTTCATCTGGATGGACAGGCTGGTCCAAACTATTGCTAGTTTGTCGTCTGTATCCTGGATTTGTCTGTTGGGAACCTGGTCAGGTTGCTTTTGCAGTAGTTACGTATGCAACCAGAGATATTGATTTTGCCTGCCAGTTCTGGTGACTGCCCCAGTTTACCATTTTGTAGGCGATAAAGCAGACATTAATGCAGATACTATTCAATTTCTTTCAATTAAGGTATTTTTTCGTATGGAAGTAGAGGAACACCATTTAATGTATACGGTCTTCTTTGTCTGACATAATGAAACGGCGTGTGCGTTGTCGGCATCGTGCTCACCGGGATGACATTGCGGTGTCTACTTAGACGCCACCACTGCGCGCTGACGTCACTTCTTTTTCCGCCCCAGCCTAGCGCAGATCCGGAGAGCTTACCCCTTTAGTCACTTTTTGACTAAGCTTTTTTTCGACTTTTGTTGACTTCTTTTTTCGAGTCCTGCGCAAGGGATGTGCCATCTTCAGACTGACTTCAAGCCCTGTGAGGTCTGTCACAAATTGATGTCTGTGACGGACCCGCATCTCTTGTGCCTTTGGTGTCTGGAGCGTGACCACGACCCAAAGTCGTGCTCCGACTGCCGGGCCATGAATCCGAAGTCTTTGCGGGGGCAGTCCCGAAAGCTCTTGGAGGCCTGGATCCACTGGGCTCCTCTGGGGCCGGAGCCACCAGCATCATATGCCCAGGGCCCCGACCAACTCTGCTGGGTCTCGCTCGAGGGGAAGGTCTCAAGACCTTTTGCGAGCCACCGCACCTTGTGCAAGTCTTCACACTCCTCGGGTAAGTCGAAGCACAAGAAGAAGGCGAGAAAGCAAAGTCGCTCTTCACCTTTTCCCCATCGGTCGGCTGGCGCAATGCGGGATCCGGAGCTCAAAGGCTCTGTCTCTGGGGCCTGATTAAGGGACAAATCCATGCCTCCCCCTGTTCCTGGGAGCTGGGGTGTCCCCTGCCCAGCTTCATACATTCTACGAAGCCCTCCACTGTATCTTTGGGCAGCCCGACTCCGCTGGCGCACCTCTAGACCCATCAGAGTTGGTCGGGGGCCCTGGGCCTATTATACCGGCGGCTCCGGCCCCAGAGGGCCCCAGTGGATCCAGATCTGGATCGATGCCGGTCAACCTTCCCCAGCGCTGATCCCGACGACTATGGCCTCGGCATCGGCCGTGCCCCCGGCTGGCGCCGTCCCCATCCTCACCCCCGAGATTGAGCCGGACCGACATCGGCGATGTCAAATCCAACGCCGGAGGGTACTTTTGTTCCCTTGTTCATCTCAGGTGTTCCTTGGGGATGAGGACTGGGGGGGACCCTTTGGCAGACCAGCTGGAAGAACCGGACTGGAGAGAGGAATTGGGTGACGCCAGTGGTCTGGACCCTTCCCCAGACCATGGCAAGCTTTCTCTCCCTACAGAGGAGGGAGCATCTTATGCTGTGGTGGTGAGAAGGGCAGCCGAGGCCTTGGGCTTGGAGCTCCCTACAGTGGCAGTCAGGACTAATCTCCTGACTGAGATGCTTCAACCTGCGCCAACTTCCTCAGAACCCCTCTTGCCCTTAAACGAAGCCCTCACAGACGTCCTTCTGGGTCCCATTACCCCCCACCCCCCTGCAGCAGCCACCAAACCCTCCTAGTCTGACCTTTTCAGGCCCATCAGCGGCCAGTGCGTGGCAGGATTCGCCATCACCCCCTCACTGGCAAACCATCACATCAGACAGGTGGGTTTTGCAGATAGTCCGAAGGGGCTACTTCTTCCTCTTCGAGGCTACCCCTCCCTCCATGCAACCGTCCTTTGATTGCATGTTGGCGGATTGTGTGGCCCTTCTCCGCCAGGAAGTTTCAGCTCTCTTGGCCAAGGGAGCTATTGAAAGGGTCCATGCACTAGAAGTAGGTCATGGTTGCTATTGCTGCTACTTTCTGGTGCCCAAAAAGGTCAAGGGTGTGCGTCCTATCCTAGACCTCAGGGCCCTCAACCACTTCTTCTGGAAGGAGAAGCTCAAAATGCTAACCTTGGCTCGGGACCTGTCGGCCCTCGACCCTGGAGACTGGATGGTGGCGCTGTGTTTGCAGGACGCCTATTTTCACATCCCTGTCCTGCCAGCCCACAGACGCTAGCTACAGTTCATGGTAGGCCACGAGCATTTTCAGTTCAAGGTGCTCCCCATCTGCGCAGATGAGCTGCAACCACCGCCGTCACCTTCTTGAACACCCGAGGGGCACTAGTAAGGCCAATCAGGGGTTCCAGTCTTCCCCCTATCTCGATGACTGGCTGTTGAATTGAGCTCGCCCAAGGCTGTCGTCTTCCACCTCCAGACTACGGCGGACCTCCTGCATTCGCTGGCGTTCACTATAAACATGCTGAAGTCACACCGACTCTCAGTCTCTCCTTTTCATCGGAGCTGTTCTGGATATAGTGCAGTTTCGGGCCTATCCTCCCGAACAGTGAGTCTGGGATATTCAGGCTATGATACCGATGTTTCGGCCTCTATCCTGGATTTCGGTGAGAATGACCCTGAGGCTGCTGGGCCGCTGGACCTCATGGCGTCTTGCATCCTGCTGATGGATCATGCCAGATAGCATATGCGGGCTCTGAAGTGTGACCTGAAGTTCCAGTGGGCGCAGCATCAGGGGAATCTCTGACTACATCCAGATCCCGGAGGGAAAAGCGCAACAATCACTCCTGGGATGGGACAGCCATCTGGGAGGGACGTAGATCAGAGGAGTCTGGTCTCTGGCGGAGTCCGGCCTCCATAACAACCTGTTGGAGCTTCGGGCGATTCGCTGGCACTAAAGGCATTCCTTCCCTCCCTCAAGGGGAAGGCAGTGCAGGTGTTCACAGACAACACCTCAGTGCGGTACTGCAACAAACAGGGCGGGGTGGGGTCGTAGACCCTTTGTCTATGGCTGGAACATCAGGGCATAACCCTGGTGGTTCAACACCTGGCAGGCTCTCTGAATGCAAGAGCGGACAAACTCAGCCGTCAGTGCCTGGTGGATCACAAATGGCATCTTCACTCAGAATTGGTGCAAGGTCTCTTTCAGCAGTGGAGAGAGTCTTGGCTAGATCTGTTCACCATCGAAGAGAACGTGCAATATCAGCAGTTTTGCCCATTGGAGTTTCCAAGGCAGCATTCGCTCAGTGACTCTTTTCGTCACGAGTGGAACTATGGCCTCCTGTACGCCTCGAGTGCTGAAGAAGATCATGCACGACTGGGCCCAAGTCATCTTGTGGCCCCGTAATTGGCACAAATAGTCTGTTACTGTGAGCTCATGAGCATGGCTATCGATCCTCCGATCAGACTGCCCCTTCGGTAGGGTCTTCGGTCGCAGCAGCAGGGTACAGTTCTCCACCCGAACCTGTCCAGCCTCCACCTCCTTTCGTGGAGATTGAAAGTTGACAGCTTTCTGCCTTCCTCCCGAAGTCTGTAATGTCATCTCAGCAGCCAGGCGTCCCTCCACTAAGACGGTATGCGCCTGTCGATGGAACAAGTTTGTGGCATGGTGCACAGCAAAGGCTGTGGATCCCCTCTCCGCCCCCCTTTCTGAGGTTCTTTTGTTCCTTCTTTCTTTGGCCCAGCAGGGCTCTGCTCTGGGCACTCTTCAAGGCTATCTGGCAGCCATTTCTGACTTTCTTCGGCTACCAGATCAGCCCTCTTTGTTCAAGTCCCTTATAGTTTACAAGTTTCTTAAGGTAATTATTCACCTCTTTCCTCCATCTCCTTCCATAATGCTTCAGTGGGACTTGAACCTTGTCTTGACTTACCTTATGTGTGCTCCCTTCGAGCCTCTTCACAACTGTCCTCTCAGGCTCCTTACTCTGAAGACTGCTTTTCTTGTTGCCATCACCTCTGCTCGTAGTAGGAGTGCGCTTCAGGCTCTTTCTTCTAAGCCCCCTTTTTTCTCTGTGCATCCGTACAAAGTGGTGCTTCGAACAAGACCCTCGTTCCTTCCAAAAGTAGTTACACCTTTTCACGTTGGACAAACCATTGTCCGCCTTCTTCCCACCTCTGCACCCTTCCAAGAAGGAGGAGAGACTCCACTGTCTGGACCCTAAACATGCTCTGTCCTTCTACTTTGACCGCACTAAAAATTTCCGGGTGGTCGATCAACTTTTCATTGGCTATGTGGGTGCCAAGAAAGGGCGGGCCGTCCAAAAGCGTACCATCTCAAGATGGGTTGTCCTTTGTCTAAAGATTTGCTACGCTTTAGCTAAAAAGGAACCACCTTCAGTGGGGCTGCGGCTCACTCCATAGAGCTACGGCAGTAGCTACTGCTTTGTTACTTGGAGTCCCACTTATTGACATCTGCCAGGCGGCCACGTGGGCGTCTATGCACCCGTTCACCATACATTACTGCCTGGCTAGTCAAGTCCGGAGGGACGGCTATTTTGCCCGTTCTGTCCTCCAGGACTTTCTGGTGTGAACTTGGTTCCCAGACCCTCCTCCTGGGATGGTATTTCTGGGGTATCTATCCTATGGTAAGGAACCTATAACTGCCACTTTCAGATGAACAAGTTACTTACCTTCGGTAACCATGTATCTGTAAGAGACATAGGGTAGTTATGGATAACTTACCACCCCACCCATGCTCCCTGCTCTGCAAACTGACTTTTAGGGATAGGGACTCCCTTACAGTGCCGGAGTTGTGCGCACCAGTGGTCAGTGTCTTGCATGGCTCTTTGCATCTGGCGTGGAAAGTCGTGTCAGAACTGACGTCCGCACGCAGGGGCGGAGTCTAGGTAGACACCGCAACGTCAGCGACCACTATGCCGACAACGGATGTGGAATCGACCAACGCCACCTACCGACACACAGGGGTACTGTTAAGAGAAAAAGTTCTCCATGTCCAGTCTGACACCTTGAGGTAATTCTATGGTAAGGAATCTAGAACTAACCTATGTCTCTTACAGATACATCGTTACCAAAGGTAATTAACTTGGTCTGTAAACCACACAATCTTCATTTAGCTGAACACTAAAGCTACGTGTACACACTTCTTCAAATAAAAAATGAGCATCTTTGTTTGTTGCCTAGAACTTGGCTTTGGTTTTATCCTGTGTTTAGACTGAAACATCCCTTTCCAAGAGGAAACCGACAAGTAAAGCTTAATGAATGTTACATACTTATTAAATATGAAAGTGGCACACCTAGGGACACCTTGGAGTAAAAAGACACCAGTTGCTTAAAAGTGATGCAAATTCTGAAAGGTAATCATGAGTTGGCATCAACAATGAAACAAAGCATCTTCATGAAATGTAAGTAATACATTTTTCTACCTTGTCTGAAAGATATTTATAAATTTAAGGACAAAAATAAGTTAAAAGTATTGCCCACCTCATGCTATTTATCATTGCCAGGCATAACACCGCTGTAGAGGGGAATACATTACATGTTCCCTTTTCTGTTCTGGTAAAGGTTACATTTGCCCATTTACTCTTTGCACCACCCAGAGTGATATTACCACACAGCAGCTCATTGTACCATGGGTGCTGAGGATACTGCTGGGTGGGTGAGATGCTTTGTGCGTCTTAGGCTCTCCAGTGTGAGAGGGCAAGGGGTCCTTATGAACCCCCAAATGCACTGCAACTTACCAAGATAAGTGCATTGTATCCCAATTCCAGTGCCCAGAATACAAACAGCACAATACTCTCCTTATTGTGTGGGGGTTACCTCAAATATTGCTATCCCATCACAAGAGGTGAAAGGACCAGACCTCATTTGTATGCACCATGCCCCATGGAAATAAGGTCTGCCCTGCCAGACTGACTTAGAGGAGTGATTTTACTAGGTGTGTCTCTTGCAAAGCAGTCCTCAAGGTACTACATGCATTTCTCCAGCATTGAACCGATCATATAATCTCATGCTTGAATCCTTCGACCGGTAACTTTAATTAGCTTAAACCGTGTCAATAACAATGTCTTAGTAGCACATTCACCTTACTTGAAGCTACGCAAACTTCAACCAGTAAGGTGGAGATGCCAAGCTCTCTTGCTCCTGCCATTTTACAATACTTCCTGAGTGAGGGAGTCCTAGAGAGGAGCCCTGCTCTAACGTTTCGCTGAACTTTTCCTGATACTTTTTGGGTCTGCCCTGGAGCTTAACGAGACCCATCTTCAGCTTTCAGTGTATGTTTGTTCAATGTAAAATGTTGCCAGAATTACTACCATTAAGTAGACAATTTAATACCAACTTGTCTACATATTCATCTGGTCTTTGAATGTAGCCATCCACAGGGGAACAATTTACATTTGTACATTGGCTGGGGCAGTGTTCCCTTCAATTTGTAGTCTTGTAGAACCATGTTATCCCCTTAATATACAGACTTTTGTTTTTAAAAGATTTAAATCATGCCGTATATGATGGCTTAGGTAGAAACTGCAGCAAATGTGCAATTATAGATACAGGGTACAAGCAGCTGGGTTGCGGAAGACTGCACTTGCTAGACAAGTCACAGTAAGTGGTTAAATACTGCCCACCTCAGGTGGCCAGCTGCCATATGACAAAATTGCACAATTGTTCACAGGGGTATGAGTGGCAATATATTTAAGAGCTCTGTAGTATGGGCATCCAGTATACTAGTAATAAATGAGTCCACGTCGTTGCTTGTGTTCTTTCGTTTGTTTTTATTTGTGATGTCCTTCCATACAGCCAACGTGTTTTGCCCAGACATGGGCTTCTTCAGGGCTGTAAGATTCATACAATAAATACAAACTACTTTAGTTACAACTCAAATGCGAGGTCTTCTTTTAATCAAGTGCGGCTAAAGGGTGACTTTTTTTTAAAACAGTGAGTTAAAAGGGAAACAAAATCTAACACAAAGGTGTGTGGAAAGGAAGGAGACTCCTATACGGTGAAACAGTGATTTCTTGCATAGGTAAACAAGTTACTTTAGAAGTTCAGGATAAAGCGAAAGGAAAAAGGAAACCCATTTTTCAAAAAAGAGTGCAGAGGTGAGTAAGTCAGTGTTCACCGGAAGTGAAAGAAGATTGTTAAAATACAATGGGCCATCTAACCTGTAATAGTGCATTAAAAAAGGAAAAAAAGGTGGTTTAGAAGGATCCCAAGAATGAGCGAAGGAAGGGTTAAGTAGAAGAGGTAGCGCTTACCAAGGAAAGAAAAAGATTGGGGCGCCTCTGGTAGAGTATACGTCAATAATAGGTATGGTCCGTTCTGCGACCGGAAGAGTATGTGCTAAAGACACCTATTGGGAATGGGAAAAAGAGGGGCTACATCAGAAAAAAGTTATGATCGGTCTTTATATGTGAGAAGAGGGGCGCAGAATGTAAAACTGATCTCTCAGAGGTATGGCTGAGGTGATCCAGGATATACAAGGGCACTGGGTTCAGCTTTATCCGTGGTAAAGATCTCGAAATCTATGAGAAAGATGACGCTATTAAGGTAGTGTAAAAAGCAAATGATAGACTACCGCAGTATGTTAAAATATATATATATTATTTAGCAAAGTAGCTAAGGCAAGTCCCTCTTGAGTAGAGTAACGTGCTTGAAAACTAGTCATAACGGAACAGCAGGTTTGTGATAAGTGAAATGCCGCTGCCCGCGTCCCAAGCAGTGGGACATCAGCAGGGCAGCATTTTAGTGGCCGCCCGTCGGAGCCTTCCCCCTTTTCTGCCTCGCGCGCGAGGCCTACGCCCACTAGGGTTATGACCCCCTATAGTGTCGAGCTGGAGGCGGGCCGTTGGGGGCGGGGGGGCGCGGCTTGCCCTCCTACTTAGGGGGCCCTCTCGCCCAGTTCCTCCTCTGTTCCTGCGCGCCGCTCCTGCCTGGACACGCGTTTTCCCACCCTTTCCACTTACCCCTCGTGTCAGGCACAGCGCGTTATTGGAATGTTTTAATGTTTTCTTTTTGCGTTGCAGGCGGAGTTACAGGGCGATCTGGATGCAGACGGGTACAGTAAGGGTACCTCTGCGACAGGCGGTACAGTAAGGGTACCCCTGTCCGGCACAGTAAGGGTGCCCGAGCCAAGGTCCAGGAGCCGAAGGGGGTTCTGGGAGGACCGCGACGGCGCCCCGTTAGTCCTTCGGGCGGTTGGGGGGCCTGACCAACCGGGGGTGTGCCACAACACGCTCCGCCCCTGCCGGAAGGGGCGGGAGTAGGAGACAGATCACGTGACCCAGTGGATGATCTGTAAATAATTATGTGCCACACTGCCGGGCATCGACCCACCGTGTGTGCTGGCTCACCAGGCGGGCGGAGCAGCAAGGGGCTGCCTGCCCTGGATCGCCCGTAAGATAACCCAATTTTATTATCATACTGTGTTGTATGAAATAAACCTGCAGCAGTTCTTCACCCACAAATAAAGTGTCAGTGTAATCTTTGGGTGACGTCTGTGTATGCGTGTTGACTGAAGCGGATGACGGTGTGGTCACTATAACAAAGGAGGCTACGAACGTGTTGAAGTGTCAAAAATGCTGCCAACGTTAATCGCTCCTTTATAAGTTTATTAATAGATTCCTGATCGAGGGAAACCATCGGAAGTTACCGCTACAGAGTGGGTAATGAGTGGCGGCCTCTTAAATGCTAGCACGATAGCGGGTTAAAAAGTTATTGTCGAACGTAAATTCTCTGCTGATAGTATAGTAACGGTTTTCAAAACATGACGCCGAAATAAGCCCATGGCGGCAATGTAGCAAGTATGCGCGGAAAGGAATTAGGGGTACCCATAGTGGAGTAGCTGCCCAATTATGAAATTCCACAATATCTAAGTTACAAGAGAACATCCCAAAGTAAATAAACCCTTAGTCGGCAAAAGGGGGTAGGTACGGGTCAAAATTAACGCAACCAGGGCCGTGGCCACCTGATTAACCAACCCCTAAATATTCAAAAACGCATGCAGCGGTCCTGATGCTTACTTGGTTTGAGAGGCAAAGTTCAGTGTGCGGGGAGCGTTCAGCGTCGGTCAGTCCTACTAGGTCGTCGCTGTGCGTCTACAGCGTGTGGAAGCCATTCTTAAGTATTAAGCCGGTAATGTGCTTCCGGGTAGGGGGTCAGTATCCGGTGGCGGATCACTAGACTGTCACCCAAAATGTCAAGTCTTCCATATTGTTAAAACGTCGGGCACGAGACGGTGGGGAATTCTGATGCGATATGACGACGAGTGGTCGTCATAGCCGTCGTCCAGATCGCCAGCAGGAAAACAGTAAAAAGCACTCGGCCATATCGGAAAAGCGGGTAATGTTTAGAAATACGAAGCCACGTAAAAGTACGCATACTGCAGGCATGTGTAAGCATTTAGAATGTTGCTACATAGCAACACTAGGATTGCAGCCGAAGAATGGCTGAAAAATAAGGAGAGAAAGCCCGTAGGTATGGACGAGAGGATCTTGTCTAATTGGTAGTAGCAGGACAGGGAGCGGATCGAGGGAGATATAAGAGAGAGTAACCTGTGTGCATTCGTAGGTTCAAAGTGACATCAGTAAGTTTTCTTGATAAAAAGTGAAAATAACTATGGCGTATTACATGTTAAGGTATATTAATACTCCATACTTTTGAGGTGACGTTGATCCATCTGTCAAAATAACAGATTGGTGACATAAGTATAATCCGGTGACATGGGTATAATCCGGTGACAATGTTGTTGGAGAAATTACAGAAAAACTGTGCTCAACTGTAAAATTAAGTGTAGAAACACAGTAACACGGTGAGGGGCACAGCCTTATTTCAATTCCTTAAGTAGTATCTGTTTATAGATAAACAGCACTAGTGTTTGATATTACATTCAACACCGGGGATAAGAAGGTAGTAGCAGGTACTTGGATGCAGTGAAGGCGATCATATTAATAGTTGGGTGAGATACACATGACGAAACACAAATGGAGTCCACAATTGCACCTTATGAGTATAACAATACATATATCAATGTTTACATTTCTCAGAGACAGCACTACTGTTTTTGCGAAGTGTCATGATAGATAGCAGTGAAGTTAAAGCTATGTCTCTATCTGTTGACTGTTTTTATTTTTTTAACATACTGCTGTAGCCTTTCATTTGCTTTATACACTACCTTAATAGCGTCATCTTTCTCTTAGATTTCGAGATCCTTACCACGGATCAACCCCTAAAAGGTTGAACCCAGTGTCCTTGTATATCCTGGATCACCTCAGCCATACCTCTGAGAGGTCAGTTTTACATTCTGCGCCCCTCTTCTCACATATAAAGACCGATCAGAACATTTTTCTGATGTAGCCCCTCTTTTTCCCATTCCTAACAGGTGTCTTTAGCACATACTCTTCCGGTCGCAGAACGGACCATACCTATTATTGACGTATACTCTACCAGAGGCGCCCCAACGTTTTTTCTTACCTTGGTAAGCGCTACCTCTTCTACTTAACCCTTCCTTCGCTCATTCTTGGGATCCTTATAAACCACCTCTTTTTCTTTTTTAATGCACTATTATAGGGCAGATGGCCCATTGTATTTCAACAATCTTCTTTCACTTACGGTGAACACTGACTTACTCACCTCGGCACTCCTTTTTTTGAAAAATGGGTTTCCTTTTTTCCTTTCGCCTTATCCGGAACTTCTAAAGTAACTTGTTTACCTATGCAAGAAATCACGGTTTCACCGTATACGAGTCTCCTTCCTTTCCACACACCTTTGTATTAGATTTTGTTTCCCTTTTAACTCACTGTTTTGAAAAAAAAGTCACCCTTTTGTCGCACTTGATTAAAAGAAGACCTCGCATTTGAGTTGTAACTAAAGTAGTTTGTATTTATTGTATGAATGTTACAGCCTTGAAGAAGCCCATGTCTGGGCGAAACGCGTTGGCTGTATTGAAGGACATCACGAATAAAAACAAACGAAAGAATACAAGCAACGACGCGGACTCATTTATTACTTGTATACTGGATGCACATACTATAGAGCTCTTAAATATATTGCCTGTCATACCCCTGTGAACAAATGTGCAATTATGTTGAAAACGCAGTTCCTAAGGGATGAAATACTTTCAGTTCCGCTGACTGTAACATTGTTACTGTGCTTCAAAGACTAAAAGAGTAAATGCTTTCTGACGGTGTGGCATACAGTAGTCCTAAAAGATGCATTTTAATGACTTGCGTTCATGGACTTGCTAATCTGAAATGACCATTGCCCCATGTCGCCATCTTGCGGTTTTCGGCAGTCCCCCTGAATGACTCCTTGCCGCTTTCATTGACTTGTGCAGCCGAAATGACCATTGCCCTGTGTCGACCCCTCCTTGAGTCTGCTACACCCGCCTCTTCTTGTTTGGCACAGCAAAGCACCCTATCACTCCCCCTTCACACCCCTTCCATTTCTAATATGCAAACCGTCTCAGTGAAGAAGTCTGGCACTGATTGTTTTTGGATCCCCGGACCCTCCCGGAGTTTCGTCTCGCTCATCTGACTTTCTGGTTCCCCCTAAAGTGCTCTCTCCCATATCCGGTTTTCCAGACTTGACCTGTATTCAATCTTCTGGTTCTTTTCCCCCTCTACAATCTCTGCCCCTATGACTCGTTTGGTATGTTATCCAAATGTGCTTTATTAACTGATGTATTCATGTAACACTGTTTTCTTTCGCAATCCTATGTTTTTCTTTCGCAACTCATGTAACTATGCAACACTGTTCCTTTTGTAACGATATTCCTCATGTAAAGCGCTCTAATACCTCCGGGTCTAGCCAGCGTTGTATAAAACTTTTCAAAAAAATAAAATAAATAAATTAAATAAATATGGCACTTACACCTTGTGTCTTGGGACGTGAATCCTGTGAGTTTTCAGTGTACCTATCTGAGATTTGCTAGCAAACTCGTGTAAACACAGATGCCAGGTCAAAATGCGTTTTCATGAAGGTTTACTGAACATTATAAAACGTTGTGACATTTCAAAATCTGTTTTTAATTGCCAGTTAAGTTTTTCTTGCGATTTTTTTTTTTTTGTCCTTCGTTAGCTTCCCTTATTTGCCTATGCTCACAGTATAGACTTGATTGTCAAAAGGATGCAGGTTTTTGAAGAGATTTGTGCACTAATGCCTAGTTCTGTCTGTTAGGCACTATACTGTGCAGACCACGATTCTGCTCGGAGTACGGATAATGAATGTTAATATTTTGTTAGTGTGTAAGTGTTCGTCGGGCATTAAGCATGAGCATGGTTAGAGTAGTGGTATTGTAAGCTAGCACTTGTATAATGCACAGTCTCCTGTGACTGGAATTGCAGCCTCTTTTGGTAGTCCGGAGCACCCTTTATCTTGGATATTGAGGCAAATAAAGTAATAGTTTTGTGCATCAATCAGAACTGGTGTGGCGTGGTTCTCCTACACTTGCATTAGAAATCCAGATTTTCAGGATGTCCAAGAATCGTAATTTTCACTGTGTGCAACTAAATCGGGCTAATCAGTACATAGTCAGTCGTTATCCTGCATTATGTGGAATGGGTCTGGCCCACTGGTTAAACATGACAAATTTACTGATGGTAACTTATGGTAAGCGTATGCATTTACTTAGAAAATAATCTTGATGTAGAATATTAAGGTGACCATGGTGGTGCAGAAGATGCTAAGTTAAAGTGAGATAAGCGCGCACGGCTGACTTCCAGTGACTTGCCGATCACAGGTTTGAATCCTATCAAAGTAAACTCGGCTATCCATCTTACCAAGCTGGTTAACTGAGTCCTTTTAAAAAAAAAAAAAAATTCTAACATTATGTACAGCGTTTAAAAATGGATGCAATGCGATTGGAAGATCTTTATAACAAGCAAGTTGTTATTTTGTAGTGTGCAAATCGTTTTCTTGCAGCCAATTCTACCAAGTGAGAGGGTGTTTTTACTATACGAATATCATGCGTTGTTGAGAGAGACCACCATAGACGGGTGGTCCTCAGAGCCTGTGGGGAGGGGTCTGGGGAACTATTCAGTTTGTAGCGTGCTTAACAAGACGCTAACGCAGTGCAACTTATATCCACATCCGTGAGTAAAGCATATTGTAAAGCGAACACAATGAACTGCTTGGATGCCCTACAGATATTTTCACATTAAATATTTGTTTTATTGCTATGAAGATGAAAAACGATTTTTGATTAAGTGCCCCTTTACAGTCTTTGGAGGTATTTAAAAATATGTCTCATTGGAATAAAAACATGTTGATGAAAGTGGATATTTGAAGTTTGTCCACAACAACATGAATTATTCAGCTCATCCGTTGATGTGTTCTACTTTTAAAGATGGGGTATTGATTTTCCTTTTTCCCCCAATACTGTAGCCATCCTTTACAGTCGTGGCTATTTTGTGAGAATCAACTGCATGCCTTCTATTCTGTGCTAATGCCAGGCTCAATCTTAGGGAGAGTGAGCAAGATTTCCTTACTTTTAGGTAACTCCAATGCGTCTCTGATGTCCGTATGTTAACTCATTTTAGCAGAGGCTGCCCCCGAAGGGGGCCTCGAGGGCCGGTGCCATAAAGGCTGCCAGAGCCCAACAAGGAACTGGTTCGCACCGCCAGGAATCGCTCCGAGGCAGAGTGCTACAGCCAAAAAGTGGGGATATAAGGTGACACCCCCTTACCCCCCCCCCTCACCCCTCCCCTAGTGCAACTCACTTCTACATTGTGGAGCTGGGGGAGCAGGGCCAAAAATATTTTGAGACCCACCCACCCACACCTAGGTAACAGCAGCGTTGCAGTGCTGGCAGAAACAAAAGGGGCATGGTTATGGAAATACACCATCTGGGTGTTGTGTAGGAGGGCCACTCACTTTGGGATGCATTGCGGCAGGGTGAGTAGGCCTGAAAAAAAGTGGGTAGCAAATGGAGACGGTGCTCGCAGCCCAGCCCCCACCAGGGAACAAAAGAGACTAGCAAGGTAGCGAGTTGGGGCCTAACTCCAGGGAAAGGCTACCCCCCACACGCAAAGGAGCGAGGAGAACAACAAGAACAATCTACGAACTGTCAGGGTGATTTACGACCCTAGGAGATTCAAATGCGCAAAAGACAAACAAGTGGTTTATGACCAGCCAATGATTTATGGCTGATTTATGATGATCATGCAGAATGATTTATAACAACAAATGATGACTGATTGTGATAGAATGATTTATGATACCCCGAGGAATTATGACCCATGATTTATGGCTGATGATTTATGATGATCAGGCAGAATGATTTATGACAACAAATGATGACCGATTGTGACAGAATGATTTATGATACCCCGAGGTTTTATGACCCATGATTTATAATGTCCAACTGACACTGTATGATACCCAATTTGCAATAATTTGTGATGATGATTTATTACCCCGGCCACAATAAGGCGTCCAGGGGAGTTGCATCTGTATGACGTATGTAATAAGTAATAAACTGCGGCTAACAATGACCACCAAAGACAACGATTGTTGGCTTTGTTTAGTAATGCAGATGCATAAGTATTGTACTGTTCCTGGAATGGGCACAGTGAGGGCGTTATGGCCTTTGTGACATCAGTATTTTTTTCCTAACTTGCCTAGGTTTTGTCATTCTATATTCCCCCATATTATTTATCCATTTGGATGTGTTCCGACACCATTGATACCTGCCTAGGTTCCAGAAAGGTGGGATAGGCCTATCTTTTCCCAAATAGACGACTCTTCATGCTGGGGTAATGTTGGAGGAGGAAGGTACTTTACACCATATCCATCGTACACACCTCTGTCACCCTTGAAGCATAAGTGCAACTACAACATGGCAGCATCACGATTGGCACACCCCTTGAAATGTCATGCACAACATCCGATGCTTACCACTTAGGCAAGACCACAAATCCACACTATACCAAACCAGCACTAGTATTGAGATCACATCTTACTCAACCACACGAAGATGATTAGTAAATTTGACTCTTGCCGCTCTTTCTTCACTACATGCTTGAGCACATCCACAAGTTTACAGCAAAACAAGTGGCGCCCTTCTTCTAACTTTTTGCAGGCTTCCAATCTCTTCCTTCTTAATAAATCCACACTTGATCCTCTATGCACACCAGCTGGAATATCCTTTTAGTCTATTAGTCGCAACAGCACGGGGGATTGGGTCCTAGACCGATAATACAATAAAGATCTGCCTAATGCTGCCACAGAATGAATAATCTGAGTGGCTCAGCCTTGTTGGATCTCACTTGAAGAACGGTAGTTTGTTGTGATTAACAGAGACCTGCCTCTAAACTAGCTCAGTGTTATGAGGTTGGTCTTCAGGCACACTGAGATATATAGTTGACTATGCTAGGCAAGCTGGGACTTATATTTCAATTCTTCCAGTGGAAAATATGGGCTTTCAGGTTCTATTTCGCTTGGCACCAAAATTAGGCCTGGCTTACAGTCACCTTTCAGACCTAGGAAAGCAGCAGAAAAGAAGTGCGCAATTTTAGCCCAAAAGGGTTGGATCCGTACTAGATTTTCAGGATATAACCAAGGGATGCATTTACTTGCCATGAATCTAAATGAGAATTAACTGACCTAGTAAGTGGCTATTGTGAAAAACAACCGTATATCCGACTCATGTGTACCAAAGACGGACACCGCAGACCGATATATTACGGCCAACAGCATCTGCAGTCGGAAATAAAAGGAAGGACAGAAAAGGAAATTGTGAAGCTTGTGAGTGACGTGATGGTGGTAAACTTAAGACCCAGACTGGGAAGAGGATTGTGGGATTTACAATGGATTTAACAGCAATGATTCTAATTAATAAATGGAAAAACGAGTATTGACAAAGCCAAGAGATCTGGCATTGGCCACTAGGTTTCTGGCTTTGATTGTGTCTGTTTTGTTTTTCCGATGGTTTATGCAAAATTTTGCTTGTGGGGATCCTGCCGGACACTCAAGCTAAAAAAACCAAAATATATATATATATATATATATATATATATATATATATATATATATATATATATATATATATATATATATATATTCACTGAAAAAACCATAGGTTTCACACACGTTATAGTTAGGAATTAGCATTTAAAAAACCTTGCAAATTCACTTAAAAAACCATAGGTTTCACACATGTTATAGTTAGCTGGACATTTCACTCGTGAAAAACCATTGAAATTCCCGCGTTATAGTTGGTGAAGGCAACTATAACTCACGCGACCGCAATCCTCTGCTGATGACGTCAGATATTACATCACTGTATTTAGACACTTATTTACCCATGTCTTCTTCCATTAATTTTTAGCTATACATATATTACAAATATTTTTTTTTCAGAAAGACACATATGTCATCAGTGATGTAATATCTGACGTCATCAGCAGAGGATTGCGGTCGCGTGAGTTATAGTTGCCTGCACTAACTATAACGGGGGAATTTCAATGGTTTTTCACGAGTGAAATGTCCAGCTAACTTTAACATGTGTGAAACCTATGGTTTTTTAAGTGAATTTGCAAGGTTTTTTAAATGCTAATTCCTAACTATAACGTGTGTGAAACCTATGGTTTTTTCAGTGAATTTTTACGTTTTTTTAAATGCTGTTATGTATTTATTTTTTATTTTTTTAAGTTTTTTTCACCGTGCGCGTACCGTACGCGCACAGTGCGCTTCGCACACCGTGCGCGCGCTGTGGGCACTTGGAGCGCTTCGCGCACCAAGCGCCCGCGATGCATTGTTCGTGCCGTGCGCGTACGGTGCGCACACCCCGCGATTTTTTGCAAAAAAAATGTTTGTTTTTTTTCACCTTGGGGGTCCTTCTGTGACCCCCTGACAAAGGCTAGGGGGGTCAGGACCTGTCCATCCTGCCCCCTTCTCACGTTTTCCCCCTTTGTTTTTCATTGCCTCAGACAGCGAGAGACAAAATGGCGGCCGACACTTCCTGATTTCGACCGATTCGAATGTTTACTGACCTCTAACAACCAATCAGAATTGCGCTCGCGCACGTCACCGTGCGCGTACGGTATGCTTACCGTACGCGCACGGTGCGCGCTTATAGATATATATATGCTTTTAACTGCAATTTTCTCAGGAACTAATGAACAGATTTACACCAGACCTGCAAAAGGCACTTCCCTGAACTGAGGACTACCTCTCTGCCAAATTTCAAGTAATTCTGTTCAGCCGTTCGGGCTGTGGCTTGGACTAAAGGTCCTATGGAAAAATGCATGGGGAAACCGCGTTTTGGGACCCCCCCCCTTTTTCTCAGCCCCCGCTTGACTAATCCCCCCGAGACTTTCAGGGAAGGAGCGGAGCGCCCCACCTATTTTGAAAATTTAGCGAGGATTCGTCAATCGGCGCCAAAGTTATTCCAAATAGAATGTTGCGGATTTCCTATGGAAACACGGTCCTAACTATAACTATCTACTGGCGACCGCCAGTAGATTATATATATATATATATATATATATATATATATATATATATATATATATATATATATATATATATATTCTACTGGCGGTCGCCAGTAGATAGTTATAGTTAGGACCCTGTTTCCATAGGAAATCCGCAACATTCTATTTAGAATAACTTTGGCGCCGGTCGACGAATCCTCGCGAAATTTTCAAAATAGGTGGGGCGCTACGCTCCGCTCCTACCCTGAAAGTCTCAGGGGGGATTCGTCAAGGGGGGGCTGAGAAAAAAGGGGGGTCCCAAAACGCGTTTTTCCCATGCATTTTTCCATAGGACCTTTAGACACAGCTACAGCCCGAACGGCTGAACAGAGTTACTTGAAATTTGGCAGAGAGGTAGTCCTCAGGTCAAGGAAGTGCCTTTTGTAGGTTTGGTGTAAATCTGTTCAGTAGATCCTGAGAAAATAGCATTTAAATCAATATATATATCTGAGCCAGCTTACGGTGCGCTTACCGTGCGCTTACGGTAAGCTTACCGTACGCGTACGGTGCCGTGCGCGAGCGCGATTCTGATTGGCTGTTAGATCTAAGTAAACATTCGAATCGGTCGAAACCAGGAAGCGGCGGCCGCCATTTTCTCTCTCGCACTCTGAGTGGGGCCGCAAAAACAAAGGCAAAAAACATCTAAAGGGGCAGTGTATTCAGTTCCTAACCACCTAGCATTGATGTAGATGTCCCCAAAGAACCCCCAAAGCCAAAAATTCAATTTTATTTTTTTTCGAAAAATCGCCGATTACGCTTACCGTACGCGTACGGTAAAAATTATTTTAAAAAAAAAACTATCCACACTATCCCCACTCCGTGTGCAAATGGTGCACGAAGGGCACCATTTGTACATGGCATAATTATTACTAAAAATATGAAAGATTACCTTTCACAACGAAGCGCATAATATGTCCTCCATGTGCGCACGGTGCGCGATGGCCCATCCCGCGTAACGTGGGCACGCGGTGCGCGCAGCGCCCCGCGTGACCCCCGTGCGTGCACGGCACTAACTGCGTAAAGTGGGCGCGCGGTGCGCGAAGCGCACCGTGCGCGCACGGAACGAACTGCGTTAACTGGGCTTGCACGCCACGAATGGCGTAAAGTAACTTAGCATTTAAAAAACCGTACAAATTCACTGAAAAAACCATAGGTTTCACACATGTTATAGTTAGCTGGACATTTTACTGATAAAAAACCTATGAAATTCCCCCGTTATAGTTAGTGCAGGCAACTATAACTCACGCAACCGCAATCCTCTGCTGATGCTAATACTGTATTTAGACACTTATTTGCCCATGTCTTCTTCCATTAAATTTTAGCTATACATATATTACAAATATTTTTTTTTCATAAAGACACATATGTCATCAGCAGAGGATTGCGGTTGCGTGAGTTATAGTTGCCTGCACTAACTATAACGGGGGAATTTCATAGGTTTTTTATCAGTAAAATGTCCAGCTAACTATAACATGTGTGAAACCTATGGTTTTTTCAGTGAATATATATATATATATATATATATATATATATATATATATATTACCTACTGGCGGTCGCCAGTAGGTAGTTATAGTTAGGACCCCTTTTCCATAGGAAAACCTCAACATTCTATTTTGAATAACTTTGGCGCCGGTCGATGAATCCTCGCGAATTTCTCAAAATAGGTGGGGCGCTACGCTCCGCTCCTACCCTGAAAGTCTCGGGGGGGATCCGTCAAGCGGGGGCTGAGATAAAAGGGGGGTCCCAAAACACGTTTTCCCCATGCATTTTTCCATAGGACCTTTAGAACGAGCTACAGCCCGAACGGCTGAACAGAATTACTCGAAATTTGGCAGAGAGGTAGTCCCTAGGTCAAGGAAGTGCCTTTTGTAGGTTTGGTGTAAATCTGTTCAGTAGATTCTGAGAAAATAGCCTTTAAATCAATATATATATCTGAGCCCGCTTACGGTACGCTTACCGTACGCTTACCGTAAGCGTACGGTGGCGTGCGCGAGCGCGATTCTGATTGGCTCTTAGATCTTAGTAAACATTCGAATCGGCCGAAACCAGGAAGCGGCGGCCGCCATTTTGTGTATTTCACTCTGAAAAAAAAGAGTGAAAACAAGAAAAGGGGGCAATGAGGAGAGTTACAGACCCCCTAACATTTGTAAGGGGGTCAAAGAAGGACAGAAAAGTACAAAAAAAACATTTATTGATTTTTAAAAAAATCACGGGGTACGCGTACGGTAAGCTTACGGTAAGCGTACGGTAAAAAAAATAAAAATAAATAAATGAAAAGCAGATTTAAGAGTTTAGATATTAGGGAGCTCTAAAAAGAGCCGTTGTGTTTATGAAGTCATTTTTTTAGTGGTACCTACAAGTAAGTACCGATGCAGAGTCTAAGGTTCAAGAGGAAGACTCTGTTCCCTTCATCATTGAAGTGCACACCATCTCCTCTATAAATGTCTTGCATGTCATAACGCAAGTTGTTGTGGTAAATGGCACCCATACCATAGTCACGGAGGAAAGCAGAAACAGATTTGTTGACGTGCTTTCTTGCTTTGTCATGGCACCGCGTGCCCACCGTGCGTGCACGGCACTAACTGCGTAAAGGGGGCGCGCGGTGCGCGAAGCGCACCGCGTGCTCACTGTGCGCGCACGGAACGAACTGTGTTCAGTGGGCGCGCACGCCACGAATGGCGTAAAGTAACTTAGCATTTAAAAAACCGTACAAATTCACTGAAAAAACCATAGGTTTCACACACGTTATAGTTAGGAATTAGCATTTAAAAAACCTTGCAAATTCACTGAAAAAACCATAGGTTTCACACATGTTATAGTTAGCGGAAATTTTACTGATAAAAAACCAATGAAATTCCCCCGTTATAGTTAGTGCAGGCAACTATAACTCACGCGACCGCAATCTTCTGCTGATGACATATGTGTCTTTATGAAAAAAAAATATTTGTAATATATGTATAGCTAAAAATGTATGGAAGAAGACATGGGCAAATAAGTGTCTAAATACAGTATTAGCATCAGCAGAGGATTGCGGTCGCGTGAGTTATAGTTGCCTGCACTAACTATAACGGGGGAATTTCATTGGTTTTTTATCAGTAAAATTTCCGCTAACTATAACATGTGTGAAACCTATGGTTTTTTCAGTGAATATATATATATAATCTACTGGCAGTTGCCAGTTTATAGTTAGGACCGAGTTCCCATAGGAAATCTGAAAATTCTATTTTGAATAACTTTGGCGCCGGTTGACTTATCTTCGTGAAATTTTCAAAACTTCATCAAGCGGGGGCTGAGAAAAAAGGGGGGTCCCAAAACGCGTTTTCCTCATGCATTTTCCCATAGGACCTTTAGTCGAAGATACAGCCCGAACGGCTGAACAGAATTACTTGAAATTTGGCTAAGAGGTAGTCCTCAGGTCAGGCATGTGCCTTTTGCATATATGGTGTCAATCTGTTCAGTAGTTCCTGAGAAAATTGCAGTTAAAAGTACATAAATATCTATATGCGCGCACCGTGCTCGCACGGTGCGCGCACCAAATGTCCGCGAGCGTAATTCTGATTGGTGGTTATATGTCAGTCAACATTCCAATCGGTCGAAATCAGGAAGTGTCGGATGCCATTTTGTGTGTGACAGTGAAAAAGAAAGGTGGAGAACGTGAAAAGGGGTCCGGGTAGAGAGTTCCTGACCCCCTAGCCTTTGTCAGGGCGTCCCTGAAGGACCCCGAAGGGTGAAAAAAATATTTTATTTTTTTTTCAAAAAATCGCGGGGCCCCCCAGCCGCCATTTTGAGTTTTAGAGGCAGAAGAGAGCTAAAAACACAAGTGGAGAACGTGAAAAGGGGGCAGGGTAGAGAGTCCCTGACCCCCAAGGCCTTCTCAGGGGGACCATGAAAGACCCCTAAGGTCCCAAAAAGAAAAAATAAATTTATATATATTGCGCGGTGCGCGCTCGGTGCGCGCGCGGCGGCCGGTATGCGCACGGTGCGCGCACGGTGTACACACCGTGAAAAACCCTTAAAAAAAAAAAAACATTTTAAACAGTTTATAAGTTTATAGAAGATATTAACTATGCTGTTCAACTTTATCCAAATTCAAAAAAAGAGCTGAGCCATTCCATATTACAGGATACAGTCAATCTATAACTATATACATAGGTAGTTTATTGTAAAATAAATATATAAAAAATATAATAATACATGCATAAATTAGCATTTCAAAAACCTTACAAATTCACTTAAAAAAACATAGGTTTCACACACGTTATAGTTAGAAATTAGCATTTAAAAAACCTTGCAAATTCACTTAAAAAAACCATAGGTTTCACACATGTTATAGTTAGGAATTAGCATTTAAAAAACCTTGCAAATTCACTGAAAAAAACCATAGGTGTCACACACGTTATAGTTAGGAATTAGCATTTAAAAAACCTTGCAAATTCACTGAAAAAAATATAGGTTTCACACACGTTATAGTTAGAAATTAGCATTTAAAAAACCTTGCAAATTCACTTAAAAACCATAGGTTTCCCACATGTTATAGTTAGGAATTAGCATTTAAAAAACCTTGCAAATTCACTGAAAAAAATATAGGTTTCACACACGTTATAGTTAGAAATTAGCATTTAAAAAACCTTGCAAATTCACTTAAAAACCATAGGTTTCCCACATGTTATAGTTAGGAATTAGCATTTAAAAAACCTTGCAAATTCACTGAAAAAACCATAGGTGTCACACACGTTATAGTTAGGAATTAGCATTTAAAAAACCTTGCAAATTCACTGAAAAAAACATAGGTTTCACACACGTTATAGTTAGGAATTAGCATTTAAAAAACCTTGCAAATTCACTGAAAAAACCATAGGTTTCACACACGTTATAGTTGGGAATTAGCATTTAAAAAACCTTGCAAATTCACTGAAAAAACCATAGGTTTCACACACGTTATAGTTAGGAATTAGCATTTAAAAAACCTTGCAAATTCACTGGAAAAAACATAGGTTTCACACACGTTATAGTTAGGAATTAGCATTTAAAAAACCATGCAAATTCACTGAAAAAACCATAGGTTTCACACATGTTATAGTTAGCTGGACATTTCACTCGTACAAAACCATTGAAATTACCCCGTTATAGTTAGTTCAGCTAACTATAACTCGCGCGACCGCAATCCACTGCTGATGACGTCACATATTACATCACTCATGACATGGTCAGTGACATCACTCAGGACATCACTGATGACATCTCAAATGACATCACTGATGACATCTTTGATGACATCATCCAGTGAATGTGTCTTTCTGAAAAATAAATATTTTTTATATATGTATATCTAAAGGTTAATGGAAGAATAAATTGGTAAATAAGTGTCTACATGGATGGGTTTTTTTTGTAAAATTAATTGTATAACTGACTTATTAACAGTATCTTAGTGAATACAAGTATTAGTGAGTAATGTTTAAATATTTAAATATCTGTATCAGTGTCTCACTTTGTGTATAAGTGGCTGCATGGGTTGGTGAGTAGCTACATGAGTGTGTATATGGGTTATTAGTTCGTTTTTAGAGTATCAGTATGAGTGTCTGTATGGTTCAGTGGGGGATGTTACTTAACGTATAGATGCATGAATGAGTGACTCGCTGTTTGTATGTGTTTTGAAGACAGTATGTGAGCAGGACAGTATGGGTGGATGAGTGTGTGTATGGGTGAGTAAGAGAGTGAATGACTGTCTCAATAGTGTCTTTATGAGTAAGTCCATATGTTTTAAACTAGTATATGTGAGTATTGATGTATATAAGTGACGATATATGAGAGTGAGAGATTGGAAGAGTGCCTGTATAAATAAGTATGTGTTTCTATAAGTGATTGTTTAAGAGAGTAAGTATGTGTACGTTTCTGTAGAAGTAAGTGTAGTGGTGTGTGTATAGCTGTATATGCAAGTAAATGGATGTTTATTTGCATGTGTGAGTATGTGTGTGAGTAACTATGTACGAGTGTAGGTGTGTAACAGGATGTATAGGTGTATGAGTACATATGATGACTGAGTACATGTATGAGTGACTATATAGAAGTGTTGATGAATGAGTGGATGCGTATGTAGATTTGGGAATTACTGAATAGGTTGTTCTAACTGGTATTGGTATCTCTATAGTTTTCAAAACTTTAGTTTGTATTTTTCAATGTGTGTATCAAAGTTTATATTAGGATAAGAGGAGGTCTGCCACTCTTACACAAGGATGATGTCATCAGTGATGTCATTCGAGATGTCATCAGTGATGTCGTGATGTCACCGACCATGTCATGAGTGATGTAATATGTGACGTCATCAGCAGTGGATTGCGGTCGCGCGAGTTATAGTTAGCTGAACTAACTATAACGGGGGAATTTCAATGGTTTTGTACGAGTGAAATGTCCAGCTAACTATAACATGTGTGAAACCTATGGTTTTTTCAGTGAATTTGCAAGGTTTTTTAAATGCTAATTCCTAACTATAACGTGGGTGAAACCTATGGTTTTTTCAGTGAATGAATATATATATATATATATATATATATATATATATATATATATATATATATATATATTGCTAAAAGCAAACTTTTTTTAAATCTCAAAAATCGCACATTTCCACAGAAGTCCTGTTCACTGAAGGAAACTAGTTTGTGTGGGCCTGCTACAGTGAAAAGGCAGAATGCCATCCCTCAACAGTGAACTCAGCCAATGGCTGAAGTTGACTGACCCATTGCCCCATGCTATATGCTGTAGTGGGTGGAAGAAAAATTTGAATGACTAGATAACAGACCAATAGATAAAAAGGGCTGGCTGAAATCCCATTAGCAAGTATATTGTACATGTAATTTTAGTAAAATCACAAGATCTTGCTAACAGCAGACCTAAAAAGCTGAAAAAAGCAAGGTGCACTCACAATTGAAGTGAAAAAATATTAAGTAGTCCCTAGTGGATGATTTGAAGGGAGGTTCAACTCAGAGGTAGTGCGTTGATCAGCTTCATTATGACACGTCTCAAGTATATTTATTTAGGATACCTGAATAAATTAACAGAATGTCAGATTTTTGTAGCACTTGTTAACATACATTTTAGCATTTTGTAATGCTGTGAATTGCTGGGATTACTAATTGCAGAAACTATTCAATTTTATCTAATTTGAAATGGGCAAAAGCTGAACCAGCCCTACAAGGATGTGAACTACTGGCCTTCTGATCACAGAGAAATGGCTGCAGGGGGCACAGTGAAAAGCTGAGCTGTGTTATCGGCTTCACATTCATGCATTGGTGAGTAGGTGGATATTGCGTAAGGGAGTCTGACTGCCAACCTCTGGCCCAGGAGTGTAACTCAAGCCCCTGTGGGGCTGGGGGCCCTTCTACCATGGGGCCCTCATCCAGCCTATTAATATCTGTCAAATACAAAAGTCTCTGGGGCACCCCACAACTTTTTCCGGGGGCAGGACCACATGATTTTGTGTTATTACACTACTGTGGCCTAGTGTTGAAAATAAATGCTTCCAAAAAGGACTTGTTCCGTGGCAGCATTTACCTCATACTTGTATGGAAAACACTCTTGTTTCAAAATAGATATTTAGGTTGTCTGAGCCTCTTAAAATTATGTATGGAACTGGGCAAGATATTGTGGCTTATTCCAAACCTATGAAGAAGATGGTGAATGCTATGTTTAGTCTCCCATAATTACTTTTGTGATGGTCTGTTCTCTTTTTTTTAAGCTGACAAATTCTCTGCGCTGCCAGTGACTTTAAGATTGCACTCCAAGCCACGTCATTGGTGTCTGTCATCGTGGCTGCTAGATCCTTAAGGATCAAATCGTTCCAATTTCTGCACATGAATACTTAACTTGTGATTTGCAGAGCGAGTGGCTTTTAAACTACGATCACTTATGATCAGCATAGGTGGATGAAATCTGGACAGTGCTGCAGGAAAACTTCGATGCCCAGTGTCTGCTTCTGAGCAGGACTTGTCTGTGCTGACACAAACTTCTCCGATGACTCCTTGGATCTCTACCCATCCCTCTGTATTAACAACTAACCCGGCTCTGCAGAGAATATGGCACCAGTTGTATTGAAAAGTTTGTTTTAGCTTTCTATAATGGAAAAAGTGGGACTAAGTCCTGCACACTTCGTAGAATCTGTACATGTTCCTTGTTGCTGGATAGGATGGCATGGAGACTGTTCTTTTTCTAGACACATGCAAGGTGTCACTCTTCCTCGTGCTCTTTGAAGGCTACTCCACCTACATATCCTTCAATGATTTTCATCATTTCCTTCACTCAAGCCGCTGGCCGAGTACCTGCTGGCACCGCCTGCTCCATGTCTGCTCCATGTCTACTAGTGTAGGTCCTTGCTGCAAGACATTCTGCTGCTGCTTAACCTCTTGCAGAATAGAAGCTTAATGTAAATTCCCGCAGTCACTGCAGTGCAGGGGTGCTTGCCTCCTCTGGGGTACCAGTGTGCAGTAGATTCTACACACACTAGACGCCAGCAGATCCGACTGTCAGTATGGCCTGTCACCAACAGCAAGCCAGAATACGGAACAATGTCATGCATTCACCCCAGTACAGAGATCTGGGCCTAAATCCATCGATTTTTTTTGCTCACCATGCAGTTCCAGTTTGAACCCAGCCATATGCAAATCTGTCTTGACCCTGTGCCTCATGGGAACAGTCCAGCCCGAACTCCCAAGCCAGGTCCTCCCTGTATGACATTGTTCTGCATTCTGTCCATCAACTGTTGTTTTTGCGTTTGTCACCCTGAGTGGGACGGGTATGCCCGGACGTGGGACCCGTGCTCTCCATGCCACTGGAATCAAGCTATCCTGGCTGAAGAGGGGTGAAACCCCGAAACCGGTCCTAGGGTGCTTGTTTCCAGTCCAGGGAGGACCTGGCTTGGCAGTTCGGGCTGGACTGTTCCCATGAGGCACAGGGTCAAGACTGATTTGCATATGGCTGGGTTCAAACTGGAATGGCATGGTGAGCAAAAAAACGATGGATTTAGGCCCAAATCTCTGTACTGGGGTGAATGTATGACATTGTTCTGCATTCTGTCCATCAACTGTTGTTTTTGCATATCGGAGAAGAATGGCACAACTGCTCCTTTTCAGTTGATAGTGCGAAACCACAGCTAGAACATATGTTCCTAATGCAGAACAAAAAATGTGCACTTCAACCCTTTGTTGCCTACACTAGTAAACTATTTTTGTCTGTGCAATATCGTGTTTTTTAAGTGTGTAGAGGAAGCTACATTTGGCGCTCGTTAGCCTGGCGGTCAGTGATGGCGTAAGCTATATAGGGATGCGGTCACTATCTCCCAAAATGACCATCCGGCAGCTGTGCAGCCACACGTGTGCCATGCAGTCACATGCCTGCATGCAGGCCCACTGTGTTGTATGTGCAAGACAAGATTACGAACAAATTTCTTCCCAGACCTTAAAATAGTCTGTAGAATCGAGCATGACGTAGATGGCCCATAGTACTGTCAAGCTTTAGCCTGCAGCCATATCGCTGTCCTTTCCGTGCAGTCTTGCTTCTGCCTCTTGCAGTGCTTACAACCAGAAGGCTGTGCTGAGCAGCTCCTTGGAGATACCAATGCAGAGTCACAGAAGGCGGTTTCCCTATGTGATCGCACAGACGAGCTAAAAACGACCGAATGTGGCCACGGTGGGCTGACTATCGAGGCCTCACTCTAGGCCCTCCGTTGTCGATTGCTAACACCAAAGATGTGGAAGTGCAGTCCTACGGTAAAGTTGTGTGATATAGGTTCTGGGATGTCATGCAGGTTACTCAGCCATTGTCTGGGACAGATTCCGCAGGATGCAGACTAGTTCTATCGTAGCGTGTTGTACTGTTTTGGTTTTGTTGTCATCACCAATATGCCACTGTATGCAAGAACACGTATATGTGCCCCCTCGGCCCGTAAGATGGCAAGAAATGTAATAAAATTTGTTATGGAAAAAAGAACGACCGAATGCAATGCTATCTAGAGAAGTTCACAATGGTTGCAGTTCCCGGAGGTTACGAGTCAAGAGATTTTTAGGACAGACTCCTCCTACATTAACCCCTACTTCTTACACTGCTCGAGCACGTGCCACCAGAAGCAGAAAGAATGAAACGTTGAAGGTGACGTTACAATTGGCGACAGTACTTTATTATTTACCCCCTATACGTAAATCACACGCTAGGAAATGGATACTCAGTCGCTGAGGCGGTTCCCAAGTAACGTGTTGATTGGCTATCATTCTTTTTGTCTTTATGTTTACTGTTTTTTTTCTTGATTACTGTCTGTATTTATTCATATTTATTTTTCCCAACTTATTAAACAATATTTCGTTTTTGGTCGGTGAAAAAAATGGGAGTTCCTTTTTGTATATTTCCACGTTTATCTGGCAAGACTGCACTCCAGATGTGACGTCCCAGTGGTTTCACTATGCAGTGTACCCATTTACAACCAAACCGTGCACTTACCTCCAGCACCGAATACTAGAGCGTTGACACATCTGCACCTTTTCGGGCTTCATTACGAAATCTTACGTTTTTTTAAAATCTGTGCTGTCACTATGCACACTTCTTTCTCATCTTGGCAGTCATTGGACGTTCAGAGACTCATTCAAAATATCTTTTTGTCGTTTTTATGAAATAAACTTAAGGTAATTTTTTGTTTTCGGTCTGTATTTTCGTAAAAATGTTTAAAAGGGAAAAAATATGACCGTAATTATTATGTCTTGTGTACCAACATTTCATATTGAGGACCGTTGATAGTTTGAAATCAGAAAAGAATTTGATGCGTCGAAACAGTGAGTAATGTTTGATTCACTTAAAAATTCATTTAGTTACTTTGAGCTTGGTAGTGTTTTCCTTGAGTTCGTCGGATCTAGCTGAGGCAGTTTAAAACATGTGAGGAAAATATTCTTTACTGTTGGAAGTTAGGTGTGTTCCCAATAAATCGCATAAATCATTTTCTTTTTTTCCAAACTTTACGATGTTTAGTTTCTCAAACCATGTAACGAATTCACATTGTCTTTTGTATTTTAATATGTAAAACTGCATACATTTTTGGACTACTAAAGAAAACCATTCCGCCATTAACTTCTGTGTACTATATCCATAAAAAGAAACCCACAAGGACAGTCTATATGCTATATAATGTTTGTGTCCTGGCTTTTTGATGATATAAAATCAATAAAGAAAATTAAAAAAAAAAAAAAAGAAACCCACAAGACCTAACTGATACAATGGTTCCTGTGTTTCTATCAGCCTTTATTATTAAGGATATCTTGGTGAGGTAATCTTATTTTGGTACAATTTGTTTTCTGGGGGAAATAATCAGCACACTGCATTCTAAAAAGACTTTAGAAGTTGGGTATGCGTAATTTCCCACTCCCTAAATCCTGCTTGCTTTGAACGTTTTGTGCCTAGACATCCTTTCTGCTTTGGAGGAATCTCTCAAACGACGAAAATCTCAGTGTGTACCTGAGGTTACACATTTGCTGTATAAACTGTAATTTTTTCGGATTCTACGGTCTTTTAGCTCGCAAAAAAGGCACTTTGTAATGTATTTTTATTGTGTATCTGAGCAGCAATAGTATTTCCTCAAGAAACCCAATATGGAGTAATTTAAAAGCTAATAAAGACTAGAATGGTCGGATGGTAACCTAAAACCATTAAGGTTTTGAGTGAAGATTAAGATTATTTTAGCACGTACCTTGATATGATACATATACATTTTGGCTGCTTTTATTGCACATTATACAGTACTTTGGTGTCAACACCTACATTTCACAAGAATGTGATATGTCTTGGACATTACATTATTGCAAAACGCAGATTTTATTCAGTGGGAGGCCTCTTCTCTGTCTGATTTCCTTCCCTCCAGTTGATTAGCCCCTCAACACAGTAATTAGTTTAGAGAATGACGGCCGTAATCCACTCTGCAGTGGCTACTTATACGTCATAGTGTGTATGGGACAACTAGTACACAGTCCTAAAGGGAGTCTGCTATATCTGCTGACTCAGGAGTTTGTCTAGCACAATAGCTTCTCCGTGGTCCCCATATGTCCTACGCTGAGACATCCTAGGCAACAATGTACTGTACAATTCCTAATTCCTATTAGTGTCGAATCATTTAACCATTTGTTCACCTCAGGGTGAACTCCTCCGCCCCATACCATGGCCACTCGTGTTTAACCCAGCAAGAGAGCTAACCAACAAATTTCCTGCGGAGCTTGGGTGTAATTTTTACAAAGCCCAGGTCTACTGGAAGTGTCTCCACCTGCAACGTCAGGTCTGTTTTATCATTCAGTGTTTGGGACAGCCGAGTCATCTAGTCTGCAACCGATGTACACTCCCAGGCCAGGTAAATTTAATCTGCCGCTTGACATGCAGATCTCTCTCAATTATCATTCTCCCTCCCACCGTACTTTAACAGACATTTTATCTACTTGATGCAACAACAACAAAAAGGTTGTTTATTATGATGTTTGCCATTTATAGACACCTCTTTAGTATGATGACAACCGTACTCCCACTGTGCATCTGGTAATTGTATCCCCAAATTTCTCGACCAGTGGTCTTTAGATCTGCAAATTACTTTCAGCATGTCTTTCATAACTGTATTGTACATTATAGTAATTGCTTTGGAAACGATAGAGCCAGTCACAGAAACGCCAAGCAGTCTCCAATCTGCTTGTTCTTGGGTATTCGAAGGAAAATCCACCTTTACCAACTCCTTGATTCTAAGGTATAGAAGAAATACAGTTAGGGATGTGGAACAGCCACTTTGTAGGTAATCATCAAGAGAAAGGAATTGCCCCCCCAGTGTACAGATCGCCCAACACAAGAAGCTGTATGTTTTGCAGATTCTGTATTTATATCATTATCGGTTCACTTTCATTTACGGGTAATTTGGAATTTCATAATCATTTTGTGTGGAGAGTATAATGTGTCTTATTTCAGAGATCCAGGTCAATTGTGGGCAAGCCCAGATTGTTCAGATTACAACATAGATGTTGATTCATGGCTGTGTCAGGGACTTCCAAATAAAATGTGTGAGCCTGTGAGGTGTCGCTAAGCACAATTCTAGATTCCACTGAGTTGCCGGTCTGCTAATCTGGAACCAGTGTGCAGCAAATTGTGCAATATAATAGACCTCAAAGTGCTGTGTGGATAAACCTCCCTGTTCATGACCTCTATAGTAGTTTCCAACGTATTCATGGCTGTTTGCCTGCTCCAGTTAATTTGATTAGCACTGACTGGAATTGGTCGAAAAAACGGAGTTAATGGTATTGGAATGTTTCGGAAAAGCTAGAGTAACTGTGGTTGAAAAAATCCACTTTTTGATGAGGGCCATTCGACCGGTTATTGTCATGGGCAACTTAGTCTATCAATATTTATCTCTAGTTCATTCATCATTTTGCCATAGTTTTCCATCACAATCAACATCCTTCTCTCTAGGGATCTGTATACAGAGATATCAAATCGTCCCTACATGCCATTGTAAGGGGTAAGTTAATTGAGGTACAGTTGTGGTTTCAGTGAGAGACATCATTAACAACTTTGACCAATTTATAATCCGTCCTGACCACATGTTTATTATTTACTCATATTTAATTACAGGCAAGTAAAAATCTCTAAAAGGTACTACTCATTCTGTGCTACATTTTTTAAAAAAAATTTGATTTGCATGTTAATATTTTTTGCAATAAATTAACTGCTTTTTAGTGTGATTATTTTCGATTACAGATTCCCGTAGTATTCTATGTCTGCATCAACTCAGGCTCTATTATCTGAAGTAACAAGACCCCAAGGATGTAAGATGTTTGTGGTAAGAGGGATAGTGTGGCCATGAGCAATAAGATACCTTGTGTCATAAGTTAAAACAACATTGCATGTCACCTCGGTGTAACATTGCCTTATAAAGCAACTCGTTGGTGATCGGCAATATCTTCATAATGTACGATGCCTGGTACTTTATCCCATATATAATGTCAGTGCAGAATTATTAAGAAATTGCTCAGAGCAGCAACAAATGGTTAAATCTCGTTTATTGAAAACACAGTCCCTAACTCCAATACTTGGATTTGGTTACTTTTTTTTTTTGTTTGGAAATATGTACAAAATGTTTTTAGCATTTGTTTGTGCTTGCAATGTTACATCCTGCAACACGGTTTTCCAGGCACCTTGAGAGTTTACTGGTTTACCACTTCAGCATTGCTAAAGCCTATAGATATTTGCCCAATTAACTGTTGTGCATTTCTAAAATGACTCTTAGTCATCACCAAGGCTGAAACAAAATCAAAAGCCTTGATGAACAGTTACAGGTTGAAGGTCTGTCTTCGACTCATTAGGTTTAGGATCTACAGTTGCCTTTCTGGGAGACGCTTTTAACTGTAGATTCCTTACCTTCGAATTCTACTCGGGCATCGGACTTTATCATGAAAATCTTTGTTTGACGAGCACAGTGCCTATATAGGCGCCACACCAGTGTGCTGACATCAGTTACTTTCTTTCCACAACAGCAGTTGCAGATCCGGAGATCTGTTTTTGACCAACTTTTCTTCAACTTTTTCCGAGCCACTTTTTCTAAATTGTTGCTGTTGTGCTAAGGAATGTCCCCTCCAAAACATATGGGTTTTAAACCTTGTGGGGAATGCTACCAACAGATGACTGTGACTGATCCACACTTGGTCTGTCTTTGGAATTTAAGGTTCTGTCAGAGCTCCAAATCCTATCCGGACTGCCTGTTGGTGCACCCAAAAGTGATTCGGTAGAGATCACTGAAGCTCCTTTTGGCACAGCAACATAACTCCCCGCGATGTTCCACCTTTCCAGAACGGTCTTGGTCCTGCCTCTTCCGTGACCGTTCACTGTCCAAATGAAAGTTATCAGGTAAGTCTAAAAAGAAAAGGAAGCCAAAGTGCCACTTAACTTCACAGCGCCCCTCCAAGCCTACAGAGAGAACGTTCGGCCTCCACCTGACCACCGAGGGCTCGTTCCAGCACTCCACCCACAGAGCTGGCACTGGCCCGGTGTCATGTATCCCCCCCCCCCCCCCCACGCCTCCCCGGAGCATCCCGGACTCAGATCGAATCTTGACCAGCTTCAGAAGTTATATGAAGTTATTGCCTGCATCTTTAGCCAACCAACTCCCTCTGGCATGCCTTCAGGCTGAAGGAGCCAAGAGGTGTCACACCTGGACTACCATCTGCGGGCCCTTCCTTAATGCTGGTTGGACCCTCAGGATCCAATCTGAGATCCAGACGGACTCCTGTACTGAGCCTCATCCTATCTCCGCTGCCCGTGCAGAATTCTGGTCCCTTGATGCAGCTGTTGATGTCCCGCAACAAAGGGGAACCTATCTTCCATTCAGACTACAATAGTGTCGGAGGGACACTGCCCAGGGTGGTGACTGATGCTGATAGAACTTCAGTAACACATCGAGCCACATAAAGAGCCACTATCCATTTAAGGAGGATGTTGACTATGAGGACTTTGACCCTTTTGATGTCATAGCTCAATCCTTTCTGAAGGAAGACTTTTATGAGGAGTCAGGGATGCCAGTGGCTAGACACCTTGTCAGACTCTGGATTAGTCTCCTTACCCGACCAGGCCACTGAAGAAAGTGCGTCCTTCTCCATGGTTATAAGCAGAGCGGTGGATGTCTTTGATCTCCAGCTTCCATCTGTGGGAGTTCAAGACAAATGTCTTAATGAAGGTACTCCGGCTGGGGCACTCCAATGCAGAGCCTCTGCTTCCATTTAATGAGGCCCTCATGGATGTCATCCTGGGGGCTTCGGCCAAACCATGTCCTGGGGTCCCTGTGAGCAGTCGGGTTGCGCACCTTCACCATCCTACACAAGGTGACCCCACATTCCTCACACAGCACCCCACCCCTGAGAGTTTGGTGGTTCAGGCCTCAATGGCCAGAGTAAAGCATTGTCTTCCCTACTACCTTAGTGGATAGGGAATCCAAAAATTTGGAAACTTTTGCGAAGATCTTCTCTTCCACGAATTTAGCCTTACGGTCAGCCAATACAGCTTTCCTTTTTAGGTAGTTACTCCCATGCTTTGTGGGACTCAGTGGCACAAGTAGTACCTATGGTTCCGAAAGAGGCACGGGCGATCTTTACAAAAGCCATGTTGGCCGAATGGGATACTTCCAAGTTTACCATCCGGTGTGGTGTAGATGCTACGGACTCCCTTGGCAGAGGGATGGTCTCCATAGGTCCTCTTAAGCGTCGTGCTTGGCTATAGTCAACTGGCTTTTTGAAGAGGTCAAGGCTTGCCTTCTGTAACCTGCCCTTTGATGGCTTCTGCTTGTTCGGTGACAAAGCGAATACTGTGCTAAAGTGCGTTAAAGAGATTTGGGTTACTGCTCTATTCCGAAGGTTGTCTGTCCCTCCACATCAATCACATTCCTTTCACCCTTTCCATGGCTTCAGAGCTGGACTTACTAACTATACCCACAAGGCCAGCAGGCTTCCCAGCCTTTTTGTGGTCGAGGCAGAGGTTCCCACATACCTTGTGGTCAGCAAGGACACTGTGCGGCCCAGTCCTCCACTCCCTCTGCTGCAGCCCCACCCAAACCTCTTTACTGTGCCCTCTTTGGTGCACCATTTTCTGGTAGGGGAAAGGATCCTGCACTTCTTACTGGAAAGGCAGAAAGTCACTTCTGATGTGTGGGTGTTGTAGATTGTGCTGCAGGGTTACGCCCCTGCATTCCTTGAAACCCCACCATCTATGCCACCATCACTTCATAGGCTGTCGGAGAACCATCTGTCCTTGTTGCGCCAGAAAGTGCAGACTCTTGGGTCAAAGGGGTCATCGAGAGGTTGCAGACACCAGAAGTGAGTTGTGGTTGCTACTTCTAATACTCTGGTGCAGAAAAAGGATGGAGGCCTCTGCCTTATTCTATAACTTCACCCTCACAATACCTACCTTCCTGAGGCAGGACCGGTTCATAATGCCGACCCTTTCATTGGTTTTACAAAAACTCCAAACCGCGGCTGACCACTGGTTCAGCACTTCAATCCCTGTTACACAACTATAAGAGTCCTGTGCATGCCTCTTCCAAAACCCGCCGCAGTTGGGCTCCACTGGAATCCAGACAAGAAGATTTTTAACTCATGAAAGGTGCACCAGGACAAAAGTCACAAACTTTTAAGGAAGTCCTTTGAATTTCTTTTATTCTTCTTGGTAAAACAAGCCATTAGACCTTCGCCAACGCGTTTCGTTCCTTTCAAAGGAACTTCATCAGGGCTATATATGCTAGGTGAAATAATCCAAGGTTTATTCACAATAAAATTCCAAATTATTTCAAGAAGCCCCACAATCAGGGTTCAAATCCATCTAATCCAGCCACGACAATCTGGATAGTCTCCTTCTTGTAGGTGACAGGTATGCCAGGCAGTACTGTAGTACATGTCTAATCGCTTGTTTTACCAAGAAGAATAAAAGAAATGTAAAAGACTTCCTTAAAAGTTTGTGACTTCTTTCTTGGTGCACCATTTCGAAGGAGCCAATCTGGACATGGTGGCATTTTTCGTGCCTATCTTGTAGTGAAGAGTCCAGCAGTTTCGTCCTATGATCCTGATGTTTCAGCCTTGGTTTTGGATATCAATGAGGGTGACTTTTGCATTCGGCCAGGGAGGCACGCCAGATGATAATTGCAGGCTGTGCAGTGGGTTTTGCAGCCCCAGTGGGTACAGTGCCAGTGGAATCTCTCTGATCATGTTCAGAGTTCAGAGGACCCTGGAAAAGACCTGATGTTTTGGTTACTGGACTTTGATCTAGTCAGCAGCAGACCACTCTCACTTCCTCTCCTGGAGCTGACAGTGGTAGCTGATGCCTCGCTTTTGGGATTTTGGGATGGAACGGCCATCTGGGAGAGGGAGTTACGTTTGGAGAGGAATTCTGGACTCCTGTATGCCTTTCTGCCAATGCCACTCCTACCCAGTGTCCTCAAAGATCAGGATCAACCTGGCCCAAGACATCGTAGTAGCTCTGAATTGGACACAGAAAATATGGTATCTCTTCTGGGTATGAACATCTCTCTTCTGGTCAGACTGCCCCTTCAGGAGGATCTCCTGTTGGAGCAGAAAGGCCAGATCCTGGATCCCAACCTGAGCATTCTCCATCTTGATTCTTAGGGACTGAGCAGTGGTAGATTAGCTTTTTTGGATCTTCCGCCCGAGGTTGTTGTTGTTCTCATAGCCAGGAATCCCTTAACAAAATCTGTATTTGCCTTCCATTGGGACAAGTTTGTGGCTTGGTGCTCTGACAAGCAAGTTGACCCACTTAATGACAAATTGTCTGAGGTGCTAATGTTCTTTTTATCGTTAGCCCAGTAAGGCCTTGTTCTGGGCACTGATTAGGGTTATTTATCAGCCATATCTGCATTTTTGTATTTGCCAGATCAGCCCTCTCTCATTGTGACTCGCTTCTTAAGAGGTTTATAGCACGTTTCCACCTGCACCTTTCATTATGTCCTAGGGGGGCTTACATTTTTAGTTTTTACTTTTTTGATGTGTTCTCCCTCCGAAAAAATGCATAGCTGTCCTCTTAGACTTCTCACACTCGCTATGGTGACCTTAAAGCCAATAGTTCGGCCCAGAGAGAGTGGGCAAGCTGAAGGCTCTCTTGTTTCATTGACCGTAAACTATCCTCTAATAGACTGATTTTACATGTGCCTCTTTTCTACCTAAGGTGGTGACCCGATTTCACGTCTGTCAGGTGATCACCCTTCTGACGTTCCCCCTCATCCTTCTAAGGAGAAGCATCCGCACCATTTAGATCCAAAGAGAGCTCTTAGCTCTTATATCGATTGTACCAAAGAACACCGGTTGGATAGTCGCTTTTAATCTGGTTCTCTTGAGCAAAGAAAGGGAAGGCATCCAGAAGAGGACCATCTGTTGATAGTCTGTACTCTGTATTAAAATTTGTTACATGTTGCCGAAGACGGCAGCCTCCTAAAGGCTTGAGGTCTCACTCCGCCAAGGCTGTGACCACTGCATTGGCAAGCGGGGGTACCTGTACTCAATATATTTTAGGTGGTTATATGGACGTCGGTTATTCTAGTGGTATCTATTGTAAGTTAAGGAATCTGTAGTTTGAACTCTATTTCCAAAGAACAAGTTGCTTACCTTCGGTAACTCCTTTTCTGGGAGAGACTATGTAACCGCAGATTTCTTGCCAACCCTCCCTCCTCCCCACTCTGCGAAATGTGCTCCATCCTCTAAAAGGTCTTCCTTAACTTCAGCACACTGGTCACAACTATTCTTTCTTGGCTCCAAGTCTGTGGGAAACTCATGTCAAGCACCTGGGTGCAGCCTATATAGGCACCGTTCACTGCACATCCGGCATGGATGGCGTGGACGCGGAGCCACTGGCACCACTTACTGGCACGCAAAGGTTCTGCTCAAGAGTTTCCAGATCCCGTTTGACGCCCGGGAAGTATCCAGCATAAGGAATCCGCTGTTAGATAGTCTCTACCAGAAAAGGCATTACCGAAGGTAAGTAACTTGTTTGTTAAGAACTAAACCTAACCTGGGTTGGAGGGAGGGGGTGTGAGGAATTTAATGACTATGCCAGATACCCTCCCTAGCTTTAGGTCTACATGCAAAAGAAAGTTTGGCACTCTTGTATGTCTTTGTTGTTGCTTGTGGTCTGTTTACCTTTGTTGGACAGTCCTTCAGTCCAGTCACAGAAGACAGAGAACCCTCAGCTACATAGTGAGGCTTGTTGTCATCTAGTGCTGCGAACCACCCTGCCTTGTTTAGTCCCTGTTGCCTTATTATTGTGTCTGTTTTGCTTTCACCCACATCCTACAGATCCTGAGGTGACCCCTGGTACTTCTCTCACCACTCCTACTGATGGGGTTTTCCTTGTATGTTGCAAGTTCTTCGTTGGCCGCATCCTGCACATGCTCATATTCTATTGTCTTTTCTAGACCTCAATTATCTGAATAAACCTCTATTTTCTTAATTAACATGTCGCAAAATCCCACCTCTGCACTACTTCATGTTTCATGTCCTCCTCTCCCACCACTGCGTGTCTGAAGGTCTTCTCTCTTGTCTTGCACACAGACTTCCCCTTTGTCCTTACTCCTCTAAATGTCTGGCTGCTGCTTTCCCCGTATCCCCTGCTGATGTCGCTCTCTCCTTACCCTAAAATGCATCGGAGTTCCCGTCACTCCTCAACCTCTGCACAAATCTGAGCCCCTCTCTCCCCATATCCTCGTATCTAAAGTTTCTCCTGATAGCACTCTACATAGGTCCAAATTCCACTGTCTCCTTTTTTCCTCTCCCACATAAAGGTGTACAAGTTCTGCTTCCGACTCTCGGTCATGCTTTGCTGCGCCCTCTCACTACTGTATATGTGTGAGTTACCCTCTTCCTACTGCAGTCCCTGAAGAGGCACCACCTCCGCAGTCTTGGGTATTTGCTGTGATTAATACTCCTCCTCATCTAAATGAAGAAAAGATGTGTGTCAATTCTATTACTTGTCAGTGTAATCTTTCACAAAATGACTTCCATTCCCTTTTACGGTGTATGGAGCAGTTATTATATGCGTACAACACCCTGCCATCTGATCCATTTGCACCTGAAGTCATCGTTTGCGACGGCACCCAAGTTCCTATCCTAAGCTAAACACCTTCCCATATTCTGTAAATGATGGTCCAGTTTTCACTGTATTAACGATCCTCCCACCCCCGACCATCGGCCAGCGGGCCAAATGGGTATTTTTGGTTCATCACAGCCCCCTCATTTATGAGCAAGCGCATCAGAGGTTCTGCAGGAGATCGGTTTCCTTTCCACGTTGCCAAATACACCCTTTTTCACATTTTGCACAGATTTGTTTGTATTCCTTGTTTGATGTAATAGTGAAACAGTTACCCTTCATGTGCACAATGCTTTGTATTTTGTGAATGATGAAGTGGGTCTACCTTCTTATGCTTCTAGAGCGCTAGGTAGCCTTGTATACAGTTGACTAAGATGCACTGTTTCATTTTCAACGTATCTACATGGCCATGGACAGAATGTGTGCTTTTGCAGTTTTACTCATTCCTGGTTGGGGTCCACCAAGAAAATACTCCCTTCCCTTGCAATATGGGTGCCTTGGAAATTCACACGTTTTCCTTTACTTTTAATTTTTTATGTGGAGCCACTGTCAGTACTGGCTTAGGCATCAAAATCCACCAGGACAACATTAAAATAGATCTTCGAGTGTTGTTACTTGACTTTTTCTGCCTGTGGGGCTGTCTCAGTACAGTTGGAGCTCAGTTTCACTGTTCAGGACTTGCGATTTTATTGTGATATCAACCCGCACATGTGTCCTCAGTTGAGTCCACTGGCGGCCGTTACTTAATGGGGGTGGCTGTGTTGGGGGTGGCAGGGGGGTAAATTACAAAACACCTGCAGGCCGGTCGCCGCTTCTTGGACCTCTTCGGTCGACTCCAGGGTTAGGAACCAGGAAGTGCACAGGCTCCCAGACTCCCCTAGCCAATCACGACTCTGTGTTACAGCAGCATTGTGATTGGTCTGAGCGCTGTAGTTCGGCGCTCAGAGGGGGACTGGAAGGCTGTGCATGTTCTCCACCCAGGTTGTGCAATACAGCCGGTGGAGAACATGCAAAGTACGCATGCATGACTGTTTGGCCAGCCCTAGGCAGCCGGCCTAACCGTCATGCACACTTGATAGTGTCCACCACCCCTCCCCCTGTTGCTGTGACAGGCCAGCCCCGCTCCTAACCAGCTGAACAACGACAGAAAAATAAAAGGATAATAACATTGTTATTATCATTTTTTTTCCCTTTATTAACTGCTCACGGAGCAGTGGGGCGACTGTTTCCAAGTTCGGTTTGTTGCAGCAGTTTGTTCTTACGAAATCTAAACCTGTTATGCTTCTGTGACTATTATGCCTATGACAGCTAAGCATAACTGCCAACTCAATTCCATTGCAAGCTTGAAGATGAACCTGTCAAATTGTTTAATTTGGCCCACTCTTTCACAGGTTCATCCTTCGATTCATAATAATTGAATGTCTCAATACAACTGAAATTCTGCTTCTAGGTCCTGTGATCCCTGCCCGCTTCTTTCTTCTCTGGACAAACAAACCGGGCAATCCCACAATCCCTGTCAATAAAATGTGCAGTTTGTGGTTGTTCGTTGATTATGTTCTATCATTTACTTTCGTTCCCTCTCCAATATCAGTGCCAATGGTGAACACCTGCTAAAAGGAGTTCTTCTGATGTTCTATTGCTTTCAGGAAGTTTCCCTAGTGCTGCTGTTCCCATGCCCTGATTGGACTCATGCAACACTGTACATTGAACTAGTGAGCACATCCCTATCCGACATTCAGAGAATTCTAAACTATGCAGTTCATCTGTTCAGTATGAAAGAGCAGGATCTCATCATATTGGCCCTGAAATCCCTACACTGGCTTCCAGCATCTAAAAGCTGCCTTTATGACCTTTGTGGCCTTGTCCACACGATGATGCACAGCTTCTTGCCCCACAATTTTGCTCAACTGTTTGTGTTTTCGTACCCAGCTAGAAGCCTCAGACCTGTCAAGCTAGGCCTATTGACAACCCTATTGCTTATGCACGATATATACTTTGGCAGATTTTTCCATAATCAGGGCTCCTCTCAGTGACATTTCCTGCCACTTTACCTCATACTGGAAAATTTATTTTAAAATTCGTCTCTTCACCCTGGCACTTGGATAATTCCATCCTCTCCACAACCACTCTTTCCACATGGGTTCTACACCCTGCCTGGTCAGGCGACGAAGACCAGTTTCATCTTCTACACCAAGGCTGCCAGGGCTCTTAACCTCTTAAGACTTTGTAATAAGACTTCTGGCAAGTTCAGGGCGGTGAAAATGTATTTATTCCGAAGTCCGGTAAATATCGGACAGCTTTCTCCAGCCAGCGACTACAGACGCTCTCAGAATCCCACACTTTCAGTTCATCCCCAGTTTTCCATGCCAGATGCTAGAATCCTTCCATGTTATTAATATTATTATTGTATTTTTATATAGCGCAGAGCTACGCCTAGGCGTTTTCCAGCTCCTGGAAGACAGGTAAAGCAGCTTGGAGAGGAGCGCTAAGACAGCCAAGTCTCCAGTTCCTTACGGAAAGTGGATAAGGAAGCACAGCATCTCAAAGACTCAGGAGTAAGTTAAATAGCCTGCGGCCCAAAAAAGCTAAAGAGCGTCCGTCTATCCAGGTGCATTTAATTATACGGACTGTAAAAGATGACAATTGGTTGAACATAAAGTGCGACGGGGAGGTAGGGAACCATCAATTTTTGTAGGTACCTAGATCCCGAGCAAGAGCTGGTTTTGTGAATAAAGCAAAGTGCTTTGAAATGTATTTGCTTATCTACTGTGAGCCAGTGAAGATGGAGAAGGAAGCCAAAAGCAAAGAAGTGTTTTGGGCGGTTTATGCTAAACCTCAGAACACAACACTCTGTCATTCTTTTGGGGACGTATCTGATGGCGGGAATGTTCCTGCATTCTCTACTGCTAGTGGATCGGCTCATCCCACATCAATGGGCTTCTGCAGCGATTCGTAGTTGTGCTTGCCTCTCCCATATGTAACCTTATGATGTATATGAAGTAATGGAAAAATGGAAACAGAGAAACCACATTCGAAAAAAACGTATCTTGGGAAAACAATTTTGAAGAAATACAAATATATGGAAAATGAAAGGAAAAAGGAAAGATCCCAAATTACATTAAACTTGGCTAGAGTTTAGGGGTAGTGAAGGGTTATTTGGATTTGGGGATGGATAATGTTTAGGGGTAATGAAGTGTTTTTAGAGGGGGTCCCAAATGATGGAGTTCATTCAGAGTTAGAATGGGATTTTTAGGGTTCCAGAATGGGTGGAGTTTATTGGTGGGGAGGGTCTTTTAGGGATCAGGAATGGATGGAGTTTAGGGTGGGAAAGGTTTTTAGGGTTCACAGGTGAGTTAAGTTTAGGGTGTGAGGTTTTTAAGGTTCAGGAGTGGTTAGAGTGTAGGGTGATTTCACGGTTTATGAATGGGATGAGTGTAGGGCTGGTTAGGGTTTTTAAGGTTCAGTGAGGGCTGGAGTTTAGGGGTGATGAAGAATCTTTTGCGTACAAGAATGGGTGGAGTTTAGGGGTGCTGAAAGGGATTTAGGGGTCATGAATGGGTACAGTTTAGATGTAGAAAAGATGTTTAGGTTTAGGGATGGGTGTTCTTTAGGGGGGTGAAGGTTTTTTAGCGGTCAGGGATGGGTGTAGTGTAGACACAGTGGGGTATTTTTATGGGGCAGGGATGGATGGTGTTTAGGAGCGGTGAGGGGTCAGCTAATTAAAAACAGCCAAATTAATGGTTTCGCCAGGTGAAAGATTCAAATCTAAAATGTTCTCTGAAGTAAATCTCTGAAACACAAATGAGAATGTTTCTGAAAGTAAGGCATGCAACCATTTAATTATTCCTTAAATAGGCACGCATAAGCCAATTTTGCACACAAAGAAACAGCTTTAAATTGTTTTCTACGAAATGGTAAATTCCATTCATCCTTCAAATTTTAATGAAACAGTTTAGGTGAAATAGTGTATTAGTAATGATATTCCAGTAGCTTGTTTTTCTGTGCTATCGCATAGAACCAAACCCTTGCTCTACAGCCTTAGGTGCTCACCTCTAGGTGATTTGTAATGCTTTGCAGAAGCCCATCCATATATCCTATGCTGTTGCCACTTTTCACAGGGCCACCTAGTGAAGGGAGATAATTTCATGGTGAATACTCCAATGAGCTGGAAATCCTTTCATAGTCCGTTTTCAGCAGTTGGGTATTGGCAGTGCATTCATAATGTTCATGGCAGGTTTACAATTTTACTAGTGCACAGAAGCTACCCCCAAAGCCTATTTCTGTTCTGCTGGGGAGGGTGGTCAGGGCTTTAGGCAGGTCATGAAAGCCCTCACCTATGCCAGCAGGAAGATCAGCCTGCTGTGCTCCAAAGCCAGCCCCTGCTTCCTCAACCATGCCCCCTTTTTAGGTCTCGTCTACGCAGCGCGCATGCGCTGCATAGGAGATCTTTAGCCGTCGTTCTGCCTTTTTTGAAGCACACACTCGTGCTTGTGGCGGCATACACCTTGCGGGAGTTCGCAGAGGCGCGCCACAAGCACGAGTATGTGCTTTGAAAAAGAGCATACTGCTCTCCCTATCGCTTGTGCGCACCACTCGTGGGCTCACCTCCTGCTCCCACTCTTACAATTCACTTTCGCGTCCGCGGGGCTGCGCTTGTATTTCAGTGCTTACATTTTTCTATGAACATGACGTTGTATCCGATTCTGATCTCCCTTCTCGCCCACCTGCTTCCCGCCACCCTCCCGTAATGATTCTCTGGGTTTGTCACCGTCAACTTCCGAATTGTTATTGATCAGATTTCATTTTCTAGAGCGTTTCCCCCACTGTGCTTAACCGCTTATTTTCTTGGCATGCGCTCAAATTTATTTAGGGTGTGCTATTAGTTTTTGTGCACTGCTTAGGTTTTTTAGGCTTTATTTTCGAAGCGCCTCCTTTTAAAATAAATTGTTTTTCCCACCTTGAAACATGCACTTTTTTGTTTATATAGTAGACATTCAGGCTCAAAACAAAACACCCAACTACACGCTGCAGCTCATTATGAGAGTGGGTAGGTGCATAGCGCCACATTTATTACTGAAAATGTTTTTCCCTTTGGTAACTTCACTTATTGAACGCAGCATCAATTAGAACAACTCTTTAACTGCATATGAGACTGTAACCTGCCAACGTATAATCAAAGGAATGACCCCTGACCTTTTAATAGCTCGCAGAAGTATTGTAACAGCTGTAAAACACTTTCTTGAGTGGTCACCCTCCCTGTCCGTGCTCAACCACCACCAAAAAAATCGGTCAGACTTTAACATGCTAATAAATGACTGCACCTTCGTAACGCTGAGGGCAGTGCTTAATATGTGTAAAAAAATAAATAAGTACTAGCAACTTGCACTACACCTTGCCCCTGCCCGCGCCGCCAATTGCAGTAACACAACTACTAACCATCACACCCCTGCAAGTTTGGCAATTCAGACTTTTTCGAGGCTCCCAAAGCTATAAGAATGGCTTAGGCGGCAGTTATTAGCCATTTTTTTTTTTTTTTTTTTTTGCGAAAACCTTTATTGCACATAAAAACTCAATACAAACATGGGCCTACAACCACCAGGGCCGGCCGCTAATATATACATGTTCAACAACATCAAGGCAGCAATAGGCCCCCTGGGGCTCAGCCGAATTAACAAATTACTGTGTGCACCTCAGAGGTCATCAGGATACATAAATTTTAGAAATTCAAACAAAGAAAGAAAAATAAAATAACACCAAAAAGCAAGGCGGAAACCATCGAAGCCGGGGGTATTAGCCATTTTTAATGTATATTGAGTTAATAAACAACTGTTGCTGTGCTCATCTGTAAATTAGGCAAACGTGATATTTTTGGCTGTATAAACCATGTTAATAACAGGATTTTGTTTTCTTCAGGTGCTTTTTTTTAAATTAAACATTTTGCACCTTATGTCTTTCGATTTGTCCTACTCGTGTCCTCTGTGTGCCTGGAAAGGCCTGAATTTTCTCTGTCGGAAATTAGCAAATGATCAGCTGGTATTGTTAATGTGCATGAACTTCAGAGGGTAAAGTTCGTACAGAGGTTGCTAATTGTAACAAGCGTTGGCATAGCCAATAGGTCTCGCCTTTGTGACCTTATAAGTGTTTAGTTATCCAGTACAATTTCCTTGGTGCAACATCATCAAGTGTTGCATTGCTAAACACTTATAAGGTACCAAAGGCGAGACCTATTGGCTATGCCAATGCTTGTTGTTTCTTGTGTATCTAAATGAATTGGAGGCTTTTTGATGGCAGAAGAGGTTAGATTGTACTAAGGCTGGCAGTTTTTTTTTTCTCATCTCTTCACTTTTTTTATGCAGAAGATGCAGTCCTAGCGAGAACAGCAAATAGCTCACAGAAAGCTCTGTGCGCTTTTTCAGTTTTTATGGAATCTTTACACTTGAAAGTGAATCTCAAAAAATTGTTCATAATGGTAGGTGGCCCAAAATCAACAAACTTTCAATCTGTAAAAGACACCATTGGAGAAAGTCACACATTTATCTTACCTAGGGATCCTTTTTAATAATTTACTGAAATGGAATCCCCTCATTTCAAGTAAGTCAATAGGCCGAGGGAAGCCCTTTTCTGGTTTGCAAACAAGTTGGCCAGAAGCCTGTCGGGGAAATGTTGACCTCATGTAGAGCAAAATGTATGTCAGTTGCTACATGTGGGGCAGGAGTATGGGGTACACAAACTGTTTTAAGCTTCAGCTTGTCGAGAGTGCCTTCCCTAGGAGGCTTCTCATGGCTCCCCAGGGGTCACCAACCTTTTTCTGTCACTCTGAAATGGGCTTAAACTACGTTGAGGATTGTATAGCTCTTACTCCATTATTACTATGGGGCCAAGTGTGGTCTACAAATGAATTCGATTTTTCTAGGCAAATTGTATCGGACAGTTTCTCTACCTGTAATTTTGAGACGATCCAATGTTTAAGATATGAGACCTACATTTAGTAACTTGGGCGTCCTCTTTCTGTGAATGTCAAGTGCATATTTTACCATCTGCTAAAATTCAAGTTAAGGAAGCTTACTGGGAATGGACCTTGGCCAGTCGTTAAAGACTGGTCCCTAGGCAACTGTTACCCAATGAACCTAATGTAATTAATTCCCTCCAATGATGCAATTCTATATGATGCTTGTTTTAATCTCTCAGTATAGATGTTATTTATCTTGATTTCGCCTTGGCACTGTGCACTTTTTAGTGGCATTTCTGCTACAATGTGCGAAATCTCCCGCCATGCCCTTGCGGCAATACATCAAATCAATCTACTGTACACCTTTTATTGTTTTCCCTTCATATCGATCTGTAAGAGTATTCTTTTTGCTTCCCTTACTCAGACCACATAGGCCAATTTCATATGAAGATGATTTTAGATTTTTACACTCATTGGAATCTCACGAAATTTGTTAAGCAGTTCTCAGTTTTATAAGTGGAGCACTCGCAATAAGAAAACTATGTGAGGCTAACAATTGTTTCGAGATTGATAAGGAAACCTGATGAAAGGTCAGTTGCGTTCCTGCAGTTTGTTAAAATGCACCTTGCACTTTTTAAGGTTGGCCTTTAATGATAAAGATCCTGAGCTCCTAGTGATAAGTATTGTGATTTTAATTGATGAACTTTAAACAGTTCTGTTGTTGTTGTATTTTTATGTATATACAGTATGCTGTTATGATTTTTTTTTTTTTTATCGAATAACGTTTTTCTGGCGGACTGACCTAAGATCCCACTGGAAATAATTAAAAGTTTGGCAGGTCTACAAAGGTCATTTTGAGTTTTTCTTTTAGCTAAAAAGTAATCCGATTCCAGATGTTTCAAAAATTCTAAGGTGTCACTCGATTTATTTTTTATTATCTTTTGGTATTTTATGATATTTGTTGATATTAAGTGAACCAGCGAATCTGAGCGTGCCCCTTGGGGGAGAGCGAGAAGAGCTCCAGTACCATCAACATGGAGAAAGTAGAGTATTTGATCGAATTGGCCAAGGAAGCCAGCAACAGGCTTGGGAAGGAGTGCTTCTTGCAGAGGCTCCTTAGCAAAGAGTACCCGTTGAGCAGGACACCCAACTGAAAAGGGCACAAAAGGAACCTAAGACGACAGTGCCAAAGGAGCCATCTGCCAATAAGGTGCAGGAGGAGGCAGCACTGAATAAACATAAGTAGAAGACGGGGAGGCAAAAAAAAGAAAGGAAGCGGAGACAAATCATAATCAAGGGCAATAGAGAGCGGATACTCACTCAAACATGTGGCCTGCAGCTGCATGGCAGCGGTAGGGCACAGCAACAAAATGGGTAGCTCTACTTAGTAAATAAGTGCCATAGTAATGAAATGTCTTGGAAGAGTTCATGTTTGGGTATCATGAAAGCGGGTGCAAGGCCAGGGAAGGAATGCAACTAAGCCTGAACAAGCAAAAAGTATTGTTGGAGCTCAGGACCCAGTAAGCACAACCCCATCTTACATAAAACAGGTTTACAGCACTGACAACTGGGGGCTGCAGCGTGAATAACCCTAACAAACCAGTAGAGTAAGCAACCAACAGTAGCAATCCCGTGCAGCAACGCAGGCAGGGAACATGGGGTCTCAACCCCTACATACTGCACTCCGTAATGGCTGCTTGGCAAGGGAACACAGGCTTTGCTCCCACTGCAGTACCATGACAAAGAAATTTAGGCACACCTTCCACACCAGGGGTGGGACCAGTCATAAGCACAATCTCCATGGCATCACCTAGGCCAGCATACATCAGAGGTTCCCCAGACCAGCCCTCTACGATGACCGGTCAGAGTGCTTGATTGAACAATTTACTTGATATATAGATTTTTTCATTATTGGAAATTCAGCTGGAAGGGTTTAATCTGTTGAACCATGATTGGAAGGAAGAGGGCTAGAAAGGAGAGAATTGCGGGAAATTGGTTGGATGCCCTGTATGTAATGACATGTATAATCGTGGAGAAATTCTACAGTGTGCTGCCGATTTATAGTTCTAGACATAAAAAATTCACAAAGCACAGAATGTAACATGGCGATGTATGACTGCAGTGTGACCAGGGTTTTAATTTGAAAAAGCAGACATGGCTAACCATGAAGTAGGATCATGAAGATGTAGGGCAGGGGTCTCCAAAGAGTAGCTCGGGAGCTACTGGTAGCTCGCCAGCACCCTCAAAGTTGCTCTCAGAGGTGAAGCTAAGCCAATCTCAGTCTGTGCACATTAAACAAAGCAGCAATGCTCATTTCAAGACCGTTGGAGTGACGACCAGCCAAATCAATGACAGGGTCTTATGATAACACTCAAACATGCACTGTGTTGGCTTATGGGGTCTGCCAAATGACCATCTGTATCCACTTTAAATCTAGCTAAGTCACAACGAGATTGACCATGTTATATGTACTGGTCTATCAGTTGCACCACATGTGCAAACAATGCACCAACAAAGAAGAGTGCCAGCAGTTACCAATGCTGGCCAATCAAACTGTGTGACTGCAGGTACCAGAGTGAAAATGTGTTTGTTAGTTGGGAGCATGATTAGCCCAGGAGCTGATCAGAGCAGGTTATGGATCCAGGGTAGAGAAAATTAAGAGCCTTATCTGCATTTATTTATGTGTGTGTTTGTCTGACATTGTGCCCCTCCCGAATAAACAGTGTTGTTTCTCGGAAGCCACGTCTAAAGTCAAGGGTTTTATCTTTGGTGCGATTGTGTTAGTGAATGGCATAATAGTGCCAATAGCATAATAATGGCCATGCTTGGTCATCTTTTGTCAAGCTAACTTAAACTGGCTACCACAATTCACATATTAAGAGCATGACCGGCATACTTTTAGCCATCTCTGGCAGAATGGCGACCGCTTTTTGCATAATAATGGCCATGACTGGGTTAGGATGGGGACCCTGGATGGTCTGGCGTCCAGCTTTAGCATAGTGGTAGCTTTAGCATAACACAGGATTCTTTGTGTTATGGTGAGCACTTATGGTCTATGATTGTAATACCGGAGTATTTGAAGCTGAATCTGTCCATGTGAGGAATTTTTACATGGTAGTGCTTGATGAAAATGATGTATTTATGTTTGGGCACTTTGTATTGTTTTTTTTTTTTAAATAAACTGTTTTTTGAAGACAAAAATTTTCTTTTTTCTGAAAAAGGTTTTGTTCTGGAAAATTGAGTTTGCTTGCCAAAAAGAGAAAGGTGGTATTTGATGGGAAAATATGTGCATTTTTAATAACTAATATGCTAACAAAGACAAAATATTGCAATTCTAAAACACATTAAATTTGATAGCCTATTGACAGTAGAGTGTGAGTTGAGCAGACCTACTGCTATGTTTATGTTCTTGGTGCCACAAGGCATGTGAAGATTTGAATGTTATTTCATTACTCGGTGGAGGCTTTTAATATGAAGTAACATTTTCCTGGCATTTCTATTGGTCACCTTGCCTGGAATGCTTATTGGTCAGTATTGGTAGTCCTGTTTATGGCAGTCATAGTGTAATATGAACACGTTTTATCACTATATTACAGAGATAAAATATGCTAGAAGCTTTGAAAGTCTTCCCTTGAGCAGAAGTAGCTCTCACAAAAGAAAAGGTTGGAGACCCCTGATGTAGGGTATGTGCACAAAATGATAACTATGGAAGGGGTCAGGAAGACAGACTAGCTTTTTCGGCAGGTGTAACTACAGTGTAAGCAGGACCAATTCAAAGGGCTCGATAGATATAAAACAAAACTTATGAGAGCTACGAGGGATTCAGCAGCTCAAAGGGTGTTATTGCCTTATGCTGGAGGTTCAAGAAAGAGAAATGCTTTTAGGGGCCATACTGCAACTTTAGGCATGTATGTAGCACATGTGGAGGAGGACAGTGTCATAGAATGTCGCAAAGTGAAGGCAATGTAGGAAGGACAGAGCTCATTAGAAAGTTAAACACCCACTAAGCCTTCAAGAATCAGCACAGTGGCTGGGGAACGGCTACCACATAGTGAGAAATAAATCCCCAAAATTGCTTTAGCACACTCTCCAATTCACAAACCAAACTGCCAAGTGGGTACCTCTGGACCACAGGAGCCAGCATCCTCGTAGCAGGGTTTGATAAAGATTTCCTTGTATCCATTGAGTGCCCAGGAAAGAGCAAGAACAGTAGAAACCTTAAGTCCGCATAGGATCAACCGGCAGTTGTCTAAGAAAAAATTAAAAAAAGGAAACCCAATTGGGAAGGGTAGAGAGACCTTTTGCAGAACCACCACTAGCTACTTTTATGGTGTCACTCTTGGAAGTGATCCATAAGAAAGACTGAGTACTTTATAGGATAATTCATCACTTGTGCTTCCCTGAAGGGAACTTGGTCAGTGATTGGCTGAGCCATGAATGCTTATTTGTTTTTACAGTTTCTGTGCAGATGCAGTGGCGCTAGTAATGGGGACTGACAGAGGGGCCTTGATGCCGAAGTCAGACCTAGATTCAGGATCCAGGCTCTTGCTAGTAGATCCATTACCTTTCCCATTCTAGACGTCAAATTTGAAGGCCAATACTACTTCGACAAATGCCTGCCTATGTGCTGCTTTGCCTCATTTATATATTTTGTGATTGTTAGCACTTTCCTGGGATACACCCTGTATTCTCAGCAGGTGGGTCTTCCTGGGATATACACCCTGTATACTCAGCAGGTGGGTCTGTAGACTACTTGAACAAGGCAAGGACAGTTTAGTTTATATGGCACTCATGCATGACAAGGATGTAGAAAAGGGTGGCAAGAGGACCAGGGAGCACAATCAGGCCTCTACCTTACCCAGACCTCTTGCTGGGCGCAGCTGGCATGTAGTGGTGCCAACTCTCCACCACAGTGGAGAGACTAATAAATTCATAGGCCAGATCAGATATACTAGTTATCAACGTGTGTGTGGGGGATAGGATAAGGGTGAATTACTTGATTTTAGGCAGAGGGCAGCTACTAAACGACATGAGAGATGGATAGCCAAAATATTGAGCACAGCATAAGTGATGTGGTCTGAGATCATACCTCACTTTTTTATTGGAGGAGAGCATTATCGCACAGCACAGTTGAGAGGTCCAAGAGAGAGCTGAGCATCTCCATTATTAAATGTTGCAGTAGCCTGGGATTTGACTCCATAAGGGGTTGATTGATCACTGTGAAAGAGCTGCTGTTCAACGCAAATGATAGATTCTACTTGGCAAAGGTGGGCATGAAGATGTTCATGAACAGTATAGGGAGAGCCTTGGAGCTGGCAGGTTGCCAATAGAGACTGAAGCCAAGTGAAAGGGCGTACCACAAAGGGGTGACAATCCCTTTGCGGTGTGGTTATAAGAGATAAAGATATGCCATGGAATTATTAGGAACCCCTGGGCTCACAGTGATCCGAGGGGAATGGCCTTCCATTGTCTTATGCCCTGGGATGCCAAACCGCTATAGATAAGTATGGGGGTGCTTCAAAGCAGAGTTCGTGCTTGCTGGCCAAACGGATAGGGTAGCAAGTTGGGAGCCAAGAATCTGTGAGGGCACAAAGGTGCAAAAGCAGGGCCCCTGCATTGACGAGAACCGAGTATGGCAAATATTATGACATGGTTATGTTACATTTAACAGTGTTTTACAAGGTTACCTGCCAGCGAGTGGTGAATGATTTCCTGCGTATGTCTATGAATTGGGGCCGGTTTACTCCACAAGACAAATGTCTCCAACTGTGTTTTGAGTGAAGGTGTTCTGGCCAAGTGGCCAGATACTGCAGGTTACATGGTCTTTAAGCAGCTCTGTTGAGGATGTAATCGGCATGCACACACCTTAACCCCGGGGACAAAATCTAAAAACAAATATTTAAATAAATCTGTTTTATGTGGCTATGGCTCTTCTTTTACAAGGAGGAACTGACCCAACCTGATTTTTCAGTACTCATTGACATTCAAATCCTTATTTTCATTGCTCCGTTTTCTAATGCAAGCACAGTAAACAAAAAACACCCCGACGGTGTTCTGGAACTAAGCAAATTACCACCTTTTGATTTTCATGTCATTATCTCACGGAACTGCTTATGTGTGAAGTTTCAGTGGGTCACACCCGTGCACCCATTTTAACACCTAGATTTGGACGCAATAAGGCACCTGGACTGATTACAGTGGAATGGTGCAGACTGTAGTTGAATTTAACATTTAGTGACTGATTTTTATAATTAAGGTTTATATTTTTGATCAGTTTCAGTGAAGGTTCCTGTACTTAAGACTTCTATTCTCACCATTCATATATATATAGATATATATCTGTTTGTTCCCATATTAACTGTGTAACGTTTTGTTCCCATCTGTCATATATGCATGCTTTAATTTCCACGTATCATGTATGAAGCTATTTACTCCTATATTTGGTGTGTATAACTTTGTGTTCCCATCTTTTATATTTGCAGCCCATTGTTGCTACTATTCGTGTATTTAGGCCTTTGTTCCCATCTGTCATGTATCTAACTTTTTGTTTCCCATCTATCATGTTCGGAGCCTTTTCTTCCCTGTAGCTGAAGGCCACCTAACTCGTCATGACTAGTTATCAAGAATCCTGAGACATTGGCAATGGCCAATGCTGCATTGCCGGAGTCCTGAGATCTGCTACAGTGTAGTGGAGTGCCAAATATGTACAATATTCTGCTTCCCAGAATAATCCCAACCCCTTCCAATTTAAATACTGCCGATCTTCGAATTGGTTATTTGGGCCCAGAAAACCAAGGGTAAATTGTTAGGCAACTAGACATCGCAGTCTGGGTGCGATTCTCTTGTCTTTACCTAAACACATTCCATGATATAGCGAGGACTGTCTATCTTACTGCTTACAGGGTTAATAAAGGCATGTTTTCACATTCCAAAAGATGCCGGAGCCATCTGGAGAGCTGGATCAAAACAACCTACAATTGTGTTTATGAGAAACAACCTATTATTGCATTGATGAGGGCTAGCAGCCCTCATCCTCCCCTTTATCCGGGCCCTTCTATTCCCCTGCACCTGAGGCCTGTCTAAGATGTTACACTGAGGGTCTCCGACAGGTTCTCTCTCCCCAAAAAATTAATGAATGATATAATATAATATAATATATGTGGTGGAATTGAGTAATGCAAACCAAGCTAGACAGCAGCTGAGCACATGGCGGGGTAAAGCCCTGAGATTCAATTATATCTTTGAAAAAAAGGCACTATAATGGGGAGGAGAGGTGATTAAGAGAAGTATAGAGAGATGGTGCTCTCTGAAGAAGTGAGTCTTCAGTCCCTTACAGCCCAGAGACAGACTGTTCTGATGTTGTTTGCGATGTTCTTCCAGATCCTTAGTGCATAGATGAAGAGGAAGTGTCTTCTGTGTTTCCTTGCTCTAGTTGCCGTGCTGCCTGCCTGAGGTGGAAATGTTCTCTTTTAGGAAGGCAGTGTTGCCCTTTATTGACGACTTAGAGAGATGTAGCTGTGGTGGATCCTCCTTTGAGTATTAGGGTGATCTGGTAGAACCATTTGAGGCCTACAGAAAATTAAATGTTTTTCATGGTTGGGAGGGGGCAGGCAATGTGGTGGTCCAGGTGAAAGAGGACAAATGCTTGGGTTGTTCTGAAGTGTCCTTTGGTGTGGAAGGCTATTCCTGCCATATCCAATAAGCACAATGAACTTCAGGTCCCTTGTGTAGATTTAAGTAAGGCTCCAAACTGTGTTACGATCTTATGCAGGCACATCCCTGCACTAATGGAGGAGAGCCCCAACTAACACACACCTTCCACCCCCCACACACATGTTGGGAGCCACACTGAGAAGGTGTGGGCAAAATTTGTTACGCAGGCGTAATTGCAGTAATTTTGCATTGCGCTTGTTACAAGAAATTCCCAAATGTAAACTATTTCACCATTTTGCATAATTGTGTGATATTCGCTGCAAACATTTAGCAGAATCGCATGAGAAGAATGTGAACGAGCGGCTGCTGTTTGTAGTGCTTCTGTTTTTTGTGCTTTTTTTTTTTCTTTACTTGCGTCAAGACATGATGATGCACTATGCGCTAAAAATAGCAGCAAATGGCAGTTTCACATTGCACAAAAGCAAATTTCTTGAGTTTCGCACACTCTAGTACTGAGGCAGCTCGCCAAGCCTCGAACACTTACTGTCAGCTCAGCCTTAAGAAATATGCAACAGAGACAGTCGGGGACAGGTTGTTCCTCCCCGTCTCTAACATCCTTCCTCCCACCCTCCTATTTACAAAGTTCTGATTTTGGCGAGTGCACTCCTGTTTTACATTGTACGCCCTCGACTACTTCTGACTCGCCCTGTTACACAAAATCTCCACACCAGTGTAAAGTTAGTGTATGTGGTATGAGCCTGTTGTGTGTAAAGGTGCATTCCTTGGTTTAGTTCTACATTACATCTTTGCAATTTGTACGTATATTATACATGCATCCTTGACACTTCTCATTGCATAAGTAGTTCATTGAAATGGAAGTCTTCCTTCCCCACCTCTTGATTGTAAAAGTTAAAGCTGCACTGTTTGAGTGAGTCATAGCAGACCCTGAAAACTTTCAACTCTAGTTAGATAAGGGTTCCGTTTGGGTGCCAGATCCCTCTGGGGAGGCAGTGAAGATAAGTGAACTGATATCTCGATCACTGTGAACAGTGTTAAAGTTTTGAAATATGTATGTACCTGTGATGCAGCACATTCGGAAAGCTTTTTGTTAAGAATAGTCTTTTTGTCTGTGCCCTTCCTTTCTGCTTCTGAGACGCTGAGTGTTACCTAGTAGTAAAATCAACGTAGAACACGCATTGAAAAAGCCATCAGGTTTGTCCTTCGTAAGCTGGTGTGATGGTTAATTTTTTATTCATTGAAAGCTTGTGACACAAAAATAACAAGCATTGGCATAGCCAATAGGTCTCGCTTTGGGACCTTATAAGTGTTTAGCCATGCAACAGTTGCATAACTAAATACTTATAAGGTCCCAAAAGCGAGACCTATTGGCTATGCCAAGCGGCCGTGCGGCCACGAAAGTGAAAGTGATCGCGATCAAACATCAAAGCGGCCGTGAAAGTGAGGCGCGCTGTAGCTCTAGGCTGGCCTGGTAGCACTTTTTGGAGCCCTCTCAATAAGTCTCGCCAGACCAGCGCATGCGCTGGGTCAGGCGAGGCCTAAATAAGGAAAATAAGTAAATATGCAGCCTAAACATGGTGCCCATGTGCTTTCAATAAGAATTTTTAATGTAAAAAAATGCATGTAATTGTGATAGTTTTTGCTTCCAAGCAGGGAAATCTACTTGGAGCCTTCGAACGAACCCCTGTACTTTTATCGCATATCACAGAAAAAAGATTTTTATTGGTGCACAGAAAAGGTACTGTTGGCTTTGAATTACCGTAACCTGAATGCATAGTTTAAAAACACAAGGTTGCCCAAGGAAAAACATATGGGTGATCAAATTATTGTCTGCCAGCCCTGGCACTGAAGAGCACTTCTTTTATGCAGATGCACAGGAAAAGGCGCTATCATTCACAGTGCAAGGGTGACGTCTAAATTTGGATGATCCATTGCCCCTTCTGTTTGCTGTTTTGGTTAGAAGCAAAATGTGAATGTCAGACCACTGTAAGAAGAGGGCTGATCGAACGCCCCTCTATGTATCTATGTATGTATGTATTATTTTTTATTTATTAATAGTTTTAATTACACGATGTTGGAAAGACTGCAAAATCTGTCTCCCGGCTAGACCTAAAAAGTGCTTTAAACTGACATTCCCAAACTAGTTCACAATAAACAAGCAATTTTGGAATCACTTTAAGTACTTGTCCTGTTTACCTTACCAAAAAGTAACATGGCTGGTAGTAAAACAAAAGGATCTGTACCTTTTGGCATTTAACAGCCCCCATCAGCACTTTCTTCAGCACTAGAATACTGCACCATTAGGCCTTAAATAATAATGCTGTCAGGACTGTATACCTCTCCCCACTCACTGATTACAACTTTGCCTCCACCTATCATAGCCTTCTTTACTCCATTTATCGTTTTATGTTCTACTGAATTGACGCAGAATCCAGTTCATTATATTAGCCTTCGACATTGGAAGGTGTTTTGCTTTTGCATTCATGGCTCGAAACTAGATATTTTGGAGTCCTTGCCTGACCATACATATTTTTGAGGCCCTATAACGGATGATATAGGCCAAGAGAGAAGGGCTGTAACTCTAGAAAATGCTTTTTTTCCCCTTCATATTGTACAAATAATGTTGCTACATTTTCTGTAGCCTGTTTTGCACAGACACGAAGCCAGTAGCGTATTGTCAAGAGTTGTGTACCCCAAAGTAATGGAGTCTGAAGACGTGGGCAAATAGTCTATCCCAGAGCAAGAAACTGCTTGCAAACTGTGGGCTGAGAGATCTGTGAGAACCCGAATATCTGAGCAGATCACTGCAAAGTACGAGTGCATTGTATCACCCATTGTAAATCTGATTAGATCTCCTGCAGGATATAGAACTATAAACCCTTTTTAATCATTGGCTGTGGCCACAAAATCTGCTGATCGGCCACACTCTGGGGTTGTAAGTGCACATTCCACTCACGTGCCGCAGAAAGATAGTATGTATGGGCTGAGTCTGTCTGGGATGGAGGCCTATATTGTGCATTAAACTCTCTACCCTCCCAGGAGCACAGTAACAACCGATGAACAACTCCAAATATTAAAACATTTTAGCTTACTTTGATGTAGAATGAATAATTGGTTTACAGTTTATATAGTGCTTAGTTATTCATCTGGGTACCCTGCTCTAAAAATATCGTACAGACAAGTAAGTGAGAAAAAGAGTTAAAGAATAAAAAGCGTTTTCGGAAATCGAGGTGGGGAGTTACATTTTGGAGATGGAGAGTTAGTGAATGTTTCATGCTAGAGTTTTAGGATAGACAAAAGAATTACCATCAAGCCTGGGTCTCCTAATAAGAGGGAAAATAAGAAAGCTGAAAAAGAGCAAAATGAGAGTGGAGGCTATTATTTCTGAAAGATAGCTTGCAGGTAGAAGTGACCTTCAGAGATGGCAGAGAGAGATTTGAAAATATATATTTTATAAAATGGGAGCCAATGTAGGTTCCTGAGGATGAAAGATCTAGGGTAGAGTCGATTGTTTTTAAAGGAAAATTAGCAAAAGTGTTACAGCCTTTTTAATCAGACGTAGACTGCAGATCTCTGTGTGTTTTTTTTCTTTTTTAAATACAAGAAAAGGACAAGATGGAGGGAGCAAGACTGAGAGTTGGGTGTTTACTCATGAATCCTGGATTTATAACTGGGCTGGATGGAAGTGGTGAAACCCATTGGGTAACAGTGCTTTGGGATTTTCTGAGCAGGGGACGGAAACGTCTGAGAGTGGGGCAACTAGGTAATTCTCTGCACAGAAGTGTTGATGGGAGGGGAGTTGAAGTCTTGGACAAGAATACTGATTTTATCATGAAAGAAGTTAGACACCACATTGGAGATACTTTGCAGGGGGGTACAAAAGGACTTGCAACAGTCAGGATTATTTACATTGTAAAAATGCTAAAGGCTTCCTTTGCTTTATTGGGAGCCTGTACTATAAGAGTGTTATAGAATTTGATCCTAGTGTTTCAAACACATGTTTTGTCTTGGTGGAAAGTCTCAATGGGCGCTTCTGAAGATCATGCCTAGATGACTTCTAGATCAAGGGGTGCCGAGCGCATGCAATTCTGTCAGAACACACTAAGCACTTCCAGTGTTTTTTTTTAGGATCGGGTTCTTGAGTGCAAGTCTGACTCCTGACAACCCATGCATTTTGCCTTTTGCTGATTGCTATGTTAGATAAGCTGTGCGTGTAGGGATGTGTGAGTCCAGGTAATGGAATTTAGAGGTCACTGGGCATGGCTGCATTCATAGTGGGCAGCTTGCAAAAAAAGTGTATGGATTTCTAGCCTGACTGGCCCTTGTGCCTAAAGACTCTGGGCATGGCCAAAATAGACTTTGCCCTCTGTGTCTGTCCTTCCTCCCCAGTGCATGGTCATGCAGAAGGCAGACCTTGCATCCATAGAAAGCTGGACCAAAGCCAAAGAAATGTTTTCAGTACTAAAAGGAAGAGTATTTACACTGCAGTCACAGTATGAAACTGGTATAGTAAACTTAGCTGTGAGATTATAAAATCAGCTCTCCAAAAGTTGGTAAATGCATTGACAAGCTTCCCCCTCAATTTCAGTGGAGTACATCCTGGAGTAGTCCGCTGCTGAAAAGTGCCAGATTTTCACGTTTTCCACATGGGATATTTTGCATAGAGTAAGTTTAAATAAGAATATTTTATATAGTCATTGGGTATCCTGAAAGTTTAAAATACATCCAGTCCTTTTGTCCTATGTTGGACAACCCTGAATTACATTAATTTCAATTGAAACGAGACAGAATCAGGAGAGCAGTAACAATGATGAAGCAAAGGTTTCTCATGAAAAGACAAACCCTAACTTTGGTTCATGGGTGCCCAACATTGGGACTGAATTCCAGACAGATTTTTAGAATATCCACGTAAAATACATTTGCACGCAGTAAATCTAAATCGGAATCTTTTACCTAGTCATTAGTCACCCTAAAAACCTATAATTTCTGCAATACTCGTGACCCAATGTTGAACATACCTGCCTCAGACACATCATGCCTGGAGACCTGAACTTTGTAGTCTGAGCTGCTAGCCGTTTCTAATTCCTCATTCTGGTGTAGAGGTGACTCAGAGCACCTGACGTTCTGAAATGCATTGAAGTCATTCTTATCACGCATTATTTACCATTCACTGTGGTCTCTCCATTCCATAACACATTCCTGTAAATGCATCTGTTGCACCAAGACACCCTAATTTTGGAATTGCACTGAATAGATTGAATTTGTATGGTAAGGAAGTTAGTGTTCATGAAGTAGAAACGAGGCAGATAATGGGCAGAGTGAGTTGGCCTGGCAGCCTTTATCTGCCATAACACTGTTTCTTTACTTTGCAAGAGGACTGAGTGGATATTCTCTAATGATTCCAAGTTCGTGGGACAGATGGAAGACTTGAAAATCGCCCAGTGGCAAAGGATCTATAACGTTAATCATGTCTTGAAGGCAATCTGTGCCTGCTGGTGTGGTCTTCATTATGCATCACAAGCTCTTGGTGGAGTCTGTGCTCACAATGATGTACTGATTGCTTCTGTCCGCCTGCTGCCATCTCTCTGAAGCTCTGCATTACCTTATCTTTAGTTCCATATCAGACTGTGCTGTAGCAATCTAGCATTCTCACCTCATGATGAAAGGACCTTATTAGGTTATGTGAATGTCACTCAGATCTTTTGTAAGTATCCATGCCTTGGAGGTGTGTTCTTCTAAGCATTTAATTTTGATTTTGTTTTTACTCCTTCCTTCTGTATACAAACCTACTTTTCTTATTCACTTATAAGATTTCAAGAATGAAGTCAAGTCCTGTATTGGAAATTGTGCCAGGAGGCTGTTTTCAGAGCCTTACAGTGCCGGATACTATACACTTGAACCATAAAAAAAGTTTGTCTCACTGGTAGTGCTTATGCCCTTTCCGGAATGTGTTATGTGATGCAATGGTCACATCAATCTATCTTTGTAGCCAACTTTAACCATTCAGAAGTGGGGCTTTATCTTTGACCTCCTTCAGCATGCATGCTTATGCGTAACTAGTTTTGTGCCACAGCTAAATTCTGATTTATGTAGCCATTAAGATGGAATTCCATCCCCTAGAAGATCTTTTGTACTAGGGCAGATCTTCATGATTACCACGGACAATGTAGATGATTCCCATTTACATAACATTTCGGTAAATCTCCTTTGGCTATCCTGAAAACTTATTATGTCCTTGTAGAAAGGCCCTGAATGTTAGCCGGCAGGGAAAGGCCAACTTTCTGATACGCAATAGAAATTAGTGTCTTGGTCCAATGATTCACAGTGGAAACAGTAGGCTGTTGACCCTTGTTGGCCAACCCAAAGACAATTAATAAAAAAAAATCCACCTTCCTGAAAGGGGGCATTTTCCCAAATAGATGTTGAGAGCCCTCACTAAATCCAAGGTACGCCAAAGGATCTCTTGCTACAAAGAAGGGGCCATAAGAAAGACTGGAAAGATCAAATTCTGAGAGAGAGAGAGAAGGAATAAGACCTCTTGGGCAAAAAGGAAAAGTCTGTTTTTAAGACCACTTTATCTTGAAAAAAGTTTAGAAACGGCTCAGGAAAAAGTAGTGCTCAAATCTCCTTCAGCCTGAAGTTCTAGCCACAAGAAAAAATCCTTTTAGTTAAAATATTTAAGTATACCGATGGAAGGGGTTAAACTGGACATTCTAGCATACAATTTAGAATCCAAGGAAGGGACCAAGGAATGGACGACCAGTCCTTCAAATGGAAGCTTCTTAAAACGCAAGAAGCCAGATGATCAAATAGAGACCCCGAAAAGCCCCTGTTAGCCTTAATTGCAGCAGCTGACTGCAAATTTGTCACTGTTAAACCCATCCCAAAGAAACTCTAGGACTTTTCCCCTTTGCAAGAGACTGGAAGATCTCTGACAGAACACCACCTAACAAATTTCCCTAATATCTCTCATAGATTTTTAGGGAGCTTCCCTTTCTCGAGTTTTGAATTGAAGAGTCAACATTAGAAGAACATCCCAGAGCTTCTAGCTTCTGCATCTCTATCTCCAGAGCCCTAGAAAGACGGCACAGGGAGTTTTCTGGCAAAATCAAATAAACTAGAGGAGATGGATCCACTGGAAAAAAAATCCAAGGAGACTGAGTTTCCAGATGGACTAGCCCCGGGAACCAGAGCTGGCATTTCCAAAAGGGAACCACTAGTAAAACCTATGGTTTCTCCCCTATGATCTTGGATAGTACCCTGCTAATGAGGGAAAACCGTGCCAAGGCATACAGTAGACCGCTGGGCACCTGAAACTCATTGCATCGCTCCCCCAGGCCTCCTGACACGGTAAAAGAATACAGAAGTTGGGCAGGAGAGCATTCTGGAGAAGTGCAGATAAATCTAGCTACCATCTCTTGAAATGTTCCATGATTTGTTGGAACACCCCGGGACAAAGCCTGAGGGAAACAGAGGGGAATGTTTGACTCAGAAGGTCTGCACACCCATTCTCCCTCCCCGAAACATAGATTGCTGTCCGGGGAAGAAAGTTCTTCTCTGCCCATATAACTATTTGCTCTGCCAAAGAACGAAACGAGGCACCCAGATAAAACCAATGTTGTTCAGATAGGCCATCATGACGTGATTGTCTGTGCCAGTGGTTAATTTGTAAAAATAAAAAAAATCATGTTTCGGGGCTCTCATCAGGAGGCAGCTTGCAGCAGCCCTTTTTTATTGTTCACGCCGCCTAAAATGGAACCAACTAATAACCATCAAAGTTGGGAGAGGATGTGGCGTAATGGCCAGAGCTGCAGACTTTGGAGCTGGGGAACCAGGTTCGAGTCTCGGCATCGGCTCAACATCCTGTGATTCTGGGCAAATCACTTAATCTCCCCGTACCTACCATAAATGAATGTGTCCTTAACTAGTGTTCATGAAAAGCACCTGTGTTGAGGATTAAGTGCTGAGCACCAGAAGCCACCATCTCAACTTAAGCACTAGTCTGTGCTGATCTTGATCTGCCTGGTAACGATCTCCGGCATAAAAAACAAGCGGTATTTAAGCAGTTTTTAAAGGTTGCTTCCAATACGATGAGTTCTTGAAGTCTGCCGTCACCCAGAGATCCTGGGATGTGAAGTTCCTAATTGTTGATCAACAGCCCATACTTCTTGCATCCATAGTGATTGTCACCGGAATGGGGGGAAAGACAGCCATCTCCTTATTCAGATTTTGGACTGTTAGCCACCACTGCAGCGTCTGGGCTATTGCAGGCAAGATTTGTACTCTAGCATCGTAGTTTTGGTAAAACAGGTTCCAGAGAGAAAGGAGATGGTACACTAAATGAAAGAGATGGAGTCGAGCCCAAGGCAGAAAGAATGAGGCTGCCATGTCACCCTGGACTCCCAGACAGTCTCTTGCCAGAGCTTCTTGAAGACTCAACATATTTCTTAGGGGTGAAATCAGTTTTGTTTTCTGGGAAGCAAGAGTTAAAAATACTTTTCCTAGGCCAGTGTTGAACAAGGTGCCAATAAACGGAAGCTTTTGGTATAGCAAGAGGGGAGATTTCTTGGAATTCAGCAGGAAGCCATGAGCTTCAAGGCACTCACTTTCTAGTTTCAGACCCTTTAAAAAAGAACAAGCACAAGTTAACCAAGTAAGGGGAAAAACATCAGACCCAAGGAATAAAGGTGGCCCACCAATGGTGCCATGGTCTTAGTAAAAACTCTAGGCGCTGAAGAGAGGCAAAGGGAAGCACTCAAAATGGAAAGTTATGGCCCAAAGCACAGCATTCAAGAAATCTCTAGGAAGGTGCATAGGAATATGTAAGTAAGCATCCAGCAGATTGAATGATGCATGCTTGTAAATATAAGCAGTAGGATGCTCTGGAGACTCACAATCTGGAACCTTTATGGGAAATGAATTGGTTCACAGATTTGAGAGCCAGAACAGGACGATGCTCACCCATACTCTATTGAAACCATGTCTTCTGGCATCGGGATGAAAGCTCCCTTTGTGAGAAGATCCTGAATCCCCTTTCTTAAGGCCTTGAACTTCTCTGGATTGGATGCATCTGGTATCCTAACATGTTGTCTGTTTGGAAAGAAAATTCTATCCTGAGGCCGTCCCTTACTTCTTGAAGGACCCAGGCATCTGAGAAATTCGCCTCCTAGGCTGTCAAGAAAGTATTTATTATTTCCCCCACCTTAGATGGACAGTGATGCCTTGGGTTGGCTGGGGGAGCTAAAAAGTTTGTACGTTGCTGCCGGGTGTTCCCTGCGTACGGAGTGCCCCAGTCATGTACGCTCCTACAAAAGTGCTGGTGTTAAACCCTCATCAGTGACTGGTCCCCAAAAGCCTTCCAAAGGTTAATGCCTCTACCTTTCAAGGAGGGTTTAACTGGAGTAAAAAGCTTGCAATAATTGACAAATTTCGTCACCAGGTCCTCTAGTTGGGAGTCAAAGAACTTTGTACCATGAAGAGGAGGTGGCTTAGAAGGGCCTTCTGAGAATTGTCTGCTTTCCAGGCTCTCAAATAAGCCATCTAGCAGAAACAGCAAAGCCTGATGCAGCTGCAGATAATAGCAAATGTTATGTGCGATAGGAATCTGACCTGCTGTTCCATGGCTGCTAACCTGGATATACCATCCTCCCCTTGCTGCAACTCTTCTGCTATAGATTGAAAGTTGTGGAGAAGTGATAGAACTGTACGTAGGGTGTACGCTGCAACCCTTATTGCAAAACCTGGTGCTAAATAGGTCGTTTTGACTGCCCGCCTCAACCTTCTTATCAATTTGGTCCGACTGGGAAGCATCTTCAGAAATTAGTCTTGCTAGATGCTAAACCCACCGTGAAGGAGTCAACCTTCCTTGAGGAAGGGAATTCTTCCCCCCAAAAATATGCAGAGGATGCCTCTTAGACAGGAATCGAGGAAAAACAGTCTTGTCCACATCAGAACATTCCCTAGATAAGAGTCCTCGAATGGCGGTATGAATTGAAAGTGACTTTTGTTCTTTCCTTCTATTGACCAAAGATATCCTCTTCCTCCATCCTGTATCCGGAAAGGACAGGTGATAGAAATTGAGTTTCTGGTTGGCTAGGGTATGCACCTAAGCCAGGCAGAACCCACTACTCTAGTCTGGGCAAGTAAGTTACACACCAAAGGCCCCCTGTGCTCCTACTCTGGTAGCTTGGCGCAGAGCAGGCAGACTCATCAAGGGCAATGTGTAAAGCGCAACACACTCACACAGAAACACAATGAGCACACCACAAAAGAGACTCTGCACAGGATTATACAAAAATACATGTGGTATATTATACATAATAAACCACAAGACCAAAACGACATTGCTCATACATACTGTGCATACTAAGCAAATCCTGAGATAGCACTTGTTATCCTGACAATGCAAGAATCAAAACGACATACATTATATCAGTGCCTGTAATGCCAGTTTATGTTGGGGAAAGAGAAAATGCATAAATTACCATATTTCACCATAGATACTTTGCATGCAAAGCAGTCTTGTTCAGAGGCAACAACATGAAATCCACATATAACCACAAAACACAGGGCCCAGCGTCTCTGTGCTCCTACCATAAGTATTAAAGTAGATTTGTGACCCTCATCGGAAACAAGAATATTTCTGCATGAAACGTAGGGCTCAGGGACACCTGTGCACCTACGTGTTCTACCGTAATTCAGGCAGTTCAGTCCATCAACCAGCTAAGCGGGGGGCCTCTGTCGAAGTCCCACCCCTAAGACTACAGCAGTTAGGTACCCAAGATATGAGGCCAGAGGCACTCCATCAACGTAGACTAACCCAAAGCCCTCCGTGGTCCCCTGGTCACGTCCCCTCTGGTTAGAGGAAGTAGCTCCACCTGCAAAGGTAGTGTGGGATGGCGGTGCGATTCCCACCGGGGGCTCACTGACTCGTAAGCCAGCAAGGGAATGCCTGTACAAGCACTGGTCCAGGATCGGGGCTGGGCGAACGAGCCTCTAAAGCCTAGCCCGCCCCTAGTAACGAAAACAACTTGTCTGCGGGGAAAGGAGTGCAGCCACTGTGCGAGAGTCCCACACTCAAGGCTACGAAAGCCCGATGTGCGGCTTCCACAGCCTTGCAAGCGGCCAGTCTGGTTCCTCCTTTGTTGGTGCTACCGTCCCCACGGCCGCTGAATGTCTGTCGGAAACACGGCTCACACCAGCAGTGCGCCGTGGTGTTGGTGGAAGGGGGGAGAGGGCACTGCCACATCCAGATTCCCCAGCCCGGGGGCACTCACACTCCTAGGCTGCAGGGCGGAGGGCTAGTCACGCACCACCCAATACCAGAACACAGAGCTCAACATGCACTGTTTTACAGCAACTATTCTAAGAACGCCCCTGATAACACCTCTTCATGAGAGCAAGCTACTGCCGGACTTCGGAGATAAAGTCCCATGGTAGAGGTGCTCAAGGATGATCCTGAGATGGCAGAAACCAAGTCCATTAGCCCCTGGAGATCACTGGTAGGCATGAGACCAGAGAGCAGGCAGCAGGCCAGCACATACAGGCAGTTTATGAAGTGGCAGCCTCTCCAACAGCCTAGCAGGCAGGCAGGCCAGCACAATAAAAGCAAGTAGTCCCAATAGCGGTCCCTCCTGGTAGCACAGCAGTTCTCTGGCAATGTGCAGATTGTAGAGCTAGCGTTGTCTGTTCACAAGTTCCACGTAGTGTCCGAAATCATGGGGTCGGAGCCCCTGTATTTATACTCAAAATTGTCTTTGTTTAAGGGAGTGACTTCAAAGGAACCCTCTGAAGTGCCCAACAAAAATGTATGCCAGCGATGAGCTGGACTCTCCATGTGGGGCTCTTAGTGTGATATCCCCAGATTCGCGACTTTGGTAGAAACTATCGACAATGCAAGTGTGGACTCGCTTAATGTTTAACAGCGAGAATCTAACCCAGATTGCTAAATGCAGTTTAAATAAATCACTGGCAACAGTAAGTTTATTGAAGTAAGAGTCCCACCTGGCCATGCACTAACTGGGATATCACACTAAAAGCCCCACATGGAGTATCCAGTTCATCACTGACATACCTTTTTCTGAGATATCCATTATCCATCAGGACTGATTGTTGAAAAGTCCTTAGCTGATTTCATCTTAAGGGTCGTCAGTCTACATACGAAATTTTGGGTCCTGAAGATGGTCTTCTAGATATTTTACAACATAAGACCGAAACGTCGGTATATCCAACCCATTTTTTTATAAATTGTTTTATAGGAATTATTCACTGTATGTTCAATGATTTCTATTCTGTAAATACGTGTTCGAAATGGGTTACTTACAAAAGTGAATTTGAGAGAAGATTATTTATAGCACAATTGATCTCATTCATTTTTGTCTATGTAAATGTTGTTTTGTACCCCTTTTTTTCTAAATTATTTAATTAAGGTCAAAAGGCACTTTATTTGACCACTAAAAGCCATAAAAGCAAACATTTGAAAAAAGGCATTTAATCTAAGATACAATCCAGTTAATAAAACAATAAAAAGGCCAAACCACACAGATACTATACTAAAATCAGCTATACAAATCAATAAAAGGACAAACATTGTTGTTTCCAGGGTTAAGTTTGTTAATATCAAGGGATGCAATGTGTGAAGTGCTACAGTGCTGAAGCATAAAATCAATTGCTGTAATCGGTAGAACATAAAGAACATGAGATGACACATAATGATCCCTGGGCGCAGCCAGCAAAGAACTGGCTAGCTGCTGCAAAGACAACTTCTTCCTGTGTCTAATGGCCCCTGTTAAAAAGCTCGCAACCCCAAAACAGACCATGGGAGAAGATTGCATTTGAAGATATAATAGTGTAGGCCTGACTTAGGCAAATTGATAGCTTCTGAGCAGCGGAAGTATAAACTTTCTAGGAGGGGATCATAAAGGTCACAGAAAAAGATCAAATGTAGGGTGGCCTGTTCTGAGAAGTTGTCACATGGACAGGGTTTTAATGTGCCAGGTTTCGCATATCCTTTGGGGAACGCCAGTAGCCAGGGGACTAGGTTCAAACGAAATCTAGTTAACACAAAGCGATGACACGCATTGCTACCAAGGAGTAAATACGGTTGTGCCCGTGGGCTCAAACACAATGTGACAAACCTTCTCACTGAGGGCTTAGCTTACTCCTTCTCTTCCCTAAATCCCTGCTGTTTGTCCAGGAACTGCTGTTTAATGTCTCTAATGGCTATCCGGCCCAAAGACCTAAAGTTTAGGTACAGATCAGAGCAGCCAAGCCATTTTGTCTGTTCCATGATGTATTTTAGCCAACGAATATGTAAGGCCCCCTCAAGTGTGGTGCAATCCATGATTATAAGTTGATTTAGAGAAGGGGTAGGACACGCCCAAATTCTCAGCTAACGCAGCATTGGAGCTACCTCTATCAAGTCTGAGATGTACCCCAACCCCAGTTTCTCCTGTAAAATAAACGCTGGGATGGCGGACTGTACTGCCAGGAGCCTGCGCATAAATCTATGCTCAGCCCCCTGAATGTCCATCACATCCTTATGGCCCCAGACTTCACACCCATATTTGGCCATAGGGATACATTTTTCTTTATAGATATTTAAAAGGGCTGGGATAGGTTTTGACCCCAGTCTTTTGGCAAAATCCAGTGTGGCCCAGGCCACTCTAGCTAAGACGTTCTTTTTATGAATTCCTTGTGAGCACCAAGACCCCTGTTCATCAGATAGCACCCCTAAATATGGAAAGGTTGGCACTTTAGTTAATTATGCCCCCTTAAAAAAAAAACTTTGCCTTGGCAGCCTTTCGATGGCCTATTGACATGGTGTGTGAGTTAGTATAATTAGTGGCTAAATCAAGTGAATCCATAAAAACTATTAACCATTTAAAAGTTGAACACCCACAACGGTTCTGGCAAGAAGGATCGCGTTGTCTGCCTACAGGAGTGCGGGGATCATCTTAGACCCAGCTCTTGGGATGTCTTTGCAGCTGGATAATAAAAAGTCACCTAACTTGTTGGTATACAGCGTGAACAGCAAAGATGCCAGATTGCATCCCTGTCAACCCCTCTCTTAACTGCCCAGGCATCAGTCCTTGTTAAATCTTACCGCAGCTGTGGTATTTTCATTAGCTGCATGTAAAAAGGCCACCAATTCTGTGTCCAATCCCAGGTCACGTAGGATCATTCATAATTTGGATCTGTTTACACGGTTAAGTGCCGATGTTAGATCCACAAAAGCCATGTGTAAAATTCCCTTCTTAGCAAAAGTGTACTTCCCGATCACTAAGTGCAGGTTAAGGCTTTGATCCAGCGTCCCTTTTCCCTGCCTAAAACCATATTGTAGGTCTGAGATGACCTTAAAATGATCAAGCCACGCTGTTAGATGATCCAATATCACTTTCCCCATGATTTTAGCTGCCAAATCTAAAAGCGAGATCGGTCTATACTAGGCGGGGTCATCCCTTGTGCCCTTTTTAAAAATGGGAATAATGACAGCCATTGCCCATGAGGGGGTAAAGCCGCAGGAACAGGCCATATTAAAAACATGAGCCAATATCTGTGCCCAGACGACCGGATCGGCCTTGTACAGGTCTGCGGGTACCCCCTCTGGACCCGGTGCTTTCCCTCCAGATGTCAAGCTGATGGCTTTGTGGACCTCGTCTGCACTAAAGTGAAGTGAAGTGTAGTGCTGGCTAAGCCAATGACCCTTTGCGCCTCAGGCTCTACTAGATTGCCTCCTCTATATATACATTTTCAAAGTGGTGTACCCAGTGCTTAGCGGATATTGTACAATCTGTATTTGAGTTGGCCATGTTGGAGAAAAAAGGGCTATTCACCACGGTCCAGAACGTGGAGCTGTCAGCTCGCTTGACCGAGGGCCTCCCAGGCCTGTTCTCTAGTCGACTTCTTCCTCTCAAAAACTGCAGACTGATAAGCCTACTTACAGCTCCTGACTACTGCTTCATCCCTCGGGTTTTGTTTGAGAGCCTGCAATAGCTTCCTATGGGCCGCAGAACAGGTGCCATTGAACCACCTCTTGGTCTTGGAGCATTTGACCCTACTCTTAGTAGTTAAATTAGATGCTATCTGCGTAGTTATTTTATCAAAAGCCACTAAAATAGCTCTATCTTGCGTACTAGGGTCCATACATGCTTGAATCTGTGGCACAGACAACGTACAGATTATCCAGGAAACTTTCCGGGATAATCCTCTCCCACTTCAACCAACTTGCTTGATCTTTCGTGCTGATATTTTTGAATTACAACTAGCCACTGCCCCTTTTAGAGAGGTGGAGTAAGACAGCTAGAATGTGAGGGGATTATGGTTGCTCTGGCTATTCCAGGAGACGCTCCGTTTCTCCACGACCGAAACTAAGAATGCGGAGAGCATGATATAATCAATAGTGCTGGATTTACCTCTTCCTATATAGGTAGGGACCGATGTGGTACCTCAGTTTGCTGTAGGCAGTGTAGGTTGCTGGCTGAGTGGAACCATTCTATGAGAATACCAGATGGCGAGTGCTCAACGTGATTAGTCAATAGTAAGGAGTTCCCCTGATCCATCGTGTGAATGTAATTAAGACAACATTGATGGGTATTAAAATCCCCTAAAATTATCGTGTCATATTAAGCATGTTTGCCCTCTCCGTAGTGTTCCAAAAATTCCTCTAAAGCTAGGAGATATTCTCTCTCATAACTTCTGGAGAAGGAGTTCTAAAAATTGACGACTAGTAGGGAGGGATGATTCTTAAATAACAATTCCACTGCTAGCACGTGAGGTGATTGGCATCCTATCAATTTTGTTCTACAGGAGAGTTTAAGTGAAAACAATGAAAGGAGACCACCCCCTCGCCCCTGCTCTTCCCATATTTGAAGGGGTTGCATGTTTACAAAATGAGATGAAATAATCCAGGAAAAACTATCACTGGACTCCCAAGTTTCTTGTAAGGCAATAATATGATGCGATAAAAGAAAGTTTTGCCATGTTCCACGAAAGTACATTCGTACAGGACACACCAGAGGTATCAGATATAAAAGAGGGTCTTAAGTGGGTGGGCAAGCGTTGGTTCAAGCAAAGATACAGGTAAGGCTGAGTTGTTAGTGACCTGGGACTGCAGCTTGCTACCCTGCATCTTTGCTTCAGCTGGCATTAGTCAGTCATTTTCATCAAGTCCCTGTGGACTTATCAGAGGTTGGAAACGATTGGTCATTGGTAGAACCGGATCCACATTTCTAATCAGGGCAGGCTTAGCAGGTTTAAGAGACAACCGCCATTGAATATTAACAAAGGGCTGATTAAAGGGGTAGAAAGACTGTAGAGAAACAATCCTAATTGTTGTTTTAGTGCTACTCCTGTAGTGGCATCCCACATACACTTTAGTCTGCACAGGGTGCTTAAAGTTACCAATAACACAGTCCCCCTCTACGTTTTTCCTAGTCCTGCGGCCAATCCATCCCACTCTTCTGGCCATAATGATATTAGAAGATATTTGGTACATTTACCACATTCTTGTTACACCAGTGAGTAACCTTGTGGATGAGGTCCAGAGAGGTTTTCTTCGAGCCTTGTGATAGTGGGGGAACCCCCACTAAAACAGCAGCCAGGGGAGCCGATTCATGGGGGTAAGTCAAGAATCCACTGACTTTCTTCCTTGGGCATAGTAGGTTGAGGCAAATTACATAAATCTGATAGGCCCTCCTTGAATGTTCGCAATCCATCTGTTTGATCCGCCTGAGCTGCAAGAGTCGAGTTTCTAATGGTACAGTTGCTTCTGGGCCTACAAGACAATTCCTCACCTCGTGGATCTGAGTTACATGTCGCCTGTGGCACTTGGTTTGTGTTGCCAGGCACGATACATGATGCCCCCCAATCACTGTCAGTGGCCCTGTGGAACAATTATTGCACGTGGAAAGAAAATAATTAAGTCTTACCTCAATCCCCTCTAACTTTTGTGTTCTGGGTGCTATGAGTCTTTCAGTCATTGACTCCAATCTCAGGGCCTTAGCCTTCTAGATTGTATTATGTATGTATTTGTATTCATATCTTGTAAACCTGGATGGAGCCACCCACTTTATTTAACTTTTGCAGGTTATTTTACTGTCTTGCTTTCTCCCTTCGTCCCTGATTTCTTACCATTGTCTTCCTTCTTATTTTCCCCTTTTCTGCCTTCCTGAATCTGTTGCTCTGACTTTGATTAAAAATACGTCCTGTCCCCTAAAATGGATGCGTGTGCCCACCACCTGCACAGATTAGGCACTGCTAACAACCTTAGCATTACTCAGAAATGCACCATTCCTAATTTCAGAAGATCTGTTAACTTCGCCAGAGTACTCCCAGGGGCCTTGTTTCTGCCTCACAAGTTGTTACCAGCCCAGTTTAGCTCTAGAAGCATGTCGCTGCTTGTAGGGACACAGACTAGAAATTGTGCATTATCTATCCTTCCATGGACCATGGGGGAGGGGGTGTTCTGCGCTGTGTGGAGGGGACCCGTCTATAGCTAAACCAAACAACCTTCGGGCTTACGCCTGTGAAGGATATGAGCCCTGGCAACAGCTGGGAAGGATTTTCTGTTACTCCCATCTGAAAAGCCTTCACGTCGTGTCTTGAAAAATAATCCGGAAGGAACATATTAAGTACGTTCTCGTGGCCAAGAAAACACTGGAGTAAGTATGTTTCATATCATTGTGTCGCGTGCCAAAAAGCAGAAGAGAAATATAACGAGCACATGGATTTTAGTTGAGGAAGGGTTTGTGTGCTCAATTGGGGCCTAGGTTGCATAGGAAAAGCTTCTCAACATGGTTTATTCTGTGACCGTTATGCACCACTTGGACTGCAGTCGAGTCTGGGGCAATTTCCCCTGAAACATTGTAACGATTCCAAGTAGTCATGGGCCACTGAGAAGCCAGTGGGGTTTGGGCAATCAGTTCCTCTTAATACGCAACTGAGGTAGGGCTTAGACAGTCTTACATTTTTTATTTGGATTGGCCTGGCATTAGTGGGGCCCCTTGCCTCATGTCACCGGGGCACCATGTTTGTGGTCCTGGACATTTTTTAAAAATCGAATGCATTGTGGGAATTGTAGTCTTGGTTTTGCTTCTAAAGGACTAACACATCTAACAGCAATGAATTGAACAGCGGAGCAATGGACTCTGCACCTGATTAGGGTTACCAGACGGCTTTTACCAAATCCTAATACCAAGAAGCAAATTCAAGGAACTAGATAAACTATTGAGCAATTTAATATTAGGCACAGACAGGCACTGTGTAGCTCTTGGCAAGCTAAAACTACCAACGAGTGAGGGTGGCTCTGATCACATGATTTTGAACTGTAATACCTGGCCACACTGCTACTGTGGGTGGCGAGATGGTTGGACGGGGGCATATTTGGTTGACACTGGAATCGCAGAGCAAGAGCAACAGAAGCTTGCAAAACTCCAGCTGTATTCCAAAATACACTCTGGTATGACTTGTGGGTCTGCCGTGACCAGAAGGATGCTTTACAGGGAACCAAATAGCCCCCTGGTCAGCGGCTAGCATAGAGACAGTGCCGGATTGTTATTCCCCGGGCATTTTGAAATCGTTCCAAGAGCTGATGGAAGAATGTGGCTTGCCGGCAAAGCAGTTCCTAAGATAAAGGGACCGATACGTAAATTTTGGGGCATGACAGAGACTGGCCTAAAGGCTCATGGGGTATTACAATTATTTTACACGATTAGTGACACATTACATCTAGTGATATGACTCTGTTCAGCACTACCTAACAGCACAAAAGCGAACTTACTCTCCTTGAAGATCATATGAGAGGAAGACCTAGAGAGAGAGCACTTTAGGAAATGGAATGGCCCAGGTACCAGTATAGGCACACGCAATAACTAGAGATTATAGATTCTAATACATCCAGTACATTTATTTATACATATCCGACCTATTTAACCCTTTGAAAAATCAGCACATTATTCAGGACAGACACTTGATGTGCAAAAAATTGTGTTTTTTAAATTTTTTATCACAGGTTATGTGAATGCTCAAACCTGAAGAGTTAGTGGGAGTGTGTCACAGATATGCTGGCAATGGCTACAGGCAGAAGAAGGTTAATTAGCATTACGGTGTTTACTGGGTCTGTTCCCCTACCCAAAAACGAAAAAGGTAGGTAATCTGGTCTTGGACTTGGTCTTTGCACTAGCTGAGATGGCAGTTGCTATGTACTGGACATCAGCTACTGCTTCTGCCCTCACAAAATGTGTACAATGGTTACGAGAAATGGGTCAAGGCAGAACGCATGACTAAATAGAGAGGAGAAAAGGAGTCTAAGCAAAAAGTTGGTAGTAGCTGCTTGGTACTCAGGTTTATTTCTCTTTTACGTTAACATAGGAGAGCAGTGTAACATCGCCAGTTTAGGAAGTTATATAGCCATAGGTCCTGGGCCTATAACAATGAAGTCACCTGGCAACCTTACATTTGATGTCCTGGGGACTTGATCAAGGTGGCCACTGTACCTCACTTGTGACTGAAGTATTTACTTGGACAGAGTTAGTCACATCTGTTTTTGCTGACCTGCAATTGAGGTATGGCTCATGCAGACTCAGTTATGCAGCTGCGGTATGACTTAAATCACGTGTTCGACTATCCCTGACGTGACTGAGAAATGGCTTGGGGGAGTCACTCGTTTTCCAGCATGAGCCTGTCCTGCAACTAGGAAAAGACATCAGCAGAGTAGGTCCTATTAGGTTCTTCCTGACACAGTACACATAGGCCTTGGACAATAAAACACTCTTAAGCCTGGGCCTGAAATGCTACTGAGGTATGGCTTGACCAGAGTCAATAACTTGTTAGGCTCTCCTGGAATGTAAGTCCGATATTATTAGGACGCAGGCTAATACGTTTCAAGGTAGACTGTGTCCATTCAACATAGTTTTAGAAGCCAGGTCTGATCAGAGATCTCCCTTACCCTCTAGGTCAATCCGACAACAGCCCTGTCTTCTAAAACCTCAAGATAAATTTCGAAAAACTGTCTGTGTCTAGGAAAATAACCTACAAAAGATAGTTTTCTACCCAGAACTTCTGGTCTTGTGTTTTATTTTTATATGAGAAAGGACATATTCTTGAGATCAGATTTATAGTTGGAGTGTATGAGATGGGTGAGATATGTATGTATGTAGGCTCATGCGTGCTCGTAAACCTATGGAAGTATTTTTGCATGTTTTTTGCATTTCTGCGTGTTAGTGTGTTTTTTTTTAACCGAACTATATACACATCCACATACAGACACCCATATCTGTGACCTAGCACAGTCGCCAGAACACAACCGTGCTAGGGTCTTCTTGACAACTGGGTTACCTCTTTTCCTTTTTCATCTGCCTGTGCACAACTAGCCAGTTTTATTCTTCCAGATATGCTTATCCGAGTACATTTATTGTTACTGTGCACCATTTTTTGTAACCTACCTCTTGTGATGGGTTGCTTTGCATTACAGAATGTGTGCCATATAGTCTCGGAAAGATTTGACTAGGAAAGCCTCTCAAAATTCAGATGACGGAAAGGATGCTTATCTCTGCTCACTATATTTCATACAGAACTGGCTATGTTAAAAAAACAAATTTAAAAAAAATTAACTTGTCTCTGATGAAATTTCAGTTTAGTCATTTAAAATTATTTGTAATAGATCTGCTTATGCACACGGATTAAAGGATGTTCAGCTACATGTTCAACTGCCAGGAAAGGCTTGTTCTGCTGGTTAAAAATAATCGGCCACTAAAGTAAAGGGAACATCAACTCTCAGTTTGAATATGCAACTGGATCATATGGGAAATTATAGTTTTAATCAATCTATATATATTCAGCTTGTTTCTAAAAACCAATATGCTACTAACTGGAGCTCTTAAGACCATCTACATTTGGCCAGTTTGAATTTCCATAATTTTCTGTGGGCTTTTTGTTTTTTTCGGGGGAGCCTCAAGTTGTTGCAAAGAAGACAAAAGTAAAGTTTCGATAGGACAGGATGCCCTTCTTTCTGGATTTATCGGGAAAATCCATAGCTAAGGCAGTAGGCAGTATGGGTTGACTAAAACAGTTGTTACAAGTGATTTGTGGAATAAAGAAAGTTTAACGTGTGCTGTAAAGGAAAGATGCTGTCGTGCTTTTTGAACAGTGTTAGGAGACGGGAGAGCCTGAGCAGGCAGATGCAGGGGGCGACCCTCCTGGGTGCTGTGCAGTGTTGGCTGCCCTTTTGGGCCATTTGGCACTACCAGATTGTCAAGTGTGAGGCTGTATTTTGTACTGGTCTTGTAACGTCCCACAGAACCAAAAAACGGCCCATTCGCTGTTGGAGCCAGCCCAGTACTTGTGCTGTATAAAGACTCATGACGTTTATTTCTGTAAATACCCAGCCCCGCCTGCAGCAGACAAAGGAAGGAAGGTAGATGAACTTATTTTTGGCATTATCCCAGTGATGTTAAACCTTAATTGAACTCTTATGCTTTTGTTTCCGTTGGCATGTCTTCCCCACCGCACAGGCTTTGCAGTCTGCACACCTCCGTACCTTGAAGGTGTTAAAGTGCTGAAAATAATTGCATGTAAAATGGAGGTTGGTAGTTTGGAACACTTTGTCCATTGCAGTGTCCTACGTTCAACCTGTAACTATGTCCACTAGTAATGCAATATTAATAAAAACACTGCATAAAGGCAATATCGATTTTATTCTTGCTTCTTTCAATATTGAAGTAAGATACTTACTGTCCTGTGGTGTGTGTCTAATGTCCAATGTTAGGCATTAAGGGCTCGATCACGATCAAATTGTCAGGCAGGATGGAATAGATCAGCAAGGGGTGGTTCTAAATGGGAAGTGTCTAACAATCCTGAAAACCTAGATTGAAACTTTGGACACCCTGGGAATAAAGTGACCAGAATGTTTTCACTACTGAGTCAGTTACTTAAAACGTTGCTGTAAATTGATGTTATATTATATGTTGGGGCCACATCCCCAAGTAGTAGGAGATTGTCACTGCTTCAAAGAGGTGCACACTGTTTGTTCAAGACAGCTGCACTACCTGTTTGTTTCACAAAGAAAGTCCCCTCTGCACTAGATTATACCTACTAACTCCGCACACACTGAACCAGAATCGACGACCTTTGCTCCACTGGAAATTACTTTGGGTCCCATTACTTGTACTGTGGTGCATTGCTCTTTGACTTTGTGTTGTGCCTAATCCTTTTTAGGTGATCTAAATTGGTGGTAAGTTTATCAGGGTTTGCACTTACAATGTGGATAGTTGTGGAGGTAGAAGTCACTGCTAGGTCACCCGTTCATTCTCCCTACCATCCTGACCGTCCCACATTCTACTGTATTGAGGTTCGTGCCTCAACTCTTGGGACATTTATCACGTAGAAGATTGACTAACATTCTTTGTGGTAAACATCCCAAGAACAATGAGTGCTAACACTGTAGCAGGGTGGCATGTCGCTACCCATGTGAGTGTTCAGCTGCCATCTGGGGTAGTACCCTTTGTGTCTTTTCACTTTTAGCAAACCAGAGGTTTCTCGTTTTTGATGAACACTTATATTTTTTCTCACTCTTGTGGAGATTTTCAGCCCCTCACCACGGTTTATCTCTACTCAAGAATTTAGATGTTATTTACAAGCATCTAAAAGTGCCATCCTACCCTCCTTGCTCACACAGTTTACCTATTGGCCGAATAAACACTTTCTGTCCATCTGTCTAGCAGAAGATTTGCTACTTCAGGGGTGTATCCTCGGAAGTCTGTTAGCTGAAACATGTGGACACCACATTACCTCAGCCAATCAACTGGGTCTTTTTTTTCTCAGAAACGTTTGCAAATCCAGTAAGTAATTTGACCAGGGAGTGAAAAGGGGGGTATTTTATTTATTTATTTGAGGTTTTATTTAGGGTGAACATGACCCGTTAGGGTATCCGAGCGCTTTACAGGGATAATCACGTTGCGTACAGTATATGCATAGGCAGAATACAAGGATGGGGTTAAGGAATTGACTACAGTAGGGCAAAAGTCAGAGCTATATACAATAAACAGTACAGTACTAAAATCAGCGAGCGACATGTCAGCAATAAAACAAGGGGAACAATTGATTCATGGAGAGGGCCAAGCAATACACTAGATTACGCACAGAAACATAGGCCATGAAAAGCCGGAATGCGCAATAACGGAGAGTTATTGGAGGAATTTGATCATTAGGAAGGTTTTCGCTTCCTTTTTGAAGCGTGACAAAGTAGGAATTCTTCTGATGGAGGGAGGTAGCGAGGTCCAGATTCTTGGTGCGGCCCCAGAGAACGTTTGGTTATATGTTTTTACATTGCGGAAGCGGGGTGGCTGGAGCAGACGGGCTCTGGCGGACCGGGAGTTTCTGGTTCTCCCAGATATCACAATTTTCTGGGCGAGATACTTCAGGGTGTTTGTGTACAAGGCTTTGTTGGTGATGCAGGCCAGCTTGGATGGGTCAGTAGTACTGTTGTGGAATTTATTTTTAGGTTTATATTTTTGTGCCTCTATAATAGCAATTAATATGCCTCTTTACAAATGATTTTACATATATAGACTCAAATAACATGATTGAATTTGAAACATTTTCTTTGTGCAGAACTGTGTTTATTAATGCGTTTTAGTAATGCCACATTTTCATGTAAAATGCCATTTTAGACAACAGATTTTTTTATATCGGTCAGTCACTGTTGGCCCCCCGCCCCCTTCCCCACACACATCCTCTCCCCACAAGCTTCACAGAGCAGACAGTTAAGCTGATGAGATAATGGTTTATTTCCACTACAGCAGTTGCCTTGCTAGTGTGCAACTTCCTATGGTGTGGGTGTACGATTGCAACAAGTATCGATCTCATTCATTCTTTCACAAGATCTGTTCACATAGAGAAAGATTTCTTGGAAATGTTTAATATTTGTTTGAACATCTCTGGATGACATTAGCATAGAGGGTTTTGAATAATTTTAGAACTGGGATGGTGCTTGGGTGTTAGGTGTTATGGTAATGATGTGTTCCGATTTGTTAAAGGAATGATATTTTGCTCACACCATGATGAGTTTGCAACATTATTAATTTCCTGTGCAGGAATTGTGTATCAGACCCTCATGATTCTGGGGGTTAGCCAGATTTTAGAAGACTTTCCTATTCTATTAGGTGTACTGTCTGACTGTTTACTGATTTTGCTGCCTATTGAAATTTAGACTTTTGCATACTCTGTATAACTTTGCATCTGAGAGACTTAATGCCATTTTACTCTGTACCGCTTATATTTTTGATTTTTTTCAATTAATGAAACCCTTTAACTTTTCATTGATGTCGAAATTAAGTTATTGCGTGGACCCCATTCGCTGTTTTACCCTGCTAAATTGATGTTCTGGGAAGTGCCTTAACATGGGGACACACTGCCTCATGAAATTGAGGTTTAACACAGTCTCTGATCCAATAAACTGCGGGAGAATCAAATAGGGTAAGTTTTGGGGTGTCCCAAAATTTGGGGTACAATTTTTGCTCCCAAACTGTCACCAACATATATGTCTTCCCTCCTCCACATCCATAACCTGGGAGCTGATGGGAATGGGAGTAGTAAAAAAAATTCTGAATATAATTCACAGAAAGGTGAGGGCTCTCTTTTTCATGCAGGGTTGACTTCATGATGTACAGAGGCGATTTGTCCCAGGAAGAGAGTAGTTCCCATTTCATGTTTACTAGATGTAAGGTCGAGAACAAAAGAAAACTCTTGGGGATAAAATCTCTTCAGGTTGGAGGCAGTTCAGTTCAGTCACTCACAACCAACTCCTGAATTCACAAAACTCCCTGCTTATGTCGCTGCTTCCCCATTTCTAAGCTTTTCTGGACAGGTTATTCCATCTCTTTCCAGGTGAGGAGCTATTGGAGGTAAATCGCTTGGGGTTTACCTCTTAAAATAGTTTGTCATAACTACCCTTTCCTGTTTTCAGTTTCTATTTTTGGTAAATTCTTGTTTTTTTTTTTTTTTTTCAATACCTCAAAAAAACAGTAGTAATCTGTGGTTACACATTTTCGCGTCATTTAAAACAGAAACAGCGTTTTTCCGGTGTTTATGAAATGTTTTGCTTTTATTATTGCTAGCTTTCTGCACTGATAGTCAATGGTATATAGACGGTGTACGTGCAGTGTATTTGAGGTCCAAAAAAATATTTGTCAATCAAACTTATTGTAGTACACCATACAATACTTCTCCAGTGAGTCTTTGGTAGTTCCTTCCCGTGTAAACTTTTTTCTGTGAAAAGGCCCTTTCTGTTACGAAGCTGTCCCCAGGACAGGTACTCCTCAGGATTCGGGCGATGCTATAGGGGGTCCATCTCTCGACGTCCCCAACTTCCTGCACTAAAGGCACGGAAGACTGGAGCAATCAAGCGAGGGAAGGGAAGGATGGGAACAGCGGGGAGTAGATCCTGTAAAGAAACGTTAATACACAAAACACAACATAATACAATGCACGTCAGAAATGCTACACTCATTAATTCTCGCTAAGATCTCAATGGTGCTGAGGTTTGCGCTTCCTATTCCTTTCATAAGCAAGCACACTCGTAACTCAGGACTGTATTCGTCCAACTCACAAGCATTCTGACCTTTCTAGATTGGATCCCCGGATGACTGTATCTATAATAGAGTGATAAAGTAAGCACTAGCAACTACCAATATCTCTTTCTCACGTATTCATTTCTGAGACCTGTTACTCTCTGGCTGATGGGGAAGCTTTGAAGGGATGCATACTTCACCCTTCCAGAGAACAGGGACCCATAAGGAGCTGTTCCTTACAGTATAACATGAGCAGTTGGCTGCTGTGAACCTTTTCCTTTTGTTACTACTTTAGGTGTATTGAAAGTCTTTACGGTTTCCTCACCGTAACTGGAACCAATGATCCAATTAAACACCCACAAGGCGGGCGCTGGTTTGTACGAGTGTCTAAAGAATCCCAAAGCGTTTGCCGCGGTTGCTTCACCGCTCTCTTCCCCAATGTTACTAAGCAGTGTGACTCGGCCGCGGTTGCTTCACCGCTCTCGGCCCAATGTTACGAAGCAGTGTGACATGCCCTCCATGTCCCCCTCCCGCCGTAATATAAACGCAAAGTCAAGACAAACGCCCTATCGTGAGCACGCGTCCTGCGCTCGTACGGGCAAATCAGGACAACGTACGTACTCAATCCTAACCACAAAAGGAGCGTTCTGAGTATACTTGCGGGTTCACCAGGAGACCGAACTCTGCCTTCGCGTCCGCGCTACTCGAGCGCTCAGGTACGGAAGCTCAGCTGTTCCACACCGCCGCCGGAAAACAAAGGAGGGCGTCCGCGCTTACTCTAGCGCTCAGGTACGGAAGCTCAGCTGTTCCACACCGCCTCCGGACAACAAAGGAGGAGTCCACGGCATCATTCCCAAAGCCGTTGAAGCCGCAGAAACTCGCGGTTCTCGTCAAAATCCCGGAACAGAATTTGGAACACAGATTCGTCAATTACGAATTACGCACAACGTCTGTTGTGCGTCAGCGTTATTTATACACTCGGCTCCTCCCCTCTCTCGACGTTGTTTCTGGGAGATGTAGGTGAGGCAGGCGCATGACGCCTGATTCCTGACACTCTCAACATTGGCACTTGCGATGGGCAACGCCAAAACAGCCAGTACACAATTTGCTAACTCTGGCCACTGACATAGAGTTCTATGCCAATAGTAGTGCACTTGAAGATTGCGATTCTCTGCGCAGGTTCGGGAACATTTGTGTTGAACTTGGAGCTTAGGCCCTCAGTAATTGAAGCGGTCAAAAATTAAGCAATGCCCTTTTACTGAAGGGATCTAGAACTTGTACAGGGTACCACAGTGAGGTTTCATTGACTTGAAATGCCATGGTTGGTGAAGGGACACTTTTATGCATCATTGCAAGCCATTTCTCATACATTGTAAAATGAAAGTTCCTGAATTGCTTGTCAACATTGCTTTGCTTACCAAGTGGCAAGCACTCTAACATGGAACATGTTGCAGTGCCAAAGTCACTAATGGTGTCGCCCAACCTACACTCAAGGAGATGTTTCATATCTACACCAATTATGCTGAACACTTGGCAGACTTTCAGACTCGTTGTTTTACTGTGTCCACTACAGCAGTTATGTTTTCCTGTAAAAATCTAAAAATGCAGTAGTGTACTTTTTTTTCACATCACTATCAATATGCGACCAAAGATCCTCACATTTCTTGCCTTTTGCATCATCAATTCTGTAAACGGTTGCCACAAGGATAATATAGCATTCACAGCCCCTTGGACTGAGAACCATCAGCTAAGTGACACAGTTGGGATGACTCTTTCTTTGATGCCACACAAAGTACAAAATGAGAAATATTTGCACTTTAGTTCCCATGCATAACAAAACAGTGCACCAGAATGGACTCAAAAGTCAATAGCTTTCTTCATTCACTCTGATGATTGTTAAGATGCTTTCAGCATGTCATCTAACAAGTGGCAAGGATCTCTTACAGGGAACCACTTCAGCTCAGGTATCGATTTTGACAGGTCGTCACACAACTTTTTCATATATGTAGCTGAATCACTGCAAATACAACCAAAATCACTCTAATCTTTGTTGAACTTGAAAATAACCTTTTTGCAGCAGCATTCCAAGTGACATTGCGTTGCATGTTTTCCAAAAGTCTGGTGTCATGTTTTCACCACTATCCCAGATGCTTGATGATAGCACTCTTTTTACATATACTGGTCACTATACCTTGCATTGATTGTTTAAAGCCTGAGGTGTTGGCAATTCACCTACTATCAATACTGACTCACTAGAAACTGGGGGCTGATGTATCAAGGGTTTTTACCCATTCTCTGTAGGTAAATGTGATGGCACATATTGGGAAAGATTCTTATGAAACCAGCCATTTTACCTATCAGTGAAAGAATCAAACTCAAACAAAATGTCAAATATTATTTTGATATTTCCTGAATCTCTACAGTTTATAAAATCATTAAATAAGACCTAAAACATGCTTCTAAACCCGGCATCTTTAGACCAAAGACCACAAAACTGAAAAAAGCAAAAGGTAGAAGAAATAATATTTTAGTGACATCCATAAGCTACAAAACTCAAGCAGAATAGTGTTAGCCCAATCTTTCTTGCTACTAGCTTGTTTAACAAAGTTACATTGTATTGGCCCCTTCAGGAAGAAAATAAATGACTTTCACTCTCCTTTTCCTTTCTTTGAATGGCGTTTAGTTTGTGGTTCTGCAGGTGTTTTTTAAGTATTTATATGTTTACACTGGTGAGGGCTATTCTCCTTTCGGTGGGGTTTTATCAGTTATTATAGGTTTAAACCTAAAACCAGACAGCCTAGTCATAACCCTTCTCCTGCACATTTTAACAAAACCCTTGGTGTCGCCACCGCTAATTTTTCGAACCTACTAGAGGCATTATTTCCTGGTTCGAGAATCCCTATGTTAAGGCATACACCACCTTTGTGAGGCCCCAAAAAATCATTCTGCACGTGTCAGCAAGTGTTGAGGGAACGAGCACAGCATATTTTTAAGATTCTTTTTGATTTCATGAGTCCTCTTTCAAAAGGGTCGATGGCTTACTACAGTTCTTTTAATGTGCTAAATTTTGTGCCCTGTCCCTTTTTGGGTCATTGGGGCCGATTGCGCTGTGCAGGTGTGTGGTGAGGCTACAGAAACACCGGTCTGTTTGTGTAAGCCCATTTCTCTGAGTGAGGGAGAGCAGTGCAGGTGTTTCCGTTCTAGGTATTGCAGTGTAGTCTCTTGGCATTGAAACTACATGCTTCTCAAGGGACTAGCCAGAAGAAAAAAAAACTCCACTTTCAACCATGTTCCCGAACTGCGCTGAACAGGTTTGTTCAGCAATCATTCAGACAATTGTTCTCCCTCTGGAATTCTAAAACTGCTTCCTTCTTTCAGTCTTGTCTTTCTTTCTCTACTTCCTGCTGTGTTTTTATCTTTCCTTTTTTTTGTTTTTACCTGTTCATCTTTGTCTCCATCCTCTTTTTCTTCTTTCATCCTTCATTCTCCCCATCCATCCTTTCCTCCATTTAGTTTCACTTCTTTCTTTAATTCATCTATTTATCCATCTGTCTTGCCTTCTTCCCTTTCACTCTTGTCCCAGCAACATTATTTATTCTCTTGCAGGAGTATTTATTATCGTCTGTTTGGAGACCAGTGTCTCTGATCAAAGTAAAAGGAGCTGTAAACAATTTAAATGCTTCTTGTAACACAGCACTACCCTGCGGAACTCAGGCCCGCTGAAAGTGCTAAAGTGAGGGTTCATGACGGCCCTGAGCGACTGATTGCTGATCCCAGTTATTTTATTGGGTGGGTTGACTGAAATGGATTCACATGCACATTACAACAAACGTACAAAATTATTATGTTTCGCAAAAAAAAGGCCTCATCTGCAGTGGAGTAACGTGCCTCCGGTTTCTTCAGTAAAGCACCCCGCCTTCACTTGGGAGTGAGCGGAGGGGAAGTGTATGGTCAGCAGGTTGTCATGTTCTGTGGTTTTGAAATACAATGTCAAGATAACGCCAGTCAAATTGAAAGTGTTTTGTTGCCGAATTCTTAGTATTAATCTGTTTATTTGGGGTTTTGTCATCTTGAGCAATACTGGCGCGACTGAATTAGGTGGCAGGAAAACCAAACATAGTTAACTTTCCCTGCCTCTGGTTTTTGTATGGTTAACATCAGCACAAAGAAGCAGGTGCAGCATCCTTTGCTGTTGGGCAGAAACAATGCCAGATTTTTAAGATATCCACAACATGAATTTGAACCTAATGACTCTAAACTGGGTTCATTCACATGATTAGTATTTAGACTTATAATGCCATCAGGATCTCATCTTAGACCAACATTACACCCTCTCCCACAAACATGGGTCAATTAGCTAGAGGATTGCCTTCTGGAATGCTACGAAAAATCACTCGAAATTATGTTGCAAAGTATTTGTGACAACACAGCTAACCTTTGCTCAAAAATGTCATCACTGGTGGTGTACAACAATAAAATGACTAAACTGCAGTCAGGCCTAAACATCACAGTTGGTTTGCAACAAGGAATGACATTGCAGTTAGTCCACAATAAGAACCATGGACCGGTTAACTCATTTTATCCTACGTATTTGATTATATTGTTTAACGAGCAAATGGTGCACCGCTTTGTAAACAATAACACAACAAGTTATCAGATCTGCGTCCAAGGTAGTTTCTTCAAATCTTCATTTATTTATTCAGAATATATAAACCTATTAAGTTGAGATGACCAGCCGACGCGTTTCGTCCAAACAAATGGACTTCTTCAGGGCTGTAGAATAAGAGATATATATACACACGTCTACAGCCCTGAAGAAGTCCATTTGTTTGGACGAAACACTTTGGCTGTTCATCTCAACTTGATATTGTTTACAAAGTGGTGCACCATTTGCTCTTGCTAAACATTGTTAAGTCCAGTATTGGGTGCGCTAACCGTGTGCACACGTAATTCTGGGTACTTCCCAATATTTATGATAGAGATAGCAGGTCAGGTGCTAGTTCTTTGTAGAGTTCCACTGTCCAAGCTTGTATGATATAATATTTTTTTATATTATTCGTCAAACAAGTCTTTTAAAAAAAATTAAGTCCGACCTCCAATTTGTGATATACTTGTTTATTTTCTTAAATAATGGTGGTTGCTCGACAACAGTAAAAATGTTTTGTAAAGATAAACATTATGTATGTATGCGTAAATCTCCACCTGATGTGGGCGTTGCCAAATATGAAACCAAAAATTAGGAAAAAATGAGAAAACCAGAAGTCTGGCATTCTCCATCTATGCTCCTGGGATAAGAAACAGTAGCCCAGAATCACAGTATCTGCATGCTCGTCACATAGAGAAAACTACATATCAAAATACTAGTAAATACTAGTAAATACCAGCGAAGTTAATGACCTCAAATCGAATACCGTATCTTGCGCCCATGTACAATGCTTCTTTGCTCACTAGCTAAATTCTTCCTAAATAAGTGCCCACACTAGCACATGTTTAATATAAAGAGGAGATGACATTTAGGATATTTTATTTATAGGTTTTACATAGTGCTAGCTAGACCCGAAAGTATCAGAGCGCGTTACATGATTGGGAAGAACACAGTAAATCAAGACGCTTACCATAGGATGAGAGACTTGTTAGATTCTAGTAAACACACAAAATAAAGAAAATCGTTAGGCAATGAGAGTGGATAACCATAAGAGGGCAAAAGAACAGTATGTGTTAAGGGAGAGAAAGACCTAATAGACAGCAGAAGCAAACAAACAAATAACTTTAACAGAGGGTCTATAAAAAACTTAACTGCACTTATTAGTATTTAGGTGCTGACCACAGAAGAGATTACATAATTCCTTGTAAAAATGACAGTATATTTCCTTGTTGTTCAGATTGACTTTCAGAGGAAACAGTTAAACCCATTTTCTTCTAATTTTCAACTATTTCTACTCCAATATTTGGTATTTAATAAATGTTTTTTTATTTTTAAGAAGTTGGAATGGATGAATTGAACTCTTTGTGGCATCCCTGAAACATATTGAGAGCAAGATTTCAAACTCTTCCCAAGCATCTGAAGAGTGAGACAAGGAAACATGTATGGTACTTGTGGTTTGCCTCTGGCAGGTCATCATTCAAGTTTGTTGTGGGAGTCTGGCATCCGCTATGGAGGCCATGCCCACTAATCCCGCCCCACCCTCTAAAAATGCCCACATTTTCAGTCTGGATTCCTACATTCTAGTCTGGGTATAATGTGCAACATAGTTGCTCATATCCAGTGATGGTTCCTCCGCTAAGGTAAAGGAACATTAATCACCCCACTGCCCCTTGAGCAGTGCAAAAAATAACATTATAATAACATGATGTTGTTTTCATTTTGTTTTTCACTGCCGACTCAGAGCCAGGTTAGGGCGGGCGGGGCTGGGAAGGAGTGGTTTGCTCTCCTTAAGTATGCATAACTGTTTGGCCGGCCATAGTGGGCCGGCCAAACAGTCAAGCACACTTTGTATGTTCTCCACCAGGCTCTAATGCACAGCCTGGGTGGAGAACATTCATAGGCTTCCAGTCCCTCTCTGAGCGTCGAACCACGACACTCAGCCCGATCACAACACTGCTGTAAAGTGTAGTGATTAGCTGGGAGAGTCTGGGAGCCTGGGTGTGGCCTATTGGTGTACAGTGAAGATACTGAATAGTTTAATGTTGATGCGCAGGCGACTTAGAGTAGCTGCCAGTAAATGGCGTCCCAGATTAATCATGCAGTCATTGCCCTGACGTTTTGTTTTTTTCAGGTTTTTTTTAGTTCCTGTATTTGGCACCCTCTTAACTCTAAACCCCAGGTGACTGCTTATTTCCCATATATACGGTCGGACTGCCCCTCCTTTGATGATAGTGTTCAGTCTTAGTTACAGCGCCCACATTAGACAGGCAGGTAAAATCTTATCAAAGAAGTCTCTCCAGGTTGTAAACCGTCTCCACAGGTGCTGTGAACTTAAAAATATACCCTGATAATTTACTTCTGGATATGCATGTTGTACATTTTTGTGGCCAATCTGATTACTGGTACACCCATGAGACTGCAGACTCAGTAAGCAAAGATGGACCCTAGAGTTAATGGAGTTTTCTTTCCATCCTTCACTGGTCTGGCGGAAGGAAAGTGTCCTCTCTCTCTCTCTCTGTATTCTTTTTTTTTTTTACTGAACAAATTCTCAGGCGCAAATTAGAATCTTATGAAGATCAGATAAGCAACGTGTTGCACTGTGAATGAATGTGAAAAACAATGCTCTTGTATTTTCCTGTCCCATTCCTTGTTCCACTCTGTGATGACAGTAGTGTAGCTAACATACTTGTGGTTGTCTGAACACGCTACTATGATGAAGGTCTTAAATTAGACATTGAAGACGAATCTGTGGAATTCTATAAAGCTTTCAACACAAAAGCGTGTTTACAGTGTTTAGTACTGGGTAAGGTGATTCACTGGTCCATGTAACTGGAGAAGCGTACAAAACATTAGAGCCCTGGAGGTGTATGGCGTCTGTTTATACGCAGATCAGTTTGAGCCTGACCCGCAGTGGCGAATTCCACTCCACTACTGCCTTTTTTTCTTTACTGCTCCGTTGGATGAGTGGAACGTTCAACTTCCATGGACGTTCATCCTTTTGGACAAATCTACCACATTCACTGGAAGGGCCAGTATTGTTATTTTTACTGCCCCTGGGTATGTCAGGTTGCCAACCTTTCCCTGGTATAGGTGCCACCTGGGCTACTTGTAGAACAGTCTAGCACCCTCTTCTGGTGGCTCCTTAGCAGGTTGTCTTGATTGCTTTAGTTCTGAGGGTCCAGTACAAGGATACGTGCCCTGGGAGAAGAGATATTTTGCCTCTTTTCTACTTGAGACAAAAAGAAAAGTGCTATTATCAGTTGTTTCCCTAGGCCTCTCACTTTCCATGTCGACAGGTGGACTGGCACATGACTGTATTCATATTTTAGAGAGGAGTGCCAGTCCCATGAGGTACAATGAGTAAGCAAGACCGTTCGGGCTGGACTGTTCCCACGAGTAGCAGGGTCAAGACTGATTTGCATATGGCTGGGTCCAAACTGGGGTGGCTTGGTGTGCAAAAGAACGATGGATTCAACCCAGATCTCTTGACTGGGAGTGAGTGGTTGAAACGTTTAAGCACTCTGTTCATCTTGTTGTGTTTGACAGGTGGACTGGCACGTGATGGTGTCAAGAGGCTAGGAATTTACATTCTAGAGAGGAGTGCCCATCCCATGAGGTACAACGAGTAAGCTAGGACGCGATAATGATTGTTAATGTGCCACAGACGTGGGAATTTTAGAAAATTGTAGCATGTGCTTCACAATGTGGCTCTACAGCTGGTTCTCTCATACTCAAAACTGATTATAACCTGGCCTATGTTATGATCTGAAGCATTTGTTTCGAATGGAAAATATTTTAGCTTCTGTTGGGGACCCAGATAAATATCGTACTGTCTGAATTTCTCAGATAAATTTAATCTGCATATTATTGTTCACACGCAGCATGCAATCACTCACTGTAGCGGAAAATTGTACCATAACGTGGATTCTTGCAGCTACAACTTGGTGCTGAGGATTCACTAGACGGCACTCTCAACACAAAATACACTTTCATTCTTATTCACAGTTTTTAAATGTGGTCTATACTTTGGAAGGCACAGGTGTCTGTTGGTCATGCGTGCATTGTGCTCACCCTATCGGAGCGTACCCTACATACCCAGGATGTCCCAATGCTGAGAAGTTTGTACTTCATTGGCAGGCCTTTGGCTCTGTCATTTCAATTGAGTATCTCGCACAAGCCCACGATACTTATCCTGACTCATCTAGTCACTCTGACATACTCGCTCACCTACTCGTGCACTCTCCTAGACACTTTCATATTCTCACTCACCTCAACACTCATCCTCACACTGAAATGCCAATTTACCTACCAAACCAACCAACCACTCACTCGCCCACCTTCTTTCCCACATGGTCATCCATCCACTTAACCGACCCACACATTCACACACACACACACTAAGCCAAACTGTCCACTCACTTCCCCTCATACTCACCTATTGACTCTGAAAAGAAGCTTCAGTCACTTACCCAGTTCCTCTTGTGCTCCACAACCCATACTACATACTGTTTATTATCTTCTGGCTCCTGTGATGAGTATTTTGGTACCGAGATCACAGCCAGAGTTCCATGATAATGTTTGCATAGAATAAACATGTGTAAAATGCACATTCTTCACACCCTGGCGTAAACTGGCAACCATTTAGAAGTGTAATTCTATGATCATGAAATATTTACATTCTGGACAGGTGTGCTTTGCTTCCCTCGTGACTAGGTCAGTGATATAGCAATATCATTAATACACGAGTTCAGCCTATGAATACCTTCTAGTTTATTGTACTGTAGGTGTAGTCCAGTGGGTGAATCCCCCATACACTATTCAGAACTGTAATAATTTGCAGTTTTAAAGTAATGCGTTGAACTGTTATTGTTAGTCTGTACTACTCTGAGTCCTCTTCATCCCATTACCTGCTAAATAAGGTGCACCAACACCTTGAGACTGGCATACAACGCGCTTACTGCATTAAAAAAAATACAACAGTTAACCCTGTAGGTTCCTCTCCTTCCTGGGAGGAGCTTTAGGAGGGTTCACGTTACAGTATTCCTTCTTTATATCAAGTCCCTGTCAGGAAAAGGCTTTACTTTACCATGGGTGGAGGCAAGTGAGTACAGAAACGAGCATGATGGGACTCGTTGAGATCGATTATCTGTAAGTAATGGAAGCATTACATGGTCTGCCCACTTCAGTGTCTCATTCTTTACGAAATGATAAACCAAAGTCAAGTGTCATCTGATTTCGGTCGGTAAAGCACAAGCCGCTTAAAGCACATGGACATTATTTTTTAGCATTGATATAACACATCAAAGGGTGTGTAGTTTGCTACAGACAGAACCTTGGACCAGCGCCTGCTCCTCGGTCAAGGCAGAACATTTTTAGGAACCAATAAATGTGGCCAAACTAGAAGAAAATAATTGTCAAAGTGGAGGATGCCCACGCTATAAGAAACCTATTTGCATCTGCCATAATTGCCACTAGCTTCTTCATGCGATCCCACAGCTCCAAAGGTCCATTGACTGTGGAGTGTTCAATCCTTCTCAAATTATCCCTGCAGCCATACTGTGCCAGAGCTGCACGATTGAAAGGATACCCATCTTATGATCATAGGACTTGAGAGGGGGCATTAGTTGAGACTGCTGGACCATGGGACCACAACTAGAAAAATCAAGTCTATGTAAACCTAGACATTCAAGAACCATGCCAACAAATGTATGTTAGCCATCAGCTAATCACTTGGGAATCTAGGACTAGATATCTCAGAACGAGCATTTAGTAAAATTGATTCCTTTCACTCTAGCTGTTTCCCAACGAGGGAGACTAACTATCTTTTGATCCAAAGGAAGGGATATGTTTATTCCTCTGGCCCCAACATTCTGAATATTCAGCAGCAGTCAGGGCACCAGTTTGAATGAACAACATCTCCTTCCAATGCTGAAAAATATTGGCTCCGGGATAAGGAAAGATTTGCGAGTGGTGAAGGGACATCTTCTAGAATCTACATATAGTTGCATGCTAAGTGACACTTGCTTACTCCCTACAGATTAACATCAGCATGCATATTTACTCAGTCACTTAACAGTTTCTTGACATAACACCTCTGACGTTCAAGAAGATCTGCCACCCATATTTAGCAAAGGTCTCGCGTTTGTCCCCTGGATAGCCAACTTTCATCCCCACAAGGATTCTCCATCATGCTGTTTCATTTAAGGTGCTCTATTGTGTCCTCTCTTTTGAATTTTTAACTTGTTCCTTGGGCTAGTAGGTCACAGTACTCCTCTGTATTAAGTAGCTCCTATGTCAGGTCACTGCCTCCCACCCCCATCTCTACGGCTGCCTACATGTTTTAGTTGTGCAGAGGATTCTAATATTCACCTTTGACCATGGCTGAACTCAAGGCCTCTTCTGTACCTATGGAGGTGAACAGGCACCATCTTGGCAGCAGCAATGTCTTAGCAAAGTGACCGTGAGGAAGTTATATCCAATACCCTGCTAGCCTGACTATGTATTCTGTGCTGTTCACCACACATCTGCATAGTTCCTTAATCATTGCGTGGTCAAGTGTTTCATGTCTCCCGAGAATAGATGTAGGTCTGCCTGATGTAACACAGGTTTCTCAATCAAGCCTAGTTGTCTAGGCTGTCGCTGTGATCGAGACTCCAAACAGTGATGGCAGCTACTATGGACTCTCCTCAGGGTGGTACATTGGCTATGTTGTAGAATAGATGATATATAATTAGTGGTTAATAATGGCAGCGCCATGGAATTTAAGTGATTTAACCACCCTGTTAATTTTTGTATTGTATTTAACATGTGATTGTTGTTTATTTCAGTAGATTCAATTGTGTAAATGATTTGGACGAAAGGAAATAAGTTTGTATTACTCTGTGGGGGTCTGACACTATTTAACCCAATTTCCCCAGGAAAGCACGAAGCCGACACATGTGAAATAATAAATCACTGCTGTGCCCATCATGCCGAAAATCAAATGTGCAGTTATGTAAAAAGCGTCACCATAAAGAGTGGCTGTTATCCAATCAAAGTGTAACAGTGCTGCTTTTAGGTAGACACACAAATGGACTGGCAGGAGCTGGGACCTTCTGCAATAAGGTGGATCCTGTCCTTTGCAAAGGACTGGAAATGTTTCGATTTTAAGAAGTAATTATCAACAGAAAAAAAGTAAAATAAATAAACTACCGAACATGATTTAACTGATCAAACTGAATTTATACAGTTTGAGGTTTTTGTTAAGCTGTGCTATTTTCCAGGAAATCTACCAGACGTGTAATTGAAAATCGCCTGATGGTAACATTCGTGCACTAGAAAACTATGCAGCAAGAATGCCGCGCCAAACTTCAGCAAGGTTCATTTGAATAACACCTGCCTTTTATTATGTTGAACTAGGGTTGGCTCGTAAAAATAAGATCGATCGCATTTTTATCATGTTCTTGCTGCTACTGGATAAGCACTTTCCAGGATGTGACGCATTCGAGTGGGTTGTTCGTGTTGTAATACAAGATGAATGTTCGTTAATGCTTACACACATAGCTGTGTTTGGAGAGGGTTTCTTTCAAGTAAGATAGATACAGGAATGAGCCCACCAGGAACAGATGTAACCTCCATCAGAGCCTTGGTGACACTGGCTAACTCTGCCAAGGAGTCCTCACCACATTCGCTTTTTGTGACATCACTAGGTGTCCAGACTGGCGGGACACCACCGTTAGCTTTCTCGGCAGTTAAGGACGGACTGGCCATCCTGGGCCTCTGGCCTTTGTCGATGGGCCTCAGGCCTGAGGCTCTGTTGGGGACTGGGGTGGGTAGCAAGTCATGAATGGTGCTTTAACCTAAAGGCGGTTTCACACAATTGGGCAGTCCCATTTCTGCCACTACAATGCTGCTGTAGATTGTTGGATCCTGACACGATTACCAATTATGCTATGGCAAGGGAACTATGGATGCTGACATTGCAGTGGTGCATTAGTGTTCAGAGCAGTGTGGTTTTTTGCATGACGGAGATGCAGGTCATCTCTGGCCAACGTGTATTCTTGTCTGAGAATAGGGGTTTGAGTTTCAAGGCAATGTTATCTGACTTGGCAGTGCTGTTTTAGATATGGGGCAGTATGTGAATGTCATCTTGGAGCAATGTGTGAATTTCATGTCTGGGGCCTGAGCTTGTATCATAATTAACTTGCAAATGTCCTGGCACACTGAGCAGCACCCCACACAGTAAACCGACTCCTGTCAAAATGAACACTCTCCTTGTTAACCATTAGTGCTCACCCCTGTCTGGCTGGCATTTCGAGAAGTACTTTAGCATGCTTGAGTGGAGCTCCCTGGCACACTTGCATATTTTGCATATTATTAGCAGTACAGAACATTCTGTTGAACTCAACTGGAACAGAAACATTATATGCATTATGTCCTATTTAAAACACGTGTTATTTTCATAGCGGATGTTTTTTAGACCTGTGGAGCTTACTATATATTCAATGGCGCAAATTACTGCCTGCGCTGCAACCACCTTTTTGTCCTTTTGGCACATAAATTATATGTAGGCCCACACAAGATTTTCTGCCCTCTAGTGATGTTTCATGTAGAGACTGCGGCAGACCCTGATGCATTTGAATGTGTGTTTTTACTGCGATCGTCCTATTAATTCATTGGCTTTATAGCCCAATATATTATGAAAATTATAATGCTCGAAGTTTAACGTGGGCTTTTAAAATTATTTTTGCATGTTCTTCGACGGAAAGAACTATCAACTATAACTTTGCTTCAGAGGGCCAGGGATGCTTGCTTTGCTCACTTGAATGGCTTAGTGCGAGATCTGGGTTGAATATGTTTGGTAGGGTCGATTTTGATAGCCCTCTCAAAGAAAACAACATTCTGCTAACCAAGCACAACAAACTAAATTCCCGAGAGCGCTTTGTAACCTTGTTTGACAGGCGAACAGTGTTGTAGTGGTATGTTATGTTAATTGGATTTATATAGCGCATTGCTACGCAGAAAGGGGTTCCCAGCGCTTTGCCATCCAAACAGATACACTCTAGAGATATAGTTCCGACTCCAAATGGTTTCGAACAACCAGGTTTTCAACCTCTTCCGGAAAATCAGAAGGGAGCGACAGGCCCTCAGGTCCCGAGGAAGGGAATCCCAAAGTTTTGGACCTAAGAAATTGAAGGCACAACCTCCTTGCAGAGATCTCTTGATTCTGGGAACCAAAGCAAGGTCATGGTCACTTGACCGCAGAGATTGTTCTCTGGTGTCGTCTTAATACCCAGTCAAAGATAGATCGGACCTGAATTAGATAGACGTTTATGCACATAACATAGTGCTTTGATTTGGACACAAGCTCAATAGGAAGATAGTGAAGTTCTCGAAGTAGACTGGCAGTCAACGAGAACTTTTGGGGATGTAGTCAAAGTCTGGCTGCTGCGTTTTGCACAATCTGCAACCGTCTTAATAGGCTGTTCTTGACCCGTAGATAGAGAATCTTTCCATAGTCTAATCTGAACCTAACTAGGACCTGAATGACTTTGGACAAAGCTGGAAAGACAGTCCAAGATTTTCTTAAGCCATCTTATGATGCCAAAACAAGTGGCTGCAACATTTGTGATTTGGTGATTCATGGATAACTCAGTATCCAGCCAAACGTTCAAATTCTTATCCATAGGGGCAGGGCTGGGAATGTTACCCATCACCTTTGGCCATAGATGAGGGCCCTGTAGATGAGGAAGGTTACCCACTAGCAGCACCTCGGTTTTGTCCTCCTTTAACTTAAGGGAGTTGGCATTCATCCATTAAAAGACTTGTGTAAGACAGCTCTCCAATGCCTCTGCACTGTTATTTTCTTTATTGTAGCATTTGTATAGTGTTTTCCTATGTTAAAGTACATGCAGCTTATCAGCTCTTACCTATTTTGCACCAGAACAGCATCAAGGCGGCTCCCTCCCAAACCACCCATTTTTAGGTAGAGTCTACTTAACAGAAAATGCATTGTCTGTTGCAAGGCATATCGTGGCTTACCAAGAACATAGAAGGCTTTGGTGCCTGCCAGTGATTACCATTGGTTGGCTTTCCTTGTCACTATCATTTGCCTACTTCCTATTGGTGTCCCACCTTCTCAAATGTATGTTTGTCCCTCACATGGGGCTTGCTCGACGTTGGGAAACTACTTTATTTTCTTTGTGTTAACACTCACAAAGAGTGCATGTGATTTTTGAGCTGTCGACCTTGTGTTCTTCTCTCTGTCCTCCTGCTGCTGCCCGCCTTGGTGTGCTTCTCCCTGGCCCACTCCCTGTTTCTTGCAGCCTTGTGCTTCTCCATGTTATATCTGCCTCCACACCCTCTCCTGTGTTGCTTTCGTATTCCCCTGCCCTCCTCGTATTGCTCCCACATCCCCCACTCTTCCTTGTGTTGCTTCCATGTCTCCTGCCTTCCCCCATGTTGCTTCGGTGTCCGCCTGCCCACCCTTGTGTTGCTCCCATGTCCCTGTCTTTTCCAGTTTTGCTTCTGACCCCCCGCTGCTTCACCCCTCTGTTTCTTCCACTACCCGCTTGTTTAAAAAAACAAGCATTGGAAATGCAATAGGTCTCGCCTTTGTTTAAGTTGAAGCCATTTGCTTTTCTAATAGTATTGTATTATAGCTATGTATTATTGAGTATATGTATGTGATATGTTGTGATTTTATGTTGTTAGAATTGTATTTGTTAGCTGCAATAGGTTTCGCATTTGTGAGAGTTAGCGCTATTGGCAATGGAAATGAAAATGTGTTTTACCTATGTGTTTTGATTTGCAGTAGCCTTTGGGACCTTATAAGTGTTTAGCAATGCACTTTCCATCATAAGTAAATAAATACATACATACAAAAGATACACAGGATCTGACCTTGTGTAATGTACTAGGTGCTTGTGCAAAACACTCCAATGCGTTTAGCCATATCTGCTGTTGAGGACACTGCTTTAAGAAACGTGGCAAAAGAAGGATGCTGCAACAGGGGAACGCATCCAAAGGGCAGCTTAGCATAAAGCCCCACTACTCCCAGGCCCCACCCTTCCTGTCATACACTGAAAACATTTTAGCAGATTGTCACAAGGAGGGGTGTGGGGAGGAGACACATTTTAATTGTAAATGAGTGCTCGGCTTAAAAGGGAATGAAGAGCCTTTGACCATAGATTAGGCATGAACTATGTCGTAAAATCAATGAAGCCGATAGATGTTACTTGTAGGTAACTCCATGTCACTGAAATACATTCTGTTTAATGTACTGAGTGCATTCTGGGAGCGGTAGTCTTCATTGGGGTATAAATAAACTTGGAATAAACATGGCCGAATATTGTCAAAGCATACAGGAAGCAGTCACCAAGGCAAAAGAAGGAAACTGCAACAAGTAAAGGCATCCCAAGAGCAGCTTAGCAGAAAACCCCACTTCTCCCAGGCCCCGTCCCTCCTCTCATGCAATGAAAAATGTTGGCATTTTAGCAGCTTACGTTACTTGGGGGGAGGGACATGCTGATGCAGATTAATTCGTATAAAAAGCACTTAAATTAAACAAAGACCAATTTTAAAATAGGACAAAAGCGAACAATTAATTATTGGGGCTTTTTAAGTGGTGATGGGGAAGAGGGAAGATGTGTAAAGGCTGCATGAGGGAATTGTGGGAGGGAAGTTATCGGGTGGAGAGCTGACGGCACGGTATATGAAGTCACTGAAAATAACAGGCAGTGACGTGCAGGAGGAACGTCTTAAAGCAATGAAAACAAATTTCTTGGAAGCAGTGGTGCACATGACACAATTTCTTTTTTAAACCTAAACTAAATTCAGCTGATATGCATTCCCTGTCATCTAAACTCGCCCATTAAACACATCTCCCCGGAAATCCTGATAAAATGTAAAGATCACATTTTGTGGATGACCTAACAGTGCAATGAGTCTATATCACTATTCAAATATTGAGACAGAATTTTGTACAGTTGTCGACTACTCATATTTAATTAGGAAACATGATGACACCACCTTCTCAATCCTATCAATCAAAAGCAGCAATGGGGATTAAAGGCTGTCAACAACTAGTACATGTTGGTTCACAGGAGCAGCGCACATGTAACCTTTTCATGTTCCGTTTCTCTGCGGCAGTGTATGTGATTTTTGCTCATGCTCCCTAGCCAGTTACATGTATTTACTTTCCCTCATGTTCACTTCTTGACACCCGGCCTCCTCACGCTATCAAGTTTTATTTTTGTTACCGTATGTTACAAGGAGCTGTTGTTTTGTCATTGCTTTGCAAGACCAATAAATATCCTTAAGGTGAATGTAGCGGAGCTGTGTCTTTGGTTCTTTGCTGATGATTTGTATGTCTCGTCTGTTTTCTGTGAACATGTCATAGAGCTGCAGTTTTCCCATCTCTTAAATATTTTCATTAGCTTGGTGTATATGCTTAAATTGGTCGTGTGTGGTATTGCTACCGCCATCAATGCCTGGTTGGTGCTTGCGTTGTTGTACAGGCCCGGTTGAGCACTGTACTCGCTGAACAAAACAGCCAATAACTGAATAGAAAACGATAAAACACATGCATCCCGTCATTGGCAATGTTTACCATGCTGCCCAGTAACGTTACTTCCAGCTGACCCTTTCGATACATGTGAGCGAAGCCGAGAGGGAGCCATTGAGGGAGATCTTGAGATCAAAGTGACAGGAAATACATATTTATAAGAAATACCTTGAAGAAACTCCTTTGTGGGCTCCGCTTTAAGATTTTTTTTTTTTTGTAAAATCTTTTTTATTGGTTTTATGACAAAACATAACAAAAGCAGGTCACAAAAGACAGGTCTTAAAAGTGCATTCACGTCTGGGGTGTCACAGCACCGGGAACCTACAGAGACAGCAGGAGGACTAAACCAATATACTTGAAGTCGGGCACCAGCCATTGATTAGACCGGAATCTCCAGGCCAGACAGCCGGGCCTGCGGAGGCTCAACTATGTCCCCTCAGAAGGTGTTCCACAGTGACCACACCTCCCCCCACTTCCGTGGGCATCCTCGTGCCGTGTATACCGCCTTTTCCTGTAGCATGCACCAGTCCATATCGGTTTGCCAGTCCACCAGTTTAGGTGGTGTCGATGCTCCCCACAGACGGGCAATGTTCCGCTTTGCAACCATTTGCCCCAGCGTAACCCAGAGTCTCCCCCGTTGGGGCAAGTCCGTAGGCTCCCAAATGTTAAGCAAACACCTCTTGGCCTCAGTGCGAATAGGAGTCTCCCATACCTCACCCATGCATGACACCACTCGCCTCCAATACCGCTGCACCCTAGGGCATTCCCACAAAACATGGAAGAAGGAGCCCCTCTCTCCGCACCCCCGCCGACACAGTCCCTCCCCTCCCCTCCCCGCCCCATTGCCTGTAGCAGGAGACGTATACCCTATGTAGTATTTTAAGCTGCACCAGACGGAGTCTAGCCGAGATTGTGACTTCCCTAGGGGAGGCCAAAGCGGTGGTCCATTCCTCGTCATCAATCTCAAGGCCATCCGCCATCCACTTCTCTTTCAGGGAGTCCAAAGGATCAGGGGGGTTGTTAACCAATTTCTTATATGTGAGCGAGATGGCATGCTCTGGCATGTGGCCATCCAGCAATCTGTCCTCCAACGGGGAGGCCTGCGGGGGTCTGGTGCCCGAAGGGATATTGGCTCGGAGGGAGTGACGGACCTGTAGATACCTAAAATATTCCGTGCGCGCCAGGTCGTAAGTGTCCTGGAGATAGGCGAAGGATCTGACCCCCTCCGGCCCCCAAAGATCCCCCACCCGGGAGATCCCAATAAGATCCCAGCTACGAAACCCCTTTGTATGACGCAGGCTACCCAGCCTCTCCGATGCCCACAGGAGTGTGGCCAAGGTAAGCGTGTTAGACCATCTCAACGCCCTGTGCGCGGCGTGCCATATGTGAACCGAATGCTTCGTAGGCCCCGTGAGGTGGAGTCTGCCCGGTCCGGAGTACAGCGCAACCTCGAAGTTCCCCCCCGGGAGCAGCCATCTGTCCATCGCGTACCCCGGGTCGTTCCCGTCTCAATACGTCCCCTGGTTTATCGCCGAGAGGTGAGCGGCCCAATAATACTTGCGAATATCCGGGAGGGCTATCCCCCAGTCATACCACCCCAGCGTAAGTTTCCGTAACGCTATTCTGGGTGTACCCGACCACAGGAGGGTCCGCTGCGCCGCCTCCACCGCCGCAAAGTACGAGGCAGGCACCGGGTCAGGGTGGTTTTGGAGAGCGTACAAAAATCTGGGGAGCGCCATCATTTTAAAAAGGGCTGCATGACCCAGCAGCGACAATGGCAGCTGCCGCCACGAGGTCGAATCGCGCTGGAACCGCTGGAGCGGTGGCATGAGGTTTTTCTCAAACCGGAGAGGCCCGTCCCGCGTGATAAACACTCCGAGGTATCGAAAGCCCTCCTCCGCCACTACAAGCGGGCAACCGTCAGGGAGCCGGGGAGGACCGCCGTGGAGAACATAGAGGACCGATTTAGCCCAGTTGATGCGGAATCCGGAGTTCTTCCCAAAGCTGACAAAGATATCTATTGCCGCCAGAATAGATTTCCGCGGGTGGGAGAGATAGAGGAGGATATCGTCTGCATAGAGCGAAATCTTGTCTTCCCAGCCCTCCGCCCATCGCAGCCCCGTTATGCAGCTGGCCTGCCGGATCCATGACGCCAACGGTTCAAGTGAGAGCGCGAACAGGAGGGGGGAGAGCGGGCATCCCTGTCTGGTGCCCCGTTCAAGGCCAAACACCTCAGACACCCTACCATTAATTACCACCTGAGCCAGCGGCTCCGAGTAGAGAAGGCGGACCCAAGCAACGAAATACGGACCAAATCCCAGTTTTCGGAGTACGGCCATCATGTATGGCCACTCGAGGGTGTCGAATGCCATGGTGGCGTCAAGCAACACCACCACCGCGTCTTCCTGAATCGTGTGACACCGTCCCAGCACCCCATGCAGGCGGCGGATGTTAAGCGCCGTGTTACGGAGGGGCATGAAGCCGGACTGGTCCGGGTGGACCAGCTTGGGGAGTACCGAGTGGAGCCTGTTCGCGAGGGCCTTAGCAAGAATTTTTGGCTCCGCGTTCAACAGAGAGATCGGCCTGTACGAGGAGCAGGCATCTCTTGGCTTCCCTTCTTTTGGGATGGCCACTATAGTCACCAGGCGCTGGTTGCGTGGCAATATTCCCGCCGCTGCGCTCTCCTCGAACATGTGGAGGAGATGCACGCTAAGGACATCCGGCTTTAACTTGTAAAGCTCGATAGGCAAACCATTGGGGCCTAGCGCCTTCCCCGGTTTAAGGTCCACAATAGCCCGTTCCAATTCGGACGCGGCGAGGGGGGCCTCCAGGGCATCCCGGTCGGCCTCCGACAGACAGGGCATACGAATGTCCGCCAGCAAGGCATCTGAGTCTTCCCCCGGCCGGTCCGACCCCCTGCTGTAAACCCGCCGGAAGTGCCCCGCAAATTCCTCAACAATTTCTGTAGGCTCCGTGAGCGTCGCGCCCGACACTGTCGTGATCACCGGCACCACCGTCGTGGCCCGCTGCTTTTTGTCCAGCCACGCAATAAGTTTGCCTGCCTTATCTCCCTGGTCGTACAGCTTGCCCACCTTGTGCTGAATGGCCGTCTGAGCAGCGAGCGTGACCAACTCTTTGTACTCTGCGGTTTTGAGCCGTAGCCGATGTTGCACCCCCGGCTCCGTCTCCGCGCAGGCTGCCTCTTCCAACGCTCGCAGGTCCGTCTCGAACGAGGCGATCTGCGCCTCTAGTTCTTTACGGCCGCCTGCAATGGCCGAGAGGGCCTCCCCCCCGCCACACCGCCTTGAAAGCTTCCCACAGGGTTACCGCGGAGCCCGTCGACCCAATGTTAAGCTGGAAATAGCGCTCCATGGCGCTGGTTAGTTTTTTCCGCAGGTCCTCATTCTTGAGACGCCAAGCGAGTATTGGGGAGACGCATCCCTCCCGGCCACCCCCCAGCGCGATCTGTATGTATACCGGGGAATGGTCAGAAATACCCCGCGCCAGGAGGGAGGCCTCTCGGATGAGCATGTCCGGCCGCATGGAGGTCAGGACGTAGTCCAGGCGGGAGAAAGAGCGATGCGGACCGGAGTGGAATGTGAAGTACCGACTCGCAGGGTGCAGCAGCCGCCAGGTGTCTGTGAGCCCAAAGGCGTCGATGAAATCCGCCAACCACCTTTGCCCCGTGGGCGTGTCCCTGGGCGGGTGCCTGTCTAGGGTGCCGGAGGCAACGGCATTGAAGTCCCCCCTATGATCAACTGCCCGTCAGGGAGGGAGAGCAGGAGTTTCCCCAGATCCACGTATGCCTGTGCCTGCAGGCCGGGAGGGATATATATGGAGACAAAGTTAACACGTCGACCCGCCCACCTCCCCGACAGATCCGCAAAACGGCCGAGGGGGTCTAGCTCAGTGTGGTCAATGTGCAGGGGCAGGGAGCGGCGAACCAGTATCCCCACTCCCCGCGATCCAGAGGTGAAGCCGGAGTGAACCGCTAGGGTATATCCCCATCTATTGAGGGCCTGGCACGTATTCCCCATCAAGTGTGTTTCCTGCAGAAATACTATATCAGGGAGGTGTCGTTTAAGGAACTGCAGGACAATAGTACATTTAAGCCCATTCCCCAGCCCGTTGACATTCCAGCTAAGGATCTTAAGGCTGTACCCCCCTCCGCTAGCCATAGTCCCTGCTGTAGAATCCTGGCCGCCTCCAAGCACCGGCGCTACCCGCCACCCCTCGTCGCCCATAAGTGTGTGACCAAAACAAACAAGCAACCTCCCCACCTTCCCCCCCACCCCCCCAACACCCCACAGCTATGCATAGCAGAAGTCGGACCGAGTCCAATGAATCAACACCTGACAATCGCAGCAGCATGAGTGCATCAGCTGTAACATTCCCCCAAACAAGCCCCCCCACCCCCCGCCCTGCCCCCTGCTCCGTAGGTCTTAAACTACCCACTTCCCCAACTATCAGAGCGCCTGTCGCCCGTCCCAACCCGGAGAGAGTAGTCCCCCTCCCCGGAAAAACTATGTGGGGGAGAACGGAGGCCAGCACCCACTCCAGCCGCCACCACCACTGTGCCGCCCAAACCGTTACACCAGCAAGCATGCGAGGCAATCAAGGGACCCCCTCAATGTCAATTTGCGGGAGAGTAACCATGCCCTCACCAGAGTCCCACCATAGTCTTTGGTACCCCAGCGCATAACAAATACATTACTGTTCGTTGCGGCCGGAGGCCGTTGGCGCAAGGCTCAGCGCTTCGCCGTGTCCGGGGGAGAGTCCCAGCGGGGGCTGTTCGATCTGGACCGCCACGACCCTTGACTCTGTTCTGCTCTCTCCAGTCCATCCGCCGCCAATCCAGGGGAAGCCTCCACCACCCGCAGCGGGCGGTCACGTTCACGCTTACTGCGGTCCTCCGTCTGCGCCACGTCGAGCCACTCCTGGACTGCAGCCGGCAAAGTGAAGAAGTACGACTTGCCCTCCGCGATGATTTTCAGCTTGGCGGGAAAAAACATCATGTATTTAATACCGCGATCCCTGAGCGCCGCCTTGACACCCAGGAACAAGCGGCGCTCCTGCTGCACTCGCAGCGTGAAGTCTGGGAAGAATCTGATAGTGGCCCCTTCGCGCTGAAGATCCCCCCGCCTCCTGGTCTCTTGAAGGATAGCGTCCCGGTCCCGGTAGTTTAGGATCTTAGCGATAATTGTCCTGGGCAGGGCTCCCGGTCTAGGCCTGGGGATCGGGGCTCGGTGAGCGCGCTCAGTCGTGAAGAGCTTCGAAAGCCTCCCGGGCTTCAGGTGTTGGAGAATGAGGTCTTCGAGAAAGAGCTCCATGCTGTCCCCTTCCATTCCCTCTGGCACACCTATGACGCGGATGTTGCTGCGTCGTGCCCTCCCCTCTTGATCCTCGAGCCGCAGCGCCATCTGGCGGTGTTGGAGGATGAGCTCGTTGATGCGTCCCTCCAGTCGCTTCTCCGAGGCCTGCAGGGCCGTAATGTTCGTCTCATTCGCTTTGGACCTCTCCGTGGTTTTGCCGAGGTCTGTACGTAGTAGGTTGACCTCAATCGCGATCTTATCTACTTTGGTCTCAAGATTAGTGCCATGGGTCTGTATGGCGGCCATAATGGAGGTGAGGGAGGGCTCCGTCTTCGCTGCATTAGCGTCCATCGGTACCTCAGAGAGCGTCGGGCCAGTGGGCACCGCGTACTTGTCCAGCTTGTTAGTCTGCGTGTGCTTCCCCACCTTTTGGCGCATGGCGCACGCCGTCCGCCGCCTCGCCAAGGATGTCACTCAGCGCCGTCGCCGGTAAGGACTCCCGGTCCACGCTGTCGCCTCCTCCCCTCTCGGGGCAGCACCCTGTCGCCGCCCCTCCGGCCGCAAACCGGCGCTCGGGAGGATCAACAGCGTCCGCACCACTCCCGGCGCCGAGCCTCACACCATCCACCGGGCGGGGGCCACACTCTGGGTTCCCCGGGCCACCGGGCGAATGAGTGCCGGTCCGGGCTCGTCACCCCCCCGGGCAGGCTGCACCCGTCAAGCTGCGTCGTCGCAGGTGATCACTGCCGCCACCGCAGCCCCGCGGTGCTCCACTGGTAGGGCCGCCGCACTCTCCCCACCGCTCCAGCAGGCAATAGTAGCTCCGCGGGTGTGCAGCCCCTTCTATACCTCGGACTCCCTCGCATGCCAGGATGTAGGCCCGGGGCTCAGCTCCTCGCACTCAGTCCGCCCCTCCTGGTCGTCAGTGGCACCGGCACCCTCCTCAGCGAAGCGCCGGAGATCCTCCGCAGTGTCCAGCAGCCCGGCCGCTGCCCTCCGCGATCTGCCCTCGCCAGCGCCGCAACCGGGGTAGGCCGCACGCCGGGGCCTCGAGTGGCGGCGAGCCCGCACCTCCAGCTCCAGCCGCTCGCCAACGCCGCCGTGACAGCAGCAGACACCGCCGCCGAGCGCCCTTTCACTTTTGGAGCTCCGCTCCTGGTCACCAGCGGTCGCGCCACCCCTCGGGAGTGTGGCGCGGGGTCCTCAACACTCGCAGCCCGGATAATGGTGCGGATATTTACTGGCCGCACAGTGAGCTCGGCGGAGCTCGGGACCTAAGCAGCCATCTTCGTTGGCGCCTGGCCACGCCCCCTCCGCTTTAAGATTTAAGTGAAAAGTGGGCAAAGGATGGTGGCCCGTTTTGATGATATTTACACAAGATTAATTTACTTGCCATTAATCCCAATTAAAATCATTACATAGATAGTGGTTTTCCTGAAAATGTGGCATGGGTTTGGGCCCCAAGAGCCATCGCTAGAAAGCCCTGCACGTTTAAAAAAAAGAGGGATTTGCCCTCTAGCCTTTTAAATTCCAAAGAATTTGCATTTGATTGCATAGTTTCTAGGCTTGTATACTACATTGAGCTCTGCAATCCCCCCATCTCCTGGCCTCCTTCACGCTATGGACCACAAATAGTCCCGAAAAGGATGCAGCCGTCACGCCACGCCTGAATGCATACACATGTGCATGACGAAAGCACGTTTCTCTTAGACATGCCACCTGCAAATATGCATTCATAAATGAATACATCCCGGGGTCATGGAAACGAGTGTCCAAACTTTGGCCAGATGCAACACTTAAGTCAGGCATTTAGGTATGTGCCCAAATATTTTCATAAAATAATAAAACAAAAGGGGAGCCAATTCAGTTTGTTTTAGGGTATTGTTGCGGGGTGAAAAGGGCACTTTATCTAGCCAAATAGAGTGTACACAGAGCATTGTACATCGTGTTGAGTGTTTCTGTTAAGACTGTTCATGATTGTGGATTATCATTGTTTTAAAGATTATTTTTTTTTCAAATTAAGTTACGTTTTAAATGCTGTGCTCTGCTTGTAAATGCCCTCTACGGTTTGCAAAGGACTGTAGCTGTGTTACCTGCCTTCAGATAACTGTGAGTTCATTTCATATGGCGGTTGTCAACTGTGGCCGCTGTAAACATAAAAGCAGGTAGTTTCTCTAAAAGTAGCCAGAATCTGGGAGCTCAGTGGACTAATGCATTGCCTGAGCAGACTTGGGCTTAAACCCACATGCATGAACACATATGTGAATCCCTCTGTGGCAACTATTATCCTCCCCGGGTCGATAAATGAAACTACTGAGTTGGGTTACAGTAAATATCTGGAGTCAATAGCGCCGAGAGGCCCTCGGGGAAAAGTGCACTTTACAAATACGCATTGTATTCTCCCACACCGCGAACTCCAGAAGTGAAGAGATACCATGACCATAATAAAAAAAAAAAAACCACTCCCATCGCATCTTGAAGGACCTACCTCGGCAGCTGGGACACACTTAGCGGGACGAGGAGCAGGAAGTCTAGCAGCAGCGCCAGTAGCATCACAGCCTTCATCCTCTCGGCCTAAAGAGATAGATCCCTGGAACACATGAAGCAAGGCTGACAGCAAACCACAAGTGTAAACAACAAAGGGTCCCCAAAATGAAGCGTCAAACTCCTTCAAACAGCCTGACACTGCAGCGGCTCCACGACCCATCATGCACAGCTGGCCCAAACTGGCTTTGGCTCCCTCGCACCCCTTTGGAGTTCCCACTGCTGCGTGTAATGAGTGCCAGCAGGAGCTGGGCAGCGGCCGAGCGCATCCTAAGCCCAAGTTTCAAATCCCACTTTCAGCAAAAAAAATTAGAAACCGTTGCACGCCCTGGCAGTTTATTTTGACATGGAAAGCGCCCAGTTCATAGCCTCCTTTTGGAAACTTTCATTCCTGATGTGCCAGAACTGCGTGTATTTATTCTATCAGAAGCAGGGAGCTGGCGTGGGTTAGATATATGGGTTGTGTATGTTAACGAAATAACGCGGTTCAAGTCCTCATTCGCCGGTTGGCAAGAAGAGTCTTTCAAAGCAAATGCCAGGTCGGAAGATTTTCACTATGAGTACATGGAATGTCATGTTTTGTAGCACTAAAAGTTTAGGGAATGGAATTGAAACGCATATAAAACAAGCGCGGCCGCAACCAACAACATATGACATGCTGCAAATAAAATAAGCCCTCACCCAAAGGAATAATGGTGACAGCTTGCTCACACAGCAGTGTGTTTATTTTAGCATCGCGCTTTCACTTTAAGTGAAAGTGAAAGCACGATGTTAAAACAAGCATCGATCTCTTGTCTTTATGAGGCCATGTGTTTAGAAACACATGGCCCCATAAAGAAAAGAAACTGCTTTGCGACAGACGCAAAGCAGGCCACCGAGTCCGGCTCAGCGGCGAAAGGGCGTACACCAAAAACCCTAATTTCCAATGGCAGGCCACCGTTTACCATAAACGGTGACGCCAGCCAATGGAAATAAGGGGCGGGGCTTAAAGCCCTTTTCTAAAACTACTCATCTGCAATAAATCTCGCCGAGTGATCTACGCATGTGCGCTGCAACGCTAGGCGAGACCTAAAAAATTGTAAACGCTTTTGCAAGTTTAGATTTGTTTTCACCACCAATTTGTGAGTGAATTATTATTTTTTGACAAATCCATATGTATCTGTATTAGCAAAAATACTTTTTCAGCCGAGGCTTTTAACTGAGGTAAAGAATTGATATCTGTTAGTAGCGATGACAACTGCTATAGTTAGAGTTTTGTAAGCCGTGCTTGGAAGGATCACAGTGTACCAGGTCTACTCCATGTACTGAGACTGCTCACTTCTTCAAAATGATGTGCATATTCCAACAATGAACCCCCTAAGAAAGATGTACCATTCAGGAATGTCTTAGGCTCTACACTCTATTGCCCATAATGAACTCAATGAGGTACATGATTGACTGCTCCCTGAGTTTTTGAGCTATTGATCATCGATGTTTTCAGAGTGGTAAAGGTGGTGACACAAATGAAGATGACTAAAGACAGTAGTTTATTCTTGTTTAAAAAAAATATATTTTGCTGCAGAAGAAAAGGTTGTAAGAGTTTCATTTTTAAGAAATGGTCCTATGAGTTTTCTGCCAGATAGAAAACAGTCTTATAGATTGTGCAAGTTAATTCCCACTACAGCACAATAGAACATGACAGGACTCCCAGGGCATTCATGTAAAGCTCTGCTATCCAACCGCTATATACTTCTCTTTTAGTTACTCGTACCAATATGCAAAAAGGCTATCCTTTAAGAACCCTTGCATTGATGAGGCATACGAAGCCCTCTCTAGGAATGTTGAATCAGGCTTAAAAGTTACATTGATTGTCAACCAACAATTGGCTTTGAGTCATATCTCTGCTCCATGCAACACCTCTAGTCTAACACCAGACTAGGGTAAATGTGCGGCAAGGAGTATTTATGAAATTTATAGACGAGAGTCAGGAACATAGGACTCTTTGAAAAGATATCCACCCGCTACTTCAGGTGTGGCATCTGCTTAAGACTGGAGTAACTTGCAGAAGGCATTCGAGTCAAGGGAATGTGAGTGACATCATTGTGGCAGATACAAGAGCTGTGTTGTGTTGTTAATACATTGTTTTGTTTGTTTGCTGCCCTTGAAGCAAAGGTTCTTCCTAAGGCTCCTGTAAAATGAAGGGTCTTCTATCCCCTTATGAAATGTGTTGATTAATTCTGGTCTGTGTTTAACTGTTAAAGATTTCCAGTACAGGCCATTTTTTTTGTTTTATTTGTCAGATGGTTGCCGTGTTTGCACTCTTGGAGTTTGTTGTGCGATTCGCTTGAGCAGGGAGCACGTTCTTTAACGTTTTTGCCTCTTGCATTCTAAACTACAGGCCTTTTGGTTGCCAGACCTCTTGAAAATATATATATGTATATATTTTTTACTAACAGTATTCCTGTATAAAATGATTTCATAGTCTTATAGAAATCATTTGGCATTCATGGTTGTTCATGCTAGCTCATTAAATATCACTTCAGGACCCAGTCTTCAAGTGCAAAGTATACATGCTCAAAAAAAGTGTGTGCAAGTTTTTCTCATTTTATTCAGAATACATTATTTGATTCAGTTTCTGCCTGAGGCTTTGAAGAGATTTTGTCATCCTAAATTGATTGTTTAGAAGCCTGCACAGAGAGGGTTCATCTTGGGTAGTAAGTTGTACGAGAATTTAATGTCAAGCCAGGTACAAACAACTCTGTGCATAGGCATATAGCAGGGGTGTCCAATTATAGTCCACGAGGGACAGATTTTCAAGAAATCTAAATGACAGATTTTCACACAATGAAGCTGAATAGGAATCCTCTTCCTAATCGGTGGTTATCCTGGAAATCTGGCATCATTTGTGCTCTCATGAACAAAGGCTGCCCAGCGCTAGTAAAGAGTTGTTAGTGAGCTGTTTCCACCTTAATTTGGAATGGGAAAACGCATATTCCAAGTTTGTAAATTACATCACTCTCTCTTCAGCAAGCCCGAATTGAGTTGGAGAAATATGAGTGGGGTTTTGATTTTCAAAATTAAGTGGTTTACATAATTGTGGGACTGCAGCTACCGGGGATTGGCACTCTTTGACAATGCCCGGTTTGGTTTTGGATTCCAGAATGTCCTTTTGTTTGATCATATCTGGGTCTTGAGTTCCTTTTTTAGGTCTCGCTGAGACAGCGAAAGCTGTCTCTTTGAGACATTTTGTAAGTGGGCTTTCAAAAGTGCTACCCACATGGTTTTGCTGGCCTAGGGCTTGAGTGCACGATGGCATGCACGTGCACAGCTGCTCCTCTGCTCCTTTGCTCCTTGCATTCCCCCCTCCCTTCTCACCCAGCCCTTTGATGCTCTGCTCGATTACTTTCACTTTAGCCGCTTTGACCCTTGCATTCCCCCCTCCCTTCTCACCCAGCTCTTTGATGCTCTGCTCGATTACTTTCACTTTCGCCGCTTTGATGTTTGATCGCAAATGCGATCACTTCCGCTTGGCATAGCCTGTACTTGTTCTCTTTGTCCTCACATATGCTCTTCCCTCTGTTTTTCTCTCTGGTCTCACATGTGCTATTCCCTCTGTATTTTAACTCTGCCCTCACATGTGCTTTTCCCTCTCGATTTTTCTCTCTTTCCTCACACATGCTATTCCCTCTGTATTTGTCTCTCTTCCCTCACATGTACTCTTCCCTCTGCATTTTTTCTCTATGCTCTCACATGTGCTCTTCGCTCTGTATTTTTTTCGCTGTCCTCGCATGTGTTCTTCTCTCTATATTTTTCTCTCTCCTCTCACATGCTCTCTTCCCTCTATGTTTTTATCTCCGGTCTAACATGCGCCCTACCCTCTGTATTTTTCTCTCCTCCCTCACATGGACTCTTCCCTCTGTATTTTTCTCTCTGCCCTCACGTACTTTTCCCTCTGTATTTTTCTCTCTGCCCTCACATACTCTTCCCTGTATGTTTTCCTCTTTGCCCTCAAGTGCACTCTTCCCTCTGATCACATGCATACACAACTATGCACACATGCAAACACACGCATGCATTTACACACACATATGAACATATACAAACACACAAAGACATGCATAAACATATGCATATACATGCACACCAACACACCAACCCCACATACACATATAAACAAGCACGCACACCAACATACTCAAACACATATACATACACACAAACATGCTTACACAGACATAGGTATACACACGAACATATGTGTACACATCCATGAAGACAAATGAACACAATGACACACCCATACTTGCACACCAACACACACATGCATACACAAACATATACACATACAAACACACACACATGCATACACACACACAGATATATACATATAGACACACACACTATGCACACACACGAATCTCCCGTACTGTCTCAGGGGAAGAGTCGGTGTCAGCTGTCTCCTAGAGGGAGATCTCGCATGAGACAGTAAGACTCAGAGACATGTGGCGGTGGGGAGAGACAGACATGCCTCCCTTTAATTGTGTTGTTGCAAGATGGTGACTATCTTCTGCCACTGGTGCATTCAGATAAGCGGCAGGAAGTTCGTCGGACACATGCACTGGTTTCAATTGCGAGAAAGTGGGGTGAACGTTTCACAGATCGGGAGTGTGTGTCAACACGTGTTTCTCCTTCACGGCAAGGCCAATCAGTACGTTTTGTTTAACCGTGTGGTCATGAATCCTTTAATTGCATAAGTGAGCGGGTATGGATGTAAACAAAAATGTAACACTAATACCACATTTTCTGTCACTCTTGTGACCAGGTTTGCTGTGAATGTATGAATGAGAATGGCGTTTTAGAATACGTTGCATGGAAAAGGGTCAACATGGTGTATACGTGTTTTTGGGTGTTTTTTTAATTTATTTTTTATTGCATGGTTAACGTCATGATATACCGGATTCGGATGCTTCATTGCAGATCAGTTGTTTGGCCCGTGGTTATTTACGAGTACTTTTGTATTGTTTCGATTCTTTTTGTCTCTGCCCTATCTCTTGGCTGCGTCCTTACTCTCTCCCATCTTCTCTCTCCACCTCTTTGCTACATGTTCTCTCGTAATGTTTTCATTTTCCCCAACTCTCCTCTTTACTCTCTAATTCTTTTTTTGCTCCTTTTCTGTCTCTGTCCCTTCTCTCCTCTTTCTCTCCCCACCTGTCCCTTCTCTAACCCCACTCCACTTCCTCTGCCCGCCCCCCCAACCCTCTCTCTCGCAGTACTGCAGCATAGGCAGCACCAGGTCTCTGATGCCTTCTCAGTGTTGGCCCTGGGGGTGGAGGAGGTAAGTCAGCCCCCCAAGTGAATCCCATTATCAACAGATAGTGAACCTCTATTTACCAACAAGTACGGAGCGGTCTCGGGTTACGGCTGATGCGAACAGTGATCTGCTCTCGTCCCCGGCAGGGCCTGTGGGGTGGGGGCGTTACCTTACACTAGGAGAGGAAGTAAAAGTGATATCCTCCCCTCCCCCACTTCTGATTCCCTTCCAACTCGGTCTCTCCTTACCCTCCACCTCCGGTCTCTCCTTACCCTCCACCTCCGGTCTCTCCTTACCCTCCACCTCGGTCTCTCCTTACCCTCCACCTCGGTCTCTCCTTACCCTCCACCTCGGTCTCTCCTCACCCTCCACCTCCGTCTCTCCTCACCCTCCACCTCCGTCTCTCCTCACCCTCCACCTCCGTCTCTCCTCACCCTCCACCTCCGTCTCTCCTCACCCTCCACCTCCGTCTCTCCTCACCCTCCACCTCGGTCTATCCTCACCCTCCACCTCGGTCTATCCTCACCCTCCACCTCCGTCTCTCCTCACCCTCCACCTTCGTCTCTCCTCACCCTCCACCTCCGTCTCTCCTCACCCTCCACCTCGGTCTATCCTCACCCTCCACCTCGGTCTATCCTCACCCTCCACCTCCGTCTCTCCTCACCCTCCACGTGTCTCACCTCACCCTCCTCACCCTCCACGTATCTCTCCTCACCCTCCACGTATCTCTCCTCACCCTCCACGTATCTCTCCACACCCTCCACGTATCTCTCCTCACCCTCCACGTGTCTCTCCTCACCCTCCACGTGTCTCTCCTCACCCTCCACGTGTCTCTCCTCACCCTCCACACGTGTCTCTCCTCACTCTCCACACGTGTCTCTCCTCACCCTCCACACGTGTCTCTCCTCACCCTCCACACGTGTCTCTCCTCACCCTCCACACGTGTCTCTCCTCACCCTCCACACGTGTCTCTCCTCACCCTCCACACGTGTCTCTCCTCACCCTCCACGTGTCTCTCCTCACCCTCCATGTGTCTCTCCTCACCCTCCACACGTGTCTCTCCTCACCCTCCACACGTGTCTCTGCTCACCTTCCACACGTGTCTCTGCTCACCCTCCACACGTGTCTCTGCTCACCCTCCACACGTGTCTCTGCTCACCCTCCACACGTGTCTCTGCTCACCCTCCACACGTGTCTCTGCTCACCCTCCACACGTGTCTCTGCTCACCCTCCACACGTGTCTCTGCTCACCCTCCACACGTGTCTCTGCTCACCCTCCACACGTGTCTCTGCTCACCCTCCACACGTGTCTCTGCTCACCCTCCACACGTGTCTCTCCTCACCCTCCACACGTGTCTCTGCTCACCCTCCACACGTGTCTCTGCTCACCCTCCACACGTGTCTCTGCTCACCCTCCACGCGTGTCTCTGCTCACCCTCCACGCGTGTCTCTGCTCACCCTCCACGCGTGTCTCTGCTCACCCTCCACGCGTGTCTCTGCTCACCCTCCACGCGTGTCTCTGCTCACCCTCCACGCGTGTCTCTGCTCACCCTCCACGCGTGTCTCTGCTCACCCTCCACGCGTGTCTCTGCTCACCCTCCACGCGTGTCTCTGCTCACCCTCCACGCGTGTCTCTCCTCACCCTCCGTGTGTCTCTCCTCACCCTCCGTGTGTCTCTCCTCACCCTCCGTGTGTCTCTCCTCACCCTCCACGTCTCTCTCCTCACCCTCCACACGTTTATCTCCTCACCCTCCACACGTGTCTCTCCTCACCCTCCACGTCTCTCCTCACCCTCCGCCTCACCCTCCACACGTGTCTCCTCCTCACCCTCCACACGTGTCTCCTCCTCACCCTCCACACGTGTCTCCTCCTCACCCTCCACACGTGTCTCCTCCTCACCCTCCACACGTGTCTCCTCCTCACCCTCCACACGTGTCTCCTCCTCACCCTCCACACGTGTCTCCTCCTCACCCTCCACACGTGTCTCCTCCTCACCCTCCACACGTGTCTCCTCACCCTCCACGTGTCTCTCCTCACCCTCCACGTCTCTCCTCACCCTCCACGTGTCTCCTCACCCTTCACACGTGTCTCTCCTCACCCTCCGCCTCACCCTCCACACGTGTCTCCTCCTCACCCTCCACACGTGTCTCCTCCTCACCCTCCACACGTGTCTCCTCCTCACCCTCCACACGTGTCTCCTCCTCACCCTCCACACGTGTCTCCTCCTCACCCTCCACACGTGTCTCCTCCTCACCCTCCACACGTGTCTCCTCCTCCACACGTGTCTCTCCTCACCCTCCACACGTGTCTCTCCTCACCCTCCACACGTGTCTCTCCTCACCCTCCACGTGTCTCTGCTGCACGCCTCACACTGCTGCACGCCTCACAATGCTGCACGCCACACACTGCTGCACGCCACACACTGCTGCACGCCACACACTGCTGCACGCCACACACTGCTGCACGCCACACACTGCTGCACGCCGCACACTGCTGCACGCCGCACACTGCTACACGAAACATTGCTGCACGGCACACACTGCTGGACGGCACACACTGATGCAACCAGCACACTGCTGCACGCCACACACTGCTGCACACTGCTGCATTACTCACTGCTGCATGCTGCACGACACTGCTGCACGCAGCACACTGCTTCACGCAGCACACTGCTGCACGCCGCTGCACGCCACAGTGCTGCATGCCTCACACTGCTACACGAAACACTGCTGCACGCCGCACACTGCTGCACGCCGCTGCACGTCACAGTGCTGCATGCCTCACACTGCTACACGATACACTGCTGCACGCCGCACACTGCTGCACGCCGCACACTGCTGCACGCCGCACACTGCTGCACGTCGCACACTGCTGCGCGCCGCACACTGCTGCGCGCCGCACACTGCTGCGCGCCGCACACTGCGGCGCGCCGCACACTGCTGCACTCCACACACTGCTTTTATGCGAGTTTATGCTACTGACATTGTAAATAATGCCTTTTATTTGTTTTAAAACCAAAACATAAATAAAAGGCATTGTAATTTTACAATGCCAATAGCTCAAACTCTTATAAATGCGAGACCTATTGCATTGCAAATGCTTGTTTAATTTAGTTTTTCGATACCAGGACGCTCCTTTGTGTGGTAGTCTGTGTTTGGTCTTGAATTCTTGATTTCCCTGTGCTTTATCATTTCTGGCTAAGTTTTGGTTTCCACAAGGTTCTTTTGTCTGAAGTGTGGTCGATGCCGGCAGTCTACTGTGATCTCATTCAATGAATAGCCCCTGTACAGTAACCATGTAAGGGCACTACAATCATATACTACCCCTCCTGTATATCCTGGCATGTATAGAACTTTGACAACTCCTATGACCACCCATTCGTAGATCACTTGGCATGTTTAAATTGTATTGGGGAATAGTAATGTTATGTTTTCTGGTACCAAGCGTAGCACCACCGTACACCCTGTATATTACAACTCTATCTACAAGGAAAAATAATTAAATATAGGAAAATGCACAAGGCTTTAATTAATATGTTTTATTTCGAATGCAGTGGAGCATTAACATGCATTCCCAAACTATTATTCCTGGTTATTAACTGCATGACTTATTCTAGAGATACTGCTAGAACAAAATAATTTTGTGTTTCCTAATAGTGACGAGTCCAGTGTATGCTTGTACAAAAGCAGTGGTCTTTCACTTACATCCATTATTATTATATGCAAAAATAAAATGTGTTTAAAAACCACTATTTCATAAATTAATTCAGAGCTTTATACAGGTTGAACTTCATGGTGGTGTGTGTACAATAAGAGAACCACAAATTACAGGTTTGCCACTGTCAAAAATGTGCGCTAAGTTAGACTAAATGGAGAGTGAAGTTATGAAAGGGATTTGTCGGAGTCTCATGTGGTACGTACTTTCTGCTAGTGGTTTGTGTGGTATGTCAACTGAAGTAGCAAACATGGCAGATGCTTATCACGTAGAGCAGAGGGAATGGGATAAGATCGCAATTGTTATCGGAGCTACAGTTTTTGGAACTAAAAGCTCAGCGGGTAAGATCAAGTAGTGAAGTTCCACAAAATTAGAAGCAAGCCTGCAGGCTGCTTTGCCTTTATACTGTACATGCAACACAAGAACTGTTTTGCAACCCTTTGGTCTTTATTTTTTGTTATTCCTAATCAAATTTTCGTTCCTGGGTTTGATGCCTCGGCAACTGTATGAGCAGAGATGGCTGTATCTGAAGGAGACAGTAGTTCTACATTCATTACCTTTAGAATTACCCCCAGGCGTCAGACTGGATCTGGAGAATTTATTCGTAGCAGTTCCCCCTGCGCGTCGGTAGGTGGCGTTGGTCGATTCCACGTCAGTCGTCTGTGTCGTGGTCACCGGGATGACGTCGCAGTGTCTACTTACACGCCTCCCCTGTGCGCTGACGTCAGTTTTTACTTTTTTCGCACCAGCCAGCGCAGATCCGGAGAGAGCGTGCCCCTTAGTCATTTTTTGACTACACTTTTTCGACTTATGTCGACATCTTTTTTTGAGTCTTTGACTCCTGGTGCACGAGGGATGTCACATTGCCGGACCGGCTTCAAGCCTTGTGACTCCTGTCGTGCTCCGACTGCCGGGCCATGAATCCAAAGTGTGGTCCCGAACGTTCTTGGAGGCCTGTCAGTCCACTCCGCGTCGTTCGAGGTCCCGGTCAAGAGGAAGATCTCGGTACCGGTCGCGAAGCCACCACCACTCGTCTTTGAAGTCTTCGCACTCATCGGGTAAGTCGAAGCACAAGAAGAAGGTGAAGAAGCATAATTGCTCTTTGCCTTCTCCCTGTCCATCTGCAGACGCGACGCAGGACCTGGAGCGTCGTCACTCTCCTGCTCCATCTTCGGAGCCTGTTCCTGGGACGGCTCCGTGCTTCCCTCCCTTTTCTGGAGCCGTATCATCCCCTGCCCAGTTTAGAACTTTTTACAAAGCGCTTCACAGCATTTTTGGGCAGCTCAACTCCGCAGGTGCGCCTTCGGGCCCCACGGACTTGGCTGGGAGCCTTGGGCCTTCGATACCGGCAGCTCCGATGATCCAGACCTGGATCCGGATCAGAGCTGGTCGACCTCAAAGTACCTTCCCCGGCACAGAATCCAGTGATGACGCTCCTGGTTGTGCCTCCAACTGACGTCGAACCCAGCCACAGCCCCCCCCAAACTTGGACCCGGTGCCAGACTGACATCGGTACTGACGCCGGAGGGTACTTTCGTACCGCAGTTCATCCCTGGCATTACCTATCACCCTGAGTGGCAGCCAGAGGAGGGTTAGGAGGACTGGGAGGGGTCTTTTGACCCTTTAGCTAACCAGCTTGAAGAACTGGTCTGGCTAGAGGAGTTGGGTGATGCCAGTGGTTCGGATACCTCCCCAGACCTTGGCATGCTCTCCCCTCCCTACCGTGGCTACGGAGGAGGGAGCCTCCTATGTAGTGGTGTTGCGTAGGGCGGCTGAGGTCTTGGGCCTCGAGTTTCCTTCGATGGCAGTCAGGACTACCCTCCCGACAGAGGTGCTTAAGCCGGCAGCAGCCTCTTCGGTGCCCCAGCTGCCTTTTAATGAAGCCCTCACAGACATCCTTCTGGGCACTTGGTCCAAGCCTAGCACAGGGCTCCTGTGGACAGGATGATTGCCCAACCCCACCATCCAGCCCTGGGCGACCCGCTTTTCCTCTCCCAACACTCAACCCCCGAGAGCTTGGTGGTCGAAACCTCATCCTCTAAAGGCGCATTCCCTACTGCTCCCCCAGGTAGGGAATCTAAGAAGCTAGACCACCTTTGGAAGAAGATTTATTTGCCTTCAGCTTCAGGCTGCGGTTGGTGAACACCTCATGCCTCATGGCCTGTTATACCCATACGGTATGGGATACAGTTGCGCAAGCGCTGCCACAGTGCTCGGAGGAGGCCCGGGCCATGCTCTCCCGCGCAGTTGCTGTGGGTCGAGACACAGCTAAGTTCAACATCAGGTGGGGGCTGGATACCGCCGACTCTCTGGGCAGAACGGTTTCCACGTTGGTAGCCCTGATGCGCTATGCCTGGTTGAGGACGTCTGGTTTTTCGTGGGGATGTCCAATCCACCCTTTTGGACATGCCCTTTGATGGCCGTCGCCTGTTAGGTGACAAGGCGGACTCGGCCCTCGAGTGCTTCGAGGATTCTAGGGAAACGGCCAGATCCTTGGGCCTCACAGCAACGTCTCGTGCCACGCAGTCTGCCTTTCGCCCCTTTCATGGCTACGGAAAACGTGCCCCACCACGTTCCACCCAGTCGAGCCACAGGGCCATTCAAACTACCCAGTCTGTGTGTGGCCACGAACATGGGATCCAGCGACGTGGGCCTGGGGGCCAGCGGACAGGCTAGTCCAGCCATACCTGCAGCAGCCTCCAAAACTTCCTAGTTGGACCTTTCAGGACCACCAGAGACCAAAGAGCGGCAGAATTCGTCATCACCGCCCCGACTGGCATAACATCACATCGGACAGGTGGGTTTTGTAGGTAGTCTGAAGGGGCTACTCCCTTCCCTTCAAGACTACCCCACCCTCCATGCCATCAGCATGCCATTGCATGTCGGAGGATCACTTAGCACTTCTCCACCAGGAAGATACAGCTCTCTTAGAGGGAGCTATCGAACAGGTCCCTGTGCCAGAAGTAGGTTGTGGTTGCTATTCTCACTACTTTCGGATTTTACCAAGAAGGACAAAGTCCTGCGTCCTATCTTAGACATCCGTGCCCTCAACCACTTCCTCTGGATGGAGAAGTTCAAGATACACACGTTGGCTCAGGTCCTCTCTGCCCTCGATCCCGGAGACTGGATGGTAGCGTTGGACTTGCAGTACGCCTATTTCCACATCCCCATCATGCCAGCCCACAGGCATTACCTACGGTTCACTGTAGGCCACGAGCATTTTCAATTTACCGTGCTCCGCTTTTGCCTTCTCAGTACACCTTGGGTGTTCACTAAAGTGATGGCAGTGGTATCATTCCATCTGCACAGATCAGGGGTTCCAGTCTTCCCCTATCTCGACGACTGGCTGTTGAAGGCAGGTTCGCCCCAGGCTGTCGTCTCCCATCTCCAGACTACGACGGACCTCCTGCATTCCCTGGGATTCACTATCAATGTGCCGAAGTCGCACCTGGTTTCCTCTCAAAAGCTCCTTTGCATCGGAGCATTTCTGGATACAGCGCAGTTTCGGGCTTATCCTTCCAAGTAGCGAGCCTGGGATATTCGGGCTATGACACCGATGTTTGAGCCTTTATCCTGGATTTCGGTGAGCATGACCCTGAGGCTGCTGGGCCTCATGGCCTCCTGCATCCTGCTGGTGGAACATGCCAGATGGCACATGCGGGCTCTGCAGTGGGACCTGAAGTTCCAGTGGGCACAGCATCAGGGGAATCTTTCCGATGTTGTCCAGATCTCGGAAGGGACTGCACGTCTGTTGAAGTGGTGGCTCACGAACCAGGTTTGGGGTAATGCCATATCCCTCTACCTTCCCCAACCAGAGTTCACAGTGGTGACCGATGCGTCACTCCTGGGATGGGGCGGCCACATGGGAGAGGCGGAGATCAGGGGTCTCTGGTCTCCAGCAGAGTCTGGGTTCCACATCAACCTTCTGGAGCTTTGGGCGATCCGTCTTGCATTGAAGGCATTCCTTCCTTCTGTCAAAGGAAGAGTAGTGCTCCTTGACAACACCACCGCTATGTGGTACTGCAACAAACAGGGTGGGGAGGGGTGGGGTCGCGGACCCTATGTCAAGAGGCTCTTCGCCTTTGGACATGGCTGGAACATCAGGGCATATCCCTGGTGGTTTAACACCTGGCAGGTTGCCTGAATGCCAGGACGGACAAACTCAGCCGCCGGTGCATGATGGATCACGAATGGCGTCATCACTCAGAAGTGGTGCAAGGACTCTTTAGGTAGTAAGGAGAGCCTTGGTTGGATCTATTCACCACCAAAGAGAACGCGCAATGTCAGCAGTTCTGCACATTGGAGTTTCCAAGGCGGCACTCACTCTGCAATGCTTTTCGTCGCGAGTGGAGTGGAGGCCTCCTGTACGACATCCCGCTGTACCACTTCTACCCAGAGTGTTGAAGATCAAGCACGACTGGGCCCAAGTCATTCTTGTGGCTCTGTATTGGGCACAAAGAGTCTGGTACCGAGCTATTGAGCATGGCCATCGATCCTCCAACTGACTGCCTCTTCGGGAGGATCTTCTGTCGCAGCAGCAGGGGACGGTCCTCCACCCGAACATGTCCAGCCTCCACCTTCTTGCGTGGAGATTGAATGGCGACAGTTGACCATTTTTGACCTTCCTTCGGAAGACTGTAACATCCTCTTGGCAGCCAGGCGTGTCTCCACTAAAATGGTATACGCTAGTAGATGGAACAAATTTGTGGCATGGTGCGCAGCAAAGGCTGTGGATCCCCGTTCTGCCCTCTTTCAGAGGTTCTCCTCTTCATTCTATCTTTGGCCTAGCAGGGCTCTGCTCTGGGCTATCTTTCGGCCTTTCTTTGCCTTTCTGGTCAGCCTTCTCTTTTCAAGTCCCCTATTGTAAATAGATTCCTGAAGGGCATTACTCATCCCTTTCCTCCTTCTTTCGTAATACCCCAATGGGACTTGAATCTTGTCCTTACTTATCATTGCTCCCTTCAAGCCACTACATAATTGTCCTCTTCGTCTTCTGATTTCAAAGACTGCTTTCCTGCTCGCCATCACCTCTGCCTGCAGGGTGAGTGAGCTTCAGGCTCTGCCCTCCAAACCTTCTTTTCTTGCTGTTCATCCGGACAAAGTGGTCCTTCGCACTAGGCCCTCTTTTCTGCCCAAGGAGAGACTCCACCCTCTGGACCCAAAACGTGCGCTGTCTTGACCGCACTAAAGATTTCCGGTTGGACGATCAACTCTTCGTGGGTTATGTGGGCACCAGAAAAGGTCAGACACGTACTATCTCTCAATGGGTTGTCCTATACAAACAAATCTGCTATTCTTTGGCGAAAGGACTATGCACCCACTCTACCAGGGCGATGGCAGCCACTATTGCTTTGGGATGTGCAGTTCTGCTGATTGAGATCTTCCAGGCAGCCACATGGGCATCCCTGCACACGTTCACAAAACATTACTGCCTGGATAGCCAAGTCCAGAGAGATGGCTTTTTTGGGCGTTCTGTTCTCCAGGACTTCCTGGTGTGAACTTAGTTCGCAGACCCACCACCGGGGTTGGCATTGCTGGGGTATCTATTCTAAAGGTAAGAAATCTATACCTACAGTCTCTTTCAAATTAACAAGTTACTCACCTTCAGTAATGATATATCTGTAAGAGACATATGTAGTTATAGATTCCTTACCGCCCCACCCATCCTCCCAGGTTTGTGAACTGACTTCTAGGGATAGGGACTCACTTCTAGGGCCCTAGTTATGTGCACCTAAAGTCAGTGTCTTGCATGGTTCTGCACTTCTGGCGTGGAAAGTCGTGTCAGAACTGACGTCAGTGTGCAGGGGCGGCATGTAAGTAGACACCGCGACGTCATCCCGGTGACCACGACGACGGAGGCGGAGTCGACCGACGTCACCTACTAATGCGCAGGGGTACTGCTACGAAAAAATTCTAAAGGTGAGGAATCAATAAATACATATGTCCCTTACAGATACATCGTTACCGAAGGTAAGTAACTTGTTCATTAGGTCTCACCTATCAGACAGCTTTTAGCAGTCTGGGAGGCAAAGGCCTATAGTGGATTATATGAATACCTACAATGGACTTTTGCCCATCCCATTGCTTGTCATTAGTTGCCTTTGTTGTCACTCTTGCTTTTTATTCAGTGGTTTTCCTTTTTGTTCTTCTTATGTTCCCTACCCTTCTTCTGTTTGTCTTTCCTTTGGAGCATATCCTCGTTACCATCCTTTTAATTGGATAACTTGTATCCTTCAAGTGCTCACATTTAGGATAGGATAGGATATATGTTTATAGAGCGCTCAAATGCCGGGGCGTCTTGGCCCTAGTGTAAATGGAAGTGTTGCAGCCTACATTACAAAGACTATGTTAAGGCGAACAGCCAGGTCTTTAGTTCTTTCCTAAAGGATTGTCTGTTCGACTGGAATCGCATGGCTGTTGGCATTTTATTCCACAGCTTTGCTGCACAATTAGAAAAAGTTCTTCCACCCCATCTCTTTAGAGAACCATTGTGTTTTTATTGTTTCAGCACTCTGTCAGTACGTGTGTGCTCTAGTTCTCTCTCTCTCGCTCCAGTGGAGCTTCCTTCCCCTTAACATCTGCTCACAGTCTCTCCATGTTGCTCCCTCATCCAGCCACCAAAGCTCCTCCTTTCCTTTCCCTATTCCTTCCCTGATTTATTCGGTGTTTTCTTTTGTTTAGCCTTCTTTTGGTCCAGCCTAAGGCACCTCCGTTGAGTTTGTAAATCTGCAATTAACAGCATTTTTAATCTGACGGCGGAAGATTTTAGGATTTAAAATTATCTAGCAGACACAACTCCATCAGTTTACTGCATTGTTTGTTGTTTGTACATAGCGCTGACGTGCCCATACACTGCTTCATTGTGATTTGTGTGGTTGGAAATTTAAAGGGTTTCAGAGGATGAATATCGCACAATATTACGACCACTTGTTCGGGCCACAGCTCGCATATTCCTGGCACAGAGAAGAGTGTGTGTGGGCGAACCTGTCAAAACAATTGCATTTTTCTGACTCACAAAGTCTACTTTGCTGGAGGGTGAGCTTTGACTGTATGCTTTCTATCCTCCCCAAACTTTATCTCTGCTTAAATACTGAGATTTTATTTTGGTTGGTTGGCCTTGGGCATCTGGTCAACTGGTATAATTGCCTTGGTTTAAAAGGATGGGAGGGCGTTTGACTGCGAACTACCATATGCCATAGACTAATACAAAGCACTGTTTGGTCCACAGCCACTGGTGTGACATAAGTGTAATTGAGTTAGAATGTTTGAGCTTCTGACCTGAGTGGGGCTTCAAGGGATGGTCTGCATGATTCCTTTACTCATTAGATCTTGACCTGTATCTTGGCAGGAAGATTCTATTCTACTCAGCACTGGAGATGACCATTGTAAGAACGAGGTTGGAACTGCAGAGTCCAGATGTGACATCCAGAACGACTTTCCAGTTGCAGACTTTTTAAAAGAATGTGCTGGAAGGGTGCAAGCAGGGAAAGTGGATAAATGGTAGAGAATTGCCCTCGCCTAGAAACAGGATACTTACCCTTGTTGTGTACAATGTATCCTCCTTGTGCAAAGGCTGGTATGCCAGCACCATGTTGGATCTACGAGCACATGCAGAGATTGCTTTCAATTTATATTGGGTAAAATGAATGGAAGCAGCCTTTGCATCAGACTGCTCTTTATATGCCATGAATAAGTCCTTCCATGCCTGTGCCTTCTACAGAAATCATGAGTAAAGCCAGATAGTTCGGTTATCCAGCACGTGTTTTGCTCAGCACAGGCAACTGTAACACATGTATTAATTTTTCAAATCAATTCAGTACATTCAAGCAGTAAAGAGCAGCCGCTGACGTAACTGAAACATGTGCTACGGAAAATTCCTCTATGTAACATTATCCAAAGTCTTCTATTTATACAACGGTTGCATTGTTTGTCACTTTTCAATACTGCAAAGCAATTGATAAGCAATTGATAAAATAATTTAATTCTCATGCGCCCCATATTGTATTGTGCTCATTTGACTAACTCAGTTACCATAATACCAAGGACACCTTGATTTACCAAAATAAGTAATAAATCAAATAAATCACAATAACTTAGATATGCTCATTTGATTGGACATGCTGGACTTTTATAGCTGTTGAAATATTACTCCAAAAAATAGATTTATTTTGTTGCATAGAAAAATATCTTTGGGACCAATGAACAACTTGTGCGAATTTCAGTATGGATTGAGAACTGAAATCTGGGTGAATATTATGGACTCTAATTTTATTTTTGAACAGTCGATGATCGTTAAAGTTCAGTTTAGCTGCCTTCTTTCCTTAAAGATTCCCTTTCTTTGGTGGAAAGTTGTTTAGCCAGTGTTTGTTCTTTTGCCATCTAGACCGAGAGAGTGAGCTTTTGCTTTTATGTAGCACATAATTCGGACTACACTGCTTCTTGGCAGCTACTGTTGGGGTATCCAGGAGAAGCAAAGGATTTGGGATTGGAAAATGAAGGTGGCACTCATCCATCCTGTTACTGATCGGTGAGGAGTTTTACAGTTTGACTCTCCAGAAACAGAATATCATATCGCCAGTAATAATCCACTTTGCAATTCGATTGGAAATTAGGTTTCCTCGTCATCCAGTACAGTAAGATAGTGAGGTAGTTTATGGTCCTGCTCCATGACCCTCTGTTGAAGACTGATAACATTGACTGTAGTTTTGGTCAACAAATGGAGCAAACAGAAGCCTATTCTAGAGGACGGTGTTTACATTAATCTCTTACAGGACATAGCTGGCTGCAGTTGGTGCTGTCTGTAAAAGAGAGTGAAGCCCAAGACCGATACAAATAATAAATCAAACAAGACTTACAAAGCATGGCAAGTCGCCTGTGAGGGTATCCAGACGCTGAGAACCCTGCTGCTCAGGGAGGGTTCAGTTGAACAGTCAGGTCTTAAGTCCTTTCCTGAATTCCAGCAGAGAGGATGAGGTCCTGAGGGGTACGGGGAGGTCGTTCCACGACTTTGCTTCGAGGTAGGAGGAGCGTTATCCACTGTTGCTACGGCAGATGCAGGGGGAGTAAGCGAGGGAAACTGAGCATTGGTGGAAGTTCAGGCAGTGGTTGATGTATGCTGGTCCTTGGTTATGTAGGACATTGTAGGTGCAGATCAGCATCTTGAATTGACATTTCTTCTGTATGGGGAGCCAGATAATCTTCTTGCGGTGGGGGGTGATATGGTTCTGCTTTGGGATGTTGAGGATGAGGCTTGCTGCTGAATTCTGTATGATCTGCAGTCTCTTCAGGAGGTGCGAGATGATTTCTACGGAGAGTGCATTGCTGTAGTCCAGCCAGCTGGTGACTAGGTCTTGAGTGACAGCTCATTTGGTGTCCACTGGGAGCTATTCGAACATCTTACAGAGCATGCAAAGAATGAGGACACAAGGGGAGGAGACTGCTTTGATCTGGCTTTTCATAGTGAGCTTGCTGTCCAGGATGGTGCCATGGTTGCAGGCATGGTCTGTTGGATTGGGTAAGGGTCCTAAAAATAAATAAAATAATAAAACGCGCAGCCCAGTCTAGACTGAACATGGACTACAATGGCGCTAAAACCAGTAGAGAAAAATAAGGCAGGAGGGATGCAGTAATCCTAGCTGGAAGAGCGAAATCTTTACTTCACTGGTCACTATGTAGTAGAACATGAAGACCAATTTAAAGATTGGGACCAAGACTTGGGTTAGAAGATGTGTAAGGGATGACAGAAGAAGTTGGGAGTTGAAGGAAAACATTGACCGATGGGTGTTACTAAGCACCCCTACCTGTGATAGCTGAAAGCAGATCTTTCGTGGTGCTAAGGCAGGCATCCAAATGGTGAAATTAGTACATTTAAATGAATTTCAAAATGAGTATTCATCTTAGTATGTGAAGTAAAGCTTGGAGGTTAACCTGCAGTGACGAGGATATTAAAACCTCACCACGGGGCATCACATGGGTTGAGAGATGTACCAGGAGAGAAAGATCTCATTTAAATGTGGTGCATACAACTGAATAGAAAAGTCCTAGACCAGTGCAGTGACTGCTGGACAGAGCAGAGCCAGTCTGGTAGCATCCTATGGGCAATGGTGTTGAAGGTAGCTAACATCTGAAATCAGTTTAAGTAAGAGAATTTGTTTCAGGCAGCTGCAGTACGAATCCATTCATTTTGACTTAAATTGTAGTTTATATCCGATGACCAGGCCAAGCACGTGCTACATCAAAAAGCCAGTTGTTTTCTGTGAGATTTTGTAAATGGGGTTGTATTGTATTCTCTGAAAATGGCATTTGGAGGCTTTTTTTGGCCATGGTTAGGTGCTAGTTGTGGCTGGACCATAGTGATGTCTGTACAGCGACAGATACGGTGGCATGCTACAGTACTGAAGGGGTTGAGCAGTAAAGTCTAAGGCGGACGCAATCTCAACATTTATAAGAGCCGTAGTGTATTGTATTATTTTGTTACTGGGGACATCAAGTATCCTTTGTGCAGAATAGCACTTTTTAAGCTCCTTGTTGTGTGGTGGATGTGACTCCTTCGTAATTTCTCATATCCTGCTGAGCAGATCACAACAACCACAGTAGCTTTCAGTGGCTGGATATAGCAAACTCATTTAGACAAAGGGTTTGTTCTTTATCTACTGCCAGTATTCAGTTCCTCAAAGTTTACGAAAGCTATTTCCAAATGTATAGAAGTATGTAAAATGCAAGGTGTAAGTTCCTAAGATGGATTTTCACATCCGTCTGCATACATTCTACCATTCCTGTGTCTACTCCTGGCACTGATCTTTTTTTTTGTTTTATAAAACTTGCCCCCATGAGCAAACAACATTAAGTTGATATTGAACACTGCTATCTGGGTCCACATACTTGTATGAGATTGATGTTTTGGGGTTGAATTACTGTTTATTATTTTTTGCAAAGCCACCATGCCCTCCCATTGCTTTTTGTTGATCTAGAACATTAATTTCAAATGGTAAAAAAGCGGAAAGGACTAGCACATCCACTGAATAGATCTTTGTAGATAATGTAGGTGAATCTCAAAGCATTAATGCATCCACTGCAGAGAACTTTGTTCAATCTGTAGTTTATAAGTTTGAATCCCAGCGGGCCAAATTAGCTTCGTATTCATCTACATCCATTCACTAAAATGTGAGGAATAACAGGAATTACATCACGTTAGATCACGTTAGACTCTGGCTCCCAATGACATCATAAGTTAACACCTTCCTTGCCCCTCCATTCATTTCAGTTCTGGGAAAGCGCAAGAGATGATCAAGACCATAAAAGCTTTTCTTTCTCCTCCTGCCTTTGCATTCATGATCCTTAAAGCCAGTGGTAGAAGGGGCACTGAAAGGGTGCACAAGGATCAGCCAGGGGTAGCAATTATCACCATGGCTACCCCATCTCACATTGAAGATAAAATGACTAAGTTGGATCAAACATCTGTTATCAGCACTTTTAGACTAATCTGTTGGTGTTCTGTTATGTGATGGGTATTTGTAGAGCACAGGACTAGCCCAGGAGGGTATCTTGGCACTGCAAAGCAGGGATGTTGTGGGCTGAGACTAGGTTAAGAGGCATGCCTTCAGCTTCTTGCAAATTCCAAGAACTGAGAAGTTGGCTCTGATGTGCAGGGGTATATTGGTTCAGGCTTTGGGAGCTGGGTAGCAAAAGGCCTGGCTGTCAAATCTAGTTCTGCTTATCCGGGGGATGTGTCTAAGTAGGAGTAGGCTGGCCAGAGGTCTTGGGTGGGTCTGTGAAAGTGAATGTGATTGTTGAGGTAGGTAGGGTGCATTTGTTCAAGGCATTGTATGTGTATGAGGGGTTTGAAGAGTGCCCACTTGTGAATGGTGAGCCAGTGAAGGTTTTTGAGTTGCAGTGTGAATTGTGTGCATGAGGGAATTCAGAGTGCGAGTCTGGAAGTTGAATTCTGTATGGTCTTTAGTCTTCTGGTCAGTTGTGCATTGATTTCTATTTAGAGTGCATTGGTGTAGTCCAGCTTGCTGGTGATGAGGCCTTGGCTGACGGTTTTGCAGATGTTGAAGGGAAGCCAATTACAAATCTTCTTGAGCACCTTGAGATTGTGGAAACAGGAGGGCAGAGGCTGCCTACGCTTGACCTGCCATAGCTACTTTGATATAGACTATTATTCCGAGGTTCTTCGCATGTGTGGTTGGGTTGGGTGTAGGTCCGAGATCAGCAGGCCTCATGGTGGAGGCCCATAGCGAGGTGTCTTTACCAAAGATGACTAATTCCATCTTGTCTGTGTTGAGCTTGAGGCATTTGGTTTTTATTCATCTGAACAACTTTAGACATGCAGGTGGAAAAGTTGGTTGGGGTGTTCAATGTTCTGTCAGAAGGGGAGAGAAAGAGCTGGATGTCATCTGTGTATGATACGCCGTTTATACTGTTGCTGCAAACAGTGCTGGTGAGTGGGGCCATGTAGGCATTGGAGTATGGAAATGAGTAAGGATCCGTGTGGAAATCCGCAGATGAGTTTGGCGGCGGTTAAGTAAAAGGAGTCAGGTTGACCAACTAAGTGCTGCCTGCGAGGAAAGAGCTGACCCAGTGGAGCTGTGGTCCTTGAGTGCTGCATTGTGTAGTCTTTAAATAAGAATGGGGTGGGAGAAGGATGAAGGCAGCAGTGTCTCCATTGTATATGTTCAGTCTGTCGTCTGTGGCGGTGAGAATGGCGGTTCCAGTGATGTAGTTCAGTCTGAAGCCGGATTAGATGGTGTTGAGGAGTTGTCACTGTGGTGGGTGGCTAGATGTTTATTCTTGATCTTCTCCATGACCTTTGCCAGGGAAGGGTAGCATGGAGATAGGCTGGTAGTTGGCTAGTGTTTTTAGAGGTTACTGAGAGTTTCTTTAGGAGAGGGAGAACTATGGCACGTTTCCAAGCATTCTTGAAGGTGGCCGTGTTGATTGAGCCATTCAGGATCAGGGCTGAGCCAATGGGGTCCATTCCTTCAGTGAATACGTGATGAGGGCAGGGGTCTGTTGGTGCTCCGAAGTGTATTGGACATATGGTTGCTACATTTTCATGAATTGTGATGGTGGGCCAGGTGGTCTGGGTGATCCACTGAGCGTTGGAAGTGACGGGTTGGGGGGCTGCAAGGGTGAAGGGGTCCGATTTGGGCTCGAATTTTTCATGGATGCTAGAGATCTTGCTGCTGAATAAAAAGAATATCTGGTTGCAGGAGTGCTGTGAGGGAGTGATGCTGGTGGAGCTTTCTGCAGGATAGTTGAAATCTTGGCGATGATTTCCTTGGCACTGTTGGTGCTACTTTCAATGTGGTCGGATATTGGAGCATTTAGTGGCTTTGGTTTGGTGGTGGTATTGTCTGAGGGCTGAGATGCAAGTTCTTTTGTAGATATTGTCCTGGCTGTCCCTATTTCTGGGTTCTTGCTGCTTGCAGTGGCTCTTGGTGAATTTCAGCTCTTCTTGGTGAGTTTGAGCTTGCTTGTGGTCTGGTTTTGGTGACCTTGGTGGACTTGAGTGGGGCCATGGTGACTGTGCATGTGGTGATCTGGGCGTCGAAGTTGGAGATTGATATGGGGAGGTCGTCGTTGAGGTGTTGTAGTCAGTTGTATAGGAGCTCAGAGTACCAGAAATCTTTAGAGAACTTGTTCCAATCCCATTGTGAGGGTTTGTTAACTGCATGAGGGAAGGGTATGTTAAAATGAACAAGGGCATTTTTGGACCATGTGTTGAGTGTTGGCTTGTCCACTGTGAGTTTGCTGAAGCTGGTGAAGATGAGGTTCAGTTGGGGTCCAGCAGTGTGGGAGAGACCTTCGACTCACTGGCTGAGTCTACAGTTGTAAGGTCCTCCAAGAGGTTGACTGTGTTCAGGAACTGGCTGTAGGGGGGTTGGCAGTTATGGAAGCCACTCAGGTTTTAGTTGGTAATGTGGAGTGTGAAGGTAGGACTTTCCATGATGATGATGTTGGTGCTAGAAGAGGTAGTGGAGCACTGGATGCATTATTTGAAGATAATGGTAAATCCCATTCTGGGTTTATTATTCCTGTCCTGTCTGAAGACCTTGTATCTGGTGGGGGATAGCTATGGCAGTGTCTGGAGTCAGCCAGGTTTCTATCCCGAAGAGCAGGCCAGATGTGTGATCATGCGGCAGGGCCCAGATTTCCGTGGCGTGTTTTGTAAGGGAATGGGTGTTGAGGAGCAGGATAGGGTGGAGTGGGGTCGGGTGGGCGAGTGTGATGGCGTTAATCGAAATAAGTGGTAGAAATGTAGGGATATGCTTTAATGTGATAATTAATGTGCATATATGTACAGCAAATGGATCGAGATATCTGCAATGCGACTGTCCATCATAAGTGCAATGTTGTTGTGTTTTAAATGAAACAAAAACCAATAAAAATATATATATATTTTTTTTATGAGAAATGCACAAAAAAGCAGTAACGAATGAATGAGAGAAAGATTCACAGAAAACGACCAGCAAAGTGAGAAATGCTCAATAAAGCGGCTGAGAATAAAAGATAAAGAATGGAAAAAAGCATAGAGGATTTCAAAGGGCAAAGAGGCAGAGAAAGTCGTGAAACGGGAGAGAGAGCCTGAAAATAAGAAAGAGAAGCGGAAGGTCGGGGAAAGAGGGGGAAAGACTAGGTTGAGATGGGGGATTGTCATGACCGCGCTGGTGCTAAACTGGGTCAGAGCACCAAGCGCAAGCCAGAGGCTAGGTGAAGCCTGCTTAATGTAGGGTGGTACGAGCCTAATAATTATTGAAACCTATAAGCAGCTGGAAAATAAATATTTTTTCTAACTACTTGTACTATAGTATGCACACTTTTCCTGGGCGTGTCACTAACCAATATTATTTTTCTGTCTGAAATGTGTTTCAGAATATTGTTCTGTAATATCTTAAGGCACAATATGCATCACAGTGTAGAGGATTAGAAAATTCCAAAATAGTCCTCTTAAAAATATCTGGAAATGTTCTTTTTAGAAATGGTCTTTATTGTACAAGATTGTATTTGGCTGTGAAATTGTACAAGGAAACCGTCTGATACATAGCTGCCAAGGTTTCAGATTGCCATGTGTGACATTTTCATAATTTTAGTGTATGTATGAGTGACATTTCTACGACCGAGTGACACTTTCTCGCGAACAAAATCAAGCGATGTAGGGAAATGTATAACTATTAGAAATGACACCCATTTTATCAATGTGACCGTGCCAGCAAAAGCAAATGTTCATAGCCTAGGCTAGCAAGTTGGTGCAACCGTAGGAGATCATGACTTACACTTTTAAGAGGTGGTGCTGCAGCAACGGGCCGGCCCCGCAGCTGACCCGCGAAAACTGGAGACCGAGTCCCGCGGCAACCATTGCCACCACCGCATATTCTGGCACACAGCTGCCTCAGGAGTCTGGTGACATTGAGGCCGGCTCTTGGCTGCTGAACCGCTCGGGTGGCTGAGCCACCATGGTTCACACTCTCTGCAGCAGCCTGGCTGGTGGGGTCGGGGCTGAGTCGGCCCTCTCAGGAGGATCACAGTACCGCCACGGTGAAAACGGAGCGCCCGATTGGTTGGCAGCTGAGCAGGCTCATGGCTGTGAGTCAGCCACCACCGAGGGGGATCGGTCCGGTCCGGCCTCCGCAATGATGGGAGCAGCCTGCTCCTCAGCTGCGCTGCCATGATTGCCCACATACGCCCTGCAGCACGCAGCCGATTACTATTTGAAATGGGTGCCGCGCTCGGCAGGACGAACCCGACACCAACCTATTGAAGTGAGTTCTGATAAACTCACTGAGACTAGCACGCTGTTTTATTTATTTATTTAATGCGTTTTTATATAGCGCGGACTTTACCCGAAGGTGTCAGAGCGCTTCACAATAGGAGCAGTAATGATACATAAGGAGAAAAATTACAAGTGAGCATGTTACAAAATCAAACGTTACGTTCCATGAGGCAATAGTGGCATTTGTGCAAGTATCAGGAGCAAACAAAATACAAGAGGGAGCAAACGATACGTTACAAAAGGAAAAAAGTGACGTGTGCAGGTTACAAGAGCATACAAAGTACACAGAGGTCAATAAATGGCAGACACTCAAAACACTAAAATAAAAGTTACGTTACATGAGGCAGTGGTGGCCGTTGTGCAAGTATCAAAAGCAAACAAAATACAAGAGGTAGCAAACGATACGTTACAAAGGAAAGGAGACGTCTGCATGTTATACAAGAGTACAAAGTACAAGTAGAGGTATACTATTGCACTAAATGGCAGACACTCAACACACAAAAACACACTGGGAAGGCACTTCTATAGGCATGGAGAACAGAATTTCCTATAACGGCAGGACTTCCTTCAGAAAATAGAGGGCGTAAATTAAATTTGGAAGTGTCTTTGAAGGAGGAGAGCTTTGAGGTCAGATTTGAAGGCCTGAGAAGAGGTGGTGGTCCGGAGATGAGGCGGAAGTGAGTTCCAGATTCTCACCGCATTGCCTGAAAAGGATTGGGCCATCGATCTTTCCTTCTTGAAAGTGGGAGGTTCAAGCAATACATTTTCTGCATTACGTGAAGGTCTGGAGCCTCCGGAGAGTTTCAGTTTATTCGCCAGGTAGCGAGGGGAGGAGGAGTGCAAGGCTTTGTGGGTGATACAGGCAGTCTTGTAGATAGATCTTGCCTCTATGGGAAGCCAACGGAGGGTGGATAAAATGGGTGTGATGTGGTCGCTTCTTTTGGCCCCATAAATGAAACGAGCTGCTGAATGGAGAACGGACTTTAAGGGGGACAGGTGGGTTTTGGGGAGGCCAGTAAGAAGAGAATTGCAGTAGTCCAATCTGGAGAGAACCAGCGATTGGACCAGGGTTTTAAGGTCGTGCTCCGGGAAGAAGCGACGAATCCCCCAAAGAAGTCGCAGTTTGTATCGAGCAGACTTTGCAATGGAATCGATGTGGGAGTGTAGATTGAGTTTTTTGTCGAGTATGACACCAAGGGATTTTGCGCTCTCGACAATGATGGGTTTATTGCTCAGTAGATTAGTCTGATCCATCCATGATTGCACTGGGGGAGGAGAAAGTGATGAGGAGGAGGAACTCCGTTTTGGAGGGATTCAGGATCAGTTGATGAGTTAACATCCAGTTTTGAATGGAGTCTAGAGTATAGCTTAGGAAGGAGAGATCGTGAGTGGAGGCCACCTTAAGATAGATTTGAGTGTCGTCCGCATATAGATGATAATGGATCCCGGATTTACTCAGGAGATTTCCCAAAGGTTCTAAATAGAGATTGAATAGTGTGGGTGCAAGTATAGAGCCTTGAGGAACACCTTGGCTGACCGCTAAAGGAGATGAAAGGCTGTTCGCTATTTTGATCATTTGGGATCTATCAGAGAGGAAGGAGGCAAACCATTTGAGCACAGTGCCCTCTATGCCCATTCTCTGTTGAAGAGTGTTAAGGAGAGTGTTGTGATTGACTGTGTCAAAGGCTGCAGAAAGGTCAAGAAGAATTAGAAGACAAGACTCCCCTGAATCGAGTATCCGCAGCGCGTCATCAATCACTAGCAGCAGGGTTGTTTCAGTGCTGCAGTTTTGAATGAAGCCGGACTGGAAAGTGTCAAGAAGATCATTGTCCTTGATATGGCGAGAGAGTTGTTTCGCTACACATTTTTCTGTGATTTTCGCAAGAAAGGGTAGGTTAGTGATGGGACGGTAGTTGTTGAGGTCGTTCGCATCAGCGGTGGGTTTTTTAAGCAGAAGGGTGACCTGTCCATTTTTGAAGGAAACAGGAAGGGAGCCTTGACTGAGGGAGAGGTTGACCAGAGTGGTCCAATAGGAAAGAGAATGGGTATAGAAGTCCATGGCAATGGCACTAGGGATGGGGTAAGAGAGTGGTTAGAGGGCTTTGTATCGAGGATGCATTTAAGGAGGGCGTCATCAGAGATGGGGGTCAAAGTTTTGCCAAATGGTTAAGGATTTGCGCTCCTCTGTAGGGGTAGGATGAGTGATTTCACCTTTTTGTCAAAGAATATAGCGAAATCCGCAGCTTTCTTTGTGGAGTCCTCCAATTTGGAGGTTGGGGGAGAGCTGTTAGGGTTCTTGAGGAGGTCGAATAGTTTTTTGGGTCTATTTTTGGCTGAGTCAAGGAGGGATTTGAAGTGCAACGCTTTTCCAAGGAAAATGTGCTTGTGGTACTTGGATCTTGCTGAACGCAGCGTGGCCAAGTTTTCGGTGGAGGGCGCTTGTCTCCATTGTTTCTCAAGGACTCTTAGGTACTTCCTTTCTTCATAGAGGGATTTGTTGAACCAAGGTGCTGAGGGAGTGGGTCTTTTCTTTTTGCTTTGGAGAGGAGCGACATTATTGATTTCGACTGCAAGGACTGTAAGGCATTGGGAGGTGAGTTCGTTAACATCTAGGTCCGGGTCAAGCCTTGGAAGTGATAGCAAGGCAGACTCACAAAGGGTACTGATGTCAATATTTTTAGTGTCACGGAACCAGGAAGTAGCCCTCTTAGGCTGGCCAAGAGTTATAGAGTGTGATAGGTGAAGAGAGAATGGGATGAGGAGGTGGTCAGAGTAGCCATTGGGCACGGTCAGTGAGTGACTCCCAGTGACATCCGACATATGGCGTGTGGTGTTGGGTGCTACATTGTATCACACAACAGAGCTAGGAGATGAGCCTGCCATCAAGCCTGCTGGAGGAGTGTGCACTGTGCGCTGCCACTACAGATTTCAGTAATTGGTGCAGGGGCGGCTGGTGGATTTTGAAACTGGTGAGGCGAAAAATGGTATCGTAGTATAAGGAGGGGGGGGGACTGTGTGGAAGGGAAGGGGTGTGTGAGAGGCAGGGGACTGTGTGAGAGGCAGGGGACTGTGTGAGAGGCAGGGGACTGTGTGAGAAGCAGAGGACTGTGAGAGGCAGAGGGACTTTGAGAGAGGCAGAGGGACTTTGAGAGAGGCAGAGGGACTTTGGGAGAGGCAGGGGGACTGTATGAAAAGTAGGGGGACTGTATGAAAAGCAGGGGGACTGTGTGAAAAGCAGGGGGACTGTGTGAGAAGCAGGGGGACTGTGAGAAGCAGGGGGGCTGTGAGAAGCAGAGGGACTGTGTGAGAAGCAGGTAGTGTGTGGAAAGCAGGAGGACTGTGAGAGGCAGGGCGGCTGTGTGAGAGGCAGGGGGCTGTGTGAGAGGCAAGGGGAGAAGAGACGAAGAAAAGAGGCATGCAAATGTGTGAGAGGCAGGGGGCTGTGTGAGAGGCAGGGGGCTGTGTGAGAGGCAAGGGGCTGTGTGAGAGGCAGGGGGCTGTGTGAGAGGGAGAAGGACAAAAGAGGCAAGGGGCGAGAGGCAGGGAGGCTGTGTGCAAGGCAGGGAGGCTGTGTGCGAGGCAGGGAGGCTGTGTGCGAGGCAGGGAGGCTGTGTGCGAGGCAGGGAGGCTGTGTGCGAGGCAGGGGCTGTGTGAGAGAAGGGCTGTGTGAGAGGCAGGGAGACTGTGAATGCAGGGAACAAATGAGGCAGGGGAACTGAGAGAGGCAGTGGGACAAGAGAGGTAGGGGGATTTGTGAGAGGCAGGGGACTGTGTGACAGGCAGGGGGACAAGAGAGGTAGAATGTGTGGAGTCTGCTGGGCACACACCTAGACAGCTTGTACAGTACCCTTTAGAAGGCGGCGCATGTGCTGAGAAAGTGGGCAGGATGGCATAGGATGAATGCCTTGTCCAGTAGGGCAGTGATGTAAGCGGGCGCCCGGCACTGTCCAGCTTCAACAACTGCAGAGGCCTAGGGTTGGCAGTCCAGACATCATTCGCCTGGGTCTAGTTAGCAGCCGATATTAAACGCTGGGCCGAGCTGAAATGGCGGTGCGTCATGACGGTGATGGCAGGCTACGGGCTACCAGCAATAAAGACAATTTGCAAGCCAGTATAATTAGCTGGATGGAAATCCATGAGCGCGTCCGAGATGATGCATTCTGTCGCTACTTCCTGACACCATCTTTAGTGACCTCCCTCGCTAGGGAAAGTCATGCCAAGCATCCTGGTTGGTTGTTGTGTCCCCTTACCTTTCAAAGCGACGGTAGGGTTGCAGCGGCGGCCGGCATGCTCGACTTCGGGGGGGTTCCCCCGCCCGTGCGCATGCTCGACGGGTGGGGAGGGGGGGGGTTCGCGGCCCGCGGGTTGGGAATAAAACTAAATAAATTAAAATTAAAGTAAACCGTAAACGTACCTTAGTGCTGCCTCCGCTCCGGCCTGTACTGGTGGTGAGTCCGTTTCCCTCCACTACTCAACGCAAGGGAAGCCAATCAGAACGCCGGTAGGCGCAGCAGGCTAGCGCCCCAGCCGGGACATTTTCTCTGCCTAGAGAAAGACTGAGAGTGGGCGGTCCTGCTCGAGGGCCGGGGGAGTAGCTTACCCACTGTTGTGGGTACTGACTGTTTGGTCGGCTTAGGGCCGACCAAACAGTCAGTACCCACAACAGTGGGTAAGCCACTCCCCCGGCCCTCGAGCAGGACCGCCCACCCCCCCGCCCACAACCAGGCCCAGAGGCACTACTGCTTTCTCGCAATGCGAGAAGGCAGAAACCTAAATGGTAGTTTATACCGTTTATGTTTCTGCCTTCTCGCACTGCGAGAAAGCAGTGGGGCAACACCCCCACGCCCCAATGGGGGAGCCGCCACTGAATTGGTGCATTATAGCAGCGCTCCAACTTGACAGCTGGGTGGGGCTATGTGTGATTTTACATTTCAGTGCAGTGATGCAGACCAACATACGGAAATGCGTTAGACCATTGCCTGATGTGTGGTACTTGGCAGGCCTGCTGGTATGGAACACGTTTTATTGGCGCCATATGCTCATTCCCAGATTTAAATTGCTTCCTTATTGAAATGGTGCTCTCACCGGTTATAGGTTTTTGTGGCGATGCATAGCTAGATGTAAGCCTGCTTCATTGCTGTTGGACTTTAGCACATTGACACTAGAGTGACGTCAACCCAGGTGAAACACACGGATCTACCAACGATTCCATGCTTTACCCACTCGGAGTATAGTGGCAAAAACATATCATAGGCTTTCACAGCCCCTGGTAACTGAGTGCAGCGTTTTGATGTACAGAATAACATTCGTACCAACCTGGAATAAGCAAACAAAACCTATGACTCGCATCTCGATCTCATAAGAGCCCATGTGACCCGAGTGGCGAACTCCAGACTTGAGCTGGGCAGCATCAGCGAGCATTGTGCTTAAGATACCTTCAGTCTGCATGTCTGTTTCTGGCCTGCTGGCCCTGTGCTCTGAGTTCTCGGTGAGGGTGGTACAGCCCCAACAGTAGCGGCGCACGAGGCTTGAAGAAGTAAGTTCACGTTCTCAGCCTTGCAATAGTTCTCAGCGATGTCAGGTTTGAAATATTTCTGCCGTTCAGCTCTCTAATCTCAGAGCAGAGCCTCTTCCTTCCGGAAGATAACTGGGCTGAGCATTTCCTCCAAGACAGTTAGAACGTCTGCTCATCAGGCCGCCGCTCCTGCCAGCAGGCTTCCCCTAGGCAGTGAGACAGTAGTGACACACACTGTCGTGGCCTTCCCCTGAGCCGCGGCTTCCTGCCTCGCTGCTTCCCAGGCCCTGTCAAGGCCCAGGGTCTACGGTGGGCAGCGCTCACAACCAAGTCTATTGTGCAGCGCTTCATTGAACTTCACGACCTGCAATAGCCAAAGAAGGCGGTCTCTTTAGCTATGCGGCTCCCAACCAAACTAACTTCAATTATCAGATTGCTCTGGAACACTTTTACACTTTTCATAAATATATTTGTTCCACCTGTGACAAAAAGTCTATGGATGAATAGTTGTTTAGAGATCGTTTTTAGGTCTCGCCTAGCGACGCAGTGCTTGCGCGCTGCCAGAGGCGCAACTAGAGCCAAATTTCGGAGGGGGGGGCTAAGAAATTTTTTCGGGGGGGGACTGAAGTTTTAGGCAATAGGCAGAGTGGAGCTGCAGGGGCTCTTAGAAGGGGTGAAACAACAGCAAGGCCTCATTAACATGCAAATGGTCTTTTAAAGACCTGTGAAGTGCAGTGGTGCGGCTGTGTGTGTGCCCGGGAAGCTGTCTCATCTCGGGCTGCCACACACGACGGGGGGGGGGGGGGCTGAAGCCCATTGAGTCCAATGGGTGTTGCGCGCTGCTCGCCCTGGCGAGATCTGTTGTTGCCGCTTTCTGTGCCGAAGGGAGACAGGAGATGGCACGTGCAGACAGAAGATGTGCACGCGTACGGACAGGAGATGTGCACTCCGTACGGGTGCACATCTCCTGTCCCCAGAGGCTGGCGTTACACAGTGCGCGCATCCCCTGCTTTCACTTTCCCTCCCCCCCGTCGGCTCCACGGAGCTGTCCGAGTGAGGTCAGAGGGCAAGGCTGCTGCCTCACAAAACCTCTTGTTTGCAGACAGTGCTGCGCATTACCGAGTCACGGACTTCCTGCACGCAGTCTCGCATGTAATGGCGAAAGTCCTGAGCGGATCTTGGTGTCTGTGTTGAGGTCTCTCTTAAAATGTGAATTTAAGGGCCAGAGTGAGTCTAACCTTTGCTCTCAGGTAGTTCAGTGAAGACTAAGACAACACTCGAGTGGGGGCGCTACCGCCCCCACTTTCCAGCACCCACGTGACATGTCCAGTACCTCGTACTTCAAGAAGCAAGAATAAATAAGTTTACATTTGTTGTACATCTTGCACAAATATTTAGAAAGTTTCCAATACTTAAGAGGCTTCTATACACCCCCCTGTGCTGTGAATGGAACTCAACAGGCCCTCTGAAGGTTCCATAACATCCCACTGCATATGTGATATCGCGCAATAATCAGTCCACGCAAGGTATTATAGCGTAAAAGGCCATTTTATTAGGACAGGGTTGGACAACCATAACCAGAAACACAACAAAATTCCCCAACAATCCCCAACCACAACAATCCTCACTACCCATACTCTCCAAGACTCCAACTACTCCATCCCCACTTCACACCGCAACCTTCTCACTTCCATTCACTTCCTCCCTTCTCTTCCAAAACTCCACCATCATCTCCATTCGTCGTCCACTGCTCTGACGCACCCCCACGTTTCCCCCAGTATCCCCCTCCCCGGAAGGGTGAGTATGCCCGTCATGGACTCCTCCCCCCTCCCCAATCCGCCCAACACACACACAACCCGTCCTAAACTGGCACGCTGAAAACATGACCTCCTCAACCAGTCATGTAATTGCCGGGTGGGCGGGTGGCCAACGATCCACTAACTATCCCACCCTGAGGCGCTGGGGAAAGGAAGAGGAAGGACTTCCTCTTCCTGCCCCTTTTAATCCCTACCTGCGACCCCACCCCTTATCCCACCCCTTCCTTCCCTGTCCTTCCTCGCGCGAACTCCCCGGGGGAAGACTAGACCGCTGGTCTTACTTCCCCCGGGGGCCTCCTTCACAGTAATAACTTGCTTTATATAGCTCCTGTAATTGCATTTTTAGCGGCATGGCTGCAGCATATATAATAGTAGTATTCGTATTATTAACCGTGGAAGGATGAAAGGCTGGGTTGGCTCTGCTGGGAGTCACATCTTTTCAGACTGCATGCAGATTTTGGCAGTAGTAATCCAGAGAGCTACCTAGCTGTCCACACACGAAGGACATGTATGTCCCTCTCAGCTGCGTGGTTCTGAAAAAATGGGGCATGCAATATAGCTGATATGGTTTCTCAGTGGACTAATACCAATTACGAGCACAGGGAAACCTTCCATGTCCAGAAAATACTGTCGACCTCCAGGCATTTGAACAAACACAGGGGGCGGCAGGCTTCAATGGCAAAACGATGGAATGTTTCACATTTTTCATAAACAATAGATGCATCTGGCATCGTGGACTGGTAAATGAACACTACTTCGGTCTCTAAAAGAAGTGCTTCGAAGCACTCCCGCTGCTCTGAGTGTGTTCAGCCGCAGCACCACTTGTGCACAGTGCACTTGTGGTATTCTCTAGTGGCAGAGACACCTCCCCCCACCCCACACACACACGCACTACAGAACGATATTTCCTACCGCAGTGTCTGATTGAACGTGTCGTGTTCGTATTTTGTTTTGGTTTCACACACACATCTCACACAGCCTTCGAAAAGTGTGTGTGTGTGTGTGTGTGTGTGTGTGTGCGCGCATGTGTGTGTGTTAGTGACTCCCAAGCTTGACCCTAGGGTTTAGGTTGAACACCATTTCCTTGCTAATTGGGAATCTTGAGCACGACATACCATCTATGTAGCTCCTTGGCTAAGAGTTTGCCCAGTGCACTCTTCACAGCGCGATTGGTCACTTGATATAAGACAGACGGTCTAATTTGATGTGCCCTTACTCCTGGAAGGTTATGTGAGTGGGAACTGTTATGGTAGCCCTGCAAACTAGTTTATTACGGCTGCCCCCTTAAAGCCCAAAATACCACTCGTGAAAAATAACCAAGGGCAATGTACGCTTTTGCGCAGAGTGGGGCGGGGCCGTTTGTAAAATACATTTGGAAAACCTCCGCTATCAGCTACTCGAGTGAGCCAACCCTGCCTCCGTTGATAATTTGTCAGGGCTTGGCCCCTCAATGTAATCGCTGAATGGCTATTAAATTATAAATATTATTTGCTGTGTGAAAACCATATTGTTGCGTAATCTACATACTACACAAAAAGGTGTTATTTTGGCCGACTTGTTTTCCTCTAAATTGTAATACCTTAGTATCAATAATGTAATACATTATCTTTGTTTCCTTTGCGCCTGAGGCTCGGTACTTTTGGGGATTTTGAAAACTTGAGTTTACTGCAAACAATAAGACAGAATATTTTAGATTGTAAGAGGGCGATTTTAAAATACATTATGGCGAGTTTGTCCAAACCCGTGGCTGCTTTCCAGGACTTTAAATTTAGAAAGTTTGCATTAAACAACAGAAAGCACAGACTACTCTTGATGTGGCATTCGCAAGCTTGATAATAACAAGCATTTGCAATGCAACAGGTCTCGCATTTACGCAAGTTTGAGCTATTGGCATTGTAAACGCCAATTCCTTTTATTTATGTTTTGGTTTTTAAAACATGAATAAAAGGCATTGTCATTTACAATGCCAATAGCTTAAACTTGCACAAATGCTTGTTAGCAAGGGGTGTAGAAGCCTCAGAGTCCATGTCTCCTAATGATCGCCAGGCTCACTAGTTTTCACATTTCCATAAACAATGTAAACTGCAAATCCAGCTGGATACCCAGCATGGATACCGAGCTCTGGATACTTTTAGTCCCTTATGTCTGTTTCAGCCACTCTCTCGTCGGTAATGGCATGCCCCACCACTCCTGATGGGAAGCACCCTTCCGTGTTTGCCACAGCGTGTGCATCCTCTTAGTCTTATCCTTCCCAATATGCCTTTTCAGTGCTGATCCCAAATTTTAGAGTCATCTTTTCTATCAAATTTAGAAAAACCGCAGTCTTATACATTTCGCTAAAACAGTGAAGTGGTAATCCTTAGATGTCTGTTGAATTATTCATGTCAACAGAACATGCTCTGATTTGCAACTGGATAAAATGTGGTGTATGCTTACGACATGAGGGCTGAAAAGGGATAAACTGGAAAACGTTCAAGTACATAACATTAGCTATCGTAATTTGAGGGATTCTAGTTGAAATTTGTCAGACAGAATTGAACTCTTATTTGTGTGCTAAATCTATAGTGCCTTTAATCATCTGGTACATCTTGTCAATTTATTGGTATGCACACACAAGCTGCTACAATTCGTTTGACAATCAGAGGAAGAGGGCCCAAGTCGAATCAAAATGTGTTTCCTCCATGAGACGATTTTCTGTCTCTTAGCTGCTATATTTCTTCACTTCTGGACGTTGCATATTAAAGCTTTTACATCACATTTGATAAAGTTCCCAATACTGGGGGCCCACTAGTTTAGTAGTTCTTCCCTGAGCTGACTTTATCTTGTATTTATCATTCTAAACACTTGTATTTATCATTCTAAACAATGTGGACTCCAGCACTGGATGCCTTCATCAGAGGCTTTGTCAAATACCAGTACAATGCTAAAATAATTTTGTAGTTTTCGCTGGTTGTCTGTCTCCCTATGCATTATGACATTTCTATAATTTGTCAACCAGATTTGTAGATCCCAAGGCAGAAATAGGAGTTTGCCATGTCAGTCTTCCCCTAACAACAAGGCCATTTCTGAGGCTGTTAATTGCAATGTGACATCATCTTGTGGTGTGTCAGAAGGCAGGTGTTAGTGTAGCACTGGCCTTGCTCTTCCCACCACCTTATTGAATCTGCATTTGAATTCTATTAGTATTCGATAGAACATTGCCTTTGCTGGAGATTAACATTGTTAGTGCCTAAATACATGTGTTAAAATGGTAAAACAAATATTAAAAATAGACCTGTTAAAATGAAATGGATAACGGCTAGAGGGGTCGACCTGGAAGCTGGGGAACCGGGTTTGAGTTTTGGCAGGGACGGTCAACATCCTGTGTTTCTAAGCAAATCACATAATCGCCCGTGCCTAAATAAAATGAATGTGTCCGTCTGTAATGCAACCGGTGCTCGTGTAAAGCACTATGATACCTTTGGGTCGAGTTTGCGCTATGTAAAACTACAACAACAACAAAAACAAGTGAAGACGTTGGGAGCAGTAGCAACCATGCTGGGATTAGGACTTCTTTTGTGGGCAATAAAAGCAAGCACATTCAATGAAGAATAAAGTAAGGCACAACAATTTTGCTTGTAAAGCAATTAACTCATGTTTGTCCACGTTTTTGACAGACAGCTGCCACTGTAGTGAAGGTTGGAACAGAGTCGGTTAGAACTCAAGCTAAAGTAAAGTCACATTGTGAGGTGGAGAGGCCAGGGGAGACAAGATGGCGTCTGAGTAGCCAATAACTGCAGCTTCTTGGGAAGATATGGTTTTGATAAGGTGCTAAATGCTTTGCTTGTGGGTCGATATTATATTTAGGAAGCAATTCTCATTTGGGACCAAAGACTGGTTTGATAGACTAGGTAGATACATAATATCAACGGGACCATTTTTGGTTCTGTACTGACCTATTTTAATATATATGCACCACCATTACGATTGGGCGAGTTTCCACATTTCATCAGTGCGATCCTGTGAGAGGCCCCACCCTGACACAAGCTAACTGGAGAGAAAGGCGGGTAATGGAATAGGGAAGGTGATAAGACTCCATCAGACTAGAATGGTGAACCCCGGCCAGACTAGCTTAACATCCTATGTAGAGGCCTGTGGCCTTTGCAATATATGGCGGAAGCAACATACCCAAGAAGGGGGGTTTTCCCGATTTACATATTTGTCCCCAGTAGCTGATGCCTACAAAGTAATGCAAATATTGATACTCTTCAACCATGCCCCAAGTAGAACAAACAGTGGACTCCGAAGTATGAGGTGTTTAAATGCACAGTGATTGCTGAAAGAGTCCTTTAAAAAAGCCCTCAGAAAATAAACAAATGTACTTTCAAACAAAGGCAGCATGATGAATTCCCCGGTAGTACTGTGGGAGGCTTTTAAGCCAGTCCTTCGAAGTGAGGCCATCTGCCTCATCGCAAAACTGAAAAAAAGAGGGATGCGCTGAGCAAGGCTGACATTCAGATTCTCACTCTCAATGATCTGCGCCGATGGAACCTAAAAGAACCATATAAGGCATGTATGGCCTCTCTCTTCAGTGTCGCAAGGTAGGAAAGCTGACCGACTGGGGTAGTCTTGACAATGAGATTACTGTGGAGTTCACAGAGGCAATTGGACAATTGCGGTCCAGTACGATCCCAGCCCTGACAACTTGCCTGGCAAATTTTATGATTCTAGTGCCTCGCTTTTGGCCTTCCAATTTTTAGAACCATTTAAGACATCCAGGGAGGGATGGTGATGACACCATGGTAATCACCATACCCAAGGTGGAACACCCACCAGATAAATGCGAGTCATATAGACCAATATCGCTACTTAATTTTGAGATCAAGGTGCTAACCAAGATCCTCACCACCTGTCTGATCTTTGGTCGCCAAGTCACTATCAACAAAGTAGTTTTATGCTTCATCAGTCAACCAGCACAAAATAAGCCGATGAAATAACGCACATGCAATGGCCTGGAGACTCAGGGCACCACTAGCCATCATGCAAATTGATTTTGAGAGGGCCTTCTACATTCTTGACTAGACTAATTTGCTTTACTGAACCATCTACAGCTTGGATCAAGATTCTGGATACACACGTTTGATATATATGGACCTGTTGGTCAAGTTAATGGTGTTAGTTGCTGGATAGTGCTAGTTCTTCCCGCTCCATATGCTATTGTGAGGAGCACATGCTAGGGCTGCCCCCTGTTGCCCTTATTCCCCATCACAGTCGAGCCACTAGCTTCATTGATTAGACAGATCCGGAAATAAAAGACTTTGACTGGTCACCAAAAGTAACGGATAAGGTACCTGGACCTCGTTGACTATTTGAAACAAACAGATCGATCCAGGCCCTGGACAGTGTGTGAATTTGGATACTACCCTGGGCTCCAAGTGTATGTCTAGTAGGCATATTGCCACAGGGGAATGATTGGGGTCACCAAGGTGCAGTTGAATGTGGTAATATTAGAAACTGAATACCTAAAACTACCTGTGACCGAGGTATCAAATTGCTCCTGGGATTTCAACATCTCCCACTTGATGTAACACTAAGATGTGCAGCACTGGATGCCGTTGTCCATTTGTCTCATGGGAAGAGTTGTCCTTATCCAGGTGATTAAGCTAGTGAGGATACTTCATGCGGCATGCTCTGCAGGATTTAAATTCCCTAAATATTCTTTTGTCATCTGACTACTGGTACACTCTTTTATGTGGAAGGACACAGTACCCAGAGTACATATGGCCTGGTGCTTAAAATCCACTTTTGATGGTGGCTTAGGCATCACATACTTTGTGGCCTACTGTTGTGTAACACACCTGCTGGTGGCCAATGAATGAATCCACAACACTGGATCAGACCCAGCATAAAACAGCGATAAGGGGGCATTGAGGTATATGGACATTTTATACTATTTATATGATAACATCTCCTGCTAGAGACTGTGCCGGTAACTAAAACAGCCACTTGCATCTGGAAATATGCTCTGAAAGATATAGGCTGGTAGAGAAGCTTACACAGCAAACCCCATTGTGGATGGGAGCGACCATGTCATAAGTGGTAGAACTAGAGGGATCCTCGAGGCGGGACACTCTTGGGGTCTTCACACTGGGTGACATGGTCACTGGTAGCATCGAGCCATTTACCTTGGTTCAAGAAGTATTTGGGTTACTTCGATCCCAATTCTTTAGATTTTTGCAGCTTAGACCCACACTGGCTGTGTACCTAACGGACCTAGAGGATATCCCAGTGGAAGCAAAGATCACCATGTTTCTACCCCACTTAAGACTGTCTCACAAATATGCAGACACTAGTCCTCAATACGCCAGATACATTTCCAAACTCAAACTGAGTTGGGAGACTGACTTAAGTCCACTAAATGGCACGGATTGGCTGACAGCTTTGGATTCCCTGAGAGAATTGATCTTGGTGCGTTACAGGTTAATTTAAATATTTACACCATATTTATTATTATCCAAGTGGAAGGCCAGACTGGGCTCTTGCCGGATACTAGAGAAACAGATATACCAGTTGCGAGGATACCCAGGCGAACACAATCTGTCTGGGGCAGATAGAATATTATTATTACACACAAATTACATATGGTATAACCGATCATATGTCGCTATGCCTTTTATAACATGCTCCCTAGATTTAATTGTGTTCTATATTCAGTAGACAATAAAATGTCCCCTGCCTTCGCCCTGTGGAAACTGCAGTCACTTCTCCCACTTCCATGCCAATTCTACACCATTCATTCCACGCAGCGAAACCGCTTGCTCTGTCATGGGACCACAGATAGCCGAGCACTCGTACATTATTGTAATCTAGTCCAATTGTATTTAAAGATTCAAAAACAAGACTGCTACACCGCAGTATTAATGTTTAAATCTGAAGGACGTTGATGCGAAGAGGAGAAAATCAACGCTAGCAAAGACTATTGAGGGTTACTTGCATATTTCCTCCTATCCGAGAGGCAGTAAGGGAAAAGGATAAAGGATCTCAACAGGTGAGGTCGTGGAATGTGAAAACATGTAAGAAAACATTAATATCAACATTTGGAGTCAGAATGTTTGGGAATTAATTTGAATGGTTTGTAATAAGAACAAGCGAAAGAGGGAATTGCATCAGAGATGACCAGAAAGTGCACTGTTCAGATTCACTCCAGAGTTAAAGGTGCATTTTATTTTTCTTCCCACAGACAACAGTTTTACCTAACTCCTGCATGTCATGTTAGGGTTGCTACCTTTCACATAGAAAACCTCTAGTCATTTATTGATTCTAGAGCAAACATAAGTTGGTACTAATTTGGCCAAACTCCTTTGGAAAACCCTTTACATTGTTTGTAAAGATGTCGGTTCTACCCGTGTTAGACTTAGTAATCATTTAGTGCTATTATAGACCACTCTAAAATACTGTTGAAGTGACTTCTTCTTGTATTTTTAGCTTTAAATGTATTGAACCCCCCTCTCTTAAAGTGGCCTTCGCACGAAAGTACTGGCCATGTTGCTAAAACACTGGACAAGTGGCAGCACTACTTCCTTTTCTTTTGTGATGTCATTTCCTGCTTTGTTTGAGATCAGTTCACAAAATGGAGCACAGTCTATGCAGGAGGAGTGATTATAAGAAGTTGAGATGAAGTTTTCGATGGTGGAAATTGAACACAAGATAACTCACTATTAACAAGGAGCAACATACTTAATTGTGCATGTCCTGTGAATCTTCCTTCTTTATTTCCTGTCTTCTAGTGAAATGTCTCAAGGTATAACTAATTATGTGTCCGTTGTGGTCTACATGCAACTATTTAACTTTTTTTAGACTCAATAAGCCTATATTTCATCATCTCACTTCCCTAAAATGTGTTTTGGGGTTGTTTTCCTGTGTTGTCGGCTTTCCAAATGTACATCTCCTTCTCTCGAAATACATAAAGATGCTGGCAAGTATGTTTTAAATGATTTTGTTCACACCAGGGGATCAGGAAAAAACATCTGAAAGCAGACCAAAACGTGAAACATCTGCTGAAGTTGAGAGGATTCTTGGCCCAGTCCAGTCGACAGGGAGCCTGGTGTTGATCAAAACCTGGCTGAGAAATGATCTTTTCTAGGCAACAAGGATTCTGCAGAGAATGCTGGAAAGGTCTTCAACAGCTGTGGCCCAGTTGTGATTCTGTGACCTTACATCAGAGATCAGTCCTAAAGACCAAGACACAGGTCTGGTCAGGAGAGGATTGGAGCAAATAATCCTGTGATGGCAATTCGTAATGTAATGCCTTTGTCTCACAATGATAGTTCCCTACTTAACTAGTATCACAGGAATTTTATGGTTGAGCAGTCTGGAATAGAAACATCTGAGCATTTTGTACTTCCTGAGTATCTTTTATTGACTATTTTGTGGCTGGGCCTCATTTGGGAGGTGTGTCTCCACATCTGGTTACAATTATGCATGCATATGATGACTGGGATGAATCTAATCTTTGAACTCGGACATGCTACCTTAACGTTCTGCACTGCATGTCTCAGGACATCTGGGGCTGTAATACAGAAACTTTACACTGTTGCAGACATACAGCAAAACCATTTGCACTATTTTGCTGTGTATGCTTATTGAAGCAAAACAGGCTTGGTTGGAAGTATAGTAAGTCCGTCACATCTGACTGATACAGATCAACTGCACTTGTTTTAGGGCTGTGCGAATTCTGCTCAAACTTTATCAGAAACTTTGCAGGTATGGACATTTGTTGAATTTTTTTAATTTATTTTGTCTGGTTGACTATCGATCAGCAACATTAGGAGTTGATCAAGCAGAGAAATCTGTCTGGGCCTGCTCTCCAGCTGTGTGTGGATGATTGCAGAACATGTGTAATGGCAAATGAGTACCTATGGTATGGGAGCTGTACACTCACAAATAGATGATGCCGAAGAGGCAACCATTGGGTGTACCTCACGGAGAATGAGGCTATGGAAACGTGTTTTCCTGTAATTAGCAAATGTTGGCTTGCCTATGGAGAACTGAGAAGTTTAAACCCTATTTGTGGGGTAGGATGTTTGATTTACGTATTGACCATCATCCGTTAGTTGATATTCTGTTAGGTGATTTTTTTTTTTTTAAAGGTCACTGCTATTCTAGTTAGCAAGGTTTTTTACTTACTTGATTGGATGTAATTTCAGGGTGTAATTCATAGCAGGTGGGAAGAACATTACAGTGGATTGTTTGTCTTGGTTGCCTGTGAGTGAGGATAGACTGGAGGAGATAAGGTATCATTGTTATGTACAATTGTTGTTTAATGAGGCTATGCGAAACTATGATCTGCTTAATGTCTTTTATTGTGAACTTGAAGCTTTGCTAAGGGCAAAGAAGAAAAGTGCATCTAGGATTATGGTGGGTGATTGGATCTGTATTTAAGGTTCTTTATTATAAAAAAAACTTTTTTTTTTTTAAAGGTTCTCAAGGTTTAGGGACTTTGTTCAAGTGGTGGATGTCAGAAGAAATCTTGTGTATTTCCATTCGTCAGTGGTGGAATGTGTTCACATGGGCAAGTGTGGTTGAACTGTGTGAGGCAGGTTTCAGCTCATCCATGGTCTTATAGAGTCATGGTAAAGGTGGTGCAGAGTGCGAGCACAGAAGTTCTTACAGCAAGTCTACAGGATCTAATGGTTCATCCTGCACACATTCTCATGATGTCAGTCCTATCGGGGGTCTGATGATTCATATCAAAGACGTTCTTGAGTCAAGAGGATGCCTCGCATGTTCTTGGATTAATAGTGTTTTTTATTTCAAGTGGTTATGTGGTTTGGAATTATGAGTGTTTGTTTAAATCTACTTGCTTATGGAGAAAGAGAAGATGATGATTGGCAGATGCCTTTCTGCCTTGAATGGTAAATACTGTAGTGGAATGCTGGTGTAATGTTATGATCTTTGGGTCAGTTGACATTGTGTCCGTGTCCTTTGTAGCAGCAGACTCTTCTCAGCATCTCCCCAAAATGAAGACTTACTAAATCAGCCCAATGCCTCCTCGTTTGTGACTTAACACACCCTTTTGCAGACTCCGTATAACATACACAGAAGGGGAATAACCATCCACGTAATCAAATAGAATTCTCATGGGACAATATAGTCCAGGTGACAAAAAGACTTAAAGGGCGTAACTGTGGTTGATAACCACCACCCACATATTCATAGTGAGCTGAGAAGCCCACAGGCAACAATAACCAAGGTCTGCAGGTCGGACATGGTGACTAACCATATCAACATCATGGAGCTTCAGGCAGTAAGGCTGGGCCTACAGTTGATCGTTCTGAGACTAGACAGAAACGCATGCTCATTAGAACGGACACCACGACCTCTTTGTACCTCATCACATAACAAGGACGAATGAGGTCCCATTCTCTGTCAGTAGAGGCATGGATGCAATGCAACTGGGCCATCTCTAACAAGGTGGCTATATCTTTCAGGATGCCAAAGTGATTAGGCAGATGTACTTAGTTACGCTCTTGGACTGGCACAAATGGGACCTGCACCGCAGCCAAATGGAATACAGTTTCCATGTGTGCGGCTGTCTGATACTAGATCTATTCAGGGCCGGACTAGCAACCCTAAGCAGCCTTGGCAAATTTTGTTAGACCAGCCCCCGTATGGTGCATAGGCAGCGAGTCTGACCACTACAAAAAGGCTTGGGGATGGCGGTGTGGGGGTGACAAAAATAGTGCATTTTACAGCCCATTTTTCATTATATATTCAATGGTATTAGCTTTTAAAGCATAGTAAATGTTAATAGTGCACCAGGATGCCCAGGCATACCCCCAGATATTCTTATGGAGAACACAAAAAATAAGATTTCAAGCATGAACCATGAATTTATATATAACTTTAGTACACACATTCAATGTTAAGCACCACTGAGAACACAATAAAAGACAATTTTGAAGGAATTTAGCATCCTCCACCCCGACTAAGCGGTACGGCACGGCCGGCTTAAACGCTGGTGGCTCTCGGTGTGATTATCCTTTTCAGTGCCCCCTCCCCCCCCCCCGACCTTTTTCACAGATTCCCTCACTATCAATCTCCAGCAGTGCCCCTCATCTCTCCCTAGCCTCTCTCTCCCATTTATTTCATTTGTTGTATAGTGTCTCTCATACCAGGGTAGGGTGTTGGAGCACTTTACATCACACACACAGACAATTAATCTTACGTGTATAAATCAGTGTATAGAAAATATTCCATAAGGCAAAGGTGAATACAAGGTGTAGGATTCAATGTCATCCATACTGGTAGGCAATTTTTAAGAGTGCTTGGTCTGGAAAATCACAAAATCAGGACTTAAAGCGTAAGGCAGTGGTTAGGGTTGGCTTTACTAATAGGAATTTATTTTTACCCAAGCAAACACTTTTTAGCAACATTAAAATAATTAAAGACTGGGAAAACTGATCTTTCTAACCTGTATCATGGAGTTTGCATGCTGCTCTGTTGATAGCTCACTGTCCTGTAGTAAGATTGTAACTTATGTACTGCAAGTAACAAAAGGATCTCTATGACAAAAGCAGTAACCCACTCCGCTATCCCCATGAAATGTATTTCTTTGATCTATATGGTACACATTCTTTGCAGCAGGCATGTTAACCCTCTGCCCTACTTGAGTCAAAACTCCCATTAGACAAAACTCAAATCTCTCTCCAACATAAATCACCAGAGTGATATTCACATTTTTATTGTTGCCGGAAACTGTTGAATATAAAAGCAACTCTGTAGCGGGTGCTTTTAAACCCCTAACAATTTGCAAAACATGGAGCCCCCAAGTCAGTGATTAATCAGCCCCTAGTAACAAAACAGGAATAAAACTGGCTCCCACCGTGAAGCCCGGTACAGTCAATCTGGCCTTGGATCTATTTTCCACGCATCAAAACAATAAAACACAGTAGGCCAGCATGTTCTGGCAACCATAGTCCAGGGGCAAAGCCTTTTTGGATGTCCCATTTGAAAAACTTCACATATGGCTTTCATCTGTTTCTCTTCATCCCAGGAGTGCTGAGGAAGCTGAAGAAGGATCACTGTTCTCCCATCCTTATTGCCCTGGAATGGCCTTGCTAGACCTGCTACAGCAGTATCCTGATGATATCCACACATCCAGCAATCGGACCGAAGACCCATCCCAGGGTCCTCGCAGGACACAACGGATAGGTAATTCATCATGATCTGGAGTCACTGAGCACAGCATCCTGTACCAGACCACTAAGATTTTGGCATTTGGATATTCCTGTCCTATTGCAGAAACATTCTAGCGCAAGCCCACGTACCAACACCCACTGAGATCTACAGTGCCCAATGATTGTATTTGTGCACATGGTGCAGACACCGGGGTTTCACCATGCAACCCCATCAAGTACATACCTATTTGCTGAAACTGGCCAAAAGTGGTGTGAAATACTCTTTGGTGAGAGACAATTTCGCAGCAATTTTAAGATTCAGGAGAACAGATGACCGTATATCATCTTTGTTTCCAGAAGTGATAATAAAGCAGTTCACAAATCAGCTTTTTAGGGCCTTCCCACTTGTGCGACCCCGCCTCCATTTGAACAAATCCGCAGCATGTACCTGAAACTTATTTCATGGAAACTGGTGCTATTCCTTGCCCTCACATCTGCAAGGGGTATTTACTATAAAAGAGCCCTTTTTACATTTTACCAAAGAAAGTCATTTTGTGGACAAACCTGAAGTTCATGCCTAAGCTTCCTACAGCCTTTCATTTGAATGAGCCTATAATCCTTTGCTACTTTTTTTCTAATCTGACAGCGGATAAATCTTGCATTCTCTGGATGATCGCTGGTGTATTGGGTTTTATATAGACAAGAAGACAAAAGTGTTCCACGCAATGGGCCAGCTTTTTGTGTTTTGGGGCTGTACTGACCCCAGTTCAAACAGGAGTTTTCACGCTGTCTGGTTGTCTGCATTACCTTCTGCCACAGTAAAGCAGACACACCCACTCCACTGCAGCAGTGGCGCCTGGTGACATTTGAAAGTGGTGAGGCTTAAATGATTGTCATACTGCACTATGGCGAGCAAGCATAGCGAACAACCTACGGGGGGTTTGGGGGGCTTCTCCCCCAAGAAAATGACGAAAAAGAGTGGGAAAATGGTGCATTTTCAAGCAAACTTGAGAAAGCAGGAAGGTTAATAAAGCAATACGATTTAATTATTTATTAATTTAAGAAATTGCCAATTTTTATGAGCTATAGAGGACAATATGCTGATGTGGGCTGGCATATTGTGCCTCTGCGAGACTGCCCCATGTGTAGTTTGTGTGAGAGTCACTCGGAGGATTGCTTGCTAAGTGGCTAAACGGCTACCCTGTTAGCTACTTTTTGGAATGCTAGGCGGCTTATCTTGTTTTGAAAGCTAGCGAAGTTTTGTGGCAAAGAAAGGAGGACAAAGACGCATTGCCACCACCAACCACAACGGAACACAAAGCTATTGAGTAATTAATTGCCACTCCTTACAGACCCCCACCAATCCACCACCCTCCCTCACCAAGGATTTGGTAAAGACCAACCGGCAGTGGGAGACATTTTAGATTTTTGGGCGACATGAAAAAACAAAGGTGCTCCCATACGTCCTGCAATTTCACACATCTCCTGTAATTTTACATATCCAGCTAAGAGATATTGTATTAAGAGTGTCCTGCACAGACTCAGCGGCATTCACAGGCTGAACAAGTCGCAGAATCCGTGCCAGCAGGGTTTATCACGCACAAATTAGACATTCAACAATGTCAAATCCACCAGTACGGTGTTTGTTGTAGTTAACATGTGACTTAGGGTGCAATAAAGGTAGTTTCAGGGGAGTTACACTGCAAAAGTTAGTGAACACTGCAAACTTGTTCATTTCATTTCAGCTTTATTTCAGTTATTGAATCAACCATAAAAGCATAGTGGCAACACCAAATACAACAAAAAGTCTTCAGAAAGATCATCATGTGGCACAGTCCAAATACATTAAGACCCAAAATTCCAACAGCGCACATGGGTTAAAAATACGATATCCGTAAACGCATCAGTTTTGAGTATTCACAACATTCTGAAAGTCATTCTCATTATCAGTTTCTTCTGCAAACACCCAGAGGAAGGGCCTTTCCATGGAAATGAAGGGGTTGCGCTACATATGTAAAGGGCGAAGTGGTGAAAGGGCATTTTGTCATCGGGAAAATGTTTATGGAGAAAGCAAAATGCCTCCATGCATTCACCAGCTGCAAAAAGGAGAATTTGGGGATATATATGAGTTTCGTAAGATTCTCCAAATCCCTAAAATGTAACAACTCTATAAACACTCCAGACACAAATCTACAAAGCATAGATTCACTCCTTTGAAGGAATTTTTAAGCCACTTTACCAAGTCTCCATTCCCATGGCCAAGTACTGCAGAGGGACCGAAAGTCTACAATCTATGCCCAGCAATAGTCTGACTTGTAGGGGTAGATTTGAGAAACATTTTCCTTTTTTTTTTTTTTTTTGTTTTTTTATTATCAGCTTGAAAACACAAACAATTTATATAATCTTATTGAGAAGCATTAGCATCTATTACATATATTACAATCATGCATTCCCCAATGTTTTAACAGTTCACAGAAAACAAGAGAACAAACCAATGATTGTTAGGTTAACAGTATTACTAAGTATAGGAACATTTTCCAGCAATTTTCTAAATGCCGTAAAGTGTTAAATCATGCTACGGAGCTTTTGTATTGCACTTTGGTCACCAGTTAGTTTTTGCATCAATCCCCGATGATAGCTGTATTCTGAAATCACATAACTGCACAGCATTTCTATTTGAGATACTCTTCAATACCCAACTATAAAGTGCAGACACACTATGGCACTTGCTCAGGCTTAAACTGAATATCACTAGTGAGGTTTCAATTCAACCTAGATTCTCCCGAGTATGTCATCCAGTCGCTGTCAGCCTGTGGCAGTTGTAGATAGTATGGTATTTACTAGGAGGTAACTGTTCTTGGTAGAAGGAGAAGCAAACCTATTTGGTAGCTTGAGGTAACTTGTGAGTGGGGAACACTCACAGTAAAGGTTGGATTATGATGTAGGAGAATTCCTCCTTTTGCAAAAAGTGCCCTTACACACCCATGCGGGTGTCACGCTTCATCATCAGGCGTTTGCTCCTCGTAGGGGTGGCTCTGCAGTCCCCCACGGGCCCCACTAGAGGGCTCTTTGTCGGAGATATTTTAGGAGTGACGCAACAGTTGTGAGTGCGGATGGGAAAACAAGATGGGGGAGTTAAAATTACCTCCTTAGTACCCACAAAAAGGCTTTATTCAAGGGTCCGAGTGGTAAGATTAACTAACAGTAGACAAGGAAGGCCTCTTTTGAAATTATTGCAGAGGCGTGAATATTTTCTTGCTGTTCTCTTGTCAGTGAGTGTAAGTGATGGTGAGTACATTAGGTCAACATGTTTCGCGCTTGGGTTGGGTCCCTAGTGGATCCCGGTCCGCTTCATCAGGACCGTGATAGAGGTGTAAAAGCATAAAAATAGGAATCAGAGACGGCACACTCTATATTCCTATGGTACCTATATTCAGGTTATTAGGCGTCGATGCACCTATGTGAACGTCCAGTGGGCGTTCCTAGATTCAACCCCTCCAATAGGACTCATCGTGTTTCTCCTCAATTGCAGCCTATTACCTGCCCTTCCGCTGCATTCGAGCAGTGGAAGGGCAGGTAATAGGCTGCAATTGAGGAGAGGTATTGTTGACCCTATTCATCACCGCACTGGCACACCGATTTCTAAACGGTGCAAACTCCGCGAGGCTCAGAGACTCTTGGTTTGTGCTAATTATTTAATTTGAGGTGTTGAGCTTCTCCTAAAATCGTTCTTGTTCTCAACTCACCCTAGCCAGCAGTAACATTAACATAAAACGGCATCTCCTGTCTTCCTCTACTCAGCAGGCTCACCCTGGCTTGACAAACAGATGGATTTAGGAGAGGATCCACACGTCAGGAAGGGAATGACATAATTAACAAAAAAAATTAGGTTAACTCACTGTCATTTGGGCAAAGGAGGGGTGTTCCAAATCTATGTCACTGGTAGTGCACTCTCCTGCATCTCTGGATGACTTGAAAGAAAAACGGGAAAGCTGTGTTGGAGAGCTAGACTAGGCAAACTGGAGGGATGCCTGCATGGTGCTTGGATCACAACCATATCCAACAGACTCTGTCCAGTACAGGTACCTACACCAAGCTTACATCAGCTATGGAGGGAGGGCATTCGCGAATCCCCAGCCTGTAACATGATCCTATGGGTGACTTTTTCCATGTGGTATGGAAATGCCCAGTGATACTTGCTTATTGGGTAACTATTTTAAATGTCCTTTCTGCTGTCCTGGGGTCCCACATCGAACCACACCCAGGCATTACACTGTTGGGCATTTTATAGGACGTGGGTGGCTCCAGGGGGACAGAATGCTGATTGGCCTGGGCACAGTAATAGCTGAAAGGGATATAGCACGTCATTGGACACCCCCCACAGCTCCCTCAGTAGAAGCATGGACGAGAGTTGTGGACTGGTGGCACTAGCTAGAAGAGGCTACCCCCGTAAATAGCATAAAATATGGAAACATGGTGGGGCTATCATGGACTGGAGGGTTAGTGAGAAGCAAGAGTATAAATGGATGTTCTTGGGGGGTCCTCGTGATGAAATGGATTTGGTAATGTAATACTGTTCTGGATCCGCCGATGAGTAGAGCAATTGAATTACTTGTATGTTGTAAAAAACGAATTAAATGTTTATATATAAGGGAAAAAAACAAAGATCTCGGAGTCTCCACAGAGTTTGGCCTTCAGGTTACGGCCCTTAAAAGAGATTTTTTTAGACATGTGCAGCGCGTCCTCGGAGACACCTGCCCTCTCTGTCACTGTAATCTTCACTTCCCATTTTGAAATTTGGGTAGATATTGTCCCCTGCGGTTCCCCTACACTCCAAAACCCAGGGAGATAAAGCCCCCGAGCCTGGCCCTCGCCGTTCCTACTACATGTGGGTTTCCTGGCACATCAGCTACAGACAGTCCTGTCCGGTGCCGCGCTTGTGCTGTCAGTGACATTTAATTGCAACCCACATCAGTTTCAGTCTTTCCGCAGAGGACTCTGATGACGAGAAGAAATACAGACCAAAAGTCGGCATGACGGGCGAGGGGGTTGAGGGGGGGCGACACGGTAATTATTTAACATTTTAACCCGGGTCACGCGCTGCCACCTCCGCTCCTGTTGCTCCTGGCCGGGTCACGTGGCAGGAGGCAGGCTTCCTCCCGCCCCTCCCCAAGCCAATCACAATGCTGCAATGGCAGCGTTGTGATTGGTGCAGATGGCACCCAGCCGGGCGCCTGAAGGGAGGCCATTTTCTCTATGAAGGCTGCGCAGCCTACATAGAGAAAATGGGGGAAAGCGCGCTTGACTGCTTTGGTCAGCTCCAGAGGCAGACCCAACAGTCAGGGCCTACAACAGTGGGCAAGCCACTCACCCTTCCCTCCCCTTGCCCTCTTTTTTGTTTTGCATATTTATATAGCGCGAACTCGACCCAAAGGTATTGGAGCGCTTTACATAGCACCGTATTTACATTACACATTCAGGCACGGGGAGATTAAGTGATTTGCCCAGAATCACAGGATGTGGACGCGACCTCGAGGCTCGAACCCTGGTTTTCTGCACCAGAGGCGGCAGCGCAGACGACGGACCGACGAGCAGGACTGCCCACCTGCCCGCCCCCAACCAGGCACTGCTGTTTTCTCGCAGTGCGAGAAGCAGAAACATAAAATGGTAGTTTTATGTTTCTGCTTCTCACACTGCGAGAAAGCAGTGGGGCGACGCCCCTCCACCCCGGTGGAGGAGCTTCCCCTGCACTGCAGTGAGGGGGTGCATTCCCCCAGGAGCATGGCTGCAAATGCAGCTCTGTGTGCCAAAGTGCATTTGCAAGACATCCCCATGCAGCCAGGTGGAAAAGCAGGAACACGTTCACAAAGCACTACTGCCTTGAAGTGAACACAGCAGCTGAATCGGCAGTGAGGCATTTATACCTACCTTCTTTCATTAGAAAGGAGACAGCTTCCCTCTTTATTCTAATGTTATATACTGCTTGTTATTCCGATTCAAGTCTGAGTGTATGAAAGATCCAATGCTGGAGAAGAAATTACTTAGCTATAAATACAGTTCTCCAGCTTTGAGATCTTTTTCATACAGTCACATGCGACTAATCAAAGGCTGTCTTCTATCATATGTGCTCCTCACATAAGCAGGGCTGGACTGGCTGTAGCGGGCACCCGGCAATCCCCCGGTGGGCCTCACAGGTGGGGGCCGGTTTTGGGCCCCTGGGGGCTGTTCTTGTTACAGGGCCGTTTTTGCAGCATAGCTGCAGAATCAGCCCTGCAACAAAATCAGCCGAAATCCGTCCCTGGCAAAGAGCTCTGCGCCATCCCCAACCCCTGGGGGGCCGGCCGAGCACTTGGCGAGGGCCGGTTTTGGTTCCCAGCCCAGCCCTGCACAGTAGTGCTATGGGTGGATTCTGGGACAGGCCTAGGAGAGTTCAGCACTTCCACCTCATTGGCTGAAGTTTGGGTTGTTAAATTGAGGTGGATGTGCTCCTAAACAAATATTTTTAATGAGGCAATTTTAACATAGTTTATTCCTATTTAAATTTACTGTGGATTCTCAGTTTCACTGTGAATAATTCAAACATGTGATATATAACCAACACTGGAGAACTGGAGTTACAGGTAAGCAACTCATTTCTATCCTCACCAGGGGCAAATAAAATGAGTTTTGGAAACATTGTGAAACATATATAATACACACTTTGCTTATAACCCGTTTTACTAGTGTGACCGATTTTAACATAGAAATGAGAGTCCACAAAGAACTCCTTGTCAAAAATGGAGGAAACAGATTTTGCACTTTTGTTTACCATTACACCAAAAAAATGAATAAAATAATTGGAAGAAATGACATTTACCTCAAACATGGTGCCATCTCCCACAAGTGAAACGTGAGAAAATGAATGGCAAATCATTTTTCCATGTCTGCCTGGTGCATGTACTGTTTGCTGTGATCCGTATTACACATGCAGCAAAAAATCGTGTAAATTAATTGACCCTGGTTTTTTGCACCTGTACAAAACCTCTCTAATGAGCCCCCTGTTCCCTTACCCTGTGATAAGTTTTAACTGTTGTGTGGCCTTTATTAGAATTCGAAATATACTTTAAGCACAACCGAGAATCCTTTGTTTTTTACACTTACGCTGTTTCCATCCACTAAACCTAGCCTAGGGGCGCCAACATTGGTTCATGAGAGCTGAGTCAATGACCGTTTTTCATGATAAACTCTGACTATCTAAACAATTGCTATTTAGACTAATGTTATGATAATGCATTTAGTGGGGATATGCTGCAAACCTTGTACCTGTTAGACCAATATTGTACAAGTCCGAACTAATTCATGAACAAATTTAGTGGTTGAGACGCTTTAATACAATTATGTTGCACCAATAGATTGGCCTTGCTGACATTTATTAGAGATTTTACGATGGGCTCTAATGCATGGAGTCTTTATGTGAGTCACTCAGTGGTGAGCTTGAGCTAGTGAAAAGGACGAAGCTTTTTGAAGATATCAAAATAAAGCATTATTGTTACTGTTGTCAAGAGTCTTTCTAAAACTCAGATTTCGTATTTGGGCAGAAATTATCAACTGCAGAATAAGGGAATTTCTGCTGGTTTTTATTTTTATTTTGATAAATTTCATTTATTTCCAGTCCCAAAGATTTTCGCCTACATTGAGCCCCAATAATCCAAAGTGAGGTGCCCAAGCTTTCTCTCTCTGCACACCCTCTGCAATTCCTCCCTTAATAGAATGCTGAAGCCACATAATTCTTATTTAGTGTACATTTGCACTTTAAAAAAAATCCGTACTGCCTGTTATACTTATGGTGATTCGGCGTGAAAAGTGTGCCATCCTGTAGAAAGCAAAAACAACAATTGATGGACAGAATGCAGAACAATGTCATACATTCACGCCAGTACAGAGATCTGGGCCTAAATCCATCGTTTTTTTTGCTCACCATGCCATTCCAGTTTGAACCCAGCCATATGCAAATCAGTCTTGACCCTGTGCCCCATGGGAACAGTCCAGCCCGAACTGCCAAGCCAGGTCCTCCCTGGACTGGAAACAAGCCTCCTAGGACCGGTTTCGGGCTTTCAGCCCTCGTCAGCCAGGATAGCTTGATTCCAGTGGCATGGAGAGCACGGGACTCACGTCTGAGCATACCCTTCCCACTCGGGGTGACAAATGCAAAAACAACAATTGATGGACAGAATGCAGAACAATGTCATACATTCACCCCAGTACAGAGATCTGGGCCTAAATCCATCGTTTTTTTGCTCACCATGCCATTCCAGTTTGAACCCAGCCATATGCAAATCAGTCTTGACCCTGTGCCCCATGGGAACAGTCCAGCCCGAACTGCCAAGCCAGGTCCTCCCTGGACTGGAAACAAGCATCCTAGGACCGGTTTCGGGCTTTCAGCCCTCGTCAGCCAGGATAGCTTGATTCCAGTGGCATGGAGAGCACGGGACTCACGTCTGAGCATACCCTTCCCAATCCTGTAGAAAGGTTCAGGAAATTTAAAAAAAGAGAAAAAGGTGTTGAGGCCCAGAGCCTTTCTTTTCCCCCCTCTCTATTCAGTCTTTGTTTAGAGGCTGTTTTGAAATGTATCTATTTTATATTTTGGTATGTTTGAATGGATAATTTAAGTTTTTTTTATGCGTCATTTTGACTTAAGATATTTCAGAGTGGTAATTGAGTTGGGTTGGTATAGGCTGGTCTCTAATAGGCATTTGTGAGGCTGAACTGTTGTATTTTAAGGCGATAAATGCATACACATTAGGCCCAGTTTTATTTAGAAGGCAGGGTATTCGCGGATGCGGACCTTTTGGTGTTCCAGCTAGGATTGTTGGATTGACTGCAATTGTCAATGAAGGCTGGGAGGTGTGGGTTGTTCCCCACTGTAATTGCAATTTTCATGAACATGGTAGATAACTTGGAGATTATTGTTGAAGTATAATGGTATGGGTATCCTCAAGGTTGAGTGATTGTGTTTGTTTTGTTGTTTTTCCGGTTAGAGTTTTTGCCAGATGATCTGCTTCACAATGTTGTTAGGAATGTACATAATATGTGGAACTATTATGATGGACCTCAGGTGGAAAATTATGGTGTATATATTCTGTAAACAAAACAATTCAAAGAAACAAACGTTAAAAAAAACACATGTTCCTGTATTCTTTATTTCACAACTTGTACGTACAAAATATTTCTCTCAATTGGAAGTATTGTACCCGCCTAGGTATTAAGACTTGTTTCCTTTCTTAGACAAACCAATGTTTTAGCATTTAGTTTTTTTTTTTTTTTGCAATCCATTTTCCAAAGATGGGTTTGTTGTACAGTGTTACTTTTTTTTTAGGTGCTGTAAACTAAAGTGTTTATTACATAATTATGGTTTTCAATATATGTTTTGTCTGTTTTTACTGAAAACCTTTATGTATATAAATAAACCTTACCTTGAACTTTATTTAATATTGTAGTTTGCACAGTGTGTTTTGCTGTCCTTTTTGAGTGGATGAGATGGGGCGGATGTCTTGAGTAGAATGGTGAGGATAGGTGAGCTGACCTTCGTCTTCTAAGCAAACACTTATACATGTCTTAGTCTGTTACCAGGAATGAGTTCCAGAAGGTTGCAGTTTGATGCACACAGGGTGTGACCACACAATGGCAATTGAGCGCTCGGGTGAACATGTAAGTTAAGCATCTGAGCTGCTAGTTACTGTAGTGCAAAGGTGCCTGAATCTGGATGGCCGAAGCCACAAGATAAATGTATGTAGAGTGTAGATAAATATCCATAATATACAGTATCTCTGGGCGGCTAGCCTAAGAATCTGATATAATTCTTCCATCATTGTTGGACATCCCTGCCCCATTACATGAACACGGTAAAATTCTAAGCCAAGTGTGTATGCCTTAGACGTGATAAAGAAGAATGGCAAAGACATGTAAGAGTCAGAAGTAGTGCTTTGAAATTAAGTTGCTTATTTCTTGGCTCCTTTTTTTTCTGTCTGGCAGGAATGTTGTAAACCCAAAAATGTTCTGCTTTGTCAAATGTTATATATTTCAGTCAGTGCATCGACTTTAATGGAGGTCACTCCTCAAGAGGGGTTTTGGTGACCTCAAGAGTCATTCAGCTAGTCCTCAAGGCTCTTCAGTGCAAAGCGGCATCACTGCCAGGGTTGCCAAACTCTAATTCTGCCTCTACAGGACCAGTGCTCTAGCCAGGGTGGTGAATCTTGGGCAGTCAATGCATTCTGTCAAGTGAGTTGTTTAGTAATTCGTACAGATATCTGTAGGGTTTTAGTAATTCCCAGCGATGTTGTGACATCCACCACAGTGGAGGTGTCACCCCTCATCTCAACACACTGTTTTCATCCAGCTACATTTCTGCTTGTTAACAGGTAAGCATTCCTGCTTTGATAGGGCTTAAGGGCAGTATGTTAATTGCCATGCATATCTCTTAGTTTACCACTTGTGACTTGCTTGTGACATGCCCTCATTTCCGTGTGGGCTCCTGGAGCAGTTCCTCTCCTAACTTGCTCCATGTTAGCATGCATCTGAGACTCGCACTCTAAATTGTTTGCATTGAGTAACTTTAAATTATTTCTTCACTTGGCACATGTGCTATATACCTTGCGTAGTGCTTAAACTCTAATCATCAGTTTTGACGAGTCATACTATTAAACCTGTAACCTGACCTCTGCAACTGTTCAGACCCTCTGTAACTTTTAATGGGGCTGTGCTTTTTATGACTGCTAATCTGCACCTTGAACTTTTAAACCGTTCAAAGTTTCCAAAGAGTAGCTGTTGTGTAGCGGAACATGTATAACGTTGAACTGTATTTTCGGAGCAGTGTATTTTTAGGTAGAGAAATCCACCAGCAGTTTGTTTGACTAGTTGTCCTGTGCAATTCTTGGTTTCAGAAGAAGCGCTGTATTATTTTTGAAGTCAGTAGATCGATTAGAGGTGTGCCAGCCAGTTTTGATGTGCGCTGATATTACTGTTTGTGGTATGGGGTTGAACGTTAGGACTAGGCTGAGGAGTATTGACATTATGGCTGTTCCAGCCCGAGATACGCCGCTGGGTGCAGCATGCTACCACTGCCTTGTAATATGAAGCCTGCTGACATTCTGGCCCGAGAAAATTGTACTTGCAGCATGTTGAATGGAACACAAATACTTCATATGCCTCATCTCTGTTGACTGCGCCATAAAAGGGAGGACAACGCAAAAGTGCAAAATGCATGTACCCTTTTTTTGCATAATAAAGTGTGATCTCCCTGCCCACCCTACATTTATCATTACTAATTAGACGACCAGATTTGACTTCAAATGTTACACCTTGGCTAGATTTCTTGACTAAAACAGTATACAATGTCCTCTTCTTTGTACACATACAACAGGAGGAAGAACATGGCCACGCTAAGAGACATATGTCACAAAGAATTGTAAGATCTAGTGGACCCAACAGGATTTGGACTGGCAGGATAACTACTTACCCACATGGTGAAACAGAAGCACCAATAGCCATTATTTTTCTTTTGAAAAGGTGAACAATAATAGTGGCTAATTTATTTACCTTGTTCAGGCACAGTCTTCACTTCAGCAAACACACTTTTCCTTTTCTTCCTATTATAATCAAGCACTTGATTATAGTAAGAAAAACATGAACGAGGCCATTGAGGAGACTTACGAACCTGCTTACCTGCAAGCACTTACCAAAGACATTACTAAACTGAAAATGACCTCCTGCAGAGAAATGGATTGACTTGTTGCAAGCATTCAAAAAAGTGCGTGCAAATGTTTTGGGCACCATATAGATAAAGCCCACCAGCATGAGGCTATAGGTGAGTAGTGGGAGACCAATATGGGAAGTTTGCCTCCTTAGAGTTATAGAATGATTTAGGATATAAAGCTTACCCCACTTTTCAGTTGCTTTATTTGCAATAAATTTAATTTAAGAAAAAAAATAGAGACTGTGTAATATCACTGTGCAACTACAAATCTATCCAATGCAAATGGGCTGGCTGATGTATCGACCTATGAGTTTCAATCCAAATATCAATTTTGGGTTATAGTATTGCAGACAGTGTTTAGAGCATGCCAAAATCTGACAACATCCTTGAGTGCCGGAAAGAAAAGCAATATTGTACCAGTGTTAAGAGTAACCCAAGAGCCATATCTTGCTTGCGTTAATAGATGCCTCTGGAATTATTTTTGCCTATCACGTTTTTGAATTGTTGAAAGAATATGAAGACCATAATCCCAATTCAGCACACATGCTTCTGGTGACACTAGGTTACACTCATTAAATGCCTCCTCCATGGAGGACAGCAACAGGGGAAACGACCCTCTGCCCTGCAAGATTTGCAATGAGTCATTGTTTCAGCGCAATACAATACTCCCCAAGTATAGTCTAAGCCTGAAAAACATCCCCTAAATGATTGTGCTAACCGGCTATGGTCTAAAATCTTTGAGAATGCCCTGGCTGTCAGATTGTGCCCAAATCACCCCAGAGATCTGTACGGACCAGTGCTTCTCATTTTAAAGCATGAGGCCTCCTCATCTCCTATACCTACTTCATCCGGCCCTGTAGAAAGAAAATGCGATTGGCAGTAGGCCAGGTCCCCAATTGAATCCCCCATATGAGCCTGCACCATGTAGTCGGAAAGCAGCTGCATAGTGTTTTAAGGGCAGAGATGCATACAGTTGTAGATAAATCTAGGACTTCAATCCAATACAAAATTTTCAGTCCATGGGCATACATTCTGACTGCAAGGGTCTCAGAATATTGTGTTACCGTTTAAAAAAAAGTTTTAAACAGATTTTATTGATTTTTTTTCATGGTGTAGTCCGGGTTGAGACCCGGAGAGTACATAATGATGAATATTTATGACATTACATATCTCTGATTGAAGTTTCCGATAAACAACTGTTAACAACAATAACAACCTTGCGCAGATCCACCCCGGACCCCCCCCAATTATAAATACACAATTGAAGATGTTATCCGAGGGGCTCACATAACCCTCCTGTTTGTGTAGAGTCCAATCTCAGTACGGGGTCGTAGCTTATCATGGATCTGAGATGTTGATAGAAGGGAATTCTATGGCACGATAATCCGCCCACAACAGCCATATTTTCTTATGTTTCTGGGGGCATCCTCGAGCCTGAAACACCACTATCTCTGCATTTATACATTGATCTATGGCTTTTGCCAGCGACTAACCTTCGGCAGAGACTCTCTTTTCCACTGCTGGGCAATGTCCCGTTTAGGGATGGTAACTGCTAAAAACAATAGGTGCTCTTATACCTGTTCCCCCGATACTATTTGTGCTATGTAATAACAGTAGCTTCGGGTAAAGTGACAGGTCCCATGACAATACCTCATTCAGGCATGCCACCACCCTCCGCCAGAATGGTTTTAATGCAGTACATCCTCAGACGGTATGTATGAATGTCCCTTCGTCCGCTCCGCATCTCAAGCACACCGGGGATTGGATACCACCCATCTTCCAAAGTCGGAGCCGGGTATAATAAAGGTGGTGTAGATATTTGAACGGTATAAGGAGGTATTGTGTGGAAACCGCCACACCCCTGGGGCTAGCTAGGGCCTCTGCCCAATCGTCATCCGTTATGCCCTCTTCCCAGGCCTTTCTGGTCTTATGTAGTGTGGTATGGTTGTGTGTTGTCAGGGTTTGTTAGATCTGACGGATCTTTTGTGCACCTATGTCACCCATCAATAAGCGCCCTTCTAAAGGATGGAATTCGGGAAACGTGTCAGTCTGTTGTAGTATGGAGGTGAGTGCATGCCGGAGCTGAAGATATCTAAAGAATTGAGTCTTATGCAATCAAAACTCTGTCTGGAGCTGTTGGAACGACTTCAAAGCAGTGCCTCGTATCACATCCCCCCCAGGGTGGATATTCCCACAGTGTCCCACCCGCAAAACCCCACCAGAACCGTCACCGAGCGCAACATGGTGCCATGCCATAGTGGGGTCGCCTGAGTCAGGAGGCTACGCCATCCCATCTGTCGGATTGTAGCCTGCCAAAGTTGGATAACAGTGCTGCAGGCAGGGCGTAGGAAATCTAGGTTTTGAGCACTATATAAAAGCTGGAGAAGTGGAACATTTCCCATTGCCAAATGATCCAAGGCAAATGCTGGATCCGATGGTGAGTTGTACCACCATTCATTGATCACTTTCAGATGGGAGGCCGCGTAGTATGCATAAATGTCTCATGCCACAATGCCGCAGCAAAACGCTAACTGTGTGCACGTGTTTAGTGCCACTCGCACTCCTCCGTCACGCCAAAGAAATGTATTATGTATGGAATTACCTGTGCGAACCAGGCTCGTGGGATGGCATATGGGAAGTTCTGGAGCCGGTAGAGTATTCTGGCCAAGGACACCATTTTAAAAATCGCCGAACGCCCATATAATGATAGCGGAAGAGAGGACCAGACTGTTGTCTCATCCTTAAGGCTTTTGAGAAGAGGGTTGATATTACTAGCCCACGAGGTCTGTGGACACGGTGACATAAAGATACCTAGATACCGAAATCCTGTGGTTACACGCAACAATTGTTCGGCCCATTTCTCTCAGCCTTGGTGTCCGCACACCGGGAATAGTACAGACTTTGAGGTTCGTGTGGAGCCCAGTGGTTTGACCAAAGACGCTACCATTTTAAATTTTGAAGTAAAATTTTACCTTTATACAGAGCATGTGAGCTTATTTACGTTTCAACCAGTTAAAGATGAAAATTCAGGGAATTATTAGAAAATACAAATGTCCTTCTAACAAAACATTTGAAGGATCATACAGATACTCCTAATCCTAATGTATGCACTCTCCTCAAGGAGAGGGGTAGGCAGAGCAACATTTTTTATGTATTTCGGGTTGAAAATGTGGTGTTAGAGGTGGTCTGTTAGCCCCTGCCATGGTTTATGTGGTTCTGATTCTCAAAACATGGGTTTCGAAGGTCAGATATCTTCTCCTATAGCTCACCGCATATGTTTGGAGTAGATTTGCAACTTTTATGGTTTTCACAAAAGATCATTAAGGATTCTAAAAAATCTATGGCAGTTGTGTGACAGCCTAATGCATTCATAATGTTGTCATCTTGATTTTTTAAGACATCTGATAGCAGTATTTTTAAACCCTGGACTGGAAACCATGTTTTCTTCAAGATCCATCCATGCACAGGTGATGCACAACTTTATTTAAAAATACCCTTACCCGATGACATAGCCTCCGATCCATCCAATATTAGAAGTCAACTAACTTCCTGAAGCTAAACCCCCACAAATATTGAATTCTTGCTGTTTGTTAACGGCACCCCGGTTCTCCAAATTAAAACTATATGGCTTCATCTACCCCTCGAAGGACTGGACAAGCAGCCCTATAGATATCACACCATCACTGACTCAATTCAGGAAAAAAGCTGAAGAGACAACTCTTCAAAGAGCACCACTCCTGACTCAACAGTCTGGCTTTGACCCTTCTCCCATTTCCCAAGTGATTCTATCTTCCCACAGGCCATGCCCACTGTTAAGCACTCTGTTGCTCTTGAGCTAGATTCAAGTTCTCTAAATATATAGATAGATATACACACACAAAGGCATACACACACATGCGTTGTCCTTGGTGATGGGATGAAGTGGCCACCCTATCCGATGGCTCCACAACATGACTTTTCCAACGAGTAGTTGGTAGTTATTGTTCACTACAATCGAACCAAATTGACTGATGTGCCTCAAAGCAATTAGTAATTAAGGGAAAGCCCATCCGAGATGCTTGGCAATATGGAACCGTGCGGCAACCCTGTCTGTAAGCAACTGAAAAAGATGGAACGAATGGTAGTGTGATCAGATTCCTTCTTTTTAAAAGCTTATGAAATTCTACCCAGAATTCTATTCACTTAGTAAATTTCATTGTCCTCGCTTTTGTGTGACGTGTGAATGCTGTTTATTATCAATGACTCAGACTCCAAGAGTGAATGTCCAACCAGAGCCATGCTAAATGCAAGGCGCTATGCTGCAGCATTAGCAACGAAGTCAAGGGGAGCTGTGCCCCACGTCCTACATGCGTGCTGTGTTACCGTGGGAACAGTTTCAAATTCCTTGTTTGGTTGCAGTGGACTTTGCGCTTGAAGTGAATGATTTTCACAGAAGCCAGAGCTAATTTATCAATGTCCTCGTAAAATGGCCACCCTTCCTGGAAGGCTTCTACCTTGCTTTCATCTTGAAGCTCATACTCTTTGGGGTGTAGTCCGTCACTAAGTGAAAGAGCAGATGCTCTCGAGTTTCGTCCTGTGCTGACTTCATGGGGCTGCAGAGGGTATGATTGGATTACACAGTCCTGCGAAAAACATTTTCCCTCTCTGCGGCTCAGACATTGATTTGTGACTACTGGGGTGGATTGCATAACCATCAGTAGAAAGCAGGACTGCATGACTTCATATACTTTCTAATATTTCTAGTTGTTTGTTAGAATAAATGTAAGTTTTACTAGAGGAGTTTCAGTGTGAGGCCTGCATGAATTCACCTGGTTATACCACCACCAACAATGGCACAGTGTGCCTTGATGTATTTTTTTATTTTGTGCTTAAATGTCATCCATAGATCCCAACGGCCCCTTGTCATTCATTGGTCTCCCTTTTAGACAGTCTGAACTTTTTAGCCATCAACACACTGGATTCTGGGACTTGTACTTTATAAGTATGGGCGTACAAGTTCTAGAATACAGAGAACTGTTAAAAGCAGAATTTACGTAGATCACTTTCTTGAGCCCTAGAATGGGTGAAATCATTCCACTGCAACAAGTTGCAATGGTGCATGGGGATGGATCAGTGCATGGAGGCTAAAAGGGCTATATATGAAGTGAGAGTTTGTACCGGTAATTCCAGAAGATATGGAGAAACTGGACTGACTATAAGGGCATTAGCGAAGATGATACCTGGGGGATCAGGTAAAATCATAGACATTCGAATGGGACAGACTGGAGAGTCAATTTGACAATAAGGGGACAGTCCATACAACCTCTGCAACAATGTGGGGAAAGTATAGATTAATATGATGTATGGCTGCCAAGGTAATACCATCGTACTGCTATTGTGTAGTTCTCTTGCGTTTTGTTTGTCAAGATAAAAGAATCGCTTTTTTTCCCCTCTTAAACCCTCTTGAGGTTAGGGGGCTGCTGTGGCTTTTGTAGGATTGAGCATGGTTTCCAAAGATAGCCATTCTGAAATCTCCTTACAGGACACTCTGTGTCGCTGCAATGTGCTTCCAGTGAGTACCACTCAGCTGAACGGTTTTCTGAGTTCCCTGTATGCCATGCAGCCTGTTTGTTGGTTGTAATTGTTGGGTCGGTACCAGTTAAACTTTTTCAAATGTTTCGAATGCCCGTAATTCAAGTTTAGGAAGGTATAGTTCAAGTGTGCAAGCCTGCTTTAGTCTTTTTCAGCTTAATCCAAATAACAGATATTTCTCTTGGAGAGCCAGCAAGTACTTTCCAAATGTCCATTTCCTTCGGCGCCTCCTGGGGTTCAGAGTGCTGCACCTGCGGAGCGAAAACAGCCGACGTGACAATGTGTGGGTTCAAGAAGAGGAAAACAGCAGCTCCCTTAAAGGGACCAGGGCCATTTAGCAAACAGAAAGAAACCGGGTTCTTCCTAGAAATCCCGTGCATAACTAGCAATAACGATCCTCAAGAAAGATTCCAGCATGACCCTATGCTTTGTTTATGGTCGTGTTTTGACTCCGGGCTCATCACGTGCTACTTTAAAAGGACACCGGAGTGTAGAAGTGCACTGAATGGCCTTGAATGAGTACAGACGTGACTAACCATGGGTCACTTGATGTATGACAATACTTACAGGCATCAATGTGTCGTAAAAGGCAGATTACACTAGAGCACTATTAAGATGATGACAAATTAACATAAAACATGTTTATAAGGCACTAACTTGCCACCATTAGCAGTCTCTTCATAGAGGTGCGCTTTCCCTATCCCAGTTTCCTTTAGCCTTACCTTGTCATCATTAAGGGGTTACCTGGTCCGCCCAGGCTGCTTTCATAACCGGGAATGAACGAAGGAGACGGAAGGCAAAATAAGCTTTTGGAGGCCAAATTCACTGCCAACTCTATAGTTGTGTAACTTCGTGGTATCTTGTTAAATGAATCATTTAAAATAAAAAAAATTAAAAAGGTAGAACTAAATAAAAAACAAAAAAGGCCACAGCGAGGTCAAATGTGAGAAACAAATTAGATATTTGCCAGGGGTACAATGGTAAGTATAATGCTTGGACAAAGATTACAAGACAACATATGTTATAACACAACCAGAGAAATTTGTAGAAAAAACTTAGTTGAAGTTATGGTAAGTGCCTTTGGTACAATAGTGATATCTTTGCTGTCATCTGTGGTGCCATGTGTGAGGTCAGGAGTAGAGCACGGCTAAGGTGGTAATTATGGTTGCATAGCTGACGATTTTCAGTGTTTTTCAGATTGTGGATCACAAGAATGACCCTTTAGTTATGTGTTTTTAAATGTTTTTGATAGTAATTAAAAAAATCAAACCTTCTGTTAAAAAATATAATATATTATATAGAATATCGTTGAATTATTTTTAAAATTATATTGCAGCATTGGGCACCAGCGCATTTCCATATTAACTGCAAAGTTATTCAAGCCCTCGTAGCTGTGTATTTGTGTCGCCTATTTTATTGTTGCTGAATTTTATTCACTGTGTACTATCAGGATCAACCAGGGTTATTGGGTCAATCTCTAAATATATTAGAAACACAGCTGATAATTTAGATGTTGGTGTATGATGCTGGGACACATGTGGTGCACTTTCAAGCCGGTTGACTTGGCACCAATTCATCTTACATGTGAAGCCAATACCACATCTGGAAACCAAATCACGCAGTAATTTTAGTTTACATTTACAGTACTTTTCCATAGTAATTGCTGATTAATACACTGGTTTAAAGAGTCTCAGAATGAGAAGTGGAGGGTGAACGATGATTCCACATCTGAGCAAGCACAGGTTTAGACTGAGGTATTGTGACTCATACTAAGTCTAGTTTGGTTGATGTCTGGTACTGGTATGCGTGTCTGTGGTTTCAGACTATGAATTCAACCAACACTTTTCTCCCATCCATGCACCACTGACTTAATAACACTTCATTTGACTTTCTGAAAAGTGCTTTGGGCTTGACATGGGATATGAAACCGCTCTAGAAATGTTACAATACAATGCCCAAGTGCCCATAGTAACGTCTTTTTGGCAGAGCATTGGCTAATGAAGAGCATGGTAGGTGCACGCTGAAGAGCATGCAAGAAGCTGGGCGTTCTGCGATCGGCTTCATTTTCTTGTGCACAAGGTCCAGCATGTTTAGTGGACATCAAAATCACTCCCTAAATTCAACCCTATGCATATTCATCACTTCTCTGTGACACTATTCAAAAACATGATTGCAACCCGCTGATGCTACAGATCGTGCTACAGGAATGAATGTTCGGTTACCATTCATGTTCCGGCACAGTTGCATGAAGGGGGACGTGTCGTGTTTAATCTGCTGAATGTATTGTACACAGGTGTAATATGAAAATTACTCCAGTAATGATCTCGGCTAACCTTTTAAAGACCTAAACCAGTGGCTCCCACACCAGAAATTGTAGGCACTGATTTTAATTTTTGGCACCACTAATTACACATAAGTGGGGGGAAGGGGGTGTATCATCCTTTTGTGTATTCCATTCTTGTACTCTTTTGTTGCATTCATTTGCAGCCTGCTGAGCTGAATTTTGAAAGCTGCAACTCACTGATCAAGGACCCAATTTCTCAAAACCTCCTCGACCTTCATCTTGATGTCAATCAACTCACTGTCTAATTTGTAAAAGTATAAGTGCCAATGCCCAAGGTTTCGCTCGGAAGCCTGTGGCTCGTACTATCAAATGTCAGATGTTGTATCCCTACTTTCTTTGCCACTGTTTTTCTTTCTTTCTCCTACTACTTAGTTCCCCCTTTTGTGTTTTTCTCTCTGTTGCTCTGGGTCAAAGTTTGTTAAGGAGAGTTAACTGCTGGACCCCAAATGTAAGTACCAGTCGGACCCAGCTGCACCCACCAGCTCAAATTAAGCTCTAGCTCACCCCATCGGCACCCTCTTACACCTATCCGAATTCTCTGTGACATGTCCTAAAATCCTCACGTTTGCCCTATCTATTTTTTCACTCACAGCCCATGCTCCAGTGGTCCGTATCTGCTCTCAAGTCTTGTATTCTGCAACTCTCATCACCGTCACATCTCATCCTCCTAATTCATCACTTTTGGTGCAGTTTGTTTGTTCCCTTCGCTCCCCAAAGCACTGAATAGAGTGCTGTAAACCTTTCCTCTTTGTGACAAGACATAACTGCCTTTAATACCGGTTTTTCTTGAATTGTGTTAGGTTTATATAATACTTTGTGCTTTCTTGTTAACTGTATTAGATTACCATGAGAGTTATTCATTATCAATTGCAAATCCAAATATTCTTGTGAATGCAAGATTACAGACCTAAACTGGTAGTGCATAACGAAATCCTGCTTTTCCGACCACCATTGTAAAGTTAGGTTTGCTACACTGTAACACTTTTTGGGTAAAGACAGGCGAATTGGCATTATCTCCATTGATCCGAGGCATGATAGCTGAAGAGTGAGTGAGTTTTAAAAAAAAAATCTTTATTGATACTTCGAGTGCAAGATTGGTACAACAACATAATCCTCCAGAAGTACAAATCTAGAATAAACTGCGTGACATGTAGTCGTATGCCTTAGAAGGCTATACGGGAAAGCATGCCTAACAAGAAATTCAAAACAGATACATCATGCAGGTCGCCAGAATGCAGCTATTGACTTTTTCCATACCTTGCACTCCTCGATAGAAAGAAAAAAGAAATGATTCAACATACATCTTGAACAACAACAGAGTAATCAACGAAAGATAATTGCTCAGTGTGGTTCGCTGTGACTGTGAACACTCATCACATGCAATTGTCTCATGTCTCCCTCTTCTGTCTCAGTAGGTAATGAGGGTGTGCCAGGGACTTCGCAGGTACCCCCAATAAATGTGCAAAGTCTAGTGTCTGCTTTGCACACATCCACACCTTGGAAGCCCCCTAGTCAAGCCCATTCTACTGGTCACGCTCTAAAAAACTAGCCATCACCTCCTGCCTAAGGACTGCGGGAGGTTGGTGGTTCAACCCTCTGGCTTCTTCAGCCCTCAACGCCACTCCTTGCATTGAGGCGCACGTGTCTACCTCCACCTGGTATGCCGGGGGGCCCTGCGGTGATTTCCAGTGGCGAGCTGTCTCTCTACGGGATATTCCTAAGGCCAGATCCAAGAACCTGTTGCCCACCTTTTTCTCTCGTTGCCTCCTATGCAAGCCAAGCAGACTCTACTATGCAGAGCTGACTTCGGCCCAAGCTGCGCAACAGCACCACCTTTATCCAAAATCGCCCTGACAGAGCAGCTCCATATCATGTGCAATAAGCTCGCGTCAACCAGGGCACGCCTAGGGCAACTCATACCAGTGGTGTGGGTCATAACTTTGAATCGGTGTGGTATGAGATAAGTACAGTGCAAATATTTCACAAAATATGGATCTTTTGTAAAACATTTTTATTGGCATTTGAAATGGTTACATACATCACATCTATCATTGCCGATGGTATTGGCGTACAAGTGATATCGCACGGGTGTATCATACACTGACTTAAGAGCGTATAATGTCAAGGTTGTAGATCCCCCCCCCCCCCTCACCCCCCTACTCAGTCTATTGATTGGTAATGGCCCTTAGAGGCCGATGTCAGGATACATTTAACGTTCATGCAGGGTGATCGTTGTGCCACGCTGGGGATGTGAGGTGTATTTTGCCCCTCGCACATATTCTCGTAGGGGTTATGGAAAGTCAGCCATATTCTAACCTTGAACAAACTTGAGGTATAGAACTGGGATGCACTGTGTCTTATGTTGCGACGGTGTGTAGTTGAGCGCCCGAGTGTTGCACTGTTGCGAGATGTCGTATTGGAGTTGTGCAGATGAGTGGAGGGGGATTGTTAGAAGTTGTCTGTATGTGGGTGTGGTGATGGGTTGTTGGCGGCCATTGGACGTGGCCTGTCCGGTGTCTGGGCCCTTTGCATGTGCACCCGGGCATCCGCAGGGGCTATAGAAGCTCTGGGAGAACTGTCCATTCGTGCTCCTGCCACTGTTAGCGTTTCTTGTGTAAAGGAGTGGAGTAGCATGGCCCAGGGCATGGAGATTGGATGTTTGCGAGTTCCCTGGGCTTCCTCCCCTCGGAGAATTCCCTCTTCCACTGCGGCCCATTTCTTGACCGAGCCCACCCAGGCCGCCGGAGGGGGGCCTTCTGGTGCCTTCCAATGCATAGTGATGCATTGTTTGGTCAGGAGGAGCACTAAGGAGGCAAAGCGCCTTTATACTTTCATGTGCTTGTGGCGCTTACAGATACCAAGAGTCAAAATATGGATTTTTAACATGATAATTAATGACAAGAAACGGTCATGGGGTGCCATGCAATAATGATGATATTAATCATGTAACGGTATTGACATTCTATGCCGCAAATATATAGTTTCTAACATTATTAACATTAACAGTGGTATCTTGTCCGTTGCTTTCCGTTCGTGTCTGCCATGTGTTTATGTTGTGCTCCCAACCAAACATAATCGGTGTACATGTGTGTATCTATTTGGCGACGTTAAGTAGGGAGGTCTGCGCTCAGTGCAGTTGTATATGGTTCCACCTGTACTGAACCTGGATTCTCAAATCTGGCCAGTAGACATACAAATTGTGTCAAACGCACTCATGGTGCATCGCTATCGAGGCGTAGTATAGTGCTGTGTCTTACGATAGGTTTGGGTTTGTGGTGTTTAACTTTGATTCTATAGTGGTTAAATAATCTTGCCATTGTATGGGGATAGCCGATGGGGACAATCGCGTGGCATTTGTCAATTGGGTCTCGTGCTCTGCCATTAATGCCCTGCCGAGGTCTAAAAGCCATGGTTGCGTGCTAGGGCCCGCAGATGACTTCCAGGTCATGGCTAGTTTACGTTTAGCCAAGCCCAGTGCCAGATCTAGAAGTTTGTTAAGGTTCTTGCATTGCGTTTTGTGATTCAGAGTATGAAATGTAGGTCCTGGGCTACTACTGGGGTTCCTGCTGCTATTGTTAGTGTCTCTGCTACGCTATTCCAAAATGTCGTAAGTTGGGGATATGTCCAGACCATATGGGGGAATGTGGCATCTGCGGGTAGGCACCTAGGGCAGATGTCGGTTTGAGGTAGGATACATGCGTGCTACTCTTTGCGGTTTTAAGTATGTGTGATGGAGGTAGTTGAATTGTGTTTTCCACAATCCCTGGTTTAACACACACATTTGAGAAAGTACAAAAAATACCTAGTATGTATTTTATCCTACTTTAAGATAACAAAGGTGAATGGAGACCATGCAGATCTAGTAAATTCTTCAAGTTGGGTATCTTATTTTGCAGATAAATTAAGGTAACGTATTAATCAAAGGACCATTATATTGTACTTTTTACTTAAATGAATATACTCATTGCACTTAAACAATAATATGCTGTCTTGTCCTTTCGATAGAAATCAAGATAGCCTTAAAAAAAAAAAACGCCTCCCTTTGCCAAAGATAATGTGCAAACATATTCTACCTAATACCAAAATAGCAAAATTCTAGCCACTTTGTTAATCACTAATGCTCACTGGGGACCTCTAGGAGCAGCTTGGGGGATTCCACCTAGACGAGCAGTGCTGGTGCCTTGCTTACTAGGGACCTTTAGGAGTAGCTTGCGGTACAGCACCTACCACATTTCACATTTATATTAGACCTTCTATAAATTTCCCTTCAACAGCTCCAATATTTGTTTTGCCACGTTTCAAAGCTACTAATTGTATATATGGACATAGCGATTTGAATGTACTCTGGATACTGTTCTGCATGCAATGCTTTGTGGGTAGAGTGGATTTACCATATCTTCAAAGTTTATGATTCTCACTAGGGACCTCTAGGAGCAGCTTGGGGGATTGCACCTAGATAGTCCGTGCTGGTGCTTTGCTCATTAGCGACCTCTAGGAGCAGCTTGCAGTACTGCACGTACCACATTTATATTAGACCTTCTATACATTTCCCTTCATCAGCTCTACATAGAGTACAACCTAATCCGGAATTAATATAATAATTTTGTCACATTTCAGAGCTACTAATTGTATTTATGGACATAGCTATTTGAATTTACTAGGGGTACTGTCTTGCATGCAATGCATTATGGGTAGGATGGATTTTGCATATGTGACCGAAGGTTTATGATTCTTACTAAGGACCTCTAGGAGTAGCTTGCGGTACTGCACCTACCGCATCTCACATTTAGATTTGACCTTCTATAAATTTCCCTTCATCAGCTCCACATGGAGTACAACCTAATCCGAAATTAATCTAATAATTGTTTTATCACATTTCAAAGCTAATAATTGTATATATGGCCATAGCTATTTGAATTTAATCGGGGTACTGTCTTGCATGCAATGCAATGCATTATGTGTAAGGTGATTTTACCATATCTTCAAAGTTTATGATGCTCACTAGGGACATCTAGGAGCTGCTTGCAGTACTGCACCTAGACAATCCGTGCTGGTGCCTTGCTCACTAGGGACCGCTAAGAGCAGCTTGTGGTACTGCACCTAGACATGCAGTGCTGGTGCCTTGCTCACCAGGGAGATCTAGGAGCAGCTTACGGTACTGCACTGATACATACACTGTTGGTTCCTGGCTCACTACGCAACCATTTGCAGGGCATTAGGTCTCGCATTACTGAAAGTATGAGCTATTGGCTTTGCATTATTATTTGCAACGCCAATTCCTCCAGCTATCAGTAATGTGAAACCTATTGCATTGCAAATGCTTGTTTCTATGGTATTCTTTCATTGTATCACAGCTGTACCAAAACATAGCTAGAATGCCCCGATATTGTACCACAGCTTCTCCAGAATACCCCATTAATTTGCCAAACTAGCTGCACTAGAAAATCGCTCCACTGTGACAAATTCACAATAGAACAGTATAGTTCTGTCCTATAATGCCCCTCAGTTCTCCCTCTTTTAAACTGGCTGGTAGAGTGAAACCAGTCCATAGAAAGATTGAGATTCATTCCAGTTCAGAATTTCAGTTGGATTAGAATTGCACCTGTTTGATCGCCTGTCGTTTTTCCCATCCTGCCAAGGAAGCACATGCCAAGTAATTAAATAATTGTCGTATTTAGTAAGTTGTTGCTGTTGTCTTTCTGGCGTATCAAGATGAAACAATGTAGAATGACATGCATTTCATGCTCCGAAAACGATTTCCAATGAAAGCGATTCTCTAAGTGAGAAATATTGCTGATTAAACATGTGTTTTTTACTACAGTGTTCCAGACCAAAGCTGCATACGAAATGCTCTTCCGTCCTGGAGATAAGAAAGTGCACATCTCTTGAGATGCCAGACAATCCAAACACCTTTTTACTTAAGGTATGGGCTACAATTATTTTACATACCAGTTTATGTGAGAGCAGCTGCAGGGCTTTAGTGTGTGTGTGTGTCTCTGTTTTTGTAAGTGTGTACACACACACCTATATAAAAGATCACCAATCCTCATAGTTTGGACCCTGCACCTCTGGTGGGGTGACGCACCCGCAAATATCCAAGCCACTCTTCAGGAAATCGAAGACACGCACTCCAGTGCCGAATGAACAAACAGGCATAAGTTGTTTAGCAAATTTAATCAAGTGCACCACCAAAGAATAACCCAATGCGTTTCAGCGTCTCGCACACCTTGGTCATGCCGAAACATGCTGGGTTGTTCTTTGGTGGTGCACTGGATTACATTTGCAAAACAACTTATGCCTGTTTGTTCTTTCGACACTGGAGTTTGTGTCTTTGATTTCATGAAGAATGGCCTGGATATATTTATTTATATCTATCTATCATCTCAGGAGTTTGTCGTGTGGTGTTTTGCTAGGATGTGTCCAAGGCTGTTGTGGACACTGGTACCTTTCTAATATCTTGGTAACTCGCAGTGATCTTAAGTTCGGCTAAGATCTGGGCACCTGGAGATGCCGGTCTAAAAACCCCTTGTAGATATGCCAAAGTAATTTGCTGCCTTGCCAAGACCCCCGAATTAAGCGAAGCGTCAAGAAAGCTGCCAAAATTATTTATGTATAAGAAGTGCTGGGCCCACCACCAAATACTTTAACCCTAACATTTCCAGCCGTTTTCAGCATACCATTTTCCTTTTTCGTTCCTAATAAATTACATTTCACCAGCCCTTGATGTTTCAGGTAAGCTAACGTAGCCTCTTGGAGTTTAACTGTAAAGAAGGTGAGCACTGCAGGTTATGTGCTCGTCAGAATTATGTTCATCTGTTTGAAAGGGCTACATTCAGATACGATTACTGACAAATGAAACAGAGGCTTGCATCCAATCGGATTTTTTCTCTATGGCTCGGGCTAGGCCCAAGTTCACCTTTGAACACGCTATGGCCGCTTCCAATGTTTACAAGAATTGCGCTGCACTCCTTATAAACAATTTCTGTGACATATTGTCATAAAACAATCCAGGTCGTATTTCAACATCTTTTCAATTCATACTTATTCAAAGTTTGTCCACAGCACACACAATTAAAATGTGGTCACTCATTGCATTACTTCCCTTTGTAAACTAAACAAACTTCTTCAGGGCTGTAAACCAAAGGTACTTAACCTGAGTATTCCATGTTGTAAATTGTTTACTTATTTGGAGAAAAATAGTGTAACGGAGCCAGAAACAAAATTAAGTTGTACCTCTGCAATTTCTCCTCATATATCAGCGGGTCAAGACTGCCTAGGGAAAATGCAAAGTAAATACTGAAACATTTGGACTTGGGTGCTGAAAGCACCATAATCTTCATGCTTCTCCCTTTTCAATGGCTTAGCTCTTAAAATGCCATAGTTATTGCACAAATAAATTGTGAACTCTACGCTATCGGATTATATTGGGTGTGATAATTATCACCAATCTTTTGGTGCAAGAGCAAAGTATTCTCAAGTCTGAACATCTAAAGCAAGCTTCTCAAACGAGAAGCTCGTGAGCTACTTACTGGTAGCTCTCCAGCCACTTGTAATTAGCTCTCCTGTGTGCAACTAATATGAAAATTGTGGATGTTGGAGAAAAATGGTGAATTGGAAAATTCGATTTAAAGCTTATAATTGAGTAATGAATCATGTAGCGTTGGGCAGACCTATTAACTAAATGTATACCCCTTTGCATCTTGCAGCAGTGGTGTCATTTATTATCCACATAGAAACATTCCAAAATGATAAAGCCTTTTTTACATTTCTACTGGTACACCTGCACCAAGGTGATCACAGCTGCTAATCTTGGATATGGTGGCCACCGATGTTGTCTTGTCTGATGTGGCTGCTGTAAGGCACTCATAATAATCGCGGCTCAGGATGAGTTTCATTAAACATAAGTAGCTCTTATTGCAGAAAAAGTTGGAGACCCCTGAAGTAATATCACTGTACTTCGCTAATCGTATGCACTTTTTGTAGTGTTTCAATGACTAAAGTTGGTAGAATTACAACTGCTTTTACGCTACAAAACACTTGTTTTGACTTCACTCTTTATTAAAAAGTAATAGTTTACCAGTTAGGAGGTACATCACACACTCTTTGACTTATGATGACATTACAGGGATGGAAATCGTGTCAATCTTTTCCCTGACGTTGATTTTTGTACATAACTCGAGTCTTCAGCATGTCAGTGAACAGGCTCCCACCGAGTGATTTTGTAAAAGTAAGCGTGCACTGTTTCCTAATTTTTGGTGGCCGATTGTTTGTGCGTGTTAGCAAGAATCTTCCACAGTCTCGCTTTTTCAAGAATAATTGGCTGTTCTTGAAGGTTGTGTCTTGTGTCCTCCTATGGGATCATAAGGTCAAAAGGCCCGAGTTATCACATACTCACTCTATCTCTTTATGCGAAAATCTACCACTGCAACTTTTCCCAACTGAAGTCCGCTGTTTTGAACCCTAAAGTGCTAATATTTCATCGGAATTTCAATGGCTCTTTAGGCAAACTTGTCCCTTATCCACAAAATCTCTGATGGAGATTATGAATGCCCAAAAGTATTTTCCCATTGAACTGTGCTCCCGGCTCCTTTATTTTGATTTGTTGCAAAGCACTTGAGTCCTAGTGAGTGAGTGTGGAGGAATGGAAGGGAATGAACGAGATAAAGAACAAAGGAAACAAGAGTCCCAGAGGAGAGAAAAAACCAGAGAACCCCAGGCCATCATTTGTTCTCAGTGCATGGACGGAAATGGCCTCTTTGATGTGGCCTTGCGGAGATACAAGCAGGGCTATATTTACATAACTGTGCTTTGCACCCCGAAGGTGAGTTAACAGCTAATGCACCTTTTTTCCTCTCTGTCGATGCAGGTTAACAAGTCTACCGAAATTACGGAAGTCATTTTTGAGGCGGATGACGAGCAGCAGTTGAATTTGTGGATATCGGAAATCAAAGAATGCATCTCTCGAGGGTAAGTATCCGACTCTGGGTGTTCAGTGGTGCATCATTGCTCCCAAACTTCCACTTTTCAGAGACAGGAAAGCCCTTAACAGTTGCCCAATGAGGAGTGTAGGACCGTGCTTAATTTGTAAAATATGAAGTGCAGGTGCTGCTCAATTCTTTGTCGGAGGCCACACCTACTTTTATCTGGCTCCACCAACTTCCCCCACTGGCTCCACCCACTTCCTCTATGACCTCCACCCACATCCTCAACTGGCACTACGAAAAGTCGGATTAATTTCAGCAAGGGACCTCCACTTCCTGGGACTGTCTTTTGATAAAACAGCTGAGTGTGTGTGTGACAACGCACCTGCCCCAACTCCAAGTCATCATGTGACAAGTTCAAATCCAAGCAAGGGTGACTCAGACTTGCATACTTATGAAATCAATAAAAACGCACCATTGGGTTGTGGTATACATACAGCATGTCACCCTTGGGCCTGTTTTTATAAAGGTCATCTGTACTGAGAGGTGGAGCACAATGTGTTTGAGGATATGTTGTTTAAAGTGACAGCGGTCACATTGTCCCAGTGGCAGCCTATCTCCACATAGATTGGAGGTGACACACAGCTTCTACCTGGACACAGTGCCATTTTTCTGACAGCCTCCAGTGTCACAGCTGCAACGGATGTCACAGGTACGGACGCATCTGTACTCTTCAGTACCTTTCAATGTCCCGACGGGCACTAGCCTTTACAACTTTGAAATGCATGTTTATTCGAACCCTTTCCCATCACAGAGAGAGGGAAGTGTTGCTTATTATGCACAAATGCACCAATAACGTGTCCCCTCGAGAACCATTTACCATAAGAGCCACCAAAACAAGTGTGCTGTGCACGAAAACCACACATGTGCATCAACTTCGTCTTCGTCTTAATTAGTCAACGAGCACATGTGATAGAAACACATTTGAGAAGGAATATGGGGAAAAACATCAAAGTGAGTGTGGACATTAGATGCATAGGGGCGTAGGACTGCAGCACTGCATAAGCACTGCAGGAAGGGTCACAATGGGGCCCAGGGAGTTGACAAACCACTGAACATCAGTTATGCCAATTGGTTACTAAAAGCGGGGGTAGGAGGATAATTTTTCTTCTTGCGTTAGGGCCCATTGCCCCCTTATCCACTCCACTGTAACTATGCATCTTCACCTTGCACCAAAGCATACGTCATGTGTTGCGAACGTGAATTCTTCTGCACTGCTGTTTCTGTGGTGTCTATCCTTGGGTGCACGAACATGGCAATGCTAGTTTATACAATGCCTGTAAAGTCACCCAGGTATTTATGCCCACTAGTACTACTGATGATCATTCCATACAGTCCTGGCGAGGTAAACCCGTGGTACCCTACAGAGCATGCTGAGGATGCACACACAGAACCCCACAGGAGTAGCAAAGAGATGCAAAATTTAGGGGTGGGCTTTCTTAATTTACATGGAATGACAGCCAAAAGCAGCCATAAAGACCCCACCCTTGACAACTCATCCAATGCAGAATGTTGCCCAAATGAGAAAGTCCTCCACTGCTTGAAATTCAACATTCATGTGAAAACGTTGTCAAATGGAAAGGCAGCGCACAACATCAAACAGAAATCGAGCAGCCTTCCCAATAAACTTCGATAATGATACTTCTTGCTAAGTATAAATAAACAATGCTTTGACCATGCCAGATTTTAAACTTGTTGCCTGCAGATTATAGTCTTTTACAATGAGTGCTGCTATTAAGCTCAGGTGGCGCGCGGACGTGGTATTCATTAGCCCCCCAGCATACCCCCTCAGCCCCTCCCGCCACAAGGACTAGGGCTGGAAGCCACTACTCTTCGCGCAATATAACTGACTTCGAATGAAATTAATGGAGGACATTGCAGATGATTGACGGACCTATTCCTGTCAGTTGTTTTTGCACATCGTCTTCTTAATCTGCATATAAGGCACGATTACAACTTACTTTACATTACAAGCACAAAAACCATGGCACGCTTAAAGAGCTCCTTTACCAGTGTATATGCCTATGATGGGCTCATTTATTAGGTGTTGTCTGTTTGGGAAGGAATGGAGGATACTTCAAGGGCAGGGGCAGGCCTTTAACTTCTTAACCCCGGCCGACCCTATCTATTGTGATATATAATAAATGTGTATGTGGGCTGGCGCCAGTGGCCGCTACTAGGCCAGGGCAGACAAGGTGCGTCATCAAGTCTTGTGGAACCGCCGCTGAAGCTACGCAGGATACTATTACTACTAAATTCAAAGGAAGGGGCCGGGCAGGGCCTTTAACTTTAACACCGGCCGGTCCGGCCCTATCGTGATAATGTGTGTACAACGTCGGCGACCGCTACTAGGCCAAGCCGCAGGTCAGGAACAGAACAGTGCATCATCGAATGGAGCCGGAGCTACCCCGGTGCCCAATACCACGCCACCACTGACTGGGCATGTAGCATGTGGCATGGCATGATGTCTGACTGACTGCTACAGTACTTACGGTTACACTCGTCGTGGTCGGCCGGGGCTGCGGGGCACTTTATTAACTGATAGGCCGCCTGGTGGTGGTGCTGCCTGCCCTCAACGTGGTCAGACTGGCTGTAACTCGCGGGTGTGCTGGAGCGTGGCAAGCGGAAAAAAATCTGCACGGAGCGCGCACACCCAAAACTGACCCAATCAATGTCTGACTCCCTCCCAGTACTGCTTCCGAGTCCCACCCACCACCGGCAACAGTCCTGAACTAAGGGCCGTGCCCGTGCGACACCAAGCGGCCGCCATGATAACGACATGAGTATCAATATTATGATTAATGAATGCAGCCAGCAGTTGCTTTGCTCCGGACCGCCGGCTCACATTCACACTGACTGACTCAACCGAAGCACACTGGGATTCAGGAGACCCAGAACAACACTCTGCGCCGACTCAGAGTCACTGAGTCACTATTGCATCATGTCATCATATGTGACGACGTGCAGTCATGCAGATATGTGTAGACCCGGCCCTGAAAATTAAGCACAATTTTCCCTTCTGTATATCGCAGGGTTCAAAGTTACCTCAGGCTGAGAAACGATGCTATACAAAAGACCTGAATAAATGCAGAATAAAATCTTGGGGCATACTCCAGCATAGGTCCGGGTTAAGTGCTCGATCGATGACAGGTTTTCTCTACAAAGAACTGTATGAGGAGGTCCTAGGGATGAATTTAAAGACCTGTACAGTATAAATCCCCAAATCAAATACAATACTCAAAAGGTATACTGTCGGTCTAGAGTACAGAGATCAGAACATATACTAGTAGAACAGGAAAAAGAGAGAAAGTCCGAGGTAACCAAGGCAGGTGTGTGGAAACCTTCACTGAGGTTTTAAGTTCCCATCACCCACCGGTGGTTCATCATCATTTGGGAACTAAGGACATTCCCCGGAGTACCAACCACTATGAGGATTGTGATGGTACCCTGGTTTTCCCAGGCAACCGTGCCAAATTGTTACCAACGGTAGGGTGATGATTGCAGTGCGAAAAATGTGATGAAACAAAAATAGTGAAGTTAAAAATGACTACCAAGACACTATGTAATTTATTCTGGCGCTATCCTGGTGCCAATTCTAAAAACAGTATTGACAGCCTAAACAAATAACTGTCAGATCTTAGGTCTACATGTTTCGGCTTGTGGACAAGGAAGTCCAAGCTCTCGTCAGGACCATGTAAACGCTACTGCAAAAAGCGTGATAGAAATCAAAATTCCCCTTCCAGCTCTGGCGTTCGGAGCGGGGTACCGACGGATAGAGCGGTGCCTCAAAGTCCTGAGCGGATGCCAGGTGAGGCGGGTTGCGTACCCACATTAACTCGGAGGTTCACCACCAGACAATGCCTGTAACTGTTCCAATGTGACACACAGGACTCGATCAGGTTGTATTTGGGTACCAACCATTGAATCAGGTTATTGTTTATTATCACAAATTTTGATTTCTATCACGCTTTTTGCAGTAGCGTTTACATGGTCCTGACGAGAGCTTGGACTTCCTTGTCCACAAGACGAATCATGTAGACCTAAGATCTGACAGTTATTTGTTTAGGCTGTCAATACTGTTTTTAGAATTGGCACCAGGATAGCGCCAGAATAAATTACATAGTGTCTTGGTAGTCATTTTTAACTTCACTATTTTTGTTTCATCACATTTTTCGCACTGCAATCATCACCCTACCGTTGGTAACAATTTGGCACGGTTGCCTGGGATAACCAGGGTACCATCACAATCCTCATAGTGGTTGGTACTCCGGGGAATGTCCCTAGTTCCCAAATGATGATGAACCACCTCCGGTGGGTGATGGGAACTTAAAACCTCAGTGAAGGTTTCCACACACCTGCCTTGGTTACCTCGGACTTTCTCTCTTTTTCCTGCTCTACTAGTATATGTTCTGATCTCTGTACTCTAGACCGACAGTATACCTTTTGAGTAAGGTTTTCACTACAGTCATGGATTAAGTCAATTTATCTTAAGTGGATATTCTAAAATTGTATGTACCGCCATGTACATGTCTGAAGGCATTTGATGATGTTCTAGCAAGGTTCTGCCATGAATTCATTCTCTTGTGATAACGATGTTCAGGTGTTTTTACCACGCAGAAAAACAAAAAAGGTGATGGGTGGAATACTTTAATTAATCTCTCTAATACTTTGGGACACATTTCAGTCATTTCTGTTTTTTGTTTTGTCCACAGTGACACGCCAGGCAGATATCAGCCATTTGCAAATTAACCATCGCCCTGCTTGGTTAATAAGATTGGTGGGGTGTGACTTCAGATTTCTCAATAATTGCGCTGACACATTGGAGTAATTCTCACGCAGCGGTCAAAAGTGCGGCGCTGCGTGAGGAGGAGAGAGCAAGAGACTGCCATATTGAGGGCCATCTTTACAGAGTAATGGCACTCTCTACCCTCTTCCAAGTGCAGGCGCACAATCAGACAGCTGTGCGACACACAAACACCTTTGCACCATAGTGCAAATGTGTCTGCTCGAGTCTAGCGTAGGTTTTGCACAACAATGTTATCCTTGCAGTATAAAATACAATGCTTAGACTAACTTTAAAACTTTCCTACTTTGCATATGTGCTGCACGGTACAGCACACTACAAAGTCGGAAAAGAAAGGAGGAATAAAAATCATTTCTTCTTGCTAGTGTATTTTAAATGGGCATTATTTGTGACTCAAAACTCCGTTTACTTATTTTATGAAATAGGGTGTTGTGCCAAAAACTTTGGATGGTTGCATGTGAATGACCATGCACCACCCATGGAATGCCTGCTTGGCACCAAGTAATGCAGAGCAGCTCCATGCACTGCTTTGCATACTTTCAAGTGAATTTCCAGCTCACGTTTTGCACTGGAAAGTAAATTGGGGCGGGGGGGAGATAGTGTTGATTTGAGTCTGTTTTGTGACGCAAACACAGCTCAAAATATTAGTAAATATACCCCATAATGTTAAAATACATCATACGACATGCAGGGGCACGAGGGGCTTAAAGGGCAGTCGGAAGGTAGAGAAATGGGTATTGGTAGCGGTACGAAGTGAGAAAACACATTATTTTATGAAATAACCAACATTTTCTTTTCATTCGAGAGAGAGAGCATTTGTAGTCTGTCGGATTTCACCAGGAATTTTTACACACAGACTGCTCACCATACCCGACTGAAAGCACCTGTACCCATCTATTTATCACAAAATACATTGTGTACTGTCCGCCCAAACTGGCAGGACTTATCCCCAATTTTAGGTCTAGCTTAACAGCACAGCGTTATGGACTATTAGTAGCTCTTAAACATATACACAGGGTGGGCTTTGGCTTCACCCAGAGGAGCACTATTGTCTCACCTCACACGATTGGCTATTTAGTGCATCATCCCGCCTTCAAAGAAGGGATTTTCTTTGGCAGGAAAACTTTGAAAAGTACACCTAGTCTTCATGTGGTTTGTCATATTAAATTTTGTATCTCAAGTATGCATTATTTTTTGCTACTTTTACCCTCCGCATTGGCAAATCTAATGGGCCTGGCTTTATTTTGATAAATCGCATTTCAACAGGCAACACGTATAAACAGCATTTGTGGGTGCCTGTGTTTACACATGTTGCTAGTTTAAAACCAGACTTGTTGGCTTGTTGTAGGCATCACTCTGACTCTAGAGAAGAGCACCCGTTCGAGAACTGATGAAGTTTAATATTTTGGATAACAAGGATTAGCTGTGGGTTTCGAAAACCACACCAGTTCTGGTGTCTATTTTCTTGTATTAAGATGACTATTTTTGATACAGTTCACTCCTTCTACTAAGCTAACTTGAAATTTAACACAAGCAAGTTACTTTTCCTAAAATGTTTCTAGGGAGGAAACATTGCATAGGTTCTTTAACAATCAAAGAACGACCCTGTCCTTAAATCAATCAACAGAATGTTCAACCTATAACAGCTGTACAACATAAAATGCCAGTATTTTATTTAGAATCTGACTTCTAATTTTGGGGAGGTATTTCATCATGCTACCTTTTTGTGTTAAGGGGGCTGGGTGACGCACGCTGTGTTTGAACATCTGTGTAGCCTTTTTTATTTAAATGTTGTAATGTTGGATTGCAGATCACAATACCAACTAACTGCCCTCGCCCCTCTTTTAAGAATGTAGCACAAATAAGAGTATGTCAAGAGTGAGATAAAACCGCATTGTTGCCTACTGTATCACATAAATGTATTCAGAGAAATGTTTGCTGTTTTACTGCACAGGGGTGCCACTAGCATTTGCAGACCTACAAGTCAACTAGACATATAAATATACAAAGTAAAAATCCATCACACTTTGCTGCCAACTAAGATACTAAAAAAGCTAACTGGAACTTACCTGGTAAAAGCAGGGATTTGGGTATTTCACATCACTTTCCGACTCAGAAAGAGTCTGAGGAGTTATTCAAGAAAGTTACAATAGTCGTAGGTTTCCAGGAGCAGTTCCATGCACAAACCTCTACACGAGTTAATGGCTTGCAACTGTGCATTTGCATATGCATTTGTTTTTCATTTCTCCAGAAGGAAAATACGTTCAGTATGGTAAAACATCACACCTTGCCTGCAGCACCCCATTTAAATATCAGTTGCAAACAAGAGTATACACCCTCCCGCCAACTACTGGAAGACACTCTTGCCTTTCACAGGAAGAGTTGTGGATGCATTGTAGGGTGTTAAGCTACCCGCAAAGTGTTTCTGAAGACCACCAAAATACTACTTTAGAGATGTAATTTGCAGAATAGAGGGACACCTTTCAACAACCCCATCACTCCCGGGCAGTCTGCATTCCTGCTCCTGCATTCCTGCTCCTGCGTTTAGAAATGCAGAAAATCCACCTTGCTGGCAGAACTTCCATATTCTGAAGTGCAATTTACGAAAGAAGAATATCGCTAGTCTCAGTCCTGATAATTGGGTCTTCAAAAAGAACAGGTTGCAAATGCAAATTTCCATCCTATGTGTCACATAGGTGCACAAAAACCTTTGTGCTCTGGGCCTAGAGATATGGTTTGGCTAGAGATTAACTAATGGTCTTAAGAGTTCCTGGTATTCCTGATTGTGCACTTTTTATGAAAAGTGAGTTCATGGGTAAGTGGTTTGTACAATTAAGATTCAATGTACCATTATATTTAATATAACTATATATAGGGTTAGTTAAAAATGAAATGTCATTTAAAGTTAGACATCATGGTTAACGCGGTCACCAGAAGGTAGTTATAGTTGGGACCTAGTTTCCATAGGAAAAGCTTTTTTTGTTTTGCTAATAACATTGGCGCCGTTTGACGAATCTTCGAAAAATGTTTAGAACTAGTTTGACACTCCCTTCAGATGCTCTGTGGAAAGTTTCGGGGTAATTCGTCAAGCGGGGGCCGAGAAAAAGGGGTGGGATCGCAAAACATGTTTTCCCAATGCAGTTTCCAATAGGGATTTTGAATACGACTACAGCCTGAACGGAATGACACCAAATTTGCCCAAAAACTATATCTTCGTTCAGAAGGAGTGCTTTTTGTAATTTGGTGTAACTCCATTCAGTAGTTTTGGAGTTAATAAAGAAAAAGATTTATGTATATATCGGGATGTGGAGCCTCCACGGATCTGACAGATCTCAAGGTGAGATCTGATTGGCTGCCTCTACTTCAAAGAAGAACAAGCATTGGCATAGCCAATAGGTCTCTCCTTTGGGATCTTATAAGTGTTTAGCCATGCAACAGTTGCATAACTAAATACTTATAAGGTCCTAAAAGCGAGACCTATTGACTATGCCGTGCGGCCACGAAAGTGATCGCGATCAAACATCAAAGCGGCCGTGTGGCCGCAAAAGTGAAAGTCATCGCGGTAAAGCGCGGCGCGCGCGCCTGCGCACATGCACTGTAGCTCTAGGCTGGCCTGGTAGCCCTTTTTGGAGCCCTCTCAATAAGTTTTGCCAGACCAGCGCATGCGCTGGGTCAGGCGAGACCTAAAAAACATGCCCGGGCTCCCGTGCTTGCTAGGTTTATTCCCCCCGGGTGGGCTAAATCCAGGGGTGGTTTTAAAAATATAATTGGGGGAGGGGGCACGCATGGCCCGCCTCTCCAGGCCCGGTTGATAATACAAAAAGGGAGGGGATGGGTGGCCCCCTCCCAGGTCAATTTCGACACCAGGGGACTCCTCCAGGAGCCATTAATTGCCCTGGGGCGTGGACACCGTAACATGTGTTTACTCTCGCTTGGCAGGAGCTATTGCCAAGCGAGAGCCAACACTAAGTCTGCTCTCAGCTGACGGGAGCTTTAAAAATACTCAGCTAGGAGTGCGCTTTTTATCTGTTTCCGTGCCTGCACTGAAGCTGGCAGGGAAACAGATAACTATTGCTCCTGCACGCAAGGAGCGGCATTTTTAGCTGCTCCTTGCAGGCGGGTGCAATGTTTGGTCCGGATGGGGGCAAGAAACCGACTGGGGTCGTGAGGGCCTTTGGGCTCCCCTCAACAAAGAGATGGTGAGTGCCCTGGCTGGTCATCAGGGCACCCACCTTTCCTCCATTATTGGCTGGGCCCCTCGTAATGTGGTCGTGGGGGCTGTAATTCGGCTGGGGAGGGGGACGTGTGCCTATCACTTAATCATTGTCTGGGTCCTGGGGAATGTGATCCCTGCGGCCGATATCTGCCTGGAGAGATGGGTTGTGTGCCTCCTCTCCCTGTTTACAATATGGCTGGGCTCCAAGAGATGGGTCCCCGGGCCAAAAAACCTGGGGAGGGGGACAAGTTCCTCCCTCCCCTACAAACTGTGCCAGGCCCTAGGAAATGGGGTCCCCGGCACCGAAATCAGCACAGGGAAGGTGGCTGCGTGCCCCCCTCCCATGTTGGGTGCCTTTGGAGGGTTGCCCACAGGACCTGACAAAGGTTAGGACTTGTGACCAACCCCCTGCTTGGCCTGGGGTTGGCTGCAAGTGGGGAGGGGGGTGGACACAGGCGGTCATCAGCAGCAGTTGGATTAACATATATAATTAAATATTGCTTTACGTTAAAGCCCCAGAAATTCACTGAAAAATCCAAAGGTTGCAGGGACATTATAGTTAGGAAATACCATTAAAAAACTATAGAAATTAACTGCATAAACCAAAGGTTATAGGGACGTTCTAGTTAAGAAATAGAATTTAAAAAACCTTAGAAATTCACTGAAAAAAACAAAGGTTACGGGGACATTATAGTTGGATTCAGAGTTTACGTACACAAAACCATAGAAATTCAGCAGTTCTAGTATCTCATGTAACTATAACTAGTGCCCACAGGTACCTACAACTCGTGCCCTCGCCAAGCACTGCTAATTACCGCACTTATTACATCACTTAATGACATCGCTTACAACATCATTGATAATATCATTGCAACAATGCTGTAAAATTATTGTTAAGAAAACTGTGCAGGTTAGGTGCCAAGTTATAATTACTTGAGATAACTCTAACTGGATCCATGGGAGGACTACGCAGTGGTATCTCCGGGACCAAACGGTACAGACTTGTGCCCATTGACGCCTTCTTCCCCTGAAGACACCACCTCATGCCATGAGGTGATTCGAAGGGCCGCTCATTTCCACAATGTAGATCTTTATTCTGTACAAGAAGAGGAGGACTTTCACAGACACAAAGGGCCACCTAGTTCTTGCCAGTGCTTAAAGGCATGCTTAAGACCACGCAGAAAGTGTTCAAAGAACCCGTCGCGGCCAGAGTAGTTTCATCAAGGGTCAATAAAAATTTAAAAAACAAGGCTTCACCTTCTGATCCACAGTACATCACTGATCAGCTCCCACCAGACTCGCTAATGGTCCATGCTACACGTAAAAAAGCTAATGCTCCAGGCACTGGGGATTACCCCCCACTCCCCGAATAAGGAATGCAACAAATATGAGGCAGCAGGGAAGAGAGTTGCAGCACAGTCTGCAACCCATTGGTGAATTGCCAATTCCGTTGGGCTCTTTAGGTGTGCCCTTCACGTGGCGGTCACTGCCGCAAGAGTTCTTAACTCAAGCATCCTTATTAGGAGGCATGCCTGACTTCGAATCCCCGGATTTAAGCCAGCAGATCAACAGCATCTGATCAACTTACTGTTTGATGCAGAACATCTTTTTGTCCCACAAGTTGATCAGATGCTGGAGAAAATCAAAAAAAGATACCAACCCTGCCAAAGCAATAGAAGCTTTACAAACTTCATCCTATTAAATAAATGTTTGCAACCCACGGTTTTGCAGAGTTTCCAACACCACTTCCCTGGTGGTGCATACCACTTATCAAAGGTAGCAACAGCACACCCCACCTAAGGGGGTACTTTGAATGGTCATACACAGGGAAAACAACAGAGATAGGAGGAGCTGCTAAATCTGCCGCCCCTACTGTCTACCCTTTCCCTCCCACCTCCCTCCCACCTCCCCGCCCCCCTCCCCCTCACCCATCCCCTCACCACACAACACCAGTCCAGGAAAGACTGCTGGAGTTTCTACCACAATGGCTCAATGTCACTCCCTGCAACATCTGTACCTTCTCATAGAGGAAGTAAATGCTTTATTACAAAAAGGAGCCATAGAGCCAGTGCTGCTTCACTACAGAAACAAGGGGGTGTAATCCCTGTATTTTCTCATTCACAAAAAGGACGGTACTCTCAGGTCCATCCCAGACCTGCGGCCTCAACAACTACATCAAATCAGAGCATTTCCACATGGTTACGTTGATGGTAAGATGTCATACTGCTCCTAAGCGTAGGCGACTTCATGACCACCTTGGATTTAAAGGATGCCTACTTTCACATACAGTTCACCCAGCACATTGGTGTTACCTCAGGTTTGTGGTAAGTAGCCAACATTATCAATTCAAAGTTCTACCCTTTGTGTCACCACCACACCCAGGGTCTTCACAGAATGTTTGGCTGTGGTCTGTGTCCACGTCTTCCTTACCTAGTCGATTGGCTGATAAACGAGCACAAGCAAATAACAATGTCTTTCTCACACACAGAGAACGTTGGAGCTACTCCACAAACTGGGCTTTACCATAAACCCATCTACAGCCACTACAATGTCAACCCTTTCTAAGGGCAATCCTAAACTCAGTAAAAGGGAAAGCCTATCCCAGTCCTGTCCGTATTCAAGTTTTTCAGTCTCTCCTGCCTTTTTTTCAGCCAAATTGTCAAATAACAGTTTGCACAGTCATGCGTTTCTTAGGGATGATGGCATCTTGCATCGCCATTATACTGCATGCCAGGCTTCACATGCATCCACTCCAAGAGTGCTTAGTGGAACAGTGGTCACAAGAAGAGTGTCACTGGGAGGATCTGGTGTTGCTAAAGACCAGTGCATATCACTCTATGAAGTGGTGGAACAGACGAGATTTGAAACAGGGCAGAACTTTTCTAGACCCTATTCCGCAGGTAACCATTACCACAGATGCAACCCTCATGGGATGGGGAGCCCACATACAAATCATGAATGTTCAAGGTGTGTGGACTCCCAGACAAGAAACAGAACACATAAACTTCCCGGAGTTGTTAGTGATTTAGCGAGCACTCTAGGCGTTTTTCTCCCACATTCCTCACTAAACAATCCTAATCAAAATAGACAATACGAGTGCTATGTACTACCTTCAGAAATAGGGGGGCACACACTCGCCCCTGCTGTCCACATTAGCACAGAATTTGGAGATGGACGATAAACCACAAAGTCCACCTCTTAGCAGAGCATCTACCGGAAATAGATAATGACTTTGCAGACCTGCTCAGCAGGATGCAGCAACAAGTCCACGAGTGGGAACTCTACCTTAAAGTCCCACTACCATACTTTCAAATGTGGGGGTTTCCTAACACAGACCTGGACGCAAACACAGAAAACGCAAAATTTCTAAAATTCACCTCCAGATTCCTACACCCCTTAGTCCAAGCGAAAGGCACTATGGTGAACTGGTCAGATATTTGCCTACGTGGTCAGGAAACTACTGCACATAGCTGTCAAATTGTTTGTGCGACATTTCAGTGTCATCTGTGACATTTTGAGTGACACTTTACCGCGAGAACAAAATAGTGGTAATAGCCATGTAGTGAGATGTTTCAAAAAATTACTCGCTTTCGTGCAGTTTAATGGTCCGGAAACAACTGCGCCACACTTGAGCAGCTTATGCATAAATTCTAACCTGCTTCCGTTGTGTCTCTCTCTTACTAACGATGGAAAGTGATCTGTGGCTTGGCCCAGGATATAAAAGTCAGATATGCTTACTGCACTAGCATTAATGGATGGCAGGTGGTTCCCAACAGACCCGAATTACATAGGGTGAACATAACACAAAGATGGTTCACTACACTGACATTCTACACCTCAATTCCCCATTAGCAAAAATACACCCAGTACTGTAATAGCGTCTCAATAGCTAAGTACCCATCATATATGTTCATCTTTAGCTATGTTTTTTAGCCAATAGCTTGAACATGCATTCTGGGACTTGCAGTTTTGCTTTTCATATGGGCACTTAACTTAAAAACATCAATTCACGGAAGGTGTGTAACACGTCAGGTTGTGTAAATGTATTCCAAAACTTCAATTTAAGGCAAATCTAAGAAGCAAACGTGGTTGGAGAGTAAGAGGTTGGGGGAAGAGTAGGTCTTCAGCAATTGTGGTGATTTAATGGGAGCTAGCTGCTGTGCTCTTATTGCTCATGTTTATTTAAAATGCAATTATCAGCTTTTGTTCTGTGCTTATTTGGACAAGTATGGAACTCAGCTGCCCAGCCTAGTTCTTATTTGGGCTGCCAATGAATCATAGCGTCAGTGCATTATGTGACTCAGTAATCACAGGAGTACATCCATTGCCTCAGGAAATGACAAACATTGATCATCCAGGACCTACTGCATCACTGTCTCCATTCAGGACCTGCCTCAGTGGCTGCTTGACATATTTGTTTGAGTGGCCGTTTGATGTACATGCATCATTGGTCCCTCACAGTACACACATGCCTGGCTCATTTAACTCCTTTTCTTTTATCTATTTTTTTTTTATTGGTTTATTGGTTTCAGTTGTAGTTATGCATACATTAGAGACGATATTTCAGCAATCAAGGAGTACATCCGTACATTAACAAGGGAAAATAGTCACATTTAGATATTATCTATTGCTCGATCACTATTACGCCTCATTTCCAGTTCCCTCGTTGGGGAGATTCAAAGATTACCACGGTACACATTCCATTTGCCCCATTTCCTATCCCACTTCTTAGGGCATCCCCGAATTATAAAAACTTCCTTTTCTGCAATCATACATTTATCAACTTCCCGTAGCCATGCTCGTATAGTTGGACAACTTGCCGCTACTTAGGTACACCTGTGGAGGACTCAGCGTTTGCACAATGTATTGGAAACAGCTGAATAGTTGTGGTTGGCGGCTGGGGTCTGGATGGGTGGCGGGGGGGGGGGGGTCTCCGGTATCCTGAGAACAGTGGACGTGCTCTTTTGATTGCCTTGGGCTTGGATTTCTCGGACCCCGGGTCCCTCCCAGCAGAAATGAAGGAGGGGTTGACGCGAGCACACTGGCAGGGGGGGTGGGGGTAGAGATGGTGGAGGGTTGGGGCCTTAGGGAGGAAACGTGGGTAGTACGGATTCCTTCTGGCATGTACATCGAGGGATGAGTCTTTTATATGTTGTTGGTATTGATGTGCTGACGGACAAATTTAATAAAAATGTTAAAAAAATAAAAAAAAATAGTTGGAGAACTTGCCGCCCCCCACCCCTTAGCTATTTCTCTTTTGACCAGGGTATATCCAAGTGTGGCTAGCTGTTGTTCCACCTCTGTAAGATCCATTTCCGCCCACATATTAAGCAGCCCCAACCCCGGCGTGAGAGTCAATTCTATCCCTAAGGCCACTTGGATATGAGTCGTGGCCCCCTCCCATAGTTGAAGAAGCTGAGAGCATTCTCATATCGTATGAAAAAAGGTAGCCGTACAGTTACAACCCCTGAGACAGAGTGAGTCAGTCCTGGCTCCTATCTTTGCGAGTGTTACTCCCGTTAAATATGATCTATGTAGAATTTTGAATTGTATTAATCGGAAGCGGAGGGTGATGGCTACTTCTCTAGGGGACATCAGAGCAGCCTGCCAATCGTCATCTTCAAGTGATCCAAGGTCCCCCTCCCATTTTTCTCTGAGCTTATGCAATGTGTCAGGTTTGTTGTTGCACAATTTCTTGTAAGTCAGCGAGATGGCTTTGGAATATAGTGGTCCATCAAGCAGCCGATCTTCCAACGGTGACGACTCTGGTAGCTCTGCGGGGTTCGGCAGTGCTGTGGTGAGGGCGTGTCAGATCTGCATGTATCGAAACTGCTCCCCCTGTGCCATTGCATACTGGTCCTGAAGCTTCTTAAAACCATGCTTGGCTCATTGAAGGAACATGCATACCTGGCCCTTAGTAGTATGCAAGTCATTGGTCCAGCAGTCAAGAGATTAAAGAACACTAATGTTACACTCCTGCAAGAATAAGACTCCACATCGACATAAATAGTGGACCTTAACTCATGCGGGAGACCCCTTTTTCAGAGATTAAGTAACCAGTAAACCATCATTATAAAAAGCAATGTGAAACAATCTTAGTATCTGCTATGCTGCGTACTTATTGGAACACAATAAAATAAGGGTAGCACTTGGCCAGTCTTTGCATAGTGATGCCATTACAAGGGACTCTTCAGAGAATGATTTTAAATCTGGCACAATATCTGTGCTCAAAGCATCGACCCATGCTTCAAAGTTTACATACACATTTTACTATTAATTACTTAAGAATTGCACCTTGTCTTCCAGCTCTTATTTATTTGGGAAGCACCAGGGAGCACACAGCATGACCACTGTAGTGCTTCAATGCCTGAAAATGGTTTTGAGTGAACTCTAAATGAACCTGCAATTGCCTGCCTCATTAAATTCACTTTGACCCATTCCTTTCTCCTGCACTTCCTTTCACTCGTGCCTACTTAGTCCTCCCTCCTCCCCCTCTTTTTCCCCCTCCCACATTTCTCTGTATTCCCCCTTTCCCTCTCAGCTTTTGCTCAAGCTTCCCTCTTCTCTCTCGCCCTACATTCTTCTGCCGCATTGTATGTCCTCATCTGTAGCTTCTGCTCTCTCTTGAACATCCCCGTCTTGCCATCTCTGGTCTTTCACTGCCCTCTCTCCCACAGAACCTTCCTCTTGGCCAAATACCTACTAAAATTTAATTTTGTGGAATTGTACATTTGTGTATTAAACAGCTGCCACCCTGCACATAAACCAACTATCTCACTTCGTGTCTGCACTCCATAAGTTCCCTAGGGACATATTTATTGCGCTGAGAAGCCAATATTCAGGTGTGCATGAGAATTGCCTGGTTCAGGCTCAAGCCATTTGAATTCTCAATTGGGAAATGCAGGACTAGATGGACTACTAAAGAATCGACTCTCTCCCGTCAAAAGCAAGATCTCCCCCCTTCTTCGCCTGCTTTTACCTCTACCTTTCTCACTGATCTGCCATCATTTCCTGGCTCTCCCCTTTACTGACATTTTTTGCTTCTCTCCACTAGGCTCTTCCTTCCTTTTTGCCAGGTGCCATTGTTTTCCTTCCTCCCCTCATGCCATGGGGATCCCAATAAAAGTGAAAGTGTCTGGGAAGCAGCAAAAGCACCTGAACCTTTCAGGGGATCACAGTAACATGCAGCGGACCCTATCAATCCATTGCCAGCAGAGCAGGATGCAGCCATATTCACCAGTAGTTTCACGGGGGGAGGGGCGAGACTCAGTTCTCCATAGCCAGTCATGTCACAGATAACAGGCACCTCTTGGTTGGTGCAAACAAATTAAGGGGTAGGGAACACACTCCGCATCTGCACAAAGGACCACACTATGCTAGATGCTGCTCTGGGCTCATCTGATTTGCGTGATAAATCACGGTGTCTTCGGTGATGCGCAAATGCACCTTAATGTGCATTACTCTAACCCTTGATGTGTGACACTTGGCAGGGCTGACACCAAATCTCCGTTACACTAATTCTAGTTGCTCCCACATGGGCCAGACAACCCAGGTTCACTTCTCTCCTCGAGCTTTCTAGTTCCCCATCAGAAGCTCCCCAACAAGCTGGACGTTCTCACGCAACATCAGGGAACTGTAGGCATCCCAATCCAAAGCAACACAACCTAGCAATTTAGCTCCTGAAATCCTAGAATTTGGGTACCTTAATTTATTCCTTGATGCATGGATATACTTGGGTAATCCCCACCACTAAGGCTTGTTATGCAGCAAAGTAGAAGAGATTCGTACACTACAGTCTTCCTAAACAGTTCAATCCTCTAAAACCATAAATACAGGACATTGTCTGCTACCTTTTTAACTTGCAGTGCTCAGGACTATCTTACAAATCTATTTGCTTACATTTGGCAGCATAGCTACATAACAGGGAACACTCCTTCCTCTTCAGGATCCCTGTAATCAAAGCATTCATGAAGGGTTTAAAAAGAGTCATACCTCCCAGACTACCGCCAAAACTGTCCTGGAATCTGAATGTAGTTCCCGTAGGATTAAAGGGGTTCCGTTTTGAACCTCTTCATTCTTGTCTGTTGCAATTTCTGTAAGTTGCCTTCCTACTATCATCTCCTTTACACATATTAGTGAGAATCAAGCGTTTATCCTAGAAGAACCTTTTTTCAAACTACATTCTGATGAAGTAGTTCTTCGAACCAGCCCAAAGTTACTACCTAATGTTATATCATCTTTTCACCTCAACCAAACTATAAAATTACCAGTTTTCTTTCCACATCCAACTACAGTAGAAGAGTGGGCGCTTCATACACTAGATGTTAAAAGAGCCCTTATGTACTATATAGAAAGGACACAAACATTTTGTAAAACAGTTATTTGTAGCCTTCTCTAGACCTTGAAGAGAAACTGCTATTTGAAAACCGGGAAATGCTTGCTCGCTAGTCAAGTGTATTCAAACATGCTATGCCAAATCCAAAAGGCAGCTCATAGCACCTCCGAGGCCACACGCTACTAGGAAAAAAGCTGCTTCAATGGATTGTTTAGGCAATATTCCAGTTGCAGACATTTGTAAGGCTACTACTTGGTCCTCAACACACACTTTTACTAAGTGGACGCACTAAAAAAATAGCAATCCCAGGTGTGACGAGCTGTTCTACGTACACCTTTCAGAGTTCTGCAACATCCTCTGGCTAACCACAACCTTCTAGGGGAAACTGCTTTCTGGTCTATGCGTAGCATGTGTATCTACAGCTACACGTGCCATGAATGGAATTTTACTTACCCTGTAGACATCTGTTTGTGGCATGTATTGCTGTAGATTCACATGCAGCACCCTCCTCCCCAGAAGCACTAGGTTGTTGCAGGTACCGTACTTCGTTTTTTATTTTGTCTTGCTTATTACATGAACAAACCTGTTTTTCTTCACTCTCTATCCTACACCCGCTGAGCGGGAAATTAATCTAACTATGGAGACGATGTTCATGCTATACACTGCATAAGGAAGGAGTCACTATATCTTGTGACTTGAAAGACTTTCTTCTAACACAAAACAAGTTGTTCCCGTCCGAGCCCAACATTATATGGCAGTAGTATGCACAGCATGAGAATCTACAGCACTATGTGCCACAAACAGATGTCTATGGGGTAAGTCACATATTCCATATATCTCTTCAAGGCACTTAAACGAAACATTAATAGTAGAAAATCTATAATTATCTATATAGTCTTACCTTCATGATATTTTGTCATGGGCTATTTTGTGCTTGCCATTCTGATGTCCAACCCCACCAATAGGCTTAAAATGCTAAAATCTGGCTTGGCATAACCGTATTAGTTTTGCTATTATGAGACTTTGGATTTAGTTTGCCTTAGCCAATTCCAGACGAATTATTGAAATTCACTCATGTCACTGAAGGATTTCACCCCTGTTAACACTGCTAATGCCATCTGACAGGCTCAAACTTCAAATCAGCCCACACCATAACCAGAGTAAGGAGGAGGTTGACCTAAGCTCGTGGCCTGACTATTTACCCCTTTTTTCACCTAGCTTCTTTCAAGAAGAGGGTTGATTCTGATTCCAGCGACTCTTTCCTGCAGGCCATTAAGGTATAATGCCAGCAGATGGTGGTGTGCTCCTAGAATTGGCCTGCAGCAAATAACAAAGTAGTTGATCGAATGCTTGAATTAATCTCAGCAACTGGCAATCAATCAGGCTTCATTCCAGTCGATCATTTTTCACCCACTGTACCATTCGACAGATGCCCACATTATGTAGATCTGCACTGTCCCTGCTACTCATGGGAACAGTCCATCCCAAACTGCCAGACAAGGCCATCTCCAGAAGGGAACACAAGCAACTCCAGACCAGTTTCGACCTATTTGGGCTCATCAGTGGGGTGCTGCTTGAGTCATATGGCACAGTGAGCATACGACCCAAGTCTGGACATACCTATCACACTTGGGGCATCAGCTGCAACAAACAACAAAATGATGGATGAAATGCTTCAATTAATCTTGGCCACTGGTAATCGCTTGGGCCACATTCAAGTTCCATCGTATTTTGCTTTCTCGTTCCAGTGCAGAAAAAGGGCAACCTTATGCAATTGAGTACTGAACCAGTTCCCAGCTGAACTGAGCTTCATCCTGCTGATGAAGCCAAAATAGGCTGCAATTGGTCTGGGTTTGCTTGTGTTTCAGTTCAAAGAGGCCCTGTGCTGGCAGTTCAGGCTGAACAGTTCCTATTGGAGGAGGACCTAGGCAGATTTGCCTATGGCTGATTCCAGTCTTAGGTGTGGCATTGTGGACAAATCAACAATAGACTAAAATGTGGCCATGAGTTCAGTGGCTGAGATTAATTCAAGCATTGCAACAACCACTTTTTTGTATTCTTTCTTGAATTGGACTGGGCTAATCTTGTTAATGGTGGGTGAAGCTGAAGTGTAGAAAGTGCCTAAGCTTCAAAGCTGGAGTTTTCCTTCTTAGCTTTGCAAAGCTTCTTGGTAAATATTTGCCACCTCGTCGAGCAGGAATTACATCACACCAGTAAATGTAGATAGTTTGTCACCTACCAGTGGCATGCTAGTGCCCCCTTTAAACACTTTACTTGGCCCACTGGAACTTTGGAACCAGTCTGATAGGCGGAAACCTCCTTGCCTGCTGTGCTAGAACAATCCTATCCATCTACATAAGGACTCTAGAAGAGTTGTTTTTACCTCTGTCTTTCATGAACTGATTCTTAGGATTGGAAGAGTCAGTGTACGGACTTGTGTTTCAGGGACATTTAGACCCACCGTGCTAGGTACTATTGCCTGTCTGCTGGTGCATTTTGACCAGAAGAGGCTGCTGACCACTGTACAAGATGCCAGTCAATTATTGGGCTTCTGGGTTACTTTTGAGACCTACCTTGGTTGGGGTAATCATCTAGCAACTGATTTTAAGAGTGAGAAATGAGTTCAGGGAAAGGTCTTGAAATAAAAACTGCACAAAACTTTGTGCAACTAATATAAAGATATAAAAGGAACTACTACTGCTGTTGGAGTGGCAGCCTATATTTTTGTTAGCCAGCAACATCAGAATAGATAGCAAGCCAGCCCTAAATTCGAGTTGTTGCAGGTGAGCCAACTGTTGGGTGCCTGGACTTCTTTTAACTCAGCATCCTTTAATCCAAAGGAAAAGAGCGGAAAAAAGAGGAAGAGAAGGAGGGAGAGAGAGAGAGACCTATACCATGACAAAGAAAGAAAGCAGGGATGAAAAAAACTACAAAGGTGAGAGAAAGGGGCAACCACGACATTCAGAAGTTTCGTCGCTGGGCTTCTTAGGAAAACAAGGGTACTGACACTTAATATTTTCACATGCAGCACTCTAGAAAATTATTTCCCACCTAGTCGTATGGTCTCTATGAAAATCCAGTGACTGGTCTCTGAGCACCCTTTGGATGAAGTTTCTTAGTGAATATTCATAGTTTTACTGCCCTCTAGTGCACAATTGTGATACGTCTTTTGGATTACTGCTTATGAGAGGACTATGTTTTTAGGTCGAAGTCTACTAGACAAGTGTCTGGTTTGTTAACGAAATCTTGGTGACATTCTGAAAACTTCCCTGGGAATGTTTACCATTGGCTTTGTGGTTTGTAACTCACATTTGCCTGCTTTCTATTAGCTGGCTGTATTTCTTTTAGGCTGTCCAGCTTGAGTTTGTCTCTTCCATTGCCCAAATCATATTTACTGTATTCTTTCACCAGTACTGGATTTCTGTAAACAGGCCTTTAAATCTTGTTTTTATCTTGTCACATTTGCCTTGCATTCAGCAACCGAGGCAATGTCAGGCTCTGTCTTTAAGGGAGCTTGGTGTTTACTTTTCTTTCTCTGACTTTAAGTGAGAGGATTTAGGAGACAATCATGCTGGCTAGTGGGGTGTGCTTGAGGAAGGGTGTACAATGTACTTTATTTCTAGCGCACTACAAAATGTAAATGTCTGTAAATGTCTGTAAATGAACTGTGTAGATATTTCAGAATAAAAAAAGCACAAATTAAGCATTTTTGGGTAATTGTGAAGTGTGACGAAAAAAAATATCTTTTAGTACGATCAAAACAAATCAATCCACTAGGTGATGACGTTTCCACACATTATCGTTTGGGCTGTATGCTTTTATCAGTAAAACTGTATGTCTGTGCAAAATGTAATGGGCATTTCACTTAAAGTTGTGTTGTCTATAATGGCATTACTCTACCATACCATGCATACTTCACTTTACCCCTATCCACACACTTTACTTTCCCTACTCCACACCACCGCACAATACACCACTCCTCTCTGTTGCTGCAGTCAATCTGCACTACTCAACTCTACATCACTTCACTCTACAGAACTCTGTTCTATGTCAATGTACTCTCTACCCCACAATACTCTACACCACTGCACTGTACGCCAATGCACCCTACTATGTACCACTCCACTATATGCCAGTGCACTCTGCCAATCCACTCTAAACCACAGTAAGGATAAATTACTTACCTGTAATCCTAGTTCTCTTCCAGGGATATCCTCATCAAAGTCATAAGCACATGAATATTGCCATGTGACATACAACATATAAGTGGAAGCATATATGTAGCTATATATATATATATATATATATATAACACAATGCAGCCTTCCATAGCAATGCTGAACAATGTTGTAAGAAATTCCCCTGCATAAATACACTCCAATAAAAGCAGGAAGAAAATGCACATTTGAAAACTGCTTTAATAAAACAGCAGAAATCACCATCTTACAGGGAAGAATGAGAAAACATTGTCAGCACATAGGCTGTATTGTATAAAAACATCACTGTAGACAGCTGTAAAGCTAACCCACAGAAACACACAGATAAACTGGCACTGTGCCATTAAGGCAGCCATGACCTCTAGCTTCCAATCATGCCTCAGGAGTGACCGTTAGGTCAGTTGTTCTTTGCGGAGATCCGCAGACCATTGCACAAAGAGTTAATATGTATCTTGTTCACTTGCCCGGGAAGGCAGGTGGGTTGCTTATGACTTTGATGAGGATACCCCTGGAAGAGAACTAGGATTACAGGTAAGTAACTTATCCTTCTCTTCCAGGGGATCCTCATCAATAGTCATAAGCACATAAATAGAACAGCAAGCCCATCCCCTCATCCTGCGGGCAAGTAACTATAGTACAATCAAGATACATAGGAAACAGAAAGCATATAAAGACTCCAGAACCAGTTAACATTGGAACAGATTTCTCAAGGAGGCCTGGTCTACTTGGGTAGCCGCTCTGGAGTCAGAATCCAGACAGTAATGCCTGGTAAATGTAGGGACCGATTTCTAAGTTGCAGCCTTGCAAATCTCGGCCATCGGTACATTGTGTAAGAATGCAACCGTAGCAGCCTTGCCCCTAGAAGAATGAGCTTTGAGGGAGGCTAACAGAGGCTTGTTCGCTATTTGTTAGGCCAACTTTATACAACACACTATCCATCTTGAAATGGATCTTTTAGAAGCTGGAAAGCCTGTTCTAACAGAGCCATAGTTTAAAAACAATTGCTCTGCTTTTCTTATGGACTTTGTTCCATCCAAGTAGATTTGAGAACCCTCTTTAGGTCTAATGAATGCAGGATTGGGAAAGAAAGAGGGAAGAGAAATAGTCTGATTTACATGGATATCGAACACTACTTTGGGCAGGAAGGAAGGGTGAGTTTGCATAACCACTCTATTATGATGGAAAACTGTATACGGTTCCTTAGAACAGAGTGCTTGGATTTCACTCACTCTGCGTGCTGATGTAATAGCCATTAGAAAAGCTACTTTCCATGTAAGGTGTTGTAATGTGGCCTTATGAATGGGTTCGAAGGGAGGACCCATCAACTTGGACAAGACTAGATTCAACTCCCATGGTTGAGAGGGAGGTCGGACAGGGGGATAAACCTTCTTCAACCCCTGTAAGAAATCCTTGACCACCTGAAGTTGAAAAAACGAAGGCTGGTTAGGTGATTTTCTATATGCTGTGATGGCAGCCAAATGCACTTTTATGGATGTATACTTCAAACCAGATTTGGCCAAGTAGAGTAGATAGGGCAAGATTACCTCCTCTTGCCCTTGAATTGGATTCCACCCATTACGCACACACCACAAGTAAAACCTTTTCCATTTAAAGGAATATGAGGTCCTCGTGGATGGTCTTTTTGACTCCCGCAAAATGTCCATGCAATCTTGAGGGAGGTTCAAATGTCCGTACTGCAGGACTTCAGGCTGAGCGAGGGAAGACTGGAGTGCAGGATCTTCCCTCCCATTTTGGTCAGGAGGTCCGGCCTGCACAGGAGTTTCCGATGCGGGCGCACTGAGAGGTGCAACAGGTCCGGATACCACCATTGGCGAGGCCAGTCTGGTGCTATGAGGATCATTGTCATGCTGGATCGATCAGTTTGGCCACAACCTTCAGAATGAGAATGGGTCGAAAGGCGTATGCAAACGTCCCTGACCAGTCTATCAAATGAGCTTTACCCCTCGTTCCTGGTCGGTAAAACCTGGATGTGAAGGCGTGGCATTTTGCTTTGATCGTCCGCAAAGAGGTCGATGAAGGGATGACCCCATTGATGAAAAATGTCTGCCACCACCTCGTCGTTGAGCACCCAGTCTTCTTGTTCATCGAAGTGACGACTGAGGGCTTCTGCTCCCACGTTCTGCTCTCCCAGTAGGTGCACTGCTGTAGTCGATAGGTTTCTAGCTAGCAGCCAGTGCCAGATCGCCTGGGATTCCAGAGACAGAGGGCGAGAGCGTGTTCCACCTTGTTTGTTCAAGTAATACATGGTGGTTGTGTTGTCCGTTTGTATTAGGATCGATTCGGACTGAATCGACGGTTGAAAAGCCTTGAGGGCTAAATGAACCACCCGCAGTTCCAGCGAGTTGATATGATAGGTCCGTTCCCTGCTGGTCCACCTGCCCTGAGTTTGCAGATGACCCAGATGTGCTCCCCATCCCTGAAGGGACGCATCCGTGATCAGGGATTGTGTTCGCAGAGTTTGATGGAATGGGACTCCCACCAGAAGATTCTTTGTTTGTAACCACCAGAGAATGGACATCTTCGCTGCTGGCGAGAGGAGAATCCTGTCGGTCCACTGACCCAAGGATTGGTCCCACTTGCCCTCCAGATCTTGTTGTAACGGTCTTATCCTCAATCTGGCGTTGGGTATGAGAAAAATACAAGAAGCCATTGACCCCAGCACGGAAGCCACTTGTCTTACTGATGGCTGATGAGTTTGGAGGAGGACGTTGCTTTTGACTCTCATTGATGACAACCTCTCCACCGAAGGAAACACTTTTCCGAGGTCGGAGTTTAAGGTGGCGCTCAGATAGTGGAGCAATTGGATCGGTTGAAAAACCGATTTTTCCACGTTGACATGAAGGCCTAAGCGTTGCAGGAGGTCCAGGCAGATGTGAAGGGTATACGAACAGACTTTGGCGATGTAATGCTGCCGCTACTACTGCCATGCACTTCGTGAAAACCCTCGGGCAGATTTTAGACAGAAGGATAAGACTTTGAACTGGTAATGTTTTGTGCCCACCATGGACCGCAGGAACTTGCGATGCCGTGGTGTGATTGGGATGTGAAAATACGCATCTTGGAGATCCACCAAACACATCCAATCGCCTTTTCTCAGATGTGGAAATATTTGATGGAGCGCCAACACCCGAAACTTTTCCTTCTTGATGAACTTGTTCAGAGAACGTAGGTCTAGAAATGGTCTGAACTTGTTCGGTCGGTCCTTTTTCTGAACAAGTATCTTGAGTAGACCCCCTGTCCTCTCTGTGTAGGAGGGACCTCTTCTGTGGCCAGCTTCCTGAGAAGGGTCAACACTTCCTGACGCAGGAGATCTAGGTGTAGCTGACGGGATTTCACTGGAGGAACCTGCCTTTACGAAGCGCAAAAACGTAGTGCGTAACCATTGTCTAGTATATTCAGCACCCACTGGTCTTTGGTGATGTTGCGCCACTCTTGACTGTAGTTAGAGATACTTCCTCCCACTGGAGTGTGCAACGGTGCTAGAGGAAGCAGAGACTCATTGCTTACCTTGAGTTTTTGTTGCGGAAGAGGATTGCTGTTGGTGTCCTCCTCTTCCTCTAGAGGAACGACGGCCCTGGAACTCGGATTTGTTCTGCTTGTTTTGCAGCCATTGAGGGGTTTGAACCCTCTGTTGGTAATTTTTACGATTGTAGGGCCAGTAGCGTCGTCTAAATTCCTTTTTCTTTTCAAGGACTACGGCCTTTAAGGTGTCCAACTCAGCCTTCATTCTAGCCATTTCCTCATCTGCATGTGATCCGAACAGTGAGGTGCCAGAAAATGGGAGATTTAAGATGCGATGTTGCGCCTCTGGTTTCAACGCAGTCAGACGCAACCAGGAAGATCTTTGTGCACATATGCCATGTGCATAAGAGTGAGCCGACAAAGACACCCTATCTGCCGCAGTGCTGATTATTTGGTTGGCCACCAGCGCACCCTCCTGGAGAATTTCAGAGAAATCCTGCTGGTCCTCTTTCGGGAGTTTGTCTTTGAAGACCTCCAGTAAATCCCATAAGGATCTGTCATAATGGCCCAGCAGAGATGCAGCGTTAGAAACTTGAAGAGAAGACGCTGCAGAGCTGGAAGCCTTCCTCCCCCAAGAGTCTTGTGCTCTACTTTCCTTATCCGGAGGAGCTGAGGAGGAAGAAGCAACCGCATGTGTCTTCTTTGCCGCTGCCACAATGACAGAGTCCGATGGCGGATCCGATTTGAGGAAAAGGGGATCTGAGGCAGCAGGTCTATATTTTTTTAAGATTCGTGCAGGAGCTGCTATAACCGATGATGGAGTAAGGGAAACGTCAATGATACCAGGGACCAAAGGTAGTAATGGTCTAGTCGCAGACCTCTGATGGAGGGTCTCGAAAATGATAGACGTCGACATGGTGATTCCCAGCTATTGTGCTCCTCTGGAGAGAACGTCATGAAACGTGTTAACATCATCGATGGGTGACACTCTAGAAGGAGGACTATCCGTGAGGGTGGGTGAATAGTCCCTCTTGGATGAGTGCGTCGAAGAGGAGGACCATGATGGCGTTCGCCGTCTCTTGCGCTAACTCTGAGTCGATCTGCACTCGGGAGATCTGCCTCTGTGTTCTCTGGTCCGAGTAGTGGGGGACCTGTCCACTTCCTGCACAAGACGTTGTAAGGGAGATCTATGCAACGGACTCGAATAGTCCATAGGCCGTGGCGTGACCCGTTGGTACTGTTTGCCAATGATGGAGAGGTTGGAGCCATCTGAGCGAAAGATGAATTGAAGGAGATCGCCGTCTCCTTGGAGAGCCTACTGGTGACCTCGGAGGCTCAGGTGAGTGAACAGATGAATTGCGTGGCTTCGCAATTGTCCGGGGTGAGCACCGGATAGAATGAGAGGTCTCTGTGACTTCTGGCGAGAGTTCGACATCTTGATGAGCGATGTGATGTCGATGGAGAATGCCTCGACGTTGAACGGCTCTGTGTCACCATCACTGGTGAGCTCCTTGCTCGTGATCGTCTCCTTGACGGCGATCTCACCTTCGACGTTGTATGATGTAATGTCGAACCCTTGGAACATACAGATTGCACCTTCGACGTTGAGCGTGTAGGAGACCTCAACGAAGAATGGATGGATGGAGAAATCCTTCTCTATGTCGCTTCCTAGTGCCTGTTCGATCCCTCTCTTGACGCTGACCGTTTGCTTGTCGCCGACGGAGGCCGCCGTCTTGACGTCGAACGATGTCTGGTGTATTTCACATTGGGCCTCGACGACGAATGTTCCTTCGACGTCGGTGAGGATCTGGCCTTCGACGTCGAACGTTGCTTGGACGACGATGGAGGTGATGATTGCCTTGCCTTTGGTGATGAGGCCTGTCTCGACGTCGACCGTCGCCTGGTTGACGTCGACAGAGACGCCTGCTTCGACGCCGATCGCTGGGAATCCTGCGACGGCGGAGCATGTCTCGATGTCGACCGTTGCCTGGTTGACGTCGACGGAGACGTCTGCTTCGACGCCGATCGCTGATGACCCTGCGACAGCAGAACATGTCTCGACGTCGACCGCCGGCGACGACGGAGAACCATGCCTCGACGTTGGGCGAGCCCGCACCAATGGAGATCTACTCCTCGACGCCGATCATCGCCTGGTTGACGGCGGCGGAGGATTCGACGTACCTGTTGTCTTCGTCGATGATCGGTGTTCTCTCGACGGCGAGCCCGACGTCGATGGTCTTCTCGTCGACGTTTTCTTTGCTGATGAAGGAATTGGCGGGGCCGAGCCCGTCGCCGATGGAGAGCAGATAGGGACCTTACTTCTAGATGGAGTAGTGGCTCTCTCTTTCCTCTTCTTCATTGGAGACCTGCCTCTTGAAGGAAATTTCTTCTTCTCAGACAGCCCATGGAGGCGAATCCTCTCCCTGTCCTTAAGAGTTCTTTTGGACAGTAGCTGGCAATGCTGACAGTCCTTTGGATCATGATCAGAAGGAAGGCAGAGAATACAGACAGGATGGGAGTCTGTTTTAGCCTTCTTCTTGCCACAGGCAGGGCAAGAGTCAAATAGAGAGGGCATTTTTGACTAGAAAATAATGCTCAACTCTCTAAAAAAAAAAAGCAGAAATATACTCCAACAACAAAAAGACGTCGAAGTAAAAAGCTTTTGACAAAAAAAATAAGTATTTTCTGACAGAAATCAGAAAAATAGTTAGAGCTCAAGTAACCAGGGTCCTGACAGAAGGAGCCGGAAAGAACAACTGACCTAATTGTCACCCCTGAGGCATGATGGGAAGCTAGGGGTCATGGCTGCCTTAAAGGCACGGTGCCACTTTATCTGTGTGTTTCTGTGGGTTAGCTTTTCAGCTTTCTACAGTGAGGTTTTTATACAATACAGCCTATGTGCTGACAGTGTTTTCTCGTTCTTCCTTGTAAGATGGTGATTTCTGCTTTTTTATTAAAGCAGTTTTCAAATGTGCATTTTCTCCCTGCTTTTATTGGAGTGTATTTATATACCGGGGAATTTCTTACAACATTGTTCACTCTATTCTGCAACACTGCACTCTGCGCCACTGATCTCTACGCCACTCTTCTCTGCATCACTCTTTGACACTGTATGCCACTACACTCTACACCACTCTACGCCATTCTACTCTGCATCGTTCCACTCTACGCCAATGCGCTATAAGCCACTCTAATCTATTTTGCACCACTACACTCTACTCTGAAGTTATCTACTCTGCGCTATTCTACTCGAAGCCACTGCAATCTACCCTGCGCCACTTCACTCTCACTGCACTCTATGCTAAGGCACTCCACACCACTTTACTCAAAACCAATACACTCACCTCCACTGCACTCTATCGCAATCTACTCTACGCCATTGCGCTGTACGCCACTATACTCTACTCTGCAACACTCTACAACATGGCACTCTAAGTCACTTTACTCTGCACCACTCTACACCACGGCACTGTTCACCAATCCACTGAGCTGCTCTCCACCACAGCACCCTGAAACTGCACTCTTCTGAAACAATCTACTCTACACCAGTGCTCTCTACCCCACTCTACCCCAGTCCACTTTACCCTGTGCCACTCAACTCTGTTATACACCAGTGCACTCTACACCTTTTTACTCAAAACCAGTACACTCACCGCCACTGCACTCTATGCCACTCTACTCTGCACCACTGCATGTATGCTAATCTACTACTATACGCCACTACACTCTACTCTACACCAATGCACTCTACATCACTTTACTCTGCAATACTGCACTCTGCAATGCTGCGCTCTATGCCACTCTACTCTGGGCCACTGCACTCTATTGCACGTTATGCCAATGCACTCCACACCACTCTGAGCTACTGTGCACCACTGCACTCTGATACTGCACTCTACGCCTCTCTATTCTAATGTGTACCATTCTACTGTATGCCAGTGCACTGTACCCCCACTCTACTGTACACCACTACAATCTTTGCAATTGCATTCTACACAAGTTCAGTCTAGGCAACTCCACGCCACTTTACTCTGCGCCACTCTACTCCACTGTACAGTACACCACTCTACACCACTGTGCTCTATGCTACTACTCTGCCACTCCATTCTACCATGCACCACACCACTTCAGTCTACTCTGAAAGACTCTACTCTACGCCACTGCATTCTATGCCATCTACGCTAAACCAATGCACTCTACGCTAAACCAATGCACTCTACTTTTAAACCAATGCACTCTACTCAAAACAAATGCACTCTAGGCCAGTGCACTCTATACCAATGCACTCTACCCCAACTACTCTGCACAACTGCACTCCACTCTGCAACACCTTATGCCACTGCACGCTATGCGACGCTACACTATTGAGCTTTTTCATCACTGCACTCTATGCCACTTTATTCTACTCCACACCAGTGTACTCTAGCCAGTGCTCTCTGAACCACTCTTCTCTGCATCAGTTTGCCACTGCACTCTACAAGACTGCTCTCTAAACCACTGCATTCAACACCACTCTACTCTGCATCACAGCACGCAACTCCACTCTGCACCATTGCGCTCTACGTCACTGCACTCTACACTACTCTATTCTACTCTGTGCCACTCTACCCTGCACCACTGCACTCTACTCTATGCCACTACACTCTGTATCACTCCATGCCACTCTAATATATGCTGCACTCTACACCACTCTAGTCTATGCCACTGCATTCTACACCACTGTATTCTACTATCCACCCTGCACCTCTCCACTCTACGGCACTTCACTTTACTCTGAACCAATCTACTCTACACCACTGCACTCTACTCTGTCACTGTACTATATGCCACTGCACTCTGCACCATTTTACTCAAAACCAATGCACTCTTCACCAGTCTGCTCTGCACCACTGTACTGTATGCCACATCACTGTAGGCCGCTCTACGATACTCCACTCTGTGATGCTCTGCTCTACGCCACTTTCCAACACTACTCCACTCTGACACTCTATGCATCTTCCTCTATGCCACTTTATTCAGGTCTATTCTACTACACACTACTCCACAACACTGTCCTCCACTCTAAGCCATTCCACTCTCCTACACTACTCCACTCTATGCCACTCCAGGACAATCTACTTCGCTCTACACAACTGTACTTTACAACTCCCTACTCCACTACGCAACATCTTCTAATCCACTCCACTCTACTGCCTGACATTCTATGCTCTTCCACTCTACAACACTCTACTCACTCCACAGCACTTCACAACACACTACACTATTCCACGCCACTCCATAACACTCCACTTCACTTTGACATTCCAAGCCACTCTCCTTTACCCCTCTAACAGTTAGCCATGCTAAACAGCAGCCATGCTGGTGTACAATAAAACATGTTGGCAATGCCAATAGCCTTTTGCATAGGCGAGACCTATTGGCTTGACCAATGCTTGTTTTATAACTCGTTAACACCATATCTACATTTTTCTTGTTTATTGTATTTTCTCGTATTAAGCCCTGTTTCTTAAACATGGTGTGCATCTTTATGTTCGTTATAATGTTAACTATATTGTTTGCTTGGTGTGTCATACACATAATCTCAAGAATTTTCACTGCCTTTGAACTAATAATTTCTTTCCTCAGCCCAAACTACATCGGTGCTTACTAAAACACATTCACTTCTGTAGCACCTCAGTTTAGGCGCTACAGGAGCTCACATCAAGGCTGTGAACTAAGCACACTCTCCCACGGGTGCTAGTAGGTTTTTCTAAAGATAGATGTGCAAGCATTTTGCAGTACCCATTCACTTTTAGAACCCTTCTTAAAATGTATTCCTTAGTTGGAATCCCCCACCGCTTGTCTTTTTGATTTTCAGGGTTAGCTTTCTTTCTGTGTTTATGCATAAAAACAGGATGTGTGTGTGTGAGAGAGAGGGAGAGAGACAGAGACAGAGAGAGAAAATAAATTAATTGACTTATTCGCGGCGACGCATTTCAGCCGAAACCGGGCTCAGTCACGGCTATAACTGAGTACAACGTGCCCCATCACCTTATAAAATAAAACCAAGGGCTGCTATGCCATAGAAGACAAACAACAAAACTTTTACGTCTTTGAGAAAAGATGCAGTACATAAACGTGATTATGTTCCACAATTTTTCATACATGTTACTAAATTCATTTCCTAATGAGAAATTAATTAAACCTATTTCATTTTGACACATATTTAATAGCAAGGAAAAAGGCATGAATCCAGCATGTTATCAATGCAAAACGATGAAATGTAACTGCAGATATCTTATTATTATTATTATTGGTAAGTGCCCTGATAACGGCACAATTCAAGTGAAAGATAAATACATTACATTTGTACTTGATAAGGCCAGCCCAAAACTTCAACCTGGGGGGAAAAAAAAGAGAGAGAGAGAGAGACCCATATATATAATATATATACATACATACTGAAATACCCACTATTGTTCCTCACAGGTATTGCTTTATGTAAAAGATTCTGCAGGTTACTGTTAAAATCTCTGTTTACATCACCATTGTATATTTTTTTGGGTGGTATTTCCTAGTTATTTTTACAGTTCGGTCCTTTCAGTATGCTTTAGGACCCAAAAAAACGTGTTCTCGAGCCCTGATTGCTATAGTTCACCCATATTTGATATATCTGTTGTGTTTAACCTTCTGACGCTTTGGATGTCATAGTGCAGTACTCGGATGAGATTTTCTCACTGAGCAGAAATAGACACACTGCTTGTTTAGGGACAATAACATTTCAATCAGACTCTTTTTACAAAAGCCACGTAGACCAGGGATGGTGCGATGGTAACATGAAATCCATGATCAAGAAAGCAACAGTTTATGGTGATTGTTTCTGGCGAAGAGAGACCTACATCTAATGTTCTTCCATTCGCACATCGGGTTGAGCATACAAGTATGAAGTACACTTGTGTATATTTATATGGACATGAGCGCTGGACTCCGTTGCCTCCTTCAGGTTGTGGTAGATGCTCTTTCGGTAACGTCAGCTCTCCTGGGGAGAGGGGTTGCCGTGGTACAGCGTTACTATAGAGGGGCCCAATTGGATGAAGGGCCAAAGTTGAAGTCCGTTGGGCTTAAGAAAGTTATGATTGCTAGGCACTAGATCCTGAGTAGTTGTGTGTGTGGTGAGATAGGATGTTGGTGAGGTGCTTTTCACGACATAGAAATCAAGCGGTCAGTACATTGCTTAAGGCGCTGTTTTTGGCAGTGAGACAATGCGCAGTGATGGTGCGATGAGGTGTAGTTCTGTCTGGGCAGGCTGAGCAGAGTTCTGGCTTAGAGCCTGGGCGAGTGTTTGCCTTCCGAGGGTGGAGAGAGGTAGGGTCTGCAGGTTGGGCCAGCAAATGTAGGTGGGCTGTACAGGTAGAGGGGGGTTGCTTTCTCAGAGGTCTTGCCTACATCTGCAGAAATTTCGAATACGGCAGTGCGAAGGCTAGCATGAAGGAGGAGGCTGAGTGGATCGATGGCTCCTCAGGATAAGGACAAACAGTCGGGGGTAGGCAGTTCAGAGGGTGAGGCAGTTTACACGTCGTATTTGGAGAAGGATGGGGGCAGCTGTCTAAGTGCTGGTTCGAAAAACGTGCTAGACAGTAAAGTCCTCCAATGCTACACAAGCAAAAGTGAAACTTTACATGTTCAAGATGCATAATAAATCCTACTTACATTTTTAGCTACACTAACACATTTTAGTTTTGAACGGACCAGGAGTTGAGATGGCTACATTTTCAGTGTTTTTTGGTCTAGAGTAACAAAACGCTGTGGTCATTCCTGATCTCACGCCATTCAGCAGCTTATAAACAATAAAGCAAAGGATTGTGCTCCAACACACAATCTGATTTCTCAGAAAAACTCTGCAATCCGTTGCTAAAATGAAGCGAGACTTCCTGCAAAGAAACAGAGACGGTTGGGAGTTCTGGCGGCCATGCATTCCCTGCCTTGCCAATAGCCTCGCCTCGCCTGTTACTCTTCGACAGAGCGGAAGGTGACAAGCGCAGTTTGTGAGACAGGAAATCCAGGAAGTGCATGCCGGCCTAAAAGCTTTGCATATCATATTGACTGGAGAGTTCCTCACAGAAAGGCTTTTCCTGTTATTGAAATACTGAAAATGAAAACTGTCAGCAGTTAATCACGATGCAGCTTACAGCGCTCTGGGCGCCTCTAGCTTTCTTCTGCTCTCTCTGCGTTTTCATGAATTACGAGAAATCTTCCTGCCTCGGCCTTCTGAAAAAGACTGTGGCCATGGCTTGGTTTCACCAGAGAGCTATCTATTTTTATGACGACGCATAAATTAGTCCAGGCATAAGTCCTAAAGATTGTTCCATTTCTTTGCTTCCCCTTCCTTAGCTAGCCACTCAGCCTCCCTGCTCAAGCCACACAGTCTAAAGATCATTGAGATTGTTTTCCTTCTGCACATTTTTGTAGTAAATACAATCATGACTTGTGTAGGTTGCTTCCAGTCTGTTTTTTCACGCCACTTCTCTAAGTTATTTCCTTGCTCTATACAGCAATGCAATTGCGAACAGAGAAAAGGAAATAGTTATTTAGGAAATCCTATTAGTGTGTATTAAAAATAAAATGTATGTTACAACTTTTCCCCCCTCCTTTTTGGAGTCTAGAGCATATTGTTAATTCATTACAATTACATTATATACACTTTCTAGTTGGCCCAGCGATGGAAAAGGGGCCAGAAGCATAGTTTTCAAAATATAATACGTGATAACCCAAGTGGGAATTCCACTTGAGAAATCACAAATGTTCTACTTTCTAGATTTGTCACATATGTATGGATATGGATTATAAAAGGATAGGAGAATTAATAAGGCTACATTGAAATATCACCTAGAACCAGTTCATACCATTGAATTCAAATATCTAGTTCCAAGATGGAGTTGGTATTTTCTCAGTGCTGGTTAAGTAGAAACTCCAAGACCAGCCACTGTTTTTTTTGGCGGGGATTTGGGGGCGAGGGGCTGGGGATGGTGGATTATTTATATAGCGCAGACCTAGCCCCACAGTACTTGACACGAGTACTTTACACCATGCAGGGCAATACGTGTCACAGTCTCTCTTCTTTCTTTTCTATAGCTCTTTCCTACCTCTTGTTCAGGTCCTAAAGTGCTTCAAGGATACATTCAGTGGCAGCTATTTTGATTTGCAAGGATATTAGGAGGGTGTTGATTATGGCATCATCTCTTTAGTGTTGGGTATTGTGACGTAGGAGATTTTTTAGGTCTCACCTGAGCCAGCGCATGCGCTGCTCGGAAAGACATTTAGTGAGTGGACTTTAAAAAGCCGTCCACAGCTTTTTGGGTGGCATAGAGTGTGCTGCTATGCGCACAATGACGAGCAGAGGTGCCATCTGGCTTTCCTCTCTCATCCTGGTGCGTGCACATCGCACACCACTCGCCAGACGTGCCTCCCTTTTATTTGTATTTTTTTAACTTGCAGCGCGAGGCGCGCATGTTCGTTTTACACTTCCTAATACGACCCCCAAACACTCAATTCGCATTTCAGATGCTCTAAAACAGTAAATCAGTGAGCCTGTCATTACTTTTCTACTAATCAGATCTAACCTGGTATTACAATCAATGTTCACATAGGACGCTTGATGTTTCACAATAGCTATCTCATAACGTCAAAAAGAACAATTCAATAACCCTCAAAGCACTAACATGATAGCCAACACTCTTTTCCTTTGATAAATAGTGATCCAGATATGTCCCAAATGGTACTCACCACACTATTGCAACAAATTGTCTGAAGAGTTAAAAGTGAACCCTTTACCGCTTTAATCACTTCAAGCACCTGGTTTTTTGCACAAAAATAAAACTACCCCAGTCTCGCCTCGTTATTGTATACAAATCAATGTGTAATACCATCCCTATTCATTACAATCCTCCGCCCAACAAAGTCTAGTGTGAAGCTAAATAATAATGGAAACACGAAAACAATTACGCGCTTCTCGGTACTTCAATATTATCGAGCCTTCTTTACACCCCCTCCCTCACGTTGTCTGTGCTGCCCCTTCTAGCCTTGGTACGAAGCAGTCACCGAAGCTTTCACCATGTGATGAGCCTTGAGCCATAGAGAGCTGTTGAGATAACGAAATTCCTTCTCCTTTCTGTCAAAACGAGTTTTGTTTTCACTTTTATTTTCATACAGTAACACTTTGCATCTTGTGCTTTCACGGTCGTCTAGGAGGCAATGTAATAGAAATCAGCAAGAACAATGCCACGAAGCAAAAGAAGACCTGGATTCTGGGCAGAACTGCATGCTCAGAAGACTTATGCAAGCCCACGTGCTTAACGACCTATGAAGCACTGTAAATAATGCCGCCGCACTACTCAGCAAATCGCTTTATTGTAATTGTATTTATATAGCGCTCAGCTCGCTCCCCCGGACAATGCGTACTGAATCGTAAGATGCCAAAAAATACAAATACAAAATACAGAATGTGTTTTATATCTGTATCTTAAAGAGACAGTCCCCTGAGGATTCTAGGACGTTTGAAGGCAATATCCAGTTAATGCGCTTTAATTGTTAATGTCCACTTCCCCCTATTCTTCCACTCGATTTAGATGAAGCCACTCTGAACTATTCCAACTGGTTAGAAGTGGCAAGCAACAAGTTGGCTCCAAAAAAAATCCTCAGCCATACTAGAGATCGACCGACCTCACCCTGGTACTCCCAAGAACTTAGAGAGTAAAAACTCTTCTGTAAACATCTTGAAAGAACCTGGCGAAGGAAATATGATCAAACTTTTGCAATTAAAATTAACTCTGCAAAAAACTCCACCAAAACTGTTTAAAACGGTTACAGCTTAAGCTCACCCAGCCCCCTCCCCCGTAAAAGCTTGTCAAGAACTCTGCGACAAGATCGCTAAATCCCTCTTTAATAAGGTTGAAGCTATCTTCTCCACAGTCTCAAACACTGCAAACTTAACATCCTCAGCTGAGATGGCAGACCCGAAAAGTGTAAATAGCACAGTGGTTCAGTTTCACAATTCTACACCTGTCGCAGTTTCTGAGGTTGAAAAACTTTTGGAGAAAGCCAGATCAGGTTCACCAATGGATCCATGCCCTCCATCAGTATTGAAACTAGCATCTGAACCAGTCTCAGCTATTTTAGCAACTATTATAATTGCCATGTTCGGAAAAGGCTATTTTCCCAAAGCATGGAAATCAGCATCAGTCCTTCCCCTTTTGAAAAAAACAAACTTGGATCCCAATCACTCAAATAATTTTAGACCCATATCTAGGCTTTCCCTCCCTGCTAAAATTACTGAAAAAATAATGAACACCCAACTCAGTCGATTTCCAGAAGAAGGTCAGGTGCTGGACCCTACCCAGTATGGCTTCCGGGGGCGACATAGTACTGAGTCTGCGCTCCTCAAGTCTACCGAAGAAATTAGGTCTATATTGGACCAAGTAGGAAAAGCGGCCATGATTATGTTGGACCTCTCCGCGGCCTTTGATACGGTCCATCATATGTTATTGATGGACCGGCTGCAAGAGATTGGAGTTAACGGGACAGCCTGGAAACTTATCAAGTCATTCCTAGCCGATAGAGTACAGACCGTTACTCTGGGAGATTTGAGTGCCAAATCTTTCTCCCTTCCTTGTGGTGTCCCTCAGGGGTCATCCATAAGCCCAACGCTTTTTAATGTTTATATGAAACAACTGGCGCCCTTGGTTGAATCCTTTGGGTTCTACCTCACTTCATATGCTGACGATACCCAGATTGTTATGTCCCTACTCCCAGGGGGACTACAGAAGACAGCGTCTGAGTTCCAGGACTGCATGACTGCGGTGGGCAGTTGGATGGCCCAAAACTGCCTAAATTAAACTCTAGCAAAACGGAGGTGGTTCTCTTTGGAAAGGATTCAAACTTCTGGACCCCAGCATGGTGGCCAGACTCACTTGGACCCCTCCCAACCCCTAGTGGGAAGGTACAAAATCTAGGAATTATAATTGACAACACGCTTCCCTTTAAAGATCAAGTTAATGCCGTAGTCTCTGCTAAATCGTACACACTGAAGTCATGTAAAAAGATTCTGCCTCTATTACCTAAAGAAAGCCAAAAAATAGTCGTTACAGCCCTAGCCTTGTCGAAATTGGACTATTGTAATAGCCTGTACCTAAACATCCAGGATGGGCTGTTGAAAAAACTCCAATTATTGCAGAATGCAGCCGCCAGACTGATTTCTGGCATTCCAAAATGCGCCTCAATCTCAGCTGAGATTAAAAGGCTACATTGGTTACCCGTAAAAAAACGAATTCAGTTTAAGGCCATGTGCGAAGTTCATAAGTCCCTTCATGGAAATGGACCCTCTCATTTGATAAAGCGCATTCACTGGTATATACCCAGAAGAATGCTGCGGCCATCAGAGGCAAAGCTAGTCTCAGTTCCCATTGCAAAAAAAGTTAACGGGGGGGGGCGGGGTGAGGACAAAGTTTTTTAGTAGGAGCGGCCAAAGCTTGGACCACTCTCCCATTACACCTCAGAAGCACAACTAAACATTTGGATTTTAGGAAGGCCCTGAAAACATGGCTATTCACGCTTTAAAGACCAGTTGCACCTACCCAACTCAGGCCAATTATGGACATCACACAGTAGTGCCAGGACACCTTCGGGTAGCAGTCGTGCTCTATAAGTGCCAATAACATTAACAATTAATAAGCTAGGATTTTGTGTCGTAGACGCTGACTTTAACTTTTGTTTTTCCAAGTGTGTGACAGCAGAAGATGTCCCCCGCGTGCCCCTCCCCGGAGAGGCCAGGTCATCATATCAACCCTTAGACAGGATACGTAGGGATACCTCGTGAGTGTATTCCAGTCTTTGGGCACATTTGCTGTGTATTATGAACCATTAGGGATCTATACAGTATGCATATATTAGGCATGCACCAGAGGATGAAGTAACAAGCATTTGCAATGCAATAGGTCTTGCAATTACGAGAGTTTGAGCTATTGGCATTGTAAATGACCATGCCTTTTATTTTTGTTTTTAAAACATAAATAAAAGGCATTGTCATTTACAATGGCAATAGCTTAAACTTGCGTAAATGCGAGACCTATTGCATTGCAAATGCTTGTTTTTAATTGAATTTATTTTGTAGGGGCTTTTCAGTGTATCGGGCTCACCTTGCCAAGAAGTCTGAACCCATTGCAAAAGTTTTTAAAATGGTAACTCAGCAATACTACGCTGTCCTTTTGAAATCTCTTGTAAACAAAAAATAAGCTTAAAACGGGCTTTGAGCTTGCCTCATACTTTCCCTTAATTACCATTGGTTGGCTCTGGCGTCGCTCTTGTTTTATTGCTTCTAGATTGGTCAGGGCTTCCCAGTTTTACTTTGGGTTCCTGGGGCTTTTGTGTTTCAGGCACTCCCTAAGAGTGCATCTGTTTGCAGGCCATCTCCCCTCCTGCCCCTCTCTCCTCTGTGCTGTTGCTTTCACGCGTGTCGCTGCTTTTTGTTGTAACAGGACAGCTCACCTGGGAAAGCCCTAGGCATGCCATGCACAGTATTATTTTTATTCACGTTCAAGCACTCCACAAGAGTGCATCTGTTTGAAGACTGCCCCCCTCTTGCCCTGCGGGACACCTTCAGCGCCACCCATATCACTGCTTGTTATTGTAACAGGAGGGCAGCTCCCCTGAGAAAGGTCTAAGCATGCCACCGATATTAAGGCAGTCCCGCCCTCAGCTGTCTGAGGCAGATGAAGACATGCCTAGGCAGGCTGGGAAACACTGCGAACAGGTATGTCTGCATGTTGTGGACTTGCTAATGCTTATTGGGTATTGGAAGTTGTGAAACGGTTTGCAACATTCTAAAGGCTTTTCAGAATGTAGGTTGTTTCTGAAACCCCCCTGAAGAAACACCCTACAATCCCCTCTATTCCAGGACAGCGTGCTGAAAGTTAGCTGACAGTTCATAAGGAATGATGAACGAAATTCAGAGGACATGTAAGTCAGTGCAGAAATCTGCGTCAGAACTCCCTTCTGGCTCTCCACCGGAATAAAAACAAAATGCAGTTTTATAAAGTGCAAACTCGACTGGATGGAATTGGAACCCTTTACATGAGCACAAGTTACATAACACTAGGACACATTCATTTTTAGGTCTCGCCTTGCTATCGCGTAAGCGATCGCAAAGCAAGACTATTGTAAAGGGGCATTTCAAAGTGCTCCCAAAAGCGGATTGCATGGCGAGCACGCGCACAATCACGCGCATCGTGCCCGCCATGCAATCCGTTTGGCATGCACTTCAAAGGGTCCGCTCCCCCGCCTGGAATGCGCTCCCCCACCAAGCGCACGCGCGCCATGCTCCGCCGGGCTTGTTTGTGTACATCTTGTGACTGTACGTTTGTCTATCGGTGTGCGCCATCGAGTGCCATCCATGTGTATCAAGTTCTCTGTGTGTGAGACAGCGCACAAGTATTTACATTCAGTGGAAGACCAACAAATATGTCTCCGCAACTTATGTCAACGCCAAACACGACGAAGGCCCATTTAAACCCCCACTTGTGTTGTGTCCTTCAAAGTGAAATATCTTGTACTAGTGGATATGGTATTTCTTACCTTTTACAATCTCCTGTTTCACACCTTACCCCGCAGCTCAGACCCAGGTACCAGCTGGGTGCCTACCAGTATCACTCACACTCTGATGATCCTGCAAACGCTCTGTTAAAACCGGTCCTTTTTTTTTTGTTTTAAATAAAAGAATGACTGGAGGTGCCTAATGTTTTTCTCAGAACCCAGTTAGCGCCGCTGAATGCCGTGGTTTCCCCATCCCAAGCTTTCAGTGCTCTCTCAACGCTCTTCCGCCCCTCCCCCGCCGTGTCTGCGTTAATTTAAAACATATGTGCTTTCACTTTCGCTGCGGCGGGCGCTCGCATCCGAACCACTTTCAAAGCCGGGCTTGTTTACAAATTATCTCGATTCATTCACTTTAGAGCCCCGTATCCATGTTTTTCACCTTCTTTGCTAAATACAAAGGTGTCTTGGTGTGGCCTAATGGCTTGAATTGGTAAATTTGGAAATGGGGACTCGGGTTGAATCCCGGCCCGACTCGCCATCTTGTGATTCTGGACAAGCCGCTTAATTCTCCCGTCGTTAAAAACAAGCAATCTTTGCCAGGCAGCCAAGTTTTGAATCCAGCATTCCTTCCCTGACCTCAAGTGTGCTTCCGGGGTGCAGCTGTGGCTGGGCAGCCCCTCATGTCTCACAGCTATAGTCCTGTGGTGGCAGTTTGCATGTGGGGCGGTGCTATGATGGCGGTTGATAGGCATTCCTTTCCATGAGTTCACATTCATGCAGACTCCAGACCAAGCCCTGCTGCCTCCTCTTATGCGCCCATGTTCAGTGCAGCTCTCGAGTCGTTGTTAATGGGAGTCACCCCCCTCCTAGACGGGGCTCATCACATCCCCCTCATTTTTTTTAAACCTTTATTTATAGATTTCCCAACATAAGTCAGAAGTTTAGATTCTATTACACATCGCATATTGCTCCAATAGCATAACTCCTAACAACAAAGGTTCCATGTGCACATTCTACTCAGTTGTCTGGTATAACCTTTGGCCTTTTGCTAAACGCCAGAGTGTACTTTAAACACGCACCTCTGTTAATCTGATAAACATTTTTATAGGTAGTCCGACTCCTCGGTACGGCGTCTGTGTCTGTAAAATCCGAACTAGTCCGTTAAATTTGTTTTCAGGCACACTATGTTGTGCTGCAGTCTGCACCTCACACAAAGTACTCTGCAATAAAATACCACATTGTGACATTTAGCACACAACCGTTGACCCGTCTCAGAAATAAAGTGTTTAGGTTGGACTCCTTATTCCCATTTTAGGGAAGAACCAGAGGGAATGCTACCAATTGCGCCTTGATAATCGAGTGTGAGCAGCAGGGATGGTACTTGATGTACCCCCTGCAGGCATTTCTAGGCGCTTTAGGCGGGATATGCCTGGCACGCGATTTCTTAACTCTGTCTGCCTCTCTCTACAACACCCTCCACCTAGCCCCCCCCCCGGTTCGTGGTCCTCTCTGCCATTCTTCACTCTTTCTTCCTCTTTCTTTCCTTCTGTTTCTTGCTCTCTATCGCCCACTCTTTTCCAGTTTTCCGATTGTTTCTTCGTGTCTCTCCTTCTACTCTTTATTTCTGGGCCTTTCCTGCCGCTCTGTGTTTCTGCTCCCCTCGGTTCCACTCTGTGTGTGTTCCTCTCTCCACCACACTCGTTCCTCGCTCCCCTTATTCCCATTTCTCATCCCCTGGCTTCTCTCCTCTACCCTTGCCCCTCTCCTGTCCCATTGTCCCCTCTCCCTTCTCTGAATCCACTTTCCCTCGCTCCCTCCTCCATCTTTCCTATTCTCATCTTTACTCCTAATGTAAATCGATAACAAGCATTTGCAATGCAATAGGTCTCGCATTTATACGAGTTTGAGCTACTGGCATTGTAAATGACAGTGCCTTTTATTTATGTTTTAAAAAAACCAAACTTAAATAAAAAGCATTGTCATTTACAATGCCAATAGCTCAAACTCGTATAAATGCGAGACCTATTGCATTGCAAATGCTGGTTATTTTGTTTGGCACAGGGAGATTTTGATTTGCCCAGAATCACAGGATATTGAGCTGATGCGAAGACTCAAACCTGGTTCACCAGCTGCAAGGTCTGCAGCTCTGGTCGTTATGCTACATCCTCTTCCGAGCATAGAACAGAGCAAGGGGGTGTAATGAACTCACAACCACACTTCCTGAGCTTTTGGGTGCTCCTCTGTGAAAGGTAGGAACGTAATGATACTGTTTTCCTTCTAATCAAGCAAAAGAAAACGTCAGGGCATCTTTTTGAATGCCTGTCGTTTACTAGAGTAATGCATCATCGTTGGCTTTTAACCATCTTGCAGCATGTGACCAGCACAGATGCACTGTAGTTCATTGATTAGAAATAAGCACATACCTCCTGACTAAGAGTTCGATTAATAACAAAAGATTTTCTCTTTGTGCACCTAAAGCAGAGTCTTGTGCTACACTCTGTTCTACAGAATGTGCAGTGTACCACAGATTTATGTTCAATATACTCCAGCTTTTAAGTTAATAATTTTTTCCATCCAATTGGTACTTTATCAAAGGCACTGGAATGAAGGTGAGTGTTAGACCTGTCACCTTTAGGTTAGTCTTCTCCCAAACTGTGTACCTTTGACCTCCATGTTTTGCTAATTCTTTTTGTTGACCTTAGCACTCTGAGCACTTCACTGCTGACCAGTGCTAAAGTGCATGCACTTTTTCCACAAATGTGTGTAATGGATGTATTCCTGCTTGGCATATTTAAGCTACCTATAAGTCCCTGGTAAAGTGGTATACCATATACCTAGGGCCTGTAAGTAAAGTGCTACAATGGTGCCTGCAACACTGATTGTGCCTCCCACACAAGTAAGTCTTCAAGCCTGTCTCAGGCCTCCCATTGCATGGCCGGTGTGTGCAGTTTTTGGCCACTTCGACTTGGCATTTAAAACTAATTTCCCAGCCTTAAACTCCCATTTTACTACATAAGTGACCCCTAAGGTAGTCCCTAGGTAGCCCTAGGGGCAAGATGCTATGTAAGTAAAAGGTAGTACATGTACCTTTATGTTTTGAATGTCCTGGTAGTGACAAACAGCTAAATTCGTTTTTCATTACTGTGAGGCCTACTCCTTTCATTAGTTAACATTGGGAATTCTCTTACAATCTTTTAAGTGGTAATTCATGATCAGGAAGGAGTAGCTACTTCATGTTTTACATCTTTGGAATGGTAATGATAAATCATCCTGACTGGTGGTTAGATTTAACATTACTGTTTTAGAAATGTCATTTTTAGAAAGTGGGCATTTCTCTGCACTTACTACTCTGTGTGCCTTGCAGCCTGTCTTCAATACACGTCTGGGGTGGGTGACAGCTACACTTGTGCATTCTCTCTAGACAGACAGACCTACCCTTTCTGTGTTTGTGGCTGAGTACCCATCCACATACATCTGCATTCTGATGGCCCTGCCTGGGCAGGACGGAAAGGAGAGGCTAACACTTCACTGAATAGGTAGTGTCCTGTCCCTGCACAAAGGGCTGATCTCACAGGGGAAAGGGGCCTGGTTCTCATTCCCAAACTGGCCACCAGAAGAAAAACTACCCTGACAAAGGTCATCGTCATCAGCCCAAGCCCATTAAGTGCTATGAGTGCTACGAGTATGGCCACTACAAGGAAGATCCCAAGTGTACAAAAAGAGCACCACCTCCCACTGGAGAAAAGATTCCAGGGGTGGCTACTGTAGTATTGGGGGAAAGTTTATCTCCATTAATGGGGGGTGGGGTGGAGTTTAGTGGGGTTACCCTAGTGTCCCTGGGTGATAGTGATATGGTTCCTAAGATCCATGTGCCCTCAAATACTACAAAGCATAGGTAATGGGTCACCATCAATGGGCAAGGTGTGGAGGCTCATGGGGATACAGGAGCTGGTATGACTATGGTAAGGAGTCAGCTGGTTTCCCCAGAGCAGGTAAGTCCCAATGCATTCCACCAGATTGTGGTGGCTGGCCGAGAGGGACACTATGCAGTGGCCCTTGTTCCATATGATAGGGGGCATTTCAGGTCTTCTTAAAGTTATAGTGAGCCCTGAAATGCCTGTGGGCAATTATTTGTGTAATGACCTTGAGTGCACTACTTGGAAGGAAGTGGACCTCAAGGCTCATGTGGAGGTGTTACTCAGTTGGATCTGTCCTACAACAAGGTCCATGGCTGCTCTGGATGGCAGGCAAAAAGGGCGGCAGCCTGGAATAATGGCCCAGCCAGCTGCTAAGAAGGGGAAAGGCAGGGATGTGGGAACCCAGTCCCTGAATGTACTCCCAGTGAGGTGAATGGGACAGCTGTGGTGGCTGCCCCAAAACCCACTGAGGATTACATTGCTTCTCTTGGTAACTTGCCAGTAATTGCTGGATTGCAGTAGAGGGAGGACCCACCAAGAAGGAGATCTCTAGGGCACAAAGAGTGTCCAACCCTTGAGTGCATGAGGCAACAGGCTGAAGCCCAAGTAGCAGGTGATGCCTCTGGTAGTCACCTCCTTTACTAGGAGGACAGCCTCCTTTACAGTGGGCCTAAGGTTCCTGTGCGTGGAACAAGGGCCTTCCTACTAGAGCTGGCTCACGAAATTCCCCTGGCATGATGCCTGAGACGTGAAAATACCTTTTTAAGGCTTGTCCCACACTTTTATTGGCTCAGGCTCAAGACGTTCTTTAATATGTTCTGTTGGACTTGTGTTACTTGCCAGGCTAGTGGGAAGACCTGGCAGAGGCTTAAAGCCCCCCTTATCCCACTGCTTGTCATTGGCAAACCCCTTGAGAGGGTGGGTATCAACATTGTAGGGCCTATGGATCCCCAGACTGATTCAGTTAACATGTTCATCAGGGTTCTGGTGGGTTATGCCGCTAGGTATACAAAGGCAATCCTTCTGAGAACCATGACTGCACCTGCAGTGGCAAAGGCCCTAATGAGGATTTTTACCCGAGTGGGTTTCCCCAAGTAAATTGCGTGTGACAGGGGCACAGCAGCAATTGTAGAAAGAGTGTGGGATAGCTTACAAGTTCTCTACCTCTGTACAACACGCAAACCAATGGGCTTTTTGAGAGATTCAGCAAGACCCTGAAAGGCATGATTAGAGGCCTACCTAGGGCTTTGAAGAATGAGTGGGACTTCCTCTTACCATGCCTGTTGTATGCCTACAGGGAGGTGCCACAGAAGGAAGTGGGCTTCCCCCCCTTGAGCTTCTGTTTGGGCACCCTGTTAGGGGACCTCTGAGTTTGGTCAAGGAAGGATGGGAGCAAGCTCCCAGGAAAACTCCCCAGGATGAAGTTAGCTACATGCTGGCCTTCAGGAGCCAAACGGTGGCTAAGTTATGGAAGCAAGCTTCCAGTAACTTAGAAGCCAGCCACGCTGTCACGAAAGACTGGTATGGAACAAATTCTACCACTGTAGCTGTGCAGCCTGGTCAGAAAGTGTGGGTGATGGAGCCTGTGGAACTCAGGACCGCTGGACTGAGCCCTTTGATGTGATTTAGAAAAAGGGTGAGACCACCTACCTTGTGGATCTCAAGACTCCTAGACAACCCCACCGGGTGCTGCATGTCAACTGCCTCAATACCCACTTTGAGAGGTCTGAGGTCATCATGCTGTTGGTGACTTGATGGCGAGGAGGAAAAGGAGAGTGAACCTCTCCCTAACCTCTAAGTCTCCAAGGAGAAAGGTGGATCTGTGGAGAAAGTAATCCTTTCCCCCACTCTTAAGTCCTGAACAACAGAGACTGCCAACAAGTTTTGGGATAGTACTCCTCTCTTTTCCTTCTTATCCCTGGGACTACCCACCTGTGTACCCCTGATGTATTCTTAACAGGGAGGTTGTTTGCTGTGTCCACATCTTACAGGTTGTCAGAGAAGTGATGTCCAGCATTAAGGATGAAGTGTCCAAAATGCTGGAGTTTGAGGTGATAAAACCCTCCAGTAGCCCCTGGTCCAGTCCTATGGTTCTGGTACCAAAAGCTGCTCCAACAGGCATCACACTTGAATTGAAGTTCTGTGTGGATTATAGAGGGCTAGACGCAGTAACAAAAGCAGATCCTCATCCCATTCCCAGTACTGCAGATCTGATTGACCGGTTACTGGCGCCCCAGTATCTGAGTACCTTTGGTGTTACGTCTGGGTACTGGCAGACCGCCCTAACAGAGGAAGCAAAGGGAAGGTCAGCCTTCTCCACTCCAGAGTGCCACAGTCAGTTGAAGGTGATGCCCTTTGGATTAAAGAATGTCCTTGCCACCGTCCAGAGGTTGGTGAACCAGGTCCTTGCTAATATGGAAGCCTTCTCTGCTTCCTATCTGGATGACATAGCGGTCTTCAGTAACAGCTAGAAGGTCCACCTTTTTCACCACCAAGAAGTGCTTTAGGCTCTGCAACAGACAGGCCTGACTATCAAGGCAAGTAAGTGCCAGATAGGGCATTGGGCTGTGGTGTACTTGGGACATCTGGTGGGCAGGGGGAAGGTCCAACCCCTTCAAGCCAAGATAGAAACAATCATGGCCTGACCCCCCCCCCCCCCCCGCCCCCCTCCCCCAACTCCTCCTCCCTCAAACCCAGACTGAGGTCAGAGCAGGGTATGGACTTTAGTGTGGAACACAGACTGGGGGTAGACCACTCCAATACTGATGGTCAGTCCAGGTTTTTCTGTCTCAGTAAAGAGTACTCCCTAGAGACTGGGTAGATCTCCCCACTTTCAGCTGGGGGGACATTTGTTAGACCTGGACGTGGACAAAATGGCCACATCCTCGAAGTGCAGGAACAGCATCGATGCATCTCACGACGCATCTCGCTGTTGCAACCAGGAAAGGTACGTTGTTAACTGCAGCCTGCGTGGGTCCTGTAGACGGCCCTCGCTCCATCACTTTTGGCCCAAACTTTGCCCTAGCCCAGCATGACCTCAAGTAACCCTAAAGTGCTATTTGCTTTTAAGTGCTATGTTCTTTTTGCTTGCTCTTGAAATTCAATATTTCAACTTCTAGGCTTTGGATTTTTGTCATTTTGGACTTGTATTCATAATATAACCTATTTTCCTAAATCTAAATTTTTTTGTGATATATTCATTGTGTTGCTGTGTGTGTTGCACAAATACTTTACACATTGCCTCTTTAAATAAGCCTGACTGCTCTGTACCAAGCTATCAGAGAATGATCACAGGCTATCTTTTAGTGTGTACTTGTCTTACCTTGACTAGAGTGGTGGTTCCTGCCCGGCTTGGGTACATACCTCAGTCAACCAGGAATCCTAGTTCTAACAGTGTGCTTTACTAGAAAGCACACCCACTCTAACAGTATATTAAAGTGTTATTTTATAACCAGCATTCGCAAATACATCAGTTTTCACCTATCCAAGATCTATTGAGTTTGTCAATGTTTTTTAGACATGTTGCACAGCAGCACAGACTGCTGTGCAATACAGCTTAAAGTAGAGAAAAGCTCTACGATGTGGCCAGCACAGGTCACCTCATAGTGCTATTATTTTCTTTACTCTGAGCCACGCTGCTCAGTAGCCCATACTGCTGTGTAACATATCCAAAAAGCATTGGTAAAAGCAATAGATCTTGCATATGTGAAACCTATTAGCTTAGCCAATGCTTGTTATTATTCCTCTGAGTTTGCATGCTTATGTTATATGCAGAGGAAGAAACTAAAACTAGTGAATAAAAAATAGGTAAAATCAGCATATATTAAAGAAAGTAAGCATAGCAAGAAATATTTGATCCTCTGCTGGGGTGTTTGGTTTAAGGTTCTTCCCATAATCAGATTTTGAAATGAGCACTGAAAGTCTTTAGTAGGCTTCGCTTTAATATGCATAATGTATGCAAGCAGCATTCATTTGGTCTGTGTTGGCATGAAGTCAAACGCTCATCAGGCATATGGAGCACCCCTAGCAGGTAAAATGCAAACCCTGATTAAGACACTAACAAGGCATCTGCAGTACAAAAATGCGTTTGTGACAAACCATTTAATGGGTGATGAGTTAGTAAACTTGTGTGAGGTAAAATAGACCCTTTTGTGGGCCAAGTACTCTATAAGAGGTAGAATGATTCACCAGGTGGCAAAACACATTAGGTGAGAGAGCAATACTCTTTTAGGTGGAACCAGTGCTCGCTCTGAGAACTAAGGAGCATATTCTCTGTGAAGTAGAAGTGGTGCACATTTTAGTCTCCTGCCTTCTTATGCCTCAGTCTAGCTTTTGGTCCTATACTGAAGGTGCTTTAATCCTTTTAAGTGTCTAAAGCTCGATTTTTTTCAGAATGTTCACAATTTGGCATCCATTCATATGATGTTACACTTAAGTCCATGAATGGCGGGCTTAGCAAGATACTAAAATATTTTTCTTTTTTAAAGCAAGGTAGTGTGTGGTAGGCTGTCAGCCTTCTTTCTTATCATTAGCTTTTTATTAGGGGCTTAAGTTGGAAGCAGAGGATGACGTCTGCCTTTCCTCCATCTCCAATTATATAACTTCTCAGGAGGTACTTTGTGCATCCACATCTATCACAGGTACTTCATGTTGGAGATATCACAACCATGCACAACTGAAGGGAAAAGCAGTCAAGCTCAATGTTTTGGCACTGTGGTTGTGACTCCTGCACCCTAGCAAATAAACAGGACTATGTTTGTGCCCCCACCTGTCTAACTGTGCCGCACTTAGCTTTCCATACAGTGTGAATTATTTTGAGCCCCTAAAAGTGATTTTTGGTCCAAAGTGGGCAATGGGGCTGTAGTTCAGATTTTCGCTTTACCCAAGAGACAAATTCAAGAGCTCAGTCTATGCTCACATCTTGTAACTCAATAATCCCTACTTTTCTGTCCTTAGTTCTGTGTCCTGGTGAAGGAACATGAAGTGCCATGCAACGTACTTTCAGAGATTCTTTTGCCGGTTGTACAAGAGTAATTTAACATGCCCATTAGGAATTTGAATATATACAATTATTAAAAACAGTAGTCGACTAGTTGGACATTTCGAGGCATCACACATTGCACAAGAAGGCCAACATTAGTTATAAATTATGACTAATATAATGTAAAAATATACGTGCTTGGGAGCGTGGTTAGGCAATGGACAAAAGATCTTTCCACCTGACAGTGATGATTGTGCTGAAGGCTCCTAACAGTAGGCAGCATTTTTAGGTCATTCCTTTAAAACCTTGAATGTTTCTCATCTTTGCAACTTAGGCTGACTATATCTCACTTTTTTTTTCTTTGTTGCGGTGCTTACAATTTGAGGGACCATTCCTTGCCACATGCCCCCTATTTCTGACAGTCCTGATGACCTTAAAATTGTAGACAAGGTTGAAATGTCTTCACAGTCAGACAACAGACTGAGGGCCTCATTACGATGTCCGGTGGAAGGCCATCCGTCAGCTCGTCAGTGGCGGTCCGCCTGACATCTGAGGTATCTGTCTGAACCCCGAATTAGGATACAGGCGGTCCGACTGATGCCTGCAGGGGCAATCCGCTCCGCCTCCGACAGGCTCAAGGAGCCCGGAGGGCAGATTGTAATCCCCAAAATGGAGGCGGTGCCTGCCCAGGCACCGCTGTGGGGATTACGATGCACCTTTCCCACAGCTTTTTCCTGTTGCTTCTTCAGCCATGAAAAGGCTGACGGAAAGGGTTTTTTGGGGCCCCATGAAGGGCCCCTGCACCCACATGGCTCACCGCTATGGGCCCTGGGGTACACCTGTGGTGCCTCCCTTACCATCCATGCACCGTGTGGCAGGAACGGCATGGTGCCTGCCACACGGTGCATGGATGTTTCAAAAGTGTATTTTTCCGATTGCGGCTTGTGCTGCGGCCTGCAGCACCAGCGCAATAGGAAAAATACACTTTCCGACCGCTGTGAAGGCGGTCGCATCCAAATAATCGAAGCAGGACCACCTACTCCTTGTTGCTCGTCCAACCGGCATCGTAATGAGGCCCTGAGTCTCTTTACAATGAATGGAAAAAATGCTGGTGGAATTGATTTATTTTGACACCCAGTTTAGCCACTTCGTTCATGTTAGTTTGCCTTTTATATATACACGCTTTTAGTCACTATTATTTTTACAGTGAACATGGGGGTCATAGAGCGATTGTCCATTATTGTGCATATAAGATCTGGCTAATATTTGATGTCTTGTGGAACGTGTAATGCCTGTAAAATTATGATGAATTTTAAAATGAGCCCCTAGAGATTTCTTATTGCAGGAGTATTTGATGAACATTTTTTTCTGGTGCTTCATTGAGAAAGCTATTTGAACTTTCTTGAAGAAAGAAATGTCACCAATAAGTCCCTTTAATTTCAGGGGCGCTGTAAAACACATTTACGCTGGGGCGCAACTGGTGTGTGCACCTACTTTCGGTGCTCTTTGGTGTTATAGAAGGGTCTGCAGACGATTGTGCAGCCCCTGCTGCTATAACCCAGATTGTGCAGCTGCGCATACAGGGCCAGAACAATCCTAGGGGGCATGCTCTCATTTACAAGGGGACGTGGCCCCATGCGAATAATTTGGCTTTGCTCCTATGCTATATTTTGTACACAGGTGCAGAGGCAAAGAGGTTGTCAGATGGCACCACAAAGTGGTGGCGCACACCCAGTGTGCCCCTCAACTGCTCCTTCTGAAAGAGGGAAAAGTGGGTCCCCTGGAGCCCCCCAGACAAATCGCCCCCTGAAGTTGGGTTCAGCAGTTCACTGCATCCACCTAAGGGGATCTAAGCAGACTGCATGCTGCCTGAAGTATGAAAGGAATAGCAGCTTCTTCAAAAAGCTACTCTGCCTTTCACTAATGAGGTGCCCCAAGACAGGCCTAAGTTTGTTTCTGCCCTGTAGGCAGCGCATTGTGTGATAGGGTGTAATGTCCCAATTTGTGCCCAGCACACCTAGTTAAAGTAGACCATGCCCCTTTTACATATCTGTCTATCAGGGCCTCCATTAAGGGTGGGTGTGTCGGTCGGGTCAGGTCAGTCTATACAAGCTCCTCCCTGGGCTGAGGTCTGCTTGAAATTCCATTCAAGAGATTGGACAGATACATGAAGAATATCTGATGGTAGAGAAGATATAGTTATACGTTTTATATACACTAGCAGCTCTGAGCATGAGTGGTTGTATTGGAGCTTATGCTTGATGCACCATTTCTTCTGTAGTTGAGGTGTAACTTTATCTTGCCACAGGAGTTAGGAGTTCATGTGGAAGACAGAACTGCCTTACTGTATTTATTTAAATCGTTTTTCAAGAGATTTGGGGTTTCTGCTTTAGAGGAGTGTAAGACCTGGGGTCTCCAGGCCCTAAGGGGGTAACGTGACACGAGCGGCTGGGCACCCAACACGCACATCCACTGAAGCAAGGAACGCACACAATAAGGGACGCCACACTGTAGAGATTTATGCAAATAACTCAAGTTTTATCCAAGCAGTTCGAGATAAATGCAGTTCATAACATATATATGCACTTCCTGAGATATAAATTCAGTTAAGGAGATGACAATGGCAATTCACTTATGTCAGAGTTTGATCCGCCAGCACCATATTCACCAGTATGATATTCACCAGTATGATATTCACCAGTACCTTGTATATTTTACTCCCCGTGGTAGGGTTTGGGGATTGTAGCGCTACTCCTGGGGGCGGGCAGGGACCCAGGGCAGACCTCGCGGGCCTACCGTTACTTTGGGACAAATCTGACGAACACCTTCAGAGCAGAGCATTAGAACATAGCGCCACTCGTAACCAGCACGCAGTGCATACTTCAGAGCAGAGCACTAGAACATAGCGCCACTCGTAACCAGGAAGCGGCGAATACTTCAGCCCTGAGCATTAGAACCTAACGCTACTCGTAATCAGTAAGCAGTGAATACGTCAGCACTAAGCATTGGCACATAACGCTACTCGTAATCAGTAAGCAGTGAATACGTCAGCACTAAGCATTGGAACATAACGCTACTCGTAATCAGTGAGCAGTGAATACGTCAGCACTAAGCATTGGAACATAACGCTACTCGTAATCAGTAAGCAGTGAATACGCCAGCACTGAGCATTCGAACAGAACGCTTCTCGTAACCAATAGCAATGTATACTTCAGAACGGAGCATTTAGAACATAGCGCTACTCGTGATCAATAGCAATGTATACTTCAGAACGGAGCATTTAGAACATAGCGCTGCTCGTGATCAATAGCAATGTATACGTCAGAACGGAGCATTTAGAACATAGCGCTACTCGTGATCAATAGCAATGTATACTTCAGAACAGAGCATTTAGAACAGCGCGCTACTCGTAATCAGTAGCAAGGAGTACTTCAGAACGGAGCAGTTCACGGAGCACCACGAGTCGCGTGAAGCGAGCCTCTCGTACTCCGGTGCAGTTCGGGAGACACAAAGTTCCGGAATAGTCAGTGGGGAACAAGGGGCGAATCCCTCGGAGGGGTCTCTCTGTCGTGGTGACCAGGGGACTCCCACGGAGAGGGAACATGGGCTCAGGGTGCGGTGTGGCTCCCAGCCTGTAGGGGGCGCACTGGGGTCAGTCCCAAGCCTCCTCACCACAGGGGGGGGGCTCAAATTAAGCTGGGGGGCTCCGCGCTTAACAGAGCACGCTGCCGGGGATCCCAGGTCAGGTCAGGGAGCGCAGGGGTCACAGCGCTAAGACCTGGTTGATCCTCAGCGATACCACAATCGGTTAGATAGGTAGTTTCAAGGTTCAGTCTGGACACGCAGTCTCAGCATTCAGTTCCGGCAATCAGTTGCTCTTGAAAGTCTTGATGGCGCAGATGTATCTGGCGCCCTTAAGGGGTTCTGTTACAGGGGGGTAGGGAGTGAGTTGGCGACTAGGTCCTTCCTAGTCAGGCTGGGTAGAGGTTCCCTGGGTCCTCCTACTGCTGGGCAAGATCAGTGGGTTTCACAGGATCCCTCACTCACTTAAGAGGCAGCACCTAAATCCTGTCACTCTCAGAGGCATAAGTCCCTGGCTAGGCCCTACCGCCTACACTCCTGCATGGATTCTCCAGCTCTGCTTTACCCCACTGGCCAACTGACTAGAAAAAGTTCCCCCTCTCACTTATGTATCCCCAGGTCAGGTGACCTCTAGCCAAGGCGGCAAAAGTAAAACCACACCTCCCTTCTAGAAGGTTCCAGCACATTCCAGGAGCTTCCCCATACTACCTATGGGACAAAAAAGGCGGGCTGGTGTTGCAACATTGTTGTGGGGTTCCAGCCAGCTCCTGGCAGCTAGGGTGCTACTAATAAAGACCACTCTGCAGTAGCAGGGGTCTGTGGCAGCCATCTTGGGAGAAGGGAGCACCTGCACCTTAACACTGATTATCTGTATTAAAAAACGAAAAAATTCAGGGGAAAAGGGCCAAGTCCAACTAGGAGGCATTGTGTTCTGGTGTGGATCCATAGAGGGTTCATCTCATGAGCAGAGCTGCAGTACTAGGTAGGTAACTATTTCTTTCCCACCACCTAACCATCCACTTAGTCGCTCCTGCATCATACAACCACGAATCGTGTGACTATGTACTTCATAGAGCAGAAAATATTGTAGGCAGACAATTTAGCAGCACTTTTCTGATCTTTATAAAGGTAAATCTGCATCTTATCTTTGTTTTTGTCTTGCCAGTTCTGATGACTCTGATGTTGAGTTGCTTCCAGCCCCACATGCTGACAGAGCATCTTCTAACCCCGAAGACGGAGTATTTGATTCCATTAATCAAGGTTGGTACCAAATGTATGCTGTATGGTGAATATATAGGTGAATGAGAAACTTGTTCAGCACAGCGCATCAGAGTGACTTGTCTCCAGACACTTATGTAATATGAATCATGTCTTGCACAAATTACTATGGATGTAAAGAATGAATGCTCTGTTTCTGTTGATGATGTCTTTTAGGAATCGTCCAATACAATGGCAAAAAAGAGTCAAACCTTGTTGATCAAGAGGGGACCACAGTGTAGCCATCGAGGCTACACTGTAGCTACAATGACTGTCCTTCGGTATACAGTCAAAGCCAAGCAAAATTCGATAGTCTAATTCTAGAGAGAAGTTGTGCAGAAGACACTCAAATGCCATGACTTTTGCGTAGATTTAGAGATTGGAGCTGAAATACTCTGAATTTTCTGCCATCATCGAAGCCTAAGATAATTAAGATGTATAGGAAGGCAATGCTGCAGGTATTCTGAATGGTCTGAGCTCATCTTGCTTTCCTTTGAGTCACATGGGCCCATCGAGCCCTCCAGTAGGATATCTGCCAGTGTGATATTCCCTACAACCAATTTAGCCTATTCTGCCTCGGACAGGTCCTCAGGCACTGCCAGGCCCTCTCTCAACACTTCTGCTGTAGACGCTGCAGATAGTACCCATTTTACTGCCGGCTCTTGCCTCCACCCTTATTCTGATGTCTGATCTGGAACCAACTTCAACCTTATGTCTTGCTAAGAAATTACTAAAGCACAACTTTTGAAGATCCCCCTACTGCTCCCTTGCCTCAACCCCAGTCCTGTTAGACGCTGGATGCCGTTCTTTTGTTTTGACTCCGATGTAGTTCATGCCTTGAACAGGTACTCCACAACAAAGATGACTATGAGGAGGTGGACAGTTTACTACCCTGCCATTTTACAAATTCTGGCATGTAGCTCAATCTTTAGAATGCTAGTGGTTTAACAATTCGCCTAAAATCAATTTGGGTTTACAATTGATTTCCCTACTTCCTCTCCCCCACCTCTCTTACCTCCAACGAGGAAAGTGTGCCCTTTGTAGTGGCCGTAGTGGAAACCAGGGTAAACCTACTCACTAATATTTGGCAACCTGGACCATCAACTACTAAGCACTTATTACCATTGAACGAGGCCCTGACTGAGACTCTGATGGCTTCCTGTTCCAAACCATGTTCAGCACCTCCTGTGACCACTCATTAGCGCAATTCCATAGGCCTGCTTATGGGGACCCACTCTCCCTGATGTAACATCTGACTCAGGAGAGCTTAGTCATGAAGGCTTCAGCGACCAAGGCAAACCCTAATGTTGTCTCTTCTTCTCCTTCTGATAGAGAATCTTAGAAAACTGACACTCTTGGCAAAATAGCCTTTTCACCTGCCAGTCTGGTCTTACGTTCAGTGAATGCAGTTTGCCTTTTGAGACATTATACACATGCGCTTGGGGAACAAGATATTGCCCGCTGTTCCTGAAGACTTTCAAGCCACATTTGCTCAAACTGTACATAACACCCTGGTTATGGCCAAATACACTCAGGGTCAGTCAAAATATGCCATAGGCACTAGCTTTGTTGTTAGACAACATACTTGGATGCATGCTACCAGGTTCTCTGGAGACATCGAGGTGTCATTGATGGTTATGCCTTTTGATTGAGCCAGGCTCTTCGTAGTAAAAGCTCTTTAAAGCTAGCAGGGCTACCATTCACTCACTGGGATAATTCTCTCCAGATCATTATTCAACCAGCAGAACTGGAAATTCTAGAGGTGAAGAGCCTTGTCTACCAACAGATACAGCACTCACAGGTTGTCAAGCCTATTCATGGCTCCAGAGAGTTGGTAGGGGGCAACCAGCAGATGCAATAGTCGTCGCCCTCTTCCGCAACAGGGGCGGCTGCGTCCAAGTCACTTTAGTCCCCCCCCCTCCAAGAGTTATATTGCACCAGTAGTGGATAGAATCCAATTCTGCTTGCCCAGGTCTTGTACAATTACTTCGGATCCATGGGTACTTACAATTGTTGAATTTCCTTACACCCTTCTCTTTTCACCCAGTCTTCCACCATATTTCATTAATTTATTGTAAGACATAGGCAGAGCATTGCCCCATCCTAGCCAGATAAGTTTAGATGCTGCTTGCCAAGTTTCCTATCGAATTGATGCCCGAGATGGACAGGGGAACAGTTTGCTACTCGGGGTATTTTTGGGTCTGCAAGAAGGACTGTCGTTTGAGGCAATATTCGATCTCCCGCTTTTCCTCAGGAAACTTAAACTCAAAATGTTTGCAATCCATGGCCGCCAGGACCTGGGTCAATGCTGAGACTGGATGGTGTCTTTGGACGTGTAGGATACATAAATTCATGTAACAACCCTGCAGTTACAAAGGTGTTTCCTCTGGTTTGTCATAGGGTCAGACTACTTCCAGTTCATCGACCTGCTCTTTGGCCTTACCGTGGCCCCGTCAAGGAGTCCAGAATGTGATGTCAGTGGTCGCAGCTCATCTTCACAAGTTGAGAATTGATGTATTCCCATACCTTGCTAACTAGCTGCTAATGGCGGGCTCGCCTCATTCGATCTCATACGACTAGAAAACAGTGTATTGCTGTCCACAATGTGGTTCTCAATCAATGAGCTGAAATTCCATTTTCAGTGGGTGCAGAGAATTTCCTTTAAAGCCAACATTGTTAGGATTGGATGGACACTATAAAGGCTTTTCTGCCACCACAACAAGTCCAGGACATTCAGACTGTGATCGTTGTTGCAGGCTTGTCATGGTTCCATTTCGGTGGTTCTGAGGCTTCTTGATCTCCTGGCCTTGTGAATACTGCTTGTGTCTCATGCTGATTGGCACATGTAGGCTTTACAGTGGAACCGTGTGCTTCAATGGGGCCAGCATCGGAGATGCCTTTTAGGCAACATCAGCATATCCGTGGTGAATGAAGGATGCCAACATGAAATGCCGCAGAGCGTTTTGCCTGCCGCATCCTGAGCTTATGGTAGTGAGCTGTGAACGATTTGGAGGTCAAAGGCCGCTGGTCGCCAGTAAGCAGTGTCACTACTCTGCCATATGCTTGACCTCAAGGCATTTCTGCTTTCCATCAATGGGAAGGACAGTCCAAGTTATGATGAACAACATAACCACCATGTGGTACTGCAAAAAGCGGGGTGTGGTCCTGCATGCTCTGTCTAGAGAATTCAAATCTGCAGTGGTGGCTGGGCTGACATGGGATACCTCTGATGGTCCAACGTGCTGGATCTGAGCATCTGCAGTTCCAATGAGGCAGCAAAAGTGAAAGATTACCTGTCCCAACAGCACATGAACCGTCAAAAGCTGCAACTCCATGTGAAACGAGAGGTAGTGGATGGGATGTTGGCAGCTCATCACCTCATCCTGCAAAGTCCATCTACATTGGCTGCTGGCCTAAATTTGTCATTTGATGAATGATCAGACAGATTGGTCCTCTTCAAGCCAAACTATCTGATGTTCTTTTGTTTGTTTTGGTTGTGGCCTGGTAAGGCTCTGCAGTGGGCACAGTTCAGGCATATTTATCTTCCCATTTGCAGGATCAGCCATTTATGTTCACATCATACTTTGTGATGTGTTTCCCAAAAGGGGTTTTATACATTTTTACCCCTGCTCTGTTTTTATCCCACAGTGTAGTGGAACCAGAATGTGGTCCTTAATTCTTTGACCTGTATACACCGTTTGAGCCTGCGCTGATTTGCACTTTGAGAATTTTGACCTTCAAGATAGATTTTCCCACTACCATCACTGCTACTTGCCACATCAGTGATTGCATGCTTTGTCTGTTCAGCTGCCATATACCACCTTTTTCCCCTAACAAGTTGGCGCGATGGACTTGAGCGACATTTCTGCCAAAGCTTGTGTAACCTTTTCTTGTAGAGCACTCTAGCATCCTTCCTGCTTTCTTCTCTTCGCCAAGACCATCATACACTGCTTTCTATTTTTGCCACTTCCTTCTAAGGAGGAGGTGAGGCTACACCTGTTGGATCTCAGATGGGAGCCTTGGTTTCTACATAAACAAGATTAGGGAACATCAAGGTGGATAATCATGTGTATTAAGCAGTGCCATGACCAAAACAAAAAAAAAATCTTTTAGTGGACATTCATCCCGATTCCAACAAGGCGGAAGCTGAACTATGGCTCTGGCTAAAGGCATTTTGATGCTGGACATCTTCGAAGCTGCTATATGGGTGGCTGTCCATAGGTTCATCAGGCACTACTGTATTGACACCCAGGTCCACAGTGAGGGTTACGTTTGGAAGGGTACTGCTTTTGTACAGATCCCATAGAAAAGGAATCTGCACTTAAAAGTATCCATCAGTTGAACAAGTTATTTACCTTTGGTACTGCTATTTCTAGTGGGTAATCTACTTGTAGATTCCTCACTGGCCAGTCTGCCTGCCCGTTCTCTGGAATGGACTTCCGGTAGGATAGAAGGTTCTAAGCCTCAGATTACACACTGTTGATATCCCAGTTTGTTAGTTGCTTTGTGTCGAAAGGCACGGAGGTAATAGGTTAATAAACTGAGATCAGCACTCACAGGTGGTGTGGGTGTATGTGCCTCTGTCATCTCTTCGAGTAGGATGGAGCTACCATGGAGTCCGATTGCACCATTTGCTGCTGTCCGAGAATTATTGCTGGAAAATGTTCTGAATCCAATCTGGTGACTGCAAGGATTCAAAGGGTGAAGTATATGTGGTTAGAGTATTCACCAGAGGTAACGTCTGCAGTGCTTTCTGAAAGTGAGAAGAGAGGGTTTCTTTACATCAGAGGTTAGGGAGTTCCACGTAGTGGTAGCGGTTCAAGAGAAGCCCAATTTTAGGGCAGAGTTTCTTCAGAAATTGGGAACCTCAAGTACTAGAGGTTGTTTTGATGCATGGCAGTGTGTGTTCTAGGCAGTAGAGCTTGAATTGAATACTCTCCATAATAGGGAGCCAATGGAGATTTTGCCAGAGTGATGTAATCAAACGTCAGGTACTTACGAATCTGGCCGCTGAATGGTACTACTGGATTTCAGTGGTGTGATGGCAGATTGTGAAATGCCAGTGACTTTGCCAAAGTCCAGTGTTGACCACTAGGGTCTGAAGAGCACTATTTAGCTGTTCTGCAGGTGAGGGTAAGATCCAGTCTGATCCCAAGTGATTTCACATAGTTGTAACGGTCCTTCTGTGCTTCATCGAAAATTCGCAAAGGTCTAAATAAATTACTAAAACTAGCTTTCATTGTTTTATCCAAATTGCTTCCCATTTCTTCTTCCGCTATTATTGCTAAAATGTCATTCTTCATGAATACTGATGATTTTGTATACAAACTGAGTAAATATTATAAATATTATACTGCAATTATGGCCAATTAATGGAACCTGTTTGTCAAGGGAGAAGGGACCAATTCAGTAAAATAGAATTTCACCACCGAAAGTAATATGTAAACCTGCTGCAACCCAAAGGTTTTAAAATGTATGACTTCCAATTTCAGATTCTGAGGTTGTTCGTACTTTTTCGGAAATTAAGGGGGGCAAAGATTTTACAGAAATGAAATATACATATATAGCCAACAATACTGGTTTTCTACATGCTCCCAAAGGTGCATAAAAGCACCACAACACCGCCTGGGAGGCCGATAATTTCTTCATGTGGTAGTTTGTTTGAAAATGCGTCGAGATACATTGACTATTTTTTAAATCCAATAGTTAGAACTTTGACTTCATTTATTAAGGACTCTACGGATTTTCTTAAATGTATATATGATGTACGTTGGAATGAAACCACCATGGTACTGTTAACCCTTGATATCTCCACCTTGTAAAGCAGCATAAGGCACTTTGATGTTTTAAAAGCAACTGAACATTTTTTCAGTAGGAGACCGATAAGATTGCTGAAGCAGAATCGAATGATTCTAGAACCAATGGAGTGGTGCCTGACAAAGAACATATTTTTATTTGGAGAGGAACATTTCCAACAGGAACAGGGCACGGCCATGGGCACCTGCTTCGCCCCCAGTTATGCTAATTTACATCTTGGCTGATGGGAGGAGCAGGCGCTCAGGGGGCCACCCCTGGAACAGAGGTCAGAAAATATCCTTCTGTGAGTAAGGTTCATTGACGTTTTCGTACTGTGGCAGGGCACCGAAACGGATATGGAATCATTCATCAAGGACCTGAACCAGAATGCCCTTAATCTAAAGTTTGTGGGGCAGTATAGTAAAACCACCATCAACATTTTAGACATCCGGATAAAACTTGTAGGAGAGAAACTAGAGACCACTGTTTTTAGGAAGGCTACAGCAGGCAATACTATCCTTCATGTGGATAGTGCCCATCCGGCTCCGCTGATCAGGAGTATCCCCTTTGGGGAATTCTATAGAGCAAGGAGGCCATGTAGTAGCCAGGAAGAGTACGATAGAATAGAACAGGAATGATGGATAGATTTATCCAGAGAGGGTACTCATCTGAGGCTATAAAAGGGGCAGCCACGAAAGCCAGGAATCTAGAGAGACAAAAAGTGCTATTCAAACCTTCTAGAACATTAAAGAGGAAAAATAATATGGAACAGCGAAGTAATCTGGTGAATCTTAGATTTATAACAACCTTTAACATCAAACACAAAGAAATCAGATCCATTCTTAATGGACATTGGCATCTGATAAGGGGTGATCCACTACTGGGGTCTTAAGTGAAGAACCACCCAGATATCACCTGTAGAAGATCGAAATCCCTAAAAGACTTGATTGTTAAAAGTGAATATCCGGAAAGGAAAGCGGGAGCCCCTACGTGGCTCCAACAGAAACCGGGTTTTAAAAAATGTTTTAAGTGCAAGGCATGCCAACATGGCATGAACCGCACGGATTTTAGGACATTTGTTAATAAAACCATTACTATCAAGAGCTTCTTAACCTGCAGATCCAGTTTTGTTGTTTACTTATTTCAGTGGCCATGCTTAAAGAGTTATATAGGTAGTACAACCTTACCTGTATACAAGAGAAATCTGCAACATCGGAGAGCAATTGTAAATCTGGATAGAACATATCCGATTGCAAGGCACTTCAAAACCCATCACCAAAGCAATCCCTCTAGCTTGCAGTATAGCTGTATGGCAGAAATCCCCAGGAAGAGAAGGGGTGGGGATAGGGAAAAAGAACTCAGAAAATTTGAAACATACTTTATACTGGTTTTCAATAGCAGGAGCCTCATGGTCTAAATGTAGACGAGGATCTGTATACTTGCCTATATTAAAATGAAGATGGGAGTAAGAGAATGAGTACAAGTCTGCACACAGCCAAACCACTTGTTCTTTTTTTTAGATTGTATTATTTGTTGGTGGAACTTAAAGCGAGGGACATGGTTAAACAGATTTCGATGGGATAATTTTTAAATATAATTCTTGAGTATTAAGAGTGCTTAAGTTTGCTTATAGGAAAAGGAATGTGAGACTTGTTAAACCGAAGTATTCTAGGACATTGAAGCACTTGCACTTTACATAGTTATGTTCTGTACTTAAGTATTCATGATTGGTGATGAAAGGAACCATTTCTTGTATACTTGAAGCACTTGCACTTTATATAGAGAAGATTTTAGCAGGAAATATGGTTTATATTCACAAGCAATCTCCTCCTTTATGCAAAAGAATTCTTTTAAATATATGAGGTTTTTATTTCCTTAAAAGGTTATAATATATTTACAGGCACTTGCACTTTGAATAAGTATTGTCGAAAAATATGTGTATTTCAGTTAGGCAAACTGATTGACTTGCACGTAAGCACTAGCACTTTTTGATCAAGAATTGTACTGTAAATGCACTGGCACCTTGAAATATTCTCATTAACAAGAGTTGAATGAGTTCTGCACTTGTGCTTTGACCTAGAAACTAATTGCATGACTGATAAATGAAACAGATAGGAAAATTAAACTCATGAATATTGATGTAATTATAAACTGATCAACAGAAAAACTGGACTTCAAACGCAAGGAATGAATGTTTCTGCGAACTATATTAATCCAGATTAGTTGACTGTTTGAACCATTAATGTTGCAGGAATAGTAATTATAATGGTATTTAAATATCCGTTTTGTGTAAAGCAAAGTTGGGAAGGTCAAATGCTAAATTGAACTGTTTGAATAAACAACTATAGGCTTAACAAAACATGTTCAAAGATGGCAGCTGTTTTATATAAGAAATAGGACTGCTTGTAGATCACTGTGTTTGTTGTCCCTCGTCAATGTCTACTGTCTTATTGAGTATTTTAATGAAAGACATGGCGCTCGGGCATCGTGAACAAGGCAGCGTGAGACTGCTGAAACGCGTTGATGTTGAAATGTCATAAAAATAAATTACCGAGTGGCCAGTAAAAAATTAAAAAATTAAAAAAAGACCGAGTGGCCAGTACCTTTTGGAGGGCTGGATGGTTACTTTCTGAATGGGGTATCCCTATGTTGAAAAAAAAAAAAAAAAAAATATATATATAAATGTTTTCTTGTTTTGGTTAATCTTCACTCTGACAGTGCAGTCTGCAAAGCAATTTCAGAAACAATATAAGAAAGTAAAAGCTTGCCTTTTCTTTTACTTTATAAATGTACATGTTTGATCATCTTCTCTCTACTTTTCACAGACTCCTCCTTAACTTGTCCACCTCATTACCTATGTTGACCTACACATCTTTAGATCCTGTTCTCGCCCTCCAGACCTAAATATCTGCATACTCTGCCAACTAAATGCCATTATACTGCTACTACTGCTTGTACCACTCCTACTGATACCAGTGCTGCTACGTATACTAGTATTGCACTTGTATTGGCAGTACTGCTGATGCTTGCGCCACTGCCTCTAAGTTCCTCTACTAGTGTTACATCTGTTGTTGGCACTAATTCTATTCAATTAATGCATGTCCTGTACTAACAACACTACAGATGTTCTTAGTACTGCGAATGATACTGGTATTACTGACGCTCACACCACTGGCGGACGTAGCATTAGCTGCAGTATTATTGCTGCTACTCACAGTGATAGTTGTACCTGTATTATTAGTATTATGGGTAGTAGTTCTTAATCGCTGATGTAAGTGGTGGTAGCAATATTTGTGTGTCATATTAATATAATATTAAAACCAGCTCTACCAGACCACTTGCAGTACAAGTAGCGTTAGTTGTAGTACTACTACTGTTACTGACCATAATAATTGTACCTATTTTATGGTAGTTCCTAATCTCTTAATCCTTAATTCCAGTGGTGGTATTAGTAGTACATTATCACCGTAACTGGTCTGGTATTGATTGTTGTATTGTTATATTAATATTAAAACAACAATACCATGACTGGCATCAGAGAGTGAGAACTACTATCCATAACACTAATAACACATGCACAACCTTGTCAGCAGCTCTTCCATTCGATTGGGTGTGGTTGTGCTTCTTTGAGCATACAACTTGATGCCCTTTGACCATATCTTCTCAATGCCAATGTGTTTCTCCAGATTCTGCTCAGCGTGCATCCTTAGAACAGTCTTGCCAGAGAACCGACCAGTTCCTCGCTACATCACCCTGGTTTCATGGCCCTATTTCCCGATTTCGAGCTGCTCAGCTGGTTCAGTCCCAAGGATTTGAAGGCCATGGTGTGTTTCTGGTGCGACAGAGTGAAACGCGGCGAGGGGAGTATGTCCTCACGTTCAATTTCCAATCAAGAGCAAAGGTACACACACTTGGCTAAGTTTGTGGCATGATTGTGTTTTTTTTTTTTAAATCTGCTGTGCTAGGTGTGTTTATGTAATTGATTTTTTTTTTTTTTGCTTAAAAAAAATACAGGCTTGCACAACAAACAAGCTAAGGGATCATAGTTTTCTAGGAAGACATTTTAAACTGTATCAACTAACAAGGTGCTTGCGAGCCGTCTACTCTTAGACTGTCCATTCCATGTTTTTAAATATCTTGAGCAATGGCTGGTTTGGGAAGGGATTGATTTTCAAGTTAGGAACAAATCAGGATAATTGAAAAAAACATTACCTTCAGAAAGCGCTTAATGCTTTGTTCCCCGCCTGGTATTACTGAACTTGAGTAACTAGCATTTGTCATAATTGGACTCTGTTTATTGTAAGCGCCAAGTGTTTACTCGTGATAGTTGCGACTCATAAATATTCGCATGACATAAGTTAGTATAAATAGTGGGTTTCAATTACTAGATTATTATTATATTACTACTCACTCGTAAGGGTCTCAAGGTGCTGGAATGTGACAGTGTTACCAAGCACAAGATTTTGAAGAAGGAGATGGTGAGGAATGGCCACAAGTTAGGTAGATAAAGATGTTTTTCCATGATATATCCTGAAGAAGTGTTGCTTAGGCTGCAAAAACATAACAAATGAGGTCAACAGTTACAGGTTGTGTTCCTTCTAGTACGGCATAGAAAAATTATTATCTTGTATAACATTTTGTATGTTTCTGGTGAATCAACGATTTGTATCTAGAAAGAAGCAGTCACGCTGGAGCAAATTGTATATTTGTGAACAACTCTAATTAGAGAAAAGAAAAAGATGATGATGAAGACTATTGATTAGATTTGGTTTTAAACAATACATAAACTTTCATTACGTTTGATGTTTTAATTACTGAGCTAAGTATGAATACCTTACCTGAATTACTTAGCTAGGCTATATTATTTTTTTCATAGTTTTCTTTTCATTAGGCTAATGGATTTCTGGCATACTCGTTCGTACAATTCAGGAAACAAAAGACATCTGAAATAATGGGAGTGTGACTAACAGCTCCTCTACCTCCTGGTTCTCAAACATCTCTGCAGAGTAGCACATGGAGTCATACAAATACTAGGCAGATTAAGTACAACTGATATTCTGATAATGTATAGGATCATCACGAAGAAATCAAGTGCCAGAGCCATATTGTTTGCGAGGATGGCACTGGAAGCACCTGGACCCACCGTGCCCTGAAGAGTGGCAGAAGAAGCCTGTAGAACAGCGAGGACATATTGTCTTTCTGCATTAAACATGTCCTTGCATTGATCTCTCCCACAAGTGCAATTGAGCTTCCAATCCTCTCTTGGAACACTGCTCTCACAAGAGAAAAACAAGCATTGGCAAAAAATGAATAGGTCTCGCCTTAGATACCTATTGGCTTTGTCAATTGATTTTTAGCCATGCTGTACAGCATCCCCAGTGCTGTGCAGTATGGATAAATAAGGGGGGGGGGGGGAGGGGGGAGAGCCTATGATTTAGGTGCACGCACGCCCGCGCATACAAAATGATACAGACATCTTTTTTTCTTTCTGTTATTTGTTGAGCCAAGCTGGGTCGACAAATAAAAAATAGCAAGATCTTCTTCTATAATAATGACAGGTAGGGTTGGAGCACCACTGAGGGTGAGGTTGGGGAAGAACAGCAGCGGGGGACAGCGGGAGGGTGCAAGGTGAAAGCCACATTAAGGGCAGGGGTGGGAAGGAGAAGCAATAAATGAAAGAGAAGAATGCTGATTGGGGCAAGCAACATAGAGGGCGGGGGCTGAAATAACACAGAGGTCGAAAGTAGGGAAAAGCTAGGGTCAAGAGCAGTGTGAAGCGCGCAGGGCGAGAAAGCAACAGGGTTAGGACGCGAGAACAAGCGCAACATGGGGGAGTAGGGAGAAGCACACAGGGAATGGAGCATCGCAAAGTGCTTGAAGATAGGAGGCATATGAGGGAGACAGCTGTAAAACACAGGCACTCTGCTGGAGTGCTTAACCAAAAAGAAAAAATAGTACTTGAAAAGCAAGCAGTGGAAGCATAGAAGCGAACCTATCAAACAAACGACATGGCAAAGAGGCTATACTTTATGCAAGGAACAAACGCAAGATTGACAAGCTGGGACACGAATAAAAAGGAGGCAAATGAGTGTCAGTAAAGGCAACCATTGATAACAATGGGCAGGCTCCAAAACCCTCTTTGTTCTTTTAAGCTCAGAACGTCTTTTGCAATCAGCCAGCATGCCTGTCTAGTAGGGTTGACCTAAAAATGCATCAAACAAAATGAACAAATACAGGTACTGCTGGTAACATGACGGATGTACTTGAAAAAAAGTATGTGGAAGTTGAGACGAGCAGTAGAACTGAGAATCTGTGCTGGCCCGTGTGTTAACGTTTTCTCCCATTTATTGTTTTGAGACCTTTATGATGTAATATTAAGCAAAGCCATAATAAGAAAACGACATATGCAACACTTAAGGGGACCTTCTTGCGTAAAATAAAAAAAATACAAAAGCTCTTTACCCAGGCCTGTATCTCTAATAGGCATTCTAGAATGGTGCTTTGCTGATTATGTAAGCTAGGGTTTGAGAACTATTGTGACAGATTCACTGGATGGTCTTTTTAATATAACCAAGTATGAAAACCTAATTTCACTTAAAGTTGCATGAGAATTTTAATGGCAAAATACAAATGTAAATTAAATGCTGCACAGAGTGAATTGATCTAAATAAAATAAAGCATTGTTCTTTTTTCAAGTTTGACCATCATAATAGCATCAATTTCTACTGTATGCAAATTGGCAGGCCTGGGCCTTGTGAGTCTTATGCTAAGCTAACCGCCTGCATGTTCGATCCTTGCAGCATCTGCGACTCTCTCTGACTGAGTGTGGTTTCTGCCGAGTTCAACATCTCTGGTTCCAATCCATTGAGGACATGATCCACCACTTTCATCAGCACGCCATTCCGCTTGAATGCGGTACATCGTGTAACGTGAGGCTAACCAGTTACGTAGTAGCAGTTGCTCCTTCCCAAGGTAGGAACAAGAAATACAAAGTAAGCCTGGTTTCATTTTAGCATTTGAGTGGGCTTCAGCTGCCCTGTTTTCATGTTCTTCAGAGGAGAAGTATTGATTTGAGGTCACAGCATATTTATTTGCCATGTCTCCTTATTACTGTATCTGACTGTCATCTTTATTACTGCCACTGATCACACTCTTTCTGCATCAGTTTATCTAGGATAAAGTTGATTGTGCCATACAGAAGTGTCAAATCTCATCGCCCTTAAAGGGAACAAGTGGTCCTCCAAACTTTCTGAGTCCACTTCCATCCCATCCCATCCACTATATCATCAAAACCACCGCTGGGTACCTTTGCAGCAACAGCCTCCCAAACCCATTTCCTCTCTCTTACTCTTACCTACACCAACCAAAACCCTGTCTGTCCCCCTTGACCTTCCTACCCCTTCACCACACTGTCTACCCTTATTCTGTGCATCTGTGCATCTTTCTAACACTTCTGAACACCCGCCCCTCCTTTTCTGTCCGTAATCCATCAACATCTGCAATGCTCACCATCACATTCGTTTTTTCCAACTTGTTAATCAGCTTGAGAGATCAACCTAACTCAATGGCTTTGAATATTCGATAATACATTTTGATGGTAATGCACCTCAATCAAAACTATGCGAATAGGAGTAGCTTTTTTCTACTAGTCATAAAGCACCAGGGAGCGTGTTGGAAAGTTGAACTGGAACTAGGTAAATATTTTTGAAAGAGTCAAGTCAAGTCAGGGGCATTTGTATCGTGCACAAATCACTCTTACAAGTCTCATGGCGCTTGCAGACAGCTCTGAAAGGAAACGGACTTGAAACTTAATTTCCGAAAAGCCAGGTCTTCAGCTTTTTGCGGAAACTGCTGTGGTCTGACATACTGCGAAGATAGTAAGGCATTTTGTTCCAAGATGTAGGGGCCAAGGAGGAAAACGCACAGCCCCCTTGTCTTGCAGTATGAATTCTAAGGGGGGGTAAGTAGAGCCGAATCACTAGAGCGCAGCGTCCTGGGTGGTTGATACCATCGTAATTTTGACTGCCAATATTTTGGGCCAATTCCGTACATATGTTTGAGTTAAACATAGAGTTTTAAAGAGGGTTTGTTTTTTCACCGGAAGCCAGTGAAGAGTGTTTAAACATATTGCCGACGGGAATCTGTATGGGGGGTCCAGGACTAATCTAGCGGCCGTGTTCTAAAGAGTCTGAAGTTTGTTTATGAGGTCTACATTTATTGACAGCAGTAAGGCATTGCCATAATCCATTCTGTTAATGATTAGTCCTTGTATTAGGGGGTCTAAGTGCCTCTAAGGGAAGCCATTTAAAAACCTTACGGAGGCTCCGCATAACACCAAAACAGGTACCAATAACATGGTTAACATGCCCCCTCATGGATAGACAGTTGTCCATGTAAAATCCTAGATTTCGGACCATGTTCTTATGGGGAGGACACGAGCCGAGCCTGGACGGCCACCAGTCCTGCGTCCAATGGTCAATGGCTTTGCCGAAGAGCATAATCTCAGACTTGCCCCCGTTTAGCTGGAGATGGTTAGATGTCATCCATTTATCAACATGGATCAAGCAGTCTTTAAGACGTTGCTTAGTCTCGCTAGGGTCAGGACCTAAAGTGACCAGAATCTGCGTATCGCCTGCATTGGATATGACATCGAAGCCATATAGTCTGATCACTGCAGCTAAAGGGGTCATGTAAAGTTTAAAAAGGGTGGGGCTCAAGATAGAGCCCTGATGGACACCCATCTCTACTGGTCGCTCACAAGAGGTGATATTTCCCATCTGGACAGTTGTTCTGCGCTCTGCCAGGTAGCTACTGAACCATATCAGAGCCTTCCCCCTGACACCAACCTCCCAGAGTCGTTGTTCAAGAATCTGATGGGAGATGGTGTCAAAGGCAGCCGACAGATCGAGCAAAATGAGGATAACTGACTGGTGTCTATCTAAAGCTAATCTGATATTGTCAGTAACCTCGATCAGTGCAGTTTCCATGCTGTGCGCTGCTCTGAAGCCGGATTGAGAAGAATCTAAAAGTCCATGGCTTTCAAGATGGTTCACCAGTTGTTTATTCACGAGAGACTCCAGCATTTTCCCAAAATAGGGCAGTAAGAGATGGGTCGGTAATTTAGAAGTATCTTAGGGTCGGCCGATGGCTTCTTTAAAATTGGCCTGATTCTAGCTGCCTTCCAACATGAGGGAAAGTCAGATTCTGCAAAGGACTTGTTAAATAGGTCGATCAGTCCATCTAAGACTGTAGGTGCCATAATGGAATTTTATTTTGAAGGGAAAGAATCTGCAGGAGAGCCAGATTTTATTTTTGTCATGGCCTCAGTGACAGACTTATAATCACATTCCTTAAATTCATTTAAAAAACCGGGAGGGTCAGGTAAGGGGCAAGAGAGTGCTTCAATGCAGGTACGGTCGGGAGTAGAAGGGAAGGTCCAATGAATGTTCATAATTTTTTCCTCAAAGAATTCAGATAGGGAGTCCGTCCAATCTTGAGAGACAGTCACAGTGGATTGATTTGTAGGAATGGTGAATTCTTTGAGGATATGATGTAGTTCCCTGGAGGAATGTTTTGCCTTTTTTATCCGATTAATTAAATAGGATTTTTTGGCTAGTTTTATTTCGTTCATGTAGCCATGGTGCCGCTTTTTATAATTTTCGCGGTCCGCAGAATATTTTGTTTTCCGCCACAGTTTTTTGGCGGTTCTAGACATCCTTTTAGTGATTTTTAGTTGGTCAGTGAACCAGGTAGTAGTTCTGCTTTTTTTTTTTTTAACAACATATTTTATTGATTTTATTAAACGAACAACCAGCAGAGTTATCCAGAGATTATGGTGCAAGTACATCCCCCAGGGTACACATTGTGCTGATTTCCCGCCCCCAACCCCTAGTCCGCAAACATCAGACTCCCACTCCCACACCCACCCCACCCACCCCGTGTCAACACGTAGTCCCATCCGGCTCCGGGATGACATCATTACTATTATCCTAATATGTTTGTACACAGTCACCCCACACCTTATATTTATCTCCCCTGTCTCAACAGGCGTTCTATGGGATCCCCTGAATCGTCTGGAGTAAGTTGTGGCAGGTCCACACCCCTGTATATGGCCCATTTCCCCCATATCTTCCCATGTTTCCGGGGGCAGCCACGTGCCACAAAGACCGCAATCTCCGCCATCATACATTGGTCCATGGCTTTCTTCCACTTGCCTAGACGGGGCGGGGAGGTCCCCTTCCAGCTCTGCGCTATATCCCGCTTCGCCAACACGAGCCCCAGAAACAGTAAATGTCGTTTATATCTGTTCCCCCCGATGTCCTCGGTGCTATGTAGTAGTGTGAGTCTTGGCTCGAGTGGTAGCTCCCAGGCCAGAACGTTCCCCAAACACCCAAGGACCTTGCGCCAATAGGGTTGTATCGCTACGCAGAGCCATACTGTATGTAAGAACGTGCCTTCGGTCGCGCCACAACGTAAACCTATTGGGGACTGAATCATCCCCATTTTCCACAATCGCGTTCTAGTGTAGTAGACCCTGTGTAGGTATTTATATTGGATCAGGCGATATCTAGTGGAAACTGCTGTATAGCGGGGGCTCGCCAGTGCCTCTGCCCAATCATCATCAGTAAGGTCAGGGAGATCGGCCTGCCATCGCTCACGTGTCTTATGGAGATTGTGTTGCGCGCGTGTTGTAAGGGTTTGATAGATTTGTCGGATCTTATGAGGGCCTAGGTCTCCAGTCAAAAGGCGACTCTCTAGGGGGTTATATTCTGGTAGGGACGTCAGTGAACGCACCGCCGGCATCAACGCATGTCGAAGCTGTAAGTATCGGTAGAACTGGGATTTATGTAGGTCAAATTCGGTTTGTAGTTGTTGGAAGGATTTAATCGTGGGCCCTCGCATAACATCCCCCAACGTGGAGATTCCTATTGTATCCCACTCCCGGAATCCCTCCAGGGCCGCCACCGGCCGGATGAAGGCGCCGCGCCATAGGGGTGTCATCCCGGTAAGTTTCCCCCACCAGCCCATCATACGCACCACGCGCCGCCAGATCTGAATCACCGTACCGCATGCCGGAGGATGACCGGCTACTGAAGAGGAGTCATATAGTAAGTGTAGCAGCCGCGTGTGAGGGAGAGTTAAACGCTCCACCGCATACGCCGGATCTTGGAGCGACCCATACCACCAGTCGTTGACCACTAGCAGCTGGGAAGCCCAGTAATAGGCGCGCATATCCGCCGCTTCTATTCCCCCGCAGTATGTAGATTGTACACAGGTCGCCAGGGCCACCCGCACGGCGCCCCCTTGCCAGAGGAACCTGTTCAGCAGGGCGTTTACTTGCGTGAACCACGTCTGCGGGATCGGGTATGGGTAATTCTGGAGGCGATAAAGCATGCGGGGCAGTGAAATCATCTTAAAGATCGCCGATCGGCCATAGAGGGAGAGGGGTAGTTGCGACCATATCGTTGTGTCGTCCCGCACCGCCGGGAGAAGAGGGGCTATATTCCGAGCCCATGCCGCATCTTGATCTCGGGTCACGTAGACCCCGAGGTATTTAAACCCGTCGGTAGCTACAGTCACCTGGTTTGCCCAAGCCATGTGTCCTAGGTCCCCGCACACCGGGAATAAAATAGATTTAGAAGGATTAGCGCACAGACCAGACGTCTCACCGAAGATGCGGAGGATCTGAAGGACCCTAGGCCCCGAGACCCGTGGGTCAGCCATGTAAAATAGTACGTCATCTGCGTACAGGGCTATTTTGTCTGTGTAGTCCGGGGTCCATGACAACCCACGCATCACTGCGTCCCTCCTCACCCATTCGGCTAGTGGCTCTATAGCAAGCGCGAATAACAGTGGGGATAGTGGGCATCCTTGTCGGGTGCCACGAAGGAGCGGGAACGAGGCCGACCGATGACCATCCACCCGGACCGACGCCGTGAAACCCGTGTATAGGAGCTTGATATACGTCCGGAATCGGGGACCAAAGTTTACTGCCTCGAGGAGGCGGAAAAGGTATTCCCAACTAAGGGAGTCGAACGCCTTGTCTATATCGGCCAGCAGTACCGCGACCGGGCAGCCTAGCTTATGGGCTTCTGCTATCGCATTATGCAACCGTCGGATATTATGCCTCGTTGCCCGATGCAGCATAAAGCCTGATTGGTCCGGGTGGATCAGATCTAGTATGTATGTTCGTAGACGATCGGCCAAGACCTTTCCCAGTAGTTTAGGTTCAAAATTCAATAATGATATGGGACGATACGACCCCGGATCCTCAGGGGGTCTGCCCGGCTTCAGAAACACGACTAGTTCGGCATGTCGCCAATCGGGCGGTAGCAGTTGAGTCTCCTCGGCCTCTTGTACAACCTGGAGCAGATAGGGGCCTAGCGTCGGCATAAGGGGCCGCAGAAAGTCTCCGGGGAATCCGTTCGGTCCGGGGGCCCGACCCGGGCGGGTAGCCATCAGCGCCGCGCGGAGCTCGTCTAACGTGATGGGCTCCTCCAGTTTATCCCGTGCCTCGTCAGACAGGTAGTTCTGCTTTTAAGCTTAATGTTCTGTACAGGGGCAATTAGGTCCAATGTAGTTAAAATGGCTTAATTTAGTTGTACAGCTACCTGATTTACATTTGCTTCAGGGTCTATAAAGTCGAGACAAAAATTATCTTTAAATAGAGGCGAAGTTACTTTGCGCCAAGGCCTGCGCAATACGAATTCGCTATCTAAGTTTGGTTTCTTTTTAGGGATGGTCAGAATGGCAAATTTCAATAGGAAATGATTGGTCCATAATAGTGGTTCAGGGGTTTCAACGATCATTTCCGATACATTTGTGAAAAGAAGATCAAGTGTGTGGCCGGCGCAGTGGGTGGACCCAACCACCATCTGAGCAAGACCAAGAGTGCTCATATTAGAAAGTAGTTTGTCAGTGTCGGGATTTGAAAGCATTTCTGCATAATGATTGAAATCTCCAATCAGGAGAAAATGATCAGAAGCTAAAACATGGGGAGCAATAATTTCTAGTAACTGGTCAGAGAAATCACCCTTTGTACCAGGGGGCCGATAGACCAAGGCCCCTCTCCAAAAACCATTTGAAAGACCGGTGATCTTAAAAGTACATATTTCTATTTGACTGCATGACACATTTTCCAAGGCAAGAATTGTTAATACATATTTATAAGCGATAAATAAGCCACCCCTTCTTTTCTCATTTCTGTCGATCGAATAATTTTATATTGGGGGGGGGGGGGAACAAGCAATATGTAAATCCAGAAAGGCATATTTCTGTAGCCAGGTTTCCGTAATGAAACATATATCTGGGTCAATTTGATCTAATAAGCTCCATATCTCTAACGGATGTTTAGAGACAGAGCGAGCATTAAAATAGATAGCTCTAAGTGATGTAGAGGAAGCCTTGTATTGCTTCAAATCCCGGGAACTAATCGGTGCCTTAGGGTTAGTTAAGACAGAGGAGCGCCTGATTTCTGGGAACCAAAGCAGGTCCATTTCGCATATGCCAGAGCGTTTCGTAGAAAAATCATTTAAATCTTTTAGTTGGTTGCTCGAATATTGGATGAGACCCATTATCCCCGGACAGACAGAGGGGGAAAAAAAAACCAAGATACAATGTAAGAAGGGAAAGTACCTGTGTCTGAAACAAGATCTCGTCGATCAAGGGTTTCTGGCTGCGGACGGGCGTGGACGGGCGCAGACGGGCTTGCCTTTGGAACGCCGCTGCGCGCGTCCGCGCCTTTCGCCCTGCTGAAATAGGGAAGGGCGAAAGGAAGACTAGAGCGCAAACCTAGACTTCCGCTTACAGACCGGAAGCTGTGGTGACCCCAAGCGACCCTCCGTACAATCGGCACACGCCGTGACGGACCAGGGTCCGGGGCAGCTAACGGGTGGCAGAGCTATTTCAGAACAGCAATGGTGAGGGTTTAATGCAATTTAAAAATAATTAAGAACAGGCTAAAAATATATGTGCAAAATACGCAATTGTGCTTAGATCAATGGCATTATCTAAAAGTCAAGAGTACACGTATAAACAGCAGCAGTTACCGAATTCAAAACAGAGCGGTGCTACCTACTAGAAGGGCCCTCCTGCCATCTATATTTGATGTGGTCTGGTGGCTTATGCGTCCACTGTAGGGGCCTGTGTTTGACCTCATGGTCACAGGTTCTAATCCTGGGAGTACACTCAGCCTTTCATCCTTCTGAGGTTGATAAAATGACTATTGAGTTGGGTAACAATAATTCACTGTAATGTTTGCAAAGGGAATGTATTGTTGGCATTCAATTACTGCAAGATAAAGACATAATTTAAACATACAAGGATATAAAATAGAACGAATTAAGCTTTGGCAAAGTAATGTACTGGTCCACCAAAGAGCATGTGCACCCATGAGCAAGCAAAATGGTGTAACTAACGGTGCAAGAGAGCCAATGGCTGAAGTGGATCGACTCACTGTCCCATGTGGAGCAGAAGCAAAATGTGAATAATAGTTGAACAGACCAATGGATGAAGAATGCTCACTCAAAATCCTTCTAATCATGTATATACATTTTATTTAAGACATACTGCTGGCCACCGCTAAAAGCACCACATGCGCGGGGACCCAAAAAAAAAAAGAATGAAAATATATATATATATATATATATATATATATATATATATATATATATATATATATATATATATATATATATTCAGCATACGGTTAAAGTCGATTCCAACAGAAACCACACTGCACTCCCAGGGGATTGTTTCATTCGGCTTTTTTTTAATTGATGAGTTCACATCAACGCGTTTCGATGGCCTCTCGCCACCTTGTTCACGATAATGAAAAACCATTCGTTCCTCTTTTTAAAACAGACATGTGACGTACAAAACATAAATGAGGGACTATCAAATTATTTCATCAGCATGGTAAACGGTAGGTCAAAAGCTCCCGCCATTTTGAAATGTGTTTTCATTTCAATGCCTAGTACACATTAACTACATTGGTATTATGAACAGTTGTTCCAACATAATATTTTCATTGGCATAAATTGCTTGCAATTATTTACACATGCAATTTCTTGATCACATATAAATTTATATATACAAAAATCAAAACCTTAAAACATTTTGATTTCTCAACCTTTCTACAAGATAAACCGCAAGTGCTGACGATTATCTTCTTTCGTTTATAAAGTGCTAGTGCTTATTGATGTAAACATTTACACTTGATCTCAAATAAAGTGCTAGTGCATATATATCCTCTGTCTATATATATATATATATATATATATATATATATATATATATATATATATATATATATATATATATTCATTCTTTTTTTTTGGGGGGGGGTCCCCGCGCATGAGGTGCTTTTAGCGGTGGCCAGCAGTATGTCTTAAATAAAATGTATATACATGATTAGAAGGATTTTGAGTGAGCATTCTTCATCCATTGGTCTGTTCAACTATTATTCACATTTTGCTTCTGCTCCACATGGGACAGTGAGTCGATCCACTTCAGCCATTGGCTCTCTTGCACCGTTAGTTACACCATTTTGCTTGCTCATGGGTGCACATGCTCTTTGGTGGACCAGTACATTACTTTGCCAAAGCTTAATTCGTTCTATTTTATATCCTTGTATGTTTAAATTATGTCTTTATCTTGCAGTAATTGAATGCCAACAATACATTCCCTTTGCAAACATTACAGTGAATTATTGTTACCCAACTCAATAGTCATTTTATCAACCTCAGAAGGATGAAAGGCTGAGTGTACTCCCAGGATTAGAACCTGTGACCATGAGGTCAAACACAGGCCCCTACAGTGGACGCATAAGCCACCAGACCACATCAAATATAGATGGCAGGAGGGCCCTTCTAGTAGGTAGCACCGCTCTGTTTTGAATTCGGTAACTGCTGCTGTTTATACATGTACTCTTGACTTTTAGATAATGCCATTGATCTAAGCACAATTGCGTATTTTGCACATATATTTTTAGCCTGTTCTTAATTATTTTTAAATTGCATTAAACCCTCACCATTGCTGTTCTGAAATATTCATATATATATATATATATATAAAACATTTCACACATCAATGCAGCCCCTTTAAAAGAGGCTAATCAATGCAACAATGAGCAACTGCTTTTTCAACCACATACTATAGAATATAGACCACAGGAGGGCAAGCATTACTTGAACTCTTTTTAATGAGTACAATTAAAACTAATTTGCAAAGGAGCCAGTATTGTTAGCCCAAGAACAAATCTTTCCACTGGTGTCCCTTTCTCCATAAGTGGACAAAGAGAACGTATAAGACTTTAACTAGGTAGTTTAAAATGACTGTGGCAGGCTATGGGCTGCAGGCCACTTACACCAACTGAAAACTAACATGATAGTGATGTGGCTCAACACTTCAAAGCCTCTTATTTCTAAGATAGAGCTGCTTCATCTAGAAAGTTCCATCAATCAGTATGAAAATTACAATTATTCCCTCTCTGTACTCCCCATTCGCTCAAACATAACATAACGTGTATTTGTAAAGCACACGTTCACATAGAAGCGAATCTTGGAGCTGAATAACATACGTGGATAAGTTACTTACCTGTAATCCTAGTTCTCTTCCAGGGGTATCCTCATCAAAGTCATAAGCACTGAATATTCCTGCCCATGCGCGGGGACCCCGGAAATAATTAAAAAAACATATGAAAACATATATATCTACAGATATATATATATACATATATATATTATTTTTTCACACATCAATGCAGCCCCTCTAAAAGAGGCTAATCAATGCAACAATAAGCAACTGCTTTTGCAACCACATACTATAGAATATAGACCACAGGAGGGCAAGCATTACTTGAACTCTTTTTAATGAGTAGAATTAAAACTAATTTGCAAAGGAGCCAGCATTGTTAGCCTAAGTCCTATATTACTGCATTTAGTTGTGGTTTTCTACCTTTCACTCGACGTCTTATAGGTCTTAAAATGACATACAACCATCTCTTTTTGATCCTTGCCCCTCCTGTGGCAAGAAGAAGGCTAGATCTCTGTCTGCCTGACTCTCATTCCTCATAGACATGCCAGCATTTCAAACAGCTGTCTAGGCGCACTCTCAAGGAGAGAGAAAGGATACGTCTCTATGGACTTTCTGAGAGAAAGAAATCTACATCCAGAGGAAGGTCTCCGGTGAGACAGAAGGAAAAGAGGGCCAGGTCTAAGTAAAATTCTGATCTGTTCCCCATTGGTGTCGGGATCGGCGTTGAATTTACCAGCGGCGAAGAAACTGATGTTATCGTTGAGACCTCCACATTCGACGGTGCACCAAACGACGCCAAGATCGAAGACAACAATTTCGACGTCGAATCATCAGGTAACCGACCCTCCGTTGGCGTTAATCTGGCGACGCTCAACGTCGAGGAGTAGGTGTCCGTCAGTGTGGGCTCAGAGTTATACGTCGAGGTATAAGTCTCCGTCAGCGTCCTCTCTCAGGTGTTCAACGTCGAGACACAAGACTCCGTCAGCATCATCTTCTCGTAGACTATCGACGTCGAGGCACAAGACTCCGTCAACGTCATCACACAGGCGTTCGACGTCGGGGTACAAGACCCCGACGGTGCTCAACGTCGAGACAGGGGACTCCGTCGGCGTCAACTCAAGGACCATCGACGTCGAGGCACAGGTCTGTCCCCAGAGGGGGGTCGACATCACTGACACGCCGTTCAGCTTCGAGACGTCGTTATCCATCTTCCTCACGTTCACTGAGCATTTCTCCGTCACCATCACTGATGTAGAGGGCTAAATCGCCATTGGTGGTTCAGGACACAGTGACTCCACGTTCAACGTCGAGACACTCATCAGTCGGCATCAACCCATCACGCAAGTTCAAGACACTTAGTCATCGACTTCAAGGTCACTGGAGGTGATTATTTCAACGTCCAGCAGTCCAGCGTCTTCACCTGTACACCCCTGTTAACGCTCTGAGGCTCCTGCACAAGAAAAGAGGCAGAAATCTCCACCTGTGCACCTCTCTCCTAGGTGGATGTCACCTCTGCATCATTGGCAGAAATCTGGAGCAGCACAGGCACAAGGTCCTCAGGACTACTGCAGTCCTCTACGCAGGTCTCCACAGGCCGATCTGGTACAATCAGTAGATCTCTCTCCTACCACTCAATCGAGGGGTCGAGATCATATGCGTACTCCGGCAGCCTCCTCAAGAAGGAGTTCTAAGTCTCGGGGTCATCGGAGAAGGCGCAGGTCACCGAGACGTTCACCCTCTTCTACCCAATCTTCAAAGAGGGACTACTCTCTGAACCTTACAGACAGTCCACCTTCGAGGGTCTCTCCAGTGGATGATGTCAGTACTTTTAAGGACGTTCTGGCCAGAGGGGCAGCAAAGTTGAACATTGTTATGCCTACCCCACAGAGTTCATCCTCGGTGATTTGTTAGACTTTGTATAAAAGATCAGCAGCCAGACCGTGGTTACCAGGGCTCCTTCAGCTGGTTATGGAAACATTTCTTACACAGGCAACTCTCAAGACCATGCCAGCGAGAATCTTGAAGAAGTACAGGCCTCCGGAAGAGGATCCATTATTTCTTAGATCTGACCCACCTCCTGACTCTGTAATATATGCGGCTGCGAAAAAGACACATGCAGTGGCCTTCTCATCAACAGTTCCTCCCGATAAGGAAAGCAGAGCACAGGATTCATGGGGGAGAAAAGTCTGCGGCACGTCGGCCCCCAATTTTGAAGGTCTCCAGCGCCTCAGCGCCTCAGCGCTCTTAGGGCGTTATGATAGGTCCTTGTGGTACTCACTTCAAAGGTTTACAGAAAAACTGTTCTAAGAAGATCGCAGGGACTTTGAGGAGTTATTTCAGGAAGGAAGCTTGGTGGCAAATCAAGTTATCAGCACTGCAGCTGATGGAGCGACACTGTCTGCACACTCCTATGTACACGGAATCTGTGCCAGATGGTCATCCTTGCTTCGACTAACTGCCCTAAAACCAGAAGCTCGGTCACAGATCCTCAGCCTTCCTCTTTCAGGATCCTCCTTGTTTGGCACTCACACAGATGAGGAAATGTTGAGGATGAAGACAGAACTAGATACCCTGAAGGCAGTAGGGCTTGAAAGAAAAAAGGAGTTCAGACGCCGATACAAGCCATACGATCAGTGGCCCTTCCTTCAGAGGGTTCAAACCCTTCAGTGGCAGAGGCACTAACTTCAGCAGAGCCAATCAAAATCCCTCTATCCAGGATGTCGTGCTCCCAGAGGGAGAGAAGCCCCTCGTCAATCTACTGCCACAGCAAAAACTCAATCGAAGCAATGAGTGCTCAATTCCTCCATCGCTGTTTCCCACTCCAGGGTGGGGGGGGGGGGCGGAGTATAGCCAACCATCTGGAAGAGTGGTGCAGTATCACAAAAGACCAATGAGTATTAAGTACGCTGCAGAATGAGTACTCTCTACCTTTCCAGCATCGGCCCCCTACGATCCCCCCAGTAAAAACTGCGTGCCACCAGATGAAGATACTGCAGCAGGAAGTATCCACCCTCCTGCTAAAATTAGCAATTGAGGAAGTTCCTATATCACAGTGAGGTCGAGGGGTATAGTCAAGGTACTTCCTAGTGAGGAAGAAAGGTCAGAAATCAGAATACAGACCTATCCTAGATCTTAGTGCCCTCAACAAATCCATCAGGAAGGAGAAGTTTTGCATGTTGACTCTCCATCAAATATATCCTCATCTCCAACAAGGGGATTGGATGTGTTCGCTGGATCTTCAGGATGCATACTTTCACGTCCCAGTCAATCCACATCACAGAAAGTTCCTGAGTTTTCTGGTGGGATCGACCCATTACCAGTTTAAAGTCCTGCCCTTCGGGTTGGAGTCGGCTACCCGAGTGTTAACAAAATGCATGGCAGTAGTAGCAGTTGCTCTACAGCGCAAAGGGATCTTTGCCCTTATCTCGATGACTGGCTTCTGAAAGGTCCTTCTCCCCAGAGTGTGATAACCCACTATCAACAGTGTCTAGATTTTTGCCAACGACTGGGTCTCCACGTCAACTTCTAGAAATCGACTCAGCATCCCACGCAAAGAATCCACTACATGGGTGCAACAATAGACTCCGCAATAGGAAAAGTGTTTCCTGCGGAGGAGAGACTGTCATCTATCACTCTTAAATGCAAGCAGATTCTGCGCAGCAACTTCCCTCCAGTCCGTCAGGTTGCCTCTCTCCTGGGGTCGACGGCATCGTGCATTTTTCTTGTCGCCAACGCCGGGCTAAGGAAGCGTCCTTTACAGCAGGATCTTGAGGACAAGTGAGATCATCGAACGGCTCGATGGGATGACAGGATGTCAAAAGCAGCCAGAGCATAGATTCCTTGGTGGATGCGACAGGAGAATCTGTTGATACGGGTTCCATTCCATCAGTCTCCTCCCTCTAAATCATTAATCACAGATGCTTCACTCCAGGGTTGGGGAGCACACATGGGTTTCCTCCAGACTCAAAGTCGATGGTCGGCAAAAGAATGATTGTACCACATCAACATGCTGGAGCTACGAGCGGTGCATTTAGCCCTCAAGGCCTTTCTCCCATCCATCCAGACCAGTCCCATTCTAGTACAGACGGACTATACGAGCACCATGTACTATCTGAAAAAGCAGGGAGGGACTCTATCGCGGTCTCTGGAAGCCCAAGCTCTCTGGCATTGGCTCCTTGTAAGGAATTTGACAATTACAGCAATACACCTGCCGGGAGAGCAGAGTTCACAAGCAGACGCCTTCAGTCATCACTTCGAGGACCAACAGGACTGGGTTCTAAACTACGAAGTCGTCAAAGAAATTTCCCACGAATGGGGTTGTCCAAGCATCGATCTTTTCACGGACGACACAAACAAAAAATGCTGCTACTTTGCCTCAAGGTTTTGTCGACCAGGGTCGAGAGGAAATGCCCTTTTGATCAACTGGTCAGGAGGCTTTGTATATGCTTTTCCCCTTCCTCTCATACCGAAGGTTGTAACGAAGTTCTCCTGCTCCGAGGCGAGGATGATTCTGATTGCTCCCGACTGCCTTGGCAGTGGTGATACCCCGACCTTCTGCACCTGTCCGAATGCCCACACAAGAGACTGCCGTGCAGACTGGACCTGCTGTCCAAGGTTACGGGAGCATTCATCACCCCAACCTTCCATCACTGAACTTGGCAGCATGGCTCCTGAGATCCTCTAATATGGTAATTTAGGACGCCCTCAGGACTGCATGACCATCTTGAAAGAAGCAAGAATACCTTTCACAAGACACTCTTATGCTTGTAAATGGAAGCCTTTCTATTTGTGGTGTGTGCAAAATGATTACCATCCTACCAAGAGGCAGGAGTAAGTGATTTTAAGTGATTTTAAGTGATTTTGCCTTACCTACTTCACTCAGCTAAGGCAGGTCTAAAATTCTCCTCCATAAAAGTACACCTGGATGCCATTACGGCATACAGGCGGTATCCTTCTCAACCTTCTTTCTTTCAAGGGCAGGTAGTGAAGCACTTCTTGCAAGGGTTACAGAAGGTTTACCCTCCTATTCGACCTCCTTCACCTCCCTGGGAGCTGAACCTGGTTCTATCTAAACTGATGGGACCCCCATTCGAACCGATCCACAAAGCAACCCTCCAACACCTAACGTGGAAGTTAGCCTTTTTGGTGGCAATTACCTCAGCTCACAGGGTGAGAGAGATTCAAGCTCTCTGCTCAAAAGAACCATACACAGTCTTTAATCTCAATAGAGTTGTTTTCAGAACCCACCCCTCCTTCCTTCCGAAGGTGGTGGCGATTTCCATGTCAACCAATCCATCTTGCTGCCTACATTTTTCCTAACCCCTCTACACCAGCTGAGAGGTCCCTTCACTCTTTAGACCTGAAAAGGGTTTTGAAATTCTACTTGGACAGGTCTAAGGAAATTAGAAAAATCTTATCAACTGTTCATTAATTACAGGTAAATCAGAACAGGTTTTCCAGCCTCCAAGCGTTCCATCTCCAGGTGGATAGTGTCATGTATCAAACTGGCTTATCATTTAGCACAAAATCCACTTTGGTCTAGGCCCAAGGCTCATTCCACTAGAGGAAAGGCAGCTACAACGGCTTTTCTTAACAATGTACCGATTTCTGAGATCGATACATACGTTTACGAGACAAGACACTATTGTCTTGATTCTGATACCAGAGCAGACACTCAAGTAGGCCAGGCTTCCTTGAGGAATTTGTTCCAACGCTGAATAAAGTTGATTGGTTTGTTTGGTCATTTCTTCTCATTTGCCTGCAGGCAGAGGATGAGCTTGCTATTCGATTCAGTACTTATTACTATTGATGAGGATCCCCTGGAAGAGAAGGATAAGTTACTCACCTGTAATCCTAGTTCTCTTCCAGGGGTATCCTCATCAAAGGCATAAGCAACCCACCCGCCTCCCCAGGCAAATGAGACTCCTGTACTCAATATCTTTGTACCCTGACCCTCGGGTCTCCGCAAAGAACAACTGACCTAACTGTCACCCCCGAGGCATGATGGGAAGCTGGGGGTCATGGCTGCCTTAAAGGCATGATGCCAGTTTTTGTGTTATTGCTTTCATTTTCTATGCTATTGGTTTTCGAGGCTAACAATGCTGACTCCTTTGCAAATTAGTTTTAATTCTACTCTATACTATTCTATAGTATGTGGTTGCAAAAGCAGTTGCATTGATTAGCCTCTTTTAAAGGGGCTGCATTCATGTGTGAAAAAATGATTGATCTATATATATATATATGTGTGTGTGTGTGTGTGTTTTTCTTATTATTTCTGAGGTCCCCGTGCATGGGCGGGAATATTCAGTGCTTATGACTTTGATGAGGATAGCCCTGAAAGAGAACTAGGATTACAGGTAAGTAACTTATCCACATCTGTTATTCAGCGCCAGGATTTCCTTCTAGAAACAAATACAGGTTAGGTTATATTTGAGCGAATTGGGAGTACAGAGAGGGAATAAACGTAATTTTCATACTGATTGATGGAACTTTCTGGAAGAAGCTGCTCTATCTTAGAAATAAGAGGCTTTGAAGTGTTGACAGTGTTGCACCACATCACTCCCATGTTAGTTTTCAGTTGGTGTAAGTGGCCTGCAGCCAATAGCCTGCCACAGTCATTTTAACCTACCTAGTTAATGTCCCATAGGTTCTCTTTGTCCACTTACGGAGAAAGGGAGACCAGTGGAAAGATTTGTTCTTGGGCATCTCGTTTTGGGCAGGGTTGGATGCGGGCGGTAGTTAGGTGAAAACCATTTAATTAACAATGTGAATAAAAGGGGATGGATCAGTGGGGTAGAGGGAGAAGGACACAAGCTAGAGTGGCTTGTTATGAAATCTGCATTTGTGAGTGAAATTTCAGCGCAGAGTTGGTCAAGAAAATGGTGTTGTTCGACTTGACATTCATGGCTAAGTTGGAGTCCTCAAGTTCCATGGTGGGGTGAAGTCTGTGGAAAGTCTAAGATGGTGTCCAAGCCTGCCAGCAGTGACTATCTTGGGTTGTAGGGGAAGGTGATATTTGTGTTCAACAGATGTGGCAGGGGTGGGTGCTAGGGTGTGGTGTAGAAATGGTGACTGTTTTGTTAAGCATGAGGTCCATACCACTACTGTGGCTGAGAACCAGAGAGCATGAAAGCGAGTGGGCTGCTGGAGTGGTGGTATCTTTTGGATGAGTCCAAAGACTGCAGCTTACTGTTGAGGGACTGTGAGTGAAAGTGGGACCGACGACAGTGGTTTTGTGGCACAAGTGTTTGGTGTTCTATAGGCAGGCTGGAAATTACTTCGGTATAGTGGAAGCTGTATGTTAACTCAATGGTTATGCAGGGTGGGGGATGTTTTTCCAGGCTGGGTTGGGCGGTGGGAAGAACTGTTTGTATGAGCATCGGGGATTAGGACAGAAATGCAGGATTAAACCTGAATGCAGGCTTCTCTGGATTTAAAGAATTCAACCTAAATGATTAACTTACTGATACATCTATTAAATATTCATGGTCTGTGGCACTACCTTTTTCTTAGAAGTACAGGTGATAACCAATGAACCTTTCCAAATCTTGTCTGAGAAAAGAAAGTAGGACACAGTCAGTGGAAGCATACCTGCTCTAGTGTACATGATATTATTTAATATACAGTGATTAAGCAAAGCTGTACTTCTTTTCCACTTAATTTAGGCGGAGTCTGCAGGACTTTCCCATGCCTCTTACACCATACTCTTCATTTGCAGAAGCCATCTTCATGGAGGCAAGCAAGCCTGCATGTTCCTGTGTGCACTCTTTGTGGGGGTTCTACACTTGTGTATTTCATTATCTTAGACAGGTCTTTGCCGAGAGGGGCTTCAGCACCGGGAAAGGATCATGATATGGCGTACTGGGAACAATATTTAGTACATATTCTATTAGATTTTTAATGGTCTTCCGGTTTACTCGATTAACTAAATCTAATTACTTATTTCTTTTCCTTTATTCAGGACCAAGCACCTCAAGCAATACTTTACAACCTCTGTCGATACATCGCTGGAGTTCCGACCACAGTGCCCTGCACGTTCAATCTCATGGCCACCCAAGGGAAAACCATATGGACGATGTGCACCACTCGCCTCCCACTGAGCAAATTTTTCACTTTCTGCCTTCCCGAGAAGAGCTAGCCCGCAGCCTTCGAAACCGCGAAGCATCAGGGGTCCATGTGACCCTTCAGTGGGACTCTGACAATGACGCGGAGTCCCCAGCCAGAGGACACATGCGGGCGATTGACAATCAGTACACACCCCTCTGACAGGGTGGCCAGTGTGCTGCTCTTGAGTAGGCAGCAGAGTATGCTCGTCAACTCTCAGAACTTTTGTCAAATACCTTATGCATTTCTGAAAGAATGTAACCTTAAAGTTTTTTGTTATTGGGCGACAGGGAGTCGAAATATCTAAAGTGTACACTCCAGTTTGGGTGTGTTTGTTTCATTAGGCCTGTTGAAGGGCCTGTTTTAAGCCTATAATCAACCACACAGCTTTTTCCTAACTGTTTACAGATGCAGTTCCCTTTGGCTTGCCGGATTCTAGAACTTTAAACCTGTGCCTTGAATTTCAGTACACTTTGCGTAGGTTACTGTTTAACCTTCGTTAAAGGTTGTGTAGCCTAACCTATAAATATCTTCTCAGGGCTTTTAAACTAGAAGGCCCAATTTAATCCCCTACCCCACTTGCCTACTTTTGTTTTATCTCAGCATCTTACTCTAGCTCACTAGGCTAGAGAGTAAGATGTTGATGCATCACTATTACTCCAGTTGTGGATGCATGTTCTGATTTTTTACTTTATTAGTGCTTGAGTTTTCTAAACAAAAAAATGAAACCCACTTAAAATATTTGTTTCAATTAATTTTCTAAGTGACATGTACAAAATGCGCAGCCAATACAAATTCAAATCAAAGTTCAGTAATTGTTGTCCACCAGCCTAACTTTGAAGTTGCATTTTTCAGCTTAGACTACTTGGGGGGAAGAAGGATAACGAGTGGACTAATAGTGATTGGTTGAATACTTGTCAGATTTGAAAACAATGGGTGTTGTATAATTACTGGGACTGTGTCCCTCCTGGATTAGCAAAGCTTCTCCAGTTTAACAGGAGAGGAAGTGGAGAAGGGTGAAGGTAAGTTGCAGATGTACTTTTGTGATAGGGGAAGACTAATATGCGGGCTAGATTACTTTTACCTGCAAACTGGCATGAGTTGCTAGGGTTCTAGTGGGATTATTGTATTCCGGAATCTGACACCTGATGAAACACCTGGTAAAACAAATGGTTTATGTGGCTGGGTCTACAGTTAAATTCCCAAATGGAATGTAGGTGTTTGATATGCCCGAGCAGTAGTATTCTTCTCGACCTCCTATCCATTATTCAAAGGAAGTGCAATCAAAGCTCTTGATTGGTTTTGTGTTGCTACCCATGAATTGACGTCTTTATTTAATTCACAAGCTAGTGTACAAATCTTAAATTTGGGAACGATCGCCAGGTTAAAAACATAAATTACCCTTTATAAATGCTCCTTTTTATAAGATTTGAAGGAAAGGTAGTGAAGGTGGCACAGATGCAAAATTGCACATCCCACCAGTTGATTTTCTGACTCTTACATGGCTCTAGGAGAAACATGTATTGACCAAAAATACAAAATGTAAATTTTAAATAGAAGTATCCATAACAGATATTTTAACTGAAAAATAGTTATACAAGTCCCCTCTAGTAAGGAATGCACTTGGAAAACAGACGGTCTGCTTGAGAGGAGGGACGTATAAGGCACATGTGTAAAGTTGAACAGATAACAATTTCTACAACATTTTACCTCAAATTCGATGTTTCTTCAAACGCAGCTTCGAGAGACCTTAACCGTTGCTTGCTTAAAAATACTAGTCTGTTTTGTTACTAGAAACCTTAATAGTTTTGTAAAGAAAGCTATGCAGATTGCTACCATGCCTAACATCTGTGTCAGGGTGTCTTAACACCGAGTTTGGCCTATTTTCAATATTTTTGTACATTATATTCTCAGGAAAATTGTTATGCATTTTGTTATTTAAATGTTGAGGGCGCCTGCGATCAGCGATGTGTATAGTTCGCATATCATTTGTCCATTGTGGGCCATCTTGTTGGGACGTTAGAACATTTTAAATATGGACGTCTCCGCTGCAGAGAAACGCTTATTGCCTTCTCCCCATCTGACCCAGCTCACAATTAAAAAGCAAGTTGGATGTCATTAACGAGCAACTTGCTTCTTTATTACGGCCAGACTCCTCTCTCCTTTGCTTTTAACTGTTTCCTTGTGTTGACATTGTTCGGTATTAACAGAACGCCTGTAGAACTCCTTCTAAGAAGTCGTAACCTGTTGAGTTCGTTGTTTTCAGATGAGACAAGCTGCCTTATTTTTGCACAATTGAAGGGAAACCTTTGAACGCATTTGAAGAATTTATTTTCTTGCCTGCCCACTCGACTTGTATCAGGGGATGTAGGGTAATACCCAATTCCTGTAATTGCATTGCCACAAACCGAAATCATTCCATGACTGTGAATTTAGAGGTGAGTGAAACACACTTCCTGAAGGTTGTTTCCATTCACTGGTGCTAAATTCGGACCATCTAATTGCTAGTGGGCACAAACATCCAGTCCAGGAACGTCTTATTCATCATTTATGATGAAGTCTTACTAGTTCCTTCCAAATAAAACAATCATGTTAAATGCACAGAAAACCACTTAGAAGACAATTACTTTCAGACCCCTTGGATTATGTAATAGATATCTATGGCTATTATATCTTCCTCATAACTTTTTGTTTTCAGTTCCGGTAACATTTTTAAAGCAACTCCATCTTAAATGAAGAGTGCCATAGTGTCTGGTACTGATGGTAGTGTTGTATGGCAGCAACCACCAAGATGGAAAACAAGTTCTTTACGCAGGAGAGTTGTCTGTCACAGTAGCTACTGCACATGTGAAGACAGTACATGTAAGAGGTAAACAAACTAATAAAGTCAGCAGTATCGTTTTGGGGTATGAGCTTTAGTTTCGTTTACGTTGAGTACCATTAAGTCTAGATTCCTTTCTTTGCATGCCAAAGTCACAACAGCTGGTGAACACCTCAATCATAGCTGTTTTTGACACACAGGAGGGTATTTTCAAACTTTTTGTATGGACGCTTGCATGGTGCAAAGCTCTGAATTGATTTACTTACCATTGAAGACCTGTGCGTACAGCGCCATGCAAGTGCCTGAATAACCCTCTTAAATCTAGGCCCTAGTTTTATATGGAATGGGACCTGCTCTTAGACCCATATTTCATGTGTCTCTTGTAGGTTGCACAGCCCTAAACCTTCTGTGTTTGCATTCAGAGAATTCTGTTTGGAAGTTCACATTTGAAATATTATGTTACCTCACCAAATCATTGTAACTTACATACTTTGTGTAAAGTGGGTGGAGCATTTAAATTTCAACGAAGGGCGTTCATTTCTCACAAACATTGTTCTAAAATACCTCCATCTTTAAAATTAACATCTTGGTCTTCAAATAGAATTGTCTTTAATTAAGGTCAGGTTAAACACACTGATTCCAGATTAAGGCTACTTACACAAGTTCATGTTAAAAGCATCCACCTGGTCTCAATTGACAATAGTTAAGAAACTGTGTTAGGAAACTTGTGGTTTAGCAATTCATTGGGGGTGAAGAGAAGCAGATACATCTGTAAAATATACCTATCAATTGCAGTACCCAATATATATACCCTTACAATGGCCGCTTGCCTGTTTCATTGTTTTCTAATTCAAATAAATAATTTTAAAAAATCCCCAACAGAGTAACGTAGGAATTAATAAGAGTGAAAAGGCCTGTTGGATTAACATCTTGTGCAAAAAAGAGTCTGGTGAATTTATAAAAAGGAACATTTAAGTGCCGTTTCCTTTTCATGTACAATACATTTTGTCTCAACTCTCCGTAGAGAGATCCTAGTAAAGCAAGAACTTTTGGAAAGTTTCCCAGTTAATTTACACACCACAGTTCCTCATTCAAAGGAAGCATTTCCAGCCCAGTCCTGTAACATATTTGTAGATCCCACTAGTTTCACCTTCACTGTATTACTATTGCTAGAAGGGTAGTTGAACTGTAGGGACAGAAAAAGGCAGGGATGTGTTAAGGTTCTAATGTTGTGAATAGATGTTAATGGGGGATTTTTAAAGCACTTTATTGTTACGGCTGTCATATCTTTCATGACACCTGTGGTTCTGAACTGTAACATTAACCCACCACCATTCACATCTCTGTTAGGGAGACAGAATGATATGTGGAGTAATAGTCTGTCATTTTTATCAGGAAGTGTCAAGACAGTTGCAGTAAGTGAACTGACGTCTTTTCCAAGTTCTTAACTCTTGCAGGGTTTAAAAAACATCAAAGAGCCCAGTAATGGTGCTCTGATAGAAACTATTTACATTTAAAAACACATTTTTTATGGTGTAGTTTTCGTTAACTCTGGTGTTGAAAATGCATTCTCCGGCTGCCCTTGTTTCCTTTTAAATGTTGAGGCTTTTCATTTAACAACAAACAGCATAATCCTAAATCAATACCAGGACTGGATTTGTCCTAGCTACTGTACAATTTGGATAGCTGCATGTGTGGTCCACGCTCTTCCTCCTTGAATAGTCAGTGTTCATATGTGGCCAAAGAACACCTTGAACATTTTGACTCGATGTGTTAGATCGTTTGTCAGCAGCCTCAGGAGACCAGGACCCAAGAATGTAGCTCATTTGCAAGGTGAAAAATTGTGGGTGCTAGTTGAGGAGACGTGACAGGGGATTGAAGTGGCAAGCGACATGTAGGTTAGGGTAGTCATAAATGAGTGTTTTTGTACGCTATATGCAGTCAGGCTGAAGCAAACCAAAAGACTACCTATACAGACCCCTCTGTGTTTGGCAACTGTTCTAGCAATATTACTTTTTTTTAGGGCTGTGCAAGCAAAGTCTTGACCTGTGCAATTTGTTAAAATAATCTCTTTAAAAGTAATACAATCTAATCAAGCCTAAAGATGAGCTAAGTGTGTACCTTCCTTTTGGATGAAAGATACATCTGCTCACACTAAAAGACAGCTGTAATCTCTTGTGATCACCAAATTATATACATAATAGGTTGAGTTATTGAAAGCACTGTTCCTAAGTGTGATATTTATGATATGCCAAATTGCAATAGTGTTTATTGCTTGAGTTTTTTCCACAGTGCTTTGAATCCGTCCTAGTCAATGTTCAATGCCAACATGTATGACAGTAACATAAAGAAAACACCTAAAACAATACATTTGACCTAGTTTCTAACCATGGGTGCCAGCAGTTTAAGATGGCTATGAATGCCTTACAGCTCAAATCAAAATATTCATAGTGTATCCGAAAAAGATCCAAAATAATTATATTTTTTCCCCCCTAAATTTTTATTTGTTAAAATACACATGATATGTGAGGCTGCTTTCTCCAAACCAAGTTATGCTAAAACAAATACCCGTCAGGAAAAAAATTGACCATATAAAAGTCATGACCTGGTCACATTATTTTAATCTGCTCTTTAGTACTTGGCATTTCTGGTGGGATCAAATCTTGATCACAAATGGGAATACATTTTTTTAAAGTTGTCGTTCTTTATAAATAAATAAAAATTCAGAACATGCCACGCCTGCTACTTTGGGTTTTCTGTTAACATGTTCTCTTTTAAAAGTGCAATACCACCATACAGCTCATGGTCACTGAAGACATAGTATACTTTGTACAGTCTAATTGCTCACTTGACTTACACTGACACCAGAAAGGCCAATCCAATTAAAAGGAAATTTGAATAAACTTTTATTTAATGAAATATACACAATGTACCTAACCTATTTTCTACTGACCATAGCGTGTACATTGAAGTTGCAAATTCCTAAGGAAATATGAATGTAAATCTGGATAATATTTTAAGTATTAAATGGAATATTTATTATATAAGCACTGGGATGTTGCTGTGTGTAGGAGTTACAATCCGTAGTATTATTTACATGTGAAACCCCTGCTTCAAATGATACATTAGAGAAACATAACTGGCTTCCCAAATGTTTTAACCTGTACTTTTTTATATATTGCCAGGATCCTTTTTATCAAAAGCATTACGAATACAAAGTATTTTTGTATTTTATTAAAATAACACTGTGATACAACCTAAAAGCAATAGGTTAAAATATGCCTTTCCATTTTCTACAGACGTTCTATGCAAATAAATGTATATGTAGAGTCACTTTGGAATAATGTTTGAATATTTCTAAAGCAAATAAAACATCTGTTTATAATCCAGTTTGTAAGCAACAGTTCTTGTACAATAAGACATTCACTCAGTAAGGCACCCACTGGAAAAATAAAATCATAAGGGGCTGTGAACTATTTTGACAAGCAAACCTCAGATTGCTTATTTTTTCCTGTAAAAATCTATGAAAAGCAATAATCCAGTTGAAGACCTATCTAGGAGCGAAAAGAGGCATAGAACGAATGTCTACAAATACGTTTAAGGAATGCCCCTGTCTAACGAGGTGAAGACGTGCAACAGATTTGAAGCTTAATCCTGTGAGGTGTCCCTGAACAGACGTCACTAGGGTTAAAGAAGTGCAAACTACCTCAAAGAGCGTGTCCTCTGTAGGGGGAAAAGGGGGTTCAGAGGATGGGAAGGAAAAGAGAACAAAACATGCCTGGCATCAATGAAGGAATCTCTTGGCATGGTATTTCCTGGGTCTAGGATTTGTCCTCAGATAATAAGTAGGAGAACAACATTAAAGATTGAACTGAGTAATAATATATAACATGCAATTGTAAGAAATGACTCACTTTATCCTGCAGATGAGTTGGCACGGACCAGTTCGGAAAGCATAAGGAAACCTCCCAGGACCCTGAAGGTGCCAGCAACGGTGGATGCTGACAAACCACCACACACAGTCTTGATGAATCAATCTTTGAGTGATGGTGACAAAAGCCAGCAAAAGGAACACAAACCGAGGCAGGGACAAGCACTTTCAACAGCTCTACAAAATATGAAAACTTGTCTTGCACCATCTTGCTAGTTTGGACCTGTTTCATAGGAACCTCGGACGAATATGCGTTCTCCACTTCCTCTATTGGCCCCAACCAGGAAGTGAACGTTTCTACAATGCTGAATGTTTGTGTAGCCAGAAACCAAGAGCCCGTCCTCTACAATCTCTAGTCTTTCTTGTCAAAACTATGTTTTTCGCATCTGTTTTATACATCTAAGTTTTCCTGGGTCAAATCCTGACAAGAAGCTTTCACTACAGCAAAAGGAGTTACTGGATTGTAAATCTTAAGCATCCTCTGAGTTTTGTGATAAGGATCCATGCAAGCAAATATTAGGAGTACGTTGGGTTGGTAGCAGCCTAGAACCATCAAAGGATTTCAAGGTAATATATTGTTATTGTTAATTCAATCTTGTATAGCGCATATATACCGGCAGGTCTCACAGCGCTCAGACAGAGGAAAAAACAAGACAACGAAACAGGCTGGGTCCTTAGATACTGAAAGATTGCACAACCAGATCAAACGCTTCTCTGAAAAGGAGGGTTTTAAGTTTTCCACGGAAGGGAAGAAGTCTAGATTCCTTCCGTAGCTCTCCGGGCAACTAATTCCAGAGTTGAGGCAGGAGGATCGAAAAGGCTCTCCCTCCTTTAGATGCGAGGTTAAAACGAGGACCTATTATTCTACTGGCTTCTGCTGAGCGCAGCACCCGTCCTGGCACGTATTTGAGTACACGTTCTTTTATGTACTCAGGGGCATGTCCATAAAGGGCTTTGTGTGTGATACACAGACCCTTGAACTTAGCTCTTTGCCTAATGGGTAACCAGTGCAGTTCACTCAGCAGAGGGGTAGCATGAGTTCTTCTAGGTAATCTAAAAATGAGCCTGGCTGCATCGTTCAAAACTATCTGCAGTTTGTCAACTTCTGAGGTAGCCCAACATATAGTGCATTTCCATAGTCAAGTCTAGAGACTATCGTAGCAGCTACTATTGTCTTCATGGTCGAGACCGAGAGGAGGGGAACAAGTTTCCGCAGCTGTCGCAGCAGACCGACACAAGTACCGACCACCGTGTTAACCTGGTTAGTCATAGAAAGTTCAGAGTCGATCTTTATACCCAGACTTTTCACCACAGGTACTGGCATGGGGGGGGCTCCTATCTCCTGAGGCCAAAAAAGATCATTCCAGGGGTTACCTTTAGTTGAAATGGCAAGGACCTCCGTTTTATCAGGGTTGATTTTTAAAGAGTTAGCCGCCATCCAGCCAACTGTGAACCTGAGTATGCTCTGAGCAGACTTGAGCGAGGGCCGAGTTCTCAATCCTTAGGATAAGCTGAGTGTCATCTGCATAGTTGAACACTCTGCAGTCCATTTTGGCTAGCGCGGTCACCAGGGGCTGCAGGTATATATGAAAGAGAAGGGGGGATAGTGCGGATCCTTGAGGGACCCCGCAAGATATGTTGCCCTTGTCTGATACCTGCTCGGCCAATTGGACCCTCTGCGTTCGTCCTGATAGAAAGGATTCTAGCCATTTATGGACCTGTCCTTGAATGCCCAGGTCTGCCAGACGAGAGAGTAGTTTTTGGTGGCAGACCGTGTCGAACGTCGCTGACAGATCTATTAAAATCAGGGCGTTCGATTCTTTAATATCGCCTTTTGTCTGAGTTCATCCACGAACAACAGCATAACCAACTCAGTGCTATGGTGGGCTCTGAAACCTGCCTGGTGGACCTGGAGAATCTCATGCTTTTCCAGAAATGCTGAAAGAGTTATCAGAACATGTTTTTCTAAGACCTTCGCCAGAAAGGGAAGCTGAGAGATAGGCCTATAGTTCTTAAGTATAGTCCTGTCAGCACCTGTTTTTTTTAGAAGTGGAATAACTCTGGCCTCCTTCATATTAGGAGGGACCTGACCAATTGTCAGGGATTTGTTCAGGAGCATAAGAATCTGATTCTCCAGCGCAGGAAATGCCATTCTAAAGATCCGAGGAGGACAAGGGTCAATAGGGGAGCCAGACTTGGTCCCATAGGCTAGAAGAGAGAGAGTACTTGCTTCCAAAAGCGGAAAGCTGGAGATGGAATTGCCCTTAAGAGGAGAGGAAGTAGGCGGTTCCGAGGTGCCTGTAGTGATCCGAATGTCTTTAATCTCTAGAAAGATGCCGGCTACTTTCTGCAGAAAGAAGACCTGAAGAGCGTTGCAGTCAAAAGGTGTGGCTGCAGGATTGATGTCAGGCTTTTTGCTAAGTTCTTTCAGAATCTTAAAGGTCTCTTTTTGGATGTTGGGTGCGCTGGCAATACACTCCGCATAGTATTCGGCTTTCCTAGATGTAATGGCCTTTTTGTACAATGTGAGGAGGGATTTATAGGTAGTTAACTCGGCTGGGTCATAGACTTTCCGCCACTGTCTTTCGGCTTGACGGAGGCTTTGTTTCCTTTCCCTTAAAGATTCATTGAACCAGGGGGCCCCCTTCTGTTTGTGTCGAATACTTTCCGCACGCTCTGGAGCCACTTGATCAATAGCAGCCTGTAAGGTGTTTGTCAGGGTAATGCTTTCTATATCGATGTTGTCTGTGTTGAGAATGGGAGGAGATAGCCTCTGTAATATCGCCCCTAAAGTCTCTGAGTTTTGTGATAAGGATCTATGCAAGCAAATATTAGGAGAACGTTGGGTTGGTAGCAGCCTAGAACCATCAAAGGATTTCAAGGTAATATATTCAGAAACAAAAGACTACGGTGAAGTCAGCTTGGCTTGTCTGAACTTCTTTCTCCCAGCTCTAGCCTACACTCTCTATTTTGCATGTATTATAAGGTAATTTTTATTTATTTATTTTATTTAGTGTTTTATAGAGCACAAACTTGACCCGTTAGGGTATGAGAGGTCTTTACAGGGATAACACGTTGTATACAAGTATGAAGTAGTCAAAGAAAAAAAAAAACATAAGTAGGAGTGGAAGGAGGTAATACTGAGAGAAATTGGATGTCACATGCCAGAATAGTAAAAGTGAGCCATTAGGAAGGAAGGAAACATTGCACTTGGGCCACCAACACAAGATGTGTTACATAAAATGCAGATGAGCAAACAGGTCAACAAAGTGATTCAGTACTTTCATCTTTGTCGAACAGCCCCGCCCGATCAGTTATGGTGTTGAGCGCAGCTAGGGCGAAGTAACTAGGCCACGTAGGTGAGGAGCTATTATTACATGAGGGTCTTTGAACAAAGCTGAGGTACAGGCAAAAGGGGGTAGTGCAGAGATTTCCATATCTGTACAGTGCTGATCTTGGAGAGAAAAAGTACAGTTGCCTATGCATATAAGAAAGACTAGGTTATCCTAATAGACATTGGTAGATTGCTCTGACTTGGTGTTGCCGGGGTGCTCTAGTCCCTAATACAAGCATGAAAATGGGTAATAAAGAACAAGTTACTTACCTTCAGTAACGCCTTATCTGGTAGAGACTCTATCTAGCCTTGGATTCCTTCCTTGCCTTTATCGCTTGGATACAGAATCTTTCAAGCAGTACACTTACATGCCGGTAGATCGCATTGTTCGGCTCAGCACCGAGTGTGACTTTTGCAGCACCTATATAGGTGTCACCTCGGCGTGTTGATATTAGTTAATTTTTGTGACTTTCTACGCCAGGAGTGCAGAGCCATGATGAAGAATGACCACTTGTGTAAGTTTCTAAGATCCCTGTAAGGGGACGTCCTCGTTCTTTAAGTGAGAGGATGATGGGAGGGTTGGTATAGAGTCTGCAGCTAGATCAGAGTCAACCACATAAGGTATTACCGAAGGTAAGTAATTTGTTCATCTGATAGAGAATTCTAGTCGCAAATTGCTTACCTTAGAATAGATACCCAAAAATGTCTACCCAGAGATGGGTCTGCAAACCCACTTTAGACCAGAAAGTCCTGAAGAACTGAATGGGCAAAACGCCCATCCCCAAGGATCTGACTGTCCAGGCAGTACTTAGTAAACGTGTGCAATAAATCCCACTTTGCAGACAGATGTTCAGGACTGGAACTCTGCAAGCTAATGCAGTGGTTGCAGCTTTGGCTCTGGTAGAATGAGCGTGCAAGCCCTCTTGGCTAGTGTGTAGCAATTCTTTGTGCAGAGCACTATCCATTGGAAGATGGTTAGTTACTGCACAGCTTCCCCTATCTTGGCCCCGAAATACCCTACGAAGAGTTGGTCATCCACCTGGGATTCTTTTGTGTGGTCAAGGTAGTGTGACAATGCTCTTTTTGGATTCAGACAGAGTTTTTCCTCTTCCTTAGAAGGATGATGCAGGCAGAAAAGGTAAGTAGGATGGTGATCAGGCCTAAGTAAAAAAGGAGTGACTATCTTTGGAATGAAGGAGGCTTGTGTCCAGACAACCAGTTTGTCAGGGTAGAAAGTAATATAGAAAGGAGGCACCGAGAATGAATGCAACTCTCTGACCCTCCAGGCCGATGTAATAGCCACCAGAAAAGTGGTCTTGATGTTCAGTAACCAAAAAGTGCAGTTAAGCAATGGCTTAAAGGGTTCAAGAAATTGAGGACATGAAGAAGACCACCGCCAGGGTGAAACAAAAGGCTGGCGGTAACTAAGGACAACACGTAGTTTCTTTTGACAATCACACATTGTCCAACCCGTGGAAGCTTGGAAACAGGCAAGAAACCTGACCAACACTCCATGGAAATTGAGAAACCGGTAATAAACCTAACCAAAGCTGCAGACGAGAACTAGGAGTTCAGAATATGAGGGGAACAGACCCCAGGAAGGGGGGAAAAAGCCCCCAACATTGAATGACTGCAGAAGCAGCAGAAAATAGATTATGCCCCAAAAAAAGTAATATAATACTCCCACCAAAAAAGGGAGGTAAACGGAACCTCTCCTAAAGGAATGAGAGAAAAAAAAGAGAAAGTAGTCTGCCACATAGAACAAGCATTTACAATGCAATAGGTCTCGCAATGACATTGTTTTGAGCTATTGGCATTGAAAATGTTATTGTTTCCCCCCCCCCCCCCCTTCGTGAATCATTAATCAAGTAATGGCATTGTAAATGACAATTTCTTCTACCTCCTGTTGAACCCCGCATACAGACATACATAGAAACCGCACTACAAACAGGCACACATGCATACACACGCTGAGAAACATACGCACCCCGTGAGACAGACACACTAATACATAGAGGCACACGGGTGCACCGAAGCACGTGATCACACACACGCAGGCACACTGAGTCACAGGCACACTGAAGCTGTGGGTCTGGCAGACTAGCCGACACACCAGACACTGTCACACTGAGTAGAGACGCACACATGCTGAGATACGGATCACACGAACACCCGAGGCAGAAGCTCTCTGAGAGACTCGGGCACGCGGGATCAGTAACATGGAGACACAGGGTTCTACTAATCGGCAGAGGGCCACATAATTCCCCATTCCTTGATGCAAAAGTTGGAGCCAGATACAAACTAGTAAGACTTTTGATTATTGGGATAATCGTACCAAAGGGGCTGTTACTTCTACAATTAGGAAAACATCCAATGCATGTGGCGGACCACTATAAAATAAAATAACCATTGTTGCTTTTCTCAGCAAATTGTACAACAGTCTGTTCGATTTTCAATGTATTTCATAGTTCCTGTGTGTCACTAAACGTTTGAAACTCGTGGTTTTATTCTATAAGGCCACTAGTGTCAAAATAAATATTAAGCCACAAGTGAAGGCAATGTCACCACACGAGGTCCAATGACTAGAACTAAAAATTCAGCACGGTTATGAGCGACACATCAAACGGGACAGGACAGTGAAAATCGGTTCCTCGCTAAATTAGACACCTAAATTCATTGACCATGTCGGCAAATGTGAAACATTTAAGCTGCTGAGTAAGATGTTGAATTTGGCCCTGTTTAGGTAAAGGCATCACGGGCCTTCCTGGACATTAAAAAAAGAGTAAGCTTAACATACATGTGACGCTAAGCATTGTCTGATTTACTGGCTTGGTAATATAAATGTAACGTGAAGTTAGCATGTATTTTGCAGGTCTTCAACAAGTGCCTCCAATTCAAATCATCAATTCAATATGACGGGCACCCCTGAACACTGCAATTAGCGGATACGGGGGAAGTTGTGTAAGCTGAGCTTAAATAGGGCAGATATGCCACACAGAATGTACGAGAAAAGATAAACCAGTAACTATAAAAATATCAGTTGTTTACTCAAGAGTGACGTATTCAGCCTAATGAACAACACAGCGGCGAAAATAACAGAGCTTGTTTGCGCAGTGTTAAATTGTGATTTTTTTTAACTCCTGTTTTTGAATGTCAGTTATTACTTCTGTGCAATACAGTATATAACCAGCACATTAATTACATTTAGCAAATTGCTCCAGTTGCTGTTTAAAAACGTAACAATTTAATTAATACACGTGCGTTCATGCTGCTAATCGCAAACATTCAATTCTGCTACCGGCTGTCTGCCATTACCTACACATCAATACCACAATACAAAACCAGGCGTCACCTACGCTCGACACATTGAGCGTTCACACCACATATTCCACAAACTGCGCTGCTGACTTGCACGCTTCTGTAACAGGTGTGACTATCACCGGACAGTTCCGTGGTCCTCATCTTGCCGACTCCAGAAGGTCGAGAGGCTGGGTCGGCCCCAATGATGTTCATGCCTGTGACGTGCAGCCTTCCCAGAGATGTGTGTGCAGCAGAACGAGCTCTCAATAATCTACAGGAACTCTGCTACGGCTCTCGGGAGGGGCGGGGGCGAGCTTGTCTGTGCTGCTGCTTGCTCCTGTTCACCCTCCCTCCATAAACAAGAGCCGGGAAGTGCTTCGAGCGCGCGTGCGCATTTAAAAAAAAATATTAAATAGCATGAGGCTGCCTAGGAGGTGCATGTTGACGAAAGTGAAACTGCATGCTGGCTTGCGAGGGAAGGGGGACAGGAGATGTGCACGCCGCGTGGCTGTAGGCGCGTACACCAACTCAAATCCGCCAAAAGCCTGCGCGTGCACATCTCCTGTCCCACTTCCGAGGCAAGTCAGCAACAATAGATCTCGCTTGCTCACAGCGCTTCGCGCTGCGTTCGCAGGCGAGACCTAAAAATGACACTACGAAAGACGCGAGTGGCATACAGCGCTGTGAAGGAGAGAATAGTATCTCCACCTACGAGGAGGAAGGAAGGAAAGAAAGAAAGAGAAACCTAACCTCTTGTGAAATAAGGATACCAATACATGGATCTAACAATCAAATGGACTGGTGTACCAGGTGAACAGAACTGAAAAGAACAGGAGACACAACAGCTACTCGACGAATGCGATGGCAGATACGTATATACCCTCCCCCGCAGTGGCTGTAACCTAATTAGGTAGGTAAGAATAGCTGAAGTGTTAAAACGTATACAAAGAATACCACACTGCTGAAGATTAACATCATCAGGAGCATGATAAAGTAGAAAAAGGGCTTACAAAAGAAAGCGGTACCCAGGTGCAATGTGAACTAATACACCAAAAGGATGCCGATACCACAAAGGCATTAGAGAAAGGGAATACACTGTGAGGTGGATTTGTGAAACCCAGACCTGATCCAATAGGAACACAAAAGATGAGCAAGAGAAAATCAGTGTGTCCCACAGAACAAAGACGTCCACACCAAAGAAGGTCGTAGACCGGAACGAAAGTTACCCAGGCCAAAGAGTCTAACTGCCTGTGGTACCATTTTCCCTCATATGGGCATAAGGAGAAGAGAAAAAATGAAGTTTAAGTCCCTATAAGGGATACTAAGTGTATAGGTAGCTCACAAAAGGCCCATAAGGCATACAAAATAAGGTCCCCGAAAAATAGGGAACAAGGCTATAGTGCATCCGTGCAACATAACAGAATACCGCCATAGAGCAAGTACTCAGGTAGAAAAAATCAAATGGCAAAAAGAAGCTGTAAGAACAGGCTCCCACAAGGCCGCAAAGTAAGATATTTTCCAGATGGCTGGAAACTAAACCTGTGACTGACACCATAAATTAGAAGAAAGGAACCTGCAGCAAGCAGGAACACCACGCCAGGTGTAACCCAGAAAAAGAGAGAAGTACTCTGCCCTATGAAGGCTGATAAGAGTCTAAACAACGGGGAAACAAATTGTCCCTAACAAACCTAGTACGATGATAGAGTTAAGACTGAGCACCACCATGGTTAAATCGGAACCGGCGTAAAGCAGAGTCAGCATGCACGCCAAAAAGGGAGGCGCCATCAAAAGGCATCTCGAGCAAAGTAGTTTGCACAGCCTCCGAAAACCTAGAAGTACGCAACCATGCACGCCGACGTAGAGCTACGGAAGAGGCCATAGCCCGACCAACAGAATTGATGGTATCCATACACAGCGGGTGCTAAGTTTGGCTGCTTGTTTCCCACCTCGTACCAATAGAACAAGAGCATTCTGGGCTTTCTCCGGAAGGGAGGGCAAGAGGCACGCCACAAGACGTGGGAGGACACAAGAAGTGTTCAGAGATCGCTGGGCAGAGCTCAAAGAGAAAATACGCGTATCACAAGTGTCAAGTTTTCTGGCCTTTCTCTCCGGAGGGATAAAATCAATATTTCGGGTGGCTAAAGCAGTCTGTGCCACAAATCTCTGATTAGATGGATGTCTAAAGTGACCGGATGGATCCTACGGGACTGGACAATGCCTGTGAGAAATAGAGAGATCCAAAGGGAGCCCTGTTACAGGTTTAGCCCAAACACCCAACAGGATATCAAAAAGACATTTACTATAAGGAAGGACAGGCACTCCGTTAGACTGGTCAGGATGTAGAATGCCAAGTAAAGGGTCCATAGACATTTCCACAGAAGGAAGTTGTAAATCCAATACAACTGAAACTCGATTGAGCATGTCTGCCAGAGCAGAACTCCCCTCTGTAGCCAAATCAGGAGGAGACAGGAGTCTGGTGAAGATTCTAAGCTATTGGTGTCACCCAAGTCAAGTAACCGGCTAGACTGCATAGGGGATGGAACCGCATCAGAAATGGGATGGGGACACACCATACCTTCCTTAGTACCTCCACAATCCTAGTCCTCAAGAAGAAAAAACAGGAAGAAGGGCTCCTGCAAGCAGAGGAAGAGAGTCTGAGTCAATCTGCGCCACATCTGACGCCATAACCGAAGCCGGTTGATGCCAAAAAGGCGATGCCTTGACATCCGAAGGAGCCTAGTCGATGGCACCACCATCAGAATTGGCAGACAGGAGGCCGACATCGGAGTCGGCAGACCAGAAGCAGGAGCCGAAGGTGGTAAGCCTCAACGGGCTGTGCACTGGCCTCACTATGATGTCAGAAATCAGTAGCTGACCTGAAGCTGAGGGAGAACCTACCAGCAGGGACACAGGCACAACCTCATTCACTTCTGTAAGGCCCAAGGGTGCTCCAGAGAAAGGTGATGGCCCAAAAATAGAATGAAGAGATTGATTATAGTTTCTCATCTGAGTCAAAGTTGCCCCGGCCCCAGGGTAGGTGGGAAGACGCAGGGGGGACTCATGCCCCGACACATCAACAGAAGAGTGGGGACCAGTGGTAGGCGACGAAGGGGGAAGGTGCTATGACTTCGACCGCCTACGCTGAGAATTACCTGCGGACGTCGAAGGAGAATGATGTCTGTGGGAACGGCTCTTAGAGCAGATGTGCAGTCAGTCTGTACAGCGCTTAGGAGACCGAGGACGGCAAGCCTTTGATGACTATGACATCCACACCGCAAGTAGCTTCATGCAACATTCTCTTAGTACCTTGTCGGACCAGGTGAGAGTCACACTCTTTGGAGTCATGGTGTTCATCCAGACATCACATGCAAACCGAGTGAGGGTCAGTGGCGGACATTTGTCGTCCACAGGACTCACAAGGCTTGAACCACAAGGACATTGAAAAAGGGTAGAAAAAAGCATACTGCCCTATCGACAAAAAGAACCCCATCAAGTAGGCCAAAAAATGGCTAGAGGAACTGCAGTGCGGATCTGTGTTACTGTAGCAGAAAAGAAGGAACTGACATCAGCGCATCAGGGGAGGGCTTATATGGACTCCATTGACGTCACATTCAGGAGATGTCACTACGGAGTCGCTCGATGCCCTCTACCGACGTGCAGAGGTACTGCTGAAATTTTTTCCAGATCCAGTCTGGCGCCTGGGGAGGATTCTAAGATCAGGAATCTGCGGCTACATGTCTCTATCAGATAATGAAGGTTCATCCGGCAAATGCAGAAGTGAGTGAAAGATGGCCCTTAACTGTACCTAGAAAAGAGCCCTGCTGGGCCAAGGAAAGAACAAACAATAGGACCTGAGAAAGAGGAACAGATAAGGGATCAATGTTTTTCAATTAACACCATGCCACAAATTGGTCCCACCGACAGGCGTATACTGGTTTGGTGGAGGTATGCCTGGCTGCCAGAATAACATCACAGACCTCAGGAGGAAGGTGGAGGGTGTGCAGGTTCGGGTGCAGAACCCAACCCTGTTGCTGCAACAGAAGATCCTCCCAATGAGACAGCTTGACTGGAGGATCGATGCTCATGCTCAACAGCTTGGGATGCCAGACTCGCCTAATCTCGACTCACAAGAATAATTTGGGCCCGGTCGTGCCTGATCTTGAGAACTCTGGGCAGGAGTGGTATTGGCAAAAAGGCGTACAGGAGGCTAGAGCTCCACTCGAAAACAAAATGTGTCTGCGAGTGAGAACAACCTTGGAAACTCCAGCATGCGGAACTGCTGACAAGGTTCTCCCCACTCCTGGAAGAGACCTTGCACCACCTAAGGATGGAGACGCCATTCGTGATCCGCTAGGCATCGATGGCTGAGTTCGTACAAAATGGCATTTAGAGAGCCTGCCAGGTGTTGAAACACCAGGGAGATCCCCTGCTGCTACAGCCATGTCCAGTGACACAGATCCTCCTGACAAAGGGTCTATTACCCTCCCCCTGCTTGTTGCAGCATCACATGGCGGTGGTGTTTTCTGTAAACACCTGCACTAGCCTTTCCTTGATGAAGGTTCGAAAGGCCTTCAAAGCCAAGGAAATCACCCGAAGCTCCAACAAGTTTATGTGGAGACCGGACTGCAACTGAGACCAGAGTCCTCTGATCTCCACCTCCCCCAGATGCCCCCCCCAGGAGTGACGCATCCGTCACTACAGTCAGTTCTGGCTGGGAAAGGGAGAGGGGTCTGCCTCCGACCCAATCACGGTTGGTCAGCCACCACTGCAAATCTGTTGTAGTTCCCTCTGAGTTCAGGACCTTGTCTAAGAGATCACCCTGATGCTGCACCCATTGGAACTTCAAGTTCCACTGCGGAGCTCGCATATGCCAGTGGGCATGCTTCACCAGTAGGAGGCTGTGAAGTCCAGCAGCTTCTCAGTCTGTCCCACCAAAACTCAGGATAATGGCTAAAACATCAGTATCATAGCCTGAATATCCTGGACCGTTCGGGAGGATAAGCCCGAAACTGCCCAGAATAGCTCAGATGAAAGATAGCTTTTGAGAGGGTGTCAGGTATGACTTTGGCACATTGTTAGTGAGTGCAGGAGGTTCGCTGTAGTCTGGCGACAACTGTTTAGGGCGGACCCACCTTCAACAGCCAATTGTCGAGGAAGGGGACTGGAACCCCAGACCTCTGCAGGTGTACTGCAATCACCACCATCACCTTGGTAAACCACCCGGAGCTGTTGATGAGACCAAAGGGGAGCACAGAGGATTGAAAGAGCTCCTGGCCTACCGTGAACCGCAGGTAGTGTCTGTGGGTGGGCAGGACATGGATGTGAAAATATGCGTCCTGTAAGTTCAACGCCACCATCCAGTTTCCCAGATCCATGGCAGCCAGAACTTGAGCAAGCGTGAGCATTTTGAATTTCTCCTGTTTGAGAAAGAGATTGAGAAGGTGCAGGTATCCAACCTCTTGTATTCCCTATCTGGTGGAGTGTCAGCTAATGTGCCACAGTTGATTCTGGAAGTGGAGGCCTGGAACACCAAGCTCTCTGGAGTGGGGTGCTGGGTGGGGAAACTGGTGTCCCCTAGGGCGGTGGTGGCAGGCAATCGTCATGTGCACAGGAGCCCATGTGCAGGGCATGGACCAGGACCCAGGGAGGATGTCTTTGAGGGTTTCATTAAAGAGAGAAAGGGTTCGGAGGGGGCACTCCCTGGCTGAAGCACATTTGTCTTGATGTTAGTCTTGACTGGCACTGAGTGCCCTACGCACCACAATAGTGAAAGAGGCCCCCCTCCCCGTAGTCACAGTAGGAGGGGAGATCAAGCCATTGTCTGGCAAGGTGTCTAACCCACTAGCATATGGCAGAGCCTCATACCAGGTGTCCTCTGTATCATCTGTACTCCTCCAATTTGTCCCCTGTAACAGGCCTTTCAAAGACAAAAGGCCTTGGGTATGACCCGAAAGGTACAGCTCAGGACAGTGTAAGTAATGGGCATCATGGGACAAGGTCCTGCTCTGTGTCGGAGTTGAGGGTGATGGGGTTGGCAGCATCGCTGCAGGAGCAGTCACTGGAGATGGTCTCAGACTCGATGGCAGCGCTGCTCTAGATCCAGCACTAGATCCAAGGGGGCTAACTGGTGCAAAGGGCGTACCTGCCAGCGGGAATCCAGTAGGGGTTCTTCCCAAATCCATGGGGACCAGAGGGTCAGGTTGCCCGAAAAATGAGGTGCATGCCTCATAAAATTCGCTTAGTTGGGTGAGGGGTTTTCTCCGGCTCTGGGAAAATGACCAGTTACTTACTTTGGTAACACCTTACCTGGTAGAGACTTTATCTAGCCACAGATTCCTCACCTCAGAATTATCCCCAAGCATCAGACTGGTTCCGTAAATTTTTTGTGAGCATTACCATTGTGCACCAATAGGTGGCATTGTTCAGCTTTGCATAATGTCAGCAGATTCGTCCACACCGGAAGTGACTGGCGCAGTACCTATACAGGACCACCCCAGCGCACTGACATCTGTTTCTTTTTGCGTCTTATGCCAGAAGAGCGGAGCCACAAAGAACACTATGTTTGGAAATCTAGGGTCCTGAAAGGGAAAAACCTTATCCCTAGAAATTGGTTTGCCGAGTGGGGAGGATGGGTGGGTCGTTAAGGAATCTGCGGCTATCTAGCCTCCACCAGATAAAGCGTTACCGAAGGTAAGTAACTTGTTCATCTGATAGACTTCTAACCACAGATTCCTTACCTTAGAATAAATACCCAAGCTCCTCAGAGGTGGATCTGCAAAACAATTTCACTCTAAAAAGTCCTCCAGGGTCGAGCAGGCAAAGTGCCCATCCCAACAGACCCGCCTTTCTAAGCAGTAGTGGTCTGAATGTGTGTAGAGAGGCCCACGCTGCGGCCTGGCACATGTCCAGGACTCTGCATGCTAGGCAAAGTGCCCATCCCAACGGATCTGCCTGTCTAGGAAGTAGTGGTCTGTGAACGTGTGTACAGAGGCCCATGTTGCTGCCTAACACATGTCCAGGACCGGGACTCTTCATGCTTACGCAGTGGGCGCAGCCTTGGCTCTGGTGGACTACAGTCCTGCCAAGTACCACGTAGACTAATGCATTACAGTGTGGTGCTCTGCATCAACGCACTGAAATGCACTGTCACGCAATATTGGTATAGCGCCTCAGCTGTCAAGCCGTTAGCGCTGGCTACTGCTAAACTAAAGCTGGAGTGGCTGGCAGTGCACCGCAGTGTGCGCTGCTCCTGCAGGCTTGGGTGCTTGGCTTACTGAGCTAGTAGCATCTGGCTACTACAATGTATCAATACAGGAGATTCCATGCGCAGAGCGGTTCTAACTGACTTCATGTCGGGGTAGTGCCCAAACGGCTATTACCAGTAGCGGCCGGCATGGCTCGCGGATCAGGGGGTGTTGTGTGTGGGGAGGGGGTGTGTTGCATGGGGTGGGGAGTGTCGCAGGGGGAGTGGGTGGGGGGTGTCACAGGGTGAGGGGGGTGTCAGAGGGGGTGGGGTGTGTTGTTCTGGGAGAGGTCACTCCCTTCCCTGAGCACCTGGGACGCCGCCCAGCCAGGCATGTTCTCCATGCAGGCTGCAACGCAGTCTGCATGGAGAAGGGCCGAGTGCGGAGGAGTCGTCTGGGTGGCCCGAGAGGGCCAAACAAACAATCTTTGCGCACTCAGGAGTGGGCAAACCACACCTGCCCTGCTCAAAGAGCAGGGTAGCTCTGCCCACCAGCCCGCAATGCACAAAGAAACATAAAATAGTAATAAGTAAAAGTTATTAGCATTTTATGTTTAGGCTTTCTTGCACCGCGAGAAAGCAGTGGGGCAACACTCCTCCGCCCAAGTGGAAGAGCCGCCCCTGGCTACTACCGAGACACATCAGCCGAGTCAGGTTGTGTGATACAGTCTGCCTTTAGGCGCCGCAGGGACGTCATGTCCTGCTATTGCTGCTGCAGTTTGTGGGAGGCTGGCTGGTAGATGGTTGCTGCAAATCATAGCAGGGCTGCTGGCACCGCCGCATGGCTTCAGTAAATTTAAAATCACAATGATGACCACGTCGTCAATTGCAGAGGGAGTGACGTTGCAGCAGCCATGCTTGGACTCTGGCCCACCGCCACGGTAAACCCGAATTGCCCTGGATCACGGACTAAACCTCGCAAGCGAGACCGTGCTTGCTGCAGCCAGACGAGCAGGCGCGGTGCGTCCATTCGGGCGTTGCCCCCCTGCCCCCGCGCACGCGCCCGCAGCTCCCTCGGTGTCTCTGAACTTAGTTTACTTAAGTTCAGAGACGCCGAGGGTGGGAAGAACTGACAATGCATGTCAGTCAGCATGACGTCGGACCGTGGGCGGTCCGGCGTCATGTTGACTGACATGCATTGTCAGACCAGGCAGCACTGCAGCACAAGTGCGCATGAGTGTGCATGGTTAGCTAATTTTTAGCCCGTGCCCAGTCATGCGCACTTGTGTTTTCACGGACTTGTGCATGCCCATTAGGAGCCCCTCGGTCTCCTAATGGGCAGGCGGCGGGCAAAGAGTAGGCTGTGCCCTCAGCCAATCCTGGCGCTGCAGCAGCGCCAGAATTGGCTGAGGGGTTGCCACTGCAGTGCTGACGTGCTGTTCCAGTTCGAAGAGGGCAGAGGCGCCAACGCGGACCAGGAGCAGAGGCGGTCAGGTAAGTTTTCCTCTTAATTTTAAATGTATAAGGCTTGTTTGTAGTGTTTATAAAATGTGGGCAAATGAATATTTTATTTGTGACTGTTTACTAAATGCAAATTGTAACCGCCCTATAAGCTTGGTTATGTGTTGGAGGAAAATTTAGGCATACTTAGGTACGCGCTCATTGAAAACGCGAAAATCGCCTGAGAAGTAAAAAAACTGCAACTATTAAAAAAACACGAAGGCTGTTACTCGGGCATAGTGCCTACCAACTGAAAATATGTTTTGCCTGGCACGAGAAAACAGGGTATTTTATTCAAGCATTTCACTATGCCAGCAGAATCGCCTTATCTCTCGTAATTCTAACTTCCTTTAAGAAATATATTCCAATGCTCACCATTGCTGTTTACTGCAAGCCACGTCTCTTCAGCCCGGCGGAGAAAGGTTAAAGACGGCTGTGAGCTATGCGGAGCTGATTCTAAATACATTATCGAGAGGAAGTTTCTGCCTTCTGGTACTAGCAATTATTTTCTTTATTTTTCTGCTTACGGGCTCAACCTAACAGAAGGAACATCAATCACTATTCTCCTGTGCGACCCAATACCCCCCCCCCCCCCTGCTCACACGTTCGTTTGCTTCCTTTGCAATCATTTTACGCCCCGCCACTTTCAAATGTCACCAGCCACCCCTGCAGCCGAGTGCATTAACATTAACTCTTACAAATAAAGGATTTGCGTTTTTAGCGGGAGCGTGCGATCAGCTGCCGTCAATGACGGTACAGTAACTGGAGCTCAGAAGTTCTGCCCTGGGATAGCTCCAGGTTTCACCTTCTGTGGTTCGGAGCCTGTCCCTGTTAGGAGCTAGTACTTGCCCAGACTCCTTCCTACCATCAAAAGATGCATGTGTATATGAGCTGCTAACGCGGACCTCTCACCCCTGACCCCAGGCTGTGTTGCATCGCGGGCTGCGTGTGCGTACAGTGCAAATACCGCTCTTATCACCCAACTCCATGGAATGAGGGAGTCAGGTGCGTGTTGTTCGTGGTAGTGTACGCAGACAAATGTCAAAGTGTATGCGATTAGAAAATGAAAGGTAGTTGTGCTGATAAAAGGAGCAAACACACGACTTGATTTTTGTTGCAAATTAATCTGCAGAAGTGTGTCCGCAAGCGATCATGTCCATATGAACGCGCACCTCTTTTGCAAGAGCTAACTTGTTCCGTTTCAGTTTGAGTAAAAAATATAACCATGCTTCTCCTGAAATAACATGACTTTTGTGGTCTTGCTAAACTGGTGTTTTGTAGCCAAATGAAGCAGTTAGTCAAAGATTGTGTAGTTCCTTTTAATATGCACATAGGTGGAGGCTGTACTTGTGAAAAAACACTATTTTATTCCATACGGTGTCAAGATTACATTTGGGGCCTGTGATATTTGTTCCCAGTTAATAGCATATTTTAGTATTCCACATACAGGTCTGTTTTAAACAGTGGGACTCATGATCCTTTAAAGACTCACTTTAGCTAGAAATATATTTAGAATTGAAGTGCATTTCCAGAGTCTTTGGGATTTAAGGTCCCACTGAGACATTATGAAGGGGATGGAAGAAACCTATGTTGCAAGCATCAAAGGGAACAAAATCAATAAGGTTTTGCGAATGGCGTCTAAATGACAGCAAGATCCTCAATGACAACATCTACATGTATCTGGGTGTCTTAATTTACAGCCGAGGGTCCTTCCAGCCCTCAAGATGTACATCCGGAACATAGCAAGAGCTCTTCAACATGTCTTTGGAAAAAGTGGCAAAGTGTCTGCATCCGCCTAGAGGTAACCAGGGTAAAACTGATCCTGACCATATCGTATGGCACAAACCTCTGTACAGTAGGGACGAGCAGCTCCTTGACAGCCTCGTCTTAAGGACATACAGAAATGTCTTCAGATTACTACCCTGGGCATCCCCGTCTCAAATACGGCTAGAATTTGGAAGCGCCGGCCACTACTGTCAGTCAAAACATGTTTATTTAGACCTTCGTGTTTTAATCAAGGATTCTTAAAAACACAATGTAGCAAGTAAAACCCAACACAGAATATGCAATATAAAACACAATTAAAACACAATTCATTCAATCAATACAATCTACATCTCCTAAAACATCTTAAAATAATAACTCTAGTCAATTTAATTAAATTATCTCTATTTGATGGGAGGAGCCTAGCGCTTGACCAAGATGGCCGCGTGAGCCTTGAGCTCCCGCGACCCTCGCGCCCTCCTGCAATCATCCTGTCCTAAATCCTGATTTTCATGCACGGAATCCTGCAGATGAGTCACAGCTGGGGCGATTGACGTTGTCCGGGCTAAGATCGCCCACCGGGGACCGAAGTTGTGCATGGCGGAAGATTGCGGCCTACCTCCGAAGGATGCCAGGGGCTTGCGTTGGCAGGATGCCCGGTCACTAATTGAACAACAGCGGCCTTGGGAGGTGTGAACTGGCGGACGGGTGCCGCTGCACTTTCACTTTCGCTTTCTCGCCCTTTGCTTGCTCTGGGTTGGAAGTGCTTCGTGCCGATCCCCTGTTATCTGGAAGACCTCCACTCGACCCTGGCTGGCTGCTGAAGTCCTAGTTGACCCTGTTTCCTCTGGCTGAGTGAGGGACGTCTTTTTGCGACTGACCGCCCTGCTGTTCGAGATGTCGACCAAATCGGAGGCCGACAAGCCGAAGTCTAAGACTACCAGGCGGGGAGGCTATACCCAATCCAACAATATGGATCGCTATGCCCAGCAGAAGGGGTCGCCTGGTGGATCGGGACAGTCGCTGGAAGCACAGAAGGCCGATTCATCCCCAGCCTCGGAGTTATCATTGCAGGATATCAAGGGGGCGATAGATGGGATGCAATCTTCGATTGGGCGACAGTTCGAGACCCTGGCGCACAAGGTGGACATGATTTTGGTTGATGTCAACTTGATTCGCGCGGACCTGGGCAAAACCAATGAGCGGGTCAAATCCCTGGACCTCAAGACTACTGGCCTCGCGGACGATGTCTCGGAACTCCAGGCTGAGGTTCGTAAGTTACGAACCGCGAATGACCTCTCTGCCCGCCGGCTCGAAGACTTTGAAGGTCGGGCCCGGCGCAATAATGTGCGCCTTATTGGGGTCCCGGAAACTTCGGAGGAGCTCTCCGTGGATTTACTCGTCGAGGACTTGGTGGTGAATCATCTTGCGCCTAAGGGCCTCGGCAGGTTTTTTGCGGTTGAGCGGGCTCACCGAGTGCCTGGCGGACCGCCTAAGGTGGGAGCCCCCCCGCGGCCGATTGTCGCCCGGATCTTTAATTTTCGGGAACGAGACGCTATCCTGCAAGCATCGAGGGTGACAGGCCCGGTGCCTTTTCAGAATGCCTCTGTGAGCTTTTATCCTGACTTCACCCAGATGGTGCAGAAACAGAGGCAGAGTTTCCTGGGGGTGAAGCGGCAGCTTCGGGAGATGGACCTGAAGTATGCCATGCTTTTCCCCGCCAGGCTACGTGTGGTGTATGAGGATCGGACTTTCTTCTTCGAATCACCGGACATGGCAGGGGACTGGTTGGATGCGCTCCCTCGGCGACAGCCCGGCCGGGACCGCGTGGATGGAGCGGAAGGCGACCGGGATGGACAGAAGTGATACCTCCGGTGTCGGTCTGTTTTGACTCAGCCCCGGACAGTGACTCGCACCCTACTGCAGTAATGGGAGGGCGGCGGGGGGAAGACAGGAGCTCTTTCCTCCTTTGGGGTACTTTTTGTAGATTTGTTTTTGATAGGGCGACAAGCACACTGCAAGTTGGGGGGGCTTTGTAAGCTGACGCAGGGGTGCAGGGAGGGGGGGGGATTCGGGATGTTGGGGTTGTTGTTGGGGGTTGTTTTTTTCTCGCAAGGCGTAGCAATTGTTGTCAGTATTGTCCGATCGTGGTTCTCCGGGGGGGGTGGAGGTCTCTTTGTGTTTGGGGATAGGGGCTTAAACATAATTAGCTGGAATGTTAATGGCTTAGGGGATCGTATTAAACGGGGGATAGTCCTGCAATTCTTGAAACGGACCTCGCCGGATGTGATCCTCCTGCAGGAGACCCACCTTATAGGGAATACATGCTATGCACTTAACAGAAAGGGTTATAAATTCATTGCTCACTCGGGGTTCTCCTCGGGCTCCAGGGGTGCGGGCATACTTGTTAGAGCTTCCCTACCATTTGAGGTTGACTCCACCATCACTGATGACAGGGGGCGCTTTGTGGCTGTGGCGGGGAGGTGGGAGGGCAGAACGTTGGTATTGGTTTCTGTTTATGTCCCCCCTGCCCTGCAGGCCTCCACGTTTGCTGATCTGGGCAAGGCCTTGTTGGAACTCCCCGAAGGGATGTTAGTGGTGGGAGGAGACTTCAATGCGGTTGGATCTGGAATGCTCGATAGGTACCCGCCCAGGGACACCGGGGGTGCTCAGAAGTGGCTTCCTGACTTTATAGATACTTTTGGCCTGGTAGACTGTTGGAGGCTACGGCACCCCACTCGGAGACAATATACCTTTCATTCCGGGGCCCACGGGAGTCTCTCTCGGATTGATTACTTGCTCACTCTGGCTGCGCACGCCTCATTGGTATCTGAGGCTAGGCACATGGCACGGGGCATATCTGATCATTCGCCGGTGTGGGCCCGTCTGGATATTGGCCGGGTGGTGGGGGGCAGGGTGGCTCCCATTAACCCCTGGTACTTTCGTGACCCCAAGCTGCGCAGTGCGTTGCTGAAGACAGTTGATCACTATTTTCAAGATAATCAGGGTTCAGTTGAATCAGTGGTGTCCTTGTGGGAAGCTTTTAAGACTGTATTGAGAGGGGAGGCCCTTTCCTTGGTAGTGGCCGCCAAGCGGCGGAGAGACGCCGAGGTGACACAAGTAGAGGACGAGATAGCGGCTTTAGATGTGGCCTTGGAAGAGGATGTTGCAACGGCCACACTGCATAGTTTGAGCTTGAAGCAATTGGAATATAGGGATCTGGTGACGAACGCTGCCAAGACCCTCCATAGGGAGCAGCAGGGTCGATTGTACGATGTTGGTGATAAGGCCGGGAAATTGCTGGCGTGGTTGGATAAAAAAGAGCGTGTTAATCGAGTGGTGCCGGAGTTGTCGATGGATGGGGGCGAGGTTGTCACTGACCCCGACGGTATAGTTCAGTGTTTCTCGGACTATTTTCGTACGGTATACACCTCGGTTTCGGATAGGCCGACTGAGGACTCGTGTGACCTGCGTGATATCGCTCTGCCCTGCCTTTCTGCCATTGATAGGGAAGACCTCGATGGAGACATAACTGTAGACGAAGTGGCGTGTGCTATCCGTGCGTTGCGCTCCGGTAAGGCCTCGGGCCCAAATGGTTTGCCGATTGAGCTGTATAAGCTTCGTCCGGATAAGTTGGCTCCTCACCTGCGCGCCATGTTCGTGGAGGCGCGGGTGAATGGGTTTCTTCCGCTCGATCAACGGCTGGCGACGATTGTGGTAATACATAAAGACGGTAAGCCCCGGGACAAGTGTGGTTCCTATCGGCCGATATCACTTCTCAACGCAGAGCCGAAAATCCTTGCTAAGATCCTCGCTAACCGCCTGGTCCGGGTGCTTGGCGACTTGATCCACCCGGATCAGTCGGGCTTCATCCCGCACCGTAACACTGCACTGAATCTTAGACGCCTTCATGGAGTGATCGCTAGGACGGGCACGATGCGAGAGTCGGCTATTGTAGCGTCCCTCGATGCCACGATGGCCTTCGACACGGTGGAGTGGGCATACCTGTGGGCTGTGCTAGCCAAGTTCGGCTTTGGGCCTGGATTTGTAGGCTGGGTGAGGTTGCTTTATGAGGGGCCTCTTGCTAGCGTCGTGGTGAACGGGCGGGCGTCGACACCGTTCGAGCTCGAAAGAGGCACCCGGCAGGGCTGTCCCCTGTCGCCGTTGTTGTTCGCCCTTGCTCTTGAGCCGCTGGCGGCGTGGATACGATGGCACCCGGATATACGTGGGATTCGTTGGTCGCCTGACCACGAAGACCGTATTTCACTTTACGCCGACGATATTCTGCTATACCTCGCCTCGCCTAAGAAATCTCTGATAGTGGTTTGCGACGTCTTGACTTCTTTCGGTAGGAACTCTGGTCTTGTCATTAATTGGGGGAAGTCATACTTGTATGTCCTGTGTGGGGATGTCCCGCCTGTCCCGCGCAACTGCTCGATCCAGATAGCCCGGCAGGGCTTTTTGTATTTGGGGATCTATATTTCCACCGACCCCATTTTAAGATACGAGAAGAACTTGCTCCCTCCCTTGGCACGCCTGCGACGGGACGTGGCGGGCTGGCGGCGGTTGCCGCTTTCCCTCCTTGGCCGTGCCGCCCTGTTTAAAATGATGTCTCTTCCCCGTTTCCTCTATGCCCTGCAGAATACCCTTGACTTGGTCCCGGCCAGTTATTTCCGTGAGGTCGAAAGCCACCAGCGCGCGCTATTGTGGGAAGGGCGCCCGCGCATAGCGATTGCTAAGTTGACGCTTCCGTGGTACGACGGGGGTATCGCGCTTCCAGACATTCGACGTTATTATTGGGCCACTCAGTTGAGCGAGATTAACCATGGTGTATATGGTCCGGCGCTGAGCCCCGGCTACGCCATGGACCGATGGTTGCTGCGTGGGGGCAATTACCACAGAGCGTTGTACTCGAAGTCGTCGGACTTAACCCTTACGGGGCCCACCAGGGTGGCCGTGCATGTATGGAAGGTGGCGACGGATTCCCTGGGCTGGAAGGGTAAGCTTACCCTTGCCACCCCTCTGTTTGACTCCGATATTCTGGGAAAGCTCTGGCATACAAAAGGGTTTGAGAAATGGGACCTGATCGGTATATCCAGGGTTGGAGACCTTTTGGTTAAGGGTAGGGTAAAGTCATTCGAGGAGCTGCAGAAGGAATATGAGCTAGGGAGCACGGAGTTCTTCCGATACGCTCAAGTGTGCCACGCCTTGCGGTCAGTCCTTGTAGAGGGGAGAAGGTGCCTGAGTCCTCTCCGTTAGAGGACCGGATCCTGGATGGCCATATGCCAGAGAGTACAATCTCGCTCATTTATAAGAAACTAATTAATAATCGGGCGGATCTTCTTCTAGGGTTGCGCGATCAATGGACCAGGGATGTTCTCGAACTAGATGATGAGGATTGGCAGTATGCAGTTTCTTCTCCCAAAGAGGTCGCGATCCCCGCGCGCCTGCGGCTGGTGCAGCTTAAAATACTCCATAGGGTCTACGTGACGGGGCCCAGGCTGGTTCATATGGGTTTCTCTGAGGAGGGCTTATGTAAGAGAGGCTGTGGTATGGTGGGCACCTTCCTACATATTATTTGGGAATGCGGTGCGATTATGGAGTTTTGGAAGCGAATCCACGATGTGATGGGGGAGGTGACAGGCATCGTCATGCAGCCGGAGGCGCGGTGTTGTCTCCTGAATGTTTGGGGTCCTACTGACCACGACGCGGCACAGACTCAGTGGGTGACCCTAGGGAACATGGTAGCCAAGCGCGACATCGCTCGCCTGTGGGGCTCTACTAGGCCTCCTACATTGACAGCGTGGATGGAAAACATGGACTGGAGCATGTTCAGGGAGAAGACAGTGTATTGTGCTCGAGGGCGCCCTAGGAAATGGCACTCTGTATGGGCGCGATGGAACCAGTACAGAGGGGGCATATGCCTGCCCCCAGACCCGGACCCGCCTGAGGAGCAGCTCTCCCCTTAGCTTTCTTTCCGGCTTTGTACTCCTTGCTGGTATGTGTTTGTCTTCTTGAGTCTCTGACTTCCCCTCTTTTCCCTTACTATAGACCTGTGTCTGATGGACGAAATGGGGCTCGCTCCCCCTGATGGGAACCCTTTTTGTGCTTTCAGTACTTATCGCCTTGCTTGTGTTTAGGTTTGGTTTTGTGTTTATTTAAAACAGAACCTTTGATTCTCCTGTCAGTGAAATGTGGACGCTCACATGTGTTGTGTTTCTAAAGCTGCCGTGCCTCCGGGTTGTCGGCTGAATAGCTGTGTCACTGATTTAAAAGAATAAAGGTTTTTAGAAAAAAAAAAAAGAAAAAACATTTATCTCTATTTGACTGTACAAATATATCAATGGACAGTAAAAATTGCCCCATGGCACACGTCACATCAAGAAATCTCATTTCGACCAATGGTTTAATCGCTTGCCCCCTATCCATTGTCATATTTGATAAAAATAGGTATTAAAAAGGACTTACATTGTCCTAAAAAACATAGATAATCCACAAGGGTGTGAATTAAATCCCCTTTCACGTTGGGGCCACATGTCCAAATGTTTCCTTCATTTAGCAGAATACTGTGTCCTTCTGACATCGGTCTTGATTTAACACACAACTAAATCTCAAGAGACTTCAACGCATCTTGATATTAGGAAGACTCTCCATATAGAGAAAAGTCTCACCTCCCATCCATAAATGTATCAATTGGGAGCCAGATTGTATTTTACTCAGATATACAAGATCCTCCTCCCTGGAGACCCGCTTAGTTATTCTTCTCTACTCTTCCTTACTCACTCCTATTAGGTTAGTATCATCTGCTATTTTTATTTTGTATTTTATGCAACAACTTAGGAACCTCCCTCTAACTCCACAGGCCCAGGTTAGCTCACTTTGCAGAAACCTCCCTTTTTTATTAAAAGATTTTAGAGGTTTGCACTCTATTTATTTGTATCCCAAATGTTATCATCTCTTTATGTGCTGTGTGTGTCCACCCCACCATGCCAGTTTCCACTCTAACTGCCTGCACCGTAGAAGAGGATGGGAGAGAGAGTAGTCTTTTTAGGCACTCTCCTTCGAGGTGCTAACTCTTTTTGCCTACTATGCCGATTACCTCGGCACCATACTGAAACTGGCCTTATCATATCCAGCACTTGCCGCAGGGAGGGCCCCCCATATCGGTTGTCAAATTTCTTCAGTACCCCTACCTTTGAAAGCACCCTGGCTTGTGTCAAGGCAAGGTGATCCTTCCATCCTAAATCATGGGAGAACCACAACCCTAAATCTTTGTATTTATTCACTGTCTTTTAAAAAAAAACTTAATTCAATACCCAACTCAAGCTTTTTATCAGCTTCCCTATCGGGAACACTTTGGTCTTTTCAATATTTATTTTAAAAAAATTCTTCTTGCAGTAATCCGCAAGTATATCTAATTTTCTCTGAAGCCTAATTCCTCTCAAATCAAAAATCACGAAATCATCTGCCTATAAAAGACCGCTAATATGCATGCCATTTTTCTTTGAACTAAACATATTTGATTGACTTAGGACTTAAGGGAGATCAGCCAAAAACAGGGAGATTAATGTTGGTGCCAATAAACACCGTTGTCTCAGGGCATTTCTTGTATTGATTGTCTTAGAAAGGGATCCTTCACTGTCCAGTTCAACGTGGGCCCAGTTATCCCTGTGGAGTTCCTGCAAGATTAAAAGCAAGTCTTTGTGGATCCCATATTTATTTAATGCTTCTCATAGCAAGACTAGATCAACAGAATCAAATGCAGAGCGGAAGTCTACAAAACAACACTGCTCTATAGATTTCTTAGCAATGGCCCATAAACTAAAACAGCGGTGAATTGTTGAATTGCTCTCCTTAAAACCTCCCAGTTCCTGTGTGATAGTAGAATTTGCTTCTGCCCACTCCTTTAACATCCCCAAGAGGATTTTTGAGAAGACGTTTCCACTAACATCCAACAGGTTAATTTGCTGGTAGTTTCCTGAAAGGGCATATTCGCCTTTTTTTAATATAGGTTTGATCACCTTTTCCTTCCAACTGGCTGGACATCTTCCTTGCAAAAGTATTTCTTGGAAGAGGATATGAAACAAACTGTTCCAGCATGCAATGTTTGTCTTTATTATTACTACCGGTAAATTATCAGGACCAGCAGCCCTGGTCAGTTTTCAATTGTTTTCTTGATTGATAACTCTGTGAACCTCCTTTGTCTCCTCCTTAACAAGAAATCGAATAGGGTGCTGAACTGTGTCATCATTGTTGTAGGCCTCTTCTAAAAATTCTACCCATGCGTCCTCACCCACGGAGCTTGATGATTTTCCCTGAGAATTTCCTATCCCACTCTGTAACAACCTCCAAGATTTCCTTATATTTTTAGTTGCTATGGTCTCCATCATTACTTCACAATATTTTGCATTTGATTCCTGCTTTTTCCTAACAGCCAGAATTTGTTATTCTTTCTTTAAAATAAGAAGGCATGACCCCTGATTTTATTTGAGTAGCTTGTGTGTCTCTTTCAAGCTTGCCAGTATTACTTTTTAAAATTCTACATTCTTTATCAAACCGCTATTCTTGGCCTGCTTCATGGATTTAAGTTTATTTTCTGTGATGTTGAAGGCAGTCAGTTCAATTTTTAGGCAAGTGACAACCTTTTTTTTATTATTTCATCATACCAAGATAGAAGGTCAGATGGTACCTTCCCAGATACTTATCCTCCATATTTATGTTGAAGGGCCTTCAATAAGCTTACATGCTTCTCTGAGAGTCTTGTTCTTAAACGCTTCGAACATCCAACCTTTAAAGGGAGATCCCTCGTCTGCCTAAGTAAAATATCCAAATGAAGAGTTGTGCTTAAGGGGTAATGATCACTCCCCTGCAGCTGGAGAACCTCAAATTTCCGAATTGATTCAAAAGCCTGTAACTGTATAAACACGTAATCAATTGGGCAATTCGGACTACCCTACTGTAACTTTTTCCTTGCAGGAATATCCTGGACTTGCTGTTTGGAAGGGGCACTGGTGAGGCCAAAAGGGAGCATGGCAAACTGAAGATGGCACCGGGAGCATCGGCATCTGGATTGGTGCCATGGAAGGTGGAGATGGTACAACAGGTGCCAGTCCGAACCCATCCATGTATCTAAGGCCCAACTAGTGCCATGGCAGAGCCGCCAGTGTGGAACCAGTAGGGGCCCGGACCGACGGGGCCCAAAGGCACACCAGCTGGAACAAAATGCTCACATATGAGGCGCACTCCTGAAGTTAAGTGTGGGTCGTTCCAGCTCCCAAAACCTCAGGGAGGTGCAGAGTCAGCCCTGTCACAGGCTCAACCGCGGGGCTTGGCCTCGAATGACAACGCTCCCTCGTCTTGCCTGGAGACTGCGATGGAAGCAGCGAAGTTAAAGACATGTTGGACTTCTTGCTTTTCTTGTTTTTGTGGGACTTATCCAAATGGCGCAACGACTTAGAATGCAATGAGGGTCTTGGACTCCGCAACCGATCCTGGGACCTTCCTCTCGACCGGGATCGAGACCGTCACAGCATTGCGCATTGGGCAGCAAAGAGCTCCCACAACTCCTTGGGGTGCGTGGCAATCTGCGTAGGTCTTCACATCATGGTCGCGCTCCAGGCAACCGAGGCAAACAATATGCGGGTCCGTCACCGACATCTGTCAATGACAGGCGCCACAGGACTTGAAGCCAGCACTCCCAGTGGACATCTCTGCCACACCAGGAGAAGAACACTCAAAAACCGCTAACAAAATGTCGAAAAAGCACATTAATAAAGTGACTGATGGGGTAACACTCTCCAGATCTGCGCTGACTGGTGCGGGAAGAAAAGAACGGACATCAGCGCGCTGGCTGGGGTGATGCCTATAGAGGCACCGCGCACGTCACTTCTAACATGGACGACGCCATGCGGAGTCAAACAACATTGCCTACAGGCGCGCAGGGGTACAGCTCACAAAAAAAACTGCAGATCCAGTCTGATGCCTGGAGCTAATTCTAAGGTAAGGAATCTGCGGCAAGAAGTCTCTATCAGATGGGGAAGCACAGAGCCGACCCTGGTTAGGGCTCTGCGGAGGCCCGCAGCCTGGAGTGCTGACGCTCACTTGTCTCATCCAAGGATTTGGACTGATGCCGAGAAGTCGAAGACCTCTGCGACGTCTTATATTTCTTTTTCTTGTGTGTTTTACACAACAAAAACTTTGACCAGGACAACGACCGTCGGGTACAGCTCTGTGAGTAGACCCAGAACCTTCCACGCAACCAGGATCTTAATCAGCACGATAGGAAAGTCACTTTTTGTATGGTCACCCCCACACGTTTTGCCCCAATGCTGATAGCTAAGACTGAGAGTGCACTGGAGCCTGCTAACCAAGCCCCAGTGCCCTCTCCTTAAAAATGATGTATGTGAATTGGCAATCCCAAATGACAAGGACTTTAATCCCCCTATAAGTCCCTGGTAAGTGATAGTAGTAGTTCCCAGGGCATGGGAGTTAAAGGGGTCACCAGGGCCTGAAGCACTGATTGTGTCACCCTGAATGACATCTTTGGTGGATTCCAAGTTGTCTTCTCCCAGATAGCTGGGGAAGATAGCTGACAAATGGGTCAAAACCAGGGTGTCCAAGAAGGCCCATGGTGGGCGTGACCAGGAAAAGTGGGTTCAAAATTCCCAGTAGGGGAAAGATGTGAGCAACAACAAGGATAGAAAGGAGGAGTTCTCAAAAGGCCCCCAAAGTTCTCAGGAGGGTGGGCCCAGACTCTTCCCAGACCAATGATAGGGGTTATCAGGGTTAGAACTGGGACCTTGCAAAGGCTTCTGGGTTATGTCATAATTGTCATCAGCCAGGACATCAAAGCGGAGATGCAGCAGGCTCCAAAAAGTCCCTCAGTTGTGGACAATCCAAAGGGATTGGCTAGCATAGGAGTGGGGGTGGAATTGTACTCTGGAGAAGTCAAATGTTGCACAGAGGCTACTTCAGTTTCCCTGGGTGGGGTGGATATTGAAGCCCTGGCTGTCTTACCTCTAAGCAAGGGGAAGTGTAGACAAAGGCCAAAGATCAATGGGACTGAAGTAGAGGCTCTGAGTGATACAGGTGCCAGTTAGACTGATTTCCCTGGACCAACTGATACCTAGTGATAGTCGCCAGGTAACCAATGCTGACAACGAGACTAAGCTCCATTCAATGGCCTTGGTAAGCTTCGAGTGGGGAGGTTTTACTGGCTCAAACAAAGTGGTTGCGTCCCCTGCCTTCCCAGTGAAATGTGTTGGGAAATGATCTAGAAACTTCTGCTTGGTCAGAAATGGAAAGGAAGGCTCATGCAGAAATGCTTGGACTCCCTGAGTGTGTGTGACCACAAGAGCACAAGAATCACAACAGGGAAGTCATGGGAGTTTTAAGTCCTAAATAATGGCCTAAATCCCTCAGCAACCACCACAAGAGAAGGGGCAAGACGTCTGTTAAATCAGCTTTAAATAGGTCACAGGACCAGTGGGAGAGCCCTCCTGAGGGGGATACCTTGGTGCCTGAGGAGGTAACTGCAGTTGAAGGATCCTAGCCTGACCTGGCAGGACTCCTAAGTGCAGGCCAACCCTCCAGAGTGGACCTACGCCGAGGGCAAAAGTCATGCCGAACTCTTGAAGGTCTTAGGCAGCAAACTGCAAGGCAAGAAGAGGGCGAAGTCAGTGTTACCCATAGGGTCTACTGGGAAGGTGGGCTCCTGTACACTGAGGACAGGAACCCCAAAGCAATGGCAAGCAGAATAGTGGTAGTTCCCCAGGTGTACAGAGAGGTTATTCTGAGCTTAGCCCATGACATCTCCCTGGCTGGATATGTTACAAACCAAAACCTGGGACAGGGGGGAGGAGCCTAGCGCGCAACCAAGATGGCCGCGTAGGCTTGTGGCTCCCGAGGGCCTCCGCAACCTCCCACGTCTATCCTGTCATAATCCTGATTTTTTCGACGGGCTTTTGTTTATGATCCTGCGCTAAGGTGCCACTCGTTTTCCGAATCGAAATTGGACTCCGGGAACCGGTTTTTTGGCGATCTGAAGTTTGCGGCCTTCTCCGGCCTTGGTCCCGGACTCGGGTGGGTGAGGTGCCCGGCTGTGAAGTGAACAACAGCGGCATGCCAGGCTGGGCCTGCCCCGGACCCCGCACTTTCACTTTCGGTTTCGAGTTGGTCTACTGCCACTGATGAGGAGACATTGGGAGAGCTGCGCCGAGTACGGAGTGCAAAGCCTAGTCTTGACCTGTAAACGGGCCTACTTCAGCTAGCGGCCCGGATCTCCTAGCCTTCCTCCGGGTGCTGGAGGGTGCTGACCTTGCTGATCGCTGACGATGACGACAAGAGTGGATGGCGACAAACTGAAACCCAAATCTACCCGGAGGGGAGCCTATTCCCAGGCCAACAATATGGACCGCTATGCGCAGCCAAAGGGATCCCCTAGTGGATCACGTAAATCGCCTGAGCCGCCCACGGAGGCCTCGGGCGCATCACCAGAATTGACTCTGCTGGATGTCATGGGGCCATTGAGGAGATGAAGGTGACTGTGAACCAACAACTGGATACTCTGGCCAACAAATTGGACTCGGTGCTGATCGATGTCACCTTGGTCAGAGCGGACCTGTCGAAAACCAATGACCGGGTCGACTCGTTGGCCCAAGCGTCGTCGAGCCTAACGGTTGCTGTGGCCGCTTTGCAGACGACGGTGCGGAGGTTACAGCTCACTAGTGACCTGACTGAGCGTCGCCTCGAGGACTCTGAAGGCAGGGCCAGGCGGAACAACGTCCGCATTATCGGCGTGCCCGAACGATCGGAGGAGTCTGCTGTGGATCTCTTTGTGGAGGATCTAGTGGTGACTCATCTAGCACCCAAAGGGCTGAGCAAGTTCTTTGCTGTTGAACGGGCCCACAGGGTTCCAGGGGGTGCGCCTAAGGTGGGGGCCCCCCCGCGGCCGATCATTGCCCGACTTTTTAATTTTCGGGATAGAGACGCTATCCTGCAGGCGTCGAGGGTGGCTGGGCCATTACGATTTGAGAACTCTAATGTTCGCTTTTACCCAGACTTTACGCAAGCGGTTCAAAAGCAACGGATGGGTTTCTCGTCCATCAAACGGCGCTTGAGAGACATGGACTTCAAGTATGCGATGCTATTCCCGGCTAGGCTGCGGGTCGAGCTAGATGGTCGCTCACACTTCTTCGACCGGCCGGAGGCGGTGGGAGAGTGGCTGGATGCCCTGCCCAGGAGTCGGGAGCCGGAGGGTCGGATGACGGAGAGCGGAGAGGGTCTGACGGAGTAGGAATGGAACATTGATTTTGGCGCTGGACTGCACTGGTAACGTTTTGCACCTGTGGCTGCACTGGACTCCAGTTTGTGACACTTTGCCCCGTGGTGTTTGGAGGTTGCGGGGGGCTTGCTGGGGCCCTTTCCTCCTTCTGGGGGTTCTTTTTTGTCCTTTCTGTAGTGAACTTTATATTGGGGCGACAGGCACACTGCAGGTTGGGGGGGCTGTTTGGGCTCACGCAGGGGTGCAGGGAGGGGGGAGTTTTGTTGGGGTTGATGGGGTGGGGTTGGGGGTTGTTTGTTTCACAAGGCGGGGTAATATTTCATGTTGTGCTACTATGATTGTGCTCCCCGGGAGAGGGATGTTTTGTGTTGGGAGGGATGGGGGGTAGGGGGCTGAAACATCTTTCCTGGAATGTGAATGGGCTGGGGGACAGGATAAAGCGGGGGGTAGTCCTGCAGTTCTTGAAACGTATTTCGCCTGACATTGTGTTCCTGCAGGAAACGCACCTCATAGGGAACTCTTTCCATGCCATGAACAGACGAGGGTATCGCCTTCTGGCCCATTCTGGTTTTACCTCTGGCTCGAGGGGAGTGGGCATTTTAGTCAGGACCTCTCTCCCGTTGGTGGTGGATGAGGTGCTCCACGACGACAGAGGGCGCTACACTGCGCTGGTGGGGAGGTGGGAGGGTAGGTTGATTACGCTGGTCGCGGTCTATGTGCCGCCGGGCCTGCAGACGGCCACCTATGCCGATTTGGGACGCCTGCTGCTTGGGCTTCCGGGGGGGGTGTTGGTCCTGGGGGGGGACTTTAACGCTGTGGTTTCCGGAGTTGAGGATCGATACCCCCCTAGGGACCTCCCTCGGGCCCAGAACTGGCTGGGGGGCTTTCTGGATACCCTGGGACTGATAGATTGCTGGCGATTGAAACACCCTGGACAGGCGCAGTATACCTTCCATTCCGGGGCCCATGGTAGTCTTTCGAGGCTTGACTATATGCTAGTGCCTGCGGCCCAAGCTGGGATGATCGGGGAGGTGCGACATTTGGCACGCGGTATATCAGATCACTCCCCCCTCTTGTTACACCTAGATATCGCCCTGGGGGCGGAGGGGAGGGTGGCGCCGATCAACCCCTGGTACCTACGAGACCCCATGATTCGTGCAGACCTGGTTAAGTCTCTGGAACACTACTTTAATGACAACGTGGGGTCGGTGTCTTCCGCCATCTCCCTTTGGGAGGCCTTTAAGACGGTGCTCCGGGGCCAGGCCCTATCTCTCATTTCCTACACCAAAAAATGCGCTGCGCAGGAGGTTGTTCGGCTAGAAGATGAGATCACTGAGTTGGAGAGTGATTTGGAGCAAGGTATTACGGATGATAGATTGCATGTGTTGGAGCTTAAGCAGGCCGACTATAAGGCGCTGGTTACTGAATCTGCTAGGAGTATGAGCAGGGAGCAACAGGGGCGTTTGTATGATATGGGTGATAAGGCCGGGAAGTTGATTGCTTGGTTGGATAAGAAGGAGAGAGCGAGTCGAGTGGTACCAGAGGTTGAGAGGGTGGACGGTGTGTGTGTGACGGACCCCGGTGATATAGTTGATTGCTTCGCGGAGTATTTTCACGGGGTATACTCTCCGGTCTCAGAGCGCTCGGAGGAAGACTCTCGACTGCTGCTTCGAGACATCACTCTGCCTTCCCTATCTGATGAGGATAAAGTATTGATGGATGCGGCCCTGTCGCCAGATGAGATTGCTTTGGCCATTCGCTCTATTGCCTCGGGTAAGGCCATGGGTCCTAACGGACTTCCCATCGAATTATACAAGTTGCGCCCCGATGTGCTTGCGCCTTATCTCCGAGACATGTTCCTTGAGGCTAAGGCGGCGGGCTCCCTCCCCCCTGACCAACGTCTTGCTACTATTGTGGTTATCCATAAGGAGGGGAAGCCGCGGGATCGGTGTGCTTCTTACAGGCCCATCTCCTTGTTAAACGCGGAGCCCAAAATCCTCGCCAAGGTACTGGCCAATCGTCTGATCCGGGTTGTGGGCGACCTGATTCATCAGGATCAATCCAGCTTTATACCCCACCGCAATACCGCTTTGAACCTGCGGCGATTGCATGGCGTCCTTGCTCGCGCTCCAATCATTCGTGAGCCGGCCATTTTGGTGTCCTTGGACGCTACCATGGCGTTTGATACCTTGGAATGGCCGTACATCTGGGCAGCATTGGCGAAGTTTGGTTTTGGCCCGGGTTTTATCGGTTGGGTGAAATTGCTTTATGACAATCCGCTGGCACAGGTGGTGGTCAACGGACGTGTGTCGGCTCCCTTTGTTTTGGGTAGGGGCACCCGACAGGGATGTTCACTGTCGCCTCTTCTTTTTGCGCTTTGTCTGGAGCCCCTTGCGGAGTGGTTGCGGTGGGAACCCTCGATGCGTGGCCTTAGATGGACGCCTGAATACGAGGATCGGGTCTCCCTATACGCGGACGATATCCTTTTGTATCTTGCATCACCGCGCAAATCGCTCATTGTGTTGGTGGATGTTTTGAGCTCCTTTGGTCGCAATTCCGGATTGGTCATCAACTGGGCTAAGTCCTGTGTATACGTTCTTTCCGGGGAGGCCCCCCCCTTCCGCGGGGGTGCCCTATCCAGGTTGCGCCGTCGGGATTTACGTATTTGGGAATTTTTATAACACTGGACCCGGTGGCCCGCTACGAACGGAATCTTCTACCCCCCTTCAGCGCCTAAGGGCGGATGTGGCGGGTTGGCGGCGGTTGCCGCTCTCGCCACTTGGCCGGGCAGCACTGTTCAAAATGATGTCACTGCCACGCTTTTTGTACGCCCTGAAGAACACCATGGACCTAGTGCCGGCCCGTTATTTTCGGGAGGTGGAGTGTCTCCAGCGTCGATTGTTTTGGGATGGGCGGCCGCGGATTGCTCTTGCCAAACTAACTCTACCGTGGTATGATGGGGGGGTCGCCCTCCCTGACATTAAGAGATATTACTGGGCCTCCCAGTTGGCTGCCGTCAATCACGGGATGTATGGCCCTGCTTTGAACCCGGCTTTTGAGATGGACAAATTGCTATTGCCGGGCGGAGACTATAATCGGGCGCTATACTCGGGGTCCCTTGATGTGCGGTTGACGGGCCCGACGCGGGTCGCGGTACAGGTGTGGCATGCAGCAAATGCGGCGATGGGGTGGAGGGATCGTTTGACTCGGGCTACGCCATTGTATGCGTCCCAGCGTTTGGGTTATCTGTATACTACGAAAGGCTTTGATAAGTGGGATACGATTGGTATCAGCACGGTAGGGGATCTCTGGACGAAAGGGAAATTTAAGACGTTCGACATGCTGAAAACTGAATACCAGTTGAATGATAGGGAATACTATCGGTATGCTCAGGTCCATCATGCCTTGTGTTCCGTGTTTTCGGACGTGGCGGCTATTCCGGAGCATTCCCCGTTGGAGGACAGGATATTGGACGGCTATGTGCCGGATAGCACCATTTCGCTGATTTATAAGAAGCCTATTAATGATCGGATGGGTTTGCTGGCTTCATTGCGGGAGACATGGATTGCCGACGGCTTAGAACTGGACGACGAGGATTGGGTATCGGCGGTGGCCTCCCCGAAAGAGGTGGCTATCCCGGCCCGGTTGCGGTTCTTCCAGCTTAAAATACTCCATAGAGTGTACGTCACGGGGCCTGCTCTGATGCGTATGGGGTATTCGGTGGATGGTTTGTGTAAGCGAGGCTGTGGACTCCTGGGGAGTTTCCTCCATATCCTGTGGGAGTGTCCGGAGGTGACTCGGTTTTGGTGCAGAGTGCATGCGGTGTTAGAAGAAGTCACGCATGTTGCCGGAGGCACGAAGATGTTTGCTGAATGTCTGGGAGCCGACTGATTACAATGTGACGCAGACGCAATGGGTGACGCTGGGCTATATGGTAGCGAAGCGTGACATTGCACAATTGTGGGGCTCCCAGAGGCCACCCACGGTCTCCGAGTGGAAAGAACACATGGACTGGTGTATGTTCAGAGAGAAAACGGTGTATGTGGCGAGAGGCAAGCCTGGGAAGTGGATTAAGGTGTGGGGTCCCTGGAACTCCTATCGTGGAGGTATATGCGCCCCGCCTCAGACGCGTGAGATAGATGCCGCTCTGTCTCCCTAGCCCGCGCATTCCTGTATGCTCCTGCGACATGCGAATTTGGTTTCTTCGGCCTTGCCCCCCCCCTCTGTTTACCCGGGTTGGATTACTCCCTCGATACGAGGGGCACATGCTACTGCTATTAATTTCCTCTGCCTTGTGTGTTTGCTGTTTTTCGTTTCCTAAAAATATGAAATCTTTTTTTTTATTTGTTTATGGGCTGCGGCCGACTGCGATGATTAACTCTCCAGTGACTCCCTTTTTTGTTGCTTCATCGATCTGACTGTTCAGCTGTGCCTAGGGCTACACTGCATTTTTAGCGGCCGGCCTGTTGGTTGTAGGCCCATACTTGTATTTCTCTGAAATTGTAATAAAGGTTTGAAAAAAAAAAAAAAAAAAAAAAAACCTGGGACAGGTTGGTTGGCCATTTTATTGTCTCCTAGAATGGATGTCCGAAAAAGTGAAGGAGTTTTGTTGATCCTGTGTCAGCTGTCAAGCCAGTTGCAAGTAAGGGGGACACCCAAAGGCTCCCTTAGTTCCACTTCCAGTTTGGGATTGACAGTGTTGCTCCATTTGACCCTCCATCTGCATCTGGGAACAGATTATTTTAGTGGTAGTGGGCCATGCCACTAGGTATCCAGAGGCAATTACCCTCAGGACTGTCACTGCCCCTGCAGTGGCAAAGGTCTTTCCTGGTATCTTTACCAAATTGGGGTTTCCTGAAGAGGTGGCATCTGATAAAGGGGCAAATTTCATGTCTGCATACCTAAAAGCTATATGGGATGAAAGTGGTGCGAGCTACAAGTTCACCATCCCCTTTGACCCCCAAATGGTTTCGGTGAGAGACTCAACAAAACCATGAAGGGTAGCTAAAAGAAACATTGCGAGGAAATGGGGGGCACAAGACATACAGACAGTGAAGGAATGGGAAAAAGATATGGATTGGTGTATGTTCGATGAGAAAACAGTCAATGTGTCCAGGGGGTGCCCGAAAAAATTGATGCAAATATGGGGTAAATGGAACTCCTGTAGGGGAGAAATATGTACACCACCCAGAATGCGGACGCAAACCTCCCCAGAAGAACTGGAGGTATAAAAGACGGGAACTACCAGGAATGGGTGGCGACTATCTACCACAAATGAATCAACTGTGCCATATTAATGTTAAAGAAAAATTGAGTGCTGCATTAATCGTTATTGTTCTTTGTTTGTATTCAATAAAAAGAAATTAAAAAAAACAAAAACATGAAGGCCATGATAATGGACCTCCCTGAAAAACTCATAAGGAGATGGGATGTCCAGTTACCTGGCCTCTTGTTTGCATATAGAGAGGTGCCTCAGAAGGGGGTTAGCATTAGCCCCTTTGAACTTTTGTTTGGCCATCCTGTAAGGGGTCTCTTAAGTTTGGTGATGGAAGGCTGTGAGAAACCTTTCAATGAGTCCAAACGGAATATCGTGGACTATGTACTAGGCCTGCATTCACACATGGCTGAGTACATAAAAAGGGCAAAGAAGCATCTAGAGGCCAGTCAGGACTTTATCACGCACTGGTATGATCAAAAGTCAGCCCTGGTTGAGTACCAACCAGGTCAATTGGTGTGGGTGTTGGGGTCTGCATCTCAAAGGGCCCTCCAGGACAAGTGGACTGGCCCTATCCCATTGTGGAAAAAAGGGGAAGTCACCTAACTGGTGTATTCTATGTAAATCACCTAAAGCCACACCAAGACAGAGCTGACATGACCATGATGATGGTCACTGATGGAAGCCAAGAGGAGGAAAGTGAACACCTACCCGATCTACTGTTAAATAACACAAAAGATGGTGCAGTAGAAGGTGTTGTGTTATAAGACTCTCTTACTGCACAACAGCAATCTGATTACAGGCAAGTCCTAAATCAGGTTTCTAGGCTCTTTTCTCTGACCTACAGACAGACAACCAGGTGTGTTCATGATGTGGACACTGATGACAGCCTCCCTGTCAAAAACAAGATTTATTGACTGTCTGACCAAGTCAAAGTCTGTATGAAGGCTGAAGTCAGCAGGAAGCTAGAGCTATGGGTTATAGAAACCTCTGACGGTCCCTGGGCTAGCTCAGTGGCACTGGTCCCCAAACCACACTCAAAGGGTGGAAAACCAGAGATGAGGTTTCGTGTGGATTCCATAAGTCTAAATGCAGTCACTAAAACTGATGAACAACCACACCAAGAGCAGATGAGGTCACTGATAAATTGGGTGCAGCCAAATTCTTGAGGACCTTTGATTTAACATCAGGGAATTGGCAAATTGGGCTCACCTAGGGAGCACGGGGGGGGATCAGCTTTTTTAACCCCTAAAAGGCACTTTCAATTTAAATGAATGCCTTTTGTACTGAGCAATTCACCTACGCTTTCCAGAGGTTGATGAATCCAGTTCTTTCAGGTCCAGACAACTTTAGTGCAGCATATCTGGATGATATTGCTGTATTTGGTTCCACCTGGGAGGATCACCTGGTCCACCTGAGGGAAGTATTACAGGCCCTGCAGCAGGCAGGCCTAACTATCAAGACCAGTAAGAGCTAGATCTGGCAGAGTTCAGTTGTTTACATTAACCAATCTGTAGGCCAAGTGCAACCTCTCCTATCCAAAATACAGACCATTCTGGAGTGGGAGGCTCCCAAGACCCAGACCCAAGTAAGGGCTTTCCTTAGCTTAATTATTATAGGAGGTTTGTGAATGGGGTATGGTACCATAGTAGCCCCTCTCACTGAGCTCACCTCTAATAAGGTCATCTACACCACAGGATGCCAAAAGGCCTTTGACACCTTGAAGGAGGCTATGTACTCAGCACCTGTCCTGAAGGCACCAGACTATGGAAAAGAGTTCATTGTCTAAACAGATGCTTCTGACCATGGGATAGGGGTAGTGTTGTCAAAAACAAATGATAAGGGCCAGGATTAACCAGTTGCCAATAGCAGGCGACTCCACCCTAGACATTGCATGGGAAACTAGTTAATTGCGCTTGATTACCTTAGGTATAACAAAGTGTGGGCTGTCTAGGCTGCTTTTAGTAGTACACAATATTATTTTAATACTTTAAGTGGTTTAGCACAGATATTTTAGAGACCGCTTTGACACTATCAAATTGAGAACTATACCTATAACTATGCATGCACAATGGCACTTTACACACTTAATCAACTTCAGTACCTCAAGGCTTAGCTTTTTTAACTATACTTTAGTTAGCCTAGGTATAATGATACTGCTATGAATATACATTCTATGAACATTACTAGAAACTATGGGGTATCTAGGCTGTTTTAGCGGCATAAAAATGTCAGATATTGTGTCAGTTAATACTCTCTAGTGATTTTAACACTGATATTTTAGACGTAGTTGTTTGCGCTATTTAAGTGAGACTTTAATCTCCCTAGTCAACATCGGAATTTGAAAGTTTAGGACTTTATATTATACTTTGAGGTAGCCACAACTGATAAAGGGATCTTTAGGATACCTGGCTAAAAAGTTTCAACAGTTGAGTTTTCATGTTTTATTAAATTAATGTACATGGTAATATCGTGATAGTTTTTATTAACTTATAACAATAAACATTGATCGATTGATTGACTCCTCCCTAGAAAGCACCATTGGAGTGCCATTGAGAGGGAATCCTTTGCTGTGGTTTGGTCCCTGAAGAATCTGAGACCGACCCCACTTTTTTGGGATTCACTTCAATGTTCAAACCGACCACAGCCCTCTTGGATGGCTGATGCAGATGAGGAGAGAACTCAAAGTTGTTGAGGTGGTCCATTTCCCTACAGAGTATGGACTTTTCAGTGGAACACAGACCAAGGACTGATGATGCCAATTCATATGGCCTTGTCAGGTCTTTCCACTTAGATGATAACTACCAAGGTATAGGTTAGTTGCTCATCACCTTTTATCTGGAGGGGGATCATGTAGGAAAATGCCCTGGTTATGACTCTAAAAGTGTGCTGGCGCCTGCTAACCAGGCCCGTGTGCCAGTGAAATATGATGTATGTGAATTGGCATTCCCAGTTGGCAAAGGTTTTAACCCCTTTTTAAGTTTCTGGTAAATGGTGCCAGTGGTACTCAGGGCCTGAAGCACTAGTTGTGCCACCGAGTGACCCAAATAAACAGATGACCGCAATCCTGCCATTGCAGACTGCATGAGCAGTGCAAACTGCTCAAACTCAACGTTGCCCTCACCATGAGTGGCAAAGTTTCATCACTAATTATAATCACCCCTAAGGTAGGTCTCCTAAGCCTAGGAGGCAGAGTGCATTACATAAAAGGTGTGGAAGTAGAAGTGCAAGCTTATATGTACCTATAGTGGCCTCTATTCATTAAGGGCTACTATAAGTGTTCAGGGGGCCACGGGATAACATGGACTGGCATCCAGAGGTTGCCAGATCCAGTATGGTCCCACTGAAAAGGGTCATGTTTGGTTTTAAACAACTGGCCTCATCAAACTTGACCTGATTTCCATGTCGGATTTGACGTCATATGCACCCACGTGGCTACCTTAAAGTTGCCCCAGCCTTTCCTGTGCCCTGGCTGACAGCCTGCGGCTGCTGCTGCCAAAACAGGAATCTGATCCTCTGGCAGGAGATGTGAACACTTGCAGGAGTCAGACAGAAAGAATTGGCTGGGTTGAAAGTGACACCTCTCTCTCTGACAGGATGGTTAGTGAAGTGGCACATGAAGGTGGTGAGATTCAAAGCCTACACAGCCACTAATATGCATTTGGGGGGGGGGGCAAGATTGCAGCACGGTAGGATGTCGTCCCTCCGGCTTTGCCTTCACAAAAGCTTTGTTTTAGCCTTATCCCGGTCCTCAAGCAAGCAATCTGGGACCGGAGACCGAGAGGGACTGCCGCGGTGCCTGAGCGTAGTCTGCTTGCTGCCTCCGTTGATTTCCCTGGCCCGGTTCTTGACCGGACGAGAGTGGGGCCCGGGCCATGAGTGTAGGGTGTGGTGCCGCGGCTGCCGATGGACCCAGGAGGAGACCGGGACAGCAAGCGTCTCCCCGGAGCACTGCCCTCAGGAGCGGCCCCGTCTGGCAATCAATCACAGCCCGCAATCGCCTTACCTCCAGTGGCATGCTGTGAAGCGGCGGCCACTTCGGCCAACTATTGCGGAGTACCCGCCATTTTGTTGTCTCCACTGGCCTGACTTGGCGCGCGGTGGACGAGGCTCCACTCCACAGCCTGTGTGGCCACAGCCAGAGGCTGCCCAGAACTGCACTGCGGAGACACGTACTGGCCTACACCCATGTGGCCCACGGCCTGATTTCCCTCCAACAGCGGCCCGACTTTGCAGTGGCACAGCGGGCCATTCCACAGCAGAGGTCCCTCCACTTACACTCCTCGCCAACAGCTGTAAGTAGGGCCTCGTGGCCTCCCTGCATGGAGCTTGAGCTACTTGTTCGCCTGTTGGCGCGGATAGGGTGAGCAGCAGGACTGAGCGGCCACTGGGCAGTGAACCACGCTCGACCCCCACTGAATGGATCCTTTGACAAACGCCGCAACTGGAAGACGCAGTGGGCCGATGTAGGCCTTTCCTAGCTGCGGCCTAGTATGTGTGCAGTGCATACGCCGAGGAGTGAGGGGCCGGCCGAGGGCGCACGGGGTCCGCCAGAGAAGTGACCGTGGCCTTGGTACACACCTGCCTCTCTGCACGAGAGCCCCTTAACTGGATTGCCCAGTGGCGACACCGATTGCGACATCCTACAGGCACCGTCAAGCCCCATTATTGTAGACCCCCTACAGGAGACTACGCGGGCCTGGCCTCGCACCATGTCTTCAGCCCATGCCAAGAAAGAGAAGTCCCTTAAAGACCTACTTCTCAAGCAAACTGGCAGCCCCAATGCCGCAAGTACCGCTCTTGGGGACACGAAGCAGTCAGAGACGATGGAAGGGGGTGATAGCCCGGCCACGAAGGCCTTCATGATGGAGCTGTTCACGACCATTAAATAAGATATCATGGACCTGAAGGGCCAGCTTGCTGCTGATCTTAAAGATGTTCGGCTTGATCTAGATGAAGTGGGCGAATGCGTAACCACTCTTGAGGAGCACAAGCTTAGCTGAGAAGATGAGCTCCACCAGCTGCAGCAAGACATGATTCGGCTGCAGGAACAACACTGGACCTGCAGGCCCATACCGAAGATCTCAAGAATCGCTCTCGGAGAAATAATATACAGATCCGAGCAGTGCCCTGGCGAGCAGAAGGAGACAACCTCAGGTCTTACGTCTTGGCCCTTTTTCGAAAGGTGCTAGATGAGGAGGACACTCGTGATATTCAAATGGACCGGATCCACCATGTGGGCCTGCCCAGAGGAGACAAGGCCCCTCCGCCAGACATCCTAGTCTGCGTACATGATTTCCAGCTTAAGGAACAAATCCTACGTAAAGCCCGGGAATCGCACCCTATCCAGTTTCGAGGTCACACCCTGGCGCTCTTTTTAGACCTTGCGGCCTCCACGCTGGCCAAATGGCAGGAATTCAGAGCAGTCACCTCCCATCTTCACGACAACGGGATTCCATACTCCTGGGGCCACCCCTCCCACATAATTTTTAAGCACCAGGGAAAATTGAGACAGATTTGCTCTCTTTCCGAGGCACTCGGCGTGCTGGGATTGGAGAGACCCATGACCCCGGAACAGAATGAAGGCCCTAGAGAGCGCATCGCCCGGAGAACTTCTCGTTGGAAATTGGTTGACAAACCAACATCTAACCTGAAGCCAGACCCAGAACCAATGGCCAAGGAATTTGAGGCGGTCCTTTCCTCTCTCTCTCAGCCTCAGGAGCGTCCGAGCACCCCCTGAGATTAAGTTGAAGCTCATCTGGGGTGGGTGTCCTGGAGTGAGGCCGGAGGGAAACAAAACCGCTACCTGTCCCCTGCTGACGGATCGTTCAACAGTGGCCTGCGCATCATCAGGTACTTTGGGTCGCGACTTGCTGCCAGTGCCATGACCCCGTTGGGTTTTTCTTCTATTGACGGACTTGTGTCTATTGTTATTTTAGGAGTTGTGGTACAGATGGGTATTTGCTTATTTTCAGTTGTTGTTTTAATCTTATGTGGGGCCACGTACCGGCTCAGATGCCTCTGTTTCCTCCTCATTGGTCCTTATTCGCTCTCGTTCACCCTCAGCTCTTCTTTTCAATGTGTATCATGGCTGTGCGACAGGCACTGATCTCTATTCCTGATGGGGAGGGATCTTAAGATTTTAAGTCTTAATGTCCGGGGCCTAAATCACCCTGTAAAGCGCTCTGCTATACTGTCCTTGCTAGAGCACTCTGAAGGGGACATTTGCATGTTGCAGAAGACCCACTTGCTGTCCAAAAACTCTGCCCGCATGCGTTCATGACGCTTTCCCCGCCAATACTGGTCCTCAGGCACGGCGAAGACTAATGGGGTGGCCATTCTACTAGGGGCAAAATTTGAGGGAAAGGTGCTTTCAAACTTTCTACGAGGCAAAGGGCAGGGTTCTAGCGCTCAGGGTACAATGGGGGACCACTATGCTAACTGTGATTAATGTATACGCACCTAATACACACCAGGAGCCATTTTTATTCCAGCACATTGCAGAGGGCTTGGCCTCCCCCGACGCAGCGATAGTGGTGGGTGGGGACCTGAACCTGGTCATGGACAATGACTCTGATCGGTCCGACCAGCGGTATATAGGGGGGGCGCCCTCTCCCCAGATGATAAACAATGGTTGGCTGATAGCGGTTTGCATGATGTTTGGCAGCTTAAGCACCCGACTCTCAGGGACTTCACCTACTACTCTGCAGCTCACAAATCTTATGCACGTCTCCAAAGTGCTTTTGCCTACGGTTACTGATACGTGTATAGCACAGCGCTCCCTATCCGACCATGTGCCAATTTCCATTCACATACAGCCAGAGGGGGTCGGGTACACTCCGGCTACATGGCGTCTATGGGTGGGATAGATAAATACAATAGTTGGGGTATCCTGAATTCAGGGTATCCTGAATTCAGGATACCCCAACTATTGTATTTACTTTCAACATGTGAACCACATCGACTTTTTGGATATTTTAAACATATGAGAATTATCATACGTGGATTACCAATCATTGATTAAATTTTCACATCTAATTGAACACATTGGAATCTTTATCTTCATTTAAGCGATTTCATCGCCATTTCATGAGTGCTAGGTGAGGATGTCTTTTCCTAGAAGACGCTTATTGTGGAATTTATCCTGTATTGCCATAACTGCTTGACCTGCGAGGAGGCTTTCCCTTGCCCTTGCGTGCTGCAGGAGAAACGGTGCGAGTTACACGAATCTCCATAGCACCAGTGCTTTAAATGGGAAAAAATAAGTGCAGGTACTCATTAAAATGAGCTAGAGGTGTGGTGAGTGGGCGGGGCTAGGGGCGGGGCTAAGAGCAAGACATGATGATACTTAACGACTTCTATTATAGTTGCAGCACATACCAAAACACATGATAAATGTGTTTATATAAACAAAGCAGGTTAACTCATTACACAAAATGAAAGAGAAATGCGATAATATGTTAACATTTCTTTTTTTTGCAATAGTTGCACCGTGTTAATGCCATACTGTTAGTTGCTGCTGTTTGGCACCAGACTATATATTTTTGAGCACATGAGTAGGAAGAAATTGAAAATACCCCCACTTCGAACCAAAGCTCTTATGGCACAAAGCAAATCATCACGACCCTCCCCAGAAGATATCTCTTGTCTCTTCCATCAATCTATCCATTCATCCTTTCATCCTACCATTTACCTGCTGATGTCCCCCATTTAACCTTTACATTCTATTGTCTATTCAGTCTTTCATCCATCATTCAGTTTTATCCTTTCACCCCTTTATACCATCCACCCTTTCATCCATCCTCCCTTTCATTCATCCATCCAATCTTTCACTTATCCACCCATCATACGCCCTTTTATACAATCATCCACCCTCTTTCACCCATCCATCCATTCACTCATCCATCCATTCATTCACTCATCCACCCTTGCTCACTCATCCATCCACTCACTCACTAACCCACCACCCCTCCCTACTACATTATGTATGAACCTTGGTCGCCGAGCAGTTATGTACACACAAAGTGCCACCCATTTTCTTTAAAATACCTCCTGAGAGTGTCTTGATTCTCTCTCTCTCACTTTTTTCTTACAAAAAACAGGCATACAAATGCAGGCAAACACACAAACATAAGCAGACACACAAAAGACTCTGGTATGTTAAAAGCCATGTTATAGTCTTCACCATGGCTTTTTTAATTGCCACTGCCTGGGGACCGCCATGAGTCCTGTTTTTGCGCAAATGCAGAGGATAGCACAGGGCCTGAATGGACCCCATAGCTGCCAAGTTTTCAGATTGCTATGTGTGACATTTTCATTGCAATTATGAGTGACATTTCAGCGACTATGAGTGACACTTTCTCGCTAGCAAAATTAAGCAATGAAAACGAAGGAATCATATAAATATCAGAAATGACACCTATTTGAGTATAGCTGCTAATGTTTCAGATTGCTTATGCGTGACATTTTCATAGATTCCGTGGATTTACGAGAGTCAGGCAACAACTAGATGTGTAACACTTAGAGTGGCACTTTCTTGCGACCAAAATCATGGAATGAAGTCAATGAAAATGGACAAATATCAGAAATTACACTCATTTGAGCAACAAGGAAGTCAAACTCTGCAGCAGGTGCTTTTGAAGCTATTATTTAATTTCTAAAAAAATCAGCACCCTCCACCCCAACCTCAGCTTCAGGTGCGGCCAAACCACATGAAACAAAGAGATCTCTGTGACAAAAATAGCAACTCACTGAGCTATCCACATACAATACAGTACAACACAATATGATTTTTTGAAGGAGGCATATTAACCCTCTACGCTGCTTAATGGTGAGAGTGAAATCTGTCAGTACAGAAAACTCTGACCTCTCTCCAGCGGGAACAATAATCACATGACTTATCTCGGACTTAGCAAGTCTAACTGTGCTGGGAAAAGAAAGGCTGCTGCTTCGTAGTGTCACTGTCAAGCAGGGATGTTAAACACTTTGAACTAATAATAAATCATCAAAACTGCTAGTTTAGACAAAACGTAGCGCATTTTCAGCTCAGACAGACAACTCTAGTGTACCTATTTGCAAGGCCCTATATACCGTGCTGGAGCCCCCTAATCATTTTCGTAACAAACATTTTAAATGTCAGCAGCAGGAGATTATTAAATTAATATCTGATTGACCAGAATCTCTTTATAGCTGTCAGAACGATCCACCGAGAAGAACTGCTGGCGCATTTGATAAATCCATATCGTATCAAATTGTATGAATTATATATTGTCATGTTTGTGTGATGATTTATAATAAACATGGCCTTTTTTACCCACAGCTCTGGTCGTCAAGTATTGATTTGTGGGTTTGGATGGGGGCAGGGCCGGGAGCCATCCTGGGGGGTACGAGTCCTATGAAAAGCGCAAAATATAATGAAGCGCACACTTAGGACGTGGACCCCCGGGAACCCGGTCACGCCCCCCCTTTGGTGGTCCTCATCGATGGAGTAAACGCCGGCCAGAGTGACTGCAGCGGGAATTACTTCCGGGGCAGTGACGTGATGACACTTCCGGCCGGAGCCGGCAACCACAAGGGGGAGGAGTGGGCGTGGGCCTATTTAGGGCAACTTGCCCTGGCCCTCGCCCTCTCTTCCTTACTGCGCCGGCCCCAGTATGCAGGGGTCTCCTTGAATCTCCCACCCACCCGTCCCTAAAGGTAGAGATTGGGGAGGTGTTGGTTGTGGAATAGAGTGTGGCGGTAAAGAGGCCACATAAATTGCCTTTACATTGTTAAGGGGAGTCCTCCTGCATACTCCTTAGGCCAGCACTGAGGGGGAGAGATGGTAAGATCACCCCAGAGAGAATGGAGACACCGGCTGGGGGCAAGGGCGCCAGTTTACAAAATAGGGCATGGGCCATACGCCCCTGGTTATTCCCTACGAGCCCCGATGGGCAGCCTGGTGGTGGAGGGGTGGGCCCCTCAGGTGGCGGACATGGACCAGATGGCAGGGGCTCACCCCTCAAGGACGCAGGTGGGTTGTGCCTTGCGTGGTTCTCAGTTGGTTGGGGGGACGCGAGCCAGAAGGCCCCTTAGGGCTGGAGCAATAGACAACGTTCTTCGTGTAAATAAATTAAGTTCTGTCCGACTTGCGGATGGATCATGAAGTTATGGACAAGTTAAATATAAATACTGCTTAACGATTGAATTTGATAAATCCATATCGTATCAAATTGTATGAATTATATATTGTCATGTTTGTGTGATGATTTGTAATAAACATGGCCTTTTTTACCCACAGCTCTGGTCGTCAAGTATTGATTTGTGGGTTTGGATGGGGGCAGGGCCGGGAGTCATCCTGGGGGGTACGAGTCCTATGAATCTCGACCATGCTCTGTCAAGCACAGCGTGATAGTGAGCACCGCAGATTATTCAAACGAGCCCTGCTGAATAGCTCAGCTGGGGCTCAGATCGGGGCTACAGAAGCGGCGCCTTGCCTGCTGGAGACACGTCCCACTCCTGCTCACCAGCACAGCTAATGAGCCTACCTTTTCATGAGTACCGGTTCTCTCTAGGGTAGTAGAGAAGTGCTGGTACTCAGAGCGATAAATTTAAGAAGTGCCGGTACTCAGTACCGGTGAGTACCGGCCCATTTAAAGCACTGCATAGCACGGAGACGCAGGTCGACTGGAGGCCTGGCCGTGGGGGACTGAGGTGCAGTTACGCTGGTTCCGAAGGGGGGCGAGATATACAAACTGAGCCCCAGGGCTCCCACGTGGCGACAGGCCCCGCATCAACCATTCGCCGCCAAAGCTCTAAACAATCCACATCGCGGACGGCGGAGGACAGCCCTGCGGCTCACTAAAGCTGCAGCAGTCCATTGATTGCAGTGCAGCCCCGGACAGGTGAGGAGACGGGACGAAGGAGGGAGGCGAGAAATACGGTTACATCTGCCTGCCGCCCGCGGAGCTGCGGGAGCTTGTGTGAACTCTCTCCGCCATCGGACGTTCACTCGCCCATCTGCCCTTTGTACTCAGTGTTGCCGGGCTGTGGGGAGGCGCGTGAGCAGTGCAGTGCTGGGCACGAGGGGAGCGCCCCGGTCGGATCGCTGCCACTGTGGTCGCGCTGTGAGCCTTCACAGTGCCCTTAAGAGGAAGAGCGGGCGGCTTATAACATCCCCGTATTTTGCTGACACCGTTACAGATCCAGACTGCCCCTCTTCCATGTTGCATTGCGGCCGGTAATTGCTGCCACTGACCTGAACTCCCCACGGGGATATAGCGCTACTGAGAAGCGACAGAGGGGCCTTAATGAATCCTACTACGACCACCGCTTCTCCCCTGTGCAGTCTACTTGAGGCCTGGTGTAGCTGAGTCGCAGCCTGCACACTCACTGTGTATCCGTAGGCGTGGGTCCAGAACCATAGCGGTCTCTGCGGCTTACTTCGACATTGCGGCCTCAAGCGGAATCTTGCCTGGACTGTTCCCGGCTGAAGTGACTCTGGGTGGCATACCTGAGAGGTCCCGGTGACCTAACTGCTCGTGCCCCACAGGATTAAACGACTGTACATTGCATACGTCAACGCGTGGGGACATATTGGGCCTCTTCATTCCCGCCGCGACCCTGCCTGCCCTGGGCCCCTCAATGTGACGCTGTGCACGGATCAACATACAACTGGGTCAAAGCAGCAGAGAGCAGCCGCAGGTTGTGCGTGGGATACATCGAAGCGCATAATTGATAAGGCGAAGAAAAATCCAGCTATTGCTGACACGGGACGGTGAGCAACCCCCCCCCCAAAAAAAGCTGTCACCTTCATTAGTGCCAATATCGGCAACAGTTGTCACAAACACATAAGTACATGAATAAAACACACGACACTGTAATGTAGGTGGAGAAATATTGCTGCAGGTTTTATTAGCATAAACCAATATGCAAACAAGGTGGGTTATCTTACGGGCGATCCCAGGGCAGGCCAGCCCCTATGCCGCCTGCCCGTCTGATAAGCCTAGAGTCACCATGGCAACGCCAGCTGGTGTATACCAAATATTGGGAGGGTCCACCCCTCCCATCCGTGGACCACCCGTCCACTTGCTTCACACGCCCCCCCGTGATGGGTGGGCGGAGCATACATGGCAGCCCCCGGTTGCTCAGACCCACAACCGCCTTCCGGCTAACGGGGCGCCGTCGTTCTTCCAGGGGACCCTCTAAAACATCCCTGGGTATCCTGGCTTAGCACCCCGCGGTGCTGCTGCATGATGTACCCCTTGGTATGTGCAGACCCTGGATCGCCCTGTAACTCCTCCTGCAACACAAAGAAAATTGTTAGAAAAAACCTGCCCCCCCCCTTTGTCCCTCCGGACGCCGGGTAAGCGGAGGGGAGGGCAAGGCGAACGAGAGGACAAGAGGGCGAGGAGGGGGCGGAGACAGTACATGTACCCGTCTGCTCCCCCGCCCTCGCCGGAAACAGCCGCTAGTGGGGTCTCCCTAGGTCAAGCCCAGGGACTCGACCTCCCAACCCTGTGCCTTCTTGTGGCACTAAGGCGGCCGCCCTCGAAGGGGCGGGCCGCTGCGCAACCCCCCCCCCGGGCAGCCTTACATAGTGCCAATATCGGCAACAGTTGTCACAAACACATAAGTACATGAATAAAACACACGACACTGTAATGTAGGTGGAGAAATATTGCTGCAGGTTTTATTAGCATAAACCAATATGCAAACAAGGTGGGTTATCTTACGGGCGATCCCAGGGCAGGCCAGCCCCTATGCCGCCTGCCCGTCTGATAAGCCTAGAGTCACCATGGCAACGCCAGCTGGTGTATACCAAATATTGGGAGGGTCGACCCCTCCCATCCGTGGACCACCCGTCCACTTGCTTCACACGCCCCCCGTGATGGGTGGGCGGAGCATACATGGCAGCCCCCGGTTGCTCAGACCCACAACCGCCTTCCGGCTAACGGGGCGCCGTCGTTCTTCCAGGGGACCCTCTAAAACATCCCTGGGTATCCTGGCTTAGCACCCCGCGGTGCTGCTGCATGATGTACCCCTTGGTATGTGCAGACCCTGGATCGCCCTGTAACTCCTCCACAGCCTTGGGAGTGGCCCCCGTCACTACCAGGGCCCCCCACCAATGTAGACCTATTTCCTTACAACCTGCTGCAGCCAAAGCTTCCCCTAGGTCCAGTAGGAAAAGAACCGTGCCTAAACTAGGGAGGTGCACCCCATCTCCCTCCCGGCACCCTGTGGACTTGGCGTGTATAAGCCCATGCCTGATGAAGCCAAGACCTCTTTGCTCTGCGCAACTGCGCATGGCTCCTGGTAGGCCATCATACCTACAGCATACTGATACCGGGCTTCTCCCAGGTCCAGTCAAAACAAGTCTACGCCCAACCGGGCCGGCGGCCAGCGTGCACCATCAGGACAGGTTCCCCCAACCTTTCTAAACTCCCCCGTGGATTTGACTGAAATGACCTTAAACCTAAATAGGCGATGGTCCAAAGTTGCCTTTGCATGGCTAAATAACAATCCCTTTGCCAAGACACTCCTGCCTGGCAGTGCCCATGCGGGAGGAGGTAAGGGTTGACAAGCCTGCCTTCCTTCCTCTTTCACTCCGTTGGAGTACGCCCATCGTATTCCATCAGTCACCACCAAATGTAAAGCCTTGCCCTCCCAAAATTCTGCTAGTATACCAGGGAGAGACAGGTCAGAGTGACCACAGAGGAGAACAACGTGTAAAATGCTTCTCTATTTGAATACTGGAAAAGCCAATTGGTCTCCTGCAGATTTATAGCTTAAAGTGTTCCCCCGGTGCTTCCCTTAATCATATGGACCATAGGCCCCTGTTGGAAGGCCACTTCCACAACCTGCATAGCTGCCAGCCAGTGCTGGAGGGCGGGTGAAGTTACCCGGTACTGATGCTCGCAAAGGTACCTGTTTCGTCAAACTCAAGGGCGTGCTACTAAGTGAGCAACCAGGCTCCGCCCTAGTACCCAGAGGTCAAACCCAAGCCCCTCAAAGTTCTGCTGCTTCACCTGCCTGTTAACACGAATCCCAGGGCAGACCACCGGCCTATAACCCATGCTTGGCCATGCCTGAGCTAAAATACCTCTGAACAGCCTGACAACAGGCTAACCACCAGCATTGCGTTCTGAATGTTTCTACACTGCCAAGAAACATGCGCATAACTAAAGCAACTGGCACCATGCCATAAAAGTAACAATTCAGCCTTCTATGAAACAAACGTGCCCTTGTGGCGATCCGAGTAGTGCTCCCTCCAAGCCAGCAGCCCTACTCAGGCAACCCGCACCCTCTTGGCACTGGCACACCCCCGCCACAGCTGCCCTCGAGAGCCTGGTCGTGTGAGGCCACAACCTATGTTTCATCACTGCGTCATACCGGGGTATGATGACCCATCTAACTCTACTGCTGAGTGCCCATTGCACCATCGCAAGTATGCCTTTGCCTGCTCAGAGTCTGGCTGTAAAGTTGGAAGACATTGACCCCCCAGCCCAGGGCGAAGATGGCAGCATTACAGTATCTGGTGCTATAGACGGTCCCCGTATCCTGATGGGACAGAATGCAATTCCCTTGCTCCTGTTGAGCACGAAACCAAAACCAATTGCTCACCCTGGTTTAATACCTTCCTGCTGCTAATCATTTCCTAGCTGAATGTTGACAAATCCATGTTCTGTAATGGCACTACTTCGCAGCCTGCACCATTCTGCCAGTGCCGAAAAGACCTTTGTCATGCTGCCTGGCCTCATCAATCTTGCCCTGTTCTAGAAGCGCCCGCTTCAGCCGAGGAGCAAACAACTCGCCGGTACCCCCAAACTGGCCCTGATGCGAGACAAACCGGGCCAAGGCACAGCAGTGAGTGTACTAACTAATAGCAGGTCTAACAGCGTCAACAGGCATCCTCAGCTTACAATAGGCGTGATGGGGTGAGGGTATCCAGTGAGAATCAAGATGACAACTTCCCATCTGACCGACCGTGGTGGGAACCACTCCTGTATATTCTAGTACACATGGTCCCAGTTCACATGTCACTGCCTGATGTACGTGCCCTAGGTACATGGTCCCCTTGCATGGCGGCCTGCCATTGAGACCCACACCAGTCCCCGATCAGTACCACTATCTGCCTACGCTACAATCTTGCCTGGCCTACCTTCATGCCCAGCTGTACCACGCGATGATTGCTCTCCTCCGTCACTTGACCTGACCACACCTAGAAATACAAACACAGCGAGAGGAGGCAGCCTGTGACCTGCCCCAAAACCACCATCCCGCATCAAACCGACCCGATGGAAAGACAAGCGCCTAATGCTCTACACCCCTGGAAGACCCAGGAAATAACCCACCGATCAACAATCGAGTAAATAACAACGGACATCCTTTCAGCATCTGAAGGCCTAGCCCTTCCGAAGTAACCTGGGAGCCCAACGCCAGGCCTCAGCACCTGTGGCGTGAGTGATCTTTGCCCACTACCGTGTGAGCCAGGGCCCCCGTTTTTTTTTTTTTTGTGATCACTGAAGCACACGAAAACAACCCTAGCTGTTCCTTGCCGCTAGGTCTTCCTACCCTCAGGAGGCCAAGAACGACCAGGTAACAATAACACTCACTCAACACTAGGCGTTCCAAGTCCACTCGGCCTAATTTGCCATTGCAACAAAGCATTGCAACCAGACCCCCCCCAGAACCGCTGAGGCAGGAGTACTACCATTCAACCTCCCATCTCACATCAGTACTGGCTAGACTAAGCCTCTATGGTGCATAGGATAATGCGACATCATTGTGGCTAACAGGCATATCCTCTTGAAAAATGCCTCCGTTCAGGCATTGGAAAGGCCGGGTCACCAACACACTAGCCAAACTTACTAAAGTTTACACTCCCAAGCCCTTTCAGTGTGAATATATATATATATATATATATTTTTTGAATCAGAAGGCACGCGGGATACCTACGGGCCCCGAGCCAATCCCGAGGAAGGGTGTGCATTACCCACAGTGAGAGCCGTGGTCATTATTGGTGAGCCCAGGCAAAGTCAGGCAGATCATTGCTTCCTCAGGTCTGTTTACAACATCTAATGGGTTACCAAATACTTTAAGGACATCTGCAATGCATAACCACCAGAGTACGATGTTGGGCCGGTGGCGATGAACGACGTACACAAAAGGCTGGTAAAGCAGTGGCCACCAAGAAATCCCACAATAGGTCAACCTGCCTGGCCCACTGCAGGCAATAACCGGGAAATCACATCTCCTTCCGGGACAAGGGACGTTGACGGACACAATAAAACGGGCCCCTCACCCTATGCCATTGACCGACTCGGGCCCACGAGGTAATCTACTGTGGCGGAGGACACCTACCCCTTGGTGGATGCTGTATACACATTACCCCTTCAGGAGCATGCCTCCAAGGTGGCCGACTCACCACGTGTACTTCGACAGTCCCAGCCCGGTAGAACTCAAGCAACGTCACCCAATCTCTAAGACAAGCGACAATGCCATGACATATCAATGCATGGGAGGAGGAAAATCAAACCCCGCTAACCCAAACCGCAACAAGGGACATATGACCTGTCTTTGAATGCACAGCCCCTGTGGTAAAACAAGTTTTAAAGGCATATTTATTGTCCCTTCCCCACCAGCACACTTTAGAATAGAGGCACCGACAACCTAAACCGACCTTAATTACTGGGAAGTGTTGATGCGACCCCTGCATATAGCTGCAGTTCACCGTTTGTGCTGCGTAGCGACCACTTCAGTTACCAAATAGTGTGATGCAGCCCCTATGTTCCATTAAGCCATGTATCACATTTCACAACAAAACAAAAACAAGGCACTGATATACATGACCCCTACCTTCCTCCTCAAGGTTATTTGTAATACGTGCCAATCAGAATATGTTGTCCCCTAAAAGCCCTTTCCATATAATTCCTTGCCAGATGAAAATCATCTCACACACACGAAGCAGAGTTCCTAAACTTGTCTAGTCAAAACTAAAGACTTGAGGCAGTCTACTCAACTATGCTAGTCTCCAACACATGACTCAAATGCTGTAAAACTCTCACACTCTCGCGGAGAAAGCGGCAATGCTGTGACCACGGGGCAGGGCTTTACGCAGTACATACAACAATTTCCAGAAATGGCCATCTTTCGCCATTAAATATACAGTATACATATACGGGGGTGTGTGCAAAGGAGCTGGTGTCTGGACAGAGTAACCAGAAGCCTGTAGGCATAGAGAGAACACGTGAAAATTACTATTCATATTATGATTGAACTCCAAATATTAGTTCTTGTTGGGGAAGAGGCCAAGTCTGATCTTGGAGGCCTCAACACCTTTGGGAAGTAACAGGAAGCCTGCTCTCCTGTCCTGAGGGAGGTGTACAGTGCTCAGTCCTGAAATGCCCCTTCTGGACCCCCGTTCCCTACATATCCCTTCTGAGTGCAGCTTCTGTAGCCACAGGGAATTTTTGCATGTAAATATGGCGCTAACACACCAGAAAGTGTGGAGCGCTTACACGAGCAAAAGGAGATCCTGATCCCTTATTTCTAGCCAGACAAATTCTACACTGTTTGACATATCTTAACCAGTTTCCCTACCTCTCCAATCGCAAGTAATTATAACAACGAGGGAGCATGTACACCCGTGGTAACTTGGCGCAAATGATGGATGGTTCTAGCTACCCAACTCGAAGGAACTCATTAGTCGCCTCAGGAGGCTGAAAGGCTGAGCAATACGGTAACTTGGCACTGAGACAGCTTGTTCCTGTTTCCAAACTCAATGGTACTCATTTATCGACCTCCAATGGATGCAAGGCTGAACCATTAGGTAACCTGGTACTAAATAATAGATGCCAATTGTTACCCCCCTCCAAGGTACTCATTTTATCGACTTCCTGTGGATGAAAGGCTGAGCAATTAGGTGACAAGGCACTTAATAGCAGATGGTTCTAGTAACCCAACTCAGTGGTCCTCAATTAATCAACCTCCTGGATGAAAGGCAGAGCAATAGAAGCTGCGACCAAAAGGCCGGACACCGGTCCCTGACGAGGGGGTATTAGATCGCTAAGCCACCGGGCCGGTCCTATTACCACACTAAAGACCACTTTCTTGAAGAAACCAGTATTACTTCATACAGTCCTATATGAATTTTTTTTTTTTTTTTGCACATCTCAGACAAAAAGCGAGGCTCGACCCGAAGGCACTGGAGCGCCGAACACGGGCCCGTAACTACATACTAAAACCCAACAAGGAGGCTCGGCCGGGGTCCAATCAAGCGATCCCAGAAACACCCAAAACTGCAATATCCCAATCCGGGGCCTATACAGCGCGAACTTGAGCTGGAACTAACCAGGCAAAGAGCACCCACACTCTTGGCCTTTCCTCCCTTGAGGTTATTATGACATCGCGCTAGCCCGCCCAAGTCCAATCGGCATCCGCGCGCTACACATAGCACCCGCTCCCCCGCAAGGGAACACACCAAAATGACGCAAGCCTACATAGTGCATACTCTGCCATACATGACACCGTGCCCACATAGCACTATCAGACAAATGCCCCTCACCTCCCATGGCTGATACTCTGCTCCGGTGTGCACATGTATATATATATATAGCGAGAACTTGGCCCCACGGTAAAGGGCCGCCCCACATGGCACCGCCTTACATCCACATTCACGCGCGGGGAAAACAAAGACCAGCCTGCGACAGCGCGCACGTGCCTGAGGCCACACCGCCTCTCCCTACAATGCCCACGCTGAGGCCCGAACCTGGACTCCCCAGATCAAAGCCACCCGCATTCCACACCCAGGGACTGCTCACGTGTACGCGACCTCGCCGCAGCGTAGCCGACGGTCCACATCCTCTCCTCGACAAACCAATTGCGCTAACTTCCCTTCTTAATCATGCGTTGCTGCACTGTATTACTAAAACGCGCATCATGCCTGACATGGTTAGACGCCAGTAAGTAAGTAACGGTGCCTTAACCGTGCATGTGTTGTAAAGGCCACTAGGACACCCCTTCCATCCTTGTCAAGGGGAGTGCTAACCTTCTCTCCTTTCATCCAACACTATGCGTACATGCCAGCATGTGAGGCAACTCGTGCAAGAAAGCGCTATGCTGCCCGATTCGGGTCAAACGCGCGCTATGCAAGCTCCCGCCTCCCAAAATTAACCCTTTTTGCAAAGTAAACAATGTTCTCTTAATGTATGCTTGGCGTTGTGCATGCAGTTATAGGATGAACGTTTATAGTTCACGGTTGAATAACGTACTTTAAGTTATAACTTGTGAGTAACAAGGGGTGCCTCCTTTGAAAACATTAACCTGCTGACCTATTTACATCAAACGCACTCTGTAATCTACTTGGCACACGTTCTTAGCAGCAGGAACAGCTACCCTCTGCACTAACTTCCCGTTAGTCTAAACCTCAACTCTACAAAATGCTGATCTCTCTCCAGGAGGAAATTAATCACACGAGTAACTTGACCCACATGTGAGATCTGGTAATAGCCGCAGAAAGAAACGCAGCATCCGGTGCTTCAAAAGCCTAATAAACTCCCAAACCCGGCGCCCCCACGAAGCTAGCACCACGGTCGCACCGTCCTAAATCCAGCCCTCCCGGGGCCTCCTCCACGCAATCCCTGCGCTCTACCACTGGGCTACACCCCCTGGCATAATGACAACCGTGCTCTCAAAAAGACAATTCCGACTCTCGCACCCTGGTCCCCTGCTCCGAGGTCGGCAGCACTGTGACAGAAGCGGAGATACCGGAGAATCGAACCTGGGGCCACAGGCATGCACCGCATGCGCTCTAACCTTGAGCTACAGCCCCGCAGCCACGAATGCCTTAATGAAAGCACCGATCCGGGCCCTCCCGGCCACGCAATGGCACCCAGATCACCCGCCGCTCCACAGAGACTCTCGCTTCCAATCAATCACCAACACTTACCGGGATAACCGGGATCACAAGGATAGACCCGCCGCGAGACCCAGGGGAACGACCGGCGCCAAGGCGAACGAGAGGACAAGAGGGCGAGGAGGGGGCGGAGACAGTACATGTACCCGTCTGCTCCCCCGCCCTCGCCGGAAACAGCCGCTAGTGGGGTCTCCCTAGGTCAAGCCCAGGGACTCGACCTCCCAACCCTGTGCCTTCTTGTGGCACTAAGGCGGCCACCCTCGAAGGGGCGGGCCGCTGCGCAACCCCCCCCCGGGCAGCCTTACATTACATTGGGGACACCTGACAGCCGCCAGCCCCGCCTCACCTTTGAAAACAAGGAGACCTCTACCAGGTCCACTTTGGCGGACTCCAGACACACCAGCCCAGACCAGCCTCGCGCCTCTTCACCCACCCCGGAAGATGACGTTAAAGTATGCAGACTTATGGGCCCCCTTCATTTCTCTACTATCCAAAGAATTCCGAGAAGTCACCTGCCCCAAACTCTTTCAAATCCTCCAGCTGATCCCTAGAGCTCAGGAACAGGTAACTCCCAACTCGGATTGACGAGGAGCTAGGGATGTAGTCGGTGGGGATGGGACGGGATACTTCCAAATATCTGTTGGAGCACGGTGCGGGTCTCCCTTTTTTTTTCTTTTCTTTCCTTGGGGTGGGAGGGGGGGAAGGGGGGAGGAGGGGCTTCTTCTCTTTTATATGTCTCTTTTTCCGATATACTCTGTTCTCTTGACAGTTTGTGTTTTTTAAATTTAAATCCAGGCATGTTCATAAGCACAGCCAGCCCCCGGGTTTTAGGCACTGAAGCTGTGTACACATGTATATACTATGCATCGTTTCCTAGCTGCCGGCCCACGGGGTTGTAGGCATATGGCTGTATATTTACATTGGTCTGCCTTATAAAACGAATAAAAGATTTGTTCGTTAATATGCATCCAGGCTGCCCCCTGACACTTTTGCACCCGGGCAGGCAAGAAAATTAGGTAGTCGGGAGGTGTGCACTCACCCCCAGAAGGCTAGCCCCCCCCCCACCCCCCCCGCCCGGGGTGGGCTACCTGGTCTGTACAGCCCATGAAGGGTTTTGCCATTTTTAAAAGTGGCAGAATATTGGGTTCTAGGTGGCACCCCCTCCCGGATGTGGTCACCTCAGGGGCTATTAGCCGCTTAGCTACTTTCACCCACGACCCTAACATCACTAAATCTAGAATTTAAGTGGTACGCCTGGCACTAGAACTTAAGATCTGATTCAACTTACATGAAGGAAAAAGAAGAGACCAGAGTCCGCGACTTCAGGACCTGCACTAAGAAAAGGTGCGATAACCTGCTCCTGTGCCAACCACCTTGCAACTGCACTACTGTGACTCATCCTCGCCCAAAGACTGGTTCACCCAGACAAAGCGACCCCTTAGAGAGCCAAAGGCAACTCCAGAACTCCCTTGGACTAGTGACACTAGTCCCCTACCGTCCGCAGGTAAAGTACGCTCCTGGAACTAAAGAATCACTGGCCATTGTGACTGCCCAAAAGTAAATGGTGGAGTGCATTGTGGGAAACATAGTCCTGACCTCCAGCAAGTTTCAGGTAGCTACCGTTTGCACCCGGACTCCAGGACGTTGAAACAACTCCAAGTTGAGCTTGCCGCTGACGAGGCTTGTTGGTGGCCAGTCTGGCTACCACTACCTTTTTTCGACACTATGCCTCAAGAGGCGCAGGGAGGGGGGGAGGCTTGGCCATTATCCATAGGGAATCACTGGGCTGTAAAGCATGGGAGGCAGGGGTGAAAGATTGTGAGAGCTGCCAATTTTCCCTTAAATTCTCCCCTACCTGCACGTTGACAGGCCTCCTAGTTTATCGTCCACCTGGGAGTGTGGGGGAGTTTACATCTTCGCTTATGGAAACTACCACTCTCCTGGCCTCAGCTTCGTCCAACTTTATTCTGTTGGGAGATCTCAACTGCCATTTTGATGAGGCAACTGACCCAATGGCAACTAATTTAATGAGCGAGCTGACCGCCCTGGAGATGAATTTGATAAACACCGGGCCCACACATGTTAAAGGGCACCTTTTGGACCCCTTTTTTACGAACATGAGGGGTTTATTAGCTATGCCCCCTCTCGTTCTTCCCTGGTCTGACCATTCACTGATCATGGCAAACTGGGAGGTAAAGGAAGATGATACCCTCCCGTCCAGGAAATTTAGAATAGACAGGGCATGGTCAAGGCTCCCGGTAGAGGCCTGGAATGCCCGGTTGGAGGGCTCCCAGCCTGAGAAAGGTCAGGATCCAGTGACTGCAGACGCTATGATGAGGAACTGGCTGACCAACGCAGTGGACCATGTGCTTCCACTCAAGAAGATGCTTATTAGGGATAAGAGAGTGGGGTCTGCCCCATGGTACTCCCCAGAGCTTAGAACCCTGAGAAAGAACTGTAAACGGGTGGAGAGACTATGGAGGAAGAACCCAGAGACAGAGAGCAGGGAAAAATACCGTAGGGAATTAAGGACGTATAAACTTGCTATACGCGCAGCAAAGGCCTCCTTTTTTGGGGAGAGAGTGAGTCATGCTGCGTCCTCATCCAGGGAAGCCTTTCTAGTGATGAAGGAGCTTCTTAAACCACAGGATCCCATTCTTGTCCACGACAGACCACAGGAAAAATGTCTGGAATTGGCCACTTACTTCAAAAATAAAATTGACACCATTATTAGTTCTCTCCCTCCGGTGATGGGAACCCCGACTTCGTCTGAAGACTTAAGCATGTCGGAAAATTTATTGACGTCTTTTGGCCCCGTAACCTCAGGCGAAGTACTGAAGGTCCTCGGGAGCTTGAAGAGTGGCTCGCCTCGAGACCCAGTCCCAATGCGGTATTTAAAGCAGGCTGCCCCATCGATAGGAGAGCCTTTGACCGATTTGGTCAATCTCTCCTTCGCTCATGGCACGGTACCGCCAGACTGGAAGAGCGCAGTCGTTAAAGCGCTTCTGAAGAAGCCTGGCTTAGATCCACAGAACTTAGCCAATTTCAGGCCCATCTCCTTGCTACCAGGGATTAGTAAGGTTGCCGAGAAACTGGTTAACCGCCAACTGTCCAACTTTCTCGAGGAGAATGGTCGGTTGAGAGACTCCCAGACGGGATTCCGACCGGGTCATGGAACCGACACGGCCCTGCTAGCAGTTGTAGAGGAGGCCAGAAGCACTTTGGATACAGGGGGGTCAGTGGCAGTGATCCTCCTGGACCTAAGTGCGGCCTTCGATACTGTCAACCATGGAGTGTTGACACAACGCCTAGCAGAGACAGGAGTCACAGGAGCGGCCCTGGAATGGCTGGCCTCTTTTCTGGAGGGGCGTACCTTCGAGGTTTGGGAAGGCAACGCAAAATCTCCTCCCTTTCCACTTCACTGTGGGGTGCCTCAGGGCTCATCCCTAAGCCCCACGTTATTTAACGTGTATATGGCACCCCTTGAGGGTGTGGTGTCTCCGTTTGGCTTTAAGACCATAAGCTATGCGGATGACACTCAGCTAGTGGTGGGTCTGACACAGCTGGAGAAGCAGCCTGAAACGCTCCATTCATGCTTAAGAGAGGTGTTTGACTGGATGACCAGGTCATCGCTCAAATTGAACGGCTCAAAAACTGAGCTGATGATCTTGGGCCACTCAAACTTCGCCCTCTCGCCGAGCAGCTGGCCCAACTGTATGGGCACTCCGCCTGACCCAAAGAAGGAAATTAAGAGCCTGGGGGTCTGGCTGGAGCCTGATCTGTCCTTTAGGACACACGCCAAGAAGATCGCTGGCGTGTGTTATGGACTGCTCCGCTCGGCCCGTAAGGTTCTCCCCCTCTTACCGGAACTCTCCCGGAAGCTGTTAGTCCAAGGTCTAATCATCTCACGCCTGGACTACAGTAATGCACTCTTTCTCGGAGCACCGGAATCAACGTTCAAAATCCTGCAACAAGTGCAGAACGCGGCAGCCAGGCTGCTGCGGAACGTTCCGGCCAGGCAATCAGCCAGGCCCGCTCTAAAGGCACTCCATTGGCTCCCGGTCAAAGAGAGAGTGACCTTCAAAGCCCTCTGTATTGCTCACAAGAGCATTCAGGGGAAAGGACCTGCTATTCTGAAGGACATGATTCGGCCCTATAAGCCCACCAGAGCCTTACGCTCCGATAATAAACACCTCCTTCAGATAAAGAGAATTAGGAGAGCCCGTTCAGGTGGCAGGAGCTTTTCCATCCATACTGCACACGCCTGGAACTCCCTCCCACTCTCACTACGCTCTGAACCAAACCTGCTCAGGTTCAGGAAACATTTGAAAACTTATCTATTTCCAGAATAATTCTAAATCTGTTCTGCTTCACACAGGCAGCTTGCTCTGATTCTCTATAAGCGCTGGGATGCCTCTGGGTAACCGTGCGCGGTACAAAATTCGTTAATAATAATAATAAGAGAACCCTGCAGCATCTTCAACTCGCCATCTCAGTGTCCCCGTTGTCGAGTTTTTGCATCAGTTTCCTCACCAGCACCGTCTAAGCAGTAAAACCAGCTCCCTTGTGGCTCCCACTTCAGGACCAGGGACAGCCAGAACAACTCTGCACCCAGGCCCTATGAGCCAGGTAAAATTCAACTGAGTGTCGTGGCGTGGTCCCGGAACCCACATCACCTTACCCCCCGGTGGGTTCCACACAACTCGACCTGCAAGTGACCGACTGTCATTAGTGCTTTTTCCCATTGACAGCAACATTAAAGTTTTGCAGTAGTGAATTGCATTGCACTGATTTATGTTTCCTTCTAAAATTCATAACTACAGTTATACTCATCCGATTGTGTTTGTTTTGGTGTCTAAATTTATATATAAATATGGCTCAGTTGTATATGGGGCGGAGCTTTGGGGCCATGTATCTGCAGATAATTTAACAACAACTGAGAACAGGTTTCTCAGGCAACTAGTGGCCCTTCCTTCGAGCACCCCACTGCTTCCCCTGAGATTGGATTTAGGTCTAAGGCCAATTGCCGAGGAGTTAGGGCTGAAGCCCCTGGCCTTTTGGCGAAGAATATGGAGTAGCCAGGATCTTGAAGATTATAGAAGAGAGCTCCAAGAGTTTATGGCTTTACCAAATATTTCTAATATTCCTTGGTTAAAATATATAAGGAGTATATGTGAAAGCCTAGGTCTCTCCGAACTATGGACCGACCCTGCTAACTCATGCAAGAGGACCTCGCGAAAGGCACTCTCACAATTCTATTACCAGTCGAAGCTGACAAATGGTATAGTTAATACACGGATGGGATCATTGACCCACATATTTATACAACTGAAAGATTCCTACCAAATGGAAAGTGTATTGGATGGAATGGGTCCTGTGCTGGCAAGAAAATTATACCTACAATGGAGATACGGATCTCTCCCTCTGAGGGCCTTCACAAGCTCTTGGTCCAGGCCCTCGGGGGTAGAGCAGTGTCCTGCCTGCACACACCCTTGTGAGAATGACCTACATGTGGTTCTCTTTTGCAAAGCTTACCAAAGAGCGAGGAGATACTGGCTTTTACCTATTCTTAGAAACATGGGCTTTAGGAAATATTTGCCGGCGTTTAGAATCCTCAAAACTGATCTGTCACCCCCGATCGTTTTTGCACTATCAAAGTATCTAATGGCCATGTGGTATGTTCGATCTCGCATTCTGAAAGCGGGGGCCTCTGTTTAAAGTATCAAGACATTGGTGTATTTTTTATGATTCTTTTAATGTTTTTTTTAAAAATGTTTTGAATCATGACATTTTTTTAAGGTTATTGAGTGATTGAATTTGCTTAAAACATTGTTAACTTTCAGAGTTTTCTTTTTAACAAATACAAATGTAATGTACTTTTATCTTTGATGGTCTAAATGACCGAGAATAAAGATTTTTGAATTGAATTGAATATATAAATATGCGTATTTTTATAAACTGATGTCGGATTTCTTTTGAGTCGTGTCAATTACTTTTCGTCCATATTGATACTCTGAAATGCTTAACACATGTTACTCTTGTAAAGCCTGACTGCTCTGTTCCACTCTACATGGACTGCGCTGGGAATTTATTAGTGTGAATTTTGGGGTATTGTGAGAGTATTGCATAGTGAATCCTAACCAGCCTCACTGCATAATACACCACATCTGTACAGTTGTGATGATGTTAAGTGGCGAGGAGCTTGATGGAGCGTTCCACGGCGCCTTTTGGGGTATGGCACAGCAATCATCGCCGGCCTTTGAGTCATGGTCTTTCGTGAGGCACCATAGACAGACCAAGTGGGGTCTGTCACAAACATCTGTCTGTGACAGGCGCCACATGGTTTGAAACCAGTCAGTTTCTTGGGAGACATCCTGTCACACCAGAGAAAACAATTCTCAAAAAGTGTCTGAATGGTAGCACTTCATGGATCTGCGCTATCTGGTGTGAAGAGGAAAGAACTGACGTTAGCACGCGGAGGTGTCACCTATATAGGTACCTTTTGCATCACTTCTGGTGCAGACGACACCTACGTGGAGCCGACCGACACCGCCTAACAGCGCGCAGGGTTGCTGCTCGAAAATGTCCATATCCAGTCTGATCAAGAACAAAAGAGGGTCTCTGAAGCGCTAAATCTAAGGAGAGGGGAGCAGGGAACAAATCGAAAAAATAACAAAAAGAACCTCTCCTTAACAATTCATTTGTGCACATGTGATACATCCAACCTCAAAAATACATTGTCACATGAATAGTTCATTTTTTTATTTATCAAAAATATCATCTTTTTTTATATTTTAAAGTAATATATATAAAAATACAATAATTTGTTGACTCCGTCAATCCATAACATAATTTAGACAAACTTAGAGCCCCAAGAGCATATTGAGAACATCTCAAAGCACAGTCAAATACACCACATAGCCACACAACCAACAAACATACACAACACAATCATACCCTTTCACAAAACCAAACTGGACACATCATATTGTAACATAATTCATTAAATAAACACATTAGAAAGGAGAAAGCGCTGACGCGCGTTTTGGAGTGGGGTAAACACCCACGGTTCCTTCGTCAGGGCACAGCAGATAGATGGCTTATTTGGTGGTCAACCGATATCCAAGTATCAAAAAAACATATGTTGCACGTGGTGCAAAGGGCTCTTTTTAACAATAATTGATTACTTTATGTACAAACAATGTTATTTAGCGTGGCAGGAACTTGTGTAGGACAGTCCCAGCTGGAACGGCCCACGGAGTTTATTGCTTTTTTCAAACAGAGTGTTGCCTGGCAGATGACACAATAGAAAACACAGAAGATGTAAGGCACATGCAGGACTCCAATGATGCCTGCTAAGTAAAATACATCTGGTCCTAAACTGTCTGCTGTTCCTAAGATACAGTAGAGCTACTCCAACAAGAAAACATGGGTCCTGATAGATGCCAAAAGGCAGGAATAACTTTACTCCAGAGGATTCAATAGAATCAAAAGCCCCTTATTATTCTAAGCTGATCATGCTATCTAATACAGTATGAGGTATAGCAAGTAGATGCTATAGGGGGAGATGGATATGGAGCGAGGGTGGAGTGGTCCGGTTGGGGGTGCTAAGTTGTTTTATACAGTGCTGATTTTGTTAATGAAGTAATGGGAGAGCTGTGTTCAGAGTTCTTGTGGGGGGGCTGACAGTCGTGGAGCTGCCGGCAGGGGACTTGAATTCCTTTACTATGGTGAAGATTTGTGGTAATGTCGCCATCAGCGCTCTAGCTGTACCGATACTTTGTTGCCTATGGTTTATACCACACTGTAAGGTTGGTTTTCAGCGGGGACAGGGTGTCAGTGTAGGAGTATTGAAATCTGGGATGGAGCATGTGAGGTCGTCTTAATGCTGCCACCATCTAGTTTGAAGCTCAATTTTCTAGGTTTTCTCTGTGATCCTCTTTCAAAAGTGTTGTGTTCCTAGTGAATGTAATTCTGTGTTAGTTGGGGAGGTGCAGTTCAAATTGGATGAGGGAGTTCTCTGTCCATGTGAGGTGGGGATAGGCCTGATGTTGTAGAAGTTGGTAAAGAAAGGGTTGAGGAGATGTCCAGCTATATAGGTGGGGGTCCATACACTAGGGTGGGTTCGATAATGTTGAGGTTTTCCAGGAGATTGGTGTTATTAGGGTCAGTGTGGTCTTCGAAGACCATGAAGGAGATAGAGGCGAGCACCAGTGAGAGGGTTAAGTCCGTGATGGTGGTTCTGAAGTTTGATCTGGGTCTTGGACATCGGTAGAGTAGGGCTTCAGCCAGGGTGGTGTTACTTGAGGTGCTGAGTTTGGAAGCTAAGTGCTCGAGGTGTTTGCTGGAATTTGTAGATCTGATGGAGCAGTTGATCTGTTCTTTGTATATGATGGCAGGTCCTCCTCCAGGTTTGCCAGTTCAGTCCTGTTTTGCGATCTGCAAGTGAATGGCCACTACGATGTTGTAGGTGGATGTCATGTTGAGCCACGTTTTGGTGAGGAAGAGTAAGTCCGGGGAGAGGTTGTGCATGAGGTCCAATTCTACGATGGTGTGTTTGACAAGATGGCAAGGCATGTCAGGTTGAAGTGCATATTATGCGCAGGGGGGACGTGCAGGGTACAGTTTTGGCCATGGGATGGGGGAAGGGGTCCTGTGGTTGTGGGCTGGGTGAGATGCAGGAAAAGCAGCAGGTGGTGCAGGAGAACACATCTTCAGTGCTTGTGGGGAGGCCAGGCACAGTGAGTCGATGGTCGGCCAGGGTTCCATGAGTGGAGATTCTCAGCTGAGGGGTGTCTCGGGCTACAGTGGCAGGGTTCCAGACCAGAGGTCCTGGCACTCGGCAGAAATAGACACAGATGGGCTTGTATCAGTGCATCTGCACCGCAGCTGCCATTAAGTAGGTCTGAGAGTGGCAGGAGATCCATGTTATGTTATGTTATGTTGATTCAAATAGCGCACTAATCACCTGTGAAGATATTCAGATGCTTGGGGCGGTGTGTAGGTGTGTGATCCCCTCTTTTTAATCGAAGAGCCAGTGCTTCAGCTTCTTGGGGAACTCAAGAAGTGAGGAGGATGCCCCATTCACAATAGGGTACAATTCAATACATTCTATATCGTGCTCCTTTTTTCATAAGGTTATAACTTGGCCATACGAGAACCTTCTGCTTATCAAGTCTTCTTACCTACTTCGTAGGCATTGGCACAGCTATTCTGGGTGGCAGACACCTTTCCGCACAAGTCTCTCTATCCTTATAGAAGTCCTGTTACTGGCTTTGCATTCCCAACATGACAATATGCACTCCAGCAAACTATATCCACACTGAGGGGCCTATTTAGAAAAAAGTCAAGCATTGAAGCGCAGCAAGTCACCTTGCTGCACTGTACTGCATGACAGGGAAAAGGTAGGAATGCACTGAATTTAAAGCGATATGATGAATTCCTGCACTTTCCCCTGGGCTGGTGCCCTTTTGGCAGCCTAATGCAGGCACCCTTGCACCATGGTGCCAGTGTTGCACGCAGGAGTGTTTTGTGCAGGAAGTGGCACTTTCCTGTACAAACCTAATCCCGAGAGGCATATTCCTCTGTCTATGTGTGCTCCAGAATGCAGCACACTTAGAAAGAGGAAGTAACAAGGAGAAATAAAGATATTTCTCCTCATTACGCCACTCCGGGGAAGGCATATCTTTTTCGGACATTCCCAGGTCTACTAGTTCTGGTACATCTGGGAATGCATTAAAATCTATGGGAGTTGTTTGGACCACTTATGCAACGCCCATGGAAGCCTTCCCAGGGCAGAGTACAGCAACGCAGCGATTTGGGCTGCGTTGCCTTACTCCAGATTTATGGGGCCACTCAAGGCTGCCCAAAGTGGCCTTGCGTGGCTTCATAAATCTCATTTAAGGTGTGCGTCGCACATGTACCACTTTGCATGGTGCAAACGCAATGCAAACCATATAGTAAATAAGCCTGTGTTCCTTTCATAGGCCAGTTATGATTCTTCCCTTGCATTCTTCCTAAAAACAGCACTGGGGCATAGCTATTATTAGTGCAGCAGGTTCAGTGGCACTGTGGCGTAGCTGTGTGAGAGCTCACTTGCACCTCAGTTATAACTGCCTAGCTGATAGAAACTTCAAGCCACAGATTCATTACCTTAGATTTATCCTCTGGCATCAGACTGGATCTGACCCGTCTCGTGTGGAGAAGGCGCCCCATTGGGCACGTGGAACAGATATAAGTCCTCAGTGTCTGTCATATTAGTCGCATCAAGCGTTTTTGTGCCAAAGTCCTATTTTTCCTGTAAAACCACTGAGCCTCTGTAAGCATTGGTATCTTGGAACCACCGGTTGGTGCTAAAGACATATAGAATTGCGACACCTCATTCTGGATATTTTATGATCAAAACTTCCGTTGGCCCTTGGTTTTACATTTTCGCCCACCATTTTTGTTGAACTAGTGGAGGCGAGAGACCGTATCTCTGGTGAGTCAGGCCTATCCCCACCTCACATGGACAGAGAACTCCCTCATCCAATTTGAACTGCACCTCCCCAACTAACACATAATTACATTTACTAGGAACACAAGACACTTTTGAAAGAGGATCACAGAGAAAACCTAGAAAATTGAGCTTCAAACTCGATGGTGGCAGCATTAAGACAACCTCACATGCTCCATCCCAGATTTCAATACTCCTACACTGACACCCTGTCCCCGCTGAAAACCAACCTTACAGCGTGGTATAAACCATAGGCAACAAAGTATCTGTACAGCTAGAGCGCTGATGGCGACATTACCACGAATCTTCGCCATAGTAAAGGAATTCAAGTCCCCTGCCGGCAGCTCCACGACTGTCAGCCCCCCCACAGGAACTCTGCACCCAGCTCTCCCATTACTTCATTAACAAAATCAGCACTGTATTAAACAACTTTGCACCCCCAACCGGACCACTCCACCCTCGCCATCCTCCAGTCTCACAAATAGAACACACCAGATACTGCCCTGACCTGCTGGCACATTATCACCCCCCTGAAAACAGAAACCACCATGCATTCCATCCAATCAGGAGCCTCTCGGAGCTTTGCCATCACTACTTCTTCACCAAAGGACTCTATAGCAATCAAATCTCGATGTCCAACCAGGTCAACATGGTTGACTCATCCTGCTTCCACACCCACACACTCAACGAAAGGTATTCATATGGCCCCCATCTAACACCCAAAGAACCATCACTCAGCCCGGATTATCAGCAAACTGGACTACAGAAATGCCCTCTACTTTGGCATCACCTTGCAACTCGCCGAGAAACTCCAGATCATTCAGAATGCAGCCGCCAAATTCCCTCTCAAATTTCTACTCCACATTAACCCCTTCGTTGCTGGGCCTCTCCCCCCTCCCGCCACCCTCCCCCCCACCCCGTGCTAAGCCTTGGGCCTTGTTTTTGGCTATTTGGGGAAGTTCGCGCTTAGGCCCCTGTAACTGTTTGACCACATAAGGTATCCATGCCAAATTTGCGTCCTGTTCTTCCAACATCATGGGGATTCTAAAGGTACCCAGGATTTGTGGATTCCCCTGGAGGGGACCCAGAATAGCCAAAATACAGCTACATTTTTTGGGGGGACAAATGGGAAAACAGGGCTACAGATGAAAGCATTTGTTTTTTTCCCTGCAAATGGTATCAAAAAAGGGATTGTGGTGCTGAAATCACCACCTCCCCAGCTTTCAGGGACAAGCAGACTTTTGTCAGAAAACCAAAAGTTTTTACACAGTTTTGGCATTTTTCTGGGACATTGCCTATTTTTGCTATTTTTTGTGCTTTCAACCTCCTTCCAGTTAATGGTAGAAATGGGTATGAAAGCAATAATGAAGCCTGGAAAGCTATACATTTTAGAAACGTAGACAAAATTCTGAATTCAGCAAGGGGTGATTTGTGTACATCCTTCAATGTTTCTTTATAGAAACTAACAGTTAAATATAGGAAAAATTGAAAATTAGTTAAATAACAGCCATTTGTTTCAACGTTTTCACCTGTAACTTTTCTAATTATGACAGCTGTTTAAAAGCAATATACCGTTACATCCACTGGACCTTTCTGGTTGTGGGGATATATAAGACTTGTAGGTTCACCAAGAGCCCGACAAACCCAGAGCCAATAACTGAGCAGCAACTTGCAATTATTTTTTTATTATATACCGGGTATATAACAATTATTCTGGGTAAATGTATACATGGAAAAATCGGTATGAAAGACACCTATGTATTTCTGAAATGGGAACAAAATATAGAGTTTAGAAACAGTAGATATTCGCACATTTCCGAAATTGGGAATACCCATACTAGCATGAGAATTATAGGCCATTTTTCAAAATGACTTTTTTTTTACACATTGTCTTTCATTTGGAAGGCAGAAATGCATCGAAAGTCAATAGGTAAGAAAGGTTGCTCTACAATTCTGTGTTACCCTAAGTCTCCAGATAAAAATGGTACCTCACGTGTGTGGGTAGGCCTAGTGCTCGTGACAGGAAACGGCGAAAAACGCAACGTGGACACACCACATTTTCACAGTGAAAAATGACCCGTTTTTGCAAAGTGCCCAGCTGTAGTTTTTGAACCCTAGCTCTTCTGACACCTAGGGAAACCTAGCAAACCTATACATTTTTGCAAATTAGACACCCAGGGAAATCCAGGATGGGGTGACTGGACTGGCTCTCACCAGGTTCTGTTACCCAGAATCCCTTGCAAAACTAAAGAATTGTCCAAAAAAACACATTTTCCTCACATTTCTGTGGTGGAAGGTTCTGGAATCTGCGTGGATCCACAAAATTCCGCCCAGCCCGCGTTCCCCAAAGACTTCCTAGCAAAATGGTACCTCACTTGTGTGGGTAGACCTAGTGCCTGTGACAGGAAACGGCGCAAAACGCAACGTGAACACACCACATTTTCACAGTGAAAAATGACCCTTTTTTTGCGAAGTGTCTAGCGTTAGTTTTTGAACCCTAACTCTGCCGGCACCTAGGGAAACCTAGCAAACCTATACATTTTTGAAAACTAGACAGCCAGAGGAATCAAGGATGGGGTGACTTGACTGGCTCTCACCAGGTTCTGTTATCCAGAATCCCTTGCAAACCTAAAAAATTGTAAAACAAAACACATTTTCCTCACATTTCTGTGGAGGAAAGTTCTGGAATCTGTGTGGATCCACAAAATTCCACCCACCCACGCCACGTTCCCCAAAGACCTCTGAGAAAAATGGTACCTTAATTGTGTGGCTGGGTCAAGTACCCACGACAGGCAAGGGCCCAAAACCTATTGAGGAACGCTGGGTGGCAGGAAATTTGTGGATCCACGTAGATTTCAGAACTTTCCCACACAGAAATTTGAGAAAAAAGTGATTTCTTCTGCTAAATTTGAAGTTTGCAGGGGATTATGGGTAGGAAAATGTTGGGGAACCCACGCAAGCCATACCTCGCTGGACTTCCCCGGGTGTCTAGTTTTCAGAAATGTGTGGGTTTGGTAGTTTCCCAAGATGGCCCAAGAGCCCGGGACCAAAAACCCAAGTGACCCTCCATGCAAAACAAGGCTGTTTTGTGATAAGTAATTTTGATGTCTCCTCAATAAGTTTTGGGCCCTTGCCTGTCGTGGGTACTTGACCCACCCACGCGAGTAAGCTATCATTTTTATCGGGAGACCTGGGGGAATGCTGGGTGGCAGGAAATTTGTGGATCTACGTAGATTTCAGAACCTTCCGACACAGAAATTAGAGAAAAAAGTGATTTCTTCTGCTAAATTTGAAGTTTGCAGGGGATTATGGGTAGGAAAATGTTGGGGAACCCACGCAGCCATACCTCGCTGGACTTCCCCGGGTGTCTAGTTTTCAGAAATGTGTGGGTTTGGTAGTTTCCCAAGATGGCCCACGAGCCCGGGACCAAAAACCCAAGTGACCTTCCTTGCAAAACAAGGCTGTTTTGTGATAAGTAATTTTGATGTCTCCTCAATAAGTTTTGGGCCCTTGCCTGTCGTGGGTACTTGACCCACCCACGCGAGTAAGCTATCATTTTTATCGGGAGACCTGGGGGAATTCTGGGTGGCAGGAAATTTGTGGATCTACGTAGGTTCCAGAACACAGATGCCCCCTATGTCTCCGAAAATGACCTGGTTTTGCAAGGGGGGTCACCTGGGTGTTTGTCCCTGGGTTCGGCGGCCATCTTGGGAAACTACCAAACCCACACATTTCTGAAAACTAGACACCCAGGGGAGTCCAGCGAGGTATGGCTTGTGTGGATTCTCCAACGTTTTCCTACCCAGAATGCCCTGCAAACTTCAAATTTAGCTGAAAAAAGCACTTTTTTCTCACATTTCTGTGTGGGAAAGTTCTGAAATCTACGTGGATCCACAAAGCTACCACCCAGCGTTCCCCCAGGTCTCCCGATAAAAATGATACCTCAGTCGGGTGGGTGGGTCAAGTACCCGCGACAGGCAAGGGCCCAAAACTTATTGAGGAGACATCAAAATTACTTATCACAAAACAGCCTGGTTTTGGAAGGGAGGGTCACCTGAGTTTTTGGCCCCGGGCTCGGTGGCCATCTTGGGAAACTACCAAACCCACACATTTATGAAACCTACGTGGGAGTCCAGCGAGGTATGGCTTGCGTGGATCCCCCAACGTTTTCCTACCCAGAATGCCCTGCAAACCTCAAATTTAGGTGAAAAAAACGCATTTTCCACATATTTTTGGGTAGAATTGTGGAAATTGAAAATAATTGCGGTTAGCATGAGCTGAAGCCATCTTGGTTGTGGCATCCATTTTGTTAGCCATGTGATTCTTCCGTCTTCACTGTTGCTTGTCTTTCTGTTCTGCTTGAGTCATCAGCTTTAGTTAACTCCTTCTATTCTAAGCTCAAGCAATGTATGAGCTCAGAGAGGACTGTAGCTGCTAGAATGCACCTGTTTGAGAATGTAACTGTCCATTATGTCTTACTGATGTAAGCAGTTCTGTTTCCCCTCCTACTTTGCTGACTAAGTGATTTCCCAACTGCCCATGTTTGTCGATAACTATTTCTGTGAAGAACTGTACCTTCTATTTGAGTCTCCATGCTTACTCCACAGCAAACACAGTATATAAGACCCATGGTCTGTGTATTCAAGTCACTACCTCCTGGAACACTTGAGGGTGTTGTATGGATGTGGTCTCACTCATGATGGACGTGGTCTCACTCATGGGTGAATACATTTGTTATTTTGAATTCCAGCTTCAGTGTCAGTCTCTTCTTTGTTGGTTTAAGGACCCGTGGACGGAGAAGGGTGAACCCCTGCACCGTTGGGCCCCTAAAAAGGCTCATTTCCACAGTTTGGCGCCTGACTCGTGGAGCTCATCAGAGACGCGGCCTCCCGAAGGAGTGGTTTTGACGGAGGAATGGAATATTGCTGAGGAGGCACCTTGCATGAGGAGACCCTTGTCTTTGCAGACCGAAGTGACTTTTCCAGTTTTCCTGATCTGACCCTCCGGGTGGTGGCTGGTCCCAACTGAGATTTCCTTTGGCGCACGTTTTTGCAGTGACCATTAGGTCAACCAAGAGATTGGCAGTTGGAGGCTGGAGACTTTTGTTTGGTAAGGTCGCTGAAGCGGCACTCTTGATTTTGGATTTGCTTGGCCAAGATTCTAGTTTTGTTTGTTTGTTTATTTATTGCAATAAATAAAAGCAGGTAATGTGGGGATTTTTCTCCTAATGATATTTGTTTGAATGGGTATACTTGTAAGAACATGCCTGCATTTAGTAAAATTCGTAAGTGGTGATACGGAGCACTCTTGAGTGTTCTGCCAGGCCAATTGGTAATTCGGTCTAGTCTTGCAAAGGCTTGGGGGTTTTATCCTATCTTGTTTTGGGTGGGTCTGCGGACCCCTGTAATAGGCATGCCTTCTGGAATAAGTATAATTTGGTAAAGACACAGAGTGTTTGCAAACACTCTGCCAGACCAACTGGTAATTCGGCGCATTTTGGAAAAGGTCTAGGGCTAGAGCCTATCTTCTTGAACATGGAACAGTCTCTGGGCTGTTTTACTTGTCTTGTTGCAGTCTCTGGACTGCTTTTGAGAGCTCTTTTGTTTGTAAATATGATTTACAATTGGTTTGGTTTGAGTGCAGTCTGTGGGTTGCCTTTTGTTTTTGTCCTGGTGTTGATTTGTGGTTTGATTGTGTGTTTGAGTGTCTATGAGGTTTGTGGACTGACACCGGTGGTGATGCTTGTGAAGTACTTGTTTGAGTGAGTAGCGACTGTGCTCTTTGTGTAAGGATGGCTTGTCTCAGCAAGCAGTGTTGTGTGTTATGAGTGTGTGGCCCCTTCTTGAAAATGTCTGGAATGAGCTCAATTTGGTTTGTTGTCGTCATTGTGTTCTGCAGATGCCATTGGAAGAATTACACTTAAAATTTTGAAGAATGAATAAATAATAATACATAAATAAAAATATGGTTTGATCAGAAATACTAGTAACAATGTACATTCGTTTTTAGAAAATGAAAAATATAAAGAAGAATGCACGTTTAAATTAAACAGTGCTGTGTATTTCTGTGCTTAAACAGACACGTATTTTGAAAGTGCATGTAGGAATGTGCTCTTATTCTCTATGAAAAAGAAGGGGGGAAAGACCAAAGCGGACGAAGGAGGGTTTATTTCTGGCAGGCTTGCTCTGGCACTTCTACCTTGGAAGACATTCCGAAGGAGGGGGCCAGAGCGTAGAGAGAGAGGGGAGGCTCTGCTTATTATTTTTGGCAAAAGACCAGGCAGGTTCTATGAAGCCATAAGAGAGAAGGAGGGGCAGCAGCATCTGTGGGCCATGTGCAGCTCCTGACACAGAGCAGCTTTGCCATGTATGCAGAATAATGGTTTCAATTTAAGGTTGCTGTGCCATAGCCAGATGAGGAGGCAATAAAATAAAGTTTGCATTAATGCACCATCATGTTACACAGCACAATAAGCTAAAGGAATTGGTAGTTGGTCATTGGATTAATGTTTTCTAGTTAGCTCAATGTGCTTGTACAGCAAAATTTACAAAGTGGTACAGTCCAATAGTATTGGACATGGCCTCCTTGGTGTGGTTTCCCCTACTTAATTACCTCCTACAAGTCTGTTGGTGCCCAGCTGCCAAAGGGGGTAAGTATTGTTGACAGGAGGTCACCTGCTTAGGTTACCTACTGTCGAAGGGGGGTAGGAGACTAGCTCCTGGGCAAATTAAGGGTAAGCAAAATTAAGTAACACACTGTGTTTTTTTGGGGTGTTTTGTGCTTGGTATATGTATTATTGTGTCCTTTTTTCTTGGTTTATGTGCCTATTATGTGTATTATTGTGAGCTATTCTGCGTGGAAGGTACGCAGGGCAGCTGCTTGTCTCCCTCTCCCTCTCCCTCTCCCTCTCCCTCTCCCTCTCCCTCTCCCTCTCCCTCTCCCTCTCTCTCTCTCTCTTTTTTAGGTTCTTCAAAAGAATTATATAGGGGCGTTTCTGAAATTGAATATCCTCTTTTGATTGATTATTTGTATGTTGTGTCTAAAGATTTCCATTCTGTTCATAAACAGATATCTGCTGCCCTACAACCATTGTCAGAGGGGCTAGGAAATCAGATCCAACCAGGGGACTAAGTATAAGTCTAATTTGGAGCCGAGGTGAAGGGACCCAGCCCAGGTGAAGGTGGAAGAACGGAAGAAACGTGTACCCTTACCACTGTCAGATAATTCTTGGGTGAAAGACAGGGTTACAAATCAGGATGGAGAGCTGATTCATCGCTTTTTTGATGCCTAGCTAAGAGAGGCACAGACCGATAATAAGAGCAAGGAGGTTTTGCCTGAGGGGACCCCTCTGAAACAAGGGTTGCTTCAGATACTCCAGTTTCTGTGCATCAGGCCTCTGAGTCCCGGTCCCCAAGTGAATGCAAGTCTGCACCTTTGTTGCTTATCAGGAGGTGCCTGGGCACACTAGGTACAATCTGCGGCCCGACAAAAGAGCAGCGCGCCAGCAGGGCAACACAGGAGTTAGGGAAGGACTAGAGTTTAGGGTACAGGTGCTGTGTCTTTGGTGCCTGTTAGATTAGAGTGAAAAATGGCCTGATGCCCTTCCCTTAGCATTGCTCTCCATTAGATCGATACCCCATACTCGATCTGGCCTTACACCTTATGAGGTTGTTTTTGGCAGACCCAAGAATATTTGGGGGGTCCCAAAGCCACGCCCTATACATGATGTTCCCCAGGTGTTGATAAGTGACTACTTGTCACAGTTGACTGACAGCTTGCTTTCTATTCATCAACAGGTCCGAGAAGCTCTTCCTGACAGGACGCAAGGTGATGGTCATGATCTGCGGCCCGGTGACCAGGTGATGGTGAAGGTGTTCCAGAGATGGAGCAGCCTGGAACCTCGGTGGCGGGGACCTGAGCAAGTTCTTCTGGCGACCAGAACTGCAGTCTGAGTGACCAATCGAAAGAACTGGGTCAATTCCAACCACTGTAAGAATGTGCCGTCCGTCTTGGTGGAACCTGCTGCGCTGAAACATCACCGCAATATCCTGGACACCGAGGAAGGCCGAGTTGCGTCACCTGAAGGATCTGAGGAAGTCTTCCCGGACCACACGATTCCTAGTACATCTCGATATCAGCTGCGACCCCGGAAGAAAGACACTTTGTTGCTGAAAAAGACTGTTTGAGCCACTGTCCTGGGTTAGTGAAAGTCTGAGTAGCAAAGGGGGGGGCCTCTTTTAGTGATACTAGTCTCAACCTCAGTGAAGAAACCAATGGCTGCCCAGGACCTTAGGGGCCCATCTACTTTGTTGTTCAACATCGAGATGAACATGCCTACGGATAAGAAATCAACTGCTGCAAGAGTCTGTGATCGAAAGACTATGTTCATTATTGGACTCACTTTGTTCTGATCGCTGTAATAACATGGGTTGTAGAGGGAGTAGCTCCTGCTCGAAATCTACTGACTGCTACTACTCCTGTCCCCATTAAACACCACTACTTCACTCTTCCTTATCATGAGAAGAAGCACAGACTGTCCTATCTCAACAATACGTTTATTCAGATGTTGCATCACACCCACAATGCTACGAACATTACCAACTGTTGGGTGTGTGGAATGATGCCAGTTCATCAGAAAAAGGGAGGAACGCCTTTTATTCCTTTGCCGTTTTCACACAAAGGCTCTTGCAGGGCCTGGTTTGCGCTGCTGTGGGCTACTCATGTTGCTAACATTACTGACTTTGGTGTAGGAAGACTCAATGCCCAACTAAACAGAGCTTGCTACCCTGATGAGGAAGGAGATCCACAAGCTAAAGGAACTGTATGGGAAATGGAGGAGTATCGCAGAGGAAATTCCTCCACACACTATCTTTTCCCTAACACTTGAACTGCCGAGGGTAATGGACCTCCTGTTATAGCTGTTACTAGAGCTCGAGCAGACCTTTGTGTGAACAGTATTGGCAGTATTCCTGTGGGGGAAAATGATTGTACTCTGGTGTTAAATATTACTGGAGCGAACAATAGCAGTTTTTTTGTCATCACAAAATACCTATTTTATTTGTGAAAATAAGGGCTATTACCTTCTACCTAATGGTTGGTCGGGTACATGTTTTGTGTCCTTTTTGCTACCCCTGTGTTCCTACCACAAAGACTAACAACTGTACAAATTACATTACCAAGAGCCGATTTAAGAGGACAATAAATCACGAAGAGGTGGATCAGACTGATACTGCACTGCAGCAGTACGTTGACTTTAATTTGGGGCTGTTCTTCTTTGTTGGTGCGGCCTTAAACAGCAGAAAGATATGGCGCTTGACACGTGTTGTAGAGGCAGTAACCAATCAGACAGCTATGGAACTTGGAAATCTCACAGAGGAGCTGCAAATTGCGAGGATTGTGGCACTCCAAAACAGGATAGTCCTCGACGTGGTCCTTGCGGACCGTGGTGGAGCATGCCGCATCATCGGGAGTAGTTGCTGTGTCTATATCCCTGACCACGCTCCTTCAGTTTTTGAAGGGATTTCTAAGCTGCACAAAATAGCCACTGAAATCCATCAGGATTCAGGAACATGGACTTTGACTGGATGGATAAGGACTATGTTTACTGCTTGGGGCTGGACGTTATTGTCAGCTCTATGTATATTTGTTGCGTTACATTTTTCCTGATGCTTATGTATCTAATGTGGCCCAATGCTCTGTTCCCTTTGTGCTTCCACCTGTACCTCATGTATACCAGCTAAACGAAATGTCTGAAATGTAAATGCTCGCTTGGCAATGGACCAAGAAATTACTGAATTAATGCAGATAGATGTGCACAATGTTTTCCGTACTCCCTTGAAAGTATAGGAGGATGTCTTCAGCATATGCTAAAAGGGCCATCTGTGGAAATCGAAAATAATTGCTGCATGAGCTGAAGCCATCTTGGTTGTGGCGTCCATTTTGTTAGCCATGTGATTTTTCCATCTTCACTGTTATTTGACTTTCTATTCTGCTTGAGTCATCAGCTTTAGTTAACTCCCCTCTATTCTAAGTTCAAGCACTGTATGAGCTCAGAGAGGCCTGTAGCTGCTAGAATGCACCTGTTTGAGAATGTAACTGTCCATCATGTCTTACTGATGTAAGCAGTTCTGTTTCCACTCCCACTTTGCTGACTAAGTGCTTTCCCATCTGCCCATGTTTGTCGATAACTATTTCTGTGAAGAACTGTACCTTCTATTTGAGTCTCCATGCTTACTCTGCAACAAACACAGCATATAAGACCCATGGTCTGTGTTTTTAAGTCACTACCTCCTGGAACACTTGAGGGTGTTGTATGAATGTGGTCTCACTCATGAGTGAATAAACGTGTTATTTTGAATTCCAGTTTCAGTGCCAGTCTCTTCTTTGTTGGTTTAAGGACCCGTGGACAGAGAAGGGTAAACCTCTGCACCGGTGGGCCCCTAAAAAGGCTAATTTCCACAGAATCACCGTGCCGGCACAAATCATAGGGAATAAGGGTATAGCACGGAGAATTCTAAGCGCTAAATGTTTTTTAAAAATACGTTTTTAGCCAATTCTGCATTGGACACCCACACAAGTGAGGTATCATTTTACTCGGGACACTAAGGAGAACGCTGTGAGGTAGGACATTTGTGCCAGCATGGTGATTCCACACAAAAATATGTGAAAAATTTGTTTTTTTCAGCTAAATTTGAGGTTTGCAGGGGATTCCGGGTAGGGAAACGTTGGGGAATCCACGCATGCCATACCTCATTGGACTCCCCAGGGTGTCTAGTTTTTAGAAATGTGTGGGTTTGGTAGGTTTCCCTAGATGGCGGCGAGCCCGGAGCCAAAGAATCAGGTGCCACCCAACCAGGTAGTTTTGTTATAGATAATCTTGAAGTCTCCACAGTACGATCTGGGCCATTTCCTGTTGCAGCCACTATGCCTACCCACACAAGTGAGGTACCATTTTTATCGGAAGACCTGGGGGAACGCTGGGTGGTAGGAAATTTGTGTCAGCCCGGTGATCCTACAACTTCCCCACACAGGAATGTGAGAAAAATTGTATTTCTTTCAACAAAATTTGAGGTTTGCAGGGGATTCTGGGTAGGGAAATGTTGGGGGACCCATGCAAGCTATACCTCACTGGACTCCCCCGGGTGTCTAGTTTTCAGAAATGTGTGGGTTTGGTAGTTTCCCAAGTTGGCCGCCGAGCCCGGGGCCAAAAACCCAGGTGACCCCACCCTTGCAAATCCAGGTTGTTTTGTGATAGGTCATTTTGATGTCTCCTCAATACGTTTTGGGCCTTAGCCTGTCGCCGGTACTTGACCCACCCACACAAGGGAGGTACCATTTTTCTCGGAAGACTTTGGGAAATGCGGGGTGGGTGGAATTTTGTGGATCCACACACATTCCAGAACTTTCCACCACAGAAATGTGAGGAAAATTAGTTTTTTTTTACAAATGTAGAGGTTTGCAAGGGATTGTGGGTAGCAGAATCTGGTGAGAGCCAGACACGTCATCCCATCCTGGATTTCCCTTGGTGTCTAGTTTTCAAAAATGTATAGGTTTCCCTAGGTGCCGGCAGAGCTAGGGTTCAAAATCTACAGCTAGGCACTCTGCAAAATAGTGTCAGCTTTCACTGTAAAATGTGGTGTGTCCACGTTGCGTATTGGGCCGTTTCCTGTCACGAGCACTAGGCTTACCCACACAAATGAGGTACCATTTTTCTTGGAAGACTTTGGGGGACGCGGGGTGGGTGGAATTTTGTGGATCCATGCAGATTCCAGAACTTTCCACCCCAGAAATGTGAGTAAAATGTTTCTTTTTTGTTTTACAAATCTTTAGGTTTGCAAGGGATTCTGGGTAACCTAGTGAGAGCCACACAAGCCACTCCATCCTGGATTCCCCTCAGTGTCTAGTTTTCAAATATATATAGGTTTGCTATGTTTTCCTAGGTGCCTGCTGCGCAAGGACCCAAAATCCCCAGGTAGGCTCATTCCGAAAAAAAAGTCATTGCCTAGTGGGCTTTATGCCGCCCTGGGGAGGGGGGAAATCAGGGGCTATTGCCCCGATATGCCCCAGAGGGGGGCGGAAAGACTGTGGCTATTCTTTAGGGGGGTTGGGGGCATTGGGATGCCCATTCTGGTTAGCCCCCACCCCTGCATATAAAAAAGCCAGCTACTGTCCCCATCTGCCTCCTGGGAGGGGCAGACAGACTGTGGCATCTTTTTGGGGTGGGTGGGGTATTGGCATGTCCATTTTTGGCAGCTCCCACCCCGAACATTGGAGAGAAAAAAATCCATGGTGGCTAGTGGGCTTTTTGACCCCCGGGGGGTGCAGATAAGGTGCTATGGCCCCATCTGCCACCCAGGGGGGTGCAGAAAGACTGTAGCAACTTTTATTTGGGGGGGGCATTGACATGCCCATTCTGGGCAGCCCCCACCCCAAACTATATATAAAAAAAATCCCTGGCACTTAGTGGGCTTTCTGCCCCCCCGAGGGGGCAGATCAAGGGCTATTGCCCCCATTTGCCTCCTGAGGGGGCAGAAAGTCTTTTGTTGGATGGGGGGGGCATTTGCATGCCCATTCTGGGCAGCCCCCACCCGAGCCTATAAAAAAATAATCCCTGGAATCTAGGGTGCTTTCTGTCCCCCCGGGGGGTGGCAGATTGGGAGCTACTGCCCCATCTGCCCCCCGGGGGGCAGAAAGACTGACATGTTGTGGGGGGAGGGGTGGGGGAATTGGAATGCCCTCATTGGGCAACCCCCACCCCTAAATTCTTTGGGGGGGAACTGGTATCTAGTGGGCTTTCTGCCCCCCGGAGGGGCAGATTGGGTGCTACTGTCCCGATCTGCCCCCCAGGGGAGGCAGAAAGGCGGTAGCTTTGCGGCACGGGCTGCATTGGCTTGCCCATATTGGGCCCCACCCCTAATTATAATTAAAAAAAAATCCCTGGTATCTAGTGGGCTTTCTACCACCCCGGGGTGGCAGATTGGTGGCTACTGCCCCCATCTGCCCCCTGTAAGTTTGTGGCCAGGGTGGTGGGGGCATTGGCATGCCCATATTGGACAGCCCCCACCACTAATTAATATGTAAACAAAAATCCCTGGTATCTAGTGGGCTTTCTGCCCCCCCCCGGGGGGCAGATTTGGGTACCCCTCCTGGGGCGATCCCCAAGCAGGGATCCACCGGGGAGGGGTACCATTGGAAAGGGGAGATGCTCCACTTTCCAACGATACCTCTCCCATCTTTCTACGTGCTCAGGGGACTGAGATAGCCCCCTGAGCACGTAGAAAGGGAAACTGAAATGAGCCTCTTGGCTCATTTCAGTTTTGGTTTCACTGAAATGACATCAGCGCGACATGCGCGCTGATCATCATTTCAGGGAAACCCTGGGGGGGCCTCGGGGGGTAAAGAGAATCCCTCTGGTGCCCGCACCAGAGGGATTGTCAGTGCCATGGCGTCGGACGCACGGGAGCTGTCCAACGCACATGAGCACTGATGCATCGGACGGCTCCCGCGCGTTCGAAGGGGTTAACATATCCATATACCTGAAAAGACCTCTACTGGCTCCCCATAGACAAACGTGCTGTCTTCATACTTCGCTCACTTCTATAAAGAACTACACAAACAAGGCCCTGCATACCTAAACAACTGCATCAGCTTCCACACACCCACCAGACACCGCTTGCTTACTCACGCCCCGCATCCTTAGAGCCCGAGCTGCTGCCCATGCCTTTTCTTACCTGGCTCCTAAAGACTGGAACGACCTCCCCCTACACATTAGAGCCGCTGGTTCAACCTCACAATTCTGCAGGAATTGAAGGCCTAGCTCTTCCAATGGGCCCTAGTCATGTCAGCTCCCCCTTCTTATGGTGCCAGTTTACCTTCCCGGGTGACGCACTTACAAAGACACATAACATATAGAAATATTCTCATTGGACACTTCAACTGGTCTGGCTTAACCAAATTAGAAATTTGATCTCTTGCAGAACTGCAGGTATCATGTCAAACACACAAGCTTTTCGCAACTTGATGTTTCCAGAGAAGTTGCCACAACCAAGCAGACAAAGTAAGAGACTCGATGAGAACAACCTCAGTTTTGTCCGTGCTTGATTTTAGGAAATGTCAATTCAATCATCAATAGCGAATGCACTGCTTGAAAATGTTCTGTAAGTTGATTCATTCTGATGGATATTTGAATATCATCTGCACAGTTAAAATAACACAATCTGCACAATCTACTCACCGTGGTCTGGGAGCGAAGATGGGTGTACACTCCATCCATGTCGATACGATATCCAAAATACCCATCTGAGTCTGAAGGCCTAGAAGGATAGGTGATGTTGAAAAAAAGCTGATTCGTCTCAATGGACCAGTGCTCTGACATTGTCCACCATCAGAATTTCGCCCCAGATTTTCCAGCATGGGAATAAGGATAGCCTATGTGCAGATTAAGAGAGAAAGGGGAAATGGCTTGGAAATTAAGCATGGTAGCTTTAATGACATCCTAAATACGGGTGGGCAGAGATCTCCGCTCCGCCAGGGGAGTGCGCAGATTTGCCTACTCTGCGCTCCCTGAGAACGCCGAGTATAGGGCAAAACTCCTACTCCGTAGCGGAGTTCAAGCCCTGGGCCCGGTCTCAGCTTCCGAACCCTGGACCAGGCTGGGGAGAGCATCCCCGGGCCCCGGTGGATCCCCGTCCCTAACACCTGGACCCTCAGCTGGCTTGCAGGACGGGGGCTCTGCACCCCAGGGCCCGCCGGATGGTGTTCAAGCACCGGTCCCAGCTTCTGAACCCTAGCCAGGCCGAGGAGAGGCACCCAGGGCCCCGATGGAACCCCCATCCCCAGAGCCCGGACCCTCAGCTGGCTTGCAGGACCAGGGGGCTCCCACACCCCAGGGCCCGCCAGACGGAGCTCAAGCCCGGGACCCTGGTGCCTGCTACCCAACCCAACCAGGCCAGGGAGAGCTTCCCCAGGCCCCGGTGGACCTCTCTGGGAGGCATGGGACATCCACAGGTCGCTGCCATCCCAGACCAGACCCACGCGTCCCCTGCTCAGGGCTTCTCCAAGCTCCCCAGGGGCTCCAACTCCGACTCGACCCCCCTTTCACGCAGGACTGGCCTCCTGCCACCCCTTGCCTCGGAAACCGCTGGGAGCTTGGCAGTCTTCCAGCCTCTGCAGCCGCCCTGCCCTGGCTACTGACTGTCACCCCCCACACACAGACCCTTGGGCGTCAGGGTGCTGACTCGGGCGGGTGTACCTTCCACCTTCCTGGAGCCCGGGGGGCAGGAACCAAGGAGGGTTAAGCCCAGGCCATGTCGTCTCCCTGCCGGCCTGCCCAGGGATCCCATTTTCCTTGACTATTAAGCCCCCACATAATGGGGGCCCACAGAACACTGGGGAAGGACAAACATTGGAGTCAGCCCGGCCATCTGGTCACCCAGCCCACAGGGCCATCTAGTCATCCGGCCCGAGGGGCCATCTGGTCGCCCAGCCCGCAGGGCCATCTCGTTGCCCAGTCCACAGGGCCATCTGGTCACCCAGCCCACATGGCTATCTAGTCACCCAGCCAGGCAACCAGATGGCCCGGGATGGCACAGAGCCCAGATAGACTGAGACATCCGGACCCAGTAGCCTTTGCAGTCCGACGACGGCGAGGGTGGCCAGGAGCTCCGAGGCCGCTGCTCGGGAGGATCCTTCCTGCTCGACTTGCGTGGGAGCAGTGGGAAGGAGGGGCGGCCTGCCCGGACCATCTGGTCACCCTACTGACTTGCAAGGGATGGTGGCCCCCGTCCCCGCACCCCAGTGGGGCAGGGACGGAAGGGGGAATGGTAGAGGCAGCCTCCTGCGTGCCTGCATCGCCCCCTCCACGTCCCTCCCGCTGGCCCGGCGGTAGAGGGACCAACCCCCAGGTGTGGTGGAGGAGGGTGTCTGCAGGTGCCCACGCACAGAGAGACAAAAGCGTGGCTCAGAGGATGACTTTCAATTGTTCGCAGCGAGGTAGCTGCTCTGCTACTTCTGAAACCCTGACCCAGCATCAGGTCGTCTACGAAGGATTTAGCACCGGGTGCCCCACGAACATGAGGTGCACTAAGAGTGATGGAGGCCGCCCCCTTCCATCCGCGCCCACTCATGGAACCCTGGCTGGCCATCCACTTGCTGCACCTGGCCTCCCCACCAGCACTGTAGGTGTGTTCTCCTGCACCACCTGCTGTTTTTCCTGCATCTCACCCAGCCCACAACCCCAGGACCCCTTTCCCCTATGCTCAAAACTGTACCCCGCACATCACCCCTGCGCATAACATGCACCTCAACCTGCCATGCCTTCTCAACGCCTGCCATCTTGTCAAACACACCATCGTAGAATGGGACCTCATGCACAACCTCTCCCCAGACTTACTCTTCATCACCAGGACGTGGCTAAACATGACATCCAGCCACAACATCGTAGTGGCCATTTACTTGCAGATCGCAAGACAGGACTGGACTGGCAAACCTGGAGGAGGTCTTGCCATCATATACAAAGAACAGATCAACTGCTCCATCAGATCTACAAATTCCCGCAACCACCTCGAGCACTTAGCTTTCAAACTCAGCACCTCAAGTAACACCACCCTGGCTGAAGCCCTACTCTCTTCGAAGACTACACTGACCCCAATACCACCAATCTCCTGGAAAACCTCAGCATTATCAAACTCATCTGAGTGTATGAATCCCCACCTATATAGCTGGATATCTCCTCAACACTTTCTTCACCAACTTCTAAACATCCAACCTATCCTTCCCTCACATGGACAGAGAACTCCCTCATCCAATATGGCCTACACTGCCCCAACTAACACAGAATTAGATTCACTAGGAATACAAGACACTTTTGAAAGAGGATCACGGAGGAAACCTAGAACATTGAGCTTCAAACGCGATGGCCGCTGCATTAAGATGACCTCACATGCTCCATCTCAGATTTCAATACTCCTACACTAAAACCCTGTCCCCACTGAAAACCAGCTTTACAGCGTGGTATAAACCATAGGCAAGGAGGTATAGTTACAGCTAGAGTGATTATGGCGACATTCCCACGAATCTTCGCCATAGTAAAGGAATTCAAGTCCTCTGCCGGCAGCTCCACGACTGTCAGCCCCCCACAGGAACTCTGCACCCAGCTTTCTCACTACTTCATTAACAAAATCAGCACGGTATAAAACAACTTTGCACCCCCAACGGGAACTCTCCACACTCGCCATCCTCCAATCTCACAAGAAGAACACACCAGATACTGCCCTGACCTGCTGGCACATTATCACCCCTCTGAAACAGAAACCACCATGCACTTCATCCAATCAGGAGCCTCTCGGAGCTTTGCCATCACTACTTCTTCACCAACGGACTCTATAACAATCAAATCCTGATATCCAACCAGGTCAACATGTTTGACTCATCCAACTTCCACACCCTCACACTCAACTAAAGGTATTCATATGGCCCCCGTCTAACACCCAAAGAACCATCACTCAGCCCGGATTATGTGCAAACTGGACTACAGAAATGCCCTCTACTTTGGCATCACCTTGCAACTCACCGAGAGACTCCAGATTATTCAGAATGCATCCGCCAAACTCCCTCTCAAATTCCCACTCCACATTAAGATATCCATACACTTGAAAAGACCTCCACTGGCTCCCCATACACAAACGTGCTGTCTTCATACTTCACTCACATCTATAAAGAACTACACAAACAAGGCCCTGCATACCTATACAAACGCATCAGCTTCCACACACCCACCAGACACCTTTTGCTTGCTCAAGCCCCGCATCCTTAGAGCCCGAGCTGGTGCCCTTGCCTTTTCTTACCTGGCTCCTAAAGACTGGAATGACCTCCCACTACACATTACAGCTGCTGGTTCAGTCTTAGAATTCTGCAGGAATTGAAGCCCTAGCTCTTCCAATAGACCCTAGTCATGTCAGCTCCCCCTTCTTATGGCGCCAGTATACCTTCCCGGGTGACGCACCTTACAAAGACACATAACATATAGAAATATTCTCATTAGACACTTCAACTGGTCTGGTGTAACCAAATTAGAAATTTGATCTCTTGCAGAAATGCAAGTATCCTGTGAAACACACAAACTTTGCACAACTCTCGATGTTTCCAGAGAACTTGCCACAACCAAGTAGAAAAAGTAATAGACTCGACGAGAACCACCTCAGTTTTGTCCGTGCTTGATTTTAGGAAATGTCAATTCAATCAATCAATAGCGAATGCTCAGCTTGAAAATGTTCTGTAAATTGATTCCGCCTGATGGATATTTGAATATCATCTGCACAGTTAAAAAAACACAATCTGCACAATCTACTCACCGTGGTCTGGGAGCGAAGATGGGTGTACACTCCATCCATGTCAATACGATATCCAAAATACCCAGCTGTGTCTGAAGGCCTAGAAGGATAGGTGATGTTGAAAGCAGCTGATTCGTCTAAATGGACCTGTGCTCGGACATTGTCTACCATCTGAATTTTGCCCCAGTACTTCCTGCATGGGAAGAAGGATAGCCTATGTGCAGAATAAGAGAGAAAGGGGAAAAGGCTTGGAAATTAAGCATGGTAGCTGTCATGATTTGAACATGTCGCGCTTCATGTGAGCATGTCATGTTTCATTACGACATAAGAAAGCCCGCCCCTATCCCGTGCTCCAGCACTCCATTGTGTTAATGTATATATGCATTATGATTTAATTCATGATTGCAGTGTTATTGATAAGCAGAATACGTAACTTATGTTTATTCAGGAGAACTTTGCTCTTGTCGCGAATTATGTCAGAGACGCATTAAAAAAAAATGTCAGTTCGTTTTGGTACTTTGTGTTTGCTGCTTAGATTGTGAGCGAGAACTATAGTATGTGCCATAGCGCAACAGTGAAAGAAACAAACATTTTGAGGGTGGGTTCCAGTGGAGCTGGTGCCCATTGCTGAGATCGGTATCGCTGCAGAATGGGCGCGCTTTGTGCTTGGGGAGCGTGAGGCAACGTGCGTGTGCACTTGGGTGTGGTCTGCCTATAAAAGGCCACACCCAAGTTCTAGAAGACGCTTGGCCTTCTGATCTCTTGCTAAGAGGAGGTTCGCACTGCGGTTCGCGCTGCCTTCTGAGACTTACCTGGGACAGCGCGCTGGATTTCTTCATCCCGAATTCAGCTTCCGTGAAGTCTTCCTCGCCGCGACGAACTCAGGATCTGCAAGAATACGAAAGCTAAGTACTAAAAAAAAGTCAGGCGCCCTACGCAAGAAAGACTTTAATAATTTTTGGAACAACTTTGGGTTTTGGTATTCAGAGTACTTCGAAGAAAGGATATTTCGCAACCCAGAAAATATGTTTTTATTTTAAAACTAAAACTTTCATGCAAATCTGCTTATTATTATGCAAGAAGCATTTTCAGGACTATTATTGTGTTGTAAACGTGCATATTAGACGTAATGTACAAGAGTCTAGTAGAATCGGATGGCTTGTTGTTTTTTCCCATTTTTTCTCGTTAAATATAGGAACTGGTAAAGAATCACTAAAGAAAAGATACATGTGAGTAGGAATAAGGGTTTAGGAATTAATTAGTAGAAAGAAGTATGTTGTCTTGTAGAGTTCATTGGTGTCATGTTCTGTCTCTTTTAAGGCACAAACTACAAAACTTCCACAAGAATGAAAGTAAGACCCCAACCAGTCGCTCGTTAAAACAGCTAACCAGTTCAACACAAGACATACTGGACGTAGGATGCACACTTCCTGATCGCAGGTAGGCCAAAGATTAGAATAATTAGGAGATTTAGAAAGAATAGCATAGTATTAAGAATTAAGGAGTGTTCATCAGTTACTTAGTGTAATTCCTTGTTGCCTCGCATGTCGACAGCAAGAGTCCACTAACACAACGTCCAGTGTCCGGCCCTCCTCCCCAAATCTATTTTTAACTTGGTGAGAATAAAGACTCACTTTACCAGTTCTAATATAGTTTCAGGGAAGTTGGTCATTGTGTCTCCGCGAAACTCTAACTGCACTTCTAATACAGGTAAGAGAAGTGTGGTATCTTGACAGAAGGCCAAGCCCACGGTGATAGTTTCGCCTGGACACAATGGATCAAACTCAAGATATTAGTTTACAAGATATAGCCTCAATGTTGCGTGATTTAAAAAGTGAAAATGCAGCATTGCGAAGAGATTTAACAACCCTGCAAGGTGCTATTCAGAAACCTATCTTAAAACCATCTAGTTTTCAAGCATCATCTTCTACCACAGCAACTCCTAATGTTTCCCCTCAGATTCAGGTAGTTACTCCAGTGTCAGTACCTTTAGCGCCACCTGAACGATTTTATGGTGATTGTAACAAATTTACCATATTTATGAATCAATGCCATCTGCATTTTATTGCCAAGCCTACAGCCTTCCCTGACGATGCCTCTAAAGTGGCTTTTATTCTTTCATATTTAGGAGGGGATGCTGCTTTATGGTCTGTTCCGCTAGTTGATAGTGATGATCCTTTATTATATGATTTCAGAAGATTTAAACAAAACATGAAAAAATTGTTTGCTAAACATGTGTTTGTACAAACCGCAGACAACGAGCTTTTAAATTTGAAACAAGGATCTACAGATTTAATTCACTACATTTTCCTTCTTAATCGTCTTATTTTAGAAACCAATTGGCCTCAAGAAAAAAGAATTTCTCTTTTTTATCGAGGGTTAAAAGACGATTTAAAAGACATGTTAGCACAGATTTTAGACCCACCAGATGATTCCAGTGAATTCATTGATTTAGTGGTTAAATTAAATCATAGATTACAAGAAAGGATAGGAGAACGTGGAAAATCAGATCATAAGTTATTCTTTAATAAGGAAAGAATTTCATCAGCTAAGGAACAAAATTTTAAAGTGGATCAAGAAGAACCCATGCAAATAGGCACAATTCGTGGTCCACTTTCCAAAGAAGAAAAAGAAAAAAGACGCAAATTAAACCAGTGTCTTTATTGTGGTAAATCAGGGCACTTTGTGAAAGAGTGCCCAACTCGTCCCACTAAAAATAAGGTAAAGACTTCAGAAATACATATTGTTCAGGCTAATTCGGAAGACTAAGTAGCTCGACAAAGAAAGAGGTCAGTTTGTCGAGTGAAGAATTAACCTTGGCCTCCACAGATCCTACAACCTCTTTTAGACACCTTTGTATTCAAATATGACTTACTGCCACAGATAACTCTGCACGTTCTTGGATTGTGGATGCTTTAATTGACTCTGGGGCCACATGGAATTTTATTGATACACATTTCATGCAAACTTTAGGGTTGAAAACCATAACTAAAGAGCAACCAGAAATCGTCCGAGCAGTGGACGGTAAGGAACTTACTTCTGGTCCTATTCAACATCATACCGAAGTTTTAAAGATGTTAAGCTCCCCTTCACATAGTGAGTTTATCACATTTGACGTCATTGACGCTCCACAATTTAGACTTATTTTAGGAATTCCTTGGCTGATTCGTCATAATCCAGGGATAGATTGGGTAAAGAAAACAGTTACCTTTTATTCCTCTTTTTGTCATACTAACTGTTTTCATTCACCAACTGATAATGACACTATTCAAGGTTATGATTTTCCGAAAGAAACACGAAGTGTATTATTGTTGGAAGGAGTTCCTAGTGAATATAATGATTTACTTGATGTTTTTGACAAAAAAAAGGCAAACACTCTGCCTCCACATCGAGATTTCGATTGTCAAATCGATTTGGTACCTGGTGCTACTCTACCATGTAGTCGCATCTATGCACTAACAGAAAAAGAAAATGAATATTTACGGACATATTTAGATGAATATTTGGCAAACGGATTCATTAGACATTCAAAATCCCCTGTCTCATCTCCTCTGTTTTTTATACCTAAGAAGGAGGGAGATTTGCGCACGTGTATTGACTATAGAGCCTTGAACAATGTTACGGTAAAAAAACGATACCCTTTACCTTTGATTCCAACTCTATTAGATCAAGTAAAAAATGCTACCATTTATACAAAATTGGATTTGCGCGGAGCATACCATTTAGTAAGAGTTCGAGAGGGCGATGAGTGGAAGACCGCTTTTCGTACGAAATTCGGTCTCTTTGAATATCAAGTTATGCCCTTCGGACACTGCAATGCTCCTGCTGCATTCCAGTTTTTTATAAATGAAGTTTTACACAAATTTATTGATGTTTGTTGTGTGGTCTACATAGATGATATTCTTATTTTTTCCACAAACACATCAGAGCATGTAAAACAAGTACGCGCCATTCTCCAAAAATTGCTACAAATCTCTTTATTTGTGAAACTAGAAAAGAGCATGTTTCATGTTACTAAAGTAGAATTTTTGGGATATGTACTTAGCCCAGCTGGAATCGAAATGGACCCTAAGAAAGTAAAGGCAGTACACTCATGGCCTAGTCCGGTGTCTGTGAAGCAAGTCCAGAGTTTTCTGGGATTTGCAAATTTTTATAGACGCTTCATTCGGGATTTTTCACAAACTATCACCCCCATTACAAAACTCCTTAGAAAAGGAGAAACATTTGAATGGAATGAAGCAGCTGAAAAAGCTTTTCAAGAATTAAAAAGGTTATTTACATCAGCACCAATTTTGGACATCCGGATCCTTCTAATCCCTTCATTGTAGAAGCCGATGCCTCACAATTTGAGTTAGGAGGAATATTATCTCAAAGAGACAAACTTACAGGTCAAATGCACCCAATTGCTTACTATTCACGAAAATGATCTAATGCTGAACAGAATTATCCAATAGCAGATAAAGAGTTATTGGCGATCAAAGCGGTATTTGAAGAATGGCGCCATTACTTGTTAGGGGCTCGCCATCCTATTACAATATATACTGATCACAGAAATCTGCAATCCTTGAAATCTGTTAAAGCTTTATAAGCTCGACAATTACGTTGGACATTGTTTTTCAATGATTACAATTTTGTAATCACATTTCGACCAGGCAAAGATAATCGCAAAGCAGATGCTTTATCTCGTATTGGAGAGAAAGAGACACATAATGCACCTGTAGATGATAGTCAGCCTATATTACCTAAAGCATGTTTTCAAGCTGGACTTATGTCAGTAGATATCATGCATGACATTGAAGAAACTCTTAAGAGTAAATCTAAAGAGTATTGGGAAAAAATTTATCGATCTGTACAGTGGAGAGAAAAATTGTTATTTATGAACGATCAAGTTGTAGTACCTACAGTTTTCCTTCAACAATCCGTAATGAAGTTACATCATGATGCTATGTTGTCTGCTCACCCTCGTATTACAAAAACTTACCATTCCATCAAAAGAACCTTCTGGTGGCCATCTATGTTTGCTGATATCAAAGCATATGTAGAAACATGTGGTATATGTGTTCAGAGTAAGGTAGTACATCAAGCTCCCATGGGGTTGTTACAGCCGTTACCAATTCCCCCACAACCCTGGCAAACAATCTCTCTTGATTTTATTGTTGAACTTCCACCCACGAAACAAGGGTTCACAACCATTTTAACCATAGTAGATCAGTTCACTCGTATGGCTCAATACATTCCTTTAAAAAAGATACCAACTGCTTTAGAATTAGCAGAACAACTGGCAAGACAAGTAATCCGTTTACACGGAATTCCCTCTGTGGTCATTTCGGACAGAGGCCCTCAATTTATTTCACATGTATGGAAAGAATTGGGTAAAGTTTTACATATGGACATACGTTTATCTTCAAGTTATCATCCACAGACAGATGGATTAACAGAACGCACTAACCAAACCATAGAGCAATTTTTACGATGTGTATTAAGAGATCATCAAGAAGAATGGTCAGACGTTCTTTGGGCATTAGAATTTGCTTACAACAATGGAGACCATTCTTCTATCAATATGTCTCAATTTTTTTGTAATTATGGTTATCATCCTAAAAATATTTCTGACCAACTCATTGTGTCCAGGGAAATTCCTTCTATTCATGAACTCATAAAAACTTTGGATTCCATTCATCAAGATGCTAAATTTCAATTGGCCAAAGCAAAAGAAAATCAGAAATTATCTGCTGATAAAAGACGTTCTGTTCCCCCTTCTTATCAAGAAGGTGACAAGGTATGGTTAGCAACACGGAATTTACACATTAAAGGAAACAGAAAGTTTAACCCTAAATTTATAGGCCCTTTTAAAGTGGAAAAGATTATTGATCCTGTAAGTGTTAGATTAACACTCCCTCAACGTTATCGCTGTCATCCAGTCTTTCATGTTTCCTTACTTAAACCGTGTTCTCCAGAAATCCGTATACTTAAAACACCCCCTCCTATCTTGATAGGCGGTAAGCCAGAATTTGAAGTAAAACGAATCTTGGATGCTAAAAGAATTCATGGTAAACTTTTCTATGTAGTAGATTGGAAAGGTTATGGTCCTGAAGAACACTCATGGGAACCCTTGGATCATCTAAAACATGCTCCCAGGATTGTGAAATCTTTCCATACCAGATATCCAGCTAAACCAAAACCAATCCCAATGGTGTTAGGGGGGATTTTGAGAGGGGAGTACTGTCATGATTTGAACATGTCGCGCTTCATGTGAGCATGTCATGTTTCATTACGACATAAGAAAGCCCGCCCCTATCCCGTGCTCCAGCACTCCATCGTGTTTATGTATATATGTATTATGATTTAATTCATGATTGCAGTGTTATTGATAAGCAGAATACGTAACTTATGTTTATTCAGGAGAACTTTGTTCTTGTCGCGAATTATGTCAGAGGCGCATTCAAAAAAATGTTTGTCAGTTCGTTTTGGTACTTTGTGTTTGCTGCTTAGATTGTGAGCGAGAACTATAGTATGGGCCATAGCGCAACAGTGAAAGAAACGAACATTTTGAGGGTGGGTTCCAGTGGAGCTGGTGCCCATTGCTGAGATCGGTATCGCTGCAGAATGGGCGCGCTTTGTGCTTGGGGAGCGTGAGGCGACGTGCTTGTGCACTTGGGTGTGGTCTGCCTATAAAAGGCCACACCCAAGTTCTAGAAGACGCTTGGCCTTCTGATCTCTTGCTAAGAGGAGGTTCGCTCTGCGGTTCGCGCTGCCTTCTGAGACTTACCTGGGACAGCGCGCTGGATTTCTTCATCCCGAATTCAGCTTCCGTGAAGTCTTCCTCGCCGCGACGAACTCAGGATCTGCAAGATTACGAAAGCTAAGTACTAAAAAAGTCAGGCACCCTACGCAAGAAAGACTTTAATAATTTTTGGAACAACTTTGGGTTTTGGTATTCAGAGTAGTTCGAAGAAAGGAAATTTCGCAACCCAGACAATATGTTTTTATTTTAAAACTAAAACTTTCATGCAAATCTGCTTATTATTATGCAAGAAGCATTTTCAGGACTATTATTGTGTTGTAAACGTGCATATTAGACGTAATGTACAAGAGTCTAGTAGAATCGGATGGCTTGTTGTTTTTTCCCATTTTTTCTCGTTAAATATAGGAACTGGTAAAGAATCACTAAAGAAAAGATACATGTGAGTAGGAATAAGGGTTTAGGAATTAATTAGTAGAAAGACGTATGTTGTCTTGTAAAGTTCATTGGTGTCATGTTCTGTCTCTTTTAAAGCACAAACTACAAAACTTCCACAAGAATGAAAGTAAGACCCCAACCAGTCGCTCGTCAAAACAGCTAACCAGTTCAACACAAGACATACTGGACGTAGGATGCACACATCCTGATCGCAGGTAGGCCAAAGATTAGAATAATTAGGAGATTTAGAAAGAATAGCATAGTATTAAAAATTAAGGAGTGTTCATCAGTTACTTAGTGTATTTCATTGTTGCCTCGCAGGTCGACAGCAAGAGTCCACTACCACAACGTCCAGTATCCGGCCCTCCTCCCCAAATCTATTTTTTAACTTGGTGAGAATCAAGACTCACTTCACCAGTTCTAATATAGTTCCAGGGAAGTTGGTCATTGTGTCTCCGCGAAACTCTAACTGCACTTCTAATACAGGTAAGAGAAGTGTGGTGTCTTGACAGTAGCTTTAATGACATTCTAAACAGAATACATTGGGATTGAATCCAGATCCACACCGACCCCAAGACTACCCTCAGAGGCACCCTCATCTACAGACCCCCGGGACCACGCGCACAGTTCTGCGAAGACATCGCCGACTTCATCAGCCCTCACGCCCTCCCCTCCGCCGACTACATCCTCCTCGGGGACCTCAACTTCCACCTGGAGAACAACAATGACCGCAACACCACCGCCCTGCTGGATAACCTCGCCAACCTCGGACTTCAGCAACTGGTCAACACCCCCACCCACTTCGCCGGCCACACGCTCGACCCACTCTTCTCGTCCAGCAAGCACGTCACCTTCAGCCACTCCACCGGACTTCACTGGACCGACCACAGCTGCGTCCATTTCAGCTTCAGAAAGAACACGGTCCACCATCACCCGAAGCAGGCTCCCCGAAGAAACTGGAGCAAGATCACCGCCGACCAGCTCGCCACCTCCCTCAGCCAGAGCCCACCTGTCAGGACCACGGACCCTAACACAGCTGCCCTCGACCTCACGCAGTGGCTGACCTCCTGTGCCGACGACCTCGCCCCACTGAAGAACCCCCTCACCAGGCCCAGAAGCAAGAAGGCCCCCTGGTTCACCAACGAACTTAAGGACTCCAAGAAGGCCTGCCGCACCCTCGAGAAGGCCTGGCTCCTCAACAAGACCGCCGACAACAGAACAGCACTCAAACTCGCCACTCGCAGACATCACCAGCTCATCCGCACCACCAAGAAGAAATCTCTGCGGGAACGACTGGACAAGAACGCCCATGACAGCAAGGAGCTCTTCAACATCGTCAAGGAGTTCTCCAACCCCAGCACCAGCAACAACGACATCACTCCCTCACAGGACCTCTGCGACTCCCTCGCCTCGTACTTCCACCGCAAGATCGCCGACATCCACAACAGCTTCGACATTTCACCCCCGCACCCATCGGTCGTACCTTCGCACCCCGCCGCCACCCTCCAGAAATGGACCGAGGTGACCCCCGAAGACACGTCACGCATGATGAACACCATCCACTCCGGATCTCCGACCGACCCGTGCCCCCATCATGTCTTCAACAAGGCAGCCTCTACCATCGCACCCCACCTCCGAGACATCATCAACACCTCCTTCAACACAGCAACCTTCCCGGAGAGCTGGAAGCACGCCGAACTCAGCGCTCTGCTGAAGAAACCAACAGCGGACCCGACCGACCTCAAGAACTTCCGCCCCATCTCGCTCCTTCCTTTCCCCGCCAAAGTCATCGAGAAGGTCGTCAACAAGCAACTGGCAGCCTTCCTCGAGACGAACGGATCCCTCGACCCATCACAGTCCGGATTCAGAGCCAACCACAGCACCGAGACCACCCTCATCGCAGCCACCGACAACATCCGAGCCCTGCTCGACAACGGCGAAACAGCGGCACTCATCCTCCTAGACCTCTCCGCAGCATTTGACACTGTCTGCCACCGCACACTAGTCCAACGCCTCAACGACACCGGCATCCAAGGGAAGGCTCTGGAATGGATCATCTCATACCTCTCCGGCAGAACACAGAGAGTACGCCTCCCTCCATTCCGCTCCGAGGCCACCGAAGTCATCTGCGGCGTCCCGCAAGGATCGTCGCTCAGCCCCACTCTCTTCAACATCTACATGAAACCCCTCGCTGCCATCGCACGCCAACACAACCTCAACATCATTTCCTACGCCGATGACACCAAGCTAATTCTCTCCCTCTCCAGAGACCCCGACACCGCCAAAGCCAGCCTGCACGAAGGGATGACAGACGTCGCTGAATGGATGAACATCAGCCGCCTGAAACTGAACACGGACAAGACAGAAGTCCTCATCCTGGGACCATCACCCTCCGCATGGGACGACTCCTGGTGGCCCCCGGCGCTAGGCACCGCACCTGAACCGACGGACCACGCACGCAACTTGGGCGTCATACTGGACTCCTCCCTATCGATGACCAGACAAGTCAACGCCGTCTCCTCAGCTTGCTTCCACAACCTCCGCATGCTCCGAAAGATCTTCCGATGGATCCCGACCGAGACCAGGAAGACGGTCACCCACGCTCTCGTCACCAGCAGACTAGACTACGGAAACACCCTCTACGCCGGTACTACAGCCAAGCTTCAGAAAAGACTTCAGCGTATCCAGAACGCCTCCGCCCGACTCATCCTGGACGTCCCCCGACGCAGCCACATCTCGTGCCACCTGAGAGACCTGCACTGGCTCCCTGTCAACAAGAGGATCACGTTCAGACTCCTCACCCACGCACACAAGTCCCTCCACGACCTAGGCCCAGGGTACCTCAACAGCCGCCTCACCTTCTACACGCCCACCCGCCGGCTACGTTCCGCTAACCTCGCCCTCGCCCTCGCCGTCGTCCCTCGCATCCAGAGAGCCACCGCTGGAGGAAGGTCATTCTCCTACCTGGCAGCTAAGACTTGGAACTCCCTACCCGTCCACCTGCGGATGACCCAGGACCACCTGGCCTTCAGGAAACAGCTCAAGACCTGGCTGTTCGAGCAGTAGCAGACCCCCTTCCCCAAGCGCCTTGAGACCCTTACGGGTGAGTAGTGCGCGATATAAGTTCCATGATTGATTGATTGATTGATTGAATCCTGCTGAAATACTCGCAAACCATGGAGAAGAGGATGTGGTCTCACGGCTAGACTGCCGACTTTGGAGCTGGGAAACCAAGGTTCGAGCCTCGGGGTCAACTCCAGATCCTGTGATTCTGGGAAAATCACTTAATCTCCCTGTGGCTATCAATTTTTTTTTTTTTTAAATGAATGTGTCCTTGTGGAATCACTGACATAATATCGAAAGACACAATAACAACCTACCCCATTATCGACACAAAAATATCGATCATACAAATATCGACATCCTATACTTATTTAAGAAAATACACTAATATTGAAACCAAAATATTGTCAAACACTTACATCGATATCTGTATTATCGAACACAAAAATATAGTTATGAAAAATATCGAACATGTTTAAAAAAGATACAAGATATCAATATCGATAACAATATAGACAGCAATATTGTTAAGAAAAAAAATATCGACATGTTAAAAACATTTATAAACATACACAACGTACAAAATAAATGTAATACAACCTATTTTTAAAATTATTTAAATATATTATCATAAAATAAACTGAAAACACATGATTAATATCTATATAAATATTATACCTAAATAAAAAGCACATATTATTTAACATCTAAAATAATATAATTCACATTTAATAGAGTAAAGCAGTAAAACAAAAATGCAATAACTGAATCTTAATTAGCGTTTTCCATGTATGGAATGCAACAACCAAAACAATTAAAACAATAAATGACAACCAATGAAATACGCACACTATTAAAATAAACCAATGAAATTAAACAAACTATTAATTAAGCACTATATAAAGAGACAAAAATTAATCAGTATTTTACACCTCAAACCAAAAAGAAACAAGAAGGCGAAACTCTGCCGGATTGCTGCCAGAACACAGGACTTCATTAAAGAAAATACTATTTCCTACTCCAGAAAGTAAGTAAAATAACATTTATAATCTGATGCTACTGCTAATCTTCTAAAAGAAATATTTATACTAACAAAATAATTAATATATATATTTTAAAATTTATGTCTCCTCTATAGATAATTCTGAAAACATCCAAACTGCTACAGAACACTGTGAAAAATCGACTTGGAAATAAAGTAAGTATCAAACTAAATTATCCTAAAACAATTTGCTAAAATGCCTGTTGGAAACCGGGCAACCGGGTTAGCAGTCACCAGGTTCCCAGCACAACGGTAGCTTGGCTCGAGCGGTTGGGGGTCAGGCACCGTGTTAAGCGTACGTCACACCCTCACAATAACCATGCGTTCATCCGTTCCAAAAACGACACTACACCGTAAAAATTATGGGAGACAAGTTGAAAATATATATGTCTTTATCTTATTTTCTCTTAGTTGCAGGTTTCATAACATAAATACAAGACAATAGGATTTTCCTTAAAAAGAGCAGGTCAAATAAATAATGCTACTTTGGAATTTCAATAAATAGGTTCAGGTCATCATTAAGCAAAGAATAAATAGATGTGCAATAAATACAGACAGCAAATAAATACAGTCAGACAATAAATACAGTGCAAGAATAAATTAGTGGAAGACAATAAATAAAGCACCCTCAATAAATAAGGAAAAGCAATCAATGACAGTTACAGATCAGACCACTTTCATGAGGTAACTTGGTCTTACTCTGCCCATACACAGCTCGTGGTCATTTGGGTGGCATGGGGGTGTCCCACCTAGATTGGTCAAGGCTGGGGCCTAAGCTGAGGCAGGACAAGGGTAACCTAAAGATCTGGCCCTCCAAACTACACAGCCCCTCACAGATGTCACTGCACCAGTCTTAGTTCACCCCTGGCACTCCCAGGCTGGTTCTAACACCCCTCTAGCCCCTAGAATGGTCTTTTAGGGCTCCACGGGGCCTCAGACGCCCCCTCTACCACTTACTGCCCTTTTCACGATGATCGGCTCCGCTCGGCACCGTCTCGACGCCGTGAGGCGGCTCCGGTTCGATGTCGCTGGGCGGCCTCGACTCGATGTCGCTGGGCGGTCTCGACTCGATGTCGCTGGGCGGTCTCGACTCGATGTCGCTGGACGGTCTCGACTCGATGTCGCTGGGCGGTCTCGACTCGATGTCGCCTTCCGGCGTCGCAGGAACACGGTCTCCCCGCTTCCGGGTGTCTCCGGAGTGCGATCTCCACTCCCGACCTCCGGCGCGCTTCACCTCGGTTTCCGGCGACTCCGGTGGGCGGACTTCACTCCCCCGTCGACGCCTCACCTCGACCTCGGGTGAATCTCCACTCGACCTCCGGCGCCTCTCCACGGCCTCCGTCGGCGCCCTCACCTCGACCTCGGGTGAATCTCCACTCGACCTCCGGCGCCTCTCCACGACCTCCGTTGGCGCCCTCACCTCGACCTCGGGTGAATCTCCACTCGACCTCCGGCGCCTCTCCACAACCTCCGTCGGTGCCCTCACTCGACCTCTGGCGGCTCCGGGTACGACGTCTGCTTTCTGTCAGCGCCGCTTCTCTACCTCAGGCCCCAGGTCTCCAGGCTTCTCGACGTCAGGACTCCAGGAGGACACTGCTGAACAGGTCAGGAACTTGCTGTTCTTCTTCTTTAAGGCCTGTTCCAAATATTCAGTTCTTTAAGATGGTTCTTCTGGTCTTGATCCCACACAGGGCTCTAGGCTGGGCTTGGTCAGTAGAGACTAGCATCAAGGGTGGGTTTCTGGACCCCACTCCAAGCACTGGTTTCCACCTCTGCTGCCTTACTCCGACCTCCTTCTAACTCTGTCCTCTCTCTTCTCCAGTCAGTTGCCAACTGCCACTCTGAGATGGCCTCCCAACATTCTAAACTGCCTCCCACTGTCACAGGGTTCTAGAATGTTACAGAAGGTTCTAGAAACCTCCAGTGGGTTCTGGTGATGTCACAGGTGACAATGGGTAGCCACCATTTTGTGTCTCAGACAGAAGTTCCAGGGGTAGGGAAAATGGCTCCCTGACCCTGCATCAACACTAAAAAGTCTGGTGGTTCCCAAAAAGGAAAAAAATTATAATAGGGTTTGAGGCAGAAGGGGGACAAAATAAATAATGATGAGGAGGGACCACCCAAAGGGCTGACAGGTCTAACACGCGTCCCCCCCAGCTGAAAGTGGGGAGAGCTACCCAACCCCTTGGGAGTTCTCATCACTAAGGCGGAAATACCTTGAGAGACCGTCTGCATTGGCGTGGTCCACTCCAGGCCGATGTTCCACCTGAAAGTCCATTCCCTGTAGGGAGATAGACCACCTCAGCAACTTGGGATTCTCCCCCTTCATCTGCATCAGCCAACGAAGGGGTCTGTGGTCGGTCTGAACTAGGAAGTGCGAGCCAAACAGGTATGGCCGTAACTTCTTCAGAGCCCATACCACTGCAAAGGCTTCACGCTCTATTGCACTCCACTTCTGTTCCCTGGGAAGTAGTCTCCGGGATAGGAAGACCACGGGTTGATCCAGACCCTCTTCATTGAGTTGCGATAACACTGCCCCAATGCCATGTTCCGATGCATCCGTCTGGACAATGAACTCCTTGGAAAAGTCTGGGGCCCTTAAGACCGGGGCCTCACACATGGCTTGCTTCAGCTTCACAAAGGCCTGCTGACAAGCCTCCGTCCAGACTACCCGTCGAGGTTGCTTCTTGGACGTAAGCTCCGTGAGGGGGGCCACAATGGTCCCATACCCCTTCACGAAGCGGCGGTAATATCCGGTGAGGCCCAGAAAAGCTCGGACCTCAGTCTGAGTCTTGGGGGGTTCCCAGGCCATGATAGCCTCGATTTTCACCTGGAGGGGTTGCACCGCTCCCCTACCCACCAAGTGTCCAAGGTACACTACCGACCCCTGCCCGATCTGGCATTTACTGGCCTTGATCGTTAAACCAGCCTGCTTCAGGGCCTGGAGAACAGTTTGCAGGTGACGCAAGTGATCCTCCCAGCTGTTACTGAAGACGGCAATGTCGTCCAGATAAGCAGCAGAGAAACTCTCCATTCCAGTGAGGATCTGGTTCACCAGACGCTGAAACGTGGCAGGTGCGTTCTTGAGCCCAAAGGGCATCACGCAGAACTGGTAGTGGCCCTTGGGCGTGGAGAAGGCTGACCTTTCTTTAGCTTCATCAGTCAGAGAGATCTGCTAGTACCCGGAAGTAAGGTCAAAGGTACTCAGATATTGGGCAGCTCCCAGCCGGTCAATCAGTTCATCCGCCCTCGGAATCGGATGAGCATCAGTCTTGGTTACTGAGTTCAGTCCCCGGTAGTCCACACAGAACCTCAGTTCCGGTTGGGCACCCGGTGGTACAGCTTTTGGTACTAATACCACCGGACTGGACCAGGGGCTGCTGGAAGGTTCAATCACTCCTAGCTCCAGCATCTTAGTGACTTCACTGTGAATGCTGGCCTTCACCTTGTCTGTCATCCGGTAGATCTTTGACTTCACAGGTGGGCTGTCTCCTGTGTCCACGTCATGGATGCACAGGTGAGTCCTACCCGGAACAAGGGAGAACAACGAAGAGTACTGCCCCAGGACCTGGCGGCAGTCCTCCTGCTGTTCAGGAGTTAGGGACGGGGAGAGAATCACTCCCTCCACCAACCCATCCTTCTCTTGAGACGCAAATAAGTCGGGGAGAGGCTCGCTTTCCACGTCCTCTGCTCGTCCTCTGCTCCGTCAGTCACCATCAGCAATATGACTTCGGGCCTCTCATGGTGGGGTTTGAGGCGGTTGGCATGCAGCACTCGTAGGGGCTGGCGAGGGGTCTTCAGATCCACCAAGTAGGTAGCCTTACCCTTCTTCTCCAACACCTCAAATGGTCCTGACCAGCGATCCTGGAGGGCGCTAAGCTCTCCTGGTTCGATCACCCACACCTTCTGGCCAGGCTCCAATTCCACCGGGTGAGCATTGTGGTCATACCACACCTTCATCACTGCTTGGCTGGCTTCCAAGTTGTCAGAAGCTTGCTTCCACAACTTAGCCATTTGGCTCCGGAAGGCCAGCATGTAGCTCACCACGTCCTGGGGAAGCTTTCTGGGAGTTCTTTCCCATCCGTCTCTCACCAGGCTGAGAGGTCCACGCACAGGGTGCCCATACAGAAGCTCGAAGGGGCTGAAGCCCGCTCCCTTCTGTGGCACTTCCCTGTAAGAAAACAATAGACAGGGTAGGAGGACGTCCCATTTCCTCCGCAGGCTTTCAGGCAGACTTCTGATCATGCCTTTCAAGGTTTTATTGAACCTCTCCACCAGACCATTGGTCTGGGGGTGGTAAGGAGTGGTGAACCGGTAGGTCACTCCACACTCCTTCCGCATGGCCCGCATGTATGCTGACATGAAGTTGGTCCCCCTGTCAGACACAACTTCCTTGGGAAAACCCACTCGGGTAAAGATTCCCATCAGGGCCCTAGCCACGACAGGTGCAGTAATGGTCCTCAGAGGTATAGCCTCTGGGTACCGTGTGGCATGATCCACCAAAACCAGGATAAACCTGTGACCAGCTGTAGTAGGCGGATCTAACGGACCCACAATGTCGATGCCCACCCTTTCAAAGGGGGTGCTAATGACAGGAAGTGGTTCCAGGGGAGCTTTCAGCTTCACCCCTGTTTTCCCACTGGCTTGACAAGACACACACGTCCGGCAGAAGGTGTCGGACGACACTTTCATTTGAGGCCAATAAAAGTGTGGGACAAGCCGGGCAAAGGTTTTGTCTTGCCCCAGGTGTCCTGCCAAGGGGATCTCATGAGCCAATTCCAGAAGAAAGGCTCGGTAACGTTGAGGGACAACCAAGGCCCGTGACGATCCGTGCATGGGTGCCTTGGGTTCACTGTAGAGGAGGCCATCCTCCCAGTAAATGTGGTAGTTCCCCTCAACGTTCCCGGCTGCCTGGGCTTCGGCCTGTCGCCTAAGTCCCTCAAGGGTAGCACACTCCTTCTGGCCCTTGCAGAATTCCTCCCTGGTCGGCCCTCCCTCCACGTGCCACTCGGCCGGGATGGGTAGGTTCTCCAGTTCGGTAACATCCCCCTCCGCGGACTCCTGGTCCACCACCTCCGGTGGCCTATCCGTCACACGGGGCGCGGATGCCGAGGCAGGCTCCTCCTGTCCTCGGTTCTTCCCTTGGTCGGCAGCTGGCGGTGCCTTTGTTCCAGGCTCCCGCCTAAACGAACTCCCCCTCCGGGTAGTCGCAGAACTTGTGCTGACACAGGCCCAGTCAGGTGTACCCAGCATCTCAGCATGAGTCCGGTATTCCACCTCCTTCCAAGCATTATGCTCCATGTCATTCCCCAGCAGACAATCGACTGGCATGGCAGGGCTTACGGCAACTCGAAGTAACCCTGCAACCCCTTCCCATTCAAATGGAACCTCGGCCACCGGATAGTGGCCCATTCTGCCGTCAGCCATCGCGGCAGGGTGGAGCACATCGGGAATCACCTGCTCTGGAGACACCAGTTGGCTACGTACCATAGTCATACTGGCTCCTGTGTCTCTCAGAGCCTCCCCTCTTTGGCCGTTGATGGTGACCCACTGCCCATACTTTGTGGTATTTGCGGGCACCTGGATCTTAGGAACCATCTCCCGTTCTCCCAGGGACACTAAAGTGACACCCACCCACTCCCTTCCCTTATCTAAAGGCATCTCCTCCCCGAGCACTACACTAGCTACTCCGGGGGCCTTTCCTCCGATGGGAGGGGGTGGTCTTTTCGGGCACTTCACATCTCCCTTATAGTGTCCGACACCACCGCACTCGAAGCAATGGACAACCCTTGGCTGCTGACTCTGGCCAGGATTAGGGTTTCTGGGGGGGTTAGCCCTAGGGGTGAATCCTGTTCCCTTCCTTTGGAAACTATTTTGGGGGCCTTTAGAGAACTCAGTTTTCTTTTCCCCTCCCTCTTTCTTCTGGGGGGTGCCCTGTCCGGTCTTTTGAGAGTCCCCTCCAGTCCCCCTTGTGGACACTCGGGTACTAGCCCAAATGTCCGCCTCCTCAGCAAGCTTCCGGGGATTGGTCAGCTTGCTATCCACCAGATGTTGACGCAGTTCAGGGAAACATTTTTCGAGCAGGTGTTCCTTCAACATCAAATCAAACAACCCCTCGTAGTCCCTCACCTCACTGCCCTGTATCCAACCCTCTAATGCCTTCTTTGCATAATCCAGGAAATCCACCCAATTCTGTGTGCCCAGTTTGTGGCTACCCCGGAACTTCTGTCTATACTTCTCGGGTGTTAGTCCAAACTTCCTCACGAGCGCGACTTTCATGGTGGGGTAGTGGGTCTGCTCATCCTGCTCTAGGGCCAATAATGTATCCCTGCCAGCTGGAGGCATGTATTTGTACAATCCCCCTCCCCAATATTTCTCTGGAACCCCATGGACTCTTAAAGAGACCTCATAGGCCGCTAGCCACTTGGCGATGTCATCTCCCGCACTATAGCTGGCTACTATGTCTTTTGGCAGGTAGGGTTTGGGTTCCCTGGTGATTTCTCTCTCTTCGCTGCCACCATTAGGAACAGTGTGTGCCCCGACCCGTAGGATCTGGAGATCTATCTCCCTGAGCCTCAACTCGTGAGCCATCCTCCGTTCCTCCTTTTCTTTCTCCAGCTTCGCCAACTCCCATGTGAGCTGTCTTTTCTCCCTCCGGTCAGTTAATACTGCCTCTGATAAGCCGCCACTAGAGACACTGCTGCCCTTCCTTGAAAGTGTTCTGGGCCCCTCTAATAGGTTCCCCACCTCAGGTTGGTACAAACCAGCCCCCTCGCTGTCAGGCTCTCCATCTCTGTCCTCCTTCTCAACCTTACTTTCTCGTCGTGCCTCCCACCAAGCCCTCAAGCTGGTCTGGAGCTCACCCTTCTTTGCACCTTGGGAACAAAACACCCCCTCTCGCTGACAAAACTCTGAGTTGGGCCACAGTGTAAGTTTCCACATCCTCCCATACAAACTCCATTTTGCCCACTCAGGATAGAAGACAGTTGCTTACAGAAGCTTTGCAGGGGGTACCTTTTGTAATACCTCCTCCCACCACCAGAAGTAAATTTGAAAAAAACAAAACTCAAAATTAGGAAGTCCGCTTGGAGAAAACTCCCGGTGTAGGCCTATGGACTACCCAAAGTTATTGTCGAGTAGACGCAAGCACAGCTCAATCCCACCGCTTAACACCAATTTTATGTTGGAAACCGGGCAACCGGGTTAGCAGTCACCAGGTTCCCAGCACAACGGTAGCTTGGCTCGAGCGGTTGGGGTTCAGGCACCGTGTTAAGCGTACGTCACACCCTCACAATAACCATGCGTTCATCCGTTCCAAAAACGACACTACACCGTAAAAATTATGGGAGACAAGTTGAAAATATATATGTCTTTATCTTATTTTCTCTTAGTTGCAGGTTTCATAACATAAATACAAGACAATAGGATTTTCCTTAAAAAGAGTAGGTCAAATAAATAATGCTACTTTGGAATTTCAATAAATAGGTTCAGGTCATCATTAAGCAAAGAATAAATAGATGTGCAATAAATACAGACAGCAAATAAATACAGTCAGACAATAAATACAGTGCAAGAATAAATTAGTGGAAGACAATAAATAAAGCACCCTCAATAAATAAGGAAAAGCAATCAATGACAGTTACAGATCAGATCACTTTCATGAGGTAACTTGGTCTTACTTTGCCCATACACAGCTCGTGGTCATTTGGGTGGCATGGGGATGTCCCACCAAGATTGGTCAAGGCTGGGGCCTAAGCTGAGGCAGGACAAGGGTAACCTAAAGATCTGGCCCTCCAAACTACACAGCCCCTCACAGATGTCACTGCAACAGGCTTAGTTCACCCCTGGCACTCCCAGGCTGGTTCTAACACCCCTCTAGCCCCTAGAATGGTCTTTTAGGCCTCCACGGGGCCACAGACGCCCCCTCTACCACTTACTGCCCTTTTCACGATGATCGGCTCCGTCTCGACGCCGTGAGGCGGCTCCGGTTCGATGTCGCTGGGCGGCCTCGACTCGATGTCGCTGGGCGGTCTCGACTCGATGTCGCTGGGCGGTCTCGACTCGATGTCGCTGGACGGTCTCGACTCGATGTCGCTGGGCGGTCTCGACTCGATGTCGCCTTCCGGCGTTGCAGGGACACGGTCTCCCCGCTTCCGGGTGTCTCCGGAGTGCGATCTCCACTCCCGACCTCCGGCGCGCTTCACCTCGGTTTCCGGCGACTCCGGTGGGCGGACTTCACTCCCCCGTCGACGCCTCACCTCGACCTCGGGTGAATCTCCACTCGACCTCCAGCGCCTCTCCACGACCTCCGTCGGCGCCCTCACCTCGACCTCGGGTGAATCTCCACTCGACCTCCGGCGCCTCTCCACGACCTCCGTCGGCACCCTCACTCGACCTCTGGCGGCTCCGGGTACGACGTCTGCTTTCTGTCAGCGCCGCTTCTCTACCTCAGGCCCCAGGTCTCCAGGCTTCTCGACGTCAGGACTCCAGGAGGACACTGCTGAACAGGTCAGGAACTTGCTGTTCTTCTTCTTTAGGGCCTGTTCCAAATATTCAGTTCTTTAAGATGGTTCTTCTGGTCTTGATCCCACACAGGGCTCTAGGCTGGGCTTGGTCAGTAGAGACTAGCATCAAGGGTGGGTTTCTGGACCCCACTCCAAGCACTGGTTTCCACCTCTGCTGCCTTACACCGACCTCCTTCTAACTCTGTCCTCTCTCTTCTCCAGTCAGTTGCCAACTGCCACTCTGAGATGGCCTCCCAACATTCTAAACTGCCTCCCACTGTCACAGGGTTCTAGAATGTTACAGAAGGTTCTAGAAACCTCCAGTGGGTTCTGGTGATGTCACAGGTGACAATGGGTAGCCACCATTTTGTGTCTCAGGCCCTCAGACAGAAGTTCCAGGGGTAGGGAAAATGGCTCCCTGACCCTGCATCAACACTAAAAAGTCTGGTGGTTCCCAAAAAGGAAAAAAATTATAATAGGGTTTGAGGCAGAAGGGGGACAAAATAAATAATGATGAGGAGGGACCACCCAAAGGGCTGACAGGTCTAACAATGCCCAACTAAAGTCCAACTTTATCCCAACTTCCCCCCCACTTCGTACAAAATTAAACAAAATTATTAAAATTACTTTTCTTTTTACGAACAGAAATATCAACAAAACTGAAATCAAACAGCAAAGAAAGCACATCAGCATTGAAAACAACATCAAACTCAACATTGTAAGTATATAAATGACAATGTATATATATATAAATAAATAAAACAGTACGGTAATATTTATAGTAATTTTTATATACCTTTTTCTTAGCATTAGAAACATCACAATGACTGAAGGCGCACAATTCACAACTTCACAAAAAGGAAAATTTTTACTATGTTACATAGGATATGTATATACCCAAGAAAAGCAAACTGGACTGAAAGTAAACTAGAAATGTAGTAAATACTATTCTAATAAATGTTAAGGGAGGGCTACAACTAAGGAAACAACTGTTCTATATGTTAAAGAACATAACCACCCCCATAACGTTACTGACATTTATGTTAGAAATGCTTTAGACAATATAAAAAAAGTTAGCACTAGATCAGAAAAATCTACCACTGAAATACTTGGAAATGCTCCCCAAAATACCACAACATGCTACTGGCCGAATGCCCTTAATATCTTCCCTAAAAAGAACCATAGCTAGAACGAAAAAAGCTACTACCACCACCACACCTGCCCCAAAAACATTTGAAGAAGTAGAAATTCCCCCAAAACTCTCAATTACCATAATGAAGAACAATTTCTTCTTTATGATAGCTTAACAAAGGATAAAAGAATAATTATTTTTGCAACTGCTAATAATTTACTAAAACTCCATCAGTCTGAAACTTGGATGATGGACGGGACTTTTAAAATATGTTCAAAACCATTCTATCGATTATATACTGTCCATTATATACTGTCCATGCACTATACCAAAACACAAACATCCCTTTTCTCTACGCTTTACTACCAAATAAGCAAAACTCCACCTATATCGAACTACTGTCCAAAATAAAACAGGAAACCAATCATTATTTTCCCCAGAAAATAATCATAGATTTTGAGCAAGCAATGATAAATGCGATATTAAAAACCTACCCTCACACAGCAATTCAGGGTTGCTACTATCATTTTAATCAATATATTTGGAGACACCTCCAAAAATCCACACTAAGGGCCCGATTCTGATCTTGCTCGGAAGGGCTCCGAACGGGATCCGTAGTGAGCGAGTCCGATTCGTAGCCCCGGTTTCCGAAGGACACGTACCGCTGTATGTGCAAGCAAGTACGATGTGAATATCGCTTCGCGCTCCGAGAGACTCGTACCGCCAGCGAAGACCTCTGGACGACTACAACATGGTCAACTCGTGCAGCGCAATGGGTCCTATTTCCGAGCGACCAAGTACGATGCACGCGGCGATCAGCTGGATCGAGTCGGAAAAAGCTCTGGGAAGCGTACTTTCGGGGGCCGTGGCAGGGCCCCCCTTCACCGGGGAATTGATCATGGGGGGGTGCCCATGGGTCCCCCCGATCCAATCATGCACAGTGTGGCGGGTCCCTTGGGGTACCCGCCACAGAGTGTACGCTTTTTCCCACCCACCTATTTTCTGCAATGGAAGCCTGTGTACGCAGGCTCCTATAGACTTCAATGGAAGCCCTTGCAAATCGAGTCTGTATACTCAACCCGTTCGCTGCTAGGCCTTTCCCCCCCCCCCCCCCCCCCCCCCTGTGCTAAGCCTTTTTTTGGCTATTTGGTGTCGTGCACGCTTAGGCCCCTGTTACCTTTCGACCACATAAGGTATCCACGCCAAATTTGCGTCCTTTTCTTCCAACGTCATAGGAATTCTAAAGGTACCCAGGGTTTGTGGATTCCCCTGGAGGGGTCCCAGAAATTAGCCAACAAACAGCTAAATGTTGTTGTTTTGGGGAAAAATTGGAAAAAAGGGCTGCAAATGAAAGTGTCTGGGTTTTCCCTGCAAATGGTATTAAAAAAAAGAGTTTGTGGGGCTGAAATCACCATTTTCGTAGCTTTTTGGAAATGACAGACTTTTGTCAGAAAACCAACATTTTTTACACAGTTTTGGCCTTTTTCTGGGACATAGCCTATTTCTGCTATTTTTTGTGCTGTCAACCGCCTTCCAGTTAATGGTAGAGATGGGTATGAAAGCAATAATGGATCCTGGAAAGCTATACATTTTAGGAAAGTAGACAAAATCCTGCATTCAGCAAGGGGTCATTTGTCCTTCAAGGTTTCTTTATAGAAACTAACAGTTAAATATAGGAAAAATTGAAAATTAGTTGAAAAAAACAGCCTTTTGTGTCAACGTTTTCACCTGTAACTTCTTCTAATTATGACAGCTCTTTGAAAGCAATATACCGTTACATCCGCTGGACCTTTCTGGTTGTGGGGATATGTAGGACTTGTAGGTTCACCAAGAACCCGTCGAACCCAGAGTCAAAAACTGAGGAGCAATTTGCAATGGCTTTTTATTATGTACCGGGTGTATAGCAATTATTGTGGGAAAATGTATACATGGAAAAATCGGTATGAAAGACACCTATGTATTTTTGAAATGGGAACAAATTATAGAGTTTAGAAACAGTAGATATTTGCACATTTTCGAAATTGGGAATACTCATACTAGCTTGAGAATTATCGGTCATTTTTTAAAATGACTTCTTTTTTACACAATGTCTTTCATTTGGAAGGCAGAAATGCATCGAAAGTCAATAGGTAAACACAGTTGCTTTACAAATCTGAATTACCCTAAGTCTTCCGATAAAAATGGTACCTCACTTGTGTGGGTAGGCATAGTGCCCACGACAGGAAATGGCTCAAAACCCAACGTGAGCACACCACATTTTCACAATGAAAAATTACCCTTTTTTTGCAAAGTGCCTAGCTGTAGTTTTTTAACCCTAGCTCTGCCGGCACCTAGGAAAACCTAGCAAACCTATACATTTTTGAAAATTAGACACCCAGGGGAATTGAGGATGGGGTGACTGGACTGGCTCTCACCAGGTTCTGTTACCCAGAATCCCTTGCAAAACTAAAGAATTGTCCAAAAGAACACATTTTCCTCACATTTCTGTGGTGGAAAGTTCTGGAATCTGCGTGGATCCACAAAATTCCACCCAGCCCGCGTTCCCCAAAGACTTCCGAGAAAAATGGTACCTCACTTGTGTGGGTCGGCCTAGTGCCCGCGACAGGAATCGGCGCAAAAGGCAACATGGACACAACTCAATTTCGCAGTGAAAAATGACCCTTTTTTTGCAAAGTGCCTAGCTGTAGTTTTTGAACCATCGTTCTGCCGAGGGAAACCTAGAAAACCAATACATTTTTGAAAACTACACACCCAGGGGAATCCAGAATGGGTTGACTTGACTGCCTCCCACCAGGTTCTGTTACCCAGAATCCCTTGCAAACCTAAAAAATTATCCAAAAAAACTAATTTTCCCCACTTTTCTGTGGTGGAAAGTTCTGGAATCTGCGTAGATCCGCAAATTTCCACCCACCCCGCGTTCCCCAAAGTCTTCCAAGAAAAATGGTACCTCACTTGTGTGGGTCGGCCTAGTTCCCGCGACAGGAAACGGCACAAAATGCAACGTGGTCACACCTCAATTTCGCAGTGAAAAATGACCCTTTTTTGGCAAAATGCCTAGCTGTAGTTTTTGAACCATAGATCTGCTGACACCTAGGGAAACCTAGCAAACCTATACATTTGTGAAAACTAGACACCCAGGGGAATCCAGGATAGGGTGACTTGACTGCCTCCCACCAGGTTCTGTTACCCAGAATCCCTTGCAAACCTAAACAATTGTCAAAAAAACCCAAATTTTCCCCACATTTCTGTGGTGGAAAGTTCTGCAATCCACGTGGCTCCACAAATTTTCACCCACCCCGCGTTCCTCAAAGTATTCCGAGAAAAATGGTACCTCACTTGTGTGGGTCGGCCTAGTGCCCACGACAGGAAACTGCGCAAAACGCAACGTGGACACACCTCAATTTCGCATTGAAAAATGACCCTTTTTTGGCAAAGTGCCTAGCTGTAGTTTTTGAACCATAGCTCTGCCGGCACCTAGGGAAACCTAGCAAACCTATACATTTTTTAAAACTAGACACCCAGGGGAATCCAGGATGGGGTGACTTGACTGCCTCCCACCAGGCTCTGTTACCCAGAATCCCTTGCAAACCTAAAGAATTGTTAAAAAAACACATTTTGCCCACATTTCTGTGGTGGAAAGTTCTATAATCCGCGTGAATCCACAAATTTCCACCCACCCCGCGTTCCCCAAAGCCTTGCAAGAAAAATGGTACCTCACTTGTGTGGGTCGGCCTAGTGTCCGTGACACGAAACGGCGCAAAACGCAATGTGGACACACGTCAATTTCGCAGTGAAAAATGACCCTTTTTTGGGTAAGGAAACGTTGGGAGATCCACACAAGCAATATCTCCCTGGAATCCCCCGGGTGTCTAGTTTTCAGAAATGCATGGGTTTGGTAGGTTTCCCTAGATGGCGGCCTAGCACGAGGCCAAAAACCCAGGCGACAGCCCTTGCAAAACCAGGTTGTTTGGTGATAGGCAATTTTGATGTCGCCTCAATACGTTTTGGTCCCCTGCCTGTCGCGGGTACTTGGGCCTCCCACATGAGTGAAGAACCATTTTTATTGGGAGACCCGGGGGAGAGCTGGGTGGTAGGAAATTTGTGTCAGCCCGGTGATGCCACAACTTTCCCACACAAAAATGTGTGAAAAAAGTGATTTTTTTCAACAAAAATTGAGGTTTGCAGGGGATTCTGGGTAAGGAAACGTTGGGGGATCCACGCAAGCCATACCTCCCTGGAAGCCCCTGGGTGTCTTGTTTTCAGAAATGTGTGGGTTTAGTAGGTTTCCCTAGGTGCCGGCAGAGCTAGGGTTCAAAAACTACAGCTAGGCACTTTGCCAGCGTAATCGTTGGCGTCTAGTGGGCTTTTTGCCCGCGGGGGGGGGCAGATTAGGGGCTACTGCCCCCATCTTGCCCCCAGGGGGGGGCAGAAAGGCTGTAATTGTTGCGGGTGGGGGCATTGGCAAGCCCGTTTTGGGCAGCCCCCACCCTAATTAAAATGTGCCAAAAAAAATCCCTGGTGTCTAGGGGGCTTTTAGCCCCCCGGGGGGCAGATTGGGGGCTAATGCCCCCATCTGCCCCCCAGGGGGGGCTGAAAGTCTACTAGACAGGGAGTTTTTTGGGCAAATTTTAATTAGGGTGGGGGCTTCCCAAAACGGGCATGCCAATGCCCCCACCCTAATTAATATTTGCCAAAAAAATCCCTGGCGTCTACTGAGCTTTTTGCCCCCCGGGGGGCAGATTGGGGGCTAATGCCCTCATCTGCCCCCCAGGGGGGGCAGGAAGGCTGTAATTTTTGCAGGGGAGGGGGTGGGGGCATGGGCATGCCTGTTTTGGGCAGCCCCCACCCTAATTCAAATTTGCCCCAAAAAAATCCCTGGCGAATAGTGGGCTTTTTGCCCCCCGGGGGTGCAGATTAGGGGCTAATGCCCCCATCTGCCCCCCAGGGGGGCAGAAAGCCTACTAGACACCAGGGATTTTTTTGAGCAAATTTGAATTAGGGTGGGGGGTTGCCAAAAACGGGCATGCCAATGTCCCCAGCCTAATTAAAATTTGCTGAAAAAAATCCCTGGCGTCTAGTGGGCTTTTTTCCCCCCCCCGGGGGGCAGATTGGGGGCTCATGCCCCATCTGCCCCCCAGGGAGGGCAGAAAGGCTGTAATTTTTGTAGGGGAGGGGTGAGGGTATTGGCATGTTACCATTTTGGGCAGCCCCCACCCTAATTCAGATTTGCCCCAAAATATCCCTGGCGTCTAGTGGGCTTTAAAGGCTGTAATGGTGGCGGGGTGGGGGCATTGGCGTACCCGTTTCGGGCAGCCCCCACCCTAAAAAAAAATGGTGCAAAAAAAATCCCTGGTGGTTAGTGGATGTTCTGCCCCCCCGGGGGGGGGCAGATTGGGGGCTACTGCCCTCATCTGCCCCTGGTGGGGCAGAAAGGCTGTAATGGTGGCAGGGGGTGGGGGCATTGGCATGCCCATTTCGGGCAGCCCCCACCCTAAACAAAACGTACCAAAAAGAATCCCTGGTGTTTTGTGGGCTTTCTGCCCCCCCGGGGGGCAGATTGGGGGCTACTGCCCCATCTGCCCCCCAGGGGGGGCAGAAAGACTGAATCTAGCCCATTTTTGTATGGGGGAGCGAAGGCCCTTGCCCAAGGGGCCGCTCCCCCCTCCCTGGTGTCTAGTGGGTGGATCCCTGCTTGGGGATCGCCCTCCTGGGGCGATACCCAAGCAGGGATCCACTGGCGAGGGGTACCATTGAAAAGGGGAGATTCTCCCCTTTCCAATGATACCTCTCCCGTCTTTCTACGTGCCCGGGGGGCTGAGATAGCCCCCTGAGCACTTAGAAAGTGAAACTGAAATGAGCCTAAAGTCTCATTTCGGTTTCGGTTTCTGTGCAATGAAGACAGCGCGACCTGCGCGCTGATCTTCATGGCACAGAAACCAGGGAGGGGGCCTCGGGAGCTGGGGAAGCTCTTCCCCAGCTCCCAAGGTCACAGGGATTAAATAGAAATCCCTCTGCTGTCTGCAGCAGAGGGATTTCGTGCCCCTGGCCTCATGACGGAATGGTCCGTCATGAGCACAGGGGCACTGATGCTCATGACGGAACCATTCCGTCATGAACATCGAAGGGGTTAAGAACGAATCGTACTTGCCCGCTCGGATGCCCGGAGCACGTTTCGTCCGGAAAGCACTCCGGATCCGAGCCGTACGGAGGGCTTTCCGGACAGGATTGGAATCGGCCCAAAGTGTTGAATATGCAACGAATAGCTCCCTTGCATTTCAAATAAGAAACTTATAGCACTGGCCAAATCCCAGTTACTGACGTAGCCGAACACTACAACTTATTAATAGAAAGTCCATACTATCAACCAAATGAATAAAAACTATGTCCCCCTCCTTGACTATTTTGAGGATACCTGTGTGGGAAGGCTACACAGATCTGGACACAGAAGGCAACCTAAATACCACATCCCATGGTGGAATGTATATGACAGAACACTACATAAAGAAGCTAAAACAAACAATGCAGTTGAAGGATGGCATAATGCCTTCCAAGCAACAACAGGCAGAACCCCACCTACTCTACACAAACTACTACTATCTATCCAAAAAGAACAGAGCTACCAACAACTAAGAATGGAGCAATCTGTCATACAAATAGGCCCAAAACTTACCAAACAAACTATACAAATGTTTGAATACTTGCAATGTAAGTAAGACTATATCCAACAACTAGAGGCCTAGTATACCTAGAAACAATAGCCAAAAGCCTACTTTAACTTACAAAATCCTCCAATTAGCCAAAAACTCATCAACAAAATCAAAGCAAACAAATTTATATAATTTTTATATTTGCAGAATTATTAAATAATTTGTCAAATATATACAGTCATGAACCAAATATATATATTGACAAATAAATCATATTTTTGAAAATATAAATCACAATAACACTACAGGGCCCATTATGATGACGGACAGAAGGCCATCCGTGCTGTTGGCAGTGGTGGAAAACGGTCATGTGCTCCGTCCAAGGTGCGGACATTGTGACCAACAAATTACAATGGACCCACAGAGGCCATTTTCCATCCGCCGCAGTCTGTCAGGCTCCACACGTTTTTAGCATATGCAAGGGTGGCGGATGGAGCCAACAGGGCAGGACCGTCGTGCGGAAAAAAGTTCCGTCCGCCAAGCAAATCACGATGTTGCAGACAGCCTTTTCTACCGCCGCGTAAAAACCACCACGTTGCGGATGGCGGAAATACAACATCGGAGTGGAAGAGCCGATACAGTACCCATCTAAACCCACGGACCCGCCATGGATCCTGTGCCACAGGCCTTTTCGCTGCACCTCCGGCAGACAAGCCGCTGCTGCGCCCAACAGCAGAGGTACGTACCAGACATCTCCACGCATGCAACCCCATAACAACTACAACTCCCAGCAAGCGTGGGGGCACCACGATAAATGTGGCAACCTGCCAAATGCAAAGTGCGGGGCCCACCCAATCCCCATGAGTGACCCTCGGTGCCCCGAAGGCAATTGGAGCCAATGATGAGCCTCGCAGTTGCAGAGCGCACACACCGCAACATCTAAACATGGATGCCAAAGGCACCCATAGGCTGATGGCTCATCCGCATTGTGTGTGCCACACCCTGCAGGCATGGAAGCTGCGACCGCAACCCCGCAACTTTCAAGTGTGGCCGATGTGTGTCATCGCCGCGAAGGCCAGCTACCGCGCATGCGAACACATACTGCATTTGCATCGGCGCCCTGACTATTACATCGCGCATCACAACTCATTTGCCCAAAGTGACTGGTGCACCCCATGTGTAATGTTGTGGGGCACGAGGCCCCCATGCATATCGAGTAACCAGACAGACACCGTACATGCATAGGAGAACTGGCCCAGGGCACGTGTGTCCGGACCCATTTGTTGGCAGGGTCACATGTCCAGTGACACCTGTGCTGGGTGGCTGTGGGGTGGGGGGTAAGTCAGCCCTCTGGGAGTGGCTGGCATATCTGAACAACTAGAACAGTGACCAGCTGGTCACTACACTGTGAAGGGATGAGAGAGTGTGACCTGTGAGCCAAGTCTTCACACACATGGAATGTCCAACGAAAGGAGAGTGAAATTACATACATATCCATGCCTCTTGGCCAGCATGGACTTAAATGAGGGAAGGAGTACAAAAAGACAAAGGTCATGTAATGAAACATCCAACCTGTGAACCACGCTTGAATATCCCTTGACATCTGACTGGCGCTCCTTGGCCAGGGGTCAAATTGGAAGAGTCAGTGGCGTAGGCAGACAATCAGAGGTGTCCATTGTCTGCAAATCAGACATACGTGTAATCCCTAGCACTCCCAACATATGTACTGGTGTGGCGTGCAGTCTGCCTAGCTGCCACTGCTAGTAAATGTCCCCACACATGTCCTGAGTCAGTGCTTCTCCAGACCAAATGCCCTCAAATATCCTGCCCACCAGTATGGATGACATGTGATTACCACACCTTGCAATCCTCATTGGCTCATGTGAAATTCCCTGTTGACTGATGTACTTGCATACTTGCATGACTGATTGTCTCTGTACAATGTGTGCGTGATGTAAAGCACTGTCATACCCCACACTCATGGTGCCATGTAACAAATGAAATGCACCTGAGCGAGCAGCCATGGAGAGATGAGGGGCAATGGACGAGGGTGGCAGAGAGAGAATCCGAGGAGGAAGGCGTGAGTAAGAGCATGAGAAGTGTCACTTGCCTGATGCTCTCACCTCAGGAAACCTCCTCCTTTCATCAGGAGGACCTTTGAAGGAAAAAACACACTTCCTGAGAGTGACAACATCTAGCAAGAGAATTTGGAATGAAAGAATGCGTCTCCCTGGCCCCTGTAAAACTGAGGAGAGACAAAGGGGGGCCCTGAAGCAGGCCTGGCGAGAGACATAAGTGACAACTCGGGCATGCAGTGGCCCACCCAAATGCATTGTTGAACCACAAAGTCAAAGTAACCTATTGAGCGCACAAATCACCTGAAAGGTCTCATGGCGCTTGCGGAACTCCGTGAAGACTGGCGATCAGATCTGAACAACGTTATTTATGATCAAATAGCCACGTTTTTAATTCCCTCCGAAAAAGCTTGTGATCAGAGATGGAAAGAAAATGAGACGGAAGATTATTCCAGAGGTCGGGGGCAAGAAAGGGAAAAACCGTCCCCCGCTACGTACAGTGCAAATTCGTTGAGGGGTAAGGAGAAGTTTTGTGCTAGATCTTAAAAGTCTTCCAGGCTGATACCTGTTTAGCTTTTTTGCTAGATAACAGGGTCCGCCGGTTCCATATATGATCTTGTGGGTGAGGCATAGGATTTTAAAACGGCCTCTCTTTCTTACCGGAAGCCAGTGGAGAATCCTCAGACTGGGGGCTGAAGGAGATCTCGGTGGAAGATTTAAACTAAGTCTAGCAGCAGTGTTCTGCAGTATCTGAAGTTTGGAAAATAGGTCTTCATTTAGGGAAGCTAATAAGGCATTCCCATAGTCCAGATGACTTACAATAAGACCCTGCACCAAAGGTTTCCTGGATTCAATAGGGATCCATTTAAAGATTTTGCGGAATTTCCGCTGAATCTCATAGCAAGTGCCTAATACAAGATTGACGTAGTTTTTCATAGACAATTTGTTGTCAATTGTTATTCCAAGATTACGCACTGCTTGTTTAGGGGTTGGGCAAGGGCCCATTGCCTGAGGCCACCAGGCTTTGGACCAGTGCTCTTCAGCCATGCCAAACAAGATAATCTCTGTCTTGCTGCCGTTGAGCTGTTGTTTGTCATTGCCCATCCAGTCGTTGATGTGGATCATGCAGTTTTTAAACCGGGTCATTGTGTCCGCGGGGTCAGGACCAAACATGATCAACAGCTGAGTGTTATCAGCGTATGACACAAAACCGTGGGATCCAATTACCCTGGCCAAAGGTGTTACATAGAGGTTAAAGAGCATAGGGCTCAGGATAGAACCCTGGGGGACTCCTATACTTACTGGCCTACTACATGAGGCCAGGGTACCTATATGTACTGTGGTTGAACGGTTCCTTAGGTAGTTTTTGAACCAGTCCAGGGCTTTCCCCCTGACTCTCACCTCCCAGAGCCGCTGTTCTAAAATGATATGGGAGATGCTGTTGAAGGCGGCTGACAAGTCCAAAAGGACCAGCATGGCTGATTCTCTATTATCCAGGGCCAGCCTGATATTATCAACTGCCTCTACCACTGCAGTTTCGGTATTATGGGTCAACCGAAACCCTGATTGCGATGGGTCAAGACATCCGTGGTTTTCCAAATGGATAGTGAGTTGTTTATTTACCAGGGATTCAAGCACCTTCCAGAAATAATGCAGCAGCGAGATTAGACGGTAGTTGCCTGGTACCCTGGGGTCTGAGGTTGGCTTTTTCAGAATAGGCTTGACTTGAGCTGTTTTCCATCTGGTCGGGACAATGGCTTGATCTAGTGACATGTTGAAAATCTCTGTAAGTTTAATTATTAACAGAGGTGCTATATTTATGCAAAAACGGGGTGGGAGAGGGTCTGCTGGGGATCCTGATTTGATCTTTGCTAAGGCTACTGAGACTTCTTCACGAGTAACAGCTTTAAATTCCGACAATGAAGGCAGAGTAAGATGGCTATTGATGGCCGGGTGAAGGTCAACGTTGTTGATGTCGTGTTGAGTGAAAGACCTATATATAACTTTGACCTTTTCATCTAAGAAGGAGGACACTGTGTCAACCCATTCTTGCGTGGGGGAAAGGATGTGCTGGTCAGTGTGAGGGGTATTAAACTCCTTCAATATTTTGTAGAGCTTTTTATTAGAGTTAGCGGAGTTGTTGATCCTTTCTGTCAATGCAACTTTTTGGCCAGTTAAATATTGTTTAGGTAAGTGCGGTGGATCTGTTTATATTTTATCCGGTCCTCAATTGTCTTAGTTTTCCTCCATTGACGTTTGGCAGTCCTACTGGAGAGTTTGTCAATTTTTAATGCTGACGTAAACCACGGCGACGCTTTGACTTTGACCTTGACCCTTGACAAAGGTGCCACTGTGTTCAACGTCAATGTGATTGCGTCTTCAACAGCTGAGGCTACCTGATCTACGTTTTCTGTGAGAGACACAGACTGAAAGTTAAAGTGAACTGAGAATGCTGCTTGGGCGACTTTACGCCAAGGCCTGATCCAAGTAAAGTCCTTAATATAGCAATTATTAGAAACATCAATGGGTATACAAAATTCTAATAACTTATGGTCTGACCAGAGTAGAGGTAAAGGTTGCTCTACTGTAAGTTTGGTTGAATTCGTGAATAACTGATCCAGAGTGTGGCCAGCCTGATGGGTAGGTCCCACCGCCATCTGAACCAATCCCAGCGTCTCCAGAGTCGTTACCAATTGATTCTTGTCAGGGTCAGATGATAACTCTGCTTGATAATTAAAATCTCCAATAAGGATAAAATTATCTGCGGCTAATAAGTGTGGTGCAATTAGTTCCAGTAAATGATTTACAAAGTTAGTTTTTTGACATGGGGATCTATAGACTAAGGCCCCTCTCCATGTTTCGGCTGATTGAGTTACGATTTTAAAAATAAGTATTTCCACTTCACCAATAGTTGGGGAGTCTAACGGGATGAGTTTGAGTTTATCTTTAGAGGCCACTGTGATCCCCCCTCCTCTACCAACAACTCTATCTAATCTAGTTAGATGATATTGAGGTGGGAATGCAGTGGCTATATCAGGGGATGCCTGGTCGTGAAGCCATGTTTCTGTTATGAAACAAATGTCCGATTTTTCAAAATCCAGGAGACTCTATAATTCCAGTGCATGCTTGGGAATCGACCGGGCATTGAGATACAGCCCTCTTAATTGTTTAGGGATATCACAGGTATCCCTTATTTTGTTTTCATGGGAAATGATAACAGTCGTGGGTTCGTTATAGGTGATCTGAGTGCCAACCGTAGGAGAAACGAAGTACACCTCAGTGCCTGATAAAACTTTCGGTTTCAAAGTGATAGGAGGCATTTGTAGTAATTTAAACTCCGAGCTGGAGTAGTGCTGTGTGGCCATATTGAATAGACCTGACATCAGTTCCTTACCAATTAAGACTCGGAAAAAAAGGGCAGGAGTCCTGGCGGCGGTCTGGCGCGGACGTGCGCAGACGAGCTTGCCTTTGGCACGCCGCTGCACGGGTCCACACCCCTTTCTGCTTTAAGTTGGCAGGAGGGGAGGATGCAAATAACCACTAGACCACCGACCCAGCCGGTGAAACCGGAAGTGTAGAAAATAGAGCCCCGAGTCCCTCCGCACAAACGGCATAAGCCGCGGTGGACCGGGGAAAAGGCAATGCTCACGATACAAGATATCAGGAGAAAAAGGTATCTGTTAAGCGGCTACTTTATATTAGCGTTAGTTGCCAAACTGAGGGTGCAAATAGTGCAGAGAACACAAAATGAAATTAAAAGTCAATTTAAAAGTTTTAAAACCATTGATCACAATTTATATAATGCATAGAGGGCTGAGGTCCAAATGTCAACCGTCAGCCTGGAGTCCGCAGCGCGTCCGCGCCCCTTCCTGCTTTAAGTAGGCAGGAGGGGAGGATGCGAATAACCACTAGATCGCGACCCAGCCAGTGAAACCGGAACTGTAGAAACTAGAGCCCAGAGTCCCTCCGCACAAACGGCACAAGCCGCGGGGGACAGGGGACAAGGCAACGCTCACGATACAAGATATCAAGAGTAAAAGGTACCTGTTAAGCGAACTACTTTAGATTAGCGTTAGTTGCCAAACTGAGTGTGCAAATAGTGCAGAGAAGACAAAAGAAATTAAAAGTCAATTTAAACATTTTAAAAACATCGATCACAATTTATACAATGCAAAGCGGGCTGAGGTCCAAATGTCAACCGTCAGCCTGGAGTCCCCAGCGCGTCCGCGCCCCTTCCTGCTTTAAATAGGCAGGAGAGGAGGATGCGAATAACCACTAGACCGCCAACCCAGCCGGTGAAACCGGAAGTGTAGAAAATAGAGCCCGAGTCCCTCCGCACAAATGGCACAAGCTGCGGCGGACCGGGGAAAGGCAACGCGCCCGATACAAGATATCAGGATTAAAAGGTACATGTTAAGCGGGCTACTTAATATTAGCGTTAGTTGCCAAACTGAGTGTGCAAATAGTGCAGAGAATACAAAAGAAAATTAAAAGTCAATTAAAGTCGGATAAAGATTCCTGGAGCTGGTCGTGCCTGTGAGGAATCCCAAATGTTGATGGCAGCCATCGATGGGACACACATTGGCCTCGTACCACCACAGGCAAGTGAACCCGTCTCTAGGAACAACAAACACTACCACTCCATCAACGTGCCAGTGGTATGACAGGTGGAGCAGATCATCTCACACATGTGTGCAGAGTTCTGGGGTCGGCACATGACTGCTACATCTGGCGGACCAGCAACATCACACCCACACCCATCCCACACATGACCAGTGACAATGACAGTGGTAAGGAAGAAGGCCTTGACCAGTATCTACAGCTCATCGTCAACTACTTCTGTTGAGTGTGATGCAACAATGAGCGACCATGACTGTGTCTGTGTGCCTTGCTGTCGTCTCACAGACTCAGACAAATTTCCCTGAGATTTCTTACATATACCGGACTACGCGCTGGATTTGAAAACACATGCATGCAGGGGCTAAGCACCCAGAAGCACCACTATGCACGGGACACCTTTGCCATACTGCCTCACTTGCTCCCCTACTCACTCTGAGGCATCCAAATGCATGTACACAAGCAGACAATTTGAAGGCCAGAAACGTTTCAAAATGTGAAGTTTTCACTACAGTGTCAAAGCATGCGAAATACGTGCCACAACAGGTTGAAAATGCATGAGTACTTAACCAGTAACCACAGTAATATTTCCATTTAACATGAAGCAAGATGTGGCATCAATAACCCCTCTGGACTTTGAACCACGAGCATATCCCTCCCCCACCCCTTGCAGGTAGGAGTCGTATGAGATGTCCCTGGTCTATGGCCTTTGTCAGCAGAAGCCATTACCCAGACTACACATGTGTCACCCTCATCACTGGATGGATGATCCTCCAAGTGTGGGGCATCTGACCTGCATTCCCATGTCAATCAAAGGGGATCCATGTCCACTAGCAGCTGTGAGACCTTGTTGATTTGGGGTGCTATGGCCTGAACAGAACAGAATGACAAGGGACAGGCTTCTATGACCACGGCCAAAATGTTTGAACAGTACTCCTGGACCGGGCAGTGAACAAGCTCTGCAGACACCTCTCATGTTACAGACATGTACTGGGGTACCTGCATGGCACAAGTCCTAAACAATGAAGTGGGGGACTGACCTAGTAAGACAAAATGCAATTGACCTCACAATGCCCCGACGTAGCACTATGAAAGAAGGAAAATCGTGCGACTAACATGATTTGTGCAAATACTGGGACAGACTAACCCATCTGACAGTCTATCAGTGTCAGCTTTGATATACAGGGACATAAAAAAGGCAAAAGCATGCCTCCCTTAAGTACCTGTGTAGAGATGGTAAGCTGTGTGCTCATGTTTCCCTCTGTGGCATCTACATTCAAATGTAAGGTACAAGGCAGACCCCAGTCAGCATGTACAAACAAAAGGATGCCAGATAGCCCCTTTACTGAGGCCCGGCTGGAGGTGAAAAAAGGCACACTCGATGCATGCACGTTGCTGCTGGGAATGGACAGCAGATAACGTGCAGGTGCTGCACAACGTTTAGCGGTATCTGTACGGTACACTGGTACAAGTTAAGCATATCCCTGTGGGGACCAACGTCCTGGCAGGGGGGACGGCGTCAAACCCAGGCAAAGAGGGGGGGGGGGGATGTCACATCTTGTCAGGTGGCGTGCAGAAAGTAAGACGATTATTGAATTAGTCACCAACAGTTCCTGTTGCTGTTTTTCTTGAGTTCAAGGATTTGCGATTGTTCACAGGCCAATTATCCTATATGTCAAGAACTAATTTGTCATAAAGTACTGCTTGTGATAATGAGAATTAAATGCTAATAAAATATGGTTAAAAAAAAAAAAACTGTTCCTGTTGCTGTAAAGTTGTTACGAATCCAAGAAGGCACAGGCAGCTTCGAAGGCAATCAGTTCCAAGAGACAATCCAGTGCATCTTCAGTGAAGAGGACTGCCATCCAATCCAGCAGTATGAATGAACAGATTTGCTCCTCGCACCACAAGGTTGCAAGGAGTATCCCATCGCAACCTGGGAGAGGTTCGATGTAAGCATGGCACAGGAGCAATTGCACAAACGCACAGGCGCAGCTGTCAGCCTCCCTGACACATTGAAAGGCATCCCATAAACGTGTCTCACCGAAGCAGTCTTACACGTGGACTAACAAAGAAGTCACCCACAGCTCATGATCCAAGTCTGCAAGGTATGTGTTTGAAAGGCAGACATCAATGCCCCACCCAGACATCTTCTGCAGGAAAAGACGGGTTGCACGCAGGTAAAGTAGGCATAGCGTAAAATCAGCCTATAACTGATGCCCAGCACAGCCAGTGGGACACATCCAAAGAGAAGCTGCATGGGGTCAAGGTACAGTTGCAACTGACCAGGCTTGGCCTGGCCCACTGGATGGTGAGACATGGCGTGAGAGTAATCTCAGACCCAGAGCTCAGCTGTGCAGCCAAAGTAATGGTCAGTTAGCGCAAAATGTAGTGTGCAAATTGGAGGACTGACACCTGGTGGTACTTCCGGGAAAGCATGGAAGGAAGGCACAAGGCCAGAGCCGACAAGTCTGATAAAAAGTGTGCAATGGCCTTCAGTATCAGACGCTATCAATACTCTGTGTGTCAGTTCCCCGCGAAAATAGTGGGTGAGCCGTGTTCAGCACTGAGTGAATTGCGCGGGATGGTCAAGACACCTGCTATCCGAAGGTCATTGGGCTGGTGTGGTAGCGACTACTTGTCCACACAGAGGCTCATTGTCCATGCACACTCATTGAGGTATGCTTTTGCTGTGGGAATGTGAGGCCACAAATGACTATCCACAATCACTTATGGGGGAGTTACAGGACATTTCCACGAAATGGCCACGTTGTGCAACAGTTCCTATATAAGTAATGCATGGCCTGTGCACGCAGGGGGTCCTCCTCACCTGAACAGACCAGGGAGTATGCATCTGAGGCTTTAGCTTCCAGGGGGGGGGTGGGGGGGGGGGCTGGCTGGGCTTGTCCATGGCACGGTCACCTGCTGTTGCTATCGAGTCACCTTTTGGAGTTAGGTCACTTTTGTCAGAATGTTCTGCACACAGCACAGCTTTGATGCTCATGTGTTCGCCACATTTGAATTGAGGTGACATGACTTTTGCCTTTGCTTTACTAGGCATTCATGTCAGTATGTCATCAGTTGCACATGGTGTTGATGTACATACAGGTCTTTCCGTGTGCCGGCGGTTCTCACCGGTGCTGTGCACCGTCCCCTTTTCTGAGTGTGCATCGTTACGGGTCTCTTTCGTGCTCTGTTTTGTGCCCTGCCACAGGCGGTCCGTTCTTCCTGCTGGGATGCATAGCCAGCAGGCACATCGATGTGCGCATGGTCACACTCCTCACTTCTCACTGGTAGAGTAGTTACGGCATGACATCATGCCACGTGAGCGTTGTGGGGAGATGAAAACCTTTGTGGATTCATTTTGTCCCTGGAAATCACTCCTTTGGAGATTTATGAGCAGCAACATCCTTGTGGGGGTCTTTTGGCTCCATGCTGTTTTTGAGGGGAGACAGAGGGCCATGTGGAAGTTGTGGTGTTGCGGTCAGGGCTCAACATCCCCCTCCCCAGTGAGATGGCTAGCTACCTATTGGGAGGCACAATCGACTGAGTTAGCTGCCACATGGCTGTGGGTTGGGGAGGGTGAGCCATGCTGTTTGGGAGGGAGGCCATGGTGCATGAGTTGACCACCTACCTGTGAGGTTGGGCTGATTGAGGAGATGCTGTCCATGTGATCCATTAATTTTGTAAGCGTGCATTCCACATGGGTTTGATGTGGGTGGGCGATTGGGGCTCAATTGTTGTGCACAACGGTGCATTGTAGTGTGATGTGCTCATTTTGTTGGTACTTACCAGCCTCCAGTCACCCCTCGATGCCTGTGGGACTCTCTGGATGCATTATGGCAGGCACATTCTCATCCCATTCAGTGAAGGTTAGTGGTGGAATGGGAGGGCCGCCACCAGTTCTCTGGGCTGCTGTGTGGTTCCTCTGGGCCCGATGCTTGACACGGCCCTTGAGGTTGCCTCACCGCTTCCGGAAGTCGAGCACAGTGCGTAGGGTGGTCCCTATGGCATTGACTTTGCTGTGGATCCTTGCCCACGTCTGATTCTTGCGCGCAAGTGGGGTGTGTTAGACCAGGTCCCCGAACAAATGTGGTTCTGCCCTGATTGTCTCATCTGGCATCACTTTCAACTCTGAGTCGGTGATGTTGGGCATTTTCTTGGGGGGCATGGTACAAATGAATGAGGGGTACAGGGTGCTAGGTTATGGTGGAGAGATGTTATGTGTGTGTGGTGTGAGGGTGTTAATGGTGTTCTGTGGAGGTAGGTGGGTGTGATGTTGTGCAGTGTGAGTCAATGGTGTCCTGTCTCTTTGTCTCGGCTTGTGGTGTGCAAAGGCTGCTGGTCCAGGTAGGGGTTGGTTTTGTACTGTGGTATGTGGGTGTGCCCACATGGGTGATGACCTTCAGATGTGTCTTCCATGTTGCACATGGCTTTTCCTTTTGTGTAAAAAACTATGGCAAGCTTCTAAATACAAAAAAGACTCATATGTTCTAGTCGTGAATACAAATCAATTATACAAAATTGTGAAAATCAACCACTATAACCATAAAGAAATATTTTCACTTTATTAATTTTATACTTTTCCTACCGGGAGCAAGTAGGGGGTGTCATTGTGGCGTGTGTGTTGTGATTGAGGGCGGCAGGGTGTACAGACACACTTCGGCATTATTTGGCGTTATTGTGGGGTTGGTTCCCCCCACCATTCATTTGGCCTGTGTGCGTGCGCGCTGTTGGATGGCAGTGCTCGGTCCGCCAGCTCCGCATTCTCATCGTAATTGGCCGTGCGGTCATGCTGTGACAGGAGCGGCCTTTTTGCGCCGCCGTACAGCTTTCCCCGTCCGTCGCGGTCAGATTTGCTGCTTTTCTGACCGTGGTGGACGGTGTTTTGTGACATTCGTCCGCCGCGGTCTGATTTTGCATACGTTGCATCGTAATTTGACTGACGGAAATGCCGCAGCCCATGTGGGGGGATTTTTCCCCGATACCGTGGCGGTTGTGGGCTTTTCCGTCCGTCATCATAATGGCCCCCTACATTTTTAAACATTTCCCTCCCACAATAAATAATTAAAATAACTTACTGTTTCCGTAGTTGAAGAAAGAAAATCCCAACTGCTGTAAATCAATCCAGGTATATCATAATACCAATAGAACAAAAAATCCCCCCAAAATATGAAAAAATCCAACTGTTTCCAAAGTAATCCATGGTCCGTAACTCCACAAACGATAAACCATAAAAATCCAGAAAAATGTATTTAAAAAAAGAAACGCTCCAAGAAAACACGAAATATTAAGGAAATGTAAAATAATTATTAGTTTACTACAACTAATACACACTTCCTTAACTAAAAAAAACTCAATGTTTTCCCATCGCATCTTCAAACGACCAAAACCTGTAAAAAAAATTAACAATACCACCCATACAAACATACACATAAACTATAATATAATACTAATACAAACATTACTTACATTATATTTAAACATATTTTCACATATTTAGACATTTATAACATAGGCCGCCAAACAGACTGACAAAATATCGCTATAACATAACTTACACATAAAACTAACCAAAACTTCAAAAACCTCACACTAGATACACTACCTAGCACCTAACTACCTTCAAATTATCCTAAAAGTAAAGTTTAAATAAAGAAAATTAAACTTACCTTTTACGATGCGATGCAGCTTCCCACCGCAAGCTTCTCCCCTAAGAAATGACCTAAAACAAACACGAGCGGTTACAAAATACAAGTTATAAGCAAATATGGCTGCTTTAAACAATAAAGATTAATCTATTACTTTAATAAACTGTTATAACATGATAAATACATTACTAAATACAAATACTACAAATTATTACTTATATTTTAAAAATTGTTATATTTTTTCTACACTGTAAAATTATAATATTATAAAACATTTAATAAGTATTATTATAATTCTACAAATATACATGTTATATACAATGTTTAACAAAAATATGTACTAAGTGAAATGAATGTTAATAAAATCTAATAGTATATGTACAAAAAATGTAATACAATATCAAAACAATTGTAATAAAAACATGGTAAAACTGATATATTAATGAAAAAGTACAGTATATGTAACAATGTAATAAATGTTCACAAAATAATAATGTATAACTGTTATTAACAATGATTATTGTTTAAAAATTGTTTACAAAGCGATTTAAAACTACATAATTTAATATAAAAAAATGTACACACTGTACAAAGTCCGCCCGCCACCATAACGGTATGCGGGACCGCGAGCCAGGGGTGCGCCAGTCCCGCTGTGCCTAATAGGATGCGACCGCCACCCTGGCGGTCGCATTCTGCATATTGAACATTGTGGTGGGCGGTGCTTCAAGCAGCACCCGCCACAATGTTCAAGATGCATGTTGTGCATTGTCATGCACAACGTGACGGGCACCGTGCAGTGGCTGCCACCTTGTTTATGCCAATGTAGGGGGGTACCATAGGTAACGCTCAAGTGCAACTCCACAACCCCCCTGGGGGTCCGTAACTGGCCCCCAAAGCAATCTCCGCCACCCTTTCCATGGTGACATCACCGCCATGGAACGGCCTTTCAGGTTGCCCATGCTAATATGGATGGCGGTGCCTGTAAGGCACCACCACCATATTAGCTCCCTTTTCCGCCTGGTCGGCAATCCGACCGGTGGAAGAGTGGCAGACGGTCTTTCTGTCTGCCGCGGTGTCCCTCGCCATGCTAATATGGCGGGGGGTCCAACAGCGGAATTTGCGGACGGATCGTCACCGCCGGCCCGGCGGTGGCAATCCGCCCGCAATGCTAATGACCCCCTTTGTTTGCAAAATTATGATGTATAAAAGTATACATATGTGCCAAATATATAATGTCTGAAAAATAAAGATTGTATTTATTTTTTCTATGTCTAACAATATATATTAAATGTACTTAATAAAACATTTATTTTTATTTTTCCATTACTATATATTTGTCAATAAAGAAAATATCAATCAATTAAACAATTACATGGCTCATTATTTATTTATTAATTTAATAATGTTTGGATTTGTATTAAAATATGTATTTTAAATCAATGTACTTTATAAAATATATATGTCTTTGTTAAATATATATATATTTTTTTATTAATTCAACCTATTATTTATACACATTCCCACTATACACTACATTCATTATTTTAAAAAACTATCAACATATATAATTTACTACTCCCTCTCCAATTTATATTAAGTCAGAGAAGGGGCTGGACACTATACATATATATTATACTATTCCCACTCCAATTAGTATTAAATCAGCATAGTTGCTGGACACGAAACACATATAATGTAATATTCCCACTCCAGTTACTATTAACTCAGGGTAGGTGATGGACACAAAGGGGTCGATTCCGATCCGGGTCGGACAGCTCTCGGAGAGCTGTTCGTAGCCTTAACTTGCGACTGACACGTACCCGTAGCCGGTCCGTCCTGTAGATGAAGCAGGATGCGCATAACTGCCAAAAACCTGTCCGACACGTAGGCTGTGATTCAAGCTTTATTCTCCATCCGAGCCGTACCTGAGAATGCCGAACCGAGTCACCCGGAAGCAGTATCCATAGCAGTTTCCGCCCTGACAAGTACGATGCGTAGTTCCTACGCGCCGGACGGGTCGCCACGTACGGCACGTCATAGCATCCGGAAAAGAAGCATATCAGCTACGATTTGCGCCACAACTCAATCCACGGCTACGAGACGGACCAGCTTGCAACTGGTACGAGACGGAGCAACAAGCAGCGTATACGAGACGAACACATCATGAATCCCATCGCGCAGGTCATACCAGTACTCTACATCTATGACCGGATCAGAAACAGACGCGGACGGCGCAGACGGTAAGTCAGACACCTACCACACAAACAAACGACATGTACCCACAAAATGGCACACACACACAGGGGATCCACATCCTGGCCACTAACAACAGGCCATCATAGGGGTTGTATGGCCAGCACCACTACCACCCCCATCCCTAGGGCTCATGTTGCCCATCACCCCTGCCACCCCCACTCATAGGGCTTATGTTGCCCAGCACCATTGTCACCCCCACTCATAGGGGACCTGTTGCAGATCACCCCTGCCACCCCCCCTCATAGGGGACCGGTTGTACATCGCCCCTGCCACCCCCACTCATAGGGGACATGTTGCCCATCACCCCTGCCACTCCCACTCATAGGGGACGTGTTGCCCATCACCCCTGCGACCCCCACTCATAGGGCTTATGTTGCCCATCACCCCTGCCACCCCCACTCATAGGGAACCTGTTGCCCATCACCCCTGCCACCCCCACTCATAGGGGCGCTGTTGCACATCACCCCTGCCACCCCCACTCATAGGGCTTATGTTGCCCATCACCCCTGCCACCCCCACTCATAGGGGACCTGTTGCCCATCACCCCTGCAACCCCCACTCATAGGGCTTATGTTGCCCAGCACCCCTGCCACCCTCACTCATAGGGCTTATGTTGCCCATCACCCCTGACACCCCCACTCATAGGGGACCTGTTGCACATCACCTCTGCCACACCCACTCATATGGGACCTGCTTCCCATCACCCCTGCCATCCCCACTCATAGAGGACCTGTTGCCCATCACCCCTACCACCCCCACTCATAGGGGACCTGTTGCCCATCACCCCTGCCACCCCCACCCATAAGGCTTATGTTGCCCATCACCCCTGCCACCCCCACTCATAGGAGAACTGTTGCCCATCACCCCTGCCACCCCCACTCATAGGGGACCTGTTGCCCATCACCTCTGCCACCCCTACTCATAGGGGACCTGTTGCCCATCACCCCTGCCACCCCCACCCATAGGATGGGTGATGCGCCACACATCCATCATACTCCAACATTAGGTATGTCAGCAAAATACATCCCCCCTAACATCATGACAACAGTGTGTAGTCTGTGACAAATGCCCACAACAGTGATTATGACTTCGAACATACAATGTAACTAACAGCACAATTTTGACCAACAAATGAGTGTGGCCTACATAAAGCAAGCATCACTATAGCGCTGTGTCAATGTAAAAATAACACCCATTCACTGTGCAGAACAAAGGTTAAGTGTGGGGTTCCAAACTGCAGCAAATGTTGAGCATTGTGGTGATGGGGTCTAAAAACCCCCTCATCACAGTGACCAAAAGGTAAGTGTCATCATGGTCAAAGCTGCAAATGCCAAACAGCATGTATGATTCTCGGTCCCAACACATGAAACACTTTTGGGGCAAACTAGTGGTTGTGTCCCATACCCACAGAGATGTGGTGAGGCTAACAGTGCTGTGAAAACAAAACATACTCTCGGCCATGTGCAGACTAGCACCACACATGGGGGCTGACAATGCATACAGTGTACAATGACATAAGAGCAGAAGTGACCATCACAAAGCATACACACATCTCGAAAATAGACACACTAATCAAAACAACCTGTGTAGACTGTAGGTGTCAGGTCACAAACTCACATTCCATGCCAGCAATGGCACCTAACAACCAGGATGAATGTGCAGAATGATGTGATATGACTCACAGGGACAGCAGGGAAAATCACAGAAACAGTATCCAGACAATGGCCCACAACAGCAATACCAATGCACTGATGCAGATGCACAAACAGGCAACCTCACACTGCACATCTGACACAACATGTGTGTGTGTGTCTCAGTATCCCCAGGCAACTACGCAACACATGAGGGGGGCTGAACCACAGTGACACAGGTGTGGACACAGTGCCATACAAAAGTAAACCATCATTGGGACACCCTTAGTGGGCAATCAGGGATTGTGAGATGAGAGGGAGCACAACAGAGACATGTGACACAAGCTGGAATGAACACAAACTAAAACAGCAAGAGACTGACACACAACAGCACTACACCCAGGGACCAGATATTGGGGTGACACAAGCATGCATAACACCTCCACTGTGATGACAAAGGTAGATGTCTTACAAACTGTAAAAACCAGACATGTGTCCTGTGCCACAAACGTACATCACATCTACACAAACACAAATCACTCAGCATGGCCCGTCATCCATGGAAAAACGGGAGCTAGGGGCCCATCCATGCAAACATTTACATCAGTCCACCCGCAACACCACACACCCTGAACTGCAACAATGTGCATCTGTGAAGCCCACATGGACAGGTGACATTGCAAAATGCACCCATGACAAACACAGGAATGTTGGGAGGAACTAAGGTGCACAGACTCATCACACAAGGACAGTTCACAACCCTGGTGAATGACAGACATACTGCACAGTATGCGGTACCTGGCCATGATGTCAAAGCTCACGTAACCTTCAGAATACTACCCACAGTCCCAGGACAATGCAGAAGCCAAGGAGAACCACAAGGCACACATGCTGACACTTGCAAACATTGCAGCCCTGAACCGGACAAGTGGCAGCAGTCACACACACATACACATGTCTCAATCACTGAAAGGTATCATCTAGAGACAACATGATATTGCGAACTAACAAGTGCCCTGGGGACCCCTGACTGTGTCCCATCTGCGTCTGACAACATCACCACAACTCAGAACTGAAAAATCCCAATGATGAAACACCAATTAACAGTTGTGTGTCATGCACCCACACATCTGGTAGCCCATGGCAAAGTTGTGGGATGAACACAGTACCACTCAGCAAGCATAAACAACAGGAACATATCAAGGGAACACTGCCTGTGTATGAAAAGGGATGTGGACACACACACACATGCTCACACAACACACACCATGGGCCCAGGCTATGTCACGGAACAACACATCCGTGACGTAGCCTGAGGGGACCCAACTCCTGTGGAAGCCCAACTGTGCCAAACATAGTCACAGCACGTCTCACTCATGTCAGCAGAACACTTGGTCAGTCAGCCATCAGTTACCACACAATGAAGGCTCCGGGCACAACAGCCTGGGTACGTGAGTCTCCCCTAAGTCATCTGCACATACTCAACACATATGGACAGCAAGTTGCACAGAGGACCCAGTTGCTCCAATGATGCCCACACCTGTAGGTCCAGTGGAGATGCGCCCAAAGTCAGGGAAATAGATAAATTGGACAATGGGAAGCACATCATATGTGCATGGGTGCAAGCCACAGATGTGACCATGCAAAGGAAATGTTCACAAAGATGTCCACAAATTGTTTATCATGAGACACCCAGTTAGCTGCAAAGGATGACATGGATACCGACCAGAATACGATACATATCTCATGGACCACATGGAGTACCTCACATCAACACCTCAGTATTCAACATTAGAAATCCAGCATTATAGGTGCAAGGGCATGCTAAACATCATCAACCTAATGTACAGCTAAATCAAGTTCACAAGGATAAAGAAAAAATCTTTATTCAGCATATGAAAATGTAATCGTCTGTTCAAACAAAAGGCCAATGGCCAGTCCATTATCAAATGACAAGGAGTGAACTTGAGTGACAACTGTCACATGTTGCTTGCCTGCACTGGTAAGGACAGGGGACATCCCCTCGGAGGGGCATACATGGGGGCAGGCCAGGCACCGCAGGGACAGGATCAGGACACAGCATGAGGAGGCAGTGAAGGGGTGGTGGATGCAGGAGAGTCACTTGCAACTGCAGTGGAGCTGACTGAAGTGGTGGGTGCAGTCACAACTGTGGGGCACAAGTCAGATGGGGTGGGTGCCGGCACAACTTCAGTGGGCAGGTCAGATGGAGTGGATTGGGTCCCCACTGCAGCGCCCAAGTCGGACGGGGTGGTCGTGGACTCCACTGCAGTGCCTAAATCCATGTGAGCAGAATGAGGTGCAGGTGAGGTCGGCAGGACAGTGGGGGGGGGGACACGGTCAGTGGCACTAACCGTCTGACCGGGTGTGGAGGAGCAAGTGGTAGGGGGGAGGGCCTCAGCATTTTGGTGATGGTGTATCTGTGGGTGGGGGAACCCAGGGCAGGGTGTGGCGGGGGAACCTCTGGAGTGGTGGCCTGGGGGATGGAGGACAGAGACTTTGCCTTGGAGCTGCGTGGCGGCGGTGGGGTCTTGCTCTTCCGGCTCCGGGGAGACTTGCGGGTGGGGGCCTCAGTCTGACTGCGCCTGGGAGAGGGTGTCCGGGTGTGAGGGGCACTCCCCTCTGTGTGTGGGACTTTCTCTTCCCCTCGTAATCTGGATCTGCTGGATCAGTGGGGAAGAGGCCAAGGTCACAGAGGAAGAGCTTCTGTGAAGATGGGGTTGCAGGTGAGGCAAGGGAAGGGGGCTGGGAGGGAGAGGTTTCGGAGGACTGCGGAGTGGTTGTGGATGACTGTGTGTGTGTGTGCAAACCTGCCCCTGTGAGTGTGGTATCAGTCCCCTGCACTTGCTTGTGTGCACGTCTAGTCCTTGGTTTGGGTGTTTGTGTGCTGCCCGTGTCTGGTGCTTTGTGAGAATGTGCAGGTGTGTGTGTGCTTGGGACAGGTAGGCTGCTAGGAATTGTGGGTGGTGCAGGGGTAGGAGGGAGGCGGGACAGTTGGAGGAGGGACACTGCTGCCGTCAGGGAGGCGGCCACGGACTGATTGGTCCTCTGTAGGGCAAACATGCCCGATGAAATGCCCTCCATGAACGACACCAGTTGCGTCAACAGAGTGGTGTGTGCATGGAGGACGCTCAGCATCGATGTCTGCCCTACATGGATCTGTCTAAGTAAGTCCACCGACTCCTCACTCAGGGCAGCAGGGGACACAGGTGCAGGGGGTGCGGTGCCCGGCACAAAGGAGACATGCTCCCGAACACGGGAGCCTCCACGGACCTCTGGGATAGGGGCGGTGGCGGGGACAACCTCACTAGCTGGGGTTTGGTAGCTGCTGACACCCGCCTCCACAAGGGAGTCATCCTCAGAGCTGCTGTGGCCCTCAGCTGGGGTGGATGGTGCTGACGACTCCTCGGTGTGACTCCACTCGCCCTCTGTGCCACTGGGTCCCCCCGACTCCTCTCCTTCTGTCCCTGTCAGGCTCCGTGGATGTATCTGGATAGGAATAGGAAGAAAGAGAACAACATCAGTCACCTGCACTGACTGCACACACCACGGTGAGTACATCATCATCAGCTGAACACTGCTCAAAGTGCCAACACTGTTTAGAATAAGCCAATTTTCATTCTCAACATCAACCATGGCACACATATCCCTCCTTGACTTGCACCCATATGTCTGTTGAATGTTGGATGCTAATACCCCAATGTCCCGACATGCACCACCCACACATTAGTTGGACATGCAATTGAACATGTAGGAGTATGTCTCTATACACACAGCACATCTCTTGCCACTGACTCAGTACAGGTGTCCGGATGAAGGGATGGGCAGAGACTCATTTCACATGCTTGTGATGCATGCCAGCAACACACACTATGATGTTCTCAACTCCTGATAGTCAGTGCCACAATGGGGTGCATGGTGCACACTTGAACACAATGCAGGATCACTCATAGCAAGATAAATGCCATGGCACTGGCATGCCTGGAAAGTCAGTCAACACTGTCTCCTGTCACAGGGGCAGGGCATCCAGACAACAACAGTATGCACTGTGTCACAATCATAGCCCAGGGGTAAAGCTAACTCTGCAGATGACAAGTGCACTTGCCCATCCCCTGCAAACAACATATCCAGGACCCAGAAGACCCCACATCATGCAAATCAGACATATGAGTCTCTGCAAACACAACTCCCTGTACATTAGCACATCACAGTCTGCGGTGCATGTAACCCAGCTGCCTGAAGTACACAGTTGCATACACCATTGTGCGCTCTCAGATGATCACTCACCAATATGTCACACAGGTCTTGTCTCTCACAGTCACATCTCAGATGTCCTGCTGACCCTCAAAATCATGGACACCCCAGTTGTACGTAACAGGAAGCCACACCATAATGACACATAGGCAGACACCTGAAGGCACATGTCACTAAGCACAACCTGTAAGTTGATACACAGGAGTGGAATTACAGAGTGTTTCTAAATGCCCTTGAGGAGGCATGACTGCCCAGGTCTACGTGAAACAGTGTTTGGCCCTGGACAGTAGTCAGGTGGCTAAGCAAGTGTGACATACTTTATATACATACTCCTGAGGCCCACAAATTGGAGTCCTCTGCTGCATGGGTTTGTTTGAAATAACCCAGCCCCATGTGGCGAGTCAGACCAGCAATTGTAACATATATCAAGGGCACACACAGATCACATGTCAGATCCCAGGCATTGGGTAAACAATTGAACCACCCATGAAACACACAACAGAGTCACGGTAACAGATGCTGTCCGGAAGCTGAAGCATAGCTGACTGCAGGGACACAGTGCCCTAGTGACACAAGCAACAGACTGTAGGGGCCACACCTGTGGAACAGATGAGGAGGGTGCATCACACAATTGAGGGACCCGAGTATTGGACTACAAGACCTACGTAATGTGGAAGTGTGACCAGGCCAAAAGACTGCAATTAGCATGTCAGACATAGTACACAGATTAGGCATGGACTTACCCCCTCCTTGCTGCTGTCTGGCCTTCAGCTGCCTATCCAGGTCTGGGAAGACCACCACTAGGATCTTGTGCATGTGGGGGGTCAGGGTCCGGTGTCCGCCCCTCCTGCGTGGAGGTGACAGCTTCAGCTGGACTCTAGAGATCCTCCGGGTACAGCCCCGAAGGTCCTGCCAACTCTTCTGGCAGTTGCGGATCTGGCGCTTGTAGACCCCCACCGAACTAACTGACCGGGTGATGATCAGCCATATCTCCTGCGTCTGGTGGGCATCAACCTGTGAGGATGACAAAGTTAAAATTCCATTAACACACATGCCCCATATTTGTGCTGCACACATTTAGATATACATGTCATCATCACAAATGAAAATGAGTTACACATGTAGTGCAACCATGGGAAAGGACAAATAACCTGCATGTCTGACATGTTAACAATGCCTGGGAAGTGTAAGCTTGCACTAACGCACTTTAGCAGCAGAACACCTGTTCATTACATGTACCTACACAATTTGGGGGATGAAAGTAGTCAGTGAGAATGCTTGCCACTGGTGTACACACTGCTAGTCAGACAACATGCACAATTAGGAAGGCAGTGGACTGCACTCACCTGCTCCCCTGGTTTCCCATACAGCTTGCTGTACTGTGGAAGGAGCCCGTCCAGCAGGGCCTGGTTCTCCTCCTCAGTGAAGGCTGGGGCCCTCTCCAGAGTACGTGCCATAGCAGGAGCCAGAGGATGCAGAGACAGCAGCAGTGGTAGCAGGGATGTGGTCCAGGAGCATGTAGTGCAGGCAAGTGAGCTCCCTGGGGGCCAGCCAGCCTTATATCTGTGCAAAAGAGGCAGAATCTGTACCATGTGTCCCAAGTGATAGGTCCAACACGGTTGCATTCTATAAATCTGGCCAATCCATGGAAATGTAAGACTCGTACACGCCTTCCGCATCGTTCAAATCTTCGCCTTCATGAAACACTAGGAATTGCAACATTGTTGTAGGCATCCAACTGAATTTCCAGCGCACAACTCGTACAAGTTTTGAATCCGCATCCATCTCCACGACAATCCAGAGCCAATGGGTGTGCCCGGCTCGGTCAACTGACTGTACAACGCGTATTTTTGAAAATACACATGCACCCGTCTCCATACGATTCAAGGCCAAGGCGTACGCCTGTCTCGGACCATGCCTGCCCGACGTGCATGCATGATAGTCACCCGCGTCGGGCCTCATTGCAGTCAATGGCAAAGCGTACGCCCGGCTCGGTCATGAACCGTGCAATGTGTACGCATTGTCACCCGCGTCGGACCTCATCGCAGTCAATGGCAAAGCGTACGCACGGCTCGGTCATGAACCCTGCAATGCGTACACATAGTCACCCGCGTCGGACCTCATCGCAGTCAATGGCAAAGCGTACGCACGGCTCGGTCATGAACCGTGCAATGCGTACACATTGTCACCTGCGTCGGACCTCATCGCAGTCAATGGCAAAGCATACGCTCGGCCATGAAGCGTGCAATGCGTACGCATTGTCACCCGCGTCGGACCTCATTGCAGTCAATGGCAAAGCGTACGCATGGCTCGGTCATGAACCGTGCAATGCATGTGCATTGTCACCCGCGTCAGACCTCATTGGTGTGACTATTTTACAGATTAAATACACAATTACTTGCCAGGGACACCTGTGCACACCTACCACACTACAGCATTGGCCACACAGTGTCCCATGGTATGTAAGGCTGCATTCCCTGTGTGTTGGGGGGGACAACATTTGGTTTGTTGGGTGGCACTTTTGTTCAGCCACTCCCAGGCTGTGCACGTGTACATGGGGGCAGAATCCTTTGTGTGTTGTGCACATTACTACTGTGATGTGCAAATGTACAGTAATGGGCATGAGTCACGGACACAGTTGCAGGTTGGATATGTTTAGGACATGTCACATACACCCTGATTCCTGGGTGTGATGGCATGTACGTCACAGTGAGACCTGTAGCCACAATTCAGATGTGCACCCACAGTCTGTGTGCATGTTGTGTCTCAGATGTGTCTGATCAAATGTGCCCAATGGGAGACACATCCATGTGGTATATGCAGCAACCTTTATGGTGTGTGTGTCTAAGAGACGTACATGTAGGGCCTGCAGGGACAACAGTGGCCACTACCTGTGGGACTCACGCTTGCCTTGTGGTGTGTACGTGATACGCCATTTCCATGCCAGTGTCGATGTGGCAATACAGGGACCCTGGGTATCTGCATGGCAAAGATCTGTGATGCCTGGGAGACATCAGGCCTCACTTGTCACTGTGGTGTGTGTTTGTAACGTCACAGCAGTACATAGGTCGGGTGACACAGCCAAATGATTGGACATTGCACTACATGGGACTTATATGGACATGTGGAATTGAGATGTGAGGTGATGGTCATGTAGGTGACATATGTGTCCATGCCCAACAGCACACACCCCAGTAACATTGTGTAATGTCATGATGTATCATGTGATATCGAGCCTGGTCATGGCCACATGGGTGGATGAACCAACAATCTTCCTTTGTTCATCTCTGTTCTGCAGGGCACCAGCTGTTCATCGACCGTTCCCAGACCTTCAAACCATGCAGGAACGCGACTGCATCCAACGGTACCGCTTCACCAGGCCACTGATTGAGGAGTTGGCGGTGCAGTTGGCGCCACATCTGCTACCTGGCCGGACATAGCCTACAGCACTGACCCCAGAGGTGAAGGTGATGGCAGCCCTGCACTTCTTTGCTACTGGTACCTTCCAGTACACTGTGGCTAAAGCAGGTGGGATGTCGCAAACTATGTTTAGTCGTGTGCTACGCGATGTCTTGGAGGGGATGTTGCATTTCCTTGACCTGTACATCAAGTTCCCTAGCCCAGCTGAACTCCCTGAAATAAAGGATGCCTTTTATACACTGGGGAGGATGCCAAACATCATCGGCTCTATTGATGGGACACATGTGGCCCTGATACCACCACAGGCACATGAGCAGGCATACCGGAACAGGAAACATTTCCACTCGATCAATGCTCTGGTGGTATGTCTTGCAGACATGTGTATCACACGTGTGTGCCCGGTTCCCTGGTTCTGCGCACGATGCTTACATAATGAGGAGTAGCCGCATTGCAATTCTGATGTCAAAGATGCCAGATCAGCGTGCCTGGCTTGTCGGTGTGTACTGTCTGTTTATCATTGTGTGTGTTTGGTAATGTTGTATTCCGCACTCCTACAAAACTCAGCTACTTGTTCATTTTTGTGTGTGTAGGTGACTCCGGATACCCCAACATACTGTGGTTGCTGACACCCCTCAGGAACCCTGTGACACCAGCCGCGATGCGCTACAATGAGGCACATGGTCAGAGCAGGAGGGTGATTGAGCAGACATTCGGCCTCCTGAAAAGCCGCTTTCGCTGCCTGGACAAGACCGGAGGGGCCCTCCTATATGAGCCTGCAAACGTGTGCAAAATAATCCTTGTATGTTGCATGCTACACATGGCAGTGCGGAAGAAGGTGCCTCTCATCCAGGATGACGATGACCAACCTCCGCCACCTGTGGAGGATCCCGGCCTGGGCCACGATGCCAGTGATGAGGAGGGTGACGTCCGCTCACAGCTCATCAACAACTTCTACACCTGAATGTGAGTTTCCAGGGTTGTTATGTCAATGTATGGAGGTAGCCTGGAATGTGTTGTGGATGCCCTGTTGCTGTATGAGTGTCTGTGTGCCACTGGATGCATGCAGTGATGTGTCCATTCAGGTGGTGTGTACTCCACAATGGGGTAGTACTGCTAACTTGTTTCTGTGTAGGTTTCTTGTGACCTGTTTTGTGCATGTGTATTGCATTTCTCTCCTGTTCTGCTGTGCTTTTGACTGTGTCTTGTGTCTGTCCTTCACAGGGTAATGTGCCTGTTGTTTGGTCAACACTGACCCCCAACACCCAGAATCCGACACCAGTGTGGGAGTAGTCAATTGACATCAAGTGATGTGCCACACGCCCCTGGACTCCAATTATCAGACACTCTGTGACCGTGTGTCCATCGTAATGCACAATTGCCTTGCAACTATTGTGTAATAAACATGTTGCTGATGTGTAATGAACCTGTGCTATGCTTTGTTCGGTGCATTGTCTGTCTTCCCACATCTGAGTGACATTTGCTTACCTCACCTGTGGACTTGTTACCAATGACTGTGGATAGGTGTTGTGTTTGGGCATACCTATGTGTTTCAGGTCAACATCATTGTGTGGGATGAGTAACATGGCCATGGTGTCGGTCGTGCGGCTTGGTCTCCGCGCGAGTCGGTCTGGGTTTACACGCATTGCATCGTACTGCGCGGATCGGACATCGCGGGTATGGGTCGGTCGGGTTCATTCCGGGTTTGTGTCGGTCGGTGTAACTCGCGTCAGTTTTCCGGCTGGATCACTATTTTCCCTACGGCTCGGTCGTACGGCTTGTATTCCGTACGTGTTGGTTGTAATTCACACGCGTACTGCACGGGTCGTACGCCACTGGTCCGTGTCGGTCGGTCTCCAGTCCGGGTCCGTGTCCATCGGTACGATTTGTGGCCAGAATCAGAATCGACCCCTAAGCATTTATAATTTACTATTCCCACTCCAGTTAGTATTAAATCAGGGAAGGTGCTGGACACTAAACATATATAATTTACTATTCCTATTCCAGTTAGTATCAAACCAGGGAAGGTGCTGGACACTAAACATATATAATTTACTATTCCCACTCCAATTAGTATTAAATAAGGGAAGGTGCTGGACACTAAACATATTTAATTATTATTCCCACTCCAATTATTAAAAAATCCGGGAAGTTGCTAAACAGTAAACATATTTAATTAACTATTCCTGCTTCAATTAGTTATAAAACAGGATAAGTGCTGGACACTAAAAATATATAATTTACTATTCCCACTCCAATTAATATTAACTCTGAAAATTTGCTTGACACTAAATATATATATTTTTTTTAAAACACTTTATTAAGTTTTCATGAGAAGAGCATTGGGTTACAAATTGCATTTATCACATTAACCATATAGGCGGTAGGGGAGAAAATGCAGGCGATAGAAGTCAAACCTGTGACTAAATGTTGTAAGTATAGGATTGCAGCCATATATCACCTCTGGATCCCCAGAGGCCCAGCAACCTGGTACATTGTAGCGTATAGTGTACCCATCTCTCAGTATATCGTACTCATTGGGGGGGCAGAGCCCGTCGAACATTCCCACAACCCCTGAAACTCCCAAACCCACCCTAAACCCACCCCCTATACCAAAACATGCCGCCACTAAAAATCAGTCTGCGTGCCGCAAGGCATTTCCCTAGGGGGAACGGGGGGGGGGGGAGGAGGAGGAGAGAGGAAGGGAACCACATCCCACGCCCGCACTTGGGATAGGAAGGCAGCCACACCACGCCACTCACAGGGAGTATTAGATAAGTGGAAATTCCCCAGAGGGCTCGGGGGGGGGGGGCACAGGAGGTTCGACCCTCCCAACCTGCATGCGGCCTCCATCAGCCGAGATACGTCTTCATTAGGGGACTGGCTCCAACAAACATCAAACCCAACCGTCCACACACATCCCAGCTCATGCAGGGGGACAACGGGGATCCCAGGGGGCGGCCCCCTCAGACCCAACCACCTCCTCCATCTCACCCCTAAACAGCTCCGTTAGGTGCGCCCATTCCAAGGAAATAGGACGCTTTCGCAGCCCCCGGCTCTCCTCGCGGTATAGGGTCTCGCGCTCTGCCACCGCCCATCTCAACACCTCCTCTCCCCAGGTCTCTACCCGCGGCGGAGCACGGGATTTCCAACGCTGCGTTATTAGGCGCTTCGCTAGCGCGAGTGACAGATTGGCAAAACGACGCAATAGTTTCGCCTTAAGGGGGATAGGTAAAAGACCCAATAAACAAGCCTCTGAGACGTCCCAAGAGGGGCGCTCGGTGATTGCACTTAAGATTTATTTTAATTATCACAATTACAAAATCTTACAATATTTAAATAGGTTATTCAATATCAAATAAAAAAATCATTCATAAAAAATTTAAATTAAAAGAATTAAACATTATGAAAAATAAACATTTACTAGATGTTACATATAACTAATAATGTGTATTATTAATAAAACATAAAACATATTTTATATATAATTTTTAATCACAATTCATAATTTATTTTTTATAATGATAAATTATTATAATTTAATCTTATTTCCAATTACACATATATAATTAACTTAAAAAAATTGTATCTCTTAATTATAGTAAATTGTACAATTTTTAAACTTTAAATATATACATTTAAAAAAAATGAATTTAAACAAATTAATCAAAAGTATCACCTATCGACACAAGATTTAAACTTTTTGAAAGTAAAACTTTATTTATATCAATTACTTTGTGCAATTTTTTTAAAAAAATGTATACAAAATTCCACACCTTTATTCACTATTAACACAAAACTCCTAACAAAAATATTTCTACATTTCTAAATAACTTTCTATTTTTTACATTTTTTTTAAATAGTTTATAACACTCCCCACCCTTTTCCCCTATAAACGCAACATCCCACTCCTAAAACAACAATTTAAAATGTAATTTACAAATTGTAATTTGTTCTTAAATTTGACAACAAATTTTTTAAAACACTCCCCACCCTTATCCCCTAAAAACCCAACTTCCCGTTCCTGAAACAACAATTTAAATTTACAATCTTTTACATTTTAAAACAAATGTTTAAAAACACTCCCACCCTTATTACCCTATAAACCCCACATCTTGATCCTAAAACAACAATTTCAATTTGAATTTACAAATGTTTTTAAATTTTAAAACACATTTTTTTAAACACTCCCCACCCTTATACCCTATAAACCCAACATCCCGCTCCTAAAAATTATATTACAATTTAAAACATTTATAACATTAATTAACTATTATTATACCAGAAACAAACATGTAACAAAAAATAAAATACTATAACGATATTTTAACATAATAAAATTTTTACAATCGATATTTCACACAACGATATTTTTTACAACAAAAAAACAATCGATATTTTTTACATCGATATACTTGACATCGATATTTAGAATTTTCGATATTCTAAACTCGATATTAATGCATATCGATATAAAGAACTCGATATATGTCTACTTACCTTCCTTGTGTAATGTAACTGGTGCTCATGTAAAGCGCTCTAATACCTTCAGGTCGAGTCCGCGCTATATAAATATGCAAAAAAAAAAAAAAACCTGCAAGAGCAAGTTTCAGGCATGCAATACTAGATTCAGGAAAAATGTTCTGCAATCTCATATGCCATTCCGTAAGATTGTGTCCCTTCCCAGTAGTGAGATAATTGTCAGGCTGGTAGCAATTTGGATTTCAGCATTATCCCCCTCAATTTTGGGAAAATCAGTTGCCCTCTTTGTATATTTTCTCCCTCTTCTAGTAAGAAGCTCTCAGAAACCAGTGCAACAGTCCGCCTCTGTGAGAGCTTTTTCATAAGTCGTCCGTGTTAAATAAACGCAAAGCTACCTTGTCATTGTCTATGCATTTTTTACTCTGAGGCGTGGGAGTGAAAGATCTGTCTCTACCCATTATTGCAAGGATGAATTTACATCAAGATAGCAACATCTCTACTGGGTTGAGTTGACAGGTGTGTGTACCATACGCTACTGATCTTCTGGTGTTAGTATTGCGCTTGTCCTTTTCCAGGCTACTTGTGAGCTGTGGACATGGCACAACAGGAGGTTCACTGAAAACGTAACTTCACCAGGACTAACTGCGTCATCAACACTAATGGTTCCAAACAAGCTTAAGTGCTGAGAATGGTTCACCCTGGATGGATTCTAACTCATCTCCAGACAAATTCACTTGGATTTACCAACCTTCACTGAGAACTGACTTTTACAAAAATCCAGACAGCACAGTTTCGGCCATCCCTCTCCTCTGCACCACAAAGGCTTAGCTTCCCAGAGGAGTATAACTGCAGAAACATTGGTTCTTTCCCACTTGTACAGTGACAATGCTTTTTAGCATCTCTAACTCAAATGAAGAGCAGTCTTGCACTCTGGCATCCGACTTATGAAAGGCCTGAAGAAATAAGACTGTTTCCCTTTCCTTTAGGACGCCAAATTTACTTCTGTTAAAGGCCTATATCATATGTAGTGGTATATGTGGATGTATGTGTATACATGTGTATATACATGTATGGGTATATGTATGGCTATATATGTATGGGTATATGTGTGTGTATCTATATATATATGGGTAACACTGTGCATCTTGAGGCAGTTAATTTCACATTGTGCAGCATAAATGTCTACTACACTTGTTATCTATGTTGTGACCATTTACTGTTGTAAAGCGTTCTGATACCTTCGGGTCTAGCTAGCGCTATATAAAACTTTCAAATAAATATACAAGAACTGTTTAGGAATCTACAAGGTAGTAGCTGCTAGCACACAGCCCCAACTGTTTTTAAGCAAAAATCACTGTCGTCGTTGGCTGATGCACACGAATATTAAACCGTGTCGTTGCCAAACTTGAAATCAAGGGTTGTAAAAACAAAAAGATCAGAAGGCAAACCATCTGAAGTAGAGCCCCCACAAGCATCCACCCCCTGTCCTTTGCACTTCAGGAAGGCGCTGAAACGCCATCTCTTGAAGGTACATCAAGACCCAGATTTCCTACGCCTTTGTGTTGTCCTTGCATTGCGCCAGGTAAAGCAGGGACAATGCAAAGGCTTCACAAAGAGTTACAAAGCCCCGCAAGCGGCAATGTGCTCTGCCTTGCGCAGCTTTATAAAGAAATCGAACTCAACGCAGCTGCTTGTGTTGCTTTATGTTATATTTCAAGCTGGAAGCTATTCCATGGGTGGAGCATTAGCGTTCTTGTGCATCCAACCATGGATTTGACGCAATCCCAAATTTACAAAAGTTTGTAAACCTGGGATTATGTGGGATGCATTCTGCATCATGCACTGAAAGAGGAAAATGCCTTTTTGGACTGTTTTTGTGCAGGAAGGTGTCCCTTTCCTGCATATAAACAATTCTGCACCCATCGTGCAAAGGTGGCTGTATTGTTGGTAGGCAGCACACAATGAATGTGCCAGTGAAAAGAGAGCAGAAATGCTCCATACCTTTGTAAATATGGTGCATGTTTGCTCTCTTTATTTCACGCAGCACACCTGCGTTGAGTGGAATAATTGTAAATGTGGCCATTGATCTACAATCAATAAGAATTTGTTGTCCACAATGAGTCAAGTATGAACTCAAACGTCAGTCATTCCCACCCCAGCCACGTACAGTACTTTGTTGCTTCCTAGCGCTGTTTGTACTATGAAAGAGTAACATGCGGAAATAGCAACCCACCTGGTAATCTCAGGCCTTTACTATCCCTCAAAGTGGCCCCCGAAGGAGGACATTTAAATATCAGCTGGACTGCCGAGATGAACATATAGACGATCCTCAGATTCTTGAACCTCATTAGCTCATCCCTTCCTGGACAGAAGGTCTGGAGAATTGCTCAGTCTGCTCAGAGTCCACAAACTGAGCTGCGAGGAGCTCACGTTAAAAGCTCATTGTATGACATTAAGAGAGAACCTTGGTCCCACACTGTAGGACTTTTGCTTTCAAACCATTCACAGATGTACCTCTCTTCCTTTCATGCAGTCTGACCACCATTTGATAATCTTCGATGAAGGTATGCCTCAAACAGTGCTCTTTCAGATGCACTGCACTTCTGAAGGCAAAGGTAAGGAGATACAAACTTTTTGACATGAAGGCTGAGGCCAATTGGCTCTCTGGACTTTGGCAGTGAGAAGGTAACTCTGGGCTTCTTTCCCTATTAGCTCTCCTAGCAAGCTGTTGCCCCCTAGACATGTTACTTCATCCTCTGGGAAATATTCTAAGAGGTGGCACACCACAGATCAAAAACAAAAACTGCCTAGGCACTAAACATGCTGAGAGGACTTGGGGTGTACTTACACACCTGATACTCGGGTCCGGTACAGATGTCAACTGCAGCATCACAAAACATGCCTTCATACTGCTAAAGTCGACATACTTTTCTCCACACGTTGCCCTTTCAACTAACCCCGGTAGAGGTGGTTAAAGCTTTTTCGTCTTCTGCTGGCATTGCTCCTTAGATTGCACTCTTCCCAGGCGCTTTGTGAACATCTTACCTCTTTTCGCTATTAAACTAAAATGCTTGTATGATGAGATAAGCCAGTTCCTGACTCTCGAAAAGCTTCCTCACCTTTCACCTGTGGATCTCCTATCTGCCCTTCTTAAATTTATATCAGGATCTCTGGATGACACCCCCACTCAACTGTTCCTAAGTCACTTACTCCTACTCTTGTGCTTATTTTCGACAGAATATTAGGGCCTCTTTGGACTCTAGGCATGTCCCAGATTTCAGCAAAAAGGGCATTACCCCCATTCTTTTCTTAGGAACTTTAGACCAATCGCACTGCTCCCAGCTTTCTCAAACATTTTCTTGCCAAGCACTTTGCACAAAGCCTTCAATCCCATGATCTCCTTGGCTGGACTCAAACAGGTTTCTCTACACAGGACACAGCCACGAGGATGCATATTAAACTAGTTACCACATTATGCCTGCTGGCCTCCTGTTGTTGGATCTGTCCACTGCTCTTGCTACGACTATTCTATTCTAATCAACCCACTGAAGAAGATTGGTTGGTCTAGCTGAATCCATTTTAAACTGGTACGTCTGCTTGAGAAGGCATTCGCGTTCCACCTCTCTGCCAACAGACTACTCCAAGCAATAGTCTGAGAGGTGTGATGGCCCATAAGGCTCCTCGCTGTCCCCGATTCTTTCCAACATCTATGGGTACCTCAAAGAGAGCGGATCAGTAGTTTTTGTTTCCCTGGATTCTTCTATCCTGATGACACACAGATCCTTCTCAAGTTCAAGAACCCTACATCACATGACGTTCAGGGATTGCCTGCTGGTTGTGCAAGTAGGGATGGCTACCAATGTTTTGAAGTTAAAAGGTCAGTGAAACTCAGTCTGGTCGAAGGACCTCTGCCCTTCTTCTCCGGGGGCTTTAAAACCTTAGGGTCTAGTTTGACCAAGACCTCATGTTCAATCTCCTGAACCAAAAAGCACAGACGTCCTGTTTGGAATTAAAAGAATCAGAAAATCCCTGCCAATTCTTTCTCAGGATAAATGGACAGGGGTCATCAGCTTGATCATGTTGTCAGGGATGAGCTATGACAACACTTTTCACCTCAATATTTCCGACTTTCAAATATTCAGGTTGCAGAGGATGCAAATCATGCCTTATTCCTGCTGATCAGTCTTTGGAGATTGGATTCTATATCTGCTGTCTACCATGCCTCACATTTGTTTCCAGTCAAACAGTGTACCCAGTTCAAGGTCGTTTGCTTGGTCCATCAGGCCTAGCACCTTAACAGCCCCAAGATACTGCCTTACTCAATCTCACCTTATCACCCAACGGTACTCCCTAGACCTGATCTGTCTCTTCACTCACAATTTCCTGTTTTTCAAAAAGGTGCATTGTGTGTCAATATCCTTAAGCATTCTAGGATCGAAACCTTGGAATGATCTTCCCCTCGACCTTCACCAAACCATCTCTCACCAGGTATTTCAGAGAAAACTGAAAACCTTCCTTTTTTCGTTGAGGCGGCCTCTGTATTTCATGCATCTCGGTTCCACTGTTTACTTAGATGTGTTCTGTCTGCTGCCTGAGATTGTTTGGGTTTCTAATGTTACTCTGCAGTGTTTGTTCCAGAATCCCTATGGACAAGAGCTCACTTTTTTTTTTTAAACAAAGTTAGACACACTCTATTTGTATAATTGAATTACACAAATGAGGGTGCTGGTATCTAATTGAAAATATTTTAAAACACCCAAATTAAGCATCCCGGCCTCTCACTCCCGGAGCTACTTCATCGGGAACAGATCTCTCTCCCGCAGCTCAGGACCTCCCCATTACCCAGGAGGAGATCAATGATGCCATATCCCGCCTGGCTTCTGGCAAGACCCCGGGTCCAGACGTGTTCCCACAGGAGTTTAATGCCGCTTACTTATCGAGACACGTTAGTTCCCCACCTCCTGGATGTGTACGCTAAGGCGGCCGGCAGGGGCTCGTTCCGCTCAGAAACTGATACCGCCACCATCGTGGTAATCCCTATGTCCCAACCCCTCTCGGCGCACTGCTCCGACTACCGCCCCATCTCTCTCATTAACTCGGAGGTCAAGGTGTTCGCGTCGGTCCTGGCCAACCGCCTGCGACTGTATCTGGCCAAACTGGTCCATCACGACCAGTGTGGCTTCATGCAGTCTAGGGGTAACATACACTGCCTCAGGCGACTCCACCTGGCCCAGTGAACCGCCAGGTGTTGACCCCATACTTGGAGCTCCTTCTCATTGATTTCGAGAAAGCCTTTGATTCCATAGATTGGCAGTACCTTGGGGAGGTGTTGGCAGAATTGGGACTAGGACAACAATTCTGTAAGTTAGTGAAGATCCTATACAGTGGGCTGTAGGCTCAAGTACTGGTCAACGGGGCACTGTCGCAGCCCTTCCCTATCAGGAGATGTGAGGCAGGGATGCCCGCTATCGCCACTCCTATTCGCCTTAGCGATGGAGCCCTTGGCTTGCCTCATACGGTCTGACGCGCAGATTAGGGGATGGAAATGGCACGGGCTGGATGATGACAAAATCGCTATGCGGACGATGTACTGCTCTTTCTGGCCGAGCCGGCCCAGTATGGACCCCGGTGGCTCCGAGCATTAAGTATCTTTGAGCAAGCCTCTGGCCTGCGCTTGAACTCCACTAAGTCAGTCCTGGTCCCCCTCCATATCTCGAGAGACTGCTTTGATTGGCAGGCCACGATGCCCATCCGGAGACAGTCCTTCAACTATCTTGGGATTTGGATTGCCCTCCTCCCTGACCTCGCATGGTCGCTCAACGTGACCCCACTAGTGAAGAGAGCCCGTGCTGACCTCCACAGGTGGCAGGCACTGCCGCTGAACCCCATGGGCAGAATAGCCTTATTCAAAATGATGATTCTGCCCAGGTTCTTATATGTTCTTCAGAATACACCTTTCCTCTTCTCACAAACATGGTTCAGAGAGATGGACATCCTTGCTACCAATTTCCTTTGGAGGGGGGTCGCAGGCCCCGTCTGGCTCTTGCCCAATGTCGGTTCCCACCCTTTGATGGCAGGCTGGGGATGACTAACTTGTACCTATATTATTTAGCAACCCGATTACTCACCATACACGACTAGTTCAATGGCGGAGGGTCAGATCCAGCATACAGAGTGGAACTGCATGCCCTGGGCCTGTCTAAAATCCAAGGGATGTTGTACTGGGAACCTATTCCCAGAACCCTACCTGCAGTGACGCGGGAAGTGATCCTGGCCTGGTGAGCCTCTCTGCGCCACACCCACTGGTCAGGCAAACTGACTCAATATACCCCACTTTGGCAGGGCACTTGGCTCCAGGAGGTGGCCAACTTATCTGGCTTTAGAGCGTGGGATCTCATTGTTGTTTTGCAGCTCGGGGACATATGGGGAGGTGAACACACACGTACCTTTCAAGACCTTCAAACCCGGTATTCTCTACACCCCTCACAGTTCTACCAGTATCTGCAGTTAAGTCACGCCCTTCACTGCCACATCTCAGACGGTACCTCACTACCCGAGTACAGCCCACCCGAAGCCCAAATCATGACGGGCAACCTGGGGAAGGGAGGGGATTTCCCGCATCTATTGTTCCTTAACAAATAACACTCCCACCGCACTACACCGACTCAGGGACCAGTGGGAGGGATGGCTCGGAACCCTGGAAGACGAAGACTGGAGAGATGCACTAAAGACACCCAAAACAATCCCAGCTTCCGCGCGGCTCCATCTAGTTCAAATATACTATCTCCATGCCCCCTACCTCACACTGAGGCGCCTTCACCGAGCGGGGCTCAGACCAGAGCTACAACAATGCTATTTATCTGCTGTATACCAATGCCTCTATTTACTGCTGGTCTTCAGTCCTATTTTGTTTGCTTCTCCTCAAAATCAATAAAATTGGTTATTAAAAAAACCCACTCAAATTAAAGTATTTATACCAAGGGAAATAGAGTAAAATGTAGGTGCTGTTCTCCAGTTTATGTTACGTAAAAAAGTTTACTGACGTATTTAGGTGCAACAGTCTTACACGTCTAGTTGTAAACTTGTGGCTTTTCAGCTTTCTATGAAGAATGGACCAGTGCCTTCAAAGCCCTGTCTTTAATGCAAAAGTCTTTCTTTCTCCCTGTAATGCCTCCATTTTAGGTAGGCGACCTTTGTGCTTTCCTCGCTGCGGTCCAGTAACATAATCAGCAAGAAGCATTTACGCACATGCGTGGTGCATCTGCGCCAATGGCGCACCAAAAGCAAACCCGTCTGCGTCCCTTCATGCCTTAACCAGGCCTAGAGCCAGAAATGCTGGTAAGTTGCCCTCTCAGGTTAGTAGAAAGCTATCCTTCACCACTGCTACACTATCTGTTGTCCCAACCAGCCTCCCCCTTACCTTGAAGAAATCCTTACCAACTTCCTGATTCTCACACACAATGTCATGATGGGCGCCAGTTTATCTGAAGGATTTTTACGAGATTTCTGTACCCACCTCCTGCGTGACAAATAATGTAAAATGTGCATTCATTAAAGCTTGATCTCTGGTTAGACACTGTCTAGAAATATATTATAATATTCTGGAAAATTTTAGACTATCCTTTCAATCACCAAACCTTGGCTACAAGAGGATTTTGCTCCTGAGATTCTCCAAGCCAGGCCAGAAGGATATTTAATAAAACATTTGGAAAAGCCTGAGACACGTGGGGGGGGGAGGTTGGCACGCATTTACAAAGGAAATCTAATTATGTAATCATATAAATTTCCACCAATTAAAGGTGCTGAATGTTTAGACCTTTCTTTTAAAGTCTCCATTTGTATTTCTTTCTGATGCGCCTTGATTTACAGACCCAGCTCATTTTTATGAATTCCTCTTGTAATCAATTGCAGTGTGTCTTAATACACTGATAAATTATTGGACTTAAGTGATTTCAGTCTGCACGTTGATGATATGTCTGACACATTTTCAGTCTATCCCCCTTCACTTTTCTTAACAAATTTACACCTCTTCCCGCGTCACGCCGCAAGACTATTCTTTTTAGGTCTCGGCTAGCGAAGGCTGTGCTTGCGCAGTCTCGCTTGCGAGACATAATGACTTGGAGAAGAGGGGCTTGAACCCGCCCCTCTTCTCCATTGGCTGGCCTCTTGAATGCTGGCCAGCCATTGGAGAAGAGCTCCGTCACTCCGAACAGGCCCCGTCCTTTTCGGATTCGGGGGCGTGTTTTTTTCAACTTTTCTAATTATCTCCCCCAGACAATGGCAAAAAAGCAAAACACCCCCCAAATCCGGAAACGCCGCTGCCTTTCTCCGAGGCATTTCTGCTTCGCCTCGGAGAAAGGCGGGGATGGCGTATCAGGCTCTCCAGCCCCTGAGGTCGTGTTGCCAAAACATGTCTGTGCTGTGTGCTACGAGGCCAACCCACAGGAGTCGATGAGGTGAGCCATGTCTTTGCATTTGTCTTCGAGGGAATATATGCATGTAGTGGGGTTGGAAACTATAACCCAAATGTATGTTTTGTTTTTTTAATTAATAAAGTAGTATAATATAGTAATTCGAAGATTCTTATAAATATTATTGAAAAATCAAAACAGACATGCTGAGGATTTAGTAATGGGCATGAACGTAAATGCTTTTCCAATATGGAGGCTGCTTCTTCTCGAGTTGATACTTCCTTGTTGTCCTCTATTTCCACGCGGTAGGAGCCGGGTTCTCTGGTGTTTCACATTCACTACTGATGAGAAGATGGCGGCGGAGCGCGGTTACAGCTTCTCTCTGACCACTTTCAGGTAAGCACAGTGAGGCTGTAGCCGGTGTCGTGGACATGGGGGAGAGTAAGTGGGCAGCTTACCTGCGCCTGATCTAAACAGCTAATGCTGCTGCGCTGAGACATGTACTAACAGTTTCTCGGCCTCGTCCGGGATACTGCAGAGTCACGACCCATTCCAACCTTCTTGCTATCACCAATCCTCGGAGGATAATAGAAACTTTCTAAGTGCCGGGGACGGAGGAGCCGTCGCTGAGAGCACCGGGGTCACGTCTTTGCTCACAGTTGTTGTTCGGCAAGTGAAGACTGATATCACACAAGAGCAGTGGCATTGTGTCTGTCAACTGAGGTACCAGGTTTCCTGTCTACCTGTTAGTTTACACATTTTGGTGTTCTTATGTTTTGCCCGTCTCCCACATCACATTAATGTATTGAATTAGGCTTCAAGTTTAATCATACATTATTTAAACAATCCAATTCATCAACGCGAGAACAGCGTAGTGCAACTGTAATTAAAACTAATACAATGAATAAAAAGGCATAGAAACTCCACAGGTGGTACAATTCATAAACGGATTTACGCCGGAAATGGGGGGTGATATGGTAAATGCAAACAGTTATATAACGAAATACCCAGCTGTATTGACAGCATGCAAAAAGAGACATAGAAGACTTCATGGCTGAAACAGGCAGTTCATAAATAGATGTAAACTGTATTTAGGATAAGACCCAAGGGCACAATAAATACCACGTGGCATGACTGTGCAAACAAATGTCTGAGAAAGTATCCAGCTAATTACCAGTTGCTGTCCACTCTTCCTAGCTGCGCGGTTGAACTCTGAGCACTTCCCTTTGAAGTCACGATCCTTTTATCTGTGGCCGGACTCAGGAATTTAAGAAGAACCGTCATACTGATGCTCAGAACAATTCGTGGTTACTACAGTGCTTAATTTATGAAACAAAAATATATATAGAAGTAAAAAACATATAAGTGCCAGGGCCCTCCTTAGGAGGCCCCTGCAGCTTGCGCCACACATTGCGGCTCTGTGGGTGGCTCTGTGTGTGTGTGTGTGTGGGAGGCTCTATGTATCTGTGTATGTGTGTGCCTCTTTGTGTGTGGCTCTGTGTGGGTGGCTTTTTTTTGTAGGTGGCTCTATGCGTGGGTGGTTCTGTCTGTGTGTGGGTAACTGTGTGTAGGTGGCTCTGTGTGGGTGGCTCTATTTGTGTGTGGGTTGCTCTGTGAATATCTCTGTGTGGGTGGCTCTGTGTGGGTGGCTCTGTGTGGGTGCAAATGCAATAGGTCTCGCATTTGAGAGAGATTAAACTATTAACATTGTAAATAACAATGCTGTTTCTTTAAATGTTTTAAAAACAAAAACATAAACAAAAATAATGTCATGAGCAATGCCAATAGCTCTAACTTTAACAATGCCGAGACCATTGCATTGTAAATGCTTGTTTACATGTGCTTTAAGAATGACTCTTTTTTTTAACCTCACGTCCCAGTACACCGCCACCTGTGGGTCAAGTTGAACATGAAGTCCTGGGCCATCTTTCTAGATAAGTTTTGTCCCTAGTTATCCAACACAGACACAACATCCAACTCCAGACTCGTCAATGAATGGTTAAACTTATCCTTCGATGCACAAATTGCTTTCAAGTACATCTACCATAGGCGAAGATCACAATCAGCACCTTTTCATACAGAGGGACTGTGAGGAAGTGACCGCCACACCCGGGACTTTCAAGATGGTGACGGCGCTTGGCAAAACCGGAAGTGAGGGCAGCGTTCTAGTCGCTGACACACACCCCAACGAGGACGCGGCTGGCGAGTGGGAGGATAAAAAAACGCCTGGAAAAGACTCCGGCGTTCGGCGAATAGAGGCGGAAAACGGAGGAAGCAGCGAAGCGGAAAATCGAGGAAGCAGTGAGGCGGAGAACAGAAGGAGCAGCGAGGCAGAGAAAAGAGGAAGCAACGAGGTGAAGAACAGCGGCGTCGGGGAGCAATCGGCCCCAGGAGAGTGGGAGGAGGACGAAACCACCAGCTGTCAGGAAGGGCGCTTTCAGAACACTGCCATCAAGACCAGTACTCCAGAGGCGAGTGAGGAGGCTGGATCTCCCTTCATCACTACCCCGGATGGTCGTGGTTACAGGCAAGTGCCATTAGCACGTTTCTTTTCTTTTAAGGGCTGGTGGACAGGATTAAAGAGCGGCACTTAACACAGTCACTTGGCCCTCTCACCCTAGGCACCTCACAGTCAGGACACGGGTGAAGGCTTGCAGAATCGTCCCCCCCCCCCCCCCCCTCCCCCTTATTCCTGTTTGGCATCACAGGCCAACTGCCTAATCCTTGTTTTCTGGTGTTTTTCTTTTTTTTTTTTTGACCTCTCCTTGACGCCACAAACAACCCTCCGGGAGAAGCGAATCCCACCCAGGAGGAATCAGAGAAGACAGATCTGGATGAAGTGGGACAGAGGTGCTACAATTCCTTAAGTCTGGCGAACTGTAAACTTTAATGTTGCTGGTGAACAGTCACCAGTATACCGAGTGCACTGCGAAGAAAAGTAACAATTGCAATGATGTTTAACAATTTAAACAAAGTTATCAGGAAATGTACACGTGTTTGAACTATATCTTAATAAACAATCAACGCTTAATTTGTTTCAATATTCATTGTATTGAAAAAATGAGAAACACAGTGACTGTACTATTTACAGACAATAAAGTAAATGTAACAAAGTGATACAGTCAACGATGAACTGCTCTAAGGCAGTGAATTTTTTAACGTCAATTCTGAAGACGATCAATAACGAGCCCAATGCATTTCGGGATGATTCACATCCCTTCTTCAGGGGCAGCTGAAAAACATAGAAACGAGAAAAAACAACATTGAAAAACATTACTGTGCGAATACGTGGTTATTTTTGATCCTACATATACATGATGCAGCGTGTCAAGGCACAAAGGGTACTGCACTGGCCTGAATCAAACTTTAACAATTCAATATGAACAGAAATAATTGTAGTGGAGAGGGAGGAGACTGATAAATCTAGTTTGTGAATGAGTTAAACAAAAGTACCCAAAGATGACCAATCTTGAAATCACTTGTAATGAAAGACACCCGTGTAGTAAAGCTGAAAGAAACGAGCGATGCTCTCGTTCTTACTGATAAGCGAATTGACGATGGTTTTCATTGCGAGGCTGAACAAAAGCGCCGAAGGCTGCAGGACGCTAAGATAAACAACGGATGTGATTAAGTACCAACGCTTGGTAAAGTGAAAAAAATGTGGCGGTAACAAGACCGCTGAACGACTTACTTCTATACAATATTCGTAGAATGCTGTGTGAATGTAGCTCGGTCGATAGCTGGATTCGCAGTTGTGGAGCTGCTCAGGTTAGCTGTGCAATGAACAAAAAAAGGGACTGATGTAGCGAAAGACCGTGAATGGCAAAAGTTCAGGGTCGAAACAAAGAAACGGGGAGAGAAAGAGCAAGGGCTTACCCATAAGCCGTGTAAACGCTGTGAAAGAATGCAGAGTCCTGGACTGCTATGCTGAAACGAACATCAATGCAGCCGGCGGGCTGCTAACTGTATAGACCTCCAGGCAGAACGGCGGTCAGGAAACTGACTAGCCGAATGTTAAAATAAGGCTGTGTGCGTGAAAACGCCCACTCGGACGTAATGAAACTCGAAAGTGGACTAGACACTGGACTTCCATCTACTGTGTGGCCGTTGCTGGTGTGATGTGAAATAAAGTTCATACTAACGAAAAAAAGAAAGGAAAGAAAAAGTAAGACTCGAAAGTGAACTAAACACTGGACATCCATCTGAAGTGTGACCGTCGCTAAATAAAGATAGTGCAAACGAAAAAAGGAAGAGAAAAGAAAACGATGTCCGTATGGTAGTGTAAGTGGCGTGAATGCACTTGTCTTGAGACACGAAAAAAACGCTGTGTGTCAGAAATGAGATTGAAATAGCCTGACAAATGTAGAGCTTGCCGTAATGTGGGTGGGTATATGGTGGGTGAAGAATCACTGCTGGAGGAGGGTGATTAGAAGCCCCGGAAAAATGAAAATCAAAAGAATGCCCCGTGTGAGCTGGTGGCTGAAATGTGATGATATACGATGAAACGATAGAAACAAGAGAAAGGCTATGAAAGAAGACTTGTTGTGTGAAGTGCTTAATATTTAGAATGCCCATGTCCAAATGACAACGTGAAATACAGAAATATATTGAATTGCTTGGTCTGAGACAAACGTACAATCTGGAGATGATGCAAATACATAATGCTTACCGACAGTAAAGCTGGGGCAATAATAAGTCAAGCTAGAAACAGTAAAAATTCAGAGAAGATGGTGTAATTTTATAAAAAGCATTGCATCTCTAATCTGTCATTGAGCCCAAACGGTGTTAAAGTCTGTAAATACTTGATCCACCAAACTTCTCTCTGTGAGAGTCGTTTTTCTGTGTTAATTTGAGTGTTGCGGGGCATCATCTCTAGTATGGTGAATCTGAGTTGTGCGATGGTGTGGTGATGTTCAGACCAATGTGAAAACAAAGGGGATTTGAGGTTTTTGGTGCGAATAGAGCTTTTGTGTTCTGAAATTCTGGTTTTGATTTTTCGGGAAGTTTTGCCAACATACATTGAACCGCAGGGACATTTGATGATGTAAATGACGTTTGTACTGTCACAAGTACCAGTATATCGGAGTTTAATGGTTTTGCCTGAACGTGGATGATGGATGACGCTGCCAGTGATTACGTTATGGCAATTGACACAGTTATGGCATTTTTGCATGCCCTTGAATTCTGCGTACTCAGTTGTAGATGGAGTTGATAGAAAGTCTTTGATGTTTTTGCTGCGAGTGAAAGCAAAGAGGGGTTCAATAGAATAAAGATCTTTGAAATCTGGTTCCTGTTTTAACACTTCCCATCTTTTCTTAATGATCTGGCGAATACGCCTGGAGCTCGTGGAAAATGTGGAAACAAACACATGTCGGTTGTGGGGATTTTTCTGTGTTGAAACGAGAAGTTCAGCTCGCGTTTTTGTGGAGGTTCTGGAAACTGCTGCCTCTAGAATTGATGCTGGATAACCGCGCTGTTTGAATTTCTCAACTTGTCTTTGAAGAGATGGTCCCAAAAGCTCGCTGTCAGAAATGATTCTTTTTGTTCTAATCAACTGTGAATACGGTAGGTTACGAATCAATGACGGAGGATGGAAACTGGAGTGGAGAAGAAGATTGTTCCTGTCGGTGGGTTTGGAGTAAATTGTTGTGACCAAGGAATTGGATTCTTTCTTGATTAATACATCCAGGAAAGGCAGTTGTTCTTTGCTGATATTGTATGTGAACTGAATTCGCGGATTCTTTTGGTTTAGTTGATTGATTTGTTCTGTCAATAAGTCCTCAGAATTTTTCCAAATTAAAAAGATGTCATCAATAAACCTGGCAAAAAATGCCAAGTTGTCCGTCCAAATGCTGTCAGAATAAATGTAATCATCTTCAAATTTGGCCATGAACGTGTTGGCGTAGGCAGGAGCGCCGGGAAAACCCATAGATGTGCCACTTATCTGCAAATAAAAATCATCCTTCCATTCAAGGTAACTGTGTTGAAGACAAAAGGTAAGTAGCTCCATGATAAAAACTTTGTCTATGGCGGTTTCTTGTAACTGAAGTAGCGCCCATTCGCTGGCTTCTAGGCCTTCCAACAGTGGTATTGATGTGTATAAAGCTGTGACATCTATTGAACAAAGAAGCCATGAATCTGAGAAATTGTTGACTTGATTAAGAAGGGATAGAAAATGAGTGGTATCCTTGATGTAGCTTTTCCATGATTGTACAAACTTCTGTAAAAAGTGATCCACTAGTTGGCCTGCTGGCATGAAGATAGAATCACATCCAGACACAATGGGTCTGAACGGTGGATTTTGTAAATTTTTGTGTATCTTGGGTAACATGTATAGCTTGGGCCGTCTAGGGTGTGACACTGTAAGGAAAGTGCGTATTTTGTTTGTTATCCAAGACATTTCCTCAGCATGATCCAGAATCTGTGTCAAAAGTGATTGGAATGATGATGTTGGGTCTTCTTCGAGTTTAATGTAGGTAGTCGTGTCTTGTAAATGGATGAGTACATTGTTTTCATAGAATGATCGATCCATAATCACCAAGGCGCCACCCTTATCCGCTGGCTTCATTGTTAATCTGTTGTCATTAGCTAGATTCTTGATAATGGCCAGTTCATGTTTTTTCAAGTTGGTTGGAACTTGCTGTTTCAAATTCAGTTTGGACAAATCATTGCGGACAAGCGTTTCAAACGTGTCCAGGGTTTTATGAGACATGGGTGGCATGAACGTAGATTTCGGTTTGAATTGATGTAAATCTGGGTTGCTTTCCTCAATTTGTTCCTCAGAACAATCTTGTGAAGGTACAATGTTTGAAAAGAAGTTTTTCAATCTAAGGTTCCTCATAAATTTGAACAAGGAGATTTCTACCTCTAAGGGGTTAGTGTCATAAACAGGAACTGTAAACTTTGTCTGCAATAAAGTGTGTTATAGCAATAACCTAATCTATGGCTACCTCAATGGGAGGGATCTAAGGGACGCCAACTCCCTCCACAAGACCACAGTGGTGTCAGAAGTGGGATAACGGGTCTAGCCAAGATGACCCAACCCGTCACAATGGAGGCTATCATAACTCAGTTGGCCAACGACACCTTCAGCTAGTTATAGAACAACAGACTAAGCAGTCAAACAAAGAACGAGAGGCACTACATGCAGCCATTAAAGAACAGTCCTCCCTTTTAACTACCAATCAGCAGGTACAGGATACTGCAATATTGCATCTAACAGATGCTATTGCCAGTACCAGATTACATCCTAATGTACCTAGCTCGGTTTTTCAGAAGTTTCAGACAGGCGACGATCCGGATTATTTCTTTGTAAATTTTGAAAGAGTTGCTTCCACTGCCTCTTGGCCACCAGAAAGATGGGGACAATATAGAGCGCCCCTACTCTCAGGCGAGCTAAAAGCTGCCTACCAAGCAGCCAATCCATCAGGCACGACCAGTTACGCAGAAATAAAGAAAGCCATCCTGGAACGCCTAGGATGCGATCAGGAGTACTATAGGAGTCGCTTTAGGAAAGAGAAATGGACGGCCGGGGATAACCCTAGAGCCTTATATTTCCGCATAAGGGATTTAGGGACCCGTTGGTTGCAGCCTTCTTCCTCCTCCATGGATGAAGTGACGGAAAAGATTTTTCTTGAACAGTATCTAGAAGCCCTCCCCTTCAGCACGAGATCGTGGATTAAACAACATCCTAATTTAACAGTCACGATGGCAGATGATCTGGCCTGTGCTTATCATAGATCTCCAGAATTTAAAGCATCAACACAGCGAGCCCCCATAGGAGGACACAAACCATCAAACAGGCCAACTCATATTCCAGTAGCGAGCAGACCTCCTACCTTCCAAAAACCCTCACCTAAACCTACCCCTAACATTAGTCCCATGTCAACCCCATAGTGTTTTAATTGCGCAGAGTGGGGGCATATAGCCCGCCACTGTCCTACCCGGACTTCGCCCCCAGAGCCTATGGAAGTCGGTTACTCTTGTGGAAGGGTACTGGTGACGGGAGACCATACCAAGGCATATAGAAAGAAGGTACACGTAAATTGAAAACAGGTGATGGCCTTGCTGGACACTGGTTGTCACCATACGGTTGTTACCCAGGACCTGGTACTAAGGCCCCAGATCATTGAAGGCGACTACATCGAGGTTACGTGTGTACACGGGGAGAAGAAGCTTTATCCCTTAGCTGAGATATTGTTAGAAATTGACGGTGAATCCCAACTAAGAAAGGTGGGGGTTATCCCCTCACTTCCCGAGACAGTCCTCCTAGGAACCGATCTGTCTAGATTTCACGACTATATACAGTCCCTAAAGCTCGCCTCCTCCCTGACAAGCTGGTTAGAAACTGCCCCCTTCTCTACAGAGAATCTAGAGACACCTAGCAACAAAAAAATAAAAACACGTATAGAAAAACGTGTAAAAAAGAAGTCCTTTAATTTAGCGTATCGCACTATACATTCTCCTGTCCTTGTTTCTTCAGATGAGATTCAGGAACCCCCGCGGAGTTATCGTGCAGCCCAGAAGGAAGATTCCACTTTACAACATGCTTGGGAACAAATCCAAGAAGAAGATCCTGATAAGATAGGCCCTTATTTTTGTTTAAAAAATGGTCTTCTATATAGGGTAACCCGAGAAAACTATAAAACTAAGGAACAATTGTTGGTTCCTAGAGCATTCCGGGGACAAGTTTTATGTCTTGCACATAGCCAGGCCGGGGCGGGACATTATGGGAAAGAACATACCCTAAGATACATACTAGATCGCATTTATTGGTCAGGGGTGTATCAAGAAGTCGCTATATATTGCGCTTCTTGTACTAGATGCCAGCTGATCAATAACCCAGTTCTTCCACCAGCTCCTCTTCAACCCCTCCCTATTATAGACATTCCCTTTAAAAGAGCAGGGATGGACTTGGTAGGGCCCCTACTCCCTTCCACTCGAGGTCATCAATATATACTCGTTTTAGTAGATTACGCCACTAGATATCCGGAGGCATTTCTATTGACCTCAGCCAATACCACTGCAGTAGCCCAAGCCATGATCAGTTTCTTTTCTAGAGTAGGGTTTCCCCATGAGTTACTCACTGATCAGGGTACACCCTTCATGTCTAAACTAATGAAACAGGTATGTGCACTACTAGGGGTAAAACAAATACGTACATCTGTATACCACCCTCAGACAGATGGGTTGGTCGAAAGATATAACAAAACCATAAAAACAGTACTGAAGAAAAGTGTAAACAAAACCGGAAGGGACTGGGACCGACAATTACACCTAGTATTATTCACCATTAGAACGCATGAGCAAAAATCCACCGGTTTCTCCCCCTTGGAATTACTGTTCCGACGGAAACCCCGTACCCTCTTGGACATGGCTGTAGAGCAGTGGACCTGGGAAGAAGACGAGGGAAAACCTCTATTACAATATAGCAACTCCCTCAAAGAGACCCTGTCAACACTTTGGGAAGAAGTCCATTCCAATATGGAAAAATCCCAAACCGACCAAAAGCGATTGTACGATCGAGGTACTAAGCTAAGGGAATTCACAGTGGGGGATCAAGTGTTGATACTTTTACCCACAACCGAAAAAAAGTTATTGGCCACCTGGCAGGGACTTTATTCAATAATAGAGAAGGTCACTCCAGTCACATACTGAGTAGCCGTACCCCACAAAAGCAGATTAGGACAAATATAGCACATAAATCTATTAAAAGCCTGGAATGAACCAGCCCCAGTGTCCCTAACCCGGACGTTGCCCATACGCCTTGTGACGACGGATAAACCCTTAGACATATCCTTGATTCCAGGCGCTCCCATAGAAGAAATCTCCTTGCAGCTGGGAAAACAAATAAAATAAGAGCAAAAAGCAGAACTGCTAACCCTATGTTCCTTCTTCTCTGATGTGATATCAGGAGTACCAGGCTGAACCAGTCTGGTTGAGCACGATATTATTACTACAATCAACCGACTGATAAAGCTGAGGCCTTATCGTATCCCAGCTGCTAGAAGGCAGGCAGTAGAACAGGAAATCAAAGCAACTTTGTAGGCAGACGTCATAGATCCGTGACGAAGTGCATGGTCCTCCCCAGTATTCCTAGTGCCCAAGCCCGATGGAAGCATTAGGTTCTGCATAGACTTCCGTCAGTTGAATGCCATATCAAAATACGACGCCTATCCCATGCCACGGGTAGATGAACTTATAGAGCGCCTTGGGGACGCCAGGGTCATGACCACTATAGATCTCACAAAGGGGTATTGGCAGATTCCACTATCCCCTGCTGCCCGAGAGAAAACCGCCTTCTCAACCCCTTTAGGACTATTTCATTACAAAGTACTCCCCTTTGGTCTCCATGGCGCTCCGGCCACCTTCCAGAGATTGATGTTATTCTCTCCTCCCACCAGTCATACGCTGTCGCCTACTTAGACGACATCGTCGTACACAGTCCAGATTGGGAAACCCACATACTGCACCTAGAAAAAGTCCTTCAATCCTTACGACAAGCAGGCCTCACTCTCAACCCAAAGAAAACGACGTTCGCTACGGATCACATAGAGTATCTGGGGTATGACACACAGGGAGGAAAGATAAGACCCCAAATTAACAAACTAGAAGCGATCACAAAAATCCCTCGTCCCTAGACCCGTAAGGACATTCGTTCCTTCCTAGGCCTAGTAGGGTACTATCGCCGATTCATACCCAACTTCTCCACCATAGCGAGTCCTCTCACTGATCTTCTCACCAAAACATACACAAACAGACACTTCAACTGGACAGAGTCCCAAGAGCAGAGCTTTCAGATGCTAAAGGAGCCTCTGTGTAACGCACCTGTGTTAACCTGTGTTAACCTGTCCCGATTTTCAGAAGACCTTTGTCTTACAAAAAGATGCCTCGGGGAGGGGTCTAGGGGCTGTCTTATCACAACCAGATGACTCTGGGGATCAACGACCCATTCTTTTTCTCAGTAGGAAATTATTCCCTAGGGAAACCAAGTATGCCACAATTGAAAAGGAATGTTTAGCCATTAAATGGGCTATGGAGGCTCTTCAATACTATCTCTTAGGCCGCCATTTTTTTCTGCTTACGGACCACGCTCCCCTTACCTGGCTCTCTATCCATAAGGACTCCAACCCTAAAATCCTTTGTTGGTTTCTTGCCTTGCAGCATTTTACTTTCAGCACCATGCACGTCCCAGGGAAGTCGCAAACCAACATGGACTTTCTGTCCCGATTCCCCGTCTCAGAATGGCCCGACCGTCCATTCACAGAGGGAAGGCAATGTGAGGAAGTCACCGCCACACCCGGGACTTTCAAAATGGCGGCGGTGCTCAGCAAAACCGGAAGTGAGTGCAGCGTTCCAGTCGCTGACACACATCCCAACAAGGACGCGAGTGGGAGGATAAAAAAAAGGCCGGGAAAAGACTCCGGCGTTCGGCGAATAGAGGCGGAAAACGGAGGAAACAGTGAAGCGGAAAATCGAGGAAGCAGCGAGGCTGAGAACAGAAGGAGCAGTGAGGCAGAGAAAAGAGGAAGCAACGAGGTGAAGAACAGCGGCGTCGGGGAGAAATCAGCCCCAGGAGAGTGGGAGGAGGAGGAAACCACCAGCTGTCCGGAAGGGCGCTTTCAGAACACTGCCATCAAGACCAGTACTCCAGAGGCGAGTGAGGAGGCTAGATCTCCCTTCACCCCGACCCCGGAGGGTCGTGGTTACAGGCAAGTGCCATTAGCACGTTTCTTTTCTTTTAAGGGCTGGTGGACAGGATTAAAGAGCGGCACTTAACACAGTCACTTGGCCCTCTCACCCTAGGCACCTCACAGTCAGGACACAGGTAAAGGCTTGCACAACCCCCCCCCCCCCCTCCCCCTTATTCCTGTTTGGCATCACAGGCCAACGGCCTAATCCTTGTTTTCTTGTGTTTTTCTTTTGATCTCTCCTTGACGCCACAAACAACCCACCGGGAGAAGCGAATCCCACCCAGGAGGACTCAGAGAAGACAGAACTGGATGAAATGGGACATTGGTGCTACATTCCTTAAGTCTGGCGAACTGTGTATCCCCTGTAAACTTTGTCTGCAATAAAGTGTGTTCTAGCAATAACCTAATCTATGGCTACCTCAATGGGAGGGATCTAAGGGACGCCAACCCCCTCCACAAGACCACAGGGACTTTAATCAGCCAAGAGGGCTTGTAAAAAACATGGAAAAGCGTTGGAGAAAAGACTAATTTAAAGGATCGGTTAGAGTGCAAAAATGAACTTCAATAATTTGATCAAAAGAGCTGAAGCTACCTCCTTGCATCTCACATTCTAAAAACCCTACTAGAGAGGTGTTTTTGTTGTACAAAAGCATGGTATGCACCCAGTTGCTGATACCAATCCATTCCATTCATTCAACTTTACGGTCATAAAAGGCCATAAAAGTAAAAAATACATATACATATGTAACTCTTTTAAGACAAATCATGAAAATTAATTAATAACAGATTCCAAAATATAGCCAGAGAAACATTTTGATTTGTCCAATAACTTTACACCAGTTAAAAACAAGAATGATTAAAACCAGGTAAAAAAAAAAAACATTTTAAAAGTAAAAACAACATGATTGGAGGGGACATTTTTTACAGTTGCTGTGATATATTACAAATGGCCCTGTGTCTATGCCACATAGAATTGAGGAATCGGGACACAGCGAAAACTATGGGGGGGGTGAGTGTCAAATCTTAAAATTCTATACACCTCCAAACAATGTGTGCAGCCCAAGTACCTACATAGTGGTATGAGCTAACGCCGTCTGGCAGATTTGTAGCCGGGGAAGAAAAAAAAGACATGAATGTCGGTCTCATCAGGACTGTTGCAAGCCGGACACCCAACAGAGGGATCGTTTGACCATTTGTTCATAAAAGCATTAACCTGGAGGGTCCCTATTCTAAACTGGATATACAGATTCCTAGCCATAAGGTGCTGTATATCGTCCAGAAAGGACTCCTTGCATCTCACATTCTAAAAACCCTACTAGAGAGGTGTGTACAAAAGCATGGTATGCCCTGTTGCTGATACCAATCATATTATACCTTTCTAACAACTACGTAATAATTCAGCCGACAATTTTTAGAATAAAGCCGCCAACTAGTTTTGGGTGCCTACACACACGAAACAGCCCTGCAGAGTGCAGACAGAGATCGAATTGGCTCAGCAAGAAAAATAAAATGATAATAAACTGGTTTTATTATCATTTTATTTTTCAGTGGGGCAACGCTCCACCGCCATAACAGAGGAGCCGTCCCTCTGTCGAAACACTTCATCCATGAGCCCACAACAGCAGATCAGGATGCCTTCCTTTGAGGTGTCTGCTTGGTGCCCCAATTAAGAAGAGTTACTAACTCCATAATCCCCTTACAAGGGAGGTCAAGGTGGTCGGCGCACTCCTCTGCTCGAGCCTGCTGGCTGAAGACGCTCTCCCTTGGGACTGTGAGGCGTGATCCAGGATTGGCATTAGCTCAGATTAGATGACGAACTACAGTGGCCGCCGAGGGCATTTTGGACAAGATAATAGCACTGGCCCTGCAAGGACGAGGGTCTGAATGCGGAGTGTCCGGGAGTGCCCTTTGGAGGTGAATCTGCCACCTGAGATGCCTTGAGGACACTGGTGGGAAACATGCTCTGACCATCAGCATGTGGGGGATATGAGGGCCCGAGGACCTACTCTAACCTGTGAAAGGGACCCAAGAGAGTCCAGTGGAGAGGGAATTGCTTGGCCTGACACGGTGCATGGAGAGGTCATCAGCAACTTGGACAGTGGGAGTGGGACGGGTATGCTCAGACGTGAGTCCCATGCTCTCCATGCCACTGGAATCAAGCTATCCTGGCTGAAGAGGGGTAAAACCCCGAAACCGGTCCTAGGATGCTTGTTTCCAGTCCAGGGAGGACCTGGCCTGGCAGTTCGGGCTGGACTGTTTCCTTTGGGCACAGGGTGAAGACTGATTTGCATATGGCTGGGTCTAAACTGGAATGGCATGGTGAGCAAAAAAACTATGGATTTAGGCCCAGATCTCTGTACTGGGGTGAACGCATGACATTGTTCTGCATTCTGTCCATCAATAGTTATTTTTGCATTTGTAAGACAAGCGTCAGGGTGACCTACGCAAAGCAAGACAGCAAGCACCCCCACCCCTGGAACAAGTTGGGCTCCCGCCCTGCAGGCCAAAACAGAGGAAGATTTAGGAGAGCTGATAGCTGAGAAAACATGAGGGGAACTGGTGGAGGGAGCGAGCAAAAGTACAAGAAATGCCAGATTTCAACTGGTGCATTTTTATGTTCTTCACAGGGCATACCTCACGCCGGGTTGCATTAATAGATACTTTAATATACAAACAGCGGTATGCCCGCGCTGTAACACAGAGGGAGCGGAGTTCCTTCACATGTTCTGGACTTGGCCAGGATTGGGTGACTTCCGTGGTGAATTAAGTACACTACTAGCAGAGGGGAAAGAAAAGTAAGTAGCTGCAACGCCGGGGTACTGTCTGCTGCATTGGTTCTCCCACACCTCCAAAAACAAGATTATGAGTACATTTCTGGACCTGGGACTAGTGTTAGCAAAGAGAGATATCACAGGCCACTGGAAATCTCAGAGGGGCCCTAATATACATAGATGGAAGGAGTTTATAAAATGGGCAGAATGTGAGGGTGCAGTACGATTACGAACAGCTAAGAAAACTGGCAGCGAAAAAACACTAGAGGCAGTTAGAGCATGGGCAGCACCAAGAGATCGAGACAGAAGAAGTTCCACAAAGGGGGACTCAGGAGGGGAAGCAGAAGCCCATAGCCCATGAGTCATAAGGTTAGAAACAGGAGGGAAGGAATGGAGGGAGGATGGCAGAGGCCCCTCCCCTATGCGTACATGGGAGAGAGAAAATAGCATGATAGATCAGAGGAACCAGGACACCCTTCACTACTAGAGAAATTAGGAAGACTACCTTGCATGACACGCCTGGGGGGATGGAGGAGGGGTGGGGAGTTGATTTGTTAATTAGAGACTATTATTTTCATTGTGCTATGGCCTCTGACAGGACACAAGTAAATTGATTTAGCAAGACTACTCAGAACTCTTTGGAGGCTTATTGATGTAATACGGGGCTGTAGGGAGGCCGGGCATCAATGAAGCTGGGAATCACACAAGTAATAATGACAAGACACAAGATGTTGGAACAACAATGGATAAGGGACTGTGCGAATTGTAAGACAGCTAGAATATAACTGAAATGGTGATTGTAAGTCAGAGCAAGTTGTAATGAATAAATGCTCAATTAAAATTTGTTTGAAAAAAAAAAAAGATGTCTCCCATGTAAGCACAGAACAATGTGGGTGGAGAGCGCACTCAATTTCAATGTAAAAGTTGTGATAGTTCAAGGCGGTATGCGTGCTAGATTGCCAATATGTCTGCAGTACATATGTGTTATAAATGAATATAGTGGCCTAGACCCTGCGTGGTGACCAGGACAGCAATCTGCACAGCTAGCGATTTTTTTAGCATTCAATGCAATTTAATATTCAATTGACATTTGAAATATTAGCGTTATAAACATGATCAACAATCAATGTTTGTGAATCAGACATGTATCTCTATAACACTTTTTTACATCATTAATGTTTTAACTTTGTACAATTTATCATCACAATTACTGTGGTACCAGAACCCTGGTGCCAGAACCCAATGCATTTCGGGACCCGAAGTCCCTTCGTCAGGGGTAGTTCTAGAAAAAAAGGAAAAGAGGAGACCATTCTCAATTGGTGCACTTTCTCAATAATAATTTTTTTGAAAAAATTGTCGTGTTCCCTTCACCATTGTGTGGTATCACCATAAATGTGTATGGCTATTCACTTACTCTATTTCTGTCACTAAATAATTCTTCCCTGTATGAAAAACAGAAAAAGACCAAAGTTCTTATAGACCCTGACCATCAATCAAAATGGTGAATTTACATTTTCAGAAATGCCAAACTCATAACTGGTAGCAATACGTATGAGTGTTTCAAAATACCGTCCCCTCTCCGGAGTATCTAAAAACGTAAGGTATCATTTTATGTACCAACTTAACAACACATAATACTTTTAACAAAATAATAAGTCGACAAAGCTAAAAATAAAAATAAAAATGAACTCACCTCACAGAGAGCATGAGTGTGAGTTAAACGCAACCGTTTGAAAGAATTCCAATTCAGGCTTTGTGTTTTACTCAGTAATTCTATCCTCCGGTAACCCAATAATATGCGTCACCTAAAAACATGTAAAGACCCCAGTCAGAGAATATTCATCTGGATATTTACTACCGTCATCTCTCTCTATGGTATCGCTAGTCACTCACCGAGGATCTCAAAGAATCAGCTTCAATGTCAATCTCGCGTTCCGAAATAACAAACTGCGTTAACGTCCATTATCCTGGGACGACTTCCCGTGTTATTTTTAAGCGTCATCACTCTATTAAAAACATAGAAAGCGGACTTGAAGAGAACTACGTGTGACGTACCAAGATCATTTAGTTTTGGTAGCCAACACTGAAAACAGACTTATACTGAGTTTCTGATATAAGTCTTATGATGTATAATGAATCCGATCATTGTTCTGAAGAACGCTATTAAGGTTAACAGGAAGATAAGCAATACGCTTTATGCCCAATGTTATCATGAATGTTTGACTTTTCTCTCTGTGTGTCTTCAAATCCTTAAAATGTAATAATGTGGTACGAACCCACCACCAGAGTGTGACAAAAAAGGTGCCCACCACCAGCACAAAAAAAATAAGTTGTACATAAATAGTTATTGCTCATTTGGCACTGTTTAAACTCATGGCTTTCAATTTTAGTCAATTCTAAGTAACATACAAACATGTTGTAAAGTAACATAAAAATAGTTATGCATTACAAATCAATCGGTACATTTTTTGTTTAGGTCAATGGTCACTATTACTATTGTAGCAATATGGGTAAATGGTTTTTCTGAAGTGATGCGTATGGATCTTTTTGTGAATACTCAAATTATGAATACGTGTTTTTATAAAAAACAAGCCATTTCCAATTTATCATTGAGACCAAATGGTGTCATGGTCTGCAATTTTTTGATCCAAAAAGCTTCCCTCCTTAGCAAATATTTCGAATTGTCTCTATCCGGAAGTTTTGGCACTCCCTCTATAATTTGGAATTTGAGTTGTGCTATTTGGTGACGCTTTTCCTCCCAATGTGTTGCTAGACTCGATGTAGAGTTCTTAGTACGAATTTTACTTTTGTGTTCTGTCAGTCTTATTTTCATTTTTCTTTCTGTACACCACATTTTCAGAATTGCAAGTTGTCCTGTTCATGATCTTGATTTTAGCACCGGTACGAGGGTGCAACAGCGTGTCCCCTGGAATTGCATTATTGCAATGGATGCAATTCCAGCACTTAAATGTGCCTCCTTTCAAAGTTGTCGATTCTGTGGTTGAAATTAATTTTCTCTTTTTTGTTAATATTTCTTTTAAATTATGTGCTCGTGTATAAGCAAACAGTGGTTTCTCACCAAACACTCCATTAAAATCCATTTCAGACTCCAATAGATCCCACCTTTTACAAATGATTCTTTTGATAGCAAGCGATGTTGTGGAGTATTTTGACACAAACACGGTTCGAGTATTTTTTGATATGATTTTCTTTGTCAGCAATTTCTCTCGAGGTATGTTCTTCACTTTGTTTAATTGTTCTTGTAAAAGATCTGTTGGGTATCCTCTTTGCACATAATTCTTTATTTGTTGCTGCCATGTTTCATTACAAGTTTTTTCAGTAGATGAAATTCAGCGAGTTCTCGAAAATTGGGACACAGGTAAATTTTTGATTAAGGACGGTGGGTGAAAACTGTTATACAATAGAGCGTTGTATTTGTCTGTGGGTTTTTTAAAAACGCTAGTATTAATTTGCCCCTTTTCAATATCAATCCAGATGTCCAAAAAAGAGAGTGCCTTTTTACTGATTGTATGAGTAAATTGTATTCTAGGATCAATTAGGTTGAGTGTATGTATGTTGTTTCTTAGTGCTGTCTCTGATATCTTCCAAATGAGGAAAATGTCATCAATGTATCGACAGAAAAAAACTAGTCCTTCTTGCCATGTACAGTCCGATAAAATATAATCATTTTCAAATTTTGCCATAAATGTATTCGCGTAGACTGGTGCTCCTGGAAAACCCATAGAGGTGCCGTTTATCTGTGTGTAAAAGTCATTTTTCCAATAAAAGTAACTGTTCTGTAAACAAAATTCAAGTAATTGTATGATGAAACTTTTGGGTACATCTGCATCTTCTTTGCTGAGTAAAGCCCATTCAACTGCTTCTAGTCCGTCAGCGTGTGGTAAAGATGTGTACAAAGCTACTACATCAATAGTACACAAAATCCAATCATCAGTGCATTCAATATCAAGGGTCTCCAGACTTCGCAAAAAGTCAGTTGTATCTTCTACATATGTACTCCAATTTTGGACAAATGGTTGGAGGTAGGTGTCAATAAATCGTCCTGGATTTTCAAAGATTGATTCACAACCTGAAACGATTGGTCTGAATGGAGGATCAACCAAACTTTTGTGTATTTTTGGAAGAAGGTACATATCTAGGTCTCCGTGGAGTTTGATTTGTAAGATACTTTTTTGTCGGCGTATCTATCCAGTGTAACTCCTCAGCTTTCTCTAAAATTTCATGTAAGCACAGCCACCATGGGGACCTCCGCATTACAGATTGGTGCCTGTGGCTTTTGGACCCTGACAAAAAATGGCAGCCATCTGGAGAGTGGGTCCCTTGTGGTGCTGAGCGGGGGCTCTAGGAGTGGACACTTTTAGGCAGACACATAGGCCAGAGGGTGAAGAGAGGAAAGGGGCCAGACAGAGACTGTAGGAATGGCCGAGCAAATGACCTGGAGAAATCAGCCTTTAGAGCAAAACACAGACTGCGCAGCAAATAACGGAGCTCAGTGGCAAAGTATCTGGGCAGCAGACGAAATACATAGGCTCCCGAGTAGCGCATCAGCTGACCAGGGTAGGCAGACCCCGGGGATGAGAAAGGAGACCAGAGAGAAAACCACACCCAGGCTTGATAAGACAAAGGTTGCGTATGTAGAGAGTGGAGGCTCAGACAAGGTAAAGCGGCAGTCCATGTCTGCTGAAGGTGGTAGGTAGTACTCTGGGCCCCACACAAGACTTTTGCATTGCAGTGTTAAGTGGTGGCATGGACTTCGGTAGTAACAGATAATTAAAATGAAGGAGAGACTAACTGCTAATGGCATCTAATAAGAGGAAAAAGGGCTCGAGCATCAAAGACACACTGTTTAGATCGGGCGCACACGCGCAGGACAATGCGAAGAAATACTCTGGGGGCTCCCCAACCAAAGATCCACAGTCTAACCAGGACACAGCACACACAGTGCATTCGTTGACACACTCTTTCATGGAGGAGCTATTTCGGGATCTATCAGATGACTTCTCAGCACTGCGAAAGGAGAAGGTTACAGGCAATATTCAGACCCTTCCAGAAGACACGAGGGAGATTGGTGACCTGAGGAAAGTTGGAGATGCACATGAGAAGGAGATGGAAGCACTGCAGCTGGAGTTCTCTTCCACTGTGGGACAGACGATCTCCATGCATACATGGAAGACTATGAAAACCGCTCTCAGAGGCAGATTATCAGGATCAAAGGGATACCCGTTGAACAAAAGGGAATGATATTGAAGACTTTGTAAAGAGACTTTTAAAGCATATGCTCCCAACCTTGGCAGTGAAGGATATCAATTTGGATCACACATATTCAGTGGGCTTAGGGCCATGCAGCCAAATCAGACCGGGGACATTCATACGTGCCTACATGATTTTCGACAGAAAAAAATCATAGTGGAGGCAGCGCGCAACTTGGTACAAATTATTTTTAAGGAACACAAACTGCGTCTACACCAAGACTTCTCTACCATAAAATTGCAGAAACGCTGGGCGTTAGAAATGGCCACAGCATCCTATCTAGCAATGAAGTCAAAGGTGTGGCTACCTCTTCAGACTCATCTTTTTGTGGGAAGAGACTTTGTACCAACTTAAATCCCTCACAGGAGCTGCTGTATTTGGAGAACAAACTGGGCTGTCCTTTTTTCCGGCAGAACCTCTCTCCCTCTCAAACACTAGATCACAAACAGCCAGCAGAAGGAAAGGGCCCTAAGCACCTAGAAGCAAATTAAACCACAAGAGGATATCATGGCACCTGACAAACAAGCACTCATTTACCAACTCAAAGACTCAAGCAACAAAGCTGCCTAGTGACTCAATAGTGATATATTTGGATGACAAAATATGCAGTGCAGGCACTAACAGGGTATCTTTAAAGGGATAACAATGATGGTAAAGGAAGGCATGAGTGGGAGGATGATTTGACCAAAAGGAAGATCATTATTTTGGTAAAGTTGCAAGGGGACTGTTAGCTCATGGGCCTGTTGGTGTCACAGAGAGAGGATTAACACAATTGATTACTAATTAGTAATTTTAGTTGGTTGGAGTGGAAACGTTGGCGGGATAGAGTCACACACTAATACTGGGAAAGGGAACGGGGGTGGAGATGTAAAGTGACACAACATATGGAGAGGTTTGGCCAGAATAGGGACTTGCATCGTGGAAGATTTAAAGCTGAGACAATTCACATGGCGGAACTCATGAAATTAAGTTTAAATGTCAGGGGCCTTCACAGTCAGATGAAAATAGAGGACCTTTTATCCTACTTGAGAGACTCGGGGTGTGGGATATGCTTTCTGCAGGAAACTCATTTAATTAAAAAAAGATTGGCAAAGAATGCACATTAAATGGTTTACTCAGCAGTATTTCTCCTCAGAGCTCAAGAGAAAGCCTTGAGTAGTTATATTTCTGGCAAGCTCCTTCCGTGGTGGGGTAAAAGGAGACCATAGCTGATGTGAGTGGGTGCACTGATGAAAGAACTTTGTGATTTCACCATCACTGTTGCTTCTGTGTATGCCATGAAGATAGGACAAAGAAAATTCCTCAATTTGGCAATAACCCATATCATTTACACCTCAAGCAGAGATGAACAAGTTACATACCTTCGGTAACGATATATCTGTAAGAGACATATATTAGTTATGGATATCTCACCTTAGAATTACCCCCAGGCGTCAGACTGGATCCGGAGAATTTTTCTTCAGCAGTACCCCTGTGCGTAAATAGGTGGCGTCGGTCGACTCCGCGTTTGTCGTTGGCATCGTGGTCGCCGGAATGATGTTGTGGTATCTACTTTGACACCGCCCCTGCGCGCTGACGTCAGTTCTTTACATGACATTCCAAGCCACTGACCACTGGTGCACAAAACTAGGGCCCTCAAAGAGTGTCCCTTACCCTAGAAGTCAGTTTGCAGAACTGGGAGGATGGGTGGGGCGGTGAGGAATCCATACCTTATATATGTCTCTTACAGATATATCGTTATTGAAGGTAAGTAAATTGTTCATCTGAAAAAGACTATTAGTTATGGATTCCTGACCTTAGAATAGATACCCCAGCAATACCAACCCCTGCGAACTAAGTTCACAATGGAAAGTCCCGGAGAACTTAATGGCCAAAGAAGCCGTCTCTCCAGACTTGGCTTTCAAGGCAGTAGTGTTTAGTAAACGTGTGCAATGAAGCCCATGTAGCTACCTGGATGATGTCATGAAGAGGGACTCCACGTGCCAAAGCAGTAGTGGCTGCCGTCGCCCTGGTGGGATGGGCATGCAACCCCACTGGAGTTTCTTCTTCGCTAAGGAATAGCAGATTTTGATGCAAAGGATGACCCATTGAGCGATGGTCAGTTTTTGCACAGCTTGACCTTTCTTGGAGCCCACATAGCCAACAAAGAGCTGGTCATCCACCCGGATTTGCATTGTGCGATCCAGATAGAACGAAAGTGCACGCTTTAGATCCAGATGGTGGGGCCTCTCTTCCTCTTTAGAAGGCTGTGGAGGCGAAAAGAAGGTAGGCAGAGTGATGGTCTGTCCTATGTGGAAAGAGGTAACCAATTTGGGATGGAAAGAAGACCTAGTGGGTAGGACAACTTTGTCCGGATGAACAGCCAGGAAAGGAGGTTTGGAAGAAAGAGCTTGAAGCTCACTCACCCTGCGAACAGAGGTGATGGCAACCAAAAAGGCAGTTTTAAGTGTCAGAAGCCTGAGAGGACAGTTATGTAGCGGCTCGAAAGTAGCGCACATAAGATAGGTCAGAACCAGATTCAAAACCCACTGGGGCATTACGAAAGGAGTTGGACGATACAAGTGAGTAATGCCCTTAAGGAAACGATTTACAATATGGGACTTGAAAAGAAAAGGCTGGTCAGGAAGCCGAAGAAAGGCTAAAATTGCAGAAAGATAGCCTTTTAGAGTGCCCAGAGCAGAGCCCTGCTGGGCCAAAGAAAGAATGAAGAGGAGAACCTCCGAAAAGGGAGCAGAAAGGAGATCCACAGGCTTTGCTGTGCACCATGCCACAAACTTGTTCCATCTACATGTGTATACCGTTTTGGTGGAAGGACGCCTGGCTGCCAAGATAACGTTACAGACTTCGGAAGGAAGGTCAAAAGCTGTCAACTGTCACCGCTCAATGTCCTCGCAAGGAGGTGGAAGCTGGACAGATTCTGGTGGAGGACCGTCCCCTGCTGCTGCGACAGAAGAACCTCCCGAAAAGGCAGTCTGATCGGAGGATCGATGGCCAAGTGCAAGAGCTCGGGATACCAGACTCTTCGTGCCCAGTCCGGGACCACAAGAATGACTTGGGCCCGGTCGCGCTTGCTCTTCTTCAGCATTCTGGGTAGAAGTGGTATAGGCGGAAAGGCATATAAGAGACTATAACTCCACTCGCGACGATAGCGAGTGCCACCTTGGAAATTCCAACGTGCAGAACTGATGACATTGAGCGTGCTCTCCAGTAGCGATTAGATCTAACCAAGGCTCTCCCCAGGGCTGAAAGAGACCTTGCACCACCTCTGAGTGAGGACGTCATTCGTGATCCATCATGCGCCAGCTGCTGAGTTCGTCCTCCCTGGCGTTCAGGGAACCTATCAGGTGTTGAACCACCAGGGACATGCCCTGATGTTCCAGTCATTTCCAGAGACGAAGTGCCTCCTGACATAGGGTCCACAACCCCACCCGCCCTGTTTGTTGCAGTACCACATGGCGCTGGTGTTGTCCGTGAACACCTGCACTACTTTCCCTTCAACAGAAGGAAGGAATGCCTTCAGTGCAATACGGATCGCCCGAAGCTCCAGAAGGTTGATGTGGAGCCCGGAGACCAGAGGCCTCTGATCTCTGCTTCTCCTATGTGGCCGACCCAGCCCAGAAGTGATACATCTGTCAGCACTGTGAACCCTGGCTGGGGAAGGGAGAGGGACCTGCCACTGACCCAATCCCGGTCTGTTAGCCACCACTTCAATTGGTGTACAGTGCCCTCCAAGATCTGGACGCAATCGAAAAGATTCCCCGGATGCTGTGTCCACTGGAACTTCAGGTCCCACTGCAGAGCCCGCATATGCCACCTGGCAAAGTCCACCACCAGGATGCAAGAGGCCATGAGGCCCAGCAGCCTCAGGGTCGATCTGACCAAAACCAGGGATAGAGGCTAAAAGATCGGAATCATAGCCCACATATCCCTGACTCGCTGCTCTGAAGGATAAGCCCGAGACTGCGCTGTGTCCAGAACCGCTCCAATGAAAAAGAGCTTCTGAGAGGGAATCAGGTGGGACTTCTGCAAATTGATGGTGAATCCCAGCGAATGCAAGAGGTCGGCTGTAATCTGGAGGTGGGAGACGACAGCCTGGGGCGAGCCCGCCTTCAACAGCCAATTGTCGAGATAGGGGAAGACTGGAACCCCCGATCTTCGCAGATGAGCTGCGACCACCGCCATCACCTTCGTGAACATCCGAGGGGTGCTGGTAAGGCCAAAGGGGAGCACGGTAAACTGAAAGTGCTTGTGGCCTAATGTGAACCGTAGGTAACGCCGATGGTCTGGCAGGATGGGGATGTAAAAATAAGCGTCCTGCAAGTCCAACGCTACCATTCAGTCTCCAGGGTCGAGGGCCGACAGGATCTGAGCCAGTGTCAACATTTTGAACTTCTCCTTCCGGAGGAAGCAGTTGACGTTCCTAAGATCCAAGATATGACACAGGCCCTTGACCATCTTGGGCACCAGAAAGTAGTGGGAATAACAACCACGACCTACTTCTGGGGCAGGAACTCGCTCGATGGCTCCCTTGGCCAAGAGAGCCGTATCTTCCTGTTGGAGAAGGGCCAGTGATCCTCCAACATGCGATGGAATTGAGTTGGCATAGATGGAGGGGTAGTCTCGACGGGGAGGGAGTAGCTCCTTCGGACTATCTGTAAAACCCACCTGTCTGACGTGATGTTGAGCCAGTGGGGGAGGTGATGGCAGATCCTGCCACCCACTGGCGAATGGTAGCTCTGAAAGGACGGGCTAGGAGAGCTTGGAGGCTGCTGCAGAGAGGGCGCTGGTGGAATGGCCTGCACGCTGGCCACCAAACCCACGACGGTGGGTACCAGGTCACCGGCCACGCCGAGGCTGGACGGCTTGCGAGGGCCTGTGGCTCTGGATGGAACGTGGCGGGGCACCCCTTCCGTAGCCATGAAAGGGGTGAAAAGCAGACTGCGTGGGACGAGAGGCAGAAGCGAGGCCCAAGGACCTGGCCATAACCCTGAAGTCCTTAAGGCGCTCAAGAGCGTTGCCTGCTTTGTTCTCAAACAAGCGACGGCCATCAAAGGGCATGTCCAAAAGCATAGCTTGGGCATCACCCGAAAGCCAGTGGACCTCAGCTAGGCGTAGCGTCTCAGGGCTACTGACGTTGAATTTGTCCTGCCCAGCAAGTCGGCGGTGTACAGCCCACAACTTCGCTGCTTCTCTCCCTTCGGCAACTGCACGAGAGAGCACGGCCCGGTCCTCCTCCAGGCACTGAGGCAGCACCTGCGCGACCATGTCCCACACAGAGTGGGAGTAACGGCCCATGAGACATGCAGTGCTCACCAACCGCAGTCCTAAGCTGGAGGAAGAAAACATTTTCTTCCCAAGGTGGTCCAGCTTCTTGGATTCCCTATCAGGTAGAGCAGTAGGGAATGAGCCCTTGGAAGTCTAGGCTTGGACCACCAAGCTCTCAGAGGTGTGGTGTTGGGAGAGGAAAATGGGGTCGCCTGGGGCCGGGCGGTGGTGTCAGGCAATCATCCTATCCACAGGAGCCCCTGTATTGGGCTTGGACCAAGTGCCCAAAAGGATATCTGTGAGGGCCTCATTAAATGGCAGCAGGGGCCCCGCAGAGGCCGCTGCCGGTTGAAGCCCCTCGGTCGAAGGTTAGTCCTGATGGCCACCTTAGGAAGCTCAAGGTTTAAGGCCTCAGCCGCATTACGCAACACCACTGCGTATGATGCACCCTCCTCCGTAGCCACATTAGGGGGAGATAACATGCCATGGTCAGGGGAGGTATCCATTGGCCTCACCCAACTCCTCTCTCCAGTCCAGTTCTTCTAACTGGTCTGCCAGAGGGTCCACAGACCCCTCCCAGTCCTCCTCACCCTCCTCTGGTAGCCACTCAGGGCGATAGGGAACACCAGTGGAGAACAGTGGTACAAATGTACCGGTCGGCGCCGGTCCTGATGTCGGTCGACGCCGGTCCGGATCTGTGTCCACTTCGAGGGGAAGGCTTGGGTCGACGTCGGCTGGGGACACAACCGACGTCAGAGGGGGCGGAGGTGTCACCACTGGATTCGGCGCCAGAGGAGCTGAAGGCGCCGGCATCGAAGGCATAGAGCCCCCAGCTGAGTCCCCGGGGCCCAAAGGCGCGCCGGTGGAGTCGGGCTGCCAAGGATCGAGTGGAGGCTTCATAAAAACTCCGAAGTTTGGCTGGGGACGCTCTGATTCCCGGAAAGGGAGAGAGGCTCGGGTCGCCCCAACAGGCTCCGTGATCGGAGCCGGACGACTACCTCCTGCAACCCGCGTTGTGTCGGGCGGTGGACGGGGAGAACGCGAAGAGCGACAATGCTTCTTTTTGTGCTTTGACTTACACGAAGACGATTAGTGGTGGTCATGGCTCCGCAACCGGACCTTCGACCTCCCTCTCGACCGGGACCGCAAGCGGCGCAGAGCGGAGCGGACTGCCGGGCCTCAAGAAGCTTTCTGGACCGCTCCCGCAAAGACTTCCGGTTCATGGCTTAGCAGTCAGGGCACGACTTCGGGTCATGGTCGCACTGCAACACCAAAGGCACATGAGGTGCGGGTCAGTAACCTACATCAATTTGCGACAGGAGTTGCAAGCCTTGAAGCCGGTTCGCGGACAGGACATCCCTACGTGCACAAGAAAAAGTATCTTTTTCCCTCTCTACCTGTTATTTATTTTGGTTGGAACTTCGAGCCTGTGCCCTGTAGAGGGTTGGTGTTCGACTAGCCTCTGTCTACCGATACGCTTGTCGGCACATGCATTTCTGCCTCTTTGACATGGCAATGGAATACTAGTGATCAAGACGACAGAAATAATTATATGCCATAAATTGTATGAATACTGTAAATTGTATGAAGATACGCCTCATTTTGGCCTGTAAATGTTTTTTTTCAGGCTACTAGTCTTCCAAAACGTTAAATGATGAATTCTTCATTAGGCATTGTATTTTAGAATAATTCATTTTCTTTTCATTCATGTTTGTTCTATGTCGAAGAGACATGGTACAATGTAGTTTTAATAAATTGTTGAATGGTGCGTTAGATGTGAGTGGTATGTATAAAGTCAGTGAGTGTGATGTGTTTTAGTTCATGATGGCGAGACGGTTCTCTTTTGCTAAAATGATTATGTCAGAATATATTTCATCTAACAATTTAGAAATAAACACATCAAAAACCAAAAGAACAAGTTACTAACCTTCGGTAACGATGTATCTGTAAGAAACATTAGTTAGTTAGATTCCTCACCTTAGAATATCCCCAGGCGTCAGACTGGATCCGGAAGATTTTTCGTCAGCAATACCCCTTGCGCGTCGCTAGGCGTCGTCTGCGGCTCCGCGTCCGTCGTCGGCGTCGTGCGCCGGGATGACGTCGTCGGAGTACTTAGACGCCGCCCTCGCGCGCTGACGTCAGTTCTTGTACATAGCCTTCCGCGCCAGGAACGCAGAGCCATGCAAAGACCGACACTGGTGCCAAAAATAAAATCTAGGGGCCTGAAAGGACAACCTTAACCCTAGATGTCAGTTCGCAGAACGGGGAGGATGGGAGGGTCGGTGAGGAATCTAACTAACTAATGTTTCTTACAGATACATCGTTACCGAAGGTTAGTAACTTGTTCATCTGAAAGAAACACGTTAGTTAGATTCCTCACCTTAGAATAGATACCCAAGCAATACCATCCCCGGTGGTGGGTCTGCGAACCAAGATCACACCAGAAAGTCCTGGAGGACAGAACGGCCAAAGAAGCCATCCCTCCGGACTTGGCTGTCAAGGCAATAATGCCTGGCAAACGTGTGTAGAGAAGCCCACGTCGCCGCCTGACAGATGTCCTGCAAAGGGACTCCCCGTCCCAAGGCAGTAGTAGCCGCCGTGGCCCGAGTAGAATGGGCGCGCAGCCCAACAGGAGGGTCCTTTTTAGCCAAGGAATAGCAGATTTTTATACACAAAACGACCCACCGAGAGATGGTTCGTTTGTGCACAGCTTTCCCCTTCTTAGCGCCCACGTACCCAACAAAAAGCTGGTCGTCCACCCGGAACTGTTTTGTGCGGTCCAGATAAAAGGAGAGCGCACGTTTTGGGTCCAGACGGTGGAGCCTCTCTTCCTCTTTGGAAGGATGCGGAGGCGGAAAGAAGGTGGGCAAGGTGACAGACTGCCCAAGGTGAAAAGGAGTCACCACTTTAGGAAGAAAGGAGGGACGAGGCCGAAGGACAACCTTGTCCGGATGAACAGATAGGAAAGGAGGCTTTGAAGATAAAGCCTGGAGCTCACTCACCCGTCTAGCCGAGGTGATGGCTACCAGAAAAGCAGTCTTTAGAGTTAGAAGACGAAGAGGGCAATTGTGAAGAGGCTCGAAGGGAGCGCACATCAGGAAGGTCAATACCAGATTCAAGTCCCACTGAGGCATTACAAAAGGGACAGGAGGGAACGTGTGTGTAATGCCTTTGAGAAAGCGTGTAACCACAGGGGACTTGAAAAGAGAAGGCTGATCAGGAAGCCGCAAGAAGGCGGAGATGGCAGCAAGATAACCTTTCAGGGTGCCCAGGGCAGAGCCCTGCCGGGCCAGAGAAAGAAGGAAGAGGAGAACCTCAGAAAGAGGGGCGGAAAGGGGATCCACAGCCTTTGCTGTGCACCATGCCACAAATTTGTTCCACCGGCAGGCGTATACCGACTTTGTGGAGGGACGCCTGGCTGCCAGAATGATATCACAGACTTCAGGAGGCAAGTCAAATGGCATCAACTGCCGCCGCTCAATCTCCACGCATGGAGGTGGAGGCTGGACAGGTTCGGGTGGAGGACCGTCCCCTGCTGCTGCGACAGAAGATCCTCCCGAAGGGGCAGACGTATCGGGGGATCGGTCAACAGACTGAGTAGCTCGGGATACCAGTATCTTCGTGCCCAATCCGGAGCCACCAAGATGACTTGGGCCCGGTCGCGCCTGATCTTCTTCAGCACTCTGGGCAGAAGTGGTATAGGCGGAAAGGCGTACAACAGACCGCAACTCCACTCGTGACGAAAAGCGTCGCCGAGCGAGTGCCGCCTTGGAAATTCCAACGCGCAGAACTGCTGACATTGCGCGTTCTCTTCGGTGGCGAATAGATCTAACCAAGGCTCTCCCCACTGCTGAAAGAGGCCTTGCACCACTTCGGAGTTCAGACGCCATTCGTGATCCATCATGCACCGGCGGCTGAGTTCGTCTGCTCTGGCGTTCAGAGAGCCCGCCAGATGTTGAACCACCAGGGTGACGCCCTGGTGTTCCAGCCATGTCCAGAGGCGCAGAGCCTCCTGACAAAGGGTCCACGACCCCACCCCGCCCTGTTTGTTGCAGTACCACATGGCGGTGGTGTTGTCCGTGAACACCTGCACGACACTTCCCCTGACAGAGGGAAGGAAGGCTTTCAGTGCAAGCCGGATCGCTCTCAACTCCAACAGGTTGATGTGGAGACGAGACTCCGCCGGAGACCAGAGGCCTCTGATCTCCGCCTCTCCCATATGGCCACCCCAACCCAGGAGGGACGCATCCGTCACTACGACATGCTCCGGTTGGGGAAGGGAGAGGCTCTTGCCCTTGACCCACTCGCGGTCCGTGAGCCACCACTGCAACTGCTGTGCAGTGCCCTCCGAGATCAAGACATGGTCGGACAGGTTGCCGTGATGCTGGGCCCACTGAAACTTCAGGTCCCACTGCAGAGCCCGCATGCGCCGCCTGGCGTGATGCACTAGTAGGATGCAGGAGGCCATCAGCCCCAGAAGCCGCAACACTAGCCTGACCGAAACCCGGGATAGAGGCCGAAAGATGGGAATCAGGGCCTGTATATCCCGGACCCGCTGTTCCGGTGGATGGACCCGGAACTGCGCCGAATCGAGAACCGCTCCGATGAAGAGGAGCTTCTGAGAGGGACTCAAGTGTGACTTCGGCACGTTGATGGAAAACCCCAGCAAATGCAGGAGATCCGCCGTAGTCTGGAGGTGGGAGACGACTGCCTGGGGCGAGCCCGCCTTCAACAACCAGTCGTCGAGATAGGGGAAGACTGGGACCCCTGATCTGCGCAGATGAGCTGCGACCACCGCCATCACTTTCGTGAACACCCGAGGGGCACTGGTGAGGCCGAAGGGGAGCACGGTAAACTGAAAGTGCTCTTGGCCCACCGTGAACCGCAGGTAACGCCGGTGGGCCGGCAGGACGGGGATATGGAAATATGCGTCCTGCAAGTCCAACGCTACCATCCAGTCTCCAGGGTCTAGGGCAGCTAAAACCTGAGCCAACGTTAGCATCTTGAACCTTTCCTTTCGGAGGAAGGCATTGACGTTCCGGAGGTCCAAGATAGGGCGCAGGCCCCCCTTGCCCTTCTTGGGAACCAGAAAGTAGTGGGAATAACAACCACGACCTACTTCTGGACTCGGAACGCGCTCGACGGCCCCCTTGGCCAGGAGAGCCGAAACTTCCTCGCGGAGAAGATCCAAATGATCCCCCGAGATACGGTGGTGTTGTGGTGGCATGGCTGGAGGGGTCGTCTCGAAGGGGAGGGAGTAGCCCCTTCGGACGATTTGCAGCACCCACCTGTCCGATGTTATGGACCGCCAGTGGAGCAGGTGATGGCGAACTCTGCCGCCCACTGGCGTGGTATGGGCCTGAAAGCTCGGACTAGGAAGGCTTTGAGGCGGATGCTGCCGGGGTGGATGTGGGCTGACCACGTCGGCCTCCATTTCCGCCACGGCGGAAGCCACGTCCGCGACCGCGCGCAGGTTGGTTCTGCGGCTGGTGGCTCTGCGGACGTGAGGAGGCGCCCCTTCCTTGGCCACGAAAGGGGCGAAAAGCGGAGGTGTGCGCCCGCGGAGCCGAGAGGCCCAAGGACTTGGCCGTAGCCCGGGAGTCCTTAAAGCGGTTCAGCGCACTGTCCGCCTTCTCACCAAACAGGCGAGTGCCATCAAAGGGCATGTCCATGAGGGTGTTCTGGACATCCCCGGAAAAGGACGTGGACCGCATCCAGGCGTGGCGGCGGAGCGCCACCGTGGTGGAAATCGCCCGACCTAGCGAGTCCGTGGTGTCAAGCCCACATCTTATGGCGTGCCGTGCTGCATCCCTCCCATCGGCCAGAGCCTGGGAAAGACGCGTCCGGACCTCCTCCGGACACAGGGGCAGCACGTCCTCCACCGTATCCCACAGAGAATGGGAATAACGGTCCAAGAGACAGGCGGTATTTAAAGACCGCAGGCCCAAACTAAGGGACGAGAACAGTTTCTTGCCAAACTGCTCGAGTCTCTTGGAATCCCGGTCCGGCGGAGCGGTCGGGAAGGAGGATTGGGAAGTAGAGGCCTGGATAACCAGACTCTCGGGGGTGGGGTGTTGGGACAGGAAGCTGGGGTCGCCCGGAGCAGGGCGGTGGCGCCTGGCAACGTTCCTATCCACAGGAGGAACTGTGGAGGGCTTGGACCAGGTGCCCTGCAGAACGTCAGTGAGGGCCTCGTTAAACGGCAGCAGAGGCTCAGTGGAGCTTGCTGAGGTTTGAAGCACCTCAGTGAGGATGTTGGTCCTCACAGCCACGGCAGGCAACTCGAGCCCAAGGGCCTCAGCCGCCTTGCGCAGCACCACAGAAAATGCTGCACCCTCCTCCGAAGCCACGGTCGGAGGAGAAGTGAATCCAGCGTCTGGTGAGGTGTCCAGTCCGCTGGCCTCCCCCAGTTCATCTGCCCAGTCCTGAGAAAGCTGTGACTGAACAGCCAGAGGGTCCTCGAACCCCTCCCAGTCGCCCCCTTCTTCCGATTCCTGATAAACAGGAGGAATGATCGGAACCGGACTGTAGAGATGGTAGGTCTCTAGCGGCGTCGGATGCGGCGTCGGCGGACGCCGTGCCGGCGTCGGGTCCGGATGAGGGCTAAACTGGGGCGTCGGCGTCACAGGCGTCGGCGTCGGCGGCGCCGGTGACGGCGTCGGTGGTTCAGGCGTCGGCGCCGGTGGAGGAGTGACAAGGTCAACCGGCGTCGACTGGGGCCCAGGCATGGGCCCCGCGGGGACCTGCGGCGTCGAGACCGGAGTCGTCGACGGCGCCGGGGCCGGAGCCGCCGGCACGCGAGGTCGCCCAGTCGAGCCCGCGGGGCCCGAAGGCGCGCCAGCGGGCGTCGACGGCGGGGCCAGGCTCCTCATGGCCGAGAGGAAGGCACTGATCTCCGCCGGCGCCGCGTCAGCCCCAGGGACCGGAAGGTATGGGGGCGGACGCGGCACCTGCGGCTCCGCCGGAGCCGCGGGGGTGGAACCACTTGGACCCTCGGCCGAGTCGCGCGACCGGCGAGGGGAGTCCGAAGAGCGATGTCGCCTCTTGGACTTCTTTGAGTGTTTGGACTTACCCGACGACTTGGAGCCCGACGATCGATGGTGGCGTCGGCTAGGGCTCCGCGAGCGATCCTTGGACCTCCTCCTGGACCGGGATCGCGCACGACGCGGAGCCGAGTGGCGAAGCTCGAGAAGCTTGCGGGACCGCTCCCGCCTAGCCTTCGAAGTCAGGGCCTGACAGTCGTTGCACGACTCCGCGTCGTGGTCGAGGCCTAAGCAATAGAGGCACCGGCGGTGGTGATCGGTCACCGACATCAGTCGATGACAGTCTTCACAAGCCTTGAACCCAGGCATCCTACCGGCACCAGATGTCGACAGACAGGGATCAAAAAGGATCAAAAAGATTTAGTCAAAAAAGACTAAAAGGGGTAGCTCTCCCGGATCTGCGCTTACTGGCGCGGAAAAAAGAAGAACTGACGTCAGCGCGCGAGGGCGGCGTCTAAGTACTCCGACGACGTCATCCCGGCGCACGACGCCGACGACGGACGCGGAGCCGCAGACGACGCCTAGCGACGCGCAAGGGGTATTGCTGACGAAAAATCTTCCGGATCCAGTCTGACGCCTGGGGATATTCTAAGGTGAGGAATCTAACTAACGTGTTTCTTTCAGATCAATGCTGATCGGTAATCGTCGAAGAAGCAAGCAGAACATCTAGCTCGAGGACAACCAGATAGAGGAAGTAAAAAGTTATAAATATTTGGGGTTCTATATAAATAACAGACAAAACCATCTAGAGCAAAAAATCTATATGTCACAGAGAACCAGTGCACTAACATTTGCCTTTAGGATACTGGCAAAAAAATGGAAGGGGCCGTGATACAAACCCCTGATGGCGGCCAAAATGCTTCCAATGCTAACGTATGCAAGTACCGCTCTACACAGCAAAGATTCTGACCTTTTAAACAAACTATTAGTCTCAACTTATAAAAATGTCTTCCAGATACATCAGTCGGCTTCACCGGCTCAGATTCGACTTGGACTTTTAAGCAAAACAATAGGGAGAATGTACACTACAATAAAGCTTTGGTACCGATTGAAACAGAACATGATAAACTCACCAATTAACAAAGCCCTTTGGACACAAGTGGATGAGGATAAAAAAATTACCATATAACCAATATCTTTATAAATCCCTGCTAACAACCTGCACGACCAAGCTATGGAATAATAACTTGCCATATCAGTCCTTTAAACAAGTAATAAACAAATCAGCAAAATTCCATTCACTGCTGTTCGATAAAAACATCTTCAGCTCAAGGTCGCATGCCTGGATGGTGATTAATAACTACAAGACCCTTGCACCAGCACCTTACTTGAGCATTACATTCTCAATCTATTTAAAGAGACAATTGATGGCTATACACTTTGGGAAACTACCGTCAATTACGACCAGCCAACCTGGGTGCACAAAGGGCCTATATCATGTCGACTTTGCAGTAGCAATAAAGAGGACTTTATTCATATAATTTGTACATGCCCCAAACGTCACAATGCACGAGTCACTTTACTTAGAAAAGCTCTAAACGCCAGAGTTATCAGGACCGGTAGAGCTGCAATAATTTCAGGGCTAGACCCATAGGATCCAGAATTGAATTGCAAGTTGATTAATTTCCTTAACTCCTTCGAACAGGCCGTGAAAACTGACTCAAAAATATCTAGCTAGAAGGTGGCAATCTTGTCTCCTCATATGTTAAGCAAGTGACTTACATTTTTAACAACAGATCAAGTATGCTGAAATGGTTGGGATTCCACCAATGTAAATAGATTGGGACCTGGGGTAATTGGAGAATGTTTAATCCACAGAGTATAATATTTTAATATTTTATCAGCAACAAACTGATATTATGTTTTAAAAATTGGTTAATTCTATTGATTGTTTTATATGTTCTTTTATATTGTTAAGGTTTTAATTAACTAAACAATAAACTTACTTTGACTTTGATTATGTTTAAGATGCTATGTTCGAAAGTGCACAATTTATTCTACATATAAAAAAGATTTTGTTTATTATTAATTTCTGTATTTGACACTTTTAAATAGAGAATTGTTTTGGAGGTGCAGTGTTTCTCTTTTTCTTGAGATATCCAGGGGAAGGCAAGGAGTGGTTGTAGGACCTGGGGCTGTGAATATGTGGCACAGGAAACATCTGAATGAGAGGGCCTACACTCACTACTCGACTGCACACAAGCCCTATTAGAAGCTAGATCACAAATGGGTTCACATACAGCGATGAGTAGCAGAACTAAGGTGGGAGTAGGGACTCAGACACCGTTAGACCATGCTCCCATTTGAGTCACCCTGCAAATCCAGAAAGGACTAAAACACTTCAATAACTGCTGGCTCAGGGATAACATTCTCTTCAGTCAAGTAAACAGGGAGGGAAGAAATGGAAACTGCGATAACAAGATACCCAAGTGATAATGACATGGAGAGAGCAGACTTACATATCCTGTGGGATGCACTTAAAGAGGTACAATAATCTCTATGGCTACAAAGAACCATAAAGAGTGGATGGGCAAACGCCAAACATTTGAGAACCAAGTCTGACAGAGAGAAAGGGAATAAATAGATGGGGCACACCTTAGAGGCTGCTAGAGCACAACTTAAGGCACTGGATTCTGACAGAGTTAAATACATTATGATCAGGTAGCAGAAGAAATACTACAATGGAGGGGACAAGGCAGGGTGGATCTTAGCAAGTAAAATGTGAGCCAAAATAGCACAGAGCCACATCCCCTCTATCAAAACAAAAGCAAGAACTATCAACAAGTCAGACACTGGCATCAAACAGGCCTTTAATTTTTTGTTTTTTAAATAGCTTTTTATTCAATTTTCAAAAAGCAAACATCAGTACAATCCTGCATTTTTGCATAAAGGTCCACTGTATAATGGAATGATCTCCCATCTAAGCAAGGTTCACCCCATCTACTGCGTACACAGTAGAAATCAATGGAAATCAACACAGCCATGTAGCAGTGATGCCATACAGTACAGTGATCCATGCAGGTTTTAACAGGCAATACTCTTAATTAACAACAGGAGCAACTTCTGCTGAACAACCCCGCTTAACGTGATAACTGACAAACAAGCAATGAGTCAAAACAAAGTGAAGGTGAATAGACCATCACAAGGTGCTCCATCTTATTATTTACGTCACTGGTCACATATCTGCACAGATTAAGCTCCTGTCTCTGCCTTCCCAATACGGCCAGTCACACGGGCGATTATGGGTATTGGAATTTGTTGTTTAGCCTCGATTCCTTTGTCTGTCTGAACCACCCAGGGGTGCGTGGTGCACTATTCTTCAACTGAAATCAAACAGGCCTTTCATGAGTTTTATACTTTCATATATTGGGAGGGGGAGATTCAGGAGAATGACGTATAGGGTTTTTAGAGAGGGTCACCCTTCCCAAACTTACAGACATACAGTCGCAGGTGTTGGGACAACCAGCCATGATTGAGGACATAGAGGGAATTTCCAGCCTTAAACTACCAAAGTTTTCAGTTACAAAAATCTCTGCAGTTGCTTAGATAACATGAAACATATCCTCCATGTGATCAACAGAGCAGAAAGAGTGGCATTAGAATAAATAGAAGACTCAGGGAACCACATGGTCCTTAATAGTCTAAGCCCGAATGAGCAAGAGCCACACGGCCAAAGGGTGAAGAGGGCTACCAGGGGATATTGGTGTGAGAAGTACTCCAACAGCACCCAAGAAAGCAGTAACCTCTGGGGTCCTCTCTGTGGGCAGGAGCCTCCCGGAGCCGAGTAAGAGCCTAACTGGACCCACCAGCAGAAATGAGCTTAAGGGTTCTGAGGGTAACTGCATTCTTTGGGAACTAAATGACAATGAGCTAGAGTCTTGAGGCATTAGTGAGTGACAGTATTTATATTCCTCCCACTACCCCAAAGGGACTCTTGGTGCTGATTTAGTATACGCAGGGGCAACTGGTCCCTATGGGAGCACAGAAGCTTCAGGACATACGACTGAGTATGATCCTCTGGGGACCTGCTGGTCACTGGAAGGTAAGGATCCTTAAGGATGAACAGAAACATTAGAGACTGGTGGCAGACTGGACATTCAGGGATCTAAAACTGAGCACAGGCCACAGGACCTAATATTGAGTAGCAAATTCAAGGACCGCAGGATAAATACGAGGTTTATAGCCCTGAAGATAAACACCAGGAAACCTGTGGGTGTGCTGCGGTGGAATAAATATGTTTCCAGTCCTGAAACACTGGTCTTATAAGCTTTGAAATACTTTTATTACAGCAAATATTTGCCAACGTTCTGTCCATGATTCTAACCAAGCAGTGTTTTGCAAAAGGTTGCGAAATAGGGATGTAGGCCACTTTTGGTTGGCTGACCAGGCCTCATTGCAGTGGTGAGGTTTCTGCCACGGCCAACAGGGTGAGTGGAAAGAATAGAGACTAAAAGGCAAAATTGTTCACCTATTCTGAGAATGTTCCCCATCACATTACAGACCAAAGAAGACTAAGGAGTCATAAAGGTTTGCAAGGGCAGAATGTAGGTGCAAAGAGGCAGCCTGCTAACTGCATTAAAGCATCCTGTGATTGTGATCACTCATTCATTGGTTTGATCTATTTAGGCTTCTCTTCAGTCTGACACTGGAATTCTTTATTGGACACCGGTGAAACAAGGGCTATTGTTCGACAATGGTTGCATATCCAAAGCAATTTGGAGAGCAAAGTGTCAATAAAGGAATGATCAATGGCACCACATTGCAGGGAACTGGGAAGATGAGTCTATCACTCACAAATCTCTCAAATCTTCAAGGTTATACAATGGGGGCAGAGAAATCAAGAATGGGAGGCCTTTCCTGAAACAGAAAGCGGAAATGGCTGTGGGTCAAAAAGGGTATTTCTACCTCCCTCCTGAATCAGGGAAGAAGCGCTTGAGCGGTTTATGTAAAGCATGTGGGTTTCAATTTGATTTTGGAGGACAGAAGCAGTGTTGGAGGTCTACATCATGACAAGGGGGGCTGTTTCTACAACCTATGTCTTGCTGGTCTTAAGTGTGAAGTTCAGCATAAGATCATAGACTCAGCTTTTGCGAGCAATGTCCTCTTTAGAACACAAGAAGACTTGAAGATTATTTGTTTGAAAACTAAACTGAATATGCAGTAGGGCTAGAATGGAGGAAGGACCATTTGAAATCTGCTAACATGTGTCAGAGGAATATCCTTCAAGTAAAGGAGGAGGTTCTGTTCCCTCATTTGCAGCCCTCAGGAAGGCTCCTTCCAGCCTTTAAAAATTCAAACCCCTTTCACCATGCCGATGGAAGGCAGATTAACCAATTTGTTCCCTATTTGAGGAAAGACATGGATTTCTGGGTGTTGAATATGGTTGTATGATGGAACCACGCATGCGTTTACCACGCCTGCTGAACAATGAAAATCCTAACCACGAATATGCCTTTACCACGCATGCCTCAACAACGAAGCATACGTTGTTAAGGCATATATGGTAAACACATATCCTAGGTAAAGACTTTACAGTCAAGTCTTAACCCCCTAGTAACGTGTTGTTCCCCTTCCGCCCTATATCCCTTAAAACTACCCCCAAAGTCCTAAAACCTTCGCTGCCTCCCTAATTCCTAAGAAGTGTTACCATCCCTGCCCCCACCCTGAGTCCTAAAACTGCCCTCCAAGTGCTGAACACTGCCCTGAACCCCCTTCTCAGCCCCGAATACTACCTTGAACCCCCTGAGCCCTTAAAACTATCCTGAATCCCCCAGCTCTGAAAACTACCCCGAACTACCCCCTAGCCCAGAAAACTTCCTCGACCCGACTCCCATCCCACATAACTACTCCCAACCCACCCTCAGCCCAGAAATCTACCCCAACCCACAAAACAACCCACACCCACCCCTGCTCATAATTACCACGACACACCCCCCAGCCCACAAAACAGTCCTGACCCACCCGAGCCCACAAAACAACCCCTGACCCCCAGCACACAAAACTACCCCCACCCGCCCATCTTTAAATAACCACAACTCATCCCCCAGCCCTACTTAAATCAACCCCGACCAACCCTCAGTCCACAAAACAACCCCGACTCCCCCAGCCCAAATTAAAATAACCTTGACCCCCTAGCCCCACTTACCTCACAGCGTTCTCTTCCTGCTTCCGACCATCTGCAAGCCCTACCGCGCATATGCCTTAACCACGCACGTGCGTGGTTAAGGCATATGCGAGGTAGGGCTTGCGTAGTTCAGCCTTCGTTTTAAGGCTGATCATTGTTCAGCCTTCGTGGTAAAGGCGGTTTCCCCTACATATTAATTTTATTAGACAATTTTTGATCTTCTAGTAGCACGATACTCACCTGCCACATTTTGGGTGGATTTCTTATCACCTGCAGGCAGTTATGATGATTTAGCTATTGTATCCCTTTTGTAAAATGTAAAAGAAAACACCTAACGGTCACAGTCCATAAAATCTAAAATATAAATATATATAAAATATAGAATGTTTACCACATGTTGTTCAAGGTCTTTCTTAGGTGCTGAGTAAGGTCACCCCACCTACAGTTTGGGGTATTGTCTTGTTTGTCAGCTTCTGATTACTTTGCTGCTTCATGGTTTTAATCTAGGTCCACATCTAAGACTGCTAATTAAGCATTTATTTTTACTCAAGACGTTGTAGGCAACAGCAAAAATACCGTTACTTAGAATTGAGACATAGTTGAAGAGTTATCCTGAGATTTGCTATTTCTTACTTGAATTCTTTAGGGAGGATCTTCAAACATGCTTTGAAGGATATGGAAACTATTCAAACAAAAGAACAAGCATAGGAAATACAATTGGTCTCGTAATAGTTGGAGTTACAGCTTTTGGTATTATAAATGGTAATGCCTTTTATGTATGTGTTATGGCAGGAGATGCGATCCAGATCCAGCAAGAAGTAGAGGAACTGGAAAAGCTAGGACACGGGACGGCCAGCAGCAAAGGTTGACATTATACAGGCCCAAGACCCAAATGAAGAAGAAACTTGTAGAGGCAGAAGAGCCGGGTACGAGCAGCTGGCTGCTGATTTTATCAGAGTCCTGTGAGTAGAGATGGAAGAGGCTGCGACATACTGGGCGTAGGGTAACTAGGCGTCCCGGATTTGCAAGGACGTCCCAGTTTTTCACCATCTGGCCCGGCAGATTTCAGGAAAATTAGCTAATGTCCCAGTTTGTAGAGAGGGTCGACTGAAAACGGCAGCAGGTGCTTTTTTATGTTTTACAAAGCAGGGATAGTTAGCAGTTATGTCAAGAAAGCAATTTTATTACCAGGCAAGCTACTGGGTTTAAAAAATGCATTTTATTTATGTTCTTACTGCCTCTTCTGTAATTCTCTGCTGCGGAACGCTGGCATTCTGTGAAGTAAAATTTTAGTCCTTCTTCTATTTTTGTGAAATGTACCGGTTTTTGGTTTTAAAATTCTGGTCACCTTAACTGGGCGCCCTGGACAAGATTAAGGTTAGGGGAGCTTGGAGAAGAAAAACAAAGATAAGCTGCGATATAAAACACCCCTCCACCTTCAACGCATTAGCCAGCAGCAGGAGGAAGAACCACTGCAGGGAGTGCACTGCAATGTCGCCTCCATTGTCAAGCTTGCCTGAGGCATGGACGGGCTTCTCGGCAAGGCTGCAAGGACTGCACGCCCCAAGCAGTAAATTAATAAAACAAGTAGTGCACAGCACTAACCTATGTGAACTAATGCATATAACGGGGGCAGTCTCAAGGGCGTGACCAATCCAACAAAAGGCGGTACAAATGCAAGCTATATACCAATGAAAACAAAGTATTTTTAAGAAAGTACATGAAGGAACCAATCAAAAGCGATGGGAGTGATGAATGCCCATACACTGGATACAGCATGTCTCAAGAGACATCACATGCGCTGCCTAGGCAAGACCTAGAAGGAAAGATTATTAAAAGAGAAGTATTCTGGACCCCACCACTAGATGTGGAATATCAGATAGCATCTGAATCCAGAAAAGATTCAGGCTGCAAACCTATTGTGTTATACAATAGCGTAATTACTGTCTGGTTTTCTCCAGTGTCCTTTCACTTTAACCTCTTCCAAACATCAGCATACCAGGAGCAATGGGGCTACACTGCTGTAGCTCAACTCATGTTATGTATTTAGTACTCCTGATTTGTGTGACACAGACTGTTGCTTCAGCTTTCTGAATAGAGGTGATCTTCTAAGAACACTTAATGGAAATTCCTTGAAACACAAACTCCATTCCTGAAATGGCTAAAGGTAATGATCTTTTTCAAAGGCATTTGGCAAGCTTCTACAAGATTTTATAGATTTCTTTGTAAATGTTTTTCTAAAATGTTTTACATAAATATGGAGTGTGCAAAACTGAGAAATGGAGCACGATTGTATCTAGATTACCACTCACTTAACTAGTTTCAAAAAGCGGGGGGGGGGGGGGGGGCGCTAGAGGGCGCACAGCGGAATGGCTGCCATACAAGACAGCTCCGCTGGTCAGGTTCAAAATGTGGTGATAAAATTATCCTGCGGGCTGGAAACTGGCGGAGAAAGGCTGAATACAAGATCGGAGCAAATTGCCCATGCGAGGATAGCAGTGAGGGGCAGGTAATGAGCCTACAGCAGTGTTAATTCGTGCTGAGAAGCTAGGTGGAAGGCGCGACCGGCTGGGGACAAGATGGCGGAGTCCTGAGGACCCAGGGCTTCGGAGACAGTGAGGAGCGGCGAGCGGAGGAGTGCATGGTCGGAGCGGGATGATGTACGGCCCACGCTGGGGAGGTGAAGACCGAGACCCCCCGCGCTATGACTGCGCGCAATCCATGTGCTGTTGAAGTCGGGAGGTTGCTGGGTCCGGAGCGATGGTGCGAAATGGCCGCTGTAACTAACGGAGGGAACCTTTGCCGGAGAGCGCGCGGACAAGAGATCGGCATGGTGCGAACTCGGTACAGTGAAGCCCCTGCGCGAGATTGCCCTGCGCATTGCCCAGATATGCGGAGAGAGCATGCATATTCCAATGGGGCGTGATGTGTGACTGTATGCCCCGGAAAGAAAAACTGCTGCCTGGTTGTGTGAAGACTGGCATGTACTCAACGGAGGTGCAGGATGAGACGGTGTATGGGATGGTTGCATTTCTGACTGCAAGCCCTGACAGCGCTTGATGCGAAGGAAGGAGTGGTAGACGGCACCCAGCCTATCCTGATGTCATTGAATACAGCAGCAAGGTGGAGGCTGATCTGATCGGCTGACTTGTCTGACGGCTGCTCCCTTGAGCGTTCGGAGGACGACGGCCTGAGGCCGCTGGGAGCGACGACCGTTGCTATTTACACCACGGGCCTGATGTTGGTGATCTGAGGGCACGAAATGGCTGTGTACTGGGCTCTGATGACCACCTAACCTATTGTTCAGTCGAGGGGAGCTGGAAATAGAGAGATACATCTATTAGCGGGGTGCGTTGCTCTGCTACTGGAGTGCTAGACAGGTGGTGAGAAAGCTCGTGCATCGGGGCGCCCGACGCTGCTGGGCCTGCTGGCGGTAGGCTGGTGCATCTGTGCCGGGGCACTCCTCGGTTCCTTCTATATCAGCATCTCGGTGTCTGGAGGTGGTACAATGGGGAAACCAGATAAACATCAATCAAAACTCCCATTTGCGGCAAAGCGGCAAGCAAAGGGTGCAACGGCAAATTCGGACGCCGAGGCTGACACTGACACGGTGGCACCTACTGGAATGGAAGGTGTTCTGCAGGCTATCCAGCAAAGTCTGCAGGACATAAACGGTAAATTGGACACTTTCAAGCTGTGTGTCGACAATATGGCAGCCAAGCTGGATAGGCATGGAGAGCGATTGGTGGAGGCGGAAACTCGTATCACTGCGGTGGAGGATGTGTCGCAGGTCACGGCCCAAAAATGTACAGAAATGGAAAAGCTACTGGAAGTTATTAAAAATAAGGCGATGGAGGCGAGGTCTAGACGCAATAACGTCAGAATTACGGGGGTTCCGGAATCCACCAATACTGGGAGGATGGAAACCTATGTGGAGGAGCTGATTCGTAGCGTGTTTGGCGCTGAGCATCTCTCATCGATTTTTTTGATTGAGCGTGCGCATAGGTCTCTGGCTCCACGGCCGAAGCCGGGCGCGCCTCCCAGACCAATAGTTGCCAGAGTCCTCAACTACAGGGATCGGGATGCTATATTGAGAATGGCGTGAGAAAAGCGGCAGATAAATCACCAGGGTAATGCGCTGGAGTTTTACCCAGATTTCACAGTAACAGTCCAACTGGCGCGGAAAGAATTCAACCAGGCGAAAAAGAAGCTGCGAGAACTAGGAATTGAATATACTATGCTCTATCCCGTACGGCTGCGAGTGACACATGAGGGTCGCGCAGTGCTTCTCCAGACGCCGAAAGCGGCACAGGACTTCATTAAGAGGCTCGGCGCCAAACGCAAAGAACAACATGAGCGGAGCAGAGCCGAGATTCGGATTGAGAGATGGCGAGGGATAGGCTCAACATTGAACACTGGGCGTAAAGGACTGGTGTGGCTGATGGCTGTGCTGAGGTAAAGACAAAGTCATGGCTATTTTGGATATACGGGTGGGCTTTAGTAGTGCACGTAGGCTGGGGGCTATCTGTAGTAGAGTAGACTGTAAGTATAAGCAATCTGGCCTGCAGTATTTCTGGGCTCAGAACGGTGGATATGTCCTACTCCATAATGATGGCAGAGCTGTCGTGGCCGGGGATGCTGATGATTCCAGACGGGGACAGTAGTGCACTGTAGCAAAGGACCGCCTTATTGATTGCCCCTACCGAGCTATAACTGGCAGTCATGAAATCAACTAAGTGGAGCGTCGGGGGTGGCTAGGGCAGAGGGCGGCGATTGGATTGAGGCTTGCACCCTGATATAGAAACACAGGTTTTCAGTAAATGCCAGTCTCACCAAGGTGGGAGCCACTGAGCGCTGAAGGGCATACGCGTGGCAATGAAGGGCTGTTTGATATAGTGGGTTGTGTAGATCAGGTGAGGCAGACCGACAGATAGTATGCCAAGTGTCATGTTGCAGGAAATGTTCAGCTCGAAGCATTAATGTATACCTGACCACATCCATTTAGTTGGATGGAGATGTGTATTCTTGGTGGACCCCCTGCGCGGGAACTCCCCAAACTAAGTTAGATTATGTTATGTTCCTTCTATGGGATCTGTCTTTGGCATGGTTGGGATGCTAAAGTGGGAGGTGGGTGGACGGGCTGGGGTTGGGAATTGTTTTGTTGGCCAAGGTACATGAGAAACATTGCTGAAATCCAATTCTACGTTAAGATGCATATTACCGTCAATCTGTACACAGAACCTGGATGGGATGCAGACTGTACACATTCTAATATGCTGGCATAGATGTTACTAGCTGAGGATGGCAGATGCGAAGTCAAGTACTAAGCATTTAAACTTGTTAACGTGGAATGTACAAGGGCTTAATAACCCCCAAAATATCAGGCAAACACTCGCTTATCTGGATAGATTGCACATAGACATTGCTCTCCTGCAGGAGACACATTGCGCGCCGATAGCCCATACTAATATTGGGCGTAGGTGGGCGGAGACAATACACCACTCATCATAGTCATTATATTCCAGAGGGTTTATCATCCTGATTAAAAAGGAGTTGCAGTTTGATATAGACACTACTGTCACGGATGATCTAGGGCACTTTGTTCTTGTCACAGGTACGCTGCGGGGACAGAGACTCGCTATCCTGAATACATATGGTCCGAATGTTGATGATCCTGAATTTGATCATACTTTATTGTGTAAACTTAGGGACCTACAAGACGCCCATTTGATTTGGGGAGGAGATTTTAATATTGCACTATGTGACAACATTGACAGATCAGGTAAAACAGTTGAGACGCACAAAAGGGCGCTGGGTAAATTGAAAGATATTATGGTTGATAGGGGTCTTAATGACATTTGGAGACTCAGAAACCCAGAGGGAAGGGAGGCCACACATGCATCAGCTGCACATAGTAGTTGGTCCCGCATAGATTATTGGTTAGTCTCTGATGACATAGCATTATGGGCACGATCTGTGAAGCATCTGCCCAGGACATTGTCCGATCACAACCCAGTGTTCCTTTCCTTAGAAATGCCAAATTATGTGCCACCCCCTTTCAGTTGGAGGTTTAATGCAAAAGCTTTACTGGATCCCGTATATGTAACTACTATAGGACAGGCGGTCAAGGAGTACTTTGATCAAAACGCACCCACAACGGAAGATCCTGGCTTGCTATGGGAAGCTTTTAAGGCTACGATTCGTGGAATCTGCATAAGTACTAATGCTGGCATCCTTAGGGATATAAGACAGCAACTGGTAATGCGTGAAGACAAGCTGCGGACTCTGGAGCGTGAATACGAGCATACACAAAATACCAAAATATTGGGTGAAATTAGAGTTATTTTATCCGAATATCAAACTTCTGCTAACGACGTACTCAAATATATAGCAAAGCGGCAGATAGCGAGGTCCTATGGTGAGGGTGGTAGGTCCGGTAAATGTTTAGCGGCTAAAATATGTGCTGGCCATGCACCACAGACTATCCGGGCGGTCCGGAATGGGACTGGGGAATTGCAATATGGTGCACAGGATATACTAAGGGAGTTCATGACTGTGTACGGGGCACTGTATGCTTCGCAGCGCACGGGATCCCTGGATGAAATAATGGATTATCTAGACGATGTAGCAATAGCGTGGCTGTCTGACACGCAACGGGAATATCTATCTCTGCCCATCACGGTGGAGGAGGTAACGGCAGTTGTTAAGTCTCTGCCAAATGGGAAAGAACCGGGCCCAGACGGGTTCACGTGCGAATTTTACAAAACCTTTATTGACCAATTGGCGCCCGATCTGGTCGAGATGTATGGAAATGCCCATGAAAAACAGATGTTGCCGCCAACACTGAGAGAAGCTTTATTAATGGCGCTACTAAAACCGAACAAAGATCCAGAATATTGCGATTCATACCGACCCTTGTCCTTAATAAATGTGGATACTAAGATCTTGGCCAAATTACTCGCTACTCAACTACAACCCTTAATGACCAAATGAATCTTACCGGATCAGTAAGGATTTATCCCCTCACGATCTACGGCTCATAATACACGGACGTTATTTGCGTTATCACACTGTTTGATGCCTACGACTAAGCAGCGGCTGTACTTTTAGATGCGGCTAAAGCATTTGACTCTCTTGAATGGTTATATCTTCACACGGTATTACGGAGAATGGGGTTTCCGCCTATGTTTCTCCAGTGGATACAACTACTGTATGCTGCGCCCACGGCGCGTATAAGAGTTAAAATATATATTTCTGAGCCCATTGCTATTGAAAGGGGAACTAGGCAGGGCTGCCCAATGTCCCCGTTGCTGTTTGCGATAGCACTTGAGCCGTTGGCATGTAAAATTCGGCAGGGACATCACTATTCGGCGCTTCAATTTCCACAGAGACCGTTACACATATCGTTATATGCAGATGATATGTTGCTATATGTGCGGGATCCTGAGACTTACTTGAATCCCCTGTTGAGGGAATATATTAAGTTTGCGCAACATTCAGGCATCAAAATAAACTGGTCCAAATCCTTGATTATACCTTTAACGGACAGCACCCACCCGCACCTCATGGACTATCCACTAGAGTGGCAGTCCGAGCCGGTAAAATATCTGGGCGTTTGGTACCATCGAGACCCTGAAATCATAATCCATACTAATTATGGTAGTGCAATTGACGCAGTGGAAGGGGAAATAAGGCGCTGGATTCAGCTGCCGCTATCGTTGGCTGATCGCATAGCCATTGTAAAGATGGTAGTCCTACCTAAGCTATTGTATCTTTTTAATAACATACCAATACAACCCCCAACCGAGGTGTTTCGTCGGATTACCTCCATGGTCCTTCAGCTAATATGGGCGGGTAAACAGGCTAGGATTGAACTACGAGCTCTCACACTGCCGTACTCTCAGGGAGGGTTCAAGGTCCCAGATTTTCTGCTTTATTATCTCTGTGCACAAGCAATTTCTGGTATCATAAGGTCCCTTACCTCACACATGTTGCAATTGAAGAAGGAGATGCCCAGCCAGTTCCATTAAACGCTATCATAACCCATCATAGGCCCCCGCTGCATAAACGCGATATAAACACTATAGACATGACAAATAGGGCATGGCGCACCATGGGTAGAAAAGGCTAACAAACTGCTCCTGCTCTGCGGCTGCACGGGCATCCAGAGCTTTCTGTCACTCAAGAAGAAGTAGGCATGGGTTTGCTAAGGCAAGTGGGCCTCGATACTATGGGGGACTTATACAGTAATGGGGTTTTTAGAACACTGGATGAGCTTTCATTTATTAGCAATCAAACATTATTATTTAAATTTAACCATCACAGACGGCAAGGTGCCATGAAGAAGCTGTATCCATCTTATCCGGTGGAACCACCGGCATTATCCACCCTGCAGTGGCTGATAACCTCTCCTACGGCTAAACATATGGTGTCGACACTTTATGCTAAACTGCAAGAAGATATAGCGGACACTACACATAAAGCGCTGGGAAACTGGAACAGCTGCCTTATTGATCCATTGAGAATGGAAGAATGGGCTGTGACTTGCTCACTAACTGGTTTGTTGACACCTAATGTAAATTTGCGCATGCTGCACTACAAGTACCTTCACCAGACTTACTATACGCCTGCTCAGCTTAATAGATACGGTCTACGTACTGACTCTAGATGCTGCCGATGTAATGCAGAAAAGGCAGATTTTGTACATCTGGAATGGTCTTGTGGTGCAGTTGCAGAGTACTGGTTAAAAGTAACACAGATATTGGGTACTATGGTGGGCATTAATGTTGAATGCACTGTTCGCACATGTCTGCTGGGCCTGATACCTGGGGTACGTGCTCAGAAGCGTAAGTTCTGTGTAATTGCATTGCTCTTAGCCAAACGGAGAATATCATTAGGCTGGAACAGCAGACAGGCTCCCAAGGTCAAACATTGGATCCACAAATTAGCGTATTGCAAAGATAACCTACAAACGTATGAGGAAGAACTACCAACTGGTTCAAAACCAAGAGACTATTGGAAATACCTGACTCAATATTTACAAGTGTACCAAGTAGATTGATTGAATGTAACAGCTGCACTCTAGAAAAGGTGTTTTCAGGTGACATTGCACAGCTATGGAACTGGACGACGGATGTTGTTGTACTGAGGCCGAGTTGTTAAGTTTATGACTGGAAATGTCTATTTTTGAAAATGCTCATAAAAAAATAAAAAAAAACATTATTAGTAATAAAATGGCTGAAAGAATACACTGAGAAAAAAAACAGAGGCTGTAAAAAATCCGGATCGCTTTGTGTATTAACCCGTTCGACGCGCATGACGGAACGGTTCCGTCATGCACGTCGGTTGGGCTGTGCTTATGACGGAACCGTTCCGTCATGGCCCCGCCCGCGCACGGAACCTTCAGCGTGGCGCGGAAATCCGCGCCGCGCTGAAGGGGTTAATATATATACATATACATATATATATATATATCTCTCACTGTGTTTCTTCACGAGAATCTCTCCTCAAACAACGGACACAGCCCATCAAGTAGGTGCATTTATTCCTTTATTGTCGCAATGTCGCCATAACGTTTCGGCTTGTCCGAGCCTTGTTCACATGACATTGTACTGGCATTTTGCTTCAGAATTTAAAGTGACAGATGCTGATTCATTTAGGTCACGTGGGTGTAGCACCAATAGACAGAGAAGTTTAACCCGTCAACAATTTTTTTCACTACATTTGTAATAAATAAATGATGCAAGTTTAAATACAGGTTAAATTCCAAGTTTAAATACATGCTAAAAAAACAGGTTAAAAAAAAACGGTTTAAGTTTGGGTTCACACTTCAATCAATTATGATGTAAGTGAAAATCAATAATGGCATAATGCTGAAATTGTGTTTGCTTGTTTAATTATAAACCCAATTCCTGTATATTAAAATATGATACTTAGAAACGGTATTAGCTTGTCTACAGAATCCATAATTCTGAAAATTCCAGACATTAAACTTATTTTTACCTCCTGGAAAAAAAAAACTAGTTTCAAAAAGCGGTGCAACTTGTACTTTGCATCTATCTTAACTTTGGTGGATAAAAACCAGGGCAACTTGATGGAATTGCTAGAATGGCAATAGGCTGTAGAGAGGGCAACCTTGTAACAATTATACCTGGACAAGGCCAGCCAGAGCAGGGAGGCCTCCAATAGACAAATATATGGAAGGGGCAATACGTCTGGTAAGCTCCTCCAGTGGTTTGCCACTGAAGAATTAGAATCTAGAGTGGTGCCCTGTATTACAACCTCCGACAAAGCGCGAGCTAAAACTTGTCCTAAATAGCCACCGCATTACGGACTATTACGGTCTTCTATATGTCAAACACACAGACCTGGAGTGGGAGATGTACACCGCACTACTTGTGGATAATCCCCTGCCCAGACTGACCCCCATGGAGCTGTAAATCCTGAACCAACAAGGAGATAAATGAAGACCTCTCTGAGCTCAACTTCGGCAAGACCCTGGGCACTGCTAGTTTCCCCATGGAATACTATCGCAAAGTGTGCCAAACCTATATACCTCCTGTTCTAAACATGTACCTTAAGGCCATTAACCAAGTCCATATTCCTACGGAGAAAGACCTGGCCAGCATTGTGGTACTACTAAAACCTGTCAAGCCGCCCAACCAGTGTGCTTCCTACCAGCCCATTTCCCTTATAAATGCTGGAGTTATGCTTTTTGCTAAGACACTGGTGCAACAGCTCACCCACGTACTGAGCCATCTAGTTCACCCAGATCTATGTGGATTCATCCCCCACCGAAGCATAAAGAACTGCTTCTGAAGAGTCCATTTTCCCTTAGCCCACTTCCGCTAATTCTTCATGACTTTGAGAAGGCCATTGATTCGCTAGACTGGGCCTTCCTACATGAAATACTGGCCAAGCTGGGCATTGGTGCCCCGTTTCATTCCTACATCCGCGTCCTATATATCAAGCCACAGGCACAGGTTAATGGGGTCATCTCACCTAGATTCCAGATTCGGGTTGTGTCCTGTCCCTTCTCCTCTTCACCATGGTAATGAAACCACTGGTGACCTATGTGCAGTGCACAGCCCCAAGGTCTGGGGTTTTGATTGGGGAATTGCACTGGAAGATAAGATAGATCTCTATGTGGTTAACGTCATTTTCTTCATGGCCCACCCCGCGGAGGCTGGACCCTGCCTAATTGCTTCTGCATACTTTTGGGTCCATGTCTTAACTGAAGGTAAACTGGTCTAAGTCTCTCCTGGCCCCCTTGGAGAGTAGACAACACCTGACCCCGCCCTCCCCATGAGATGCCTGAGCTTCTGGTACCTGGGCATTCAAACAACTTGAGAGCTAGGCTTGGCATTTAAATGTCAGACATCTCACCCGTGCAGTTCAGGAGAATCTAGATAGATGCAGAGTGGCCTTGTACAATATGATTATCCTTCCACCCCTGCTGTACATCTTCCAAAACTTCCCCTTCTCCATCCCGAACCACTGGTTCGGCACCATCACTGCTAAAGCCGCAGATTCATATGGTTCAGCTCACCCCCCAGGATCTCCTTTGACAAATGTTTTTGATCTACGTTCCATGGGGGTCTGGCTAAGGCTGGTATTCGACTCTACTATTAAGCTGTGCATACTTTGATGGTGAACAACTGGGTACACGGGTGGTCAGACCCCGCCTTCAGGGTGAAAGTCTCCCTGACTGGCCTGGACAACATCACAGGCATGCTATACGGAACGCGAGTCACATGGGCCCTTGCAGAGATGACGAGGGTGGTGTTTTAGATCTGGAGGTTCAGCACTGTGCTGGACTGGCTGGGACCACTGGGTGATGCTGGAGACCCCCCTCCTCCCCGCTGGACTGGTAGATGGTTGGACCAAGTGTCACAGCTGGAGGACTTCAAGGGATGGGACAGGATAGGCGTGTTGAGGTTGGTGATGTGTGGGAGGGCGATCACAGGAAATCCTTTCTTACACTTCAAACTGACCTCTCTCTTCACAAATCGTAGTTTTACTGCTATCTTCAACTTGGACACCTCTTAACGGGCTACCGAGAGGCACTCATCATGCCACTGGACTATAACCCACTAGAGGCATCACCACTTATGGGACCACTGTTCAAGCGGGGTATCTCACAGCCACGTAGAGCCCTGGTTAACCACTCACCATGTGACCTTCTACTCCTAAAGGTGTGTTGTGAATAGGGCTGGGCCCTCGATTAAAGGTGGAGAGGAGAGAAGCATGCATGGCACCATGCACCCTAGCAATATCAGCCTGGCTATGCCTCATCCAACTGCACCACTTGTACTGCACATACTTCGCACCCAGATGACTGTGGGAAGCACAAAGGCTCTTAGAACCCACCTGTACAAGATGCTGAGAGGGAATGGGAAACTTCTGCCTTATGGTGTGGGGATGTCCCATTATTCACAGATACTGGTTCACCACATTTGAAACACTCTCGGATCTACTGGGTCAGCAGATTGAGGCCTCCCCCAGGTCGCTCTCGGTATTCTGGATGAACTGGAAGGCCCCTGGCGAGCGCAGACTTTGGTGGGAATGGGAAGGCTATTGGCTAAAAGGGACATGGCGGGGCCGGGAAGGATGGCCGATCGGACGTAGACCGTCTCGGCTCCCGGTCCACGCGCTGTTCCGGAACCGAAAACGGCGGCTGGGCGCAACGGAGAACGTCGCAACTATCACCCATCTGTGTCGGAAGATGTGGGGCATCGGCGGAGGGCCCCTTTGCTGATTCCGACGCGGAGAGTCTGGCCTTTTGAGCTCAGAGTCATCTGGAGGGGAGCGGCCTGCATCAACTGACATGGCGGCCGGAGTCCCGCCGTAGCGACTAAGCGCGCCCCGATCTCTGGCAGCTGCGCGGGGACACAGGATCCTGCCTGGGAGGTTTGCTGCCAAGACTGAGGTACCGCGCAGCTCAGGCATGCTTTCACCAGCTAGCGGCGATGTGCGGCTCTCACCGAGACTTCCCTCGCCACGCGTGCCTGACTTAAAAATGGCGGCCGCGTTTCTGTAGAGGACGGTTACTGGCGCCTGTAACGGTTGGGGGTCCTGGCCTTTTCGTGCACTCTTTCCCGGGGCTGCCAACTATACTTTAAATAGCTGATCCCTGCCTGCAGACCCCGGAGGGCCGCCATACACCCGCACTGGTCCTGGGGGCTTGGGGCGCTGCTCCTCATCGACTCCTCAGTGCAGCTTCCACATGCCCCGCACCGCTATAGATGACGCGGGTGTGGCGCTACCCGCCGATTGTAGGCCCTGGGTCTGCGTCCTCTATTAGACTCGGAACATAGCGCTCCTGTCTCCTGCGCCTTTCCCTGACGTCGGACTGACTCCTCTTGCCTATAAGAGATGTGAGGAGTGTGGTGCACTGCTTGTTGGGCCCTCCACTCTCTAACTGGAGATCTCGCCACCAAGTTCTGCTGACGGTCCCTCCTGATTGAGCCACAGATAGCCCAGCGTACCCCTGGTGGCGGTCCTCCACTATGGCACGGATACTGCTTCTCGGAATCCTGCAGCCCACCTCTGCGCACCACTGTAAGCAATACACCAACTAGGTCCTTGTCCATGCGCCTCCTCAGTGGTCATTCGGCATAGCTCTTTTGGCTCCATCCCTATGCCACCAAAGAAGACAACAGATAAGACGCCACACAAAGTATCGGACTTTTTCGCATCTGCAGAAAAACGATCGACACTCCGCAGCGACGGGGGGTCTGCAGCAATGGCGCTCACGAAGGCAGACCACCTTATCATGATCAAGGATTTTAAATCTGAACTGCGCAAAGACACAAGTCACGACATCAAATCCTCCATGGACCAACTGTGGTCAGATTTGACGGAGCGTTTGTCCTCCTTACAACACGATATACATCAGGAGCAGAAACAAGTCCCTACCGAGATGAGGGAAGATGTCCGTACCCTCAAAGACCATCTGCACTTGGCGCAACTTAAGGCTGAAGATCTTGAAGATAGAGCACGGCGGGAGAACATACGGGTCCGGGATTTGGAGGAAGGCGCATAGGGGTCCGATCAGGAGGCCTTCTTGGTGGGCCTCTTCTCGGAGGTGCTGGCCCCACAGACCCTTAAAATAAAGCTAGACAGGGCCCACCGGGTCGGGTCTCTGCAGCAAGGCGAGAAAAAGAGACCTCGTGATAGCCTGGCGAAGTTCCATTTGTTTAAAGTCAATGAAACGGTGCTTCAGGCGACCAGGTCTAAGGGCTCCATCTCCTTTCAGGGTCACTCCTGCACCATCTACCAGGACATCGCGCCATCTACCCTGGCCAGGAGACAGCAGCTCAGGCTCGTTACCACCAAACTGAGAGACGACAATATCAGATACAGGTGGACTTACCCCTTAGGCCTCAGCTTCGAATTTCAGAAAAAACAACGTCACATCACTGACCTACAGGAGGGTTTAGCCCTCCTGGGTCCTCCTGCTGGGGAGGTGGGCCCCCTCAGGGTAACGATGGAGACCCTGCTCGACGTTCTACTTCAACCTTTACCTGGTCTGCGGAAACACGTGAGGGACGTCGATGAACCCTCAGGGCTTACTCTCTACCCTCAGACCCGCGACTTTACGTTCTACTCACACGTTCACCATACATACTCTCGGCTTGATTACATTTTTATTAGTCAATCTCTGCAAGGCGCCCTGCAGGAGGCCAGGATCTTCCCCCTTTCTGTATCAGATCATAGTCTGCTCTATATTTGTCTTGCTTGGGGTGGGAACGCCTCGACTACTCCCAGGTGTTACTTCCCGGCATTGTTCACTAGAGACAAGGAATCTTGTACCAAAATCCGAGAAGCCATTACTGAATTCTTTGCTATTATTAAGCCGGAAGACACCTCGGTATATACCACTTGGGACACTCTCAAGGCGGGCGTTCGAGGGAAATGTATTTCCCTTAATGCAACTCTGAATAAGCAGCGCACTAGAGAACGGGAGGAGCTGGAGATAGAGCTTTCTTCTCTTGAGCACGCCCATAAGTTGAATCCCACCAGGCAATCTCTTCGGAGCCGGCGATCCGTGGTAAACTCCGAGCTATCTATAATAACAGAGCAGAATTTAAATAAAAACTCAGGCAACTTTCCTATCCTCAGGGCAACACAATTGGTAAACACCTTGCCAGACAGCTCAAAGATAAAAGGGAGAGGAAGTATATAGGAGGAATCCAGGGCTCCTCTGGAGATCTCACCCTTAAAGACGAGGACAAGGTCGAGATATTTAGCTCCTTTTATGAACGTCTATACTCTGGGGCGACGCTAGAGTTGGCTACCCAACAAGCTTACCTCCAGAGGCTATTCTTACCCCAGGTATCAGAAACGTGGAACTAACTACTTACCGCTCCTATCACCACAGACTATGTTATCGCTGCCATTAAAGCCTTAAAAATACACGAAGCCCCTGGACCGGACGGTTATACCGCTCTCTTTCATAAGACATTTTCCCCTGACATCAGCCCACATTTAGCACGACTTTTTAATAAGAGAGCGGAGGACGGCGCGACCTCCGACACTATGTCGGAAGCCGTAATTTCAGTGATACCTAAGCCAGGGAAGGACCCACACCGATGCGCCTCTTATAGACCTATTGCCCTACTTAATCTTGACGCCAAATTATACTCCTCTATCATAGCCTGACGACTAAATGACCTCATGCCCGACCTCATCCACCCTGACCAGTCTGGATTTATTAAGGGTCGCCAAACACATGACAACACCCGTCGCATTGTCCATCTGATCGAGAAAGCCAACAGACGCCAAATTGCTGCAGTTCTCGTTGGACTGGACGCTGAGAAAGCCTTTGATAGGGTTGACTGGAGGTTTATGTTCCACACTCTTACAGCGTTCTGATTCTCTCCTAAATTTCTTAGTATGATTCAAGCTAACTATCTCCTTCCCCGCTCTAGGGTGGTGGTTAATGGGGTCCAGTCGTCCTCCTTTGTCCACTCTAGAGGCACCCGGCAGGGATGTGCCCTTTCACCCCTGCTTTTTGCTCTCAGTATCGAACCATTGGCGCTAGCAATCAGGGCTAATCCTGGAATTCGGGGGCTGCCGTTCACAGGGGAGTCCTATAGGATCTCTTTGTTTGCGCACAACGACCTCTTGTCTCTATCTGAACCGGCTACATCACTCCCCTCTGTGCAATCTGAGCTAGAGCGCTTCGAAGCAGTAGCGGGTTTTAAAATAAATCTAGAGAAATCATATATCTTCAACTTAACTCTTCCGCAAGAGGAAATTCATAGAATTCAGTCCCTTACGCCACTCCCTTGGGCCACTTCCTCCATTCAATATCTGGGAGTCCAGCTGACACCCACTTTAGAGAAGCTTTACGCTGCCAACTTCCCCCCATCCTTGCACAAATACAAGCTGACCTCACGAAATGGAAGCTCCTCTTTCTGTCGTGGCTAGGCCGTATACACGCCGTGAAGATGACACTTCTTCCTAAACTCCTTTACCTATTTCAGGCCCTGCCAATCGAATTGGATAGTGACTTCTTCCGCAGAGTGAAAGCTATGATCTTACGCTTCATTTGGCAGGGGGGGCGGGCCCGCTTCTCCTTCTCTCTATTGCGTCGCTCTCGCAGGGGAGGGACTCCCAGACATTCACCTATATTATAAAGCTGCCCAGCTGAGAGTCCTGGTAGAATGGTCGCAACAAACCTCCGACAAACACTGGTTACATATGGACCGGAGTGTGACGGGACGGACCATTTGGGACCTGGTGTGGCGGCCTAAAGAGGACAGACCCAAGAACAAGTACATCAGCACTCCTACACGCAACACCCTGAGAGTATGGGACTCTGTCTCGGGTGACAGTAGGTGGACTTCGTTCCCCTCTCCATTTACACCACTTCACTTCAACACGGTATTCCCACCAGCTTTACATGAGGGACCCTTTGATGCCTGGCGGGAGGGCAGGTGCTTAGCCTTGACACACTTATTCCACAACTATGACCCTCTCACGTTTGACTATTGCAAGCGAGATTATAAAATAGGCAACGCGGAGCAGTATCATTATGTTCAACTAATACACTGGGCCTTTACTCCTCAGATACGAGAGGCAGCCACTCGTCCTCTCATCAAATTTTAGGCCTTCCTCACCAGGACCACTTGTATGAAAGGGGTGATATCTTTTATATACAATTTTCTTCTTGTGACCGCATTGTCTCCACGCCCATGGTATATGAGTATGTGGGAGGACTTAATGCAATGAGCCATCTCTGATGCAGAATGGTCTCATTTATGGTCCGACATCATACGATTTAACCACTCCACAGAACTCCGGGAAGCCCATCTGAAGACCATGATGGACTGGTACCTCCATCCGTCCAAACTAAAAAAAATATTTCCCACCACCTCTGATAGATGCTGGGGAGGGTGAGGGCTCCTTGGGGATTTCCAACACATTTGGTGGGACTGCCCAACTATACGCCCTTTTTGGGAACAAATTCTAGCACATACGAAGGAAATGTTGGGATACCCCATCCCCTCAACTATGGCGAGTGTACTGTTGGGGCTCCGTGACTCTTCCCTAGAACACCAGTCCGAGCGGACAAAAATATTATGTGGCTTTGTATCGGTGCAGCCAAGATCACGCTGGCAGCCGCCTGGAAGAAGAAAGAGGCCCTGGCTATCTCCCTTTGGTACTCACGTTTATGGAAGTTACTCAGTCTAGAACGCATGTCCGAAATTTTCAGGGATAATTACAAGAACTTCCAACTTAAGTGGGGGCCTTTAGTTACCTTTCTTTCACAAGGCCTCCCCTCGGCTGTCTGTCCTTCTTCCATTAGAGCCCTCCATCTTTTCCAATTTTGAGTAGAGGTTTTTGTCTCAAGATACTTCCACTATATGTCTGTTGCCGCCACCATGGTAAGGGTGGGAAATTACTTTGTTAGCCTTTTTGGGAATTATTTGTTTATGGTTTTTGTTTTCCATACCTAGCACCTTCTAGCTGGAAGGCTTAGACAAAGTTGCCATCACAGGCAAAAGATATTCCGGATATAAAATTCATTGTTCATCTCTTGGTGCCTGATTGCTCTTGTTCTACGCTCCATTACCACCAGAAGCTGTACCTTCCAATTGAGCTCTCTCTTGTAACAGGAGTGTGCTGTTTATTGGGCAACGCACTTTCTTTAGCAACTGTATTCACTGTTGAGTCATACTGTCCCCCTGCGTGGGGTACTGTGGTGGTCATGTCTTTGATTGTATGTTGGGAAAATTCAATAAAAATACCTTTGAAAAAAGGGACATGGCAGAACACTGGAAGGCTTCCTTAGAGAGCCTGCTATGTGTGTACATTATATGTGCTTTTATCGAAAATCTAAAACTGTTATTATAAAAAAATAAAAAATTGTTCCACCATAAAACACGAGTACTTCCAATGGGACTGCAGAACTGGATTGTGGAAATACGCATCATGTAGGTTGAGTGACACCATCCAGTCCCCAACTTTCAATGCCAGCAATACCTGAGCTATGGTCAATATCGAACTTTTCCTTTCAAGACCGCTGTCCTTTTTGGGAACAAGGAATAATGGTGGTAACACCCTTGTTCCCCTGCTCTGTGATTAACTCCACAGGTCTCTTCAAGAGAAGCGCTGCCACTTCTTCCTGTAAAATGGAGCGATGGTGTGGCCGAAGAATGGCAGGGTGAATGGAGGTGGAGCCTTAGCCTGAAGGAAGGGTAAGGTGTACCCCTTTTACATGATCTGATAAACCTATTGGCCTGAAGTAATGCCCTTTCAGGCTGATAGAAAGGAGGACACCTTCTCACCCCAACAGGCTCTGTGTGGGTTCGGAAAAGCAAATTAATTAAACCTGCTTTTCTGGAAGGATCCACAGCTCTTAACTGTAGATGTGCCTCTCTAATGCTTCACCAGCAGATTTTATGACTGCTGGGCCTGAAAGAACTGATTCTGGCAAATGGAAAATCACCTTGAGAAAGTGCTGAAACTGGTAGTAGTCACTAATTGACTGAGGTTATTGGAAACCTGAGGATCAGTCTGTGGCCCTGCCGGCCCTGAAATGTTCAAATGAGGTCTCAGACATATCCCCAAACAGGCATGCTCCATTGAAGGGCAGATCCATCAAGCTAGCCTGCACATCTGTGGAGACGCCGGAGATTTGAAGCCAAGCATGCCACACCTTGAAGAGACAGAGATACTGATTGCACATGCAACTGCGTCAGTGGTGTCCATGTTGGATGCTATAATGTGACTGGATGCATTTTGTCCATTTGTCACAACCGCCTGGAAATGGGCAGTTATGTCTTCCAGGACATGGGGATGATTGGTTGGGCCATGTTCCCTGAGGCATGGGTATATTGTGCCAGGAGACAGCTGGCATTTAGGGACTTGAGTGCCATTCTGCCTGCCAAAAATGTTGTCATTCCTCAAGCTTCCGGCTGTTTTGACTCCCTGTGAGGAGCAGAAGGGAAGGTTCCTGCCAAATACCCAGATGAGCAGGATGCTTGTATGACCAGGCTTTCTGGTGACCAGTGTGTAGATAAGAAGGAAGGATCTCTTGGTGCTGGGAGGCAGCATCTTACCACCAGTCTTTTGACCAAAGATACAGAGGCGAGCTTCTCCCATGATGCCATCACTTGCTCCAGCAAGGCCTCGTTGAATTGCAGAAGGGGTTCTGAATAGCATACAGCTGAGAGGAGTACCTCAGTGAGGACATTCTTCTTAACGTCCCCCGTTGAAAGCTCCAGCTGCAGTACCTCTGCAACATTTTTGACCACTGAGTGGAAAAGGTAGGAGGCCCAGTTGGAAAATCTATCTCAACTACAGTGAAGGTGTACAATCCACTGGCCGATGATAGGCCTGCTAATACCTGACCACCCCCATAGGCAAAAGGATTCAGAGGATTAGAATATGATCCACAAAGTTCATGGATACGCCTCCAAACGTCTCTGGTCCTCTCTTCTAGACTTGTTCTCTGGAACAGAATGTGGAGGTGCTGCTGATGAAGCCGTGTCCAGCACCAGAGAAAGCGGCAGTAGTTGCGACTGTGCGGTCTGTGGTGGGGCTGGCCATGACATGGGAGGATGTGGCACTGTGTAGCAGGACCAATGGAAAATATGGAGGAGCAGCAGCAGAGCAAAATGGTGCAAGTTTCGGAATCAAAGACATGAACATAGGGACATAGGTAGGCCCTAAGGCGCCATGGGCTCAGACGGTGCACCGGATGGTGCTGTTGCTCCTGAAAACATGCAGTGCATGGCGGTGAGGAATGTGTCCAGGTCTGAACCTGGCATTGAAAACTCCAGGTAGGAAGACATCAATAGAAACTCTGTTGATGGGAGCCATTAACTCGGTTGTCTTTGCCGTGACTTAGAGGAATTCACTGGGCATGCTCCCTCCCACTTAGGACACAATTTGAAATCTGCGTGTGAGGTTTTACAGTGATACACGCTTCAATCTCCAAACAAATCAGCATTCAACTACATGTATTTATTGTAATAAGGGCTGTGTTGGCCTTTTTTCCAATGGGCATTATCCGCATGGGCAGCAGGCACAGGGAGCTTCTCAAGAGAGGGGGAGCAAGAGAGGTGGAGAAAGAAATCAGAGAGGGAGAAGAGAGAGAGAAGAGAGCACATTCACAAGGGCTGCTTTTTGGTTCCGGCTCTTAGGTGTTATGATGCCACTCCGTTTCATTTAGAAAATTGCCCTCATCCTTAATGTGCTTAAGTCTTGCCATGAGTGTTTTGACTAAATTGTCCAAAAAGAACAAGTTACATACCTTCTGTAATGATGTATCTGTAAGAGACATATGTTAGTTATAGATTCCATACCTTAGAATTATCCCCAGGCGTCAGATTGGATCCAGAGAATTTTTTCTTAGCTGCATCCCAGCGCATAGGTGGGTGGTGTCGGTTAACTCTGCATCTGTCGTCTGCGTCACTGGGATGATGTTGTGGTGCCTACTTAGACGCCGCCCCTGCGTGCTCACATCAGTTCGGACACGACCTTCCACACCAGAAGCGCAGAGCCATGAAAGACACTGACCACTGGTGCACTACAACTTGAGCCCTGCAAGGGAGTCCTTATAGCTAGAAGTCAGTTCGCAGAGCGGGGAGGATGGGTGGGACGGTAAGGAATCTATAACTAACATAGGACTCTTACAGATACATCGTTATCGAAGGTAAGTAACCTGTTCATCTGAAAGAGACTAGATTATGGCAGTCGGGCGACCCGCTGCTCCCAGGTCCATGCCAGGCTACAGGTCTCTGGGCCTTCAGGCCCACGTCGACTCCCTGCCTCTGGGTGTCCCAGGGCTTTTGACTCTAACTGGTCAGGAGGACGCCGGGCCTTGCTTCATAGGTGCTTGTCAGCCCCGGGGCTACACCTGCCACGACAGCGTCGCTCCTGCTGACTGCACCATTGGTTGCGGAGGGCTCTGTGGGGCCTCAGGCGTGCTGCGTGGTCAACTTGTCGTGAGCAAGCCTATGTCCTTCTAGGTACAGTCAGCAGCAGTCTTGGGCTGTCAAGGGGTCTGCAAGGCCCATGGATCTCTAGGACAGTGCATTAAATAAGTGCTCCACTCACGAGATCAGTCCCAGGGCACAGCTGGTCACAGGCAGCTCTCCTCCTCAGCCATCTTGGAGCGCGACTTTGCGGATCCTCCACGTCCTGGCATTGGGGAGATGATGGCAGCCGCAATCTCCCTTAATTTACTCTTTGATGGGCTCCCCAAGCTGCAACGTCACTCAGAAAAGTCAGGCTCTCCTGGGTTGCTCCATATTGACAGGATTATTCTAGACAACAGTGGTACCTGGAAGGAAAGATTTTAAGAGCAAGGAATGAATATAGACTCAATCGTTACTATATTAGGTTGACTTGTCCTGCCGGACAGAGGTCTAATATTTACTTTTAGGCAATTTAGAACCAATTAGTACAAACAATTACAAAAAGTGGGACACAAGCCTGTGTCCTACTTAGCCATGAGGTACAAAGAAAACTACGAACAGCAAGAGGCTCAGGCAATGCTTATTGGTTTGTTTCACATGAGTAATACACAGTATTATGGGGAACAAATCGCAAGGAACACCTTTACATTGAAGTAAATGAAAGTTTTTTCGTATAAGGTGTATCAAAGTGTTGACGGCGTTTCGAACCATGAAGGAAATAGGCGGTTCATCATCAGGACATAAGGTACATGCCTGTTAGGTAGAGCCTATTAGCCTAAAATTTGAAAACGGGGAATGAATAAGACGATACGTGGGCACTGCTGTGATGGCACCCCTGGGGGTGAGCGGATGGGGCGTGCTGCTACCAGGCGGCGTCTATTTGAATTCCGGTTAGTGAATAGTTTAGAAGGATGCAAGAACGCTGCTGTGATGGCGGCCTCTGAGGGTAAGAGGTTGGAATACGCTACTGCAGTGGCGGCGGCGTTGGAGTTCGGTAGTTAACCCGGAAGACGGCAGGTATTCGGAACGGCTCGATCGCCGGTTTTCAGATTGTTGCTCGATGGCGGAATCAATCGGACGAGTGACAGGATGGCACTAGATAGGACCTGGCCGAGCGGAGCTCTGATCAGTGCTGCTCACTCCAATGGTTTCAGGACACCATGCCATCTGTGATCATGTCTTCTTCAGGTATACATTCCTTAGCAAATAGCTATTGAAAAAAACACAAAATACACTATATAGGCAATCACCATATACTACTATGTACACCCTTATCGGACCTATGAAATTAGCCTCCATTTTTTACCAAGCCACTCCAGAGCCACCCAACAGACCCTTCCTGTGACAACAAGGCCACTAAATGCTTGGTTGTCAAGTTGCACATAAAAAAAATGCTTTTTGACAATCCTTCCAACATCACCAAGTCCTGATTTTTGTTAAAGAGCACTTAACAGGATTGATCATGTTTTCACTCGCTGCTCCAAGCTCCTCCTTAAACAGGCCAGTAAATAGTGTTCTTATCTCGCCACATTTTCTGTGCATTTAAAGACCGAGGTCAAATTCCAGACACTGTTTTTACGAGGGCGCCTGTTTAGCTATTTTACACAAGATTGGTGTACGTCAACAATCAGGTACTGCATCGGTATGATATACTTGCAATTCTGCGTGGCCATGTTTGACTTTCATACACGAAATTTCACTTCTATCACTTCTATCACTTCAATTTAAATACTTTATTTGGGTGCATGTTTAGTTAGAACAAAATCAATTGATGCAAAGCCTTTGTCGTGTAGTTCCTAGGAATCCTTTAGCACGTGGGTGTTTTGGATGACCTAAACTGAGGACTTGATGTCCCAGCCTCTTCTGGCCCCCCCCACAGGATATGTTAGCCGTTAGACCAGCTAGCTCTACAGTGCCACTACCACCCCCCTGTATCTTACAGTGTTGTAGGTAGTTTCTGGCAACCACTGAACATGATAACCCTGATTCCTCAGGGATCTTGGAAAACAGTATAGTATGTTTTGCTCAGACACTTGTACTTGCTTACTCTCAGAAAATACACAGGATGGATATTAAAACATTTCAATAAGTATTTATTGGTCCAGCGACAGCCTTGAGTAAAACATATGTGCTGCGACAATCAGGAGACAGAAGCATACTGAAGAGATCGTTAGTACCAATATATTAAATAGTAGATACCTTGCTACCACTAACACAGTGCTACTAAGATGAACATAAGCAGTTCAGATAAAAACAATAGCACTTGATATTCCTAAAATGCGCGCCCTAGTAATTTGCCTAAATGTACCTAGCCTAGATCTGCATGTGTAGCATATATATGCGTGTAGCTATGTGTATCTGTAGCCAAAAAAATCCTAGGGAAGAACCAGTCCCCTCACCTGATGGTTCCCTTGACCCTGATTCAGGGAGGTCGCTCCCCCATGCCGCATAGCACCACCTGTGTGCCCGTGTCCCTCTGCACTCTTCCACCGCCGTAGGTTTGAGGCCCTGTGCCCTGGTTGTAATTGCTTCACTGTATTGTTTTCATTGGTAAATTATGTTGTTGTCTCCCTTTTTCCTCTGTGCCCCTGGTTGTATCTTGATTTCTGTTCACTGTATTGTTTTACCCTGATATTGTGCAATTGTTTTTCTTATTCTGAGCCCTGTTTTTTTCCCTCCGCTGTGCCCCCGCCCCCCTGCTCGTCCCATTCCTCGTCCCGCTCCCCCTCCCAGCTGCTCTTCCCTCCCACCTCCCCTTATAATGGTGGCCGCGTGCAGCAGGCAAGCCCGTCTGCGCCTGGACCGTGCCCAGCGCCAGACCCCCCGGACCCCGCGAATGTCACGACGTCAGACACCGCTACGATACCAGCACCCTCCACACACTCAACACCGGACGATCACACACCTGCTGCCTGGCCGCCCCAAAGCGCACCCAAGGACCATTCTCCTGCCGGAGCTGCAGTTTCACCAGCCTCCAAACCAGCCAAACCGCCCATTGAGAAAGGACGAAACCACCTCAGATGCATCATACTCAACACCTGCCGGTCTCAAACACTCCATCGAACTCTGGGACCTACTCGACTCCACCTCTCCAGACGTCGCCTTCCTGACGGAGACCTGGATGAACCCCTCCTCGGCACCCGACATCGCCACAGCCATCCCTGACGGCTACAAGATCACCCGCAGGGACCGCACCAACGGAACAGGAGGAGGAATTGTCATCGTCGACAGGTCTCGACCAGCACCGACGACACCCTCAGCACCGCCGAACACTTGCACTTCCAGATCCACACGGATCCTAACACCAACCTCAGAGGAACCCTCATCTACAGACCCCCCCCCGGACCCCGGGCACAGTTCAGCGACTCCATTGCCGACATCGTCAGTACACACGCCCATGCCTTCCCAGACTGCATCCTCCTCGGGGACCTGAACTTCTACCTCGAGAACAACATCGACACCAACTCCACCACCCTGATCGAAAACTTCGCCAACCTCGGACTCAGACAGCTCATCACAACACCCACCCACTCTGCCGGCCACACGCTTGACCCCATCTTCTCCGCAAGCTTCCACGTCACCTTCAGCCACACCACTGAACTCCACTGGACTGACCATCGCTGCATCTACTTCACCTGCCGGAAACCCACCACGCACCACCGCACTGAACAGATCCCCCGCCGCAGCTGGAGCAAAGTCACCGAAGACCAGCTAAACACCACCCTCGCCCGAAGCCCTCCCGTCGACCCCACGACACCGCCGCCCGCAACCTCAGATAGTGGATCGACGACTGCGCCAATACTGTCGCCCCGATCAAGAACACCCCCAACAGACGCACCAACAAGAAAGCCAGCTGGTTCACCACGGACCTCCAGGCCTCCAAGCAAACCTGCCAAAAACTAGAGAAGAAATGGCACCGTGAACAGACACCGGACAGCTACGCAGCCCACAAGAACGCCATCCGCAGACACCATCACCTCATCAGATCCGCCAAAAGGGCCTCCTTCAAGAACTGCTTAGACAACAACGCTCACAACAGCAAAGAGCTCTTCAACATTGTGAAGGAACTCTCCAACCCCAGCTCCAACCCCAACGACATCCCACCATCGCAAGACCTGTGCGACTCCCTTGCCACCGCAAGATCGCAGACATCCACGACAGCTTCAACAACCCGACTGCCCTGACAGCCACCGAGACCTTAGACCCCACGGCCACCACCCACAGCGAGCCCCTGCTCACCTGGACCAACAAACGACGACGACACCATCAAAATCATGAGCACCATCCACTCCGGCTCTCCGTCAGACCCATGCCCACACCACATCTTCAACAAAGCCAGCGCCACCATCGCACCCCAACTCCGCAAGGCCATCAACATATCCTTCGAGATCGCAACTTTCCCGGAGAGCTGGAAGCACGCCGAGATCAATGCCTTACCCAAGGCTGACCCGAAGGACCTCAAGAACTTCCGTCCTATCTCCCTGCTCCCGTTCCCGGCAAAGGTCATCGAGAAGACTGTCAACAGACAACACACCCACTACCTCGAGGAGAGCAGCAACCACAGTACTGAAACTGCCCTCATCGCCGCCACCGACGACATCACGGCCCTGATGGACATCGGCGAACATGCGGCCCTCATCCTCCTGGACCTCTCAGCTGCCTTCGACACCATCTGCCACCGCACCCGCTACCACAACGCAGTGATCCGTGACAAGGCCCTGGAATGGACCACCTCCTTCCTCTCCGGCAGAACCCAGAGCGTCCGCCTCCCCCCTTTCCGATCCAAAGCCACCAAGATCATCTGTGGAGTAACCCAAGGATCATCCCTCAGCACGACATTGTTCAACGTCTACGGAAACGCCCTCTGCGCAGGAGCCCCGGACAAACTCTTGAAACGACTACAACGCATACAGAACGCCTCTGCACGCCTGATCCTCTACATCCCTCGCCACAGCCACATCACACCCCACCTGAGACCTGCACTGGCTTCCCGTCAACAAGAGGATAACCTTCAAGCTCCTCACCCACGCACACAAGGCACTCCACAACACCGGTCCGGCATACCTCAACCAGCGACTCACCTTCTACACCCCGAACCGCCAGCTCCACTCCGCCGACCTCACCCTCACCACCGTCCCCTGCATCCGAAGAGCGACCACCGGCAGCAGATCGTTCTCCCACCTTGACGCTAAGACCTGGAACACCCTTCCCATCCTCCTTGGGCAGACCCAGGACCTTCTAACCTTCAGGAGGCTACTCAAGACCTGGCTATTCGAGCAGTAGCAGCAGCCCTCCCCCCTTCCCCCCCCCCACCCCCCCAGCGCCTTGAGACCCTCACAGGTGAGTAGTGTGCTTTACAAATGTCCTGATTGATTGATTGATTGATTGATTGATTGATGGTTGGGAATGAAGGACCCGGTCTCTGTGTCGAGGATGACACCCCGCTGAGGATACCACACCGCTGCGTGTCAAAGATTCAGCATGAAGGACCCTGTGTCAGTTTGGAAGGAATTCTTCTCTAATTTGTAGGGGTAAATAAGGGTCTGTCATACTAGAGTGGTCACTGCAGGGTTTCTTCTAGAATCAATATGTTTAGAAAAAAATCATAAATGGTTTGCAAACAAACATGAATGTTTTTGCAAACCAAATGCAATCATGCACAGTTGGTTGTTGGGCAAGGATGACAAAAGTGGTGACTCTTGTACAGAATAATTATACTGTGCCTGAGGACATGTTTATGTAGATCAGGTACAGAGCCTAGTGTCAATGAGACAGGAGCAAGCTATTAGGTGAAAGGTTACCTGTTTAGAATCGTTATTGTCGTGTGGATGGGAAAATGTATGTAAAATGGGGTATACATGACAGGACTATTCTAAAGGATATGACACCCACTCCTCATCAAAAGGTCAACAGGGTCAGCTAGGTAATAATAAAGCGAATGCTTTTAAAAGGTATAAAAATAATTTATAATAAAACATACTAACAGCACTTTAAAAGCCTGAAAAAATGTCCATAAAAGAAAAGTAATTTTTCCCAAAAAGCGTTCAGAAAGGTCCTCTAAACTTGTATATGTGGTTGTTATTACACTGAGGACCTTGAAAGCCATTGAATGCTCAGTTAGAGCAGAGACGGAAAAATAAAACAAAGTCAGTTTCCACCTTCAATTTATTAAATGTTTTAAAAAGTTGCCATAGGGTTCCCAGCACATGAGAGGCCAGATTGTTTAAAAATCCTGCACTGAAGACTCAACATCGCTGAACATCGTATCCGCAGGTGGCAATCCCTCCAGATCTTCTAGTATCATGTCGAGTGAGCAAAGATGTTCATCTCCGGTTCCCACAGCAGCCGCCGGGGAAGAATTAGATGCCTGCATGCCCGATACTTATACCTGTACCTCTGGAGCAGAGCCTCTTAACAGGAGCGGAAGCATCCCTTCGAGGCTCTAGAAATGCCGTCATCAACATGGGAATACGTTGTGGACAACTGTGCACGTAGGCCTGCAAGGGCTCCAGGGGCACTTCTATGTCCGGTGGCGCAAACAATGGAAGTGTCAGACACAGGTCCAACATGCAGCCAAATCCGCAGAAGAGGCAACGGAACACAGGCAGGACAGTCTAGCCAGACCGATCTAAAAAACAGGAACCGATGCTCACTCAACTCTCGAAGGCGTAGTCAGATAGAACACCATATGCTCAAGACAACGTCATTCCAGCAGGGTTCTCTCATTTTCTTGAGGGATTGCGACGTCCATTACGAAGCAAAAGGATTAAAATCAGGATGCCTGCTACTGATAGCAGGACCATAGGAAGCCCTCCCAAACGCTTCCAAGTACGGAGTGTACGAAAGCTGGAATTACTCCGAAGATGGGCTGAAAGGTGGTTAAGAGACCTGATTCAAGTTGCTTAAATAAGTGTATGATCCCACTCGTATCAGACATGTTAAAGTTACGATGAACCATTTCTCTGAAATGGATCGGGAAGTTCGTACGGACCAGGGCCAGTATCTCTGCTGAAGATCTTGCAACCTGGAGACCAAAAGTCTCTCGGGCCGAAGTTAAAGCCACATTTTGTTGAAACAACATGGCTTTCAGTCTGCTTAGCGAATCAAACCGTATACTGGAAACATTAAATGAAGGCCACAGTGGTGCCTCCCTAACTGTGCGAGCTGGGGTAAACAATACTTGCTTACAGCAAACAACCCTGAGGCTTACTGTGACTAGATATGCGATGCCTGGCACCATCCCACAACAGCCTTGATCATTCAGCATTAAATAACTCCCATCCGAAAGTAACTCAAAATCTGGATGAATCACTGCAGCTGGGGAGCCCTTAAATAGCAAGATAAGTTGCTTTTGACGAATTACAAGCTGCTTGAAGTGACACCTCTTTGCACACTAAAGACCCACTTAAAGCCTTCCCTCATGCCTGTATATCTTAAGAAAACTTCAGTGTCCTTATTACTGCACCTATGTCTATACAGTAACTCCCAGGTTTCCTGTATGTACCCTTCACCCAACACTTCCAACCTGCCTGCTTGGATGTATCTAAGGCAGTATTGGAACCGGAATGCCGTGATTGGCAGTGTGATGTAGCCATGAATTAACGATTCCGTAGACAGTGACTCTGCTAATGTAAAAGGTAATTTCTCTAGTTTTGAGTAGCATGGTGTACTTTGAATCTCTGTGTACCATTGTCACTTGGTGGTCAGATTATAAGCCGAAGACAAATTTGAGCCATTAATGTACCTCCATGGCACGTGGCCAGAACACAATGATTGTAGCGACCAGCAATATAGAGTGCAATTGAGATTGCCCATGTTGTAGAATAGACTAGGGGTGGGCAGAGAACTCTGCTCTGCCAGTGGAGCGGAGTTAGCCAGCCACCCCCCACCCCCTGCTTCTGAACCCAACCAGGTCGGGTGAGCCTGCCCTGGCCACGATGGACCCCCGTCCCCAGCACACTGACCCCCGGATGGCTTGCAGGACCAGGAAACTCCTGCACCCCAGGGCCCGCCAGACGGAGCTCAAGCCCCGGGCCCGGTCCCACCTTCTGAACCCTAGGCCAGTCCGTGGAGAGCCTCCCCGGGCCCTGATGGATCTCTGTCCCCAGTGTCCAGACCCTCAGCTGGCTTGCAGGATGGGGGGTTCCCACACCCCCGGGCCCGCCGGACGGAGCTCAAGCCTGGGATCTGGTCCCAGCTTTCGAACCTTAGCCAGGCCGGGGGAACATCCCCGGGCCCCGATAGACCCCCGTCCCCAGCGTATGGACCCTCGGCTGGCTTGCAGGACGGGGGGCTCCTGCCCCCATAGCCCCCCTGGACGGAGCTCAAGCCCCAGTCTCAGCTTTCGAACCCTAGCCAGGCCGGGGAGAGCCTCCCGGGGCCCTGATAGACCCCCGTCCCCAGCACCAGGACAGGGGGCTTCTGCACCCCAAAGCCCCCCGGACGGAACTCAAGCCCCGGGCCCAGTCCCAGCTTTTGAACCCTAGCCAGGCCGGGGAGAGCCTCCCAGGGCCCCGATAGACCCCCGACCCCAGCGCCTGGACCCTCGGCTTGCTTGCAGGATGGGGGTCGCTCACACCTTGGGGCCCGCCAGATGGAGCTCAAGCCCCAGGCCCGGTCCCAACTTCCGAAGCCTAGCCAGGCCGGGGAGAGCCTCCCCGGGCCCCGATAGGACCCCCGTCCCCAGTGCCCGGACCCTCGGCTGGCTTACAGGACAAGGATCTCCTGCACCCCAAGGCACCCCGGATGGAGCTCAAGCCCCAGGCCTGGTCCCAGTTTCCAAACCCTAGCCAGACCGGGGAGAGACTCCCAGGGCCCCGATGGGAACCCTGTCCCCAGCGCCCAGACTCTCGGATGGCTTACAGGACGGGGGCTTCCGCACCCCAGGGCCCGCTGGATGGAGCTCAAGCCCCGGGCCCAGTGCCTGCTACCGAACCCAGCCATGCCGGGGAGAGCCTCCCCGGGCCCCGGTGGACCCCCGTTGGCAGAGCGGAACATCCACAAATTGCTGCCATCCCAAACCAGGCCCAGGCGTCCCCTGCTCAGGGCTTCTCCAAGCTCTCCAGGGGCTCCAATTCCAGCTTGGCCCCCCTTTCACGCAGGGCTAGCCTCCTGCCACTCTTCACCCCGGAGACAGCGGGAAGCTAGGCAGTCCTACCCACTCTGCAGTTGCCTTGCCCTGGCTACTGACTGTCACCCCCCACACCCAGACCCTTGGACTTCAGGGTACTGACTCGGGCAGGTGTGCTTTCCACCTTCCCAGAGCGTGGAGGGCAGGAACCAAGGAGGGTTAAGGCCAAGACACGTCCTCTCCCTGACGGCCTGACCGGGGAGCCCATTTTCCTTGACTATTAACTACGTGGGGGCTTACAGAACCCTGGGGGAGGACAAAAGTTGGAGTAAACCCAGCCGGCCGAGAGGCCGGCCATCTGGTCACCCAGCCCGCAGGGCCATCTGGTCACCCGGCCCGCATGGCCATCTGGTCGCCCAGCCCGCAGGGCTATATGTTCGCCCGGCCCGCAGGGCCATCTGGTCGCCCCGGCCCGCAGGGCCATCTGGTCGCCCCGGCCCGCAGGGCCATCTGGTCGCCCCGGCCCGCAGGGCCACCTGGTCGCCCCGGCCCGCAGGGCCATCTGGTCGCCCCGGCCCGCAGGGCCATCTGGTCGCCCAGGCCCGAAGGGCCATCTGGTCGCCCTGGCCCGAAGGGCCATCTGGTCGCCCTGGCCCGCAGGGCCAAGATGGCCCAGGACGACCCAGCGCTCAGATGGCCTGAGACAGCCGGACCCAGTCGCCCTTGCAGTCTGACGACGGCGAGGGTGACCTGGAACTCCGAGGACGCTGCTCCGGAGACTCCTTCCCCGGGGCTGCTCGCCTCCCTGCTTGACTTGCGTGGGAGCAGTGGGAAGGGGGTGGCCTGGCCAGCCCAGGCCATCTGGTCACCCCCCGTCCCCTCTACCCCGTACATCGGTCAGGCTCTTCCCTGGCGAAAGAAGAACCGCCGAGGCCCGGTCCTCACCCAAGCGCCCCAGGCAGCCAAAGACCACTCCACCGGCTAGGGCGCACAAGAGCAGGGAAGGGCCCTGTGCCTAGGGTGTGCTCGCAGGAGGCAGCCAAGGGTTACGGGCTGGCACCATTCATCACTCAGGCCGCTCTGCCATTAATGATCCTTCCGCAGGTTCACCTACGGAAACCTTGTTACGACTTTTACTTCCTCTAGATAGTCAAGTTCGATCGGCTTCTCGGCGCTCCGCCGGGCCGATCCAAAGGACCTTACTAAACCATCCAATCCGTAGTAGCGACGGGCAGTGTGTACAAAGGGCAGGGACTTAATCAACGTGAGCTTATGACCCGCACTTACTGGCAATTCCTCGTTCATAGGAAATAATTGCAATCCCCAATCCCTATCACGAACTGGGTTCAGCGGGTTACCCGCACCTGTTGGCGAAGGGTAGATACATGCTGATCCGTTCAGTGTACGGCCCGTGCAGCCCCCAACATCTAAGGGCATCACAGACCTGTTATTGCTCAATCTGGTGTGGCTGAATGCCACTTGTCCCTCTAAGAAGTTGGACGCTGACTGCTGGGGGTCGCATAACTAGTTAGCATGGAGGAGTCTCGTTCGTTATCAGAATTAACCAGACAAATCGCTCCACCAACTAAGAACAGTCAAGCCGCACCACCACCCACAGAATCGAGAAATAGCTATCAATCTGTCAATCCTTTCCGTGTCTGGGAGAGGTTTCCCGTTTTGAGACAAATTAAGCCGCAGGCTCCACTACTGGTGGTGCCCTTCCGTCAATTCCTTTAGGTTTCAGCTTTGCAACCAAACCCCCCCCACCGGAACCCAAACACTTTGGTTTCCCGGAAGCTGCTCGGTGGGTCATGGGAATGACGCCGCCGGATCGCTAGTCAGCATAGTTTATGGTCGGAACTACGATTGCATCCGATTGTCCTCGAACCTCTGACTTTCGTTCTTAATTAATGAAAACATTCTTGGCAAATGCTTTCGCTTTGGTTCGTCTTGCGCCGGTCCAAGAATTTCACCTCTAGCAGCACAATACGAATGCCCCCGGCAGTCCCTCCTAATCATGGCCCCAGTTACGAAAACCAACAAAACAGAACCAGAGTTCTATTCCATTATTCCTAACTGAAGTATTCAGGCGACCGGCCTACTTTGAACACTCTAGTTTTTTCAAAGTAAATGCTTCGGACGCCCAGGACACTCAGTCAAGAGCATCAAGGGGGCGCCGAGAGGCAGGGGCTGCGACAGGTGGTAGCTCGCCTCACAGAGGACCGCCAGCTTGATCCCAAGATCCAACTACAAGCTTTTTAACTACAGCAACTTTAATATACGCTATTGAAGCTGCAATTACCGCAGCTGCTGGCACCAGACTTGCCCTCCAATGGATCCTTGTTAAAGTATACTTATTTCAATTACAGGGCCTCGAAAGAGTCCTGTATTGTTATTTTTCGTCACTACCTCCCTGATTCAGGAGTGGGTAATTTGCGCGCCTGCTGCCTTCCTTGGATGTGGTAGCCATTTCTCAGGTTTCCTCTCCGGAATCGAACCCTGATTCCCCGTTACCTATGGTCACCATGGTGGGCACGGAAAGTACCATTGAAAAGTTGAAAGGGTAGGCAGGTTATCTAGAGTCACCAAAGCGGCTGGGCGAGCCCGGATTGGTCTTGGTCTGATAAATGTACGCATACCGAAAGGTCAGCGCTCATCGGCATGTATTAGCTCTAGAATTACCACTGTTAGCCAAGTAAAAAATGGAGCGATCAAAGGAACCATAACTGATTTAATGAGCCATTCTCAGTTTCACTGTACCGGCCGTGTGAACTTACACGTGCATGGCTTAATCTGGCTTAATTTGAGAAAAGCATATGCTACTGGCAGGATCAACCAGGTAGCCGCACCTGCTGACGGGGGTGGGTTCGGGAGTCACATGCCCGTCTCACCAACCGGCAACCTTTGCACACCCTTCCCTCTCTAAAGCCTGCTAGGGGAAGGAGCCTGGTGGCTACGGCACCCCTCGGAACGGTCGTTCCGAGCTGCAGCGGAAATGCGCTGGGTGAAGAGGGTAGACAGCGTGGCGCACGGGCCTATGGACCTGCCGGGCGGCAGCATCCGAGGGCCTGGCACCACCCGACCCCTTCCGCTTGGGTCGGACCACTGGGGGGCACGAATTGCCAGGGCCACTCGGTCTTCACTCTGCTGGGTAGGGTGAAGGGCCTCCCGCCAGACAGCAGGTCCTTGAGTCGGAAGGTCCATGGGGGTTGAAGCTCTTTGCTTGAAACAACAGCCGAGGCTGGCCAAGCAGTCCATCCCTAAACAGACCGAGAGTGCCCAATTGATTGGAGTACGGTCGGGGCCTCCCCTGGCAGGCCGCCCTGTGCCGGGGATGCCAGCTTTACGTCCCTGCCTGCTCTCAGGACATGCCGGCTCGTAGGAAAGGCCCATCGGGAAGGGGCTGAGAAGCAGGGACAGACCTGGGCCCCTGGGGGCCCTGGCAGGCGGGCCCGGGTCCTGCCTTCCCCTGACTCAGAATCGCTGGACCTCACAGAGGTCTTACTGATCCTCTGCCTAGTAATCCTGAGGAAAAATACCCCACTTTCTTGTAATCCGTGCCTTAGGTACAGGGTACCTAAGGCGCGAACCTCCTAGAGCCCTAGCTGGGATCGGGGAAGCAAATGAGCCCTCATCTGGACTTCCAGGGAAGCCCGGCCATCTGGCCGCCCCATTGGACAGCATCGCACGCGACCAGATGGCCGGGCTCGAAGGGCGGCCATCTGGTCGCTCTGTGCACTAACTAAAGAGCGAGCGGGTGCCGAGGCATGGGGGGGCAGAGGCCCAGGGCCCCAGCTGGGCCTCAGCCATGAGGCTGCGAGGGGGGAGCCAACGGGCCCTCTGACCCGGGCCCACGGACACCTTGACAAGCAGGGAAAGCGGGGGAGTTCTGCACGGGACCATCAGACCCCCGTCCCGGGCACTTGGCGGAGCAGCAGGCGAGAGGACGGGCCCAGGGCTAGAGCGCCCAACCCGGGCCCGCCGGGCCCCTAGACCCCATCGGGGCTCCCAGGTCCAGAGGTGCAGGGAAAGCCTCCCAGAGCACACAGGACTCCCGTCCCGGCAGGCCCGAGTACGGAGAATGGGGTGGGGAGGCCACTCTCCCCAGGGCCCTCAGGGGCCCCGGCTGGAGCTCCTGGATCCAGCCAAGCAGGGGGAGGCTCCCCGGGCATGACGGAACCCCGTCTCGGGCCTATGACAGAGTGGCAGGCTGGGGCCCAGGGCTGGAGCACCCGAACCTGGGCCCGGCAAGGCCAATGGACCTAGCGGGTGTTCCCGGGCCCAGAGGCACAGGGAAAGCCTTTCCAGGCCCGTGGGACCCTGTCCCCGGCACCCTGTCACATAGCAGGCCAGAGGACGGAGCCCGGGAAGGAGAGACCACCCTCCCCAGGGCCCTCAGGGGCCCCGGCTGGAGGTCCTGAACCCAGCCAAGCAGGGGGAGGCTCCCCGGGCTTGACCGAACCCCGTCTCCGGCCTTTGCCAGAGCAGCATGCCGGGGGACGGGGCTCAGGGCTGGAGCACCTGACCCTGGGACTGGCAGGGTTCCTGGACCCAGCCGGGGCTCCTGGGCCCAGAGGCACAGGGAAAGCCTTCCCGGGCCCGTGGGACCCCGTCCCAGGCATCCTGCCAAGCAGCAGGCCCGAGGATGGAGCCCGTAGTGTGGGGAGGCCACCCTCTCCAGGGCCCTCAGGGGCCCCGGCCGGAGCTTCTGAACCTAGCCAAGCAGGGGGAGGCTGCCCAGGCACTATGGAACCCCGTCCTGGGACCCTGGCATAGCGGCAGACCGGAAGATGGAGCCCAGGTCGGGAGCGCCTAGAGGCACCGGGTGGGGCCTCCCCGGGGTGCCCTCCCCAGGGCCCTCTGGGGGGTGACCTTCAGAGCTCTTGTACCTAGCCAAGCAGGGGCAGGCCTACCAGGCCCGGTGGAATCCCATCTTGGGCCCCTGGCAGAGCGGCAGGCCTGGAGACTGAACCTAGGGCCCCTGGACCTTGTCGGAGCTCCCAGGCAGAGGTGAGGCCTCCTCGGGCCCACTGGCCCCCATCCTGGGCACCACACATTGGGCTGGGGTACGGAGTCCCGAGCTGGGGGGGGGGGGCGTCCTGACCCGTCCGGCTGAGGACCGCTAGGCCGAGATGGGTTTTGGAGTACCCTGTCCCTACTAATCTAGAGGAAGGGTACCCCTTTTCTGGTAACCTGTGCGCACCGCAAGACTGAAGGGACCCAAGGCGCGGATACGCCCAACCTCCTGAAGCCCTGGCTGGGATCGGGGAGGCAAATGAACCCTCATCGCCCAGCTATCTGTTTGCCCCATTGGAAAGCATTGGGCACGACCAGATGGCCAAGGAGGAAGGCTGGACCAGATGGCCGGGCCTGAAGGACGCCAATCTGCCTGCCCCGAGCCTTAGCGGGAGGGCTCCCACCTGCCCTTTGGAGGGCTTGGTGGCTCTGCGCCCAGGGGGCTCGGCGGCCCCAGCTGGGCCTCAGGCCCGGGGCAGCAGACGGGGGTCCCAGACAGACCGCCGACCTGGGGGCCCCAGGCTCCTTGACAGGCAGGCATCCCCATCCTGAGACCATAGTGGAGCAGGGGAATGGGGCCCAGCCGGAGGTCCAGGCCAGCACGCGCAGGGGAGGCCTCCCCAAGGCCCGTGTCCCAGGCGCATTGCCATGCAGCAGGCCTGAGGACGGAGCCCGAGTTGGGGAGGGCTCCCTCCACCCCAGGGCCACCAAGGGCCCCTGAACCAAAGCCGAGCTGGGGAACACCAGACGGGCCCTGGGCCCAGAGCAGAGTGGAGGACGGAGCCCAGTGTAGGGAGTGCCTAGCCAGAGCTCTCGGACCCGTATGCCCAAGGGAGGACCACCAGGGCCGGATGGAGCCCGTCCCGGGCCCTTTGCCATGCGTCGGGCCAGAGGACAAAGGCCTGGACAGGGGAGCTTTCTGCCAGGTCCTAGCCCATCTGGTGGCAGGAGGAGATTGACCCAGCATCTCCTCCCTTATCAGTGTGTCATTCAATAAACCTTCAATAGGTAAGGGTAAGGCGATGCATGGTGTTTTCAGGTCTTTTATATTTGCAAACCCGTAGCAGGTAGTTTGTTGCACTGTTCTGTTCAGAAATATTATCTGTACTCGTATGAGGCAACCTCTAAATTAAGCCTCTGTTCCCTGAACCTGCCAATCTTTCGTCCTCCAGATGGATTTTGCGTCTATCATGTCCCTCCAAAAGTAGAAACCTTGTATAGACATTAGGGAGATAAAAGGTGCTGAATATATGAGCTTGGTATTTGTCAGCATCATTTTCTTCCCAGTTGTATTCGCCTGTACTAGCTTATAATAGTATGACATTGGGTCTGATGTAATGAACCCTGAAAAGTATGCAAATTTCTGTGCAAATGTGGCAGAACTATGTTTTGGCCGTGTCGGGCAATGATCCCATTGATGGTAAGTGTTAACAGTGCGTAAAAAGTGAAGTCCATAATGTTGGTAAAAATACATACTGTCGAAATCAGGTGTGTCTTCATACAATTCCCTGTAATAAAATGCAACAGATTGTTCTAGATCTGAGAGCATAGTATTTACAGTCTTAATGTCCCAATCATCAGAGAGTGTACCCGGGGTAATGGCATCATTCAATGAAATTTTAAATAATGTGGAATTTTTTAATGTTCCGTTGGACCAAATACATCATATGAAACCCTATCACAAACTATACCATCCGGTACTGGAACTGCTAAAATGTTCACTAGAGATAGGTCTCTTTGTTCACGGTGTGATGACGTATGAGGTTTCAGGACCAAGTTCACAGATTGTACTGCAGAGCGTTATGGAAGATAATGTCCATTCAGAAATACGAAAACGGCAGTTACTATACCAATCCAAATGAAAAGGAACAGGATCCCTAATGCAAACTAAAGATGCAGCCAAGGGGACACAAAGTAAGTCTTATTCAGCCAGAGATAGAAGTGTCAAAAAGTTTCTTTTTTGGAAATGGGTGGCGTTTGCTCAGGTTCACTTGGATCTGAAGAAAAGTCATAAAAGTTGATAAAGTAGCCAGACGCAGTTCGATCTAGCTTTGGTAGCTCAGCAGTGTTTGTAGAACTGGCAGTTGATTCTTGTGAAGGCACGTTGATGTAAAACTCATTATTGTCCCGAATTGCAATTTGCGTTGGTTTCATTTGGATGTTGTTCTGTTTCAACAAGGTGTGATTTGTACTCCGTTATTGGCTACTCCGGTGTCTTGCACAGAGGAGTCTGGAAACGTTATTACCCTTTCCATCTGAACTTACTGTATAGTAGCGAGAGGAGAGCTACGGAAACTCAGGATTTGAAACGGCCTGCTGTTGAGAATCGGCCACATAGTGTGGTTTGATCAGATCAATGTAGACACATCTTTTTTCCTTTTTGCGGGCTGAGGCGGAAGAAGGTCTGTTCTTGTTCCTTGAACTGCCAGGACAGGTCTTCTCGAGGATGAGCCAAACTCCTTCTTGTCCACCATCTTTTTACTGACCAGGTCCCCAACCTTTGGGACCCAGGCAGGTCCTGCCGGAACCAGTTTCACTTCCCCAGTGGCGGTGCGTTTTACTTGGATGTTGCTTGGTAATGCCCGGAATTCATTGAGTTCCTGTAAAACAGCCAAACAATCATTCAATTCAAATGGTTTTACATCTGCAACTGTGCTGGGACAATCGAGGTCAGGTACCCACATTCTTGTCCCAAACAGGATCTCATAGGGAGTACGTCCTCCCAAGGATTTTCTTGGTGTATTGTTGGTGCCCTTTGGACCCCATATTGGTGATTGACCCAACTACCGCCCTTACCCAATACCCTTGCTGTTAAGGAATGCTTTAGGTCCCGGTTTTTCCTCTCCAGCACCGAATTTCACTCGAAATGGTGGGGGAGGGAGGGGGGCGAGGAGGGGGGGGGGAACCGATAGGCCACGCCCATACTTTCCATGGCTTCCTTGTAAGCCCAAAAGCTAAAAGCAGGGCCGCGGCCGGAATGTGCCAATTGCGTATGTCCTGATGAAAACTCGCAAACTCTTAATAACAGTTTGAGCATCAGCTGAGTGCTGACGCCAGACCCACAGGAATCTAGAGCAAATCTACTGCCACCAAGATGCATTTGTAAGCCCCGTATGAATTTAATGGGGCCGCAGTGATCCAGATAGACACATGCAAGAGGTCTGTCTAAAATGAGTAAAGGTGTTTGTGGTGGCCGTGCTATGGTAGAACCTTTCATCTGCTGACAGATGTCGTACTTTAAGACAAAAGCCTTTGTTTGTTTGTTTAGACAAACTTGGCCTCCAGAATCGCCACTTCAGTAACGAAACTGTAGCGGGGACTCCTGTGTGTGCAGAGTCCAGACAATCATGTGCAGCTAGTATTAAAGCTAAGCTGCGATCCATGTTCGACATAACTCTATCCTCCACTCCTGGAATTTGAGCATATGGTGTGTTTTGTGCATCTAATTGATAGGAATATTTGAGTGGAAAGCCTTTCGGGGCAGCAGAGCTGTTCTTTCAGGTGTTGACAGCTATCAGTATGTCGCCGTCTATACTCATGTTAGAACGAGTGATTGCAGCAATGACAGCAGTTCACACTGTCGCCTTGGCGGCTTCATCAGCCAGAGAATTCCCTCCAACCTGTATGCCAACACGCTGATGACTCAAGGTGTGAATAACTTGAGCCCGTGGCAGGCATGCTTTCAGATTTGCCACTTTGCCGCTACAACCCATGGAATCTCTAAACCCATTCTGGTCTCAGTAATGAAGATATTTATTGTAAGACTGCACACAATAGAACAAATTGCTCACTATCAATGTGGCGAATTCCCAATCCGTATACTGTAGTGCTGATATCCGGGCTTTCAGCTCTGCCAACTACGCTGTACAATCTCCTAGGGATTGCACAGTCATATTGCTGGGATGGAACTTACCGTCCTGCATACGACCCTTCACTATACTGTTGTTTACTTCCTAAGGCAGGCTCAGCAGAACCATCGGTATAAATGATATGTTCACATTTCTCTAGGGGGAGATTTTATTCGGGAGAGGGTATTCTTGTTTGTACTGCAGGAACACTTGTGTTTTTAATGTAGAATCATATTTGTAATCTACATCTGTTGCAGTGATAGAATTAGCCCATTGTATCCATCACGGATGCAGTGCTTTTGCATTTGGAATGCTCGCTTTGGTAACAGCATCTAAACTTGGTACCAGAAATACAACAATAATGCGTTTCCCCTGTGCCAGTGCTCTTTCTCTCACTACTGACAACAAAATTGGGCAAACCAATAAAGCCTTGGAGGCTTGGGTAAAACTAAATCAGAATAAAGTAAATGTGCCAACAAGGGATTCTTTTGTAAAAGGTTTTTGTCAATTCGAATAGTTATTTTTAAAGAGCCCTAATTAGTGACTCCAAAAGAACTAATTAACAAAGTCAATGATATTCATTCAACACACCTATATCAATCAATTGTCGTAGTGACGTTGATATGAATTGTCTGCTGGTTGGTCACTATCAGTGTCAGAATTAGTATCCAAAAAATTGGTTCTTTTGAAGGGGGTTAAATTAGGGACCAGTGAAAGATTAAGGTCCTTCTTAAGACATAGGTAAGTCTGATCTTTACTGTATTTTTTAATATCTTTTTGTAGTTTATCTGTCTTCTTATGGGCATTGAATTGTTCGAACGCCTACAAATGCCTCCACAACACCGGACCCCAATACCTCAACGATAGAATCTCCTTCCACGTATCCAAGAGAAACCACCGACATCGCCCTCGCCAAAACCCCACGAATCCGCGAAGCCAGAACAGGTGGAAGGGCCTTCTCATACATTGCGGCCAAGACTTGGAACGAGTTCCCAAACTACATCAGATGCGCCCCCATCCCTGAACATCTTCGGGAAGACACTCAAGACCTGGCTCTTCGACTGAACGGAGCTGCTTACCCATCCCCCCCCCCCCCCAGCGCCTTGGGACCCTCACAAGTCCGTAGCGTGCTTACAATTCACCTGACTGATTGATTGAACTCTTTAATTGTAGAAGCAATTTTATCTAAAAGAGTTTTAGAATTGTTGATATTAGAGTCTGTACTGATCTTATTATCTAAAGTCTCTAGTTCCTTAGTCAGTGATTTGATATGATTTAATGCCGTCTCTATGCTGAGAACCATCCAGGTTCAGGAGCATTTATTGGCAGAGTAACTAAAGTCTATTTTGAAATCCTCACCTTCTGTGAAGATAAAGGGAATATTTCTAATTTGCTGCAAATCGCATTTGCACATTTGTGTATGGACATGATTTGTATGCAATTGGGACTGTCTCACCTTCATTGAAAGTGATATAGATATATCCTGATAAACCCGTGATCACCCGGATCACCAAGTTGGTGGTATTCACACTTGTTTGCAAATGTTTGGATGCTATCATGTCAGCCTGAACTGAATGTAGGCCATCTGTGTGCTGTTGTGTCCACTGATGTGGGAAATCAGGTCTGATTAAGTCGTAGAAAGGTTTTACTTTTTCTGCGTAATCTGGAATATATGTTCTGCCAAAATGTTGAAATCTTAAAATGGATTTCAAACTCTTTCGATTTTTGGGAGGTGTGAGCAGCGCGCACTTTTCTAAAAAGTTGGCTGCCTGGCTCTTGCCTTCACTTGATAGCTCATATCCCAAAAATAAGACGTTGAGATGGGCAATTTTTGATTTCTTGAAATAAAATTTGTAGCCCAAATTTGCGAATCCCAGTTATGTTGTTCACCCTGCATAAGTGTTCATGTAATTCATCGTCCATCAAATAGATGTCAACTACATAGGACACTGCCTCCTCATCGCATGTTTGTAATATTTCTGACACTCTTGCCGAGAATAGCCCTGGGCTGTTTTTATAGCCCTGGGGCAAACGACGGAAGTGATGCTAAGGGCCGAAAATGCTGTCAAATATCTGCTTTCTTGAGCTATATTTTGGCAGAAGAATCCATTTGAGATACCTAATGTTGTTTTGTATTTCTTCCGTACAATGTTATTCATCAATGCGGCACTAAGCGCATTTTGAACTGCAAATGTTCATGTGCATGTGTTTAAAGACGGTAATCTAAAACTAGACGATATGTGTTGTCGGGTTTCATTACTGGAAACAAAGGATTATTCATCGGGGAGGTACAAGTCTTGATTACACCTTGGTATTCGAGTTGGTCTAGAACTTCTTTGACCTGTCTTTTTGCATCATTTTTAAAAGGGTACTGTTTCTGTGGATTTGGAGTAGCTTTTAATTGGATTTTGTTGTGGGTAGACTCCAAGTCCCACCCTACATGGTTGTGGTATAATGCCAGAGCTAGCGCTGGCACCTACTCCTGCGCGTATGAATGTTTTAAAGATTCTGGAACGTGGACGGAGAAAGCAGGTAAAATTAAGCTTATCCCTTTTGGGTAATTCATCATAAACTCAGACGGCCAATCTTTTTCTGCTAGCAGTATGTCATATACATACGTTAAGTTCTCCCAAAAGAGATCTTTAACCTTTCGTGAGATGTGCCCTTCTACTTATAGTGTAATTTTGTGTAATCAATGTGGGACACTAACTCTGGTATCAGGTGTTTCCACCGTGATGTGTTCATTCAATACTACTATCACAAAAAGTCCTTCAGGTACTGGCGAGCTATTGTTACTTCGGCTGCGCTGTCTAGCATCGTCAGAGCCCATTCGCCGTTCAGAAGCCGAGTCTTCAGTAACCTGGGCATGTCTAATTTTTAAGCCTGCTACATTCTTCTTTTTGAATTGAGGTTTTACTTTAGGTTGCTATTCCTGTTTGATAATGTAATCTGAATTTCGATGCGTTTCCCTTTTTGCTTTTGGTTGATCTTCTTGCTTTTGTTCTGATTGCCCATCTCTCTCCGAGTTTTTTGATAAATCCTGAAAAGAACGAAAGTAACGTGTATTAGTGTCCTTATACCTGTCAGGTTTCCTAATGTTATCACGATGTCTAAGGTTGTACCTCTTTTTGGAGGTCTCCCTTTGGGGAGACCCACCCCTTGATCGAGAGTTATTTTTCTGAATTGTTATTTTTACAATTTTTAATTTCCCATTTCTTTTTAAAAGGAGCGGGTGCTGGCTTTGAGTTGTCCTTGTCGGGACTTCCCACCATTTGTGGCTCCCCCTTTATGTTGCTCAGCATGATTGCAGAGACTTGGGCAAAATAAACCATCAGTTTCATTCCCAAGTCTAGGGGAGGTCCTGCCCCATACTCATTCTGTATCTGTTTCAATACCTCTGGAACGACTGCTATGGAAGGTGTACTGTGTATTCCAATGTATACGGCAGCAAAGATTGTTCTCCAAGTGGTACAATCCTCAATCGAGGGAACCATCCCCATTGGCAAGTAAATAGTTAGCATTCTGCTATTTTTGTGCTATCCAGAACGGAATTTGCTTAAGTTTGGAAGGAATTCTCCCTATAGAACAAGATACTTACCTTCGGTAACGATATATCTTTAAGAAACATTAGTTATAGATTCCTTACCTTAGAATTACCCCCAGGCATCAGACTGGATCAGGAAAGTTTTTTCGTCAGCAGTACCTCTGCGCAACGGAAGGTGGCGTCGGTCGGGTCTGCGCTCGTCGTTGGCATCGTGGTCACCGGGATGACGTTGCGGTAGCTACTTAAACGCCGCCTTCGCGAGCAGACGTCAGTTCTGTACACGACTTTCCGCACCAGAAACACAGAGCCATGCAAGACACTGACCACTGGTGCACAAAACTAGGGCCTTGAAAGGATATCCTTAACCCTAGAAATCAGTTCGCAGATCGGGGAGGATAGTTGGGGCAGTAAGGAATCTATAACTAACTAATGTTTCTTACAGATATATCGTTACCAAAGGTAAGTAACTTGTTCATCTGAAAGAAACAAGTTAGTTATAGATTCCCCAGCAATACCAACCCCGGAGGTGGGTCTGCGAACCAAGATCACAACAGAAAGTCCTGGAGAACAGAACAGCCAAAGAAGCCATATCTCCGGACTCGACTGTCAAGGCATTAGTGTTTGGTAATGTGTGCAACAAAGCCCACGTAGCTCCCTGAAAGATGTCATTCAGAGGAACTCCTCGTCCTAAAGCAGTAGTTGCTGGAATGGGAGTGCAGCCCCACTGGAGGTAGTCCGCTTGTGTACAGCCCGACCTTTCTTGGCGTCCACGTAGCCAACAAAAAGCTGGTCATCCACCAGGAACTGTTTGGTGCGATCCAGATAAAAGGAAGGCGCACGTTTTGGGTCCAGACGTTGGAGCCTCTCCTCCTCTTTTGAAGGATGCTGAGGCGGAAAGAAGGTGGGCATAGTGATGGTCTGCCCAATGTGAAAGGCAGTGGGAACCTTGGGAAGGAAGGATGGACGAGTCCTGAGAACCACCTTGTCCAGATGGACAGACAGGAAAGGAGTCTTGGAGTAAAGGGCCTGGAGTTCGCTTACTCTTCTTGCAGACGTGATGGCTACCAGGAATGCAGTTTTAAGCGTCAGAAGCCTCAAACGACAGTTGTGAAGCGTCTCAAAGAAAGCACATATTAAATAGGTTAAGACTAGATTCAAGTCCCACTGAGGCACAACAAAGGGAACAGGAGGAAAGAGCTGAGTTATGCCTTTCAAGAAACGAATAACAACCGGGGACTTGAAAAGAGAGGGCTGATCTGGAAGCGGAAGGAAGGCAGAGATGGACGAAAGATAGCCCTTGATAGTGCCCAGAGCAGAGCCCTGCTGGGCCAAAGAAAGAAGCAACAAGAGAACCTCAGAAAGAGGGGCAGAAAGGGGATCCACAGCCTTTGCTGTGCATCATGCCACAAACTTGGTCCACCTGCAGGAGTATACCGTCTTAGTGGAGGGACGCCTGGCTGCCAAGATTACATCACAAACTTCGGGAGGCAGGTCAAAAAACGTCAACTGTTGCCGCTCAATCTCCACGCAAGGAGGTGGAGGCTGGACAGGTTCGGGTGGAGAAACGTCCCCTGCTGCTGCGACAGAAGATCCTCCCGGGTCGGAGGATCGATGGCCATGTTGAGCAGCTCGGGATACCAGAATCTTCGTGCCCAATCCGGAGCCAGAAGGATGACTTGGGCCCAGTCGTGCCTGATCTTCTTCAGCATTCTGGGAAGTAGTAGTATACCCGGAAAGGCATACAACAGACCGCAACTTCACTCGCGACGATATATCTAACCAAGGCTCTCTCCACTGTTGAAAGAGACCTTGTACCACCTCCGAGTGAAGACGCCATTCGTGATCCATCATGCACCTGTGGCTGAGTTTGTCCACCCTGGTGTTCAGGGAACTTGCCAGGTGTTGAACCACCAGGGATATGGCCTGATGTTCCAGCCATGTCCAGAGGCAGAGGGCCTCCTGACATAGGGTGCACAACCCCACCCCGCCCTGTTTGTTGCAGTACTACATGGCGGTGGTGTTGTCCGTGAACACCTGCACTAGTGTTCCCTGGACAGAGGGAAGGAATGCCTTGAGTGCAAGACGGATCACCCGGAGCTCCAGAAGGTTGATATGGATGCTGGACTCCGCCAGAGACCAGAGGCCTCTGATCTCCACCTCTCGTATCTGGCTGCCCCATTCCAGAAGGGATGCGTCCGTCATCACCGTGTGCTCTGGTTGGGGAAGGGAGAGGAATCTGCCACTGACCCAATCCTGGTTCGTGAGCCACCACTGCAATTGTCGAGCAGTGCCCTCCAAGATCACACAACCAGACAGATTCCCCTGATGCTGCGCCCATTGGAGCTTCAGGTCCCACTGCAGAACCCGCATATGCCACCTAGCATGATTTGACCAGCAGGATGCAGGAGGCCATGAGGCCTAGCAGCCTCAGGGTCATCCTGACCAAAACCCGGGATAGAGGCTGAAAGATTAGAATCATAACCCGAATATCCCGGACTCGCTGTTCAGGAGGATAAAGTACAAGTTACTCACCTTCGGTAACAATGTAGCTGGTAGAGACGATTCTAGCCGCAGATTCCTTCACGTAGAATTATCCCCAGGCGTAAGACTGGACCTGGAAAATCTTTGCCACAGCATCTCTGCGCGCGTCTTCCGCTGACGTGATGTCCACGAGGTCACATAAGTCCCACCCCGGCGCATTGACGTCAGTTTTCTTCGGAGAACTTTTCCGCGCCACAACGCGGAGCCATCGCAAACAAAACTGTGAGAGTATGGGAACAGAGTGCGAAAAAATCAGTGAAACAAAAAAGGGAAGAAGCGATTGGTGAGGAACAGCACCATTAGGGACAGTGCCAAGCACTGTGTTACTGAAAGCCATGGAAAGGAAAGAGCAGAGCACCGCTCTGAGATGCAACCCTGCAAGCAAAGGCAATAACCTACCCAAGCGACCCTTGACCTTCTGGTAGGTCGCTCCCCCCCCGCTGCAGCGCCGCCTGCACCCCCGTTGTCTCTGCTGCCGCCGTTGGAATCAAGGCCCTCCACCACCTGCAGGCTCCCACCTGCGCCTCATCCCAGGCGCTAGTGGTGGCCTTAGGTACGTTTCACTTGCTGCCTTTGTGCCTCCGTGCCCCTTGATTTTGTGCCTGTAACTGTCTGTGCCCCCTGCCCCCCGCTCTGCTTCTGTGCCCCCTTTTTATTTCTGTACCCCTCGCCGTCCACTGTACCCCTGTGTTGACTTTGTGCCTCTGTGACCCTGATTTGATTTGAAATGTTATTTGTAAAGCGCACGAATGCCGTGGCGTCTTGGCGCTGAGTGAGACGTGACATAACTCCAGGTGGGTTCTTAATTTTTACCGAATAACCAGGTTTTTAGATCCTTCCTGAAATTTATGCGGTTCGGTTGACAGCGCAGAGGATATGGCATCTGGTTCCATAATTTTGCCGCACAGTAAGATAATGTTCGTCCTCCCCATCAGACCTTCCGCGTTTTTGGGATACAGACAAGACCTTCTGTAGATGATCTGAGTGTTCTGACAGGAAGGTATCTTGTGAAGAGTTTCCCTACATCCCCGGATATACCTCCATAGAGAGCCTTATGTACTAGACATAGAGCTTTGAAATTGACCCTATGTCGGACCGGGAGCCAGTGTAGAGTTTTAAAGGCCTCCGAAGTGGGGAGGCCCTTAGGTATATTCATAAGCAACCTAGCCGCCGCATTTTGCAATGATTGGAGCTTCCTCTCCTGTGCTTTGTCAATTCCCATAAAAAGGGCGTTACAGTAGTCTAATTTAGATAGAAAGAGTGCGACTACAATTGTCTTTGGAAATTCTGTTGTTATAAAAGGGAAAATTTTCCTTAAAGTTTTTAAAAGGAGGAAGCAGGAAGAGGTTAATTTGTTAATATGGGCGGATAGATTTAGCTGATTGTCTAGGGTTACCCCTAGGTTTTTTGCCTTTGAAGCGGGGGTAGGGCAGAGTCCTGCCTCTTTGGGCCACCAGCTTGTGTTCCATACCGATGGACCTTTACCAAATTCGAGGACCTCAGTTTTGTCAGTGTTTGTCAGAGTTAGACATGCATGGAAACCAATAGCTACAGTATCTAATGACTCTGTGACTGAAATGATGAGCTGAGAGTCATCGGCATACATGATTAATGAAAATCCATGTTTTCTGACCAAATTGGCCAACGGGGCGACATAAATATTAAAGAGGGTCGGGGAAAGAGCAGACCCTTGTGGAACCCCACAGGGGAGTCGAAACACTTCAGACCGCACATTCTCCCAGTGTATAATTTGTTGTCTGGCATCCATAAAAGAGGTGAGTAGATTAAGTGCGGTGTCCTCTATCCCTGTCTCTTTAAGCCGTTGCGCCAACACCGTATGGTTTACGGTGTCGAACGCTGCCGACAGATCTAGTAGAACCAAAATAGCTTTATTAGCCCTGTCTACCATCCTCCGAATCTCCTCAGTTGCTAGCACCAGCGCCGTCTCTGTTGAATGACAAGGCCTGAATCCATGTTGGGTGCAATCCAGCAGGGAGTTATCTTCTAAATACTGAATTAGCTCCTTGTTCATGGCCTTTTCCAGAATCTTCGCGGGTAGAGGCAATCGGGAGATTGGCCGGTAATTTTTCGGTTCAAGTGGATCGGCGGTGGGTTTTTTCAGGATTGGCCTTCTGCAGGCCTTTTTCCACACTTCAGGATATTTGCCACTTTCCAGAACTTGATTTAGAAGAGGAGTTAGGTGCGTGCTAATGACCTCTGAATTTTGTACCCCTTTGTTCTGCTGTGCCCCGCGCTGGTCTCCTGTCCCCCGTCCCCGCCGCTGCCTCTCCTGCGGCCCCGCCCCCTCCCCCTCCGCGCCCATTCGTCACACCGGTCCCTCGCCTCCCGCCTCCCAGCTGCTCCTCCCTCCCCACCTCCCATTGTATGGCAGCCACTGCGCGGCCGCGCACCGAAGGCGCATCTAAGGCAAGCCCCTCTGTGCCCGTCCGGGCCTGGACCGCGCCCAGCGCCAGTACCCCTGGCCCCCACAGCAGCCACGAGGACCGCCTCTGCTACGACGCCAATACCCTTGTCGCTCTTAACCCAGGAAGGACCCACACCTGCTGAAAGGCCGCCCCGAAGCGCACCCATGGCCCCTTCACCTGCCGGAACTGCAGCTTCTCCTGCCTCGGAAACCTCAAGACACCTGCCACAACGGAACCCAACCTGCTTAGATGCATCCTGCTCAACACCCGCTCCGCACACAAACACGCCGTCGAACTCTGGGACCTCCTCGACACCACATCACCGGACATCGCCTTTCTGACCGAAACGTGGATGAACGAAACCTCCTCACCAGACATCGCCATAGCCATCCCAGTCGGGTACAAGATCACCCGCAGAGACCGCACCAACAGGGCCGGAGGAGGAATCGCCGTCGTCCACAAAAACACCATCAAGGTCTCAACTAACACCAACGACGCCCTCAGCACCGCCGAACACATGCACTTCCAGATCCACATGGACCGCAAAACCACCCTAAGAGGCACCCTCGTCTAGAGACCGCCAGGACCCCGGCCTCAATTCTGCGACTCCATCGCCAACCTCATCAGCACGCACGCGCTGACCTCCACCGACTACATCCTCCTTGGAGACCTGAACTATGACCTGGAGAACAACAACGACAGCAACTCCTCCACCCTGATCGACAATCTCGCCAACCTCGGACTAAAACAGCTCGTCACGATGCCGACCCACATCACCGGCCACACGCTAGATGCCATCTTCTCCTCAAGCCCTCACGTCACCTTCAGCCACGCCACCAAACTCACCTGGACAGACCACCACTGCATCCACTTCTCCTTCCGGAAACCTCTCACACACCACCGCACCCTACAGACCCCCCGCCACTGCTGGAGCAAAGTCTCCCAAGAACAACTACAGACAAATCTCGCACTCAACACTCCGACGAACCCCAACAACCCCGATGAAGGCGCACTCAGCCTCGAACGCTGGATGAACGACTGCACCAACACCGTCGCCCCACTGAAAAACCCCACCAGCAGAGACACCAGCAGAAGAGTCAGCTGGTTCACCCCGGAACTCCTCGACTCAAAACGCACCTGCCAGAAACTGGAAAACATATGGCACAGCAACAAGACGCCAGACAGCCGCGCTGCCCAGAAAGACGCCATCCGCAACCACCACCACCTCATCAGGACCACCAAAAGGACCTCCTTCTCAGACTGCCTTGACAACAACGCACACAACAGCAAGGAGTTCTTCAACATCGTGCAGGAACTCTCCAACCCCAGCTTCAACGCCAACGACATCCCACCCTCGCAAGCCCTGTGCGACTCCCTCGCCGCCTTCTTCTACCGGAAAATCACAGACATCCATGACAGGTTCAGATCCTGGACGGCCCCTGCCGACCACACCGCACCGAACCCACCGCCCACGACACCCTGACAACCTGGGCCAACGTGAGCATCGAGGACACAATCAAGACCATGGGAACTATCCACTCCGGATCCCCGTCCGACCCTCTCCCGCACCACATTCTCAACAAAGCCAGCAATTCCATCGCACCCCACCTGAACAAAATCATCAACCTCTCCTTCGAGACCGCCACCTTCCCTGATAACTGGAAGCACGCAGAGATCAACGCTCTACTGAAGAAACCCAAGGCGGATCTGAGCGACCTCAAGAACTTCCGGCCCATCTCCCTGCTTCAGTTCCCAGCAAAGGTCATCGAGAAGATAGTAAACACCCAGCTCACCCGTCACCTCGAAAACAACAACATCCAGGACCCCTCCCAATCAGGATTCCGCAGCAACCACAGCACAGAGACCGCCCTACTCGCCGCCACAGACTACATCAGGATCCTGCTAGACAACGGCGAGACGGCAGCCCTCATCCTCCTGGACCTCTCCGCCGCCTTCGACACCGTCTGCCACCACACTCTACGCACACGCCTCCACGACGCCGGGATCCAAGAGAAGGCCCTGGACTGGACCTCCTCCTTCCTCTCCGGCAGAACTCAGAGTCCGCCTTCCCCCGTTCCGATCCAATGCCTCCAAGATCATCTGTGGCGTCCCTCAAGGATCCTCCCTCAGCCCGATGCTGTTCAACGTCTACATGGCCCCACTAGCACGCATCGCCCGACAACATGACCTCAACATAACCTCCTAGGCCGACGACACTTAGCTCATCCTCTCCCTCACCAAGGACCCCCTCACCGCAAAATCCAACCTCCACCTGGGAATGAAGGCCGTCGCAGACTGAACACAGACAAGACGGAAATCCTCATCCTCGGGTCCAACCCCTCCGCTTGGGACGACTCCTGGTGGTCCACGTCACTGGGATCCCCTCCGGCACCCACCGACCACGCACGCAACCTGGGAGTCATCCTCGACTCGAAACTCTCCATGACCAAACAAGTCAACGCAGTCTCCTCCACCTGCTTCAACATGCTCCGCAAGATCTACAGATGGATCCCGACAAACACGAGGAAAACAGTTACCCAGGCCCTAGTCAGCAGCAGACTCGACTACGGAAAAGCCCTCTACGCCGGAGCCTCATCCAAGCTCATCAACAGACTACAGAGAATCCAGAACGCCTCCGCACGCCTGAGCCTCGACGTCCTGCGCCGCGACCACATCACCCCCCACCTGAGAAACCTGCACTGGCTCCCAGTCTACAAAAGAATCTCCTTCAAGCTCCTGATCCACGCACACCAGGCTCTCCACAAAACCGGCCCAGCCTATCTCAACAGTCGGCTCTCCTTCTACGCACCCAACAGAAAACTACGCTCCGCTGACCACGCCCTGGCCACTGTCCCACGCATCCGGAGAACTACGTCCAGAGGCAGATCCTTCTCCCACCAGGCCGCCAGGACCTGGAACACCCTCCCCCTCTACCTGCGACAGACCAAAGACTTGCTGACCTTCAGGAGACAACTCAAGACCTGGCTCTTTGATCAATAGCAGCAGCATCCCTCCCCCCAGCGCCTTGAAACCCTCACGGGTATGTAGTGCGCTTTACAAATTATTGATTGATTGATTAAATAACCTCTCAGGAGGCAGAAAAAAACATGTTAAAAATGACGTGGCAGACAACAGAAAAGACTGCAACCACAATCTATAAAGTGAAAGGCAACAAGGCCGGAACAGAGGAGTAACGACAAAGCAACCCCAAGACAAGACCGTCAAGGAGAGTCAGATCCCCTGTAAAAGCTAAGGGCTGAGGCACAGCCAAGAAACCCCAACCCAGAGGATTGCGGAAGAGAGTATGAATAGGCCTCACACTGGAAGAACCAGGGTGTAGGGATGCGAAAGTACACATGAATCTGCCGTCCAAGCACCAGAAAAGAAGGAGGGGAACAATGAAACAGAACGAAGCAACCCGCCAGGGAGGATGAGAAAGAGAGCACCCGCAGAAGACAATTGCCACCCGAAGGGAGGCGAGTGCAGAAGACCAAGCTGAAGGATCCTCGCAGAATGGGGAGGAGGGGCGGGCCGTGAAGGAATCTGCGGCTCGAATCGTCTCTACCAGATACATCTTTACCGAAGGTAAGTAACTTGTACATCTGATAGAGACTACTAGCCGCAGATTCCTTAACGTAGAATAGATATCCTATAGCCCTACCCAGAGGGGAGGAGGGCCTGCGAGAGAACCTCCCCAGTAGGTAGAAACACAGGGCCCCAGCAGGGGACGTGCCATGGGGACAAGAAGGGCGGGCCAGCCCCCACCAAGCAGAATGAAGCAAGAACAAGGCAAAGGGAAGACTAGAAGAACCCATGCCCATTCAAGGCACAACGGCCACCAACCCTCGTAGGGACAGACAGCCGCAGCGGAGCACCCAGGAGGAACAGAACAATCCCAACTCCAGGGAGAAGAGGTAGAACCAGAGGCAGAGCCTGCCGTAGGAAAACACACAGCAACAGAGGCCAACTGAACGGGCATCAGCCGCAAGGAAGCAGGCAAGGCAGGAACGGCCCCACAGCCAAGAAACGCAGGCATAAAAAAAAAAAAGGGCACAGGTGCGCAAAAACCCCAGCAGAACAAGAGGTAGGGGCCCAAGGGAACACAAGAAGAACCATGGCGGTGGACCAGAACAAGCAGGCGTGCGCAGTCGGCAGCTGACAGTACCATGAAGCAGTGCACTCAGAACAAACCAGGCGCAGGCCGAGGGCAGAGGCCAGGGAAATGCAGAACAACCCCCAAAGGAGGATCGTTCAAGAGATACACACCGACCCACGAAGAGAAGTGGGACCAGCCAGAAGAGAAATAAATCTCGCCAGACCAGCGCATGCGCTGGGTCAGGCGAGACCTAAAAATGGGGGGACACGGAGGACGGACCAGAACACAGGAAAACCCAGCCCCTCGGAACACCAGACAGAGGACCAGGCCGAAACGCCGGGCAGAAAGGCAGAAACACCACAACACGCCATCGTAGACAGACTGGTCAAGCGATGTAGAAAACACAGAGAAAGACAGAACCGGGTGCAGCGTAAGCTGCGCCCAGACAAGACACAAGAGACCGCACCAGCGGTATACCATGATGCCAAGAAAAGCAGGGAACCCAAAAAAGGGCGACCATACCTTCCCAGCACAAGACAGAGCTATGCAATAGCTACAAGTACCCCACATAGGGTATGAAACGTCCCAAGAAACATGGGAACACCTCTTAGGGAAAAATCTCGCAGCAGAGGACAAGAACATAAAGGCAGGGCATGACACGTCCCAAGAAACATGGGAACACCTCTTAGGGAAAAAGCCCGCAGCAGAGGACAAGAACCTAAAGGACCTGCAGATAGAACCGCAGACGACTTGCCAATCAGCCAAACAAAAAACATACAGAAGGCCCAATCTGAGGACACATACGGGTATATCAACAACCAAAAAACCAAAGGGGCTGTACCAGCTGCCAACAGCACAAAGGACCCCGACGGCACGCCAACTGACACAGAATACCCAGACGGTCCAACCGAACCACTAGACCCTTGAAAAGAAAGGGGTTGGATAACGCCGCCCATAAAGCAGCAGAGGACCCACAAGCCAAGTTTACGGAGGGGGAGGAGGACATAGCCCCGCAAGGAGCCGCTGAACGGCGGCATCCGCATGGGTGTTAAACAAAAGCACCCCATCAAATGGCAGGTCAACCAGACGCTCCCTAACATTCTCAGGGAAAACGCTATCCCTCAACCAAGCATGGCGACGGAGAGCTACTGAACTTGCCATAGTGCGGCCAAGAGCATCAGAAACATCCGGTGCCGAAGGAAGAATAAACGCGGCCAACTCCCGGCCATCCATCACATGGTGCCGCAAATCAGCGCAGACACCCTCTTGAGAGGCAGAAGACAGAAGGGACTCCACAGAATCCCACAAGCTAGAAGTAGCCCTGACCAACACACAAAGCGTGTTGAGCGCTCGCAAAGCAGCACTAGAGGAAGCAAAGAGGTTTACGCCCCCAGGAATCCAACCACCGGGCCTCCCGTGACGGAGGAAACAGCACAAAAGGCAAGGAAGGAAAAGCAGTCTGCATAAGAGGGCCCTGGGTAGAAGGGTGGAAAGAAAGGCCGACTGGATCGTGCGGAGCAGGACGGTGGAGGAGCGACTGGGGCACCGGATCCCCCATGGCAGGACGCCCCCAAGCCCCCATAAGAGAATTATGGAGCAAAGCTTCGAAGGGAAGAAGCAGCTCCCGTACACCAGAGCCCTGATGGAGAACCTCAATCAAATGGTCCGTAGGGAATGGGGTGGCGGGGTCGCCCATGTGCAAAATGCCAGCGGCCGTGGAAATGGCCCGGACAAAGGCTGCACTCGCCTCTGTAGGGCGTCGTGGGGGGGAAAGCAACTCCTCCGTGGGTGACGGCTGTAAACTAAGCCGGCCTTCCCAGAGTCCAGCTGGAGGAAGAAATGGCCAGCCCCGGAATGGTGGAAGATTCACGGACAAGTGGGGGACCTGAGGTGCCTCTGGGGAAGGCTGTGGCTGCGGGGACGGTGAAGAACCCTCTCTGGAAGACACCAGGGAAAAAGCCATGACGCGGCGTCCCGTCTCCGGGGAAGAAGAGACAAAAAGTTGACGAACCTCTGGAGAGGAGGGGGCCTCTGGAGACGAGTCGACGACTATGCCGGCACAGCGCCGTTCAATCCGCCACAGGTGCCAGTGTGAAGTCGACCGGCGCCTGAGGGGCAACGAGACGACCTCCTTCACCCGTTGCGCCCCAGGAGAATGGAGTCGGGTCGGCGAAAGAACGTAGCCGAAAGGGCGCCAACTCGACCTCTGACGAGGCAGCCGCCTGCATGGAGAGACGAGAAGGACACGGTGACGCGCCCGGCCCCTAGCCAGCACCCGCGGCGCCGCCAGGGCTGACAGTCGTCGGCGCCTGAGCGGCATCAGCTCAGCTTCTAGCAAGGCTGCTGCCTGCCCAGAAGGCCGAGGAGGACTCGGGGCGAGCCGCGAGTCCCAGCGTCCTCCTGCAACACCACATGGACCCCCTTGGGGTTTGCGGTGAGGCAGAGGTGCCATGGGCCGAAGAGGAGAACCCCGTAGGGCCACACCCCGATGACACCACACCTCCAGCACCTTAAGCCGAACCAGTCGGCGCCGGGTCCGGAGCCGCCGGCGACGACGCGGAAGGCCTCGCACGTGGCAAGGGATCTGCAGACGTCCCAGGAAGAGGAGGAGGAGTGGCCAAGGAAGCCTGGAGAGCCGCAGCATAGGTCTCCATTTGGGCCCTGGTCGCCCCGACGCCGGGAAACAGCGGGTAGGGTGGCGAAGAATGAGGCCGCATGTCCCGCGGAGAACCCGCGCCCTCTGCAGAGTGGGGACCAGGCCTCGGGGGCAAGCTATAAGACTTACAGACGGGCGAGCGACGCCCAAGGGGCCTCGGTGACGGGCGATGTCGGAATCGGAAGCGGCGATTCTTGGACCCTTCCGCGGGAAACGGACACGGAGACGACACCGATCTGGACAACCGGGCTGAACGGAGCTTCATCCGGCGCTCCCGCCGGGACTTAGGCTCCAGATGCTGGCAAGCTTCGCAGTCCGTGGAATCATGGTGCTCGCCCAAACACCACATGCAAATGGGATGAGGGTCCGTCACTGACATCTGACACGCCCAAGACTAGCACGCCTTAAAGCCCGAAGGCATTCGCACACTGTTCCACCACACAAAGCGTGAAATGAAGGCCTGAAAACAGGTCAGGGACACGATCCGGATTGCACGTGGAAAAGAAGGAAACTGACGTCAGCGTGCTGGGGTGGGACTTATGTGACCTCGCTGACGTCACGCCCGCAGACGTCAGGGCGGGGTCGCGTGGTACCGCCCCCGGCGCGCAGAGATGCTGTGGCAAAGATTTCCCGGGTCCAGTCTCACGCCTGGGGATAATTCTACGTGAAGGAATCTGTGGCTAGTAGTCTCTATCAGATCCCAAAAGCATGTTGTGTCCAGAACTGCTCCGATGAACAGGAGCTTCCGAGAGGGAATCAGGTATGACTTCGGCACATTAATGGAGAACCCTAGCGAATGCAGGAGGTCGGCCGTAGTCTGGAGGAGGGAGACGACTGCCTGGGGCGAGCCTGCCTTAGACAGCCAGTCGTCGAAATAGGGGAAGACTGAAACCCCTGATCTGCGCAGGTGAGCTGCGACCACCGCCAAATGCAAAAAGAACAATTGATGGACAGAATGCAGAACAATGTCATACATTCACCCCAGTACTGAGATCTAGGTCTAAATCCATCGTTTTTTTGCTCACCACCGCTATCACTTTCGTGAACATCCAAGGGGAGCTGGTAAGGCCAAAGGAGTGCACGGTAAACAAAGTGCTCGTGGCCTACTGTGAACCGCAGGCAACACCGGCGGGCCGGCAGGACGGGGATGGGAAAATAAGCATCCTGCAAGTCCAACGCTACCATCCAGTCTCCAGGGTCACGGGCAGACAAGACCTCAGAGAGCGTCAACATCTTAAACTTCTCCTTCCGGAGGAAGCCGTTAACGTTCCTGAAATCCAAGATAGGACGCAGGCCCTTGTCCTTTCTTGGGTACCAGAAAGTAGTGGGAGTAACAACCACGACCTACTTCTGGGATAGGAACGCGCTCGATGGCTCCCATGGCCAAGAGAGCTGTGACTTCCTGTTGGAGAAGGCCCAGGTGATCTTCCGACATGCGGTGGTATCGAGGCGGCATGGCTGGAGGGGTAGCCTCGATGGGGAGGGAGTAGCGTCTTCAGACTATTTGCAAAACCCACCAGACCGACTTGATGGTGCGCCAGTGGGGAAGGTGATGGCGAATCCTGCCACCCACTAGCGTTTGATGGGCCTGAAATGTTGGACTAGGAAGGTTTGGAGGCTGTTGCAGGGGGGGCGGTTGGTGGACTGGCCCCCTGAACCACTGTGGTTGTTCCAACATCCCCGCGCAAAGATTGGGAAGCTTGCTGCGGCCTGTGGCTCTGGGCGGGACGTAGTGGGGCAGTCCTTCTGTAGCCATGAAAAGAGGCGAAAAGCAGACTGTGCAGGGCGGCTGGAGAGGCCCAAGGACTTGGCCATAGCCCGTGAGTCCTTGAAACGCTCTAGAGCGTGGTCCGCATTGTCATCAAAAAGGCAACGGCCATCAAAAGACATGTCCATCAGGGTATTCTGGACATCCCCAGAGAAGCCAGTCGACCTCATCGAGGCATAGCATCAAAGGGCTACTGACGTGGAAATCGTCCTGCCCAGAGAGTTGGCGGTATCCATCCTACAACGAATGGTAAACTTCGCCGCATCCCTCCTGCCGTCAATAGCCTGGGAGAGCACTGTCATGGCCTTACACTGAGGCAGCACCTGCGCAACCGTGTTCCACGCAGAGTGGGAATAACGGGCCAACAGACATGCGGTGTTTACCGACCGCAGTCCCAAGCTGGCGGAAGAGAAAATCTTCTTCCCAAGATGATTCAGATTCGTGGATTCCCTTTACGGCGGAGTGTTAGGAAATGCGCTCTTGGAAGCAGAGGCTTGGACCACCAAGCTCTCCAGGGTGGGGTGTTGGGAGAGGAAAGTGGAGTTGTGGCTTCGGGCAATCATCCTATCCACGGGAGCCCCCGTGTTGGGCCTGGACCAGGTGCCCAAAAGAATGTCAGTAAGGACCTCATTAAAAGGTAGCAGGGGCTCCGAAGAGCTCGCAACCAGCTGAAGCACCTCTGTCACGAGGTTAGTCCTGACCGCCACCGTAGGAAGCTCGAGGATGAGAGCCTCCGCCGCACTACGCAAAACCACTGCGTATGACGCACCCTCCTCCGTAGCCACGATAGGAGAAGACAACATGCCATGGTCAGGGGAGGTGTCTAGGCCACTGGCGTCCCCCAGTTCCTCTCTCCAGTCCTGTTCAGATCTTAGCTGATCAGTCAACGGGTCACCTGACCCCTCCTAGTCATTCTCCTCATCCTCTGTTGCCAATCTGGGTGAAGAGGGACACCAGGAGTGAACAGGGGCACAAAAACCCCTCTCTGCGCTGGATCCGGCGTCGGGCGATGCCGGTCCGGCTGCAGTTCCACATCGGAATGGAGGCCGGGGTTGACACCGGCCAGGGACATGACTGGCGTCTGTTGCGTGGGTTGCCGGAGGAAGCGGCGCTGGTGGAGGTGTAATAAGGTTAGCCGGAGCCGACGGCAGAGAAGGCCGAGGCCCCCCAACCGAGTCCGCGGGGCCCGAAGGAGCGTCGGCAGGTTCGAGCCGCCCACAGATGGCGTGAATCCCCTCGTAAAATTTACGAGGCTGGGAAGGAGTCGCTCTGGGTCCCGGAAAGGGAGGGAAGCCCGGAGTTGACTCTGCGGGCTTCGCGCGCAGAGCGGCAGGAGGGGCACCGCCCGCATCCCTTGTCACATCAGCCGACCGACGCGGAGAAGTCGAAGAGCAACGATGCTTCTTCGACTTCTTCTTGTGCATTCGACTTACCCGACCCAGAGTGCGAAGACTTCGAAGACTTGGAAGAGTGATGATGGCTCCGCGACCGGGACCTCGAATGGCGCTGAGCCGACTGTAGGCGCTCAAGAAGCTTTCGGGACCGCTCCTACAAAGCCTTTGGAGCCATGGACCGGCAGTCGGAGCATGAATTGGGGTTGTGGTCGCACTCCAGGCCAAAGAGGCACACACGGTGCGGATCCGTAACCGACATCAGTCGGGTATAGGAACTGAATGCCTTGAATCCGGGCATTCCTACGTGCACCAGGAGCCGTAGACCCAAAAAAGACGTTGACAAAAGCTTTCTCCGGATCTGCGCTGGCTGGCGCGGAAAAAGTAAGAACTGACGTCAGTGCACAAGGGCGGCGTCTAAGTAGCTACCGCAACGTCATCTCGGCAACCACAATGCCAACGACTAACGCGGAGCCGACAGACGCCACCTTCCGACGCGCAGGGGTACTGCTGACGAAAAAACTTTCTGGATCCAGTCTGACGGCTGGGGGTTATTCTAAGGTAAGGAATCTACAACTAACATGTTTCTTTCAGATACTGATTTCAGTGTCTGTGGGATAAATGTAGGTGTGGTCTGATGTGGACCAGCTTGAGCATTTCTCCCGGGTTGACTGTCGATGTTCTTGTGACAAACTGGACAATGTGTCTGTATAGCCTGACCATGTCTTTCTATATTGTACGGACTTTATCCATTGGTAGTGTATCTATCTCGGGATCTGGAGTGTATGTCGCTAAAACCGGCCAGGTCGCTCCTTCTATGCTGACCGGACCGAGTCTCACGACAGATGTTGTGTGTGGGAGGGCACCTTTAAACCAGATTCTGTGCTGCTGGTATGTTAACAGGACTTCAATGTCTTCGTATGGAATGTATTCATTTGGTGGTTCAACTACAATGTATGTGTGGAACAAATTAGTCACCAGATCTGCAGGTGGGAACTGAACCCAAGAATAGAATACCTCTGATCCGAACACCTTGTGTGCCTCAATCACGAAAGTAACGCAGCCACCTGTGGCAGGTACGCCATGTTCTAAAATTTTCATAGTCACTGCATGTCTGCAGTCCTCTATAATGTTGAGAGCGTTAGCCAATTCTTCTTCCCCCGAGCTACTTGCGAGGTCAGTCATTTAAACAAAAAAGAAGAAAAAGTTGAGGTAGGGCTTTGCACAATGTGGGAACCTTTTATCCTTACAAGCTTGCTAAACCTTCAGCCAATACACAGAGTATATCTGCTCAGCTGAGGCGGATCTCCCTTCCCACTTCAAATGTCTCTGAAAAGTGTGAGTAGGGCTTTCTGAGAAAGCACAACTGAAATACTCAGATTTTCACTGTTAATATAAGAATCAAACCAACGTTGGAGCCATGTTGTGTAGTTCCTATGAAATTCCCCAGGACCTGCGCGTTTTGGATGACCTAAACTGAGGGCTTGGTGTCCCAGCCGCTTCTGGACACCCCCACAGGATACGTCAGCTGTTAGACCAGCTAGCTCTACAGTGCCACTACCACCCCCTCTGTATCTTACAGTGGCTTAGGTAGTTTCTGGCAACCACTGAACAGGACAACCCTGATTCTTTAGGGATCAGGGAAAACAGTACAGTAAGTTTCGCTCAGATACTTGTACTTGCTTACTCTCAGAAAATAAACAGGATGGCTATTAGGACGTTTCGATAAGTATTTTTTGGTCCAGGGACAGCCTTGTGGAAAACATAGGTGCTGTGTCAATCAGGAGACAGAAGCATACAAAAGAGATTGCTAGTACCAATATAGTAAATAGTAGATATATTTCTACCAAAGTGCTAATAAGATGAACATAAGCAGTTCAGATAAAAACAGTAGCCTTTGCATATTTCTAAAATGTGCACCCTAAGTAATTTGCCTAAATGTACCTATCCTAGATCTGTATGTGTAGCATGTATATGCGTGTAGCTATGTGTATCTGTAGCCAAGAAACCCCTAGGGAAGAACCAGCCCCTTCACTTGATGGTTGGGAATGAAGGACCCTGTCTCTGTGTCGCGGATGACACCCCACAAGGGATGTCAAACCGCTGCGGGTCGAAGATTCAGCAAGCAGGACCCCGTGTCAGCTTGGAAGGAATTCTCAAATTTGTAGGGGGGAATAAGGGTCTTTTATACTAGAGTGGTCACTTCAAGGTTTCTTCTAGAATTGATATGTTTTGAAAACAGTCAAATGTTTTAGAAACAACCATGTATGTTTTTCCAAACAAAATGCGATGATACACGTCAGGTACAGGGATTATAATAGAGTACAGAGAGCCTGGTGTCGAAGAGACAGGAGCAAGCTACTAGGTAAAAGGTCACCTGTTTAGAATTGTTACTGTTGTGTGGATTGGACAATGTATGTAAAACGGGGTATAAATGACAGAACTATCCGAAAGCACACCTTTGTTTAAGCACTTGTTATAAAAATAGTTCACATGCATTCTACACATGATTGGTGTACGTCAAGACTCCGGTCCAATTTCGGTACGATATACTTGTAATTTTGAGGGCCCATGATTGATGTTCAAAACATGTGGCTATATCATACCTCTTTCACTTAAATTTAAAGACTTTATTTGTGCGCATGTTTACAAAAAGATTGAAGCAATGCAAAGTCTTTGTTTAAGCACATGTTGCAAAAGTAATTCACACGCATTCATTTAAATGTAATGTTGCACCAGCAAATCAAAGTTCGATACTTTCACCATACTGCGTTCATTTTTTATAAATCTTATTTTTATCTCACCACATTTGCTGTGCATTCAAAGACCGAAGTCAAAAACCCGACTGTGCTTTCCAGGGGCGCCTGTTTAGCTATTTTACACGATTGGTGTACATCAAGACTCAGGTCTGGCATTGGTATGATATACTTGTAATTCTGAGTGCCTGTGATTGACCTTCAAAGCACACGGCTAAATTACACTTCTTTCACTTCAATATAAAGACTTTATTTGGGTGCGTTCAAGAGATGCAAAGGCTTTGACCGTATGTTGTAAAAGTAATTTACACGCATTCATAGTTAAATTTAATGTTGCACCAGTAAATCAAAGTTAAATGCTTTCAACACACTGAGTTTATTTTTTATTTTGATTTGCCGGTGCAACATTACTTTTAATTCTGAGGCATCTGATTTAATTGCAAAACCAGCTTAAACAAAGGCTTTTAATCACATGATTTTACTTTGAAAATACATACCTAAATAAACTCTTTCCATTGCAGTGATAGAAGCGGGATTTAAGTGTGTGTTTTGGGCGCAAGCACAATATGTTTCACCAGCAAATCAAAGTACAAATAAAAGCAATGATTTGTCAGTGCAAATTACTTTTCTGATGTACTTTCAAAATACGTACTTAAAAAAGGCTTTCCATCAGTTTCACATGTCAGGTTTCAGACATGCACTCACATAAATCCTCTATCAGCAACAAAGAAGTGCAAGTTTTGTATTTACATCTCTCCTTGATGTATTATTTGATCATGCCTGTGTTGTGCGCTTGATTTTCAATTGTCACATCTATCAAATTAAATGCTGACCATTGCCTGGAAACACCAGTGACTAGGGAATACTTACCAACATACATTTCCTTTACATACCTTTTATTAATCTCTTTCATGTGATGGAACAAGAAATATATAGAGGAAACAAACATACTTATGCCAACTAGTGTAAATAACACTTATTACATGATGCCATTTATAAGCGTAGAACTGCCATGGAGATGTCGCTTCTCTATGTCAATGCATGTCTGCTGCGCTGCTGTCAGTGCTCCAGGCCCCGGAGGGACGAGGGCACATTACACGTTCCGCTGGTGATGCTGCGAGGAGGGCAGGCCTCACCTGCTGCTGAGTGCGCATGGCTGCGCTGATGTGCCATTAATATTGACGATGCATTGACAATGCCTACGGATATTAACATTGACAACGACTATAGCCCTCAGATTGCTGTGACCTACAGGCTTTTCCAATGATTGTTCTTTTAGTTGTGATAAAATCAAAGGGCCCGATTTACAAAAGGTATTCTAGAGTATGTGAAAATGTATACCTTCAAGTACTGCAAAGTGAAATTCTCAAACCTACTGGTGGAGATCTCCACTGGCTCTCCTATCTTTTATGAGATATCCACACACATAGGTATACATTTTATTAGTAAATATGGGCTGGTGGGAAGATGAGGAATAATCACTACTAAATGTGAGGGGTTAAGGAAAATTTAACACAAAACAGACAACCATCAATAACAAAATACAGTTCTAAATTTACAACTGCCCTTACTTATATGTAATGGAAGCCAGCACTGGAGTGAGTTAAGAAGCACACGTCAACCACTGGTACTGCAACACACTCTTACAGAAAACAATGAAGGCAGGGAATTAAAGTAGTATCCTATAGGATTTGATTTTAAACATATAAAAAAATATATATATCCATCTTACTGGCGATAGCAAGTAGGTAGTTCTAGTTAGAGCCAAAGCTTTTTTTTTTGTTTTGCCAATAACTTTGGCGCTGCTTGACGTATTTTCACCAACTTTTCACAAAATCTCCCCTCATTGCACAAGTTACTTACCTTCGGTAACAATATATCTGTAAGAAACATTAGTAGTGATAGATTCCTTACCTTGGAATTACCCCCAGGCGTCCGACTGGATCCGGAAAGTTTTCATCAGCAGTACCCCTGCGTGTCAGTAGGCGTCGTTGTGCGGCTCCGTGTGCGTCATTGGTGTCGTTGGCGCAGGGATGACGTCGCTGGAGCTACTTTGACGCGGAAACGCGTGCTGACGTCAGTTCTGTACACAACTTTCCGCGCCAGGAATGCAGAGCCATGCAAGAAACTGACCACTGGTGCCATGAAACTAGGGCCCTGAAAGGGATGACCTTAACCCTAGAAATCAGTTCGCAGAATGGGGAAGATGGGTGGGGCGGTAAGGAATCTATCACTACTAATGTTTCTTACAGATATATCGTTATCGAAGGTAAGTAACTAGTGCATCTGAAAGAAACACGTAGTGATAGATTCCTTACCTTAGAATAGATAGCCCAGCAATACCAACCCCGGTGGTGGGTCTGCGAACCAAGATCACACCAGAAAGTCCTGGAGAACAGAACGGCCAAAGAAGCCGTCTCTCCAGACTTGGCTGTCCAGGCAATAGTGCTTAGTAAAAGTTAGCAGCGAGGCCCACGTAGCTGCCTGACAGATGTCTTTTAAGGGGACACCACGTCCCAGTGCCATAGTGGCAGTCGCCGCCCTGGTGGAATGGGCACGCAACCCAACCGGAGGCTCCTTTTTAGCCAGAGAATAATAGGCTTTAATACACAAGACAAGCCATCGGGAGATAGTCCGCTTGTGTACGGCCCGACCTATCTTGGCGCCCACGTAGCCAAGAAAGAGCTGGTCATCCACCCAGAACTGTAGTGTGCGATTCAGGTAAAATGAGAGCGCACGTTTTGGGTCCAGACAGTGGAGCTTCTCTTCCTCTCTGGAAGGATGCGGAGGCGGAAAGAAGGTGGGCAAAGTGATGGTCTGACCGATGTGAAAGGCAGTGACAGCCTTTGGAAGAAAGGATGGACGTGTCCTGAGCACAACCTTGTCCGGATGGACAGATAGAAAAGGAGGCTTGCAAGACAGAGCCTGGAGCTCAATCACTCTCCTAGCAGAGGCGATGGCAACCAGGAAAGCAGTCTTCAGAGTCAACAGACGAAGAGGACAGTTGTGAAGAAGCTCAAAGGGAGCACACATTAAATATGTGAGAACCAGGTTCAAGTCCCACTGTGGCACTACGAAGGGAATAGGAGAGAAAGATGAGTAGTGCCTTTGAGGAATCTATTTACAACTGGGGACTTGAAAGAGAGGGCTGATCAGGGAGCCTGAGAAAGGCCAAAATAGCAGAAAGATAGCCCTTGATAGTGCCCAGAGCAGAGCCCTGCCAAGCAAAGAAGGATCAGTAGAACTTCAGAAAGAGGGGCAGAAAGGGGATCCACAGCATTTGCTGTGCACCATGCCACAAATTTGTTCCACCTGCAGGCGTATACCAACTTAGTGGAGGGACGCCTGGCTGACAGAGTGACATCACAGACTTCAGGAGGCAAGTCAAAAGGAATCAACTGCCGCCGCTCAATCTCCACGCAAAGAGGTGGAGACTGGACAGGTTCAGGTGGAAGACCGTCCCCTGCTGCTGCGACAAAAGATCCTCCCGAAGAGGCAGTCGGATTGGGGGATCGATCGTCATACTGAGTAGCTCGTGATACCAAACTCTTCAAGCCCAGTCCGGAGCCAAAAGAATGACTTGGGTCTGGTCGCGCCTTTTCTTCTTCAGCACTCGGGGCCGAAGTGGTGTAGGCAGAAATGCGTGCAACAGACCGCAACTCCACTTACGACGAAAAGCATCGACCAGCGAGTGCCGCCTCGGAAATTCCAACGCGCTGAACTGCTGACATTGCGCGTTCTCTTCGGTGGCGAATAGATCTAACCAAGGCTCTCCCCACTGTCGAAAGAGACCTTGCGCCATGTCCGAGTGAAGACGCCATTCGTGATCCATCATGCACCTGCGGCTGAGTTCGTCAGCCCTGGCGTTCAGTGAACCTGCCAGGTGTTGAACCACCAGGGAAATGCCCTGATGTTCCAGCCATGTCCAGAGACGCAGAGCCCCCTGACATTGGGTCCACAACCCCACTCCGCCCTGTTTGTTGTAGTACCACATGGAGGTGGTGTTGTCTGTGAACAACTGCACTACTCTCCCCTTGACAGAGGGAAGGAATGCCTTCAGTGCAAGTCGGATCGCCCGAAGCTCCGGAAGGTTGATATGGAACCTGGACTACACCGGAGACCAGAGGTCTCTGATCTCCGCCTCTTCCATGTGGCCCCCCCCCCCCCCATTCCAGGAGGGTCGCATCCGTCACTACTGTGTGCTCCAGTTGGGGACGGGAGAGGGATCTGCCATGGACCCAATGCCGGTTCGTGAGCCACCACTGCAGCTGTTGTGCAGTGTCCTCCGAGATCTGGATGGAATCTTAGAGGTTCCCCTGATGCCGCGCCCACTGGAATTTCAGGTCCCACTGCAGAGCCCGCATAGGCCATCTGGCATGAGAGACCAGCAGGATGCAGGAGGCCATGAGGCCCGCAGCCTCAGGGTCATCCTGACCGAAACCCAGGATAGAGGCTGAAAGATCGGAATCATAGCCTGAATATCCTGGACTCGTGGTTCGGGAGGATAGGCCCAAAAGTGCATCGTATCCAGAACCGCTCTAATGAAGAGGAGCGTCTGAGGGAGAATCAGGTGCGATTTTGGCACATTGATGGAGAACCCCAGCGAATGCAGGAGGTCGGCCGTAGTCTGGAGGTGGGAGATGACTGTCTGGGGCGAGCCCGCCTTCAACAGCCAGTCGTGGAGATAGGGGGAAGACTGGAACCCCTGATCTGCGCAGATGAGCTGCGACCTCCGCCATCACTTTCGTGAACACCCAAGCGGCGCTGGTAAGGCCAAATGGGAGCACGGTAAACTGAAAGTGCTCATGGCCTTCCGTGAACCGTAGGTAATGTCTGCGAGCTGGTAGGATGGGGATGTGAAAATAATCGTCCTGCAAGTTCAGCGCTACCATCCAGTCTCCAGGATCGAGGGCACACAGGACCTGAGCCAGTGTCAACATTTTGAACTTCACCTTCCGGAGGAAGCGGTTGATGTTCTTGAGATCCAAGATAGGAGGCAGGCCCTTGTCCTTCTTGGGCACCAGACAGTAGTGGGAATAACAACCATGACCTACTTCTAGGGCAGAAACTTGCTCGATGGCTCCCTTGGCCAGGAGAGCCCCGTAACTTCCTGTTGGAGAAGAGCCAAGTGATGCTCCGACATGCAATGGAATTGAGGTGGCATGGATGGAGGGGTAGTCTTGAAGGGGAGGGAGTAGCCCCTTCGGACTATCTTCAAAACCCACCTGTCTGACGTGATGTTGAGCCAGTGGGGGAGGTGATGGCGAATCCTGCTGCCCACTGGCGAATGGTAGACCTGAAAGGTCGGACTAAGAGGGCTTGGAGGCTGCTGCAGAGGGGGCGCTGGTGGACTGGCATGGCCGCTGGCCCCCAGACTCACGATGGTGGGTCCCACATCCCCAGAGAGGCTGGACAGCTTGCGTTGCTCTGGGCGGAACATGGCGGGGCACCCCTTCCGCAGCCATGAAAAGGGCAAAAAGCACCAAACAAGCGACGATCATCAAAAAGATAGCTTGGACATCACTCGAAAAGCCAGTGGACCTCAGCCAGGCGTAGCGTCTTAGGGCTACTGACATTGAAATCGTCCTGCCCAGCAAGTCGGGGGTGTCCATCCCACACTGTATGGTAAACTTCTCTGCGTCTCTCCCTTCGGTCACTGCATGGGAGAGCACGGCCCAGGCATCCTCCGGGCACAGTGGCAGCACCTGCGTGACCATGTCCCACACAGAATGGGAGTAACGGCCCAAGAGATATGCGGTGTTCACCGACTGAAGTCCTAAGCTGGAGGAAGAAAACCTTTTCTTCCCAAGATGCTCCAGCTTCTTGGATCCCTATCAGGTGATGCAGTAGGGAATGCGCCCTTGGAAGCCGAGACTTAGACCACCAAGCTCTCAGGGGTGGAATGCTGGGAGAGGAAAATTATGTCGCCCGGGCCGGGTGGTGGCGTCTGGTAATCATCCCATCCACCGGAGCCCCTGTGTTGGGCTTGGACCAAGTGCCCAAAAGGATGTCCTTGAGGGCCTCATTGAACAGCAGCAGGGGCTCCAAAGATGCCGCTGTCGGCTGGAGCACCTCAGTCAGGAGGTTAGTCCTAACCGCCACCATAGGAAGTTCTAGGTTTAGCCACCCTATGCAAGACCACTATGTATGATGCAACCTCCTCCGTAGCCATTGTAGGTGGAGAAAGCATGCACAGGTCTGGAGAAGTGTTCAGACCACTGGCCTCACCCAACTCATCTCTCCAGTCCGGTTTGTCCTACTAGTCTGCCAGAGCATCCACAGGCCCCTTCCAGTCCTCCTCACCCTCCTCTGGTAGCCACTCTGACCGATAGGGAAGAGCATGGGAGAACAGGGGTACAAAAGTACCAGTCGGTGGCAGTTCCATTGTCGGTCCAGCTCCGTGTCCACATCGATGGGGAGGCCAGGGTTGACGTCGGTTGGGGACACAACCGGCGTCGGAGGGGGCGGAGGTGTCGCCAATGGATTCGGTGCCGGATGTGTCACAAGGTCGACCGGCGCCAATCCGGATCCAGGCCTGGATCCCTGGGGGCCCTGCGGTGCCGGGGCTGAAGCCGCCAGCATCGAAGGCCTAGAGCCCCCAGCCGAGTCCGCGGGGCCCAAAGGCACGCTGGCGGAGTCGGGCTGCCCAAAAATAGAGTGGAGTGCTTCGTAAAAACTACGAAGTTGGGCAGGGGTCGCTTCAGCTCCTGGAAAGCGAGGGAGGCTCAGAGCCGACGCATCAGGCTCCGCGGGCGGAGTCGGACGACTACCATCCGCATCCCACATCTTGTCTGCCGACGGACGGGGAGATTGCGAAGAACGACGGTGCTTCTTCGCCTTCTTCTTCTGCTTCAACTTACCCAAAGACAAACACTTCAACAAGGAGTGGTGGTGATGGCTCCGCAACCTGTCTCGCAACCTCCCTCTCGACCAGGACCTCGGGCAGCATGGAGCTGACTGCCGGGCCTCCAGAAGCTTTCAGGATGATTCCCGCAAAGACTTCGGGGCCATGGCCCGGCAGTCGGATCAAGACTTTGGTCATGGTCGCGCTCCAGGCACCAGTGGCACACAAGATGGGGGTCTGTCACAGACACCAGCTTGTGGCAGGAGCCACAAAGCTTGAAGCCAGTCCGCTGAGATGACATCCCTGTGCACCAGGAATCGTGACGACTCAAAAAGATGTCGACAAAAATTCGCAAAAAGAGAGTCAAAAAGAGACTCGAGGTACCGCTCTCTTAGGATCTGCGCTGGCTGGCGCGGAAAAAGAAAGACCTGATGTCAGCACGCAGGGGCTGTGTCTAAGTAGATTCTGCAACGTCATTCCGGCTACCACGACGTCAACCGCGAACACAGAGTCGACCGACGCAACCTATCGACGCGCAGGGTTACTGCTGAAGAATAATTCTCCGGATCCAGTCTGACGCCTGGGGGTAATTCTAAGGTGAGGAATCCATCACTAATAGTCTCTTTCAGATATGTATTTGACATGCTTTGAGTGATCTGTGCTCATATACATTTGTTGACCTGTCTTCTTATAAGTGTTTATCACCATCCAGGCATAACTTGACGTGCCAGTGTATTTTTGCTTCGACACTACATTGTATAACCCTCTGCTCCACGACATTCCACTCCACTGTACTGTACAAGACACCTCTCCAACTTATAACAGTTTACTTGAATTTATGCCTGTCCACTCTCGTGTACTTCGCGCCACAGTACTATACAACATGCCACTGCATTCTGACACTTTTGCCCACTGTATGCTATGCCACTGCAATTTACGACACTACCCTCTACAACATTACACTACACAACAATCGCCTTCAATCTACTGTACGACAGTCCACTCGACAACAGTGGACTCTACAACTGGAAACACTTTTTTTTAAACCACAGAAATTCTTAAAGATATACTTATAGCTTTAATTTAAAACTTACGCAACACCTTCAAATTATTATAACTCAAGCACCTTCAGGCACAGTGTATTGATAGCCACAATACATTAATTATAACTCGCCACTCTACCATGCACTCTGTTCTCACAAATGATAAGACTGATTTTTTTTTTTAAACAGACTTTTATTGAACTTCACAGAGTAACACAATCGAACCTTCTGCCCGCTACCGGGCTACCCAGAGGAACCAGGATGTAGGAAAGCGACCAGCCCACCATTCGGAGCACAACAGCATATCTCTCTTCACATAAGGCGTCTGTTCAATAATGCAGTCCGTCCACAAGAGTGGTCCATTATCATAATGCAGTTCAAACAAAAGGCCCCCCACCCCTCCCCCCGGCAAATCTCCCCCAACAACACCCCCCACCCCAGCCACCCCCCAAGCATGTCGCCAGTATCTAATGTAGCCAAGTGAACCCTGAAGCCTCCCGCGCCGCCTGACGGATTCCCCTCCCACAGGGCACAGCGAGTATAACAAGAGGCCAGGGGGAAGCTGCTTATCCCGGGTCCAGAGTCCTCCCCTCGCCCTGCATTCCCATGATCATGGAGAGAGTCTCAAGGGTCTCCTACCCTATCCCCCTCCCCAGACTCCCCCTCGCCGCCCTCATCTGGCTGTTTGAATAGTTCCAGGAATGCCATCCATGCCCGGGCCACTTCTTGTGATTTCTCACTTCCATTCCTCCGCGCCATGCCCAGTCTATAGTTCCCCTCGCTTCCCGCCCACTTCACCATCTCCCTATTCCAGCGCAAGAGATTAGGCCCTTGCCTCGCCTTCCAATGGGAAGTAAGCTCCCGTTTGGCCAGGACCAGCCCCAGGTCATTGAACCGGCTGGTTACCTTAATCTTAGCAGTGTGCGGAAACCAATGCAGCAAGCAGATCCCTGGTATCGTCTCCAGTTCCCTCTCAGTCACAGCCCGCAGTGCAGTAGTCACCTCCCGCCAAAAGTCTCCCACGCGCGGGCAGTCCCAGAACATGTGGAGGAAATTCGCCCCGTCCTGGTCACAACGGGGGCAAGCAGCCGACCCCCCAAAATATTCCGCTATTTTACTAGGCGTGAGGTATGCCCTATGAAAGACATAGAACTGGATAAGTTGGAACCGCGCATTTCGGGAACATTTCCATGGACGCTCCAGGATTTCGTCCCAGGCTTTTTCCGCAATGGGTTCCCCCAGATCCGACAAATGATAAGACTGATGATGAGATTTGGGATGTCAAATGCTATAATTTTAGTTGGTATACATATTATAATATGAAAGGGTATAAGCCGTGCACGGAGAAAGCGCAAGGCATAGTTAATGTATTGTGATTACCAAGTTGGATACACGGTCTATGGTGGTCATCGAGCTATAATAATTTGAATATGTTGCATAAAATATAAATTAAAGAAATTCCGTATAAGGTTCAAATGTCTAAACTTCGTGTAGTTGAAGTTTTACTTGCATAGAAAGAACAAATAAAGTTATAGAAATTTAAAGGTGGTGTGTAAATTATAAATTTAAGGTACAACTATAACCTTAGCATTTTTAATGTTTGCGTAGTTTAAGTTTGGTTGTAGAGAAATAATAAATTTTCCTAAGTGCAACATTGAATATAAATGTGTGTATATATATATATATATATATATATATATATATATATATATATATATACATACTAAAATATATATTTTCCTTAATAAACAACTTTTCACCAAGTTTAACAATTAAACATAAAATATTAGTACAGTTGCCTGATTTTATTTTTAAATTGTTTCAAAATTAACTTTCATATAATAAATAAATATATTCCAAATATTTAAAAATGTCATTTGAAGACCTATTGTGTTTTAACTATTAGTTGTCGGTTTATATTTTAAATTACTTTGCATTTATATGTTAATTTAAATAAATATATATTTTTTTTAAATAATAAACTTTAATAACTTACCCGAAATTGTACTTTATTGAGATCTCCACCACATGGTAGGAGTTTTATAGTCGTAAAATGAACTGCAAGTGGCTCAACCCCGTCATATAAAGGTATGAAAACATTTGTGTCTACATCTAAGCCTAAATCTCAACTAGGAAATGGCGAATAGCTAAAAAGTGGAGATTTACACTTAGGTTTAGGAGTAGACATGCAAAGGTAAATATATACTATTTACATTGGGAAATTGACCGCAAATCGTTGATTTGCCCTGTGCCCATAACCTTACTTCTGAAAATTGTACGTGTCACTAAACTGTCATCCCTCATCAGTATTCCATTTACATTTGACAGCCCATAAACAACCTTCCAGTAAGGGTGTGCACCAAATGATTTCTCTTTTGGCCACGATTCCATGACATGGTCGGCAACATCTTCTATAACTTTATAATTCATAACTTCTTGACACTACAAGTCAAATCACCAAATTCCAGAGTCACCAAGGTAAGCTACAACTTCTTCATCTAAATCTTCCTTCCACCATTTTCCACCTCTAACGGCAACTTAGAACAATGTTCTTGCCACCAGTTATGCAAAACACTTTAATATTGCCATGCAAACTTTAACCCCTTCGCTGCCAGGCCTTTTCCCCTCCTGTGCCATGCCCTTTTTTGGCTATTTGGGGTAGTGCGCGCTGAGGCCCCTGTAACTTTTTGACCACATAAGGTATCCACGCCAAATTTGCGTCCTTTTCTTCCAACATCATGGGGATTCTAAAGGTACTCAGGGTTTGTGGATTCTCCTAGGGGGGTCACAGAAATGAGCCAAAATACAGCAAAATTTTGTTTTTTTTCGGAAAAATGGGAAAAACGGGATGCAAATGAAAGCATCTGGGTTTTTCCCTGCAAATGTTATCAAAAAAGGGTTTGTGGGGTTGAAATCACCATTTTCCCAGCTTTTCGGGGATACCAGACTTTTGTCAGAAACCCAACATTTTTTACACAGTTTTGGCATTTTTCTGGGACATAGCCTATTTTTGCTATTTTTTGTGCTTTTGACCTCCTTCCAGTTAATGGCAGAAATGGGTACAAAAGCAATAATGGATCCTGGATACATTTTCGAGAAGAAGACAAAATTCTGAATTCAGCAAGGGGTCATTTGTGTAGATCCATCAAGGTTTTTATATAGAAACTAACAGTTACATATAGGATAAATTGAAAATTAGTTGAAAAAAACAGCCTTTTGTGTCAACGTTTTCACCTGTAACTTCTTCTAATTATGACAGCTCTTTGAAAGCAATATACCATTACATCCGCTGGACATTACTGGTTGTGGGGATATATAGGACTTGTAGGTTCACCAAGAACCGGACGAACCCAGAGCCAAAAACTGAGCAGCAACTTGCAATGGTTTTTTATTATGTACCGGGTATATAGTAATTATTCTGTAAAAATGTGTACATGGAAAAATCGGTATGAAAGACACCTATGTATTTCTGAAATGGGAACACAATATAGAGTTTAGAAACAGTAGATATTTGCACATTTCTGAAATTGGGAATACTCATACTAGCATGAGAATTATCAGTCATTTTTTAGAAGGACTTCTTTTTTACACAATATCTTTCATTTGGAAGGCAGAAATGCATCGAGAGTCAATAGATAATAACAGTTCCTTTACAAATCTGAATTACCCTAAGTCTCCCGATAAAAATGGTACCTCACTTGTGTGGGTAGGCATAGTGCCCGCGACAGGAAACGGCGCAAAACGCAACATGGTCACAACTCAATATCGCTGTGAAAATTTACCCTTTTTTGGCAAAGTGCCTAGCTCTAGTTTTTGAACCCTAGCTCTGCGGGCACCTTGGGAAACCTAGCAAACCTATACATTTTTTAAAACTAGACACCCAGGGGAATCCAGGATGGGGTGACTTGACTGCCTCCCACCAGGGTCTGTTACCCAGAATCCCTTGCAAACCTAAAAAATTGTCAAAAAAAACACATTTTCCCCACATTTCTGTGGTGGAAAGTTCCGGAATCTGCGTGGATCCACAAATTTCCACCCACCCCGCGTTCCCCAAAGTCTTACGAGAAAAACGGTACCTCACTTGTGTGGGTCGGCCTAGTGCCTGCGACAGGAAACGGCGCAAAACGCAACGTGGTCACACCTCAATTTCGCAGTGAAAAATGACCCTTTTTTGGCAAAATATCTAGCTGTAGTTTTTGAACCCTAGCTCTGCGGGCACCTTGGGAAACCTAGCAAACCTATACATTTTTGAAAACTAGACACCCGTGTACTTCCAGGGAGGCATGGCTTGCGTGGATCGCCCAACGTTTCCTTACCCAGAATCCCCTGCAAACCTCAATTTTAGCTGAAAAAAATCACATTTTTCACACATTTTTGGGTGGGAAAGTTGTGGCATCACCGGGCTCACTCAAATTTCCCACCACCCAGCGTCCCCCCGGGTCTCCCGGTAAAAATAGTGCCTCACTTGTGTGGGAGGCCCAAGTACCCGCGACAGGCAAGGGCCCAAAACGCAGTGAGGCGACATAAAAATTGCCTATCTCAAAACCACCTGGTTTTGTAAGGGGGTCACTTGGGTTTTTGGCCCGGTGCTCGGCGGCCATCTAGGGAAACCTACCAAACCCATACATTTCTGAAAACTAGACACCCGGGGGCTTCCAGGGAGGTATGGCTTGCGTGGATCCCCCAACGTTTCCTTACCCAGGATCCCCTGCAAACCTCAATTTTAGCTGAAAAAATCAAATTTTTCACACATTTGTGTGTGGGAAAGTTGTGGCATCACTGGGCTGACACAAATTTCCTACCACCCAGCGTTCCCCCGGGTCTCCCGATAAAAACGGTGCCTCACTCGTGTGGGAGGCCCAAGTACCCGCGACAGGCAAGGGCCCAAAACGTATTGAGGCGACATGAAAATTGCCTACATCAAAACGACCTGGTTTTGCACGGGGGGTCACCGGGGTTTTTGGCCCGGTGCTCGGCGGCCAACTAGGGTGTCTAGAGGGCTTTCTGCCCTCCCGGGGGGGGGCAGATTGGGGGCCAATGCCCCATCTGCCCCCCAGGGGGGGCAGAAAGGCTGTAATGGTGGCGGGTGGGTGGGGACATTGGCGTGCCCGTTGCGGGCAGCCCGCACCCTAAAAAAAAACTAAAAGCTCATCCCTGGTTTTTAGTGGGCTTTCTGCCCCCCCGAAGGGGCAGATTAGGGGCCAATGCCCCATCTGCCCACCGGGGGGGGCAGAAAGACACTAGTAATTGGGGGGTGGGGAGGGGACATGGGCCTGCCCGTTTTGGGCAGCCCCCACCCCTATTTTTTTTTTTATATTTCCCTGGTGTCTAGAGGGCTTTTTGCCCCGCCAGGGGGGCAGATTGGGGGCCAATGCCCCATCTGCCCCCCAGGGGGGGGCAGAAAGGCTGTAATGGTGGCGGGTGGGTGGGGGCATTGGCGTGCACATTGCGGGCAGCCCCCACCCTAAAAAAAAAAAAAACGAATCCCTGGTTTTTAGTGGGCTTTCTGCCCCCCCGAAGGGGCAGATTAGGAGCCAGTGCCCCATCTGCCCCCCGGGGGGGGGCAGAAAGACTGTAGTAATATGGGTGGGGTGGGGGCATGGGCCTGCCCGTTTTGGGCAGCCCCCACCCCTATTTTGTATTTTTTTAAAAAATCCCTGGTGTCTAGTGAGCTTTTTGCCCTCCGGGGGGGGGGCAGATTGGGGGCTACTGCCCCCATCTGCCCCCCAGGGGGGGCAAAAAGACTAAATTTGGCCAAAACTCTTTGGAGGGAGCAAAGGCCCTTGCCCAAGGGGCCGCTCCCCCCTCCCTGGTGTCTAGTGGGTGGATCCCTGCTTGGGGATCGCCCTCCTGTGGCGATCCCCAAGCAGGGATCCACTGGGGAGGGGTATCATTGGAAAGGGGAGATTCTCCCCTTTCCAACGATACCTCTCCCGTCTTTCTACGTGCTCAGGGGGCTGAGATAGCCCCGCCGTTCGCACGTGCGCGCCGATCGTCATTACAGTGAAAGGGGGGGGGGGGGGGCGCCTCGGGAGCTGGGGAAGCTCTTCCCCAGCTCCCGAGGCTGTTTTGGCAGAGGGATTCCCTAGGGTATGCCTCATGACGAGCTGGACTCGTCATGGGCACAGCGCGACTGTGCTCCATGACGAGTCCAGCTTGTCATGGGCATACAAGGGGTTAAGCAGATAACCTTGCGAAACATCTGTATATGTATTTATTTTACTCTGACAGATTAGCCACAAGAGGAAGGTGCTTCTTTTTTAAGTGAAAGGACTTAACACAAATATGCTTTAAATGTCTCTGCAATCCATACATATGCAAGCAATTCTTTTTCTATAATGGGATAACTTCTCTCCATAGATCTCATTGTCCTGGAAGCAACACACACAATAACTTTCTTGACTTACTCACGGCGCCACAGTCATATGAACTTGCATCCACAGTCACACAGATCTTAGCCACATCTACAACTAGTTAAAGTGCTGTTGTCTCTGAAATCACCTGTTTGATATGATAAACACAGGTCTAATATTGTTCCATCCATTTGAACTATGCTAATTAATTTAAAAAAAGTTTTCTCTTTATAATGCTTCATGAATACGGCATAGAATTTACACTGACCTACAAATGAAACAAGCTGATCCATATCTTGTGTTGCAGGTACATTCCTAATGTTTTCCACAAGGCTTGGCAATTCATCAAGCAATACAAGGCACAAATGCATAACTTAATTGGCCTTAATTACACATTCTTCTTCCCCAAGGGTAGTAAACCTTTCTGTCAAATAAGCATTTCCTCAACAGCAATATAATAGTCACTGAGACTGAGCGAACCACAGGTTATCTTGCAATGTAACAACAGATAACATGTCCTTGAAAATACCACAATCTTTCCTGGGAAACTATAGCTGCTAACACCTGGTGCAAGTGGTATCCTCCAAAACTGAAAAACAAAAACCAAACAAAAAAATGCTGTAGGGCATTGTGAATTGATATCCAATAACATCTGATGACACAGTTCACTGGTCCAGTTTAGTAATGAGCTTCTGTCATTAGATAGTCAATACTAGGTAAGGAAAAATATTCAATCCAAATGGCTTCAGTGAGGCTCCTAAGAACAATGCATAATCAAGGTTGACCTGATTCATTTCATGCTAATACAACAGGGGAGAGCCACAAGGTACCATCAGGGTATATAAATAAAGAGCCTCCCAGAGGTTACAAGCATGAAGGGCCATGCTCCATAAACAGCAAAGCACATTGTGGCTTAATTCACCACTCAGTGCTCCCACCCACATGGTTTCCTCACTTATGGTCACCTTGATTTCTTCTGGTTTCTTCATGCTTTACTCTTCCTCATTCCTGATGTCAGGGTGAGCTTGTTGCATTGTTATTCATCTCTACATTAATCTCCAACTATAATCAAGAGCTACAACATTGCCAAAGAGTTTTTTTCCCACCCTTAGTGTTCATGTTCTTTTGGGGATCGTCTTAAAGAGACACTTAACACCATTCATATTTACTATCAGGTGCAAGATGTCACCATGGATACTGGGAGGGGTTGCTGTTTCTTTGGGCAATTGACAAGACAATTCAAAAGGCCTTTTCAGCATCCAGTCCCTGGCACAGCCACAGTTTCTGCAATACACTGAATCCATATCCTTCCCAATGGCGGACAAATTATGTGAACAGTAAATGGAATATTAAACAACCGGTGTTTAACTGGGGTACAATTCTGTTTGGTTTTGATGGTGTGATTAGAATTATTGGCTTTTCCTAACTTTTCTGCAAATACATTTCTCCATTACCTGATTCTCACACTTCCCTTCCTACACAATATGTAATAATCATCTTAAATACAGCTTCATGTGGTAAATAATTTAATTACCGGGACTTAATTTGATACAGAACATAATAAAAATAGCTCAGTAAATAAGAGGCAGAATCCGTGGTATTAGAGGTTCGGAATGGGCTTTATTCCAATGGACGATTTCGAAATCGTGGCCTCCAAGTTCCATCACCACGGAGGTTCAGGAAGTGAAGTACATACATTATTGATAATTATTCACTTTTATACAATAGGCATTACAGTGAAGTAAATGCAAGAGGCGTAACAATTGATAGTGTAGATAAGACATACATACGTAGCAAAAGTAGGTGGAACTGGGAGTAACAAAGAAACGTCATTGGTTGTGATGTCACATATGGGTGGACCTATGAAATAATTTCGCAATGTCAGCAGAAATACTTGGCAGAGATGCGCGCGCAGCAGTATGACGTGTGATTGACGTGCAACTAGGGGGTGAAGGGGACTTGACATTTAGCTCTACATGTGGCGACAGAAGTCTGGAGGGTCAAGTCAACCTAATCTCAAATCATATCTAACATCCTATGTTTAAAGAACTATGTTATCCAGAAGAGAGGTCTCTTAGAGTAGAATCTTATTCTATACTGACTATACTGACTGTTAGTGCGTGTACAGGCGTCTAAGTGTCTACACTAGATGCGAGGGCAGGAATCTTCCATAGTAACAGGGCTATGAATTACTTGCATAAAGACAGGGAAACCGGGCCTTTGCTCGGTAGCTGGAAGAATGTTTACTTTAAACTACTAGACAGGAATGTATTGGGCAGGGGGCGGAGCAGATAATTTCGAAGGTGAAATACAGTTCTTGGCAGGCAGCAAGCTGATGTCAGGCTTCGTGAGCCGCGCAGGGAATGAGACAAAGTTCATGGTCACAGATACAGGCTCAGACTGGAGCTTCAGAGGCAGAAAGCAAGAAAAGCTTGATGACAGAATCAGGGCCTACTCGTCTGAACTGTAAAATGGCATAAGTGGACCATATAAAGGCGGTGGCCTTTCATACTTAGGAATGGAATATCCGGCCTATTCATGGCGGATCTGAAAGAGGACATGTTAACGGTGGACGCACATGTGTTTGCGTCTTCATAACTGGAACTGGAGGGAACATACATGTACTTGTAACATGCACATAGAACCGTTGGGGTCCAAGATAGGGGACATAACTGACCAGAAAAATCCATATTTCCACACCACCATCCTACATTATTGATGCCATTTTTGGCAACATAAACATTACCCCAAATGTTCATATCTTTCAATAGGGATCGAAGGATGGAATTAATGACTTTCCATTTAATTAGCAGGTCATCAGGATCCAGAAGCAATGGCACATGTGCTTTACACAGTGCATTTTGGGTCAAAATTTTGCGAGTGCAAAAATGCTAAGAATATAAATGAACTCCCAAAGAACAAACCAATCAAAGAACATGACCCTCTGCATGTGGATCCAGTAAGAGTGTTAAATAAAAAATAAAACAGAGCAAGCATATGTGACCTAATGCACTGCTGGCTGAATGCCAGCATGTCTAAATATAAATAGCCTTGAGATATCGAAGATTTAAATTACATTTTTTTTTTTAAATCTCATTTAAGCATGTGGGCCACCAGCGCTAGGACTGCAAAGACAGCAATATAATGTATCTGCTTTTGGGAAAGCTGGGCAAACAGCAATATATTTTTCTGTAGGGAAAACAAGCTGACAACTGTTTGTTTCAAAATGTCTTGTAACGTGCAGATCTCTTATGGACTGTCTGCAATATGACCTGCATTGTAGCAGAATTTGGCTGGACAGACTACAGTACAATCTTGGGTGCAGCATGCTGATCCCAACCAGCATTCCCGCCCATTGAAAATGGTGTCATCAACCACTTCTTTTATAGAAGCGCACCATCAATCAGTAAATGTTTCTCTCAATCACTTACTACGACACACTACTCCAACAACAGGATTACACACAGTATGACAACAATCCAAAGGAGACTCGTAGAATGCAGTACTATGCAAACAGCAGTACGAATTTAAGTAGGTGCATAGTGTCATCATTGTCTTGATGCAGGAACACAGAATAAAACTCAACTTGCGCATGTCCTGCACCCATCACAATCTTGATCCTTACACATAGGAAGGTAGGATGTTGTTTTCCTCACCCAACTCTCGGTGAGCAGACAGTGAAAAATCTTGCTCTGTAGCACACCAGAAGTTAAGGGCCCATGAGACTACATTAACCTATCGGAGAACCCCAAATGCTACTCAATATTACCAATTAAGTTTAAAAGCATATAGAATGTATTTGGAAAAATAAATACATTTCAAATACCTCAAAATATGGAGATACATGACAAACGCAGGAACGTCAGAGTACTAGTCACTTATGTTTATTGCTGACAGAACATAATGCATCAAATAGTAAGTGGGCTCAGGCTCAAATAACAACCATCTAAAACCTTGAATCATTGTGTGTCCCTGGGGCCGGGATTTCACATTTCATCACAACATAAAACCTAATCGAAAGTTACTTCATTTTAACTTTAGTATAGTCTGACCCTCAACTTGTTGGGCAATTCACTCTGAACATTTTCAGTTACTCAAATCCTCATACACCATTAGTCTGTCTTTTTTTAAAAAAAGGCAACATGGCCATTTTAAAAATCTTACTAAGTCATGGGCACAAAATACGAAAGATAGGCCACATAGACACGTAACTGCCCCCAAAAAGTATGACATTTTCTTTACTCTCAGCTAACTATATTAAAAGCATTATTAGAACTGGAAGCATCCTTGTTCTTTTCCCAACAAAGTGTAATAGATCCTTAACTTTACTAGGCATGTCCTGCCATTTTACCCCACAGTTTTTTTTCCTAAGTGTCCCGCAAGAGATTGCCAGTATAGTAAGCTGACATACTGTGCAGTGAGCTTTGACATCTGGAAAAATCAAACCTAACTTTATTGTTGAAAAAATAAAGTTTCTAGCACAACTCTGGTGTTTTTCTCTATCGAAATAAATTTCATAAAAGATATCAACTGCCTCATGAAAAGAAATCCAGTAAACTTACCGTCGACATAGTGAATAACAGTTGCAAATCTTTGAGTTGCACTCATATTTTTTCATATTTTCTAGTATTTGTCCTAGCGATAAAATGGTAAAAAAAACTTCTTTGCAGGTTGTTTCTCACTATTTGAAACAGTGCTAATAAAGTTCTACTGAAACTAAATCACAAATGGTCCATATGTATAGGTACTAGAGTTTCCCTTCAACTCCGCACATATCAAAAGTCAATAGCTTACTTTCCAGCTTACTACAACATCCCACATTTTGTTTGGGTAACCTCAAAACTGCACACTGTTCAACAGAGGTCTAGTTCTAAGAGGATCTACAAAAGAGTTGCCGTCTGCTCTTCAGATACATGAGCAGATTATCTGCAAAAATAGCATGTTTAACTAAACCCCTTCACATTTAATAGCTTATATCAATGCACTAATAGCTATTAGATAGGCCAAATACATACTTCCAGCCTCGTCACTCTGAAAAGCAACAGACTGTTGGAGATCAATGCTATTAGCCACTACTTTTTCTCAAGGGAATTTAAAATGGTATTCAATCAGGACAAGAAATTTAGACTGAGATCAACACTGTACAAGATGTTCCTCAAAAAGGCAAATCCTTACTACCAGCATCAAGCACAACATGACAGCTTGAGATATACCATGTCACGGTCTGTCTACAGAGTGGTCCTAAACCCAGAAAAGTGTAGCCGAGCCACCATTTGCAGTTGTACAAACAATGTTATCTAAGGGAAGAGATGAAAACATCCTGTATTTTGGATGAAAGATCAGTGTGTTTTCTTTTACCACTTCTATTCTTCTAAAATGACCTTAATCTCTCCATAAGTCTCCTACATTAATCATCACTCATAAATGCCTACAATTCCCTGATGATAGCTGACATAGAAAGCATTTATCACCATTACTTCACTTGAACCACCCTTTCTGATTTGAAATTGTGCATCCCTATACTACTAAGAGGCCCACTACTCCATTGTACTCTCTGCAGAGGCCATGAATACTTAATTTGGTTATACAATAGTGGTATCGCTCACATTAAGATAATTATTTAATAGTATTCCTATTTAATGTATACAATTTCATCTTAAAATGAAAAATGTGTTCAATTAATTCTTAAAACAATGAATGGGAAATGAATCCTACAGTACATACCCGTGTACTTTCTAATATTAGAATGTGGCCTCCTGCACTGTGACATGGAGCTTGAAAATTAAAAGAGAAAAATCAGACTGCACCCTTTTTATTTTTTAGTAACAAATGTGTCAATAATCATATAGAGGGCAGAGCCCCATAATACAAAAGGCAACCGCCATATTATACACCACAGAGTATTGGTTTTGACGGACAAGTTACTTACCTTCGGTAACGATATATCTGTAAGAAACATTAGTTAGTTAGATTCCTTACCTTAGAATATCCCCAGGCGTCAGGCTGGATCCGGAAAGATTTTTCATCAGCAATACCCTTGCGCGTCGCTAGGAGTCGTCTGCGGCTCCGCGTCCGTCGTCGGCGTGATCGCCGGGATGACGTCGGAGTACTTAGATGCCGCCCTCGCACGCTGACGTCAGTTCTTGTACGTAGCTTTCCGCGCCAGGAACGCAGAGCCATGCAAGAGACCGACACTGGTGCAATGAATCTAGGGCCCTGAAAGGGATGACCTTAACCCTAGATATCAGTTTGCAGAACGGGGAGGATGGGCGGGGCAGTAAGGAATCTAACTAACTAATGTTTCTTACAGATATATCGTTACCAAAGGTAAGTAACTTGTTCATCTGAAAGAAACACGTTAGTTAGATTCCTTACCTTAGAATAGATACCCCAGCAATACCAACCCCGGTGGTGGGTCTGTGGACCAGGAAAACACCAGGAAGTCCTGGAGAACGGAACGACCAAAGAAGCAGTCTCTCCGGACTTGGCTGTCCAGGCAGTAATGCTTGGCAAACGTGTGCAGCGAGGACCAAGTTGCTGCCTGACAAATGTCCTGCAGAGGGACTCCCCGTCCCAGGGAAGTTGTAGCCGCCGTGGCCCGGGTGGAATGGGCTCTAAGCCCCACAGGAGGATCCTTCTTAGCCAAGGAATAACAGGCCTTAATGCACAAAACGGCCCACCGAGAGATGGTTCGCTTGTGCAGTGCCTGCCACTTCTTAGCGCCACGTAGCCAACAAAGAGTTGGTCGTCCACCCTGAACTGTTTCGTGCGGTCCAGATAGAAGGACAGCGCTCGTTTTGGGTCCAGACGCTGGAGCCTCTCTTCCTCTTTCGTGGGATGCGGAGGCGGAAAGAAGGTGGGCAGTGTAACAGACTGGCCGATGCGAAAAGTAGTTACAACCTTAGGGAGAAAGGAAGGATGAGTCCTGAGAACAACCCTGTCCGGATGGACAGAAAGGAAAGGAGGCTTAGAAGACAGAGCCTGGAGCTCACTTACCCGTCTAGCAGAGGTGATGGCAACCAGGAAAGCAGTCTTAATAGTCAGAAGACGAAGAGGACAATTATGAAGTGGCTCAAAGGGAGCGCACATCAGATAGGTTAACACAAGGTTCAAATCCCACTGAGGCATTACGAAAGGGACAGGAGGAAACATATAAGTAATGCCTTTAAAGAATCGAGCAACAACAGGGGATTTGAACAGAGAAGACTGATCAGGAAGCCGTAAGAAAGCAGAAATAGCTGAAAGATATCCCTTGAGGGTGCCCAGAGCAGAGCCCTGCTGGGCCAGGGAAAGACGAAAGAGGAGAACCTCAGAAAGAGGGGTGGAAAGGGGATCCACAGCCTTTGCTGTGCACCATGCCACAAATTTGTTCCACCTGCTGGCGTATACTGTTTTAGTGGAGGGACGCCTGGCTGCCAGAATTACATCACAGACTTCAGGAGGCAAGTCAAATGGCATCAACTGTTGCCGCTCAATCTCCACGCATGGAGGTGGAGGCTGGACAGGTTCGGGTGGAGGACCGTCCCCAGCTGCTGCGACAGAAGGTCCTCTTGAAGAGGCAGTCGAATCGGGGGATCGATTGATAGACTGAGTAGCTCGGGATAACAGTATCTTCGTGCCCAATCCGGAGCCACAAGGATGAATTGGGCCCGGTTGCGCCTGATCTTCTTCAGCACTCTGGGCAGAAGTGGTATAGGCGGAAAGGCAAACAACAGACCGCAACACCACTCGTGATGAAAAGCGTCTCCGAGTGAGTGCCGCCTTGGAAATTCCAACGTGCAGAACTGATGACATTGCGCGTTCTCTTCGGTGGCGAATAGATCTAACCAAGGCTCTCCCCACTGCCGAAAGAGTCCTTGCGCCACGTCCGAGTTCAGTTGCCATTCGTGATCCATCATGCACCGGCGGCTGAATTCGTCCGCCCTGGCGTTCAGAGAGCCCGCCAGGTGTTGAACCACCAGGGTGATGCACTGATGTTCCAGCCATGTCCAGAGGCGCAGAGCCTCCTGGCAAAGGGTCCACGACCCCACCGCCCTGTTTGTTGCAATACCACATGGCGGTGGTGTTGTCCGTGAACACCTACACTACACTTCCCAGAACAGAGGGAAGGAATACCTTCAGTGCAAGTCGGATCGCCCGCTGCTCCAATAGGTTGATATGGAGCCGGGACTCCGCCGGAGACCAGAGGCCTCTGATCTCCGCCTCTCCCAAGTGGCCCCCTCATCCCAGGAGGGACGCATCCGTCACCACTATGTGCTCCGGTTGGGGTAGGGAAGAGGGATCTGCCACTGACCCAATCGTGGTCCGTGAGCCACCACTGCAACTGTCTTGCAGTGCCCTCTGAGATCAAGACATGGTCGGACAGGTTGCCCCGATGCTGGGCCCACTGAAACTTCAGGTCCCACTGCAGAGCCCGCATACGCCACCTGGTGTGATGTACCAGCAGGATGCAGGAGGCCATCAGACCCAGTAGCCGCAGCACAAACCTGACCGAAACCCTGAATATCCCAAACCCGCTGTTCCGGAGGATACACCCGGAACCGCGCCGAGTCCAGAACCGCTCCGATGAAAAGAAGCGTCTGGGAGGGACTCGGATGCGACTTCGGCACATTGATGGAAAACCCCAGCAAATGCAGGAGGTCGGCCGTAGTCTGGAGGTGGGAGACGACTGCCTGGGGTGAGCCCGCCTGCAACAACCAGTCGTCGAGATAGGGGAAGACTGGAACACCTAATCTGCGCAGATGAGCTGCGACCACCGCCAACACTTTCGTGAACACCCGAGGGGCGCTGGTGAGGCCGAAGGTGAGCACGGTGAACTGAAAGTGCTCGTGGCCTACCGTGAACCGCAGGTAACGCCGGTGGGCCGGGGATGTGGAAATAAGCGTCCTGCAAGTCCAACGCTACCATCCAGTCTCCAGGGTCTAGGGCAGACAGAACCTGAGCTAAGGTGAGCATCTTGAACTTCTCTTTCCGGAGGAAGGCGTTGACGCTCCTGAGGTCCAAGATAGGGCGTGGGCCCCCTTTGCCCTTCTTGGGAACCAGAAAGTAGTTGGAATAACAACCCCGACCTACATCTGGGCCAGGAATGCGCTCGATGGCCCCCTTGGCCAAGAGGGCCGTAACTTCATCCTGCAGAAGTTGCAAGTGATCCCCCGACATGCGGTGGTACTGCGGTGGCATGGCTAGAGGGGTCGCCTCGAAGGGGAGGGAGAAGCCCCTTCGGATGATTTACAGCACCCACCTGTCCGATGTGATGGTACGCCAGTGGAGCAGGTGATGGCGAACTCTGCCTCCCACCGGCGTTGAATGGGCGTGAAAGCTCGGACTGGGAAGGCTTTGAGGCAGATGCTGCTGGGGTAGATGTGGGCTGACCGGCTCTCTGTCCCCCCGCTCCGCCTCGGCGGAATCCACATTCGCGACCGCGTTGAGGCCGATTCTGCGGCCTGTGGCTAGACGGACATGAGGGGGCGCCCCTTCCTTGGTCACGAAAGGGGCGAAAAGCGGAGGTTTGCGGGCGCGGGCCGAGAGGCCCAAGGACTTGGCCTTAGCCCTGGAGTCCTTAAAGCGCTCCAGCGCACTATCCGCTTTGCCGCCAAAGAGGCGACGGCCATCGAAGGGCATGTCCATGAGGGTGCTCTGGACATCCCCGGAGAAATTCGTGGACCTCAGCCAGGTGTGGCGACGAATCGCCACCGTGGTCGCAATTGCCCTACCTAGCGAGTCCGTTGTGTCAAGCCTATATCGTATCGAGTAACGTGCCGAATCCCGCCCTTGGGCGAGCCGCGTCCGGGCCTCCTCCGGACACTGGGGCAGCACGTCCGCCACCGTATCCCACAGAGTGGGTGTAACAGTCCAAAAGGCAAGCGGTGTTGATAGATCGCAATCCCAAACTAAGGGAGAACAGTTTCTTTCCAAACTGTTCCAACCTTTTGGATTCCCGATCCGGGGGAGTGGACGGGAAGGCGGTCTGGGAAGTAGAAGCCTGGATAACCAAGCTCTCAGGCGTGGGGTGCACCGACAGAAAGCTGGGGTCGCCCGGGGCGGTGGCGCCGGGCTACGTTTCGGTCCACAAGAGGGGCTGTGGAGGGCTTGGACCAGGTGCCCATCAGAACGTCCGTCAGTGCTTCATTGAACTGCAGCAGAGGCTCCGAGGAGCTTACCGGCGGTTGAAGCACTTCAGTGAGGAGGTTAGTCCTCACGGCCACTGCAGGGAGCTCTAGCTGAAGAGCCTCGGCAGCCCTGCGCAGCACCACTGAATAGGTAGCACCCTCCTCCGTAGCCACGGAAGGAGGAGAGATGAAGTCAGTGTCAGGGGAGGTGTCAAGACCACTGGCATCCTCCAGCTCTTCTGCCCAGTCCTGAGATAACTGGCACTGCTGTGCCAGAGGGTCCTCAGACCCCTCCCAGTCCTCCCTGTCATCCGACTCCTGGTAGACAGGTGGAAAGGTAGGAGCCGGGCGGTAGATGAATCTGTCATACATCGGCGCCGGATACGGAGCCGACGCCGGGCCCGGAACTAAACCTGGGGACGACGTCATCCGAAGACGGCACCGAAGGGGTCGGCGCCGGCGGAGGGGTCATAAGGTCGACCGGCATCGACCGGGATCAAGGCCTGGATCCCCCGGGGGCCTGCGGCGCCGGGACCGAAGTAGACGGTGCCGGGGCCGGAACCGCCAGCTCGCTAGGCCCACCAGTCTGACCTGCGGGGCCCGAAGGCGCGCCGGCAGGCCTCAACGGCGAAGCAAGACTCCTCATGGCCACGAGGAAGTCTCGGATCTCCGTTGGAGTCGCATCGGATCCAGGGGCCGGAGGGTACGGGGCCGGACGAGACTCTTGCGGCGCCGACGGAGCCGCGCGGTTGGTGCCATCCGAACCCTCAGCCGAGTCGCGCGATCGGAGGTCGTCTCTTCGACTTCTTGCTGTGCCTCGACTTACCGGAATGCGAGGACTTGGACCCCGACGAGCGGTGATGGCTGCGGCTCCATGTCCGGTCCCTCGACCGGGACCTTGAGCGGCGCAGAGCCGACTGCTGGTTCTCGAGCAGCTTGCGGGACCGCTCCCGCCTAGCCTTCGAGGTCAAGGCCTGGCAGTCGAGGCACGACTCAGCATCGTGGTCGGGCCCCAAGGCAGTAGAGACACAGGCGTCGCACGGCTTGAACCCGGGCATCCCTACCGGCACCAGGAGTCGAGGTCGACTCGAAATAGGGAAAAAAAAGTTTAAAAAGTTTAGTCAAAAATTGACTAAAAGGGTATGCTCTTCCCGGATCTGCGCTTACTGGCGCGGAAAAAAGAAGAACTGACGTCAGCGCGCGAGGGCGGCGTCTAAGTACTCCGACGACGTCATCCCGGCGATCACGACGCCGACGACGGACGCGGAGCCGCAGACGATGCCTAGCGAGGCGCAAGGGTATTGCTGACGAAAAATCTTTCTGAATCCAGCCTGACGCCTGGGGATATTCTAAGTTAAGGAATCTAACTAACGTGTTTCTTTCAGATATTTACTTTACATTTTATCGAGAAGACTGCACACTTTTTAAACAAGAATAAACCTCTTATGCAATAAAACTGAGACAGCTATATAAACAAGTAATTTAATGTTTATCAATGCTTGGTTTTTCTTACAAGGAACAACTTTCAATAATTATGCTCTAATCTGTATTTTGTTAACAGATTTAACATTCCTTTGTCTTCAGTTTGAACATTCATTACGTATATGGAGTTCTTTCTTCAGAAGAAATCTTTGTCATGGTACGTTCAATCACTTAGTATTATACCCCAGGATCACCAAATCTTATTTTTACATCACCCACAAACGAAACACAACTACTCATTCACAAAGTGGAACAAGCAACACACATCCACACCTCATCTCTGTCAACTATCTGAACCCATTTGCAGGAAAAAGCTGTTCCCCATCGCATCCTGTACCCAAGATGAGTGACCCTTGTCATGAAAACCAAAAGACTGGCATACATTTTAGAGACAGCCTAATAAAGTTTGCAGAGGAGGGGGTTGTTCCAGATCCCTATCAATCCAGTCTCCCACTATCAAGTAACATCCATTATTAGGGGCACTATGGAAAAAGAAGTGAAAGCTTCAACCCATACCCTAAAAAACATAAAGGCTTGCCCAGACGATGTTGCATTACTTTCAGTGTTCATAGTGCTTTGAGACATTCCACGGAGATGACTCAACCTTCTGCGTCTCCCATTCGAAAAACATCTATAGATGGCATTGAAATTCGAGATCAGCAGCCATATCCTACCTCCTGGTCTTTGTGGACCACAGTTTGCAGGCTGGCTATTTCCCAGGACAGCCAGAGTGGTACCCCTCCCTAATGCAGAGGAGTTTCTGGAATTCACCAATACCAACACAAATAGGTAAAAACCATACCAGTACAATTCATAGAAAAAGTATACTTGGGTTATATTTACAAAAACTAAAAAGTGAGTTAGTCACAAAAGTGTCAGTATGTGTCCTGAGAAAGGCAACTGTCATCATCTGGCCTAAAATAAGAGCGATTCAAATTAAAGTATTTTGTAACTATCAAGTCAACGTCAGCGTACTGCTCTTTAAAGTCCTGCAACACTGTTTAATAGCTTGACCGAGTTTCAAATTTTGACAGCAGATGAATGAATGTAAATAATAGATAACAAACATGCTTTTGCCCAGGGTTGAGCATGGGGGGTAACTCTACAACTTGCATGTGCGGGAGATTATGTGAAAGATCAGTAATTACTAAACAATGCGAGGAGAAAACACAAATTAACAAGCCTTTTGTATCTTCCCTCCTATATATAATTTCTCAGCAGCCACAGTGAAGGTAACATAACCCAATAAATGAAATGGCATTAGACTCCACATTTCTTGAAGGCAAATACAATAAAGGAGTTCAGGAAATGTGCAGCTTTTTCATTAGCAAGAACTCTTTCTAATCCTGCTGTGTTCCAAAACGATAATAACCTATTGGTATCCTGGATAAAAGAAGTACTTTTAATCAGTTATAGTAGTACAAGGAGCACTGAGATAGTCTTTAGTGCTCAATTCGACTAACATTCAAAGCACTGGTAAGCCATCCTCAATCCTTATTCATTAAATTTGGTACTGATTTGTAATTTTACATGATCTACCTGTTCCCATCTTCCATGTAATCACAAGTTTTCCTTCATCTGCAATTGCTACTTTTGGGGGCCTATTGCACAAGTTACTACTTGTGTAATGATATATCTGTAAGAGACATTAGTTAGTGATAGATTCCTTACCTTAGAATATCCCCAGGCGTCAGACTGGATCCGGAAAGTTTTGCTAGCAGTACCCCTGCGTGTCAGTGGGTGGCGTTGTGCGGCTCTGCGTCCGTCGCCGGTGTCGTAAGCACCGTCACGGAGACTACTTAGGCGCCACCCATGCGTGCGGACGTCAATTCTGTACACGACTTTCTGCGCCAGGAACGCAGAGCCATGCAAGAAACTGACCACTGGTGCCAAGAAACTAGGGCCCTGAAAGGGAGGACCTTAGCCCTAGAAATCAGTTCGCAGAACGGGGAGGATGGGTGGGGTGAATCTATCACTAACTAATGTCTCTTACAGATATATCGTTACACAAGTAGTACCTTGTGCATCTGAAAGAGACGCGTTAGTGATAGATTCCTTACCTTCGAATAGATACCCCAGCAACACCAATCCCGGAAGTGGATCTGCGAACAGATTACACCAGAAAGTCACAGAGAACAGAACGGCCAAAGAAGCCGTCTCTCCGGATTTGACTGTCAAGGCAGTAATGCTTGGTAAACGTGTGCAGCGAGGCCCATGTAGCTGCCTGACAAATGTCCTGCAAGGGAACGCCGCGTCCCAAGGCAGTAGTGGCTGCAGTTGCCCTGGTAGAATGGAGACGCAGCCCCACAGTAACAGACTGATGCACAGAACGACCCACTGAGAGATGGTCCGTTTGTGCACAACCCGACCTTTTTTGGCGCCCATGTAGCCAACAAAGAGCTGGTCATCCAACCGGAACGGTCGTGTACATGTCAGATAGAACGAGAGCGCATGTTTTGGGTCCAGACGGTGGAGCCTCTCTTCCTCCCTCGAAGGATTCGGGGGCGGAAAGAAGGTGAGCAAAGTAATGGTCTGCCCGATGTGTAATGGCGTGACAACCTTTGGCAAAAAAGAAGGACGGGTCCTTAACACCACCTTGTCCGGATAAACGGAAAGGAAAGGAGGTTGAGAAGAAAGAGCCTGGAGCACACTCACTCTTCTGGCAGAGGTGATAGCAACCAGGAAAGCCGTCTTGAGAGTGAGAAGACGTAAAGGACAGTTATGAAGGGGTTCAAAAGGAGCGTACATCAGATTCAAGTCCCATTGAGGCATTATGAAAGGCACGGGAGGAAACGTGTGCGTAATGCCTTTTAGAAAACGGTTAACAACCGTGGACTTAAAGAGAGAAGACTGATCTGGAAGCCTTCGAAAGGCGGAGATGGCCGAAAGATAACCTTTGATAGTGCCCAGAGCAGAGCCCTGCTGGGCCAAGGATAGTAGGAACAGAAGGACCTCAGAAAGAGAGGCAGAAAGAGGATCCACAGCCTTAGCTGTGCACCATGCCACAAACTTGTTCCACCTGCAGACGTATACCGTTTTAGTGGAGGGACGCCTGGCTGCCAGAATAACATCACAGACTTCAGGAGGAAGATCGAAAGTTGTCAACTGTCGCCGCTCAATCTCCACGCATGGAGGTGGTGGCTGGACAGGTTCGGTTGGAGGACCGTCCTTTGCTGATGCGACAAAAGATCCTTCCGAAGAGGCAGACGGATCGGGGGATTGATCGCCATGCTGAGTAGCTCGGGATACCAGTATCTTCGTGCCCAATACGGAGCCACAAGGACAACTTGGGCCCGGTAGCGCCAAATCTTCTTCAGCACTTTGGGCAGAAGTGGTATAAGCGGAAAGGCGTACAACAGACCGCAACTCCACTCACGACGAAAAGTGTTGCCGAGCGAGTGCCGCCTTGGAAATTCCAACGCGCAGAACTGATGGCATTGCGCCTTCTCTTTGGTGGCGAATAGATCTAACCAAGGCTCTCCCCACTGCAGAAAGAGACCTTGCGCCACGTCCGAGTGCAGACGCCATTCTTGATCCATCAAGCACCGGCGGCTGAGTTCGTCCACCCTGGCGTTCAGAGAACCTGCCAGGTGTTGAACCATCAAGGTAATGCCTAATGTTTCAGCCAGGTCCAGAGGCGCAGAGCCTCCTGACATAGGGTCCACGACCCCACTCCGCCCTGTTTATTGTAATACCACATGGCGGTGGTGTTGTCCGTGAACACCTGCACCACACTTCCCCGGACAACGGGAAGGAATGCCTTCAGTGCCAGTCGGATCGCCCGAAGCTCCAAAAGGTTGATATGGAGCCGGGACTCCGCTGGAGACCAGAGTCCTCTGATCTCTCCCTCTCCCAAGTGGCCTCCCCACCCCAGAAGGGACGCATCCGTCGCCACCGTGTGCTCCGGTTGGGGAAGAGAGAGGGATCTGTCATTGACCCACTCGCGATTCTTGAGCCACCACTGCAATTGTCGTGCAGTGCCCTCTGAGATCTGGACATGATCGGACAGGTTGTCCTGATGCTGCAACCACTGAAACTTCAGGTCCCACTGCAGAGCCCACATATGCCATCTGGCATGTTGCACTAGCAGGATGCAGGAGGCCATCAGGCCCAGGAGCCGGAGGGTCATCCTGACTGAAACCCGGAATATCCCGGACTCGCTGCTCGGGAGGTTAAACCCGAAACCGCGTCGAATCCAGAACCGCTCCGATGAAGGGGAGCTTCTGAGAGGGACTCCGGTGCGACTTCGGCACGTTAATGGAGAACCCCGGCAAATGCAGGAGGTCGGCCGTAGTCTGGAGGTGGGAGACGACTGCCTGGGGCGAGCCCGCCTTCAACAACCATTCGTTGAGGTAGGGGAAGACTGACACCCCTGACCTGCGCAGATGAGCTGCGACCACCGCTATCACTATCATGAACACCCGAGTGGCACTGGTAAGGCCGAAGGGGAGCACGGCAAACTGGGAATGTCCCGGGCCTACAGTGAACCGCAGGTAACGCCGGTGGGCCGACAGGAGAGGGATGTGAAAATAAGCGTCCTGCAAGTCCAACGCTACCATCCAGTCTCCAGGGTCGAGGGCAGCCAAGACCTGAGCCAGAGTCAGCATTTTGAACTTCTCCTTCCGGAGGAAGCGGTTGACGTTCTGGAGGTCCAAGATAGGACGCAGACCCCCTTTGTCCTTCTTTGGGACCAGGAAGTAGTGGGAATAACAACCACTCCCTACTTCCGGCCCAGGAATGCACTCGATGGCCCCCGTGGCCAAGAGGGTCGTAACTTCCTGCTGGAGAGTTGCAAGTGGTCCCCCGACATGCGGTGGTGTTGAGGTGTCATGGCTGGAGAGGTGGACTGAAAGGGAAGGGAGTAACTCTTGCGGATGATCTGCAACACCCACTTGTCCGATGTGATAGCGTGCCAGTGGGTAAGGTAATGGCGGATCCTGCCACCCACTGGTGTGGGGTGCTCCACAAAGCTTGGATTAGGAAGGTTTGGAGGTAGAAGCAGCGGGGGCAGAGGTGGAGTGACCCCCATGCTGAATCCCAGACCCGTCCCAGCGGAAGCCGCGTCTGCGGCCGTGCCGAGGCTGGTTCTGGACAAGCTTGCTGAAGGACGTGCCTGGGCGCCTCTGCCGAGGCCACGAAAGGAACCAAAACCAGGAGTGGCTGGGCTTTTCGTGGAAAGACCTAAGGACTTGGCCATGGCCCGCGAGTCCTTAAAACGCTCCAGTGCACTGTCGGACTTCTCGCCAAACAGGCGAGTGCATCAAAGGGCATGTCCATGAGTGAGCTCTGGACATCTGGCGAAAACCCGGAAGATTTCAAGCAGGTGTTGCGAAGAAGCGCCACAGTCGTAGAAATCGCTCTTCCCAGTGAGTCCGCGGTGTCCAAACCACCCGGAATGGCGAACCTAGCCGCATCCTTACCCTCAGCAACAGCTTGGGACAGCACAGCCTGGGCCTCTTCAGGACACTGAGGCAACACCTGTGCAACTGTATCCCACACTGCGTGGGAATACCGGCTCCCTAGGCATTCGGTGTTCACCGACCGCAGCCCCAAGCTGGCCGAAGAGAACAACCGCTTACCTAACTGATCCAGCTTCTTAGAGTCCTTATCCGGTGGAGCCGTGGGAAAGGCACTCTGTGACGTCGAGCCTTGGATGACCAGGCTCTCAGGTGTAGGAAGAGTGGTCAGAAAAGCGGGGTCACAAGACGACGGGCGGTGACGTCTGGCGACATTCTTATCCACAGGGGATCCTGTGGCCGGTCGTGACCAAGTGCCCAGCAAGACGTCAGTGAGGGCGTCGTTAAATGGTAGCAGGGGCTCTGACGAAGTGGACGCCGTCTGGAGCACTTCAGTGAGATTAGTTTTGAGGGCCACCGTAGGGAGATCAAGGTTGAGGACCTCAGCTGCCCGACGGAGCACCATCGTGTAGGAGGCGCCCTCCTCTATGGTAGACGGGGGAAGAGGCAAACCCCGGCTCAGAGGAGACATCTAGGTCGCCGGCTTCCTCCAAGTCGTACGCCCAGTCCTGCTCGGAGTCACACTGACAGGCACCTCCGCCGCAGGTGGGACAGACCGCGGCGGCAGAGCAGGAGCCAGAGAAGGAACAAACGGCGTCGAGAACGGCGCCGGCAGGGGCCAAGCCAGCACCGTGTCCCAATGCGGATCCCAGGGAGGAACAAAATGGTCCTGGAACCTGGGCAAGGGCGGGACAAATAGCACCCACTGCGGCGCCGGAGGCAGAGCCTAGGGTGACGCCGGAGCCGGCAGCAATGGATCCTGTGGCGCCGAAGCTGGATCCGCTGGTGGTCCAACAGGATCCTGACATGGGACCGCGGGGCCCGAGAGCGCCCCGGCGGGAGCCCGAGGCCTAAAAAGACCCGGGTAAGGTGGGTAGGCCGCGGGACACTCGGGCTCCAAAGGAGCAGCGGGGGTAAAGCCCCCGTTCCCCTCCTTCGCATCTGGGGACCGAAGGGGGGGACGTCGGAGAGCAAAAACGCTTCTTCGACTTCTTCTTGTGTCGTCTCTTACCCGAATCCGAGGGTGAAGACTTGGAGCCCGAGGAGCGACGACTGTGGCCCCATGAGCGTTCTCTGTAACGGCCCCTGGACCGGGAACGGCACTGGGACGAGTGCCGGACCTCCAGCAGCTTCCGGTGCCGCTCCCTCAAGGCCTTCGGGGCCATGGCCCGACAGTCCCGGGAGTCATCGTTGAGCTCCAGGCAGTAGAGGCAGACATCGTGGGGGTCCGCCATATTGCGACGGCAGGCCCCACAAGACTCAAATCCAGGCATCCCTACGTGCACCAAGGAAACCAAAATTGGACAGGAGACAAAAGTCTCAAAAGGGTAGTCAAAAAGTGACTAAGGTACGTGCTCTAACCGGATCTGGGCTTTCTGGCGTGGAAAAAGAAATAACGGAACTGACGTCAGCGCCCACGGTTGGCGCCTAAGTAGTCTCCATGACGTCCTCCCAGTGCTTACAACGCCGGCAACGGACGCGGAGCCACACAACGCCACCCACTGACGCGCAGGGGTACTGCTTCAAAGGCTTGTAAACAATTCTCTGGTTGGCGCAAGGTTGCCCTTGTGTCAAGCAGGAACCCTCTCCTCTACGTCATGGCGCAGGATACCCCTTCTGAATGACCCTTGCTCACCCTCTAGGTGCGTGGCGTGAGCAGCCAAGGCTATTCTCCAGGCGTTAGTCAGTTAAGCATTTGTAACCGCACACACAGTAAATACATCAATCCCCCCAGAAATGGACACCAGGCTTGGATATGTAAAAATACGCTCTTTATGTAAAAATAGGTATATATATCAGCGGACTTATCACAAGACCAATAACGTTTTCGCTATGCCACCAGATTGTAAAGCAAGCAAATGTTCTTTGTTGGCAGTTTAAAATGTTATACTCTTCAGTCTTTTTAGCAAGGCTTACTCGGGATTCCAGTCACTTACAGGGGGGTTTGGGGCAGTCTCAGCCCTTCGGTGCGCTTCTTCGCGTATCTCTCTCCCTTCTGTCAACGATCAGCCCGGACCCTGCCGCGGCTCTCGAAAACGGGGAAAGAAGGCGTTGCGGGCCCCGAGCCCGGTACTGGAATGCTGATGAACGTTGCAGTCCCTTGGGGGAGCCGGCACGGGTCAGTGCGACTCCGGTGATGGGAGGGGGAGCACCTTTGGATCCTCTTGAGCGGGTGCGTGTATTCAGGCAGGCGCGGCCCACAACCCTCAGCACGGCAGTGCGGGGGTCTCCTCAGTGGGGGCGGCACGGCCTGATCTCAGACCGAGATCGCGAAGCGGGGTCACCGGGCACGGTCCGTGCAGCTGGGGACCCGGCGGGGATCACGATCGTCGGATAGAGATTCCGGTGGGAGGGGTGATAGCGCTTCAGCGCGCTCCAGTAGCGGGCGGTGGCAGAGGCGCAGGCAGCCTAGCCCGGGGGCAGAGAGCGACTCCGGTCGGGGCGAGGCTCTCACGGGGCGAAGGCAGGCAAGCTCCCGAGTGTCACGGCCCTAGGAGGGGCGATGAGGGGCGCAGTCTTCCTCAAGCGGGATGCACACACGGCTCGAGTTTCAGGACGAGCAAAGGCACAAAGAACCCACTGGTCCTGGGGTTCAGTTCAGGGGGCAAGCTCAGATCAAGCCCTTGGAGAATGTTTAAAGCACAAAGCAGCAAAGTCTTTTCAGCAAGTCTCTTCCTCTCCTTTCTCAGCAAGGCAAGCAGCAGGCCAGTTCCTTCAGCGTCGTCTTCTCCTTCTAGTCGGGCAGAGGTTCTTTGTGGTAAAACAGGATTCTGATTTCTTAGGAGCCAGGCTCCTACTTTTATACAGTGATTCTTTTGTTCTTTAGCGCCAGGGGGCCTGGGCCTGGCTCAGTCCAGTTCTGGAGCACTTTGTTATGGTGACTCTGCTCTTTCCTTTCAGCAGCAGGGCAGAGACATCAGCCGCTCCACAGGGGGCGGAGCCGGCTTTGTGGTGGCAGAGCACAGGTCTATTCAAGAGTCAAGGTGTACTCCTCCCACCCATCCTGGTGTAATCTCTCTACCCACCACCTGGCAGCCAGCCTGTCTCTGGGGATTCCCCAACCCTGCTCCTTACTGTTGCTAGGCAGAACACACACACACAGCAGAGGCGGACTGAAATGGCCAGGTCAGTAAATACTAACTTTCTAAAAGTAGTATTTACAAACCCAGGATATTAAAATAAACTTGACTACAAGAAGTATTTTATTATTCTGAGTTCAGGCATACTAAACTTGACATTCTACCATGCTCTATGAGTCCACTGGGGTCACAGCGTGTAGTGACTCCAGCAGCCCATTCTGGCCTATGGAGAGCAGGTAGCCTTCAATAGTGAAAAACGAAAATGGCTGTAATTCACTATTAGGACATGCCACACACTCAGGGCTTGTCCTACCTTACACCTACAATGCATCCTGCCCGTGGGCCTACCATAGGGGTGACTAACATGAGGCAAAGGGAAGGTTTGGAGGCTGGCAAGTGTGTGCACTTGCCCAGCCAGCATGACAGTACCAGACTGCACACAGGTTCTGCAGTGGCAGACCCTAGACACATTTTACAAGGCCGCTTCGGTGGGTGGCGCAACCAGCGCTGCAGGCCCACTAGCAGCATTGGCATTCACAAGCCCTGGCACTCCTGGTGCACTTTACTGGGGACTGACAGTAAATCCAATAAACCAATCATGAATATCAATCAATGTATACATTTTACCATAGGGAGAGCATATGCACCTTAGCACTGGTCAGCAGTGGTAAGGTGCCCAGAGTCATAAAACAGCCAACAACAGGTCAGAAAAAATAACGGAGGAAGGCAAAAAGTTTAGGGATGACCCTGCAAAAAGGGCCAAGTCCAACAATATGTAATACAATCTCATCTGTTCAGTGCCGCTTTATACATTACAAATCAGCATCTGTTTCTCACACAAGGGATACAGTGTCCTGCTTTGTTGCAACTCAGATTTCCTCATTTGACATCTTTCTACCTTACAGATCTACATTCTCTGGATTTTACTTCTTAGTCAGTGTCGTGCAACCTTTGTTCCCTCGCTAATTTTGCTTTCATGTATTCCCAGTTTGTATGGAAGCCTGTTATAAACTGAAATACTAACTTTATAACTAATACTTTGTGCCTATCCTATTTCCGCCTGTGTGCTCCTTGTAGCTTATCTTTGTATTGAGGTGTCTGGGTGCGCCCGCGGAGGCGGGCCTGTCTTTTGGTTTCTGCTATGTGGTCTTGTTAGCTGTCATTTGGGGTCCTGGCTGTGGTGTTCCCAATACTATGTGTGTGCCCCCCCTCTTGAGATCTGTTGTCTGTTGCGTCCTTTTTCCTTTCCTCTATACATGTTTCGAAATGTTGGTCTGTTCAAACTGAATTGATCCATAAAAATGAAATTAAGATTTTTCTGGTGAGAACGTTCAAGGACAGATTCGTTTTTGTAAGTCTAACAAAAAGAATGAGCCACCTATGGTGTACTCAGCTGATTGCACGCCTGAAGTTCTTGTTGCCCAAATAAGATCACAGGATGAAAAAAAAAAAAAAAACCACACACACAGCAGGAACCATTTTAAGAAAAATCCTGAAAGATTTAGATTTTGGACTTGATGATGCCACAGACCTCCGCAAATCATGGGAGTCAATAAGAACGCTTGATGTTGTCTTAACATTTTTTCATCATTGTTTAATATCAGCAAAGCAAAACTGTTACAAACTAAAGTTCTTGGGTTTGGAACAGAAGCCGACAACATTGATGATAGCTTTGAAGATATAAGTGAAAAAGTGGAAGAGATTCCCATGAACCAACAGGCTTACACTGGGCAAATTAACTGTCTTTTCCAAATCATGTTTTATGAATTACATCACGGCAAAAAGAAAAGTCCACTACACGTTATAACTGCCCACGCAATCTATGACAAGTGCAAAAGTAGAGAGCTAATCACCTCAATGATTAGGATTGGTGTATAAACAAGTTACAATGACATTGTACGGAGCAGGAACTTGTTAGCAGCTCATGCTGCAAAATCTTGTGAATCCAACAGCACACCACTTCCAAATCACCTTACCAGGAAAGGATTTAGAATTGTTGCTCTTGATAATTTGGATTTTTAAGACAGCTCTTCTTTGTCTGGAACATCCAGCACACAATACTGCCATGGTGCTTTTTCAAGACTGTACCAATGAAGTTGCTGCTGGAAAACAAGCTGTGTCAGCTGTAGGCATAAACAAACGAAATTCAAACTTATAACCCAGATGCCTTGCCAACGTGTGCAAAATCACTACAAGCCATCAGCATGTCCCAGTCTACCAGAAGGTTTAAATGTGGCTGAGGACATGGATCTTCTTCTACCTGATGCTGCAGTCCGCAAAGCTGATTTAACTGAATTTATCATATGCTTATTCAGGGCAGACTGAAGGATGAAGAAAAGCCAGTTCCTCTGTGGGCTGGAATTCATGATCTGATCTCCCAGAATACCATCCCACTGATGAAGGTTGGGTTTTTCCCAGTAATACCATCTCCTGTCACAAACTACAAAAAAGCATACACAGCTCTAAAAAAATTCCATAATGTGTGTACTCAGCTTGAAGACCAGCCTACCCTGCCAATTTTATGCACTGAAGGGGTTTTCCATATTGTAGCTTCCATTTCATTTTTATGAGCAATCCAGTAGAATTTGATGATCTTTATCCAATGATGGGCGTTTTCCGCATGACAAAAGTTGCGTTGCGGTGTGCAGGCAGTTATCTCAGTGGAAGTGGCATAGACGATTAACTGAAATCTTTGGAAGCAAAACTATCCAGTCAGTATTGAGCGAAACTCATCCCTTGTTTATTAGGGCGGCCACAGAGTTCTCATATTAGAAAAAACATTTCAAGACCTGGCTGTTCTAATGGCTGCTTCTCTATTCGTCTGTTGCTTCAGTGTCGAGATGCCCCTTCGAAGGCGAGTTGCTGCGCTATTCCAAGCTTCCATTAACATAACATGTTTGTTCATTACAAGTTATGCTCATCATATTTGAGGTTATAGAAACATTGTGTTGGAATACTTTCTAAAACAAGAATGACAAATTAGGTTTTGCATATTTTCCCTCAGTAGCGAACATGGCACTGGGTTCACTTCATTCAAAAGACATAATGCAAGGCCAGGCGATGTTCAATACACTCAGTTCAAAATCAGAAAACCAAATTCATAGTTTGTCAATAAATGTGAAGAAAAATCTGAACTTGCAAGTATAAGGGAGATGTTTAACACATGATGGCTCTGGCGAAAAACTTGGTACATGCTGATCAGGAAAGTGATTGGGAACTGCATGTGTAGACTGTAGAGTCACTGTTTCGCTAATCTGACTGCATAAACTACCTGAGATATGGGTCCTGGTATTGGGAAAGAGTGAAGAAGCTATACCTTAACAGAAAATTCATCCAAAGATATTTTGTTATAAAAGATAGAGAGGGAAGGTTCAACGATGTGGCTCCAGATATGAAACTGGAACAGACGATCCAGAGTGCACAGAAAAGCTCCAAGAGAATTGTTGGACAGACACGTAAAAGTGAATATGTAGCTCAATTGCAGCTAGTTTACCATGAAGTTTTTTTTTTTATTTGTAATGTTTTCAGAGAGATGACAAATTCAAAATGAATGGACCACTGTGAAACTGTACCTCACCACCAACTTGTGGGATAGAGAAGAGAACACTTTAATAAACAAGTTGGCAGCCATCTTCATTTCATGCAGCAGCAAGGAAACCCCTTTTAAATGACTGAGCCTGTGCAACTACACAACTTTGTGACCAAACAATACATGTAAATTGATATAAAGACACGTCTACTAGATGTCCTGGAACATGGATTGCAAATATATATGCAGAACTGAAGCAGGAGAGAGTTGTAGTGCAAAAAAAACCTATTTGACAATAAATAGCCATAGTTAGAGTTTCGTCCAACCAGTCACTACAAAACAGGTTACAAAAAAACAACTTTCTGAAGCACATAGATATGGATGTAGCAAAAGAAAGGTGTGACTTTATCAAGGATATTCTGTTGCATGATCTTCCAAACAACGCATTATTTGATGGAGATGCTGCAACCAAACCAGTGAAGCACAAACTCTTACAAGAGCTCAAAAAAACCTATTGCATGAGGAATTTCAATTCAAAAAGGTGTCCTCATTGAAAACTGCTGTTGTTGTGGACTATATGTCACAATTGCAAATGGTCCAGATTTCATCCATGCAAAATGTCAGAGAGGTCATTCAGACTATTCTACAGATATCAAAGTCAGAGTGCACCTTGCAAGAACTGCACATTGTCTTTTACTGTTATCTTGAACTATTGGTCAAAGAATGTGAGATAATCAGATGAATGTGGAATAAATGACCTTGCCTGCATCAAACATTTGACTTATACCTGTGCAACTTGATAAATAATGGTCATTAACATCGAAAAGATGAACTTGCAGATGTTAATTCGCCAAAACATTGCTGCTGTTTCAGTGAACACTGAACTTCCAATTATTGCAAGTGCAAGGATTGTCAACGAGGAGTTGGCGCCTGCAGAAATGTATTCAAAAGGTACGGGCCATATTGTTCAAGAACGTAACAGCAAATTGGAGGAAGGTGACCTTCATGTTGTGCCACGTGTTGAGAAGGCTGTTCGAAATGGTTCCAATCGGGTAATTGTACTGTCAAACGACACAGATATTATTGTGCTACTTAGATTTGCTGCAATGTTCATAAGTCAAGGATTGTCAGAGTTAAGGATATGTTATGGAGAAGGTGAGACAAGACACTTAATCCTGCTTCATATTCTGTACAAGAAACTTGACCAGTAGATGCCCAGTGTCCTTATCAAGGTACATATTCGTACCGGTGAGGACACTTGAGCAAAATTGAAACACAGCATGGAGCTTTAACTGCTGAACCTGTGAAGTTTCTAAAAAGATTTGCTGGGACAGAAGAATAATGTGACTTTAAAGATGTAGAAAAATACCTTGATACCTTGTGCGTGCGGGGGGGTGGGGGGGGAGAAGGGGGGTAGTGAGTTCTGACTGTCACACATGTGACGGTCTTCGGTACAGCGAGTTCAAGAGATCAGTCCCACTAAGTGACCTTCCACTAACGTCATATTCTGTGCGTGGACACATTAACGGCGCATTCTACTTGATCAGAAGATGTGTAAATATTTTGGCTCATGCATATGTAGGGAAAGATCTGTGTGAATTTGGTTGAGAAGATATTGATGCGGTGCTACAAGCGACAAACTTTCTAAAGCCTCTACCCACAGAACTTACACATAAATGTACTTGCAAAACCTGTGCTACAAAAAGATGTCCCTGTCGATATGCTCTTTTCAAATGTTCAACATTTTGCAAATGTACCACAAGCGACTGGCGAAACAAATACATAAACTATGAAAAATTGTCTAAAACAGGAGTGATAAACATTTGTTTTCATATTCAGATCATAGACATTGTTTGGTGTATATATAAAAGGATTAAAAAACATTATTTGTTTAATTTCTATATATGTGTCTTCTTCCTCTATTATAGCCGCCATTTTGGAAATGGCAGAAGGATTGCTCTGAGTTATTTTCTGTCTCTAGAAGACTACTTGACTCATATAAACCTGTTCTGACACCAAAATGAAGCATTTGGTCATATGGTTCCTAAAATATTACATCACTACTGCAACTCCAAATAAGTCTTTTAAAGTCAGTGATAATAAGGTCTCCGCCCTTTGGTTCTTGGATCACCGAACGTCAGACAACAATAGAAGAAGTGGCGAGGAGAATATATTGACACTGGACAGGCAAAGTACAAGATCTGCTTGAATACCTATGAAGCCAGTATTCTTGCAGCCTATTTTACCTGTAAGATTGAAGCTACCAAAAACTCAACGAAGGTACTCTTTCAAACTGTTACCAAGCTGACAACTGATCCCACCAGGACACCATCAAATTCTAGCCAATCTTTTTGCAATGACATTGCCAATTTCTTTTTACAGCAAGTCGGAAAAAAATGTCAGCACAATCCCCTCCACTCACACTTCTACCCTATGCAACCTCATCACCTACAGCGTTACCCAGGTTGCCCCCACCATTGAGGCTTTTACCCCCCTCCCCCACTAATATGATTACCAGGTTAATTAAGACCGCCAGATCTAGCTCCCCTAATGACCAATGTCCACCAAGAATTGCTGCTTTGGTTGCCAAAACCATCGCTCCAATCCTGATGAGTATCTTCCAACTAATATTTAGGGCTAGCTCTTTTCCAATTAGCTGGAAGAAAGCCTTAATTTTGCCTCTGCTAAAGGAACATTCTTTGGACTCCCATGACCCAAATATCTACCACCCTATATCTCGTTTTCCTTTGCCAGCTAACATCATTAAGAAAATAATGAATATCCAACGAGTAGATTACATTTAATCCAACAATTTATTGGGTGCCATCTAATTTGGCTGCCGTCCATGCCACAATACGATACCCGCCTTAAGGCGACAGAAGAAGTTAGGATGTCTCTTGACCAAGGCGGTAATGCCACTCGATTTGTCGGCGACTTTCAATACTGTCAACTGGCAGATTAATAGCACGCCTGACCACTATTGGTGTGACAGGCACTGCATGGAACCTACGTAGCTCCTTTCTTCATGCACACGAACAGTAAGTCTGTCTCTCAGCTTTTTCTCCCTCTCTTGAGGGGTCCCTCAGGGGACCTCACTTAGTCCTACGGTTTTCAAATATATGTAACTCCTCTGGCCAAACTAATTAAATCCCTAGGTTTTTCTCTTACATCTTTTGCAGACGATTCACAATTCGTCATCTCCCTAGCCAGAGGATTATCTGACACAGAAACCAAGATTTGCAAGTGTATGGAGGCGGTCAGCACTGCCTACGATTAAATTCAAACAAGACAGAGGTGCTGCTCTTCGGAGCTCAGGCTTCCTTTTGGAGGCCTGCCTGGGGGACCCAAGAGTTGGGCCCTCTTCCAATGCAGGTCAATAAAACTCAGAACTTGGGGGCTTGATCAATTATAAACTTTCCAACAGTGACCAACCCAATGCTGTTACATTTAAGACCTTCTACACTCTCAAGATCATCAAGAAGTTGCTCCTGTTCATTTCATTACAGCTCTAGAAAACAGCTACTTTGCTTGTGCTGACCAGGCTGGAATACTGCAACGACCTGTATCTTAATGCACATCAACATGTTCTCAATAAATTACAAACCTTGCAAAATGCTGCTTCACGTCTGCTTCTCAGGATCCCTAAATATCAATCGGTCTCTAACCCCTTGAGGAAACTTCATTGACTACCAAAGAATCATCTTTAAAGCTCTTTGCATCACTTACAAATTCTTACATGAGGATAGTCTAAGTTTCAACTGGTTCCTTCCCAAGAGGCCACTCAGATCCTTGAATGCCAACTGTGATCTTGCCCAATTTTAAAAGCATGCCCAGGGGCAGTCGCAGCTTTGTGTTGGGTGCCTCTATTGCCTGGAATAAACTTCCTCATGATCTTAAAACCTTGCCTTTAAAAAACCTCGGAAGACCTGGTTAACTCTGCATAATCTGTTCCTTTGGTTTTAACAGCACATGATAGCTAGCGCCAAGACACCTTTGGGTATTTGTTTACTTAATAAGTTCAACTAACATAACGCATCCTCCATCAGTAAAAATGTCATCAAGAAAATTTTGGCCCGGATCAGTAAGGTCTACCCAATCTGAATTAATTCTCTAAAAATCCCAAAACAGAAATCAAAAATGAAAATCTCTGGGCAACTATTTTTTATGGAGGTATATCAGGGGGCCGGGATTATTAGGCATGAAAGGGAAAAAAGGAAAGTCTAAGCCGAAGCATTACTGCAACCCAGAGTTTTCCGGATAAGGGACTGTAATAGAATAACACAGTAACATCTAGGGGTGTGTGAGGTTGAACCAGATTCTCTTCCTTGTTCGCATAGACATCTGTGAGTGTACAAAGTAAGGGGACGGGGGTGGATTTAGTAACTTGCCCATACTAGCAGGAAACAATTTAGACCCTCACTGCTCCTCACTCATATTCACTATAAGAATCTGTAATATGAAACTGGAATAAAATGTAACGTTGTTAAAAGTTTTCCGCTTAGGTTTCTACCTTGGGAGAGGAAGAACTGTTTCACTTGTTGCCTTGTCCTTCATCTAAGACGATTTTTTCAAGATTGTGCCGCACCATGTGAATAAGCTTATTTTATTACTATCCACTGAAGTCCGTATCATTTGGGACAATGTTGTAGGTTTTAGAATATTCAGTAGGCACAGTTACAGGTGTTTCCTGTATCTCGCTCTGGGTCCAGTTTACCAAGTTATTTAATTTAGCTAGTTTGTCATCAGTAATGACAATATATAATGCTGGGGCTTGCAACAGATCCACTTGTACTTCCATCACCCACTGAAGATATGCTGGCCATCACCTTAGTACTGTGGGACACCACATTCCTGGGAGGTGGCTGTTCAGCCTGAGATGAGTCAGTAAAGCACTCAGGTTATGGCTGCAAGCAATTTCCTCCAAGTTGGCTACCTGACTATTTAGTCACACACTTAAACCAGAATCGCTTAAGGAATTGACAGAAATGTAGAGAGTAAAGTAGGTTTCAATTAGACTATGTTCAAGGTTCTGTCTGGTAATAATCACTGTAATCTGATTAGATAGATCTGAGTTGAACAGCAAGCTACACTTAATTGCTAAAAAATCTCTGAGACCCAGGTGTCCACCCTACCCGTCAGAGAACCACAAAGATAGATGAATTTGGCATATTTTGCATGAGCTTCTCTGGGTGTTGGGCTGCTTTTGAGGTAAGGCAAATCAATCGGAATGCACTATTCTCTCCGTTAGCACACTCTTCACTGCTGCACAAGTTGCCTTGTGGTATACAGACTACAGAATAGCTCAAGTGCAAAGCAGCAGATGTATTTAAGCTCGCAACCTATCAGTAAGTAAACCAACACATACAATGGGACGTTGATTCAGTATTCTCTTTGCAATAACCCTGAAACACTATCTTTGTGAATAATAACCCTTCTTTTGGTACAATTATTTTATTATCAATTCACAGTCGAAGATGAAACCAGACTAAAGCTGTCAATGACACATGAACATCCACGGACCCGCTGAACAAGGTGAATACACCCTGTGTCCCCTCATCACCTAGGGAAAAACACAAGAAAATGCTTATCCGCCAGACAGATATGTCATGCCTGCTCAAGACTAAGTATCTCACAACACCATACTCTTGGAATAGCCACAGCTAGTCCGATGACCGTTGCAAATTAAATTAAAGGGGAGACCCATGGAAGAAGAGGTACACATTAAAGTAGCCTTCAGACCATAGTGCATGGTGGACATAAACCCCCAGTATACAAGTTTGCCCTTACAAGAGCAAAGACAGTCCCATATCCATATCAGGAAAATCGTTCCAAGACTGTCCCTGACATTTTGTCTTCCTGGTGACACCAAAAGGAGTTCGGTTCACCCCTGTTCTCCAAAAAGAGCTTTGTGAGAATCTAATATTGTCTTTCCTTTAGTGAGATTGATAGTAACAGGTTAAACAGTGTGCTGTCTGCCCTGACTTCTGTCTTAATGCACAGACTAATACGCCAGCTGCTGTGTCAGGTGCTTTTGTGAGCTTATCTGCACCATCAGACACAGAGCCCATTAGGGATTCGGACAACTAGTGTGCAGATTTCTAAACTGTAACCTTTTTAGATAGAAATGAAACCATTCCAAAGTATGAGGAGGTGGGAGGGAAGTGTGGAATGTGTGTTTAAATAGAGGATCCACCAGAAAAGGTGACTTGTTCTTTTGATGGATACTTTTAACCATAGACTCCTCACCTTGTGAATAGATAATAAAGTAGTGCCTCCCAATGTGGTGGGGTTGTGGAATGGCTCTAACTAAAAAGCCCTACCAGACTATGCGGGCAAAATTCCCATCCTGGTTGACCTGTTCAGGCAGTAATACTTCCTGAACATGTACACCGATACTCATATAGCTGCTTGACTGATCCAATGCAGGATCTCTACATGCCAAACGCAGTGGTAGCCGCCTCAGCTGTGTCGGAATAAACCCTCAGATCATACGGAGGCTCATTCTTAGCCAATATGTAGCAGATTTTAATACAGAGTATTACCCATTGTGAGGTGGTCCGCTCCTGCACCACTTTACCCTCCTTTGCCCCAGTGAGCCCCACAAACAGCTGGCAATCCACCCAATGTTTGCGGATGCAATCGAAGCAAAAGCAGAGTGCTCTCTTGGGGCACAAACAATTAAGTCTTCCCCATCCTCTTTCGAGGGAGGAGGAGTAAAGAAGGTCAGAAATGTGACGGCTAGTCCGACACCACTGCCCAAGCCCATTCAACTAGTTTGTCTGGAAAACAGTGCTATAAGGAGGCTGGACAGAGAGGGCCTGACGCTCACTCATACAGTGTGCTGATGTTATTGCAACTAAAAGACTGTTTTTGGGGTGAGGAGGGTCAATAGACAAATGTGCATTGATTCAAAATGGGTACACGGGAACATGAGGACCAAATTTAAGTCGTTACTCTATTCGCACCGCTTCTTCCTACCACACTGCTATCAACTATACACCATCCAAATAATTTTCCACGGCCAACTTACCTTGCTACAAATGCATGCATTTGCTATTCTAACCATCTTTATCCCCATTCTTCCTGTCAGTTTTAGATTGTATTCTGTGTGTTCAAGAGCCCAAGTTTCCTAGTTCCTTAACTTTCTCTTTCTGCCCCAAGAATTGCTTTATTTGTGCAGTATTAAAGTTCATCCATAGCTTAACATCCCCATATCTTTTTTAACCGATCTCCCTCTACATTCATAACTTCTATTCTACATTGTTACTCGTAGATAACCCTAGGAACTCCGATCCAACATTTAACCCCTTTTCTTTTTGATTGTTTTTCTCGGAATGCAGCAATCACCATATTCTTTTGTCTTGCTCCACAGTATCTTTGTGTTGTTAGAAATTTAAATCTTCCAAATTCATACTTATATATTTTATTTGCCTTCCCCCTACGGTCCCATTTTCTTGTTTTGATTGATTGTTTAGCAATGCACATCTCATGCCCTAACACATTACTTATTTACATCTTTAGGGTATGTTCCACATAGAAAACAAGGAGAACTGTCAGGGAATACATAGGCTAGGGGCAAGGATAAACAACTAGTAAACCTAAACACTAACACCATCGTATAACCAAAAAACGGTTTTGGCTGCCCACCACTTGTCCCTAATATTTTTCAGATAAATGCTCACTCTTTTGGTCAACCGAAAAAACCCAAATCTCTTCATACAATTTCACAATTTTGAGGAGCACAATATATTTCTTCCACCAAGAGTCCAAAATTAATCCAAAGTAATTCAATGCTTGTATTCCGCTTCTGTTCAAGCAACTGACAGCAAATACCTCACATAAACATAGTTAAATGACAGCAGGAAAACTTGTACTATTTTCATAACACTTAAATTGCCAGATTGTTTTTCATCTTCTTTATTCTTGAATTTCTCAAATCTTATAATAATACAAAACGACAAGTGCACGTTGGGAACAACCAATGTGTTTCGTCCCTGTTCTCATGGGACTTCTTCAGGGCAGCTTTCACATCAACTAATTCGGCATCCATTGACCTGCTCACCTCTCAGAACTTGCTTTCTTGACACCAGTTTACCTCCCTCTTGATCGAATCAGTGGAGGCCAGAGCTGTTGCCAAGGACATCCAACCCAAAGCCTGCTTGACCTCACCCTGATCACTCAATTTTAGGCGATAATAACTGCTGTACCTACTGAGTAAATATGTTCTACCTACTTCATTGATGGTATAGGGAAACGGCAAGTATCCTTGGGGAACGCATGAGAACAACCGTTGCTTAGGACTCTGCGCTTTAGCATGCATACAATGCAGGATAATGGCATAGTGGGAGTACCACATGATGCAAGAGGTCTCCCAGCTTGTGATCTCCAGTCATCACATTTTAGGAAACATAACACAGACACAACAGTTCAGTTTTTAAAACTTTTTTATTTTTTTATTTTTTTTACGTTTTATTTTATATTATCTACAAAGTAAAAGTTTTTTTTTTTTAACTTAAAAGTTACATCACTGTCTGGTGACAGCAATCTCCTCATCAAACCTGATTCATAAATAATATTCCATCAGTTTGATGATCAGTATTTTTACTGAACCGGTTTCAAGTTTAGTTAGAAGTAAAAGGGATCTCCAAGTCTTGATTTGTTTAGCGGTAATAGCAGCAAGAATCACTCTTGTTACTTCTTTTGCTAGCTGATGAGTTCATAACTCAGAAGGGTCATTAAAAAATAAATAACTTCCAGTTATCAGCAAGCAGTGTTGGGGCACTTGCAGGACTGATACAGTGCACGGAATTATTTGAATTGCCCACAAGGTCCTACATGCCTTTACTCAGTCTGAATCTTTCCCACTGCAAGATGAACTGTCAGCATTCCTATTGGATGTTACCAGAAATCAATACTTTTATTAAAATTAACAAATTCTAATTGTCTGTGCCTCCAGTTGATAGAAGCAGAAGGAAGGGTTTTTGGCCTACAAAAAGGTATCCAGCCTTTCAGTATCTCCAGCTCGGCTTTACAACTGCTGTTGGTGGTGGGCTTGCACTGTAAAAGAAAAACAATTTTCTTTTGTAGTTAAATGACAGCAATGCGATGTTATGTTCATATTCTGAAAATGCAGTCATTAAAAGGTAGTGAAAATAAATTAGCATTTCTTTTCCTTTTTATACCATATAATGTCCACAATATTAACTTGCTTTCATTTCATGCATTTTTGTCTCCATGATTTCCTTCATGCTTGTTTGTTGTGATGGTTTATACACTTGAGTCTTTGAGTTTCTAACCGGTATGAGAAACTTGTGCATTTGGCAATTTTCCGTGGTAGGTTGGGTGAATCAGCTATTCTTGTAATCGTCAGTTAATGCCGACACATAGCATTTGCACTACATTTGACTCCTTGCTGCCTTGTTGTGTATCCGGGACTGTGCCAAAGTAGCATTATTTTTAACAGCAAGAAGCGCAACAAACCCTCCTGTGCTCCCACTGCATGTCCCTTGCCTTTATCCTAAAGTTTTTTTCCTCGGGAAGGACTTTCTGCCTCTGTGATTCCTTCAGACCCGTTACTTGGCAGGATCTCTCAGGCTTTCTGGGTTTGTTCTCTCAGCATGTGCTTTCTTTTTCTGAGCTTGTGGCGTATTCTTCCAATATTATACTCAATGGGGTTAATTTATCTACAGGGCAATATAAAGGATTCCAAGTACTCATGCTAAAAGGATATTTTTCAAGAATGTTTACTAGAGTTCCATCTACACCTCAAGCAAGTTCAAATGCATTTTTATTTTACCGGGATACTTTTACAGTATGAAACGGTTCCAGAAAAGGCAGCGAACCTCGTTACATAGTGAGAGGCAGACCTGGCCTGCACGCAGGTTTACAGCCTGGGTGAGGGTTACATCCCAAATTGTGGCATTTATTGCAGGCACACAATAACAACTCTTTACAACTTATTGTTACTAGCTTACACTTGATATTAAAATAAATCGATTATTGTGATCAAAAGGTTTCCTGGCGAGAAATAAATGTAATAGTCATATAGAAGGACTGGTCACGGATTCTATGAAGCCATCACTGTTTAGGTCTCGCTTAAAACATCGCAACTGCTCTCCCTTTTCAGACATTTTGTTGGGGTGAGACCACCCATGGCTTACCAATGATTGGCTTCATTGTCATGCTCATTAGTTTCTTTCTTAATGTTCAGCTGCTGCTGGCTTCTCTCCTCTACATGTTTGGGCCAGTCCTCTGGAGGATGGACACTTTACTTTTATCCTTCCACTGCTAATCTTTTTAGGAGCTACTTTTTTCTTTGTGTTTAAGCACTCTACAAGAGTGTGTGATCTTCAGCTGTCTCCCGCTTGTACTTATCCACCCTGTGTGTTCCTCCCACCCACTGACCCTCCAATGTCTGACTGCTTGCTCCAAGCCTCTTCCTCCAACTCTGCTCCCCATCTGCTCGCACCCAGCCCCTCTTGCCCCCCCTCGCCCATGTTGCTACCCTTATCGGCCCTCTCACCACTGTCCATATAGCACCCCACCAGCCCTCCCTCCACTGTGTGTGTAGCCCCTTAACTCGCTCTCCCTACTCTGTGTTGCGCCACTGTCTCCATCCGTTGTCAGTATTTCCCCCAGCCACCCTGACTCCACTGTCAGTATTTTCCCCTAGCCATTCTGCCTGTTATCTGTATTTCCCCCCAGTTGCTCTGCCTCCATTGTCCGTGTTGCCCCCAACCACCCTCTATCCATTGTCTGTATTGTTCCCATCTGTCTTCCCTGTGTTGTCTATGTGCCACACCACCTGATGTCTATGTTGCCACCCAACCCACCACATTATAAAAAATAAATAATAATCCGGACACCGCTGACTTAGTCAAAACGCTTTTTCTTCCCACAACCTCTGTAGCCCTTGCTGATCCCCCCCCACCCAACCTCTGTGATACCTTGCACCCTGCAATCAAAAAAGTGCTATGACAGACAGCTGGCTGCAGCAAAACCTTTTGTACCAACACACTTTGTTGCTGCATCATACGCCCTCCCTTTGTGTTGTTTCTCAACCCATCCTCCGTATAGCAATAAAACAAAATTGCTGTGATATGGCCAGCACCGACTGTATCATAGCAATTAGCTTATTTTTTTTTTTAACTTTCACCTATACTGGTATGGCAGCTGCGCTGCTATACAACATGGTCAAAAAACACTGACAAAGCCAAAACCTCTTTTAAGCAAGTCCCATCGGCTTTGCCAATGCTTGTTTTCAAGTGTAAAGAAAACAACACATAGTAGCTCAATATAGCTGGCCACTTGGTATAGTTATGCTTTCTTTGAATTTTTTGTTTACCTGTCATGTGAACATTATTTATCTACATTAAAAATATTTACATAACACACCTACACTGAAACATATTGAGATCACCGTCAGTGCATCAATGTAAACTTACCCATCGTACAAGGTGAACAATTTCTAATGACAAAAACGTCATGTGACAGTGTTGTACGGCACAAATGTTACAATCCATAAACAGATCAATGATCTGGGCATGTACTACGACTCATATTTACAATGGTTTGTGCAATCTGGCAAGAGCTGGTCCCCTTTGAAGAAGCCCAGGTAGATAACCCACAGCATGCATGGAACAGCAAGGGAGACATGGAGCACACTAAGAAAGAGGAAGAATATTTAACCAATCTTCAGTAATGTTGCTTCTGAAAAATAGTGTTCCTACAGCAGATTATTTATGCATGTACGTTGTACTTGTATATCGGGAACCTTGCCAAAAGACCGTGCAGATATACAGAGATTTACTTTTGTACATTATTTATCTTTGAAACTTCCCAGCAGATGGCTGGAAAACCAAAATGTTTTGCTCTGTCGTGGTCCCTAGTAGTGCTATTGAATGTCATAACCAGCTTTATATGCCGAAGTGGTGGCAACACAAGAGTACTTAAACGGTGTGACCTCGCACGTGCTTCTTCAGTTGCCAATATTTTCCAGCTCAGCAACCTTTAGATGGCATAAGGACTTAGAGATGAGGTGGGCAGGCAATCTACTGAGGAAAAACAGCATCCATCAAACCAACTACACAGAAGGCATGTCATATTATATTAATGGATAGTCTTTCCTTGGCAGATTCTTAGGTTTGAAATATCATTCAGGAGTTCCCAACACATCTGGATGGAGATCAGAAAAGCATGCAGAGATCCAGTGACCCAAAACTGCTGAACCACTGTGCTCCCAAACAAGTCTTTAGCCCTCGCATCAGTCATATTGTCTTGAATACGTATGCTAAAAAGATCAACTTGTGGCTAGTCAAATCTCCTGTGAAAGAACCCCTATCAACAAGCACTGGTTGCTAGCCTTTCACCTTTGCAATGGTTTTGCACAACATAACTATTGGGGAAGTTGCCAGACCCACATTAATCTTATTTTTTGGCCTCAAACTGCCATAGTAGTCCCTGCTACCTAAGGAATTGATTTGTGTGTGGATGTGCTCAATGTGAAAGGAAATGATGCACAGTCACGCTTCCCAATGGATGAACTGGGCTTACCTATTACTCTAAGCTGTATGCTCTAGGTAATAGTTTAAGACAGCTGGCTAAACGTCCCTTGGAGTATTTTAGATAGTGATGTGTATATAAAAACGATAACAGTGAGGGAAGTGAGGAAAGCTATTGTCAGTTTGGCTACAGGAAAGGCAGGGGGCCCAGATGGGATACCAGCTGAGCTTTTTAAGCAAAACTTAGATCTATGGACACCATTACTCACTAATGTATTCAGAGCATTGGTCATTACATGTCCCCCTGATTCCTTGAAGAAATCTGTAACTATACCCATCTATAAGAAAGGTGATAAAAACGACCCATCAAACTATCGGCCCATCTCCCTCATTGATTCCTCTGCAAAGATCTTCAGGAGGGTGATTCTAGGGAGATTGGAAGGCAGATATAACCTTTACGGAGGCCCAATACAGGTTCTGCCCAGGCTTGGGCACTTCTGAACAGGCTCTAAATTTGTACCTTAGGTCAAGGCCAGGAGAGGAGCCATGCATATGGCTTTCACGGACCTCTCGTTTATCTTCAGCATAGTGGATAGGGACTACTAATGGGTTAGTATGGAGGAAGCAGGAATCGATTCTCCATTCTTAAAGACCCTGAAAAGGTTGCACCAAGATACTACAATGAGGGTTCGATACACTCAGGATGGTGACCAGACGCCCCCCATTAATGTATCGAAAGGGTTGGACAAGGTTGCATATTTGGCGCTTTTTATTTCTATGTAATATAAATGAAGAGGACTCCTTTTTAAAGTCATTAACCTTGGATATTCCAAAAATTGGTGAGCAATTTGTCCCTGAATTGCTTTACGTGGCCCTAAAAATAAATGCTTCAGAACATTTACGGTGAGGGGAATACCTATTACGAAGATCCCAAACTTGAGTTATTTGGGCATTTCATTCTCTGCTAATTTGAGCTGGGACAGACTTATAACCCAGAGGTCACAGCAAATGGAAGCCACATGTGAAATAGTTTTTAGGTTTACCAATAAACTGGGCCATAAACCTGCGAAGGAAATAGTGATGCGATACAAATAAGTGTCAAGACTGTTGCCACATACGGAGTGGGAGTATGGGGATTTGCTTTTGGGAAGCACATCCAGACGGTGGAGAACTAATTCTTGGCTAGACTTTTAGGACTATCAAGAGCCACGTCGAGCCATATTACTCATAATGAAGTAGGGCTAGGATTCCTTGAAGACTTGGTGGGGCTTGCACTCATTTTGTCATGGGTACAATTTTGGTCTTTTACAGAGCTGAAGTTGAAACGTGACATTGTTGAAGACTGCTTGAAGCAAAGCAATGTGCAGTCCATTCTATGGTTTATGTTAAAAAGTTGCTCCAAGATATTCAGGCCGCTCCTTTCAAGTTCAGGCTGCCTATCTGTGGAACCTTCTGCCGGTGTCACTCAGACAGGTGCCTGACTTACTCACCTTCAGGAAGCGGCTGAAAACCTAGCTGTTTCAGCAACAATCTTAAGGCTTCTTCCCCCTTTTCGCATTCGTAACAGTTCTGCCCTGAGGTTCTTTAGCGCCGAGACACTCTTTCTGAGTAGCTGTGTGCTCTATAAGTACCAATTAACATAACATAAACCTATGGGCAAACAAAACCGATATTAACTCCTCTTCAAGGGCTCAGGTTAAGTTACAGGACTTGGAATTTAGGGGAAATGCAAGGCTGTAGAAAGCAATAAATATGGTAACAATTCAGCACTACATTATGCTCGCTACAAGTAACGGTATGGAACCCTACCTTTCGTGTGTGAAAGTCCCGGAACATAGATTGCATCTTTCGCCAATGCGACTGAACACGATCCATTTTTTAGGGGCTTTTCCAGTTGCTAGACCTTGGTTTGCTTCACTACCAAGTTATGCCTGTGATGGGATCTCTTGTCTAAGCACTTTATGCTATTTTGCCCTTTGTATGCTTTCCATAGATCTTTTAAGTCACATAATGAGGGTCTGATTTTCCTTCAGCTTCTTGAGTTACAAACGATTTGTACTGCTGTTTTAATTTTTATCATCCGGGCTCTGAGGCTAAGGCTTTGTTTAAGACTGGTGTTTCTACTCCGATAACTTCCCGTCCTCTCCTCCCCCCCCCTTCTTAACACCCTGTGCTATGCATCTTTCTACCTCCACACTCCCATAAAAGTGCGTGGTGTTGCTCCACTCCACTTTCCTCCATGAGGCTTCTTTCCCTAAGCCCTCCAACAAACACCCTTACTCAAATCTACGTCATCTTTTGAAGCACTATCACAAGCAACAAACTATTGTTGTATAAATCCGCTAAAAGTGCGTTCACATGTCTCACTCTACCTACAAAACCAAATTCCTTTGCAATTGTGAATACACCATGACAGTCAAAATGGTCAGAGTATCCCACAACTTCCTCCACAAGGATCTTAAATGAGTTCGAAAATTGAAGCCCCCTGATCATAGTCCAATGCCACAACATCATTGCATTTCTCCATATTTTCATTAAAAAAAACTCACATTTGTCAGCATGCTGCATGGCAGTAGTTTTGGTAATAGAAGTAAGTGACTTCCCTCCACACAAGAAAGGAAAACTTCCACTGACAAGGCTACATACAAATACAAAGGTTTCATGTAAAAGGCTTCTCTTGGCCAGTATCCGCTGACATTCACGCTGGTCTTGTCAGATGTGCTTCTGCTCTTGCCAAGGACATATCTGTCAACAAATTACTGATAATTCAGAAGAGCTTTTTCCCAACCCCTGAACAGGAAGTCTCTTAAAATTGCTAGTTCAGCTTTTTGAAAATACTGCACAAACTCTGTACACAATCTTAAGCTGACCATGACTCTACCACTGCAAGAATATCACTCTGATTCTCACAGGAGTGACCAGCAAGCACAATGAAAGATGCATAGGAGCAAACAACCATGGTTATCATAAAATCATGAATCTTCTGTCCGGAGTAAAATACGCAATCAACTGCTTTAAATGTTGAACCCTCATAAACCGTTCATAACCAAGAAGTTAAAGATAGCTCCAATAAACTCAATTCTCCGCGTTGGTGTCAATTTGGACTTGGAGAGGCTCTGGGAGAAATCAAAATTCAATAGTGGGTGACCGAGACGAATCAGCTCCTAGCATGTAAAGAAATACCTGCACCCACCCTATGCAGTCAACACTGACAATGCCTTTATAAAATCAGAGACGAGGATAAAAAAGCTGGACCCTGAACAGGTAATGTCTACTCTCTTAACACTTTTTTCTATGTTATTACACATTTAAGGCCTGGTTTGTTTTTATTCGTTTTGATTAACTTGCATGGGCAAACGGAAGGCAGCAGAAACATTACAGGGGGTGTCCAAACCAAAATAGTAAATGTCACAGGTGCCTGAGAAGTGAACGATAGATCCAAGTGACAAGATAACAGAGAAGGTGGAGCTTATGCTTAAGCCATAAAAGGATACAGGGAAACCTGTTTCTTCCATTTTCCAAGAAAATAAAAAAAAACAGCATCAGCGCCTGAAGCTTATGGTGCTACTGGCATATCTTCCATTACACAAAAACACAGCCAGGGTTGTGACTTGATTAGGGCTATTTTTCTATCCCTCCTTCCCAACTCTCATCCACACCACCTCTAGGCCCGATTTGCTCTTAGAATGAATGTAACTTCTTGTGCCAAAACAGGTTTACAGTATTAAATGCCGATTAAGATAGCCAACATCTTGACCTGCAAACACATACCCATGCTCTCAAACCAACAATTCAAGCACCTCGAGAAGGGTCTGGTAATGTTAATTTGGAACAAAAACTAAGGAATGACATTCTTAAACTAAAAAAATCTAGTATGGAGCCTCATTGGGAGCAAGTCAGATGAACGCTTAACTAGAGAGACTAAATGGTGCATGGGAGAACGTAAGCAGTGCGAAATGGCCAAAAACGATGCTCTAGGGACTGCTCCTCTTTGTAGCCATAGGGACGGGGGAATGGGAAGGCATATCATGTCTAAGTATTCCCATGAAAATCTTAGGCATGGTGCCATAATGTATATACACAGATTTGTTGATAGGAATGAATGATTAGGCAGGTTTAAGGGGCAGAAATGGTCATATGTAACAACGGATAGATTTTCTAAGGGGCCTTTGTATAGAGCAAGTTTAAAAAGCATGGTGGAAACTACAAAGCAGTGTGCACAGAGTAACAATTCCAGGAATCACCTACGTAACACCAGAGAAGGTAGAGTTTTTTTATGGTGCCCAGACTCCAAATCCTACATCAGAGTGAATGAAGACTCCCTCATTAACAAAGATACCCATTGGATATGGGACATTTGGAAACGTTATGCTTTAATACGTTCGGGCATCCTGAAAGCTAGGATATTAAACTCTTCCTCTCAAGGTCAATTTCTACGACTGTATCGAGATATTGTTAAAAGACCGTGAACTAGATGAATTTCTAGTATCCTTAGATCTACGTACAAGCCCACTGGATCGTGCACCTATTCAGTTTAAATACAGCACATCCAGACCAAGAAAAATAAGTCTATGCATACAGATTTAGTCCATAGCTTCAGACGTCTACTCTGTTAATAGTCTAGCGTTAGTACAAAGCAAAGAGATATGTAACTTGGTTATTTTATTATGGACCGCAGCAGGGATAAAATCTAAATTTAACATTCCAGATTAGGGGAGTTTTATAGATAAATATGATATCTGCATTTTCCAGGAAACATTGTCTATCTTTCCCTTCTAGAAATCTGATTATAGGACCTTTTCTGTTAACACGTCACTGGCACACAATGTGGAGGGCTTATTCTATGGGTAAAAACGACCATAAACAGCAACATTAAAGTTTAATATTAATTATTTGGACATTCTTGCCATCAACCTGCGTCTGCACTTAGGTTTAGCAATAAAACTTGCGAACATCTATGATCACAGCAGTAAGGTTGGTTCTTCAGAGAATCTGCGACGCCTTGAATTGTTTATGAAAGCTAATATAACACAAGGTCATATTGTTATGCTCAAAGATTTGAATACAATCTTTAAGCCATTGGGCAATAGCACATTTTCTATCACTGGACATGAAATATAGCTTGAAGGATTGTGGCATAGACACCACTAGTTAAAAGGTGGTTGAACACAGCAACACAAATGTCAGTTTTAACTTTGTCTGTAGGGGTTAGAGCATGTAATGGGGACACATGCTACGACCCTATTTGTGATCATACTCACAATAGGCATGGAGAATCAGGCAGAATAGACTACATATTATTAGCCCTCCCTTTGTGGAAACACTAGGGTGACATGAAGATAACCTAGCGAACAGATAATCACAATGCTTTGCATCTAATTTTGATATTCCCTTAAAATATAGCTGAGACTGCTGTCTTGCCTTCGTCCAATGAACTGTCTCTGGCAAATAATAAACAATCTATTGAATGAACTAGGATTTCTCAAATACCAGAAAAACTATTGTGCTGTTGTGAAGGCAATAGATCTTCTGAAATCCCACAAAGATCAAGGGAACAGCTCAGCCATGATCATAGGAATACATGAAGAATGATTTAGTTCTCTGGGCAGTCATTTTAGTACTCTGCTGACTATATGAACACTATTATTAAGTGGGTATCATGGTTCAACAGGAAATGTAGGAAGGGTGATCATGATCAGGTCAGGGAATGTAGGAAAATCTACAAAACGGAACGGCTTACAGACAACAGGGATTGGGACACCTATTAACAGATGGCAGGATATGCTTTATGCAGCTAAAGCAAAAGATCACAAAGCCTTCTGTCAGATTTTTGCACAAGAATCTAACATGGGTTCTACTAGTATAGATTTCCACATTCAGTCTGCTATTTGGGCAGCTCACTTTGCCAAAGTACAAGTTACTTACCATTGGTAACAATGTATCTGGTAGAGACGATTCTAGCCGCAGATTCCTTAACGTAAAATTATCCCCAGGCGTGGGACTGGATCCGGAATTTTTTTTGCAACAGCATCTCTGCGCGCCGGTGGGCGTCACCACGTGACTCCGCCCTGACGTTGTCCGCGGACATGACGTCAGTGAGGCCACATAAGTCCCACCCCGGCGCGCTGATGTCAGTTTTCTTCAGAGAACTTTTCCGCGCAACGCCGCAGAGTCATCACAAACAAAACTTTCAGAGTATGGGAACATTGTGCGAAAAAAGCAATGAAACAGAAAGGGAAGAAGCGAATGGTAAAGAACAGCACCATGAGGAACAGTGCCAAGCACTGTGGTACTGAAAGTCGTGGAAGGGAAAGAGCAGAGCACCGCTCTGAGAAGCAACCCCGCAAAGCTAAAGACGATATCCTCCCTAGAGACAGAAAAACATGTGAAAAAAGTCGGGGCAGACGACAAAGTCTGCAACCACAATCTATAATGACATAGCGACCCCCGGGAAGTGAGAAATATGTAAGACAGACCTAAAGCAGTCAACCAGAACACAGGAGAACACCAGGAATAACCTAGCCCCCCTGGAACACAAGGCAGAGGACCAGGCCGAAACGTCGGATAATAAAGTGGAAACACCAAGACACGACGCCGTAGACGGCATGACAAAAGTTGGTCTGGCCATCCAGAGGCTGAAGAGGGAAAGCAAAACGCACAGAAGCAGATATCCCGCAGGAACAAAAGGCAAAATGTACAACAGGCAAGCCCTGTAGAAGAAGGATAGAAACACCATCGGATACTGAGCGGGACAGAACCTGGAGCAGCGCAAGTTGCGCGAAGGCGGAAGAACAAAATAAACCGCACCAAGTGGTATACAGTGATGCCAGGAAACGCAAGAAACCAGAGAAGGTATCCACACCCGCCCAGCTTAGGACAGAGCTATACAATAGCCAACAAGTACCCCAGCTAGGGTATGACACGCCCCAAAACAAAACAGGGGAAAACCTCTTAGGGAAACCCGCAGCAGGTCAAGAACAGAAAAGACCCGTGGGTATCACCACAGGCGGCTTACCAATCAGCCAAAAAAATAAAAAATAAAAAGAATACACAGATGGTCCAACCTGAGGACCTATAAAGGTTCACTAACCGCCAAAAATCACACACCCCAAAAGTTGAAGGGCTGTACCAGCAGCCAAAAGTACAGAGGGGCCAACGTAAGGACCCTGAAGGCATTCCAAGCCACACACAGCACACAGGCGGGCCAACCTAAACACTAGGCCCAAAGAGAGAGGTGGGAGAAAAGCCTTCCATAAGCCACCAGAGGACCGACAAGCCGAAGCTTATGGAGGGGGAGGAGGAAGGAGCCGTTGAATAGCAGAGTCCGCGTGGGTGTTAAATAAAAGAATCCCATCAAAAGGCAGGTCAACAAGACACTCCCGAATATTCCCAGGAAAGACGCTATCCCACAACCAAGCATGGCGACGGAGGGCCACAGAACTCGCCATAGCACGGGTGAGAGAATCAGAGACATCCAGGGCAGAACGGAGAATAAATGCAGCTAACTCCTGATCATCCAGTACGTGGTGACGCAGAACAGCACGGGCACCTTCGTGGGAGGTGCGAGACAGAAGGGACTCTGCGGAATCCCATAGGTCAGAGGTAGCCCTGGCCAACACACAAAGTGTGTTGAGCGCACGCAGAGCAGCACTAGTGGAAGCGAAAATGTTACGCCCCCAGGAGTCCAACCACCGGGCCTCCCATGACGGAGGGAGCAACACTGAAGGCAAGGAAGGAAAAGCAGTCTGCAGGACAGGGCCCTGGGACGAGGGGTGGCAAAAAAAAGGCAGACTGGATCGTGCAGGGCAGGACGGTGGTGGTGGTGGTGGAACGGCTGAGGCACCGGATCCCCCATAGCAGGACCCCCCCCAGGCCCCCAGAAGAGAGTTGTGGAGCAAAGCATCAAATGGAAGAAGCGGCTCCCCTCAACCAGAGCCCTGGTAGAGAACCTCCAACAAGTGGTCAGTGGGGAGTGGAGCGACCGGGTTGCCCAGGGAAGAGAGCAACTCTTCCGTGGGTGAAGGCTGCAAACTAAGCCGCCCTTCCCAGTGCCCTGCTGGAGGAAGAAACGGCCACCCCTGTAGGATGGAAGACCCGTAGAGGAGTGAGGGCCCTGAGGGGTCTCCGGAGAAGCCGGTGGGGCAACTAGCTGCAAGGTGTGGAAGAGCGGGTCCGGGGGCCGTGGACGCGGAGACGGCATAGAACCCGCCCTGGACACCGCCAGGGAAAAGGCAATGACGCTGCGTCCAGTCTCTGGTGAAAAGGAGACAAAGAGACGACAATCCTCCGGAGAGGAAGGGACATCCGGAGAAGAGTCAACGATCCGACGTCGGGACGGCGCTGGGGAGTACGCTATGGGCACCAGTGTGTCCTCGATCGGCGCCGAAGTGTCCACCAGGGGTGCCGAGTCGACCTCCACCACCACGTGCCTCATAGGAGAAAGGGGCGGGGTAAGAGCCGAAGCGGCCAATGAACGGCGCCGAAAAAGCGCCGGCTCAACCTCTTACGAGGCAGCCGTCGGTGCAGAGGATCGAGAGGGACCCGGGGGGCGCCCCAGGTCCTGGCCCCCACCCGCGGCGCCATCAGGGCCGGGGAGGAAAGCCGTCGGCACCGGAAAGGCGTTGGCTCGGCATCCGGTAAGACAGCCGCCTGCCCAGAGGACCGAGGGGGACTCGGGGATGAGCCCTGAGTCCCAGCGACCTCCTGCCACACCACAGGGGACCCCGCGGGGCTTTGCGGCGAGGCAGGGATGCCGTGGGCCGAAGAGGGGAACCCCATAGGGCCGCACCTCGACGACACCACACCTCCAAACCCTGAAGCCGAACCCGTCGGCGCCGGGGGTGAAGGCCCCGCGCATGGCGTGGGAGCCGCGTATGTCACAGGGAGAGGAGGGGGGGCCAAAGAAGCCTGCAGAGCCGTAGCGTAGGCCGTCATTTGGGCCCTTGTCGCCCCAATGCCAGGAAACGGCGGATAGGGTGGCGAATGAGGACAGGGCCTCGGTGGCAAGCTGCAGGACTTACCGGCGGGCGAGCGACGCCCATGGGGCCTCGGTGAAGGACGATGGCGCAGCCGGAATCTGCGGCTTCTGGACCCTTCCGAGGTAGGGGACGGACACGGTGACGAGACCGATCTGGACAAGCGGGCCGAACGCAACTTCATCCGGCGCTTCCGCCGGGACTTCGGCTTGAGATGCTGACAAGCGTCGCAGTCCGCAGAATCATGGTGCTTGCCCAAACACCACATACAAATAGGGTGAGGGTCCGTCGTAGACATCGGACGCGTACAAGAAGCACACTTCTTGAAACCCAAAGGCATTGCACACTGTTCCCAACGCAAAGGCATTAAAAGAGGCCTGAAAACAGGTCAATGGAACACACTCCGGATCCGCGTTGCACGTGGAAAAGAAGGAAACTGACGTCAGCGCGCCGGGGTGGGACTTATGTGACCTCGCTGACGTCATGTCCGCGGACAACATCAGGGTGGAGTCACGTGGTGCGGCCCCCCGGTGCGCAGAGATGCTGTGGCAAAAATGTTTCCGGATCCAGTCTCATGCCTGGGGATAATTCTACGTTAAGGAATCTGCAGCTAGTAGTCTATCAGATCTAAAGAACAGCTGCCTCAATGATGGCATGTGGGACTGCCCACTGGAATAATAAAATAATTTTGCTCCCATTTACGAGCGATGAAAACTGACCTAAATGATCCAGTGAGAGTTATCCTAGATACAAAAAAAGGCAAGACACTGAGTCCTAATAAAATCCGAGGGCATTTATTTGCATTTAAATTGGATATCTGAGCCCCATATATAAACTGCTTATTTAAGACCATCTTGAGTGCTGGCCGATACCCTCCATATGGAAAGGGGCAGAAATAGCCCCAATTTAACAAAAATGGGAATGGAGACAACCTGTGTAATTATCGACCGATAAGCTTAATTGATAGACCCCAGATCTATTTTGTCGCCAAATCCTTGATAAAGCACAGGAATGGGGGGGGGGGGGGGGAGGGGGGCTACTATAACATCCTGGCTCCCTTATAAGTTGGTTTTAAGAAAAACGCTTATCTAATTGATCAGGTTTTCAGGTTTTATGTCACTTACTGGATGGTAGAGGAATTAAATAAAGGGCATATTATTGACATTTTCCTTGACCAGAAATCGTTTTTTGACCTGATACCCCGTTCAAAACCGAGGGCTGTCCTAGGCGTAATGGAGTCCCAAACGATATTCTCTCACTTATTATTCATATGCAAAATGGAAATTACGCCCAAGTGAAGCAAGGCGATTAGGGCGAATTGAATGACTGCATCCAATAGAGGTGATGCAACAGGGATGTTCCACGGTACCAACGTTATTTTCTATATATATAAATGATGTTCTCTTCATTTAAATAACGTCCTCAGTTACAGCTGTACAAATAATTCCCCTGTAGTAGCTCGCTTTAGAATGCCTACACTTCTCTTCTCAGACATACACTCATCATTTCCAAAACATCTAGAGGCGCTCAAGTTGCTTTAGAACAAGTTTGTGGAATTTTGTTATACTTGAGGTTTAGAGACGAATCCCTCAAAAACCACATTTATGACCCTCATAAATCCTTTGCCGGGGTGGATCTTGTTTGTGATTGCTAAGGATTCGAGGAAGGCTGCCACCATCATGCTAACTAGCGATTTTATGTATTTTAAGCCCATCCGTAGGTTGTAAATATTTTGGGACGTAGTATCTTTACCCCTGCATAGGAAGCTTTACTTTCAGTTTTGCAGCCTGGGCTGGGAAAAGTGGTACCTCTTGCCCGATTTGTTATCACCAAAGCGAAAGTGTCTCCCGTGTTTTGTTTGCATGTCCAGCCTTTCTATCCCCTTTGTATACCTGGCTTGTATCCATCTGTAGGCTAATAGGTGCACGGAATTATCAGGAAGCCTTGCGCATCCTTAGATCAGACTCCCGCCCTGTAATGGGCATTTCTGATGCAAAATTTGTAGGTGCCATGTGGGTGATTCGTGGTAAAGCCCGTCTGCACCTTTCGACTTGACATGCGCTATTTGAGTAGCTTTCCTTATTTGCTTGTTTTATCGGATAATCAATTATGATTTTAGTTTCATGTACAGATTTTTTTTTATTAGCTGATTAATTTTTTTAATGATAATTTTTGCAATGGTTTTTAATTATGCTGTACATTGTATCTATTGTATATGGTGTGTGCTTTTATGGCCCAGGCGGCAGAAACAAAGTAAGTTGAAATTAAATGGAATTATTACTTGGGTGTAAAAATAATCCCTACCTTGGATTGGACAAAGCAGATTCTAAAGATTACGCTTAAATCACAGCAGAGCACCTCAGGGATACTTAGATTTTATATGTTTACATCCTCTAGGTCTGTTTCACCGGCCATACAAGTTTATAATATACAAGCATTTGGTGGGGCCTTTATGGAGTAGAACTGTGGAGAAATAAAATATTAACACAGTTAATATCTGTGGGAAATAAATCTTATAGATGCCTAGTGAGTTTATCTCAGAGCACTCCATCAATACCCACGCAAATTATTTAGGCACCAAACCCATTGCACAAAAAGACGAACTGCGAGTGTTGGTTTTATGGAGGAGGCTATGGTGCACCGAAGAATCACTAGACTGTCAGTTAGCATTAGGAGAGGTCATAGCCTTGGACACTTCTCCCAAAATCACTTGGTTTAACTTAGTACGCTCAAAGCCAATATCTTTGGGTTTGTTGGAACTTTGTGGTAACTGAGGGATGCATACAATGTTACTAAAAAGTTGCTGTAAAAATATCTGCTCCAAATTCACATGACACACTCACAGGTTTCTCTGATTTCAAATTAGATCATCAATTTGAATCATTTATAGATTATATCACCCTGCCTTTGGCGAAGCAACTGTATTTTAATTTTAGATTTGGGACTCTCCTCATTAATAACTTTTGTATAACATTGTGAAATTAGAGTAGAGAAGCCCATCTTTGTTCAACTTGCAAATGTTTTTTCTGCAAAGAGTATGAGCATCCTCGACAATGGTGGTTACTCCAAGTTTGCAAGACTCTTGGTATAAAGCAATACTTGGTAGCACTGACAAAATTTAGATCGGACCCTCACAAAGTGTTTGGTTTCAGTTAAGCAAGGTTGCTACATGCTACATGGATTTTAAGAATAAGAACCCAGAATTAAGGTAGACCTTTAAGTGCTGATATTTGAAGTTTTCTTCTTTTTAGTGGTTTTACTGAAACTGATCTTATTGGAATCAATTTTAAATGATTCATAAAATATGTCTATGTTATGTATTCACTGTTGTAAATATGTATGAATTGTTTTGTATGTTTTAAGAGGAAAAATCCCCAAATAAACTAAATTGGACCGACTTTCTCTGGACAGGAAGAACAAGTTACTTACCTTTGGTAACACTTTCTATCCAACCGTAGATTCCTCACCTTAGAATATTCCCCAGGCGTCAGACTGGATCTGGAAAATCTTGAGCAGTACTTCTGTGCACTGGTAGATGGTGTCATTTGCCTCTGCATCAGAAGGTACGTCGCAGTGTCTACATAGGCACCACCCCGGTGCACTGACATTTTCTTTCATGACTAACTGTATGTCAAAAACACAGAGCCACGTAACAGTGTAACTTTTTTGACCAGCGTGCAGAGTCTAAAGGGATCTTTTTGGGACAATATTCCAGTTCGCAGAGCAGGGAGGATGGGAGATTGGGAGAGGAATCTGCTATTAGATAGTGTCTCTACTAGAAAAAGGGTTACCGGAGGTAAGAAACTCGTTCTTCTGATAGAGACTTCCACCAACACATTACTCAACTTAGAACAGATACCCAAGCAATAGTTTCCTGGATGTGGGTCGGCAAACTGGTTTAAATTAATAAGTCCTAAAGGACCGAACAGGCGAAATACCCATCACAACGGACCTGACTGTCCAGGCAGTAGTGTTTTGTGAAAGTATAGAGGGACGTCCACGTGGTACTTAGACAGATGCCCAGGAGAGGAATCCACCGCACTAATGCAGTAGTGTTGGCCTTGGCGGAATGAGCCCATAAGGTCTCAGTAGTTTGTTTATTCGCCAGTGCGTAGCAGATCTTTATGCAGAGTACACATTCCTGACAAAGTAAAGAGAGATGGTCCTCCGTCAGCCGTTCTTGGGATGGTTAGAAGATAATACACACACACACTTGTCGGATGTACTCGCGGACTAATGTGGCAGGAGGTGCCGGATTCTGCAGCCAATGGTATGGCTGTGCTGGATGGAGGGCAGGCTAAAGGGGTTTTGAGGCTGCGGCAGTCAGAGGTACTGGTTCCCGGTATAGCTAATTCCGCAGACCCTTTCAAAGAATCCCTTTCATATCTGCGGGTAGGGGTGAAAGGACTGCTGCTACAGGTGGGTCGAAAGGGAAAGGCCAACTGACTAAGCAGTGATCCTGCCCTCACTAGAGCACTCTAGTTCCACATCAGCTTTGTCACCAAATAGGTGGGAGCCATTGAAGGCTATGGCGATCAACAAAAGATTAGACATCTGCCAAGAACACTGTGGATCTCAACAGGCGTGTGACGCAGCACCACCACAGAAAATATGGCTCTACCCAGGGTGTCCATGGTGTCCAGTCCCCACCAGACAACAAACTTTGCTGCATCCCTGCCATCCACCAGAGCTTGGCTAACGATGGTGTGGCCTTCCTCAGACCGCATGGCAAGCAGCTGTACAACGGAATCCCACAATGAATGGGAATAGCAGTCCAAGAGGCATGCAATATTTACCCACCACAGGGCAAGGTTAGTGGAAGAAAAAATTTGATCCCCAAAGGTGTCCAGCCTCATGGATTTCCTATTCGGTGGTGTGGTAGGGAACGCACTTGGGTTGACCTTTGCGGTTGATGCCTGCACCAACAGGCTCTTAGGGAAAGGGTCTCCCGAAGCAAGACGGTCGAGTCAGGCAATTATACAATGCAAAGTAGCAGTCCCTGTGCAGGGTTTCACCCAGGCCCCCAGAAACATGTTGGCGAGAGCTTAATTAAAGGGAAGCATTAGTTCAGATGGGCCCGACCCAGGTTGAAGCAGCTCAGTCAAGATCTTAGTCTTGACTACATCAGCTGGAGATCAAGAAACCTTCGCTGTCATGCATAACACAGTGGCAAAGGATGTGCCTTCCTCTGAAACCTGGTCCAGAGAGGAAACCATGCTGGTATCTGGCAAGGTATTCAGACCACTGGTATCACTCAGCTCTCATACCAGTTATCATCATCATTAGGGTCTTCCAAGGAACCATACACCTCCTCCCCATCACCTCCTTCATGAAGGTAGGGGTCAGTAGGGAAGTCCAGTGGAGAGGATGGCCCAGACGATGCCAGTAGCAACGTTGAGCAACACTAGATCGGCGTTGGGAATGGCAATCGGCTCTATGCTGGGGGAGCTGGTGCCGGGAGGGGCAGTGCTCAGGTGGGTGGAGGCACCCCTGTCAGCATCGGTCAAGATCTGGGAACAGATCGGAGGGCCGGCTAGCATTGAGGGTGAAACTGCCATTAATGAGTCAGGGGCTGCACCTCTTGGCTCTGTGGGGCCAGAAGACACTCTAGTGGTTGGTGGCACAAAGATGGCATGTTTGGCATCCCAGAACTCCTTGAATTGTGCAGGCGCTGCTCCAGCAAACTTGAGTTAGCATCCAGGGGCGCTGACGCCGGCTCCAGAAGTGTAATGCAGAACAGTGGCCAAGAAGCACTGTGTTAGGAGGGCGAAAACGAAGAACACTGCAACTTCTTTTTCTTGTTCTTCTTCGAATTACCAGACATGGAGGGAGAACTCTGAGCGTGAAGGTGACTGTCCTAAGGAACAACTTTCAGAATGGGATCGCGAATGATGCAGAGCCTTCTTCTGTAGTGCTGCCAGAAGTTTCATTGCCTGCTCGCGAATTAACTTGGGCTTAGTGCCGGCCTTTGCATTGTGACTCAACACCACACTCTAGAGGCAGACCAAGATGGTGGGTCAGACACGGACATCTGTTGGTGACATTCCCCACAAGGTTTGAACCCCGTAGGTTTGAAAGGGGACATGTCCCTAGCATACTGGGAGCAAACACTTGCAAAAAGGTGGTCAAAAAGTGACTGCGGCAGCGCACCGGATTTGCTTGTTGGCATGGAACGAAAAGAACTGATGTTATCGCTCCTATATAGGTACTGCAAAGTCACTTCTGACACAGGCAATGCTGACGTGGAGTCGAATGATGCTACTTACCTTTGCCCAGAAGTACTGCTCAAGATCTTCAGAATCCAGTCTGATGCCTTGGAATTTTCTATGGTGAGGAATCTGGAGCTAGAAGTTTTTATTTTTTTTGTTGATATTTTTAAATGTAAACAACAAACCCAACATAGAAGTCAGTTACATCTAATTCCACAAAGTCCAGTTTTTGCAAATTATGACATGGTGATCTTACAGGTCCAATCCCACACCACCCCATTACTGCAGGTTAACATCAATCTCTACCCAATCATATCCCACATTGTACATTCATCTTCACATATGGTATACACTGTGTACATGTGGCCCCATGCTTCTCGACAATCTCTCTAGGGAGGTCCCATGTATTTTAGCCCTTGCAGTCCTAAGTCAATGTACAGTGACAGGTAACCTTGTTTCCCCTAATGCCGTTTTTGGCTAATCGAAACGCAACTGTTAGTTGACTAGTGCCCCAACAACCCCCGTATCCTCCTGTGTGCGTGTACGTGGCCATTCCAGAAAGGGCTCCCAAACATCTCTAGGTCTGTATGCCGATGGCATCAGCTCCCAGAACATGGTTAATTGAGTACGGCTGACTGTCACGTCCCGGATCCAATCCTTCATGGAAGGTGCCCAACTCCTTCCCCAGAGCATAGCCACTCTCCTCTTAGTGAGTAACAGTAGCATGGCGTGTAGCTAACGGGTCCCAGATGGTGTATTTTTTACATATTCCAATAATCCCAATAAGGGATCCGGATCGCTGGGGGTACCAACTACCTCGTGTATGGCGAGGAACACTGAAGACCAATATGTGGTCAAGCTGGAACAACCCCATGCCATATGCAGGAATGTAGCTGGGGCAAAGGCTCATCTCCAGCAGCTATCGTCCACCCCGATACCCATTCGGTGGAGTTGGGAAGGGGTCCTGTAGAATCTATGAAGAAATTTGAAATGAATCAAGCGTAATTTGTAGTTTGGGGTCAAAGCTGTTAGTGGATTGTGACAAAATGCCCATTGTTCCTCGGTTAGTGCCTCGTGTAATTCTGTGTTCCACTCGTGGAAGGCTCGTGGCTGCCAGCAGGGGGGCAGAATTTTGCATGTTATTATATATTCTCGAAATGAGTCTGTGCGAGGAGTCAGTTATTCGGAGCTAGAAGTTTTAATCAGAAAAACTGGACTATGGCAATACCTGTCTTGCATTTGTATCATCATCTACGATGACAAGGAGCATATTTCTACCTTGAATTATTCAAAAGGTATTAAATCTAATAGGTCCCTGAACAGAAATTATACTGTTGAAAGACACAGCCCCTGGAGCTTGTTCTTGAAGCATTTTCCCAACCAACTCTAGTCCAGAGGTGGAGTCCTTTGTTTACATTTGCCTGCTTAAAATAAACTCCTTATTAAATTACTTTACCACCAAATTAGGAAAACAGGCCCTAAAATAAGCAATTTTTATGATTTGTACCTCGAAACAACAATACAAAAACAAGAATACGTAATACAAATGCTTATCTATTTAAGTAATGTTTAATTTGCAATAAATACAGTTTGCATGCAGTCACAACTATCCATTTTTGATGAGTATGTTGCAAGTAAAAATCTTGGGTTTGGGAATGGACAGTTACAAAAGATTTGGAGTGTAGTTCTATCACAAGAGAGAATACTGGACAAACAAAGACCTCAACTGAAAATCCAGTAACTCATTCCAGTGTTGTGCAAGCCAGAAGAGGTGGAAATTTAATTAAGCAGCTTGGCACTGGAAACCAACTCTAAAAATGTTTATATTTGATTTATACGTCGGTGAGTAAGGTTAGCGGGAATGTCCTCAATGGGAGTGGCGGAGGTAGAGGTCGCGATGTAAATTTAGGAATTTAGTGTAATGCATCAACGCATTGCATTTTTACGCATCTACGGACATTGATCCCCCGAGACATCACGCCGTAACCTACGGCTAAAGGCCATCGCGCCCACAGAGTACACTCCTGTGGCTCTTTTTCTGATTCAACAATTGATGCATTACGCTAAATTCCTAACTTTACATTGCGACCTCTACCTCCGCCACTCCCATTGAGGACATTCCCGCTACCTTTACTCACCGACGTATAAATCCACGTAATTTAAGGCACCTATAATTCAGGCATGCTTATTTAATGTTCAGAAGATGATCCACACATTTGTCTCCTGGATCGAAACGCTGTCAAGACCCTAAAACACCTCATACATCCACTATGATGTTACTATTTGTCATGTAGAGGTGTTCCTTGCGATTTGTTTACCTATGTTGTGATTTTAACTCTCACCTGTGCACATCTCCCTGCCAGCGCGCAGTGGACCCACGCCGAGGAAAAACAAGCACCACGCCGACATTACCGGCGAGTTTGCTGGCCACGCCCCCTTCTCAGGCCACGCCCCTAGCGTCATACCCCAATCATATAAAAATGTGTCACTCTAGGAAGCGCAGCGGACGAGCGCAGCGGGCACGCCGTTTGCGCGCCGAAGGCGCGCCTAAGGCAAGCCCGTCTGCGCCCGTCCGCGACGGGCCGGGACCAGGGGCCATAACCCCTACTTCTCTCGTCACGCAAACTCGGTATTATGCCTCCGAGGAACTCAGAACCATCAGCTCTCAGGGAATCCTGCCCTGCACTCATAAATATGGCCCGCTAGACCTACCGTCCCAATGCAAGGTTTGCAAAATTCACCTCAAACCTAAACCCTTTACACCTAACCAACAACTTTTTCGACTATTCCTGCTGAACTGCAGGTCTCTTCCTAGACACTGCACAGAGATTTCCCTATTAATCGAAGAGGAAAAACCAGACGCTCTCTTTCTAACGGAGACTTGGCTAACCCCTCACTCTGACCCCGAGTTGGTCCAAATCCTGGGGCAGGAATATCAAATTGTAAGACTGGACCGGGAACTTGACAGAGGGGGCGGACTAGCCATCATTTTTAAAGATTGTTTTACCTGTCGCTGCACTCCCAACCCCTTTCCGGAATGTGAAAGTATGTCCTTTACTTTGGATTTCTCTCCCAATTTGAGCTTTTCCGGGACTCTTATATACCGTCCACCAGGCACTCCCAAACAGTTTTATGAAACTTTGCCACCACTAGTCGCCGATCTGGCCCTATCGCCCTCCAACTACACGTTATTGGGTGATCTCAATATACACTTTGACGACCCCAATAATTCCATCGCCAACAAACTAAGTAGGGACCTCTCTGCTTTGCAGCTGCTCCAGCTGGTCTCATCTCCCACGCATACGAAAGGCCACTTGCTGGATCCAGTTTTCAGCAACTGCACACATTTGAAGGCTCGTCCCCCCATAGCACTTCCCTGGACAGACCATGCCTTAGTCCCGTTGCTCTGGACAACAGAGAAACTTATACCCCCTACACCCACTGTCCAAGAAACTCGAATTTGGTCTAAAATACCGCTGGCCCAGTGGATCCAAGAATTACAAAAATCCATTCCTTTAATCGGTCAGACTCCCTCACAGGCCAATGAAACATTCAATGAATGGATTCTGAGTTCCCTAAACGCCACGCTCCCCCTGAAGAAAACAGTTTTTAAAAGATCCAGAACTTCAGCTCCCTGGTACTCCACCGAACTAAGGGAGAAAAAGCGTTTTTGCAAGAGACTGGAACGTAAATGGCGACTAGGTTACGCGGAAATAGATAAAACTATCTACAGAGACGCCATCAGGTCATACAAAAAAGACATAAAAAGTGCGCAATCCTCATACTACTCCAACCAGATTGCAGAGGCTAGCTCCAGCTCAAAAGAGATATACAAAATAGTAAAAAGCCTCATCACCCTCCCCACACCCCCGTCTATAACGGAGAACCCAGAGCTCCGCTGTGAAGACCTGGCTAATTTCTTCTCTCAGAAAATTAACTTTATATACTCATCCTTCCCTTCTACAGACCAGACTGCTCTGATTAAAGCAGCCCCTTGTCCCCCTCAAATCCACTCACCCAATCACCCTCCGGTGTTGGCGGAATCCCCCCAGTTGCAGGCAGATTACCCACCCAATCACCCCCCGGTGTTGGCGGAACTCCCCCAGTTGCAGGCAGATCACCTCACTTTCCTCATGCGCCAGGTGAAATCGGGTTCCCCTAGAGACCCAGCACCCCCATATGTTCTAGTCTCGGCGTTTCAAACCATCCTCCCCACACTGCTTGAAGTACTCAACACCTCGATTACCACCAGCATAGTACCAGCAGCATGGAAGCAGGCTATGGTGAGGGCCCTGATTAAAAAACCAAATCTTGACACCAAGAACCTCAACAATTACCGCCCGATCTCCTTGCTGCCTTGGGCAGCCAAGATCCTGGAGAAACATATAAATAGCATAATAACAACTTTTCTCGAACAACACCAACTTCTCGACCCATCCCAGACTGGCTTCCGCCCCAAGCATGGGACCGAGACGGCACTGCTGGCAGCCACAGAGGAGTCCAGGAGAATCTTAGATCGGGGAGGATCGGTGGCAATCATCCTCCTCGATCTGAGCGCCGCATTTGATACCGTTAACCACGGTATCCTTCTGCGGCGTCTCCTGGACACCGGAATATCTGACAGAGCTCTGGAGTGGCTTAAGTCCTACCTGAGTGAAAGATCCTTCCAGGTGTTTGAGGGCAATGTCACTTCCTCCAGCAAGCCTCTGGGATGTGGGGTCCCACAGGGATCTTCACTGAGCCCGACGTTATTTAACGTCTACATGAGGCCACTGGCTGAGATCGTCCGTCCGTTCGGTATCAAGATCATTACCTACGCGGACGATACCCAGCTGGTGGTCTCCCTGGCACAGGCGGGCGGTACGTCGGCAAATGTAGATCTTGCAGGCTGCCTGGATACGGTCAAACGCTGGATGACCAAGTCTTGTCTCAAACTTAATGGAGACAAGACAGAGCTCATGCTCCTGGGTCACATTCTACCATCGACCATAGACAATCTCTGGCCCACCAGCCTAGGTCCGGCCCCAACACCCAAAGACGCCATTAAGAGCCTTGGTGTCTGGCTCGACAGGTCCCTGTCCTTTGACCAACAGGCTACAAAACTTTCTGCCACCTGTTTTGGTATCCTGAGAGTCATTAGGAAGATTTTGCCTCTACTCCCCTTTGAAGCAAGAAAAACCGTAGTCCTGGGCCTGATCCAATCGCGGCTGGACTATGGAAACGCATTATATCTCGGAGCTCCCGACTTCACCTTGCGCAAACTACAATTAATACAGAACTGCGCAGCCAGAACACTCTTACAAATCCCTCGCAGATCCTCAGTAAAGTCCGGACTGAGGAAACTGCACTGGCTCCCTGTAAAGGAAAGAGTAGACTTCAAATCACTCTGCATCGCACACCAGACTTTCTGGTCGCAAGGCCCGACCATCAACCTCCCTCTCATCACACCCTATATACCCACCAGACAGTTGCGCTCCACTTCTGCAAATCTAGCCATTGTACCGCAAACAAAGAAATCAAGATCCGGAGGCCGCTCTTTCTCCTTCAATGTGGCTAAAAAGTGGAACGCCCTACCCCAGCATCTCAGATCAAACCCCGACATTCTCTCTTTTCGCAAACAGCTGAAAACGCTCCTGTTCACCACATAACCATGGTACTGAATCTGCCTTCCTCCTTACTCAAACTTCAGAGATATGCTTAGCGCTTGGACGCCTCAGGGCAGCTACCCGCGCTTTAGAAATCCGAATTCATTCATTCATTCATTCATAACTGTGAATTTTTCTCCTGAGAACAAACCGTGAGCGTTCCCTAAGCCTTGCTTAAATGTTTCCCAGACTATATGTTTTTTATGTTTCTACGTTTCTGTAGTGGAATGCAGGCTTGTGTCCCACTCTCAGTATATTGTCTTGTACATATCTCCAAGAATTGCTGAAAAATTAAACATTAAACCTCTGTCCGGCTGGACATGTTTAACTAATACAGCACTGACTGGGTCTGTATTTATCAGTTTTGTTCACCCTTTCCTAGGGACCATTGTTGCTTAGAATAATATATCCGCCTAGTAGGAAACTTGCTTTGACTAATCAGAAGACTAGACTTGCCGAAGAGAACACATTTTTGCCAAACACTTGAATCCTTTCAGGGAAGATCATGGTGGACAAATTTGGATTCACCTTGCTGATACAGCCTTGGATCACCAAACTTAGGAGTAGGATGTTCTGTAAGAAAATCAGAGTTGCAAGGTGCATCAACTCCACGATTCCTCACGCCACAGAAAAGTGTAATGTAAAAAAAAAAAAAAATGACAGAGCCTGGTACTAGCTTTCTTTTGTAAAGAAAGTCAAAGTATTTCTTTCAGACAGCAGCTTCAGAACTGCTGTTCAAGTCCTTGTACTTATACATGTGGATGCTGGTAACGCCCTACTCTATGGCCTTCTAGGCTCCACTCATCTCTTCAGGGAATCCTACATTCTGTAGTGCATCTCCTCCAGGGGCCGAAGAAATATGATTACATCGCGCCCATCGTAATGGAACTCCCTTGGCTTCCCCTGCCGCTCACACCATTTTCAATACCAACTGCATAATATACTAAGTTATCACAATCAGCACCCCTTGTTATGTTGCAGATATGCTTATGATCATTGTTGGATCCCAGCACACCTGCATCCAGGCCACCATCAGACTACGAAGTATGAAAAAGAAAAAATCAAAACAGCAGAACTTTTCTATCTATTCACCCAGGATATGGAACTACATCCCTGTCCAAATCTGCTCCAATTTAGGAAATAGTTGAAGACTCACCTTGGTAAAGAACACTACATTATAATACAGTAACCATCCACAACCCAGCTTGCTCCCATCTTACTCGTCGACGTTATGCCTGTCTTAGACCATGTACAGTGCTCCGGCTCTCTCTCATCACCCCCATTATCATATACTAGTGGTAGCAAGATCTGTTCGAATTTGGAACAGAAAAAAGCTTGTGAAATAATTGAGAATGGCTAATTGGAAGAGGGACTTTTTTGACTGAATCAGATTGTACAGGGACAGGGCGCACATGAGTGGAGTTGAAGCTCTGCGCCTGACCCCCCCCCCCCCCCCCAATTCCTCTTTTTGGTTCTTGGTACCACCAGTTGCATTTGGAGTGAGGATTGCAGGGGTCTACTGGGGGAGTGCCATCTGAACGTTGTTTTTAATCTTGACGGTTAAGGAACATGCAGTGACTTGTGTACCATACAGAGTGAATTGCAGCTAATGCGTTTTTTAATAGGGAGCCAGTGCAGGGATTCTAGTTCCTTCCTGGCGGATTGTTTCCTGGGAATGTCCAGAACATGTTTTGCCAGCGCATTCTATAGCACCTGGAGTTTATATTGCATACTCTTATTGGCGGCCAAGTATATTGTGTTTCAGTTATCGAGTCTGGACATTACCAAGGTCAGTGCGACCTGTATTGGTGCTGGTCGGTGGATAAGAGGGAAGATTTTTTTTTAACATCCTTATGAGCCAGGAGCACGTAGAAATGGTATGGTTTATTTGAATATTAAAGTTGAATTCCATCCCTGGAACGCCTACCGTGGTGGAATCTGCGCCCCGCCGTTATTGCCCGATCCATCGCCTGCCCCGTCCCCTTAGCCGGTTTAGCTCTCCGGTACCGGGCACTGAGTCCACCCAGTCCCTGTTCTGACCTTCTCCCCCCCCTTGATACTCCTATGGTTTGGTAGGGTCCCCCTTCTAGGGGAGCACATGCTGCTGTTTTCGATCGTGGGTTGCCTTGTGGTTGGATTTTGTTTGTTGTTATTTATGTTTAAAAGAAACCGTCATGTGGGGTCCGTATGGTGTGGCCATCAACGCGGCTGACTCCTGTATGTTTCCCTTTGCCGCTGCCTGTGCTCCACTGTGTGTATCTTATGCTCCTCTTGTTTGCTAGCGGCCGGCCTGAAGGTTGTAGGCCCATCTTTGTATATTCTTTGAATTTTGTAATAAACGGTTTAAAAAAAAAAAAAAAACAAACAAAAAAAAAAAAGTTGAATTCCATGTCCATCAGAACTCCAAGGTTTTTAGCCTTCTTGCTTGGGACAGGACAGCATCCTAAGGATTGAGGCAAGCACTTGCTGTTCCACTTTGATGTCCCTGTTCCGAATATCACTACTTCAGTTTTCTCCCCATTGAGTTTCAGGAAATTAGCAGACATCCATTCTGCCACTTTAGTCATGCATCTGAGAATATTTTCTAACGTTGAGCATGGACCTTTAGGGATGTTAACCATTATCTGTGTGTCATCTGCATACGACACTATCTCCAGTCCGAATTAGTGAATCAAGGTTGCCAGGGGTGCCAAGTAAAGATTAAAAAGAGTGGGGCTCAGGACGATCTCTGCGGTACTCCACAGGGTAGAACAAAGGAGTCTCAGGGAAAAGATTGTAGTTTTACCCTTTGGGATCTCTCTGTTAAGAATGAGGACAGGAGGGCTAGTGCTTGATGAAAAACACCAAGACTCTGGAGTCTGTCCTGCAGCAAAATGTATGAGATGGTGTCAAATGCTGCTGACATATAACGAAGCCACAGCCCGCCTTCAACAGCCAGTCGTCGAGATAGGGTAAGACTGGAACCCCTGGTCTGCGTACATGAGCTGCGACCACTGCCATCACTTTCGTGAACACCCGAGGGGCGCTGGTAAAGCCAAAGGGGAGCAAAGTAAACTGAAAGTGCTCGTGGCCTACCGTAAACTGTAGGTAATGCCGGTAGGACAGGAATATGAAAATATGTGTCCTGCAGATCCAACGCTACCATCCAGTCTCCAGGGCACACAAAACCTGAGCCAGAGTTAACATCTTGAACTTCTCCTTCCGGAGGAAGAGATTAACATTTCGAAGGCCCTTGTCCTTCTTGGGCACCAGAAAGTAGTGGGAGTAGCAACCACGTCCTATATCTGGCGCAGGAATGCGCTCAATGGCCCCCTAGCCAAGAGGGCCACGACTTCCTGTTGAAGAAGTGCCAAGTAATCCCCCGACATGCGGTGGTACTGGGGTGGCATGGCTGGAAGTGTAGTCTCGAAGGGGAGGGAGTAGCCCCTTCGGACTATTTGTAAAACCCACCTGTCTGTAGTGATGGTGCACCAGTGGGGGAGGGGATGGTGAATCTTGCCGGTGATGGTGAATCCTGGCGTTTGATGGGCCTAAAAACCGGACTAGGAAGGTTTGGATGCAGTGGTGGCCAGGCTGGAGGTGGACTGACCCGTAGGCTGGCCCCCTGACCCACTTCGGCGGCTCCCACGTCCGCAGGCCTGTTGCTCTAAAGCGAAAGTGTCTGAGCGCCCCTTCTGTGGCCACAAAAGGAGCGAAAAGCAGAAGGTGGAGGAGGGCCAGTGGCCGAAAGGCCCAAGGACTTGGCGATGGCCCGCAAGACCTTTAAACGCTCCAACGCACTATCTGCCTCGTTGCGAAAAAGGCAAATGCCATCAAAGGGCATGTCCATGAGAGTGTTCTGGACATCCCCAGAGAAACCAGTTGTCCTCAGCCAGGCATGGCGGCGGAGCGCCACTGTCGTGGAAATCGCCCTGCCCAGCGAGTGGATTCCCTGTCCGGGGGTGCGGTTAGCAATGCGCTCTTGGGCGTGGAGGCTATCAGGGGTGGGGTGTTGGGAAAGGAGAACGGGGTCGTCCGGGGCCGGGCAATGGCGTCGGGCCACGCTCCTATCCACAGGAGCCTCTGTGTTGTGCCTGGACCAGGTGCCCAAAAGAACGTCAGAAAGTGCATCCGCAGAGGTAGCTGCCGGCTGAAGCACTTCTGTCAGGGGGTTGGTTAGTCCTTACGGCCACTGTAGGGAGTTGGAGAGCCTTGGCCGCCCTACGCAACACCACTGCGTAACTCGCACCCTCCTCCCTAGCCACGGTAGGAGGAGTTCGCATGCCAAGTTCAGGAGAGGTATCAAGACCACTGGCATCCCCCAGCTCCTCTGACCAGTCCGGGTCATACTCACATTGAGCAGTGAGAGGGTCCTCAGACCGCTCCCAGTCTTCCCCTTCCTCCCTTAAGGCTGATGTACAGGCCGAAAATAGGGAGGTTGGACATGGGGGTAGAAAGGTCCCATCGGCGTCTGAATCGGCGTCGAGCGACGCCGTTCCGGCGCCGTGTCCACATCGGGGCTGAGTCCGGTGGCATGGGCAACGTCAGAGGTGGTGCCGGTGGGGGTGTCACAAGGTCAACCGGCGTAGACCGGTATACAGGCCTGGAACCCCGGGGGCCTGCGGCGCCGGGCCTGAGCCGACAGCAAAGCTGGAGCCGCTGACAGTAAAGCACGAAGACCCCCAGTCGGGCCCGCAGGGCCCAAAGGCGCACCAGCAGGGCCAGATGGCCCAAAGAGGCGGGCCATGGCGGACAGAAACTCTTGGAGATGGGCCGGAGTCGCCGACAGACCCTGTCGCGGGAGGGGAAGTCGGAGAACAAAGACGCTTCTTTGACTTCTTGTGATGCTTTGCCATACCTGACCCGAGTGCGAAAACCTCGATCCCGACGAACGATGGTGATGGCTCCGCGACCGGTCCTTCGACCTCCCACGGGACCGTGACCTTGAGCGGTCGTGGTCACGCCCCAGGAAGTAGAGACACACGTGGTGCGGGTCAGTCACCGAAATCTTGCGATGACAGTCCCCGCAAGACATGAAGCCAGGCATCCCAACGGCACCAGGAGTCGAACGACTCGAAAAACAGAGACAAAAAGGCCTCGAAAAACAAAGTTAAAAAAATGACTGGGGGTACCGCTCTCTCCGGATCTGTGCTTGCTGGCACGGAAAAAGACAGAACTGACGTCAACACGCGAGGGCGGCGTCTAAGTAGCTGCCGCGACGTCATCTCGGCGACCACGACACCAGACATATGCAGAGCCGCACGACGCCACCTTCTGACGCGCAGGGGTACTGCTGACGAAAACTTTCTGGATCCAGTCGGACGCTTTGAGGCAATTCTAAGGTAAGGAATCTATCACTACGTGTTTCTTTCAGATAGGAAAAGGAATGTGCCCCCAATCTGGCCCTTTAGATCTTAGGTATTTGCACAAAGTTGGCATTAGAGAATCTTGGGTAACGTTGCGGGGAATAGGGCTTTATCAGGGGGCACAAACATTTGAGACCTATTAAAGCTAGAATCCTATGCCAGAAGCAGACTGCCTTGAAGCAGATTCTCTTTTCCAACGAAAGCCAGTCAAGGGTGGCTAGTGCCGGCGTAACGGTAGCCCTATTCGGGAGATCAAGGACTAGACAGGATGCTGCATTTTGCACTCTTTGAAGTGTTTTTTAGGCTTCCCTTCATAGCTACCCGTTAGAGCACATTGTAGTAATCTAACAGAGATGTGACTTGTGCATGAACAATCGTTTTACATGATTCAATAGGGAGGAGGTCCAGCGTCTTTTTCAGAGTGCCGAAGCATTTCCCAGCCATATAGTTGATTTGGGGTTCAAAAGAAAGCTCAGTATCAAGCCAAACTCCCAGATTTTTAACCCTCGGCTTCAGTTTAGGGATTTGGCCAAGGTAATACACCCACCACGCCGATAACCATATGGAAGGAGTCTTACCAACTATCAGGATGTCTATTTTTCTAGTGTTGGGCTTTAAGCAGCTTTAAGTCATCCAAGAGACCAGTTCTACCAGGCAGAATTTAAACTGGAAGCTGAACCAGCCTCATGTTGAGAAGGAGTCAAAATCAATTGTGTCTCATCAGCGTATGATACTACTCTAACATTATGTTTTTCAATTATCTCTGCCAGAGGGTGCATGTAAATGTTAAACAGGGTGGATTTCAAGATGGATCCTTGTGGAACTCCTTTTGGAAGAGTTATTGTCTCGGAGATAAAAGGTCTCTGGGTAACTTGAAATGAGATGTTGGATAAAAAAGTGGAAAGCCATCTTAGGGCCAAGCCATCAATGCCACATTCCCTTAGCCTGCGACACAAGAGGCAGTGGAATACAGTGTCAAAAGCGGCACTCAGGTCCATTAGTATTAAAGCTAAAGTAAGACAGTGATCCACACTGTGTCTAAGCATTTCAGTCGCAAGAAGAAGGGCAGATTCTGTTGAGTGGGCAGCCCGAAAACCAGACTGAGAGGGGTGAAGTAGTTCTCTTTCATCGATAAAGCAAGTGAGTTAATAATTAACATGTTTTTCAACAAAATTTCACGAAAAATGGCAGGAGAGAAATAGGTCTAAGATTGTTCAAAATAGAGGGGTCAAGACTGACTTTTTTCCTTATGGGAAGCACAGTGGCATGTTTCCATTTCTGGGGTTCACACCCTGAATTTAGAGACATCATAAGTTGTCTGAGATGAGGAAGTATGAGGAACATTCCTCGTTGGAGGATCCTAGGTGGGGCCAGATCCAGAGGACCCTGATTTAATCTATAGGAAAAAGGGCTGGTGAAAAACCAGAGAGCACCCAGGGTGAGTGGGTTACCTATTATAGTCAGTTTAGAACTATATTCCTTGGCTTCTGGCGGAAATCTATCATAGATTTTACCTATTTTAGTGGCGAAAAAGTGAGCAGTGCTATTTCAGGTTTTCGGAGAGTGAGTTCCCACGGCAGATGGTCGAGAGAGGACAGGGATTAGAGTATGGTGAAAAGGTCTGTAGTGGAATGCTTAGATCTATCAATCTTCTGTGCATTGAACTCTCTCCGTGTCTTTCTAATTAACTTATGATAATATTTTAAGTTCTAATTTAAGATTAGGACGACTGCTCTGGCCACAGGAAGCACTCAGAGAAAAGCGAGCCCCCCTGGGACCATGCAACGGCGAACCATGGAGGAGGAAGAATCGCAATAACAAAGCAAAGAAAAAATGAAAGCCCTGTGGGAGACGCAGCAAAGCAAGCAAAAATGCTCTACCTCCTAGTAAGGTAGCATAACATGACTGTCTATAGAGATACCAATCAAAAAATGTATGACTACAGACCCAAAAGAATAATATATATGGACATATATGTATAATATATAAAATATATAGAAATGCACCATATATACTGTATAATAAAATACACCCAAAGAAAGGTACATAGAAATGTGCACAACAGTGGATATCGGGCGAGATGTGATAGGGTCAGGCCGGCAACAGCCATATGGTACTGCATAGAAGAATAGAGGACGTGGAAGATATTATAGATCCCGGAAAATGAAAAGCAATCAGCCATAAAACAACATTACAGGCTGAATAGCGACAATGAGGTGGCTGAGAGAAGACTGAAAGGATAAAACAGCAGGTGAAAAACAACCCACTAGAACAGAGCAACGAAGACCACTATCTGGTACTATAAAAAAGCAAGTTGAACAAAGGCCAACACAGGGGATGCCTATTCAGACAACCAGTCACTATCTTAGAAGAAACAATAGAAACAAGTGGGAAGGGGAGATTGGGCGTGGAGCTGGTTGTAGCCGTAGAGAAAGAATAATAAGTGTGTGAAAACCAACACCACAAACAGTGGTCCACAATCAACAGATCAGATGAAAAACTGGAGTAACAGACGGAGTGGCAGCACACACAGCAGAACAAGTGCGGAAGCCACAAAAGAAAGGAGATAAAATTCCACAAGCAAAAGGAAATCTCCAGTATGCACGGGACAACCTGTGTCCAGCCACCAATTCCTGTGACATCTAAAAGGAGGATCTCGGTATCGCCCAAGAGTGTTATTTTCCAGCTTATTAGTCCAAGGGATAATGAAACCCCAAGGAGGTGGAACTTTATCTTCGGTCACGAGAAGGGAAGGAAATTCCTTGGAAGAATCCAAAAGAAGTACCAAACCTTGGGTCCCACGTTCCCAGTCGCGCAGATGCTGAATAGGTTGCGCAGGCCTGTGGCTCTGGGTGGAGCATGGTGAGGCACCCCTTACGTAGCCACGAAAGGGGCGAAAGGCAGACTGCATGGGGTGACAGGTGGCAGCAAGGATCAAGCCGTAGCCCTAGAGTCCTTGAAGCGCTCGAGCACGTTGTCTGCCTTGTCGCCAAACGGGCGACGACCATCAAAGGGTATATCCAAAAGGGTTGATTGAACATCCCCAGAGAAGCCAGTGGATCTCAGCCAGGCGTATCGCCTTAGGGATACCGACGTTGAAATCCTTCTACCCAGCAAGTCGGCGGTATCCAGCCCACACCGGATGGCAAACTTTGCTGCATCTCTACCCTCTTCGATAGCACAGGTGAGCACGGCCTTGGCCTCCTCTGGGCACTGCGGCATCACTTGGGCAACCGTGTACCACACAGTGTGTGTGTAACGGCCCAAGAGGCATGCAGTATTCACCTACCGCATTACTAAGCTGGCGAAAGAAAATATCTTCCCAAGATGGTCCAGCTTTTTGGATTCCCTATCTGGGAGAGGGGAG